>NC_140664.1:129141274-130573774 GCF_054131305.1 Coturnix japonica | reverse complement strand
GCATAATGGGCTGGATTGAAGTGCCTAAAACTGAAAATAGGTCAGGTTTCCCTTTCACTGTGTCACCTTCGCGCACTTCCTCAGAGGGTCTTTTTGGCCTTGATAACATGCCTGAAATTGAAGACAGTTTATTTGGTGAATTCATAGAAGTTCTTCAAAGAGCATAAAAGAAAAGATGGCATCCTTACTAGAAAAAAGATCTCACTAGGTAAATTAACTGTGTGGCTCCCTGTGGGCTTTTGTTATGAGTTTGGAAGACTAAGGCAGTGACTGCCTCAGAAAACCCTCGCTGTCAAGTGAAAATCCTAGAAGTATAAAAGCAGTCAACATGGGTTTGAAACTGGCATGTATTTTAAGATGTAAAATCTTCACCTCAGGGAATATACCTTTATTTGAACAAGCATTTTGGATCACATCTTACTGCTTTTGTCATAACAAAGAGGGTTTGGTTTTTTTTTCTAACTCAATCTAACATTAAAGCAAGTATTTTACTACTGAGCACTGCATGAAGGAACCGATGAGGCCAGTGTTCAGGTGCTAACAAACCATGTCAAACAGCTGTAAGTATTACTTCTGTATGCTGGAAGGGCAGTGTCTGATCTGTATTGCATAATGTGGATTTCCATGAAGGCTTTTTTTGCATAAAACAGGTAAAGCACTTTGGTAGTTTTTTCACAATCCTGTTTTCTTTTGTATAGAAAGTAAATGAAGGAAAGTACCGGAGTTATGAGGAGTTCAAAGCAGATGCGCAGCTGCTTCTACACAACACAGTGATTTTCTATGGAGGTAAAGTGCTACATTTACTACTTACGTTATTTGGTTTATCTTCATCAATAGGAGGCTCAAAAGTTCAGGACTGGTTTCAGTATTTGATAATCTTACATTTAGATGAAGTTATTTGAAAGCCCTTACAAATCAAAGTAAGCTGTGAGAGGACTTGGTTGACGGCAGGGTCTGCTCTTGCCCACTGGCTACATGCCTATTTTCATCTTCTCTGCTAAGCCTATCAGTGGGAATTTGCAACTTTGCCATCCTGTTTCTTCTGCAAGCAAAGCCACGAGTTAATCTATACTGCAGGTTTCTTCCAGAATATGCGTGTTGCTTTGGAGTAGAAAGAGGTACAGTTTCTGATGTGCTGCGTCAGCAAAATCATTGGCAATATCTGCCATATTGCAACAGCGGATACATCTACATCCCCTTAAAAATACTGGTACCATCAGAAAAGCTGCCAGCCACTGTGAGGGTGTTTAGTGATTATTTAGTAAGGTGTGACAGTATAGATGGTAGGGAGAAACACCACCACCGCTTCTAGAAGTCAGAGCCAGGTCTAGTAACAGGGTTCTCCAGAGCTGTCTTTTCAGGAAGGATGTGGCTTGTGGTTGTCCCACACAGGCAGCTCAGGGGAACTGGGAGAAGGCTGGGACCAGGCCATGCACTGTGTCAGGCAGCCCACACTGTTGCTAGTAAGGAGAGTGCTGAGAGGGAGTGTTAATAGGGATGTATACAAGTGTCAGGGAAAACCCATAATGATAAACAGTTTCTGAAGCATTCTCTAAGCAGAAAACACTTATGAGATGTACCTGTGTTCATTCCAGTGGTGACTGCAGAGAACCATGTTTTAGGGCAATTACTAAGATGATAGCAGAGAAAGAAACTGGATCTGTATTTAGAACAACCATGTCTTGCTGCTGCTGCTCCTCAGATCTGTGTTTGTATTGTTTGGTTTAAAAGCTCCCAACAGTGTTTTTGCGTTATAAACACAATAGAGCAAGCAAATATAGAACTGATCATTAGAAAATTTTAAATGGAAGGGTTATCCAAGTGGCTGAATTACGTTTTGCATTCTAAAGCAAGACAATTACAGCATGAAAGTCATAGCAGCTGCAGATCTTCGTGAGCACAGCGATCGTACTGTGATTGTTCATAGCATTTATTTTTAATTTATAGCGGACAGTGAACAAGCTGACATAGCGAGGATGCTTTACAAAGACACGTGTCATGAAGTAAGTAGCACCAAGTAACCAAGATGTAGATATGCTATTTGCTTTTTGCTTTAGAATCTAAGAGAATGATTCTTCTTGTTATGAAAACTTGAAGTTCTAGCTACTGTTTCAGAATTGCTTTTCCTTTTTTTTTTTTTCTTTCTTTTGCAACTTGACTGTCATTTGGATAAAATGATTAAGTTTTAGTTTGGAAATAATGTAGTAATACATGATTGGACTAGAAATGATTGTACTTGCTTGCATAATTTCGGTCTAAAATGGGATTCCTACCAAGTTCTGTAATTGTCGTTGAAACACTTATCAATATTCATAGGAGACCGGAACATAAAGATGAGTTGGTTGTCACATTTGCTCAGTAGAGTTTTTTCTTTCAGAATGTGCTTTAAATTTTGATGAATTTAAAGAACCGTGCATTTTAGCTTTAATAAATCATTAAGTGTTCAATTAAGCCCTTCCCCCCATGCTTTTTGAAAGTATGAATAATGTTGCTGCATCTTGTATTTCATCTGCTCTTAAGACATCTCATTTTATACCTTGTTGCACCGAAGTAGTGCCACCCATTTAGCGAGCAGGGCTGAAAAACTCTGCCACTTACACTACTGAGCTCATACAAATGGGATTTTTGGAGTTTATTTATATCTGTTTTTGTTTTTCAGCTGGATGAACTGCAGCTTTGCAAGAACTGTTTCTATTTGTCAAATGCACGACCTGACAATTGGTTCTGCTATCCTTGTGTATGTTGCTGACACGTATTTTTGTTTGTTTTTCTGTATTAATCCCTGCAGTTTGGTCTCGTTAATGCATTGAATATTCCATTTCAGTAAGCGTGTTTCAGATGTAAGATTAAACTCTCCTAAGTCTAGATATTTAACACAAGCAAAATGTTGGTTGAAGGCTGTATCAATATGTGTAATAAACTCAATTATCAGATGGTTACAGCACTTTCACAAGAAAATAAGGAGTTTACAGAAATAAAACTTTAGAAAGGGACAAAGATGTGTTTAATTTGGGGGATGCTCAAGATATATGTTTTCAATAAACGGTCTTTTTTTGATGATAATTCAAGCAATAAATCTTACAGAGAAATATTCATTGTAAGAAGATAAAATTGAAAACAAGCATTAGATATAAACAGCAACTGTATTCTTAAGAAACTAGCATAGCACTACAGTAAAATATTTGCGGTAGAAATTAATATCATGCTTCATATCCAGTAATATATACAACATTTTTTTCCAGATACCCAATCATGAGTTGGTTTGGGCCAAAATGAAAGGCTTTGGGTTTTGGCCAGCCAAAGTCATGCAGAAGGAGGACAATCAAGTTGATGTTCGCTTTTTTGGTCATCACCACCAAAGGTAATTTATTAATTCCATGTGCTGCTTTCTAAAAACAATGCTTAGAATGAGTTTATCTCATCTGTCATGGTGTGAATCCTGGCTCAGCGAACTTCAAGCCAATTGTTTCAGAAACTTTAAAGCTCAGTCTAACACATCTGAAGTTGCCAAATGGCTCAGAGATTCCCTTTCCACGGTTCTGATAGAGCTGTTACTTAACGCTATTTTAATTAAAGAAAGCAAACGAACTTCTGTGCAGATAACTGTTTTTTCAAAGCAGTAACAATCTACAAATCCAGTCCCAAGTACAAATTGGACAGAAATGCTCTCGTACTACCAGCAGTACCAACTTAGTGCGCTGTCCTCTTCTGAGCATTCACACCGTGTGCTTTTCTGGTTTGGTTTTAGCAACATAATACACATGCCAAGTATTTCTGTCTCACTGCTGGAACATTGACCGAATTCCTGTTGTGAGCTGGTTGGCGGTTTGAGAGAATAACTCTTTACATTGGAAACTTCACAACTTCTGACTTCCAAATCCACTTGTTTGTTCAGCATTTGGGAAGGGTATTGTAGGGTGGCTACAGTGGATGTACTGATGTTTTTTCCTGCTTAATTTATGTGCCTATATGTGAGCAGAGGAATATAAATGTTTGTAAATTAACACATTGTTTTTGGGAAAGTGTATCTTTTGGAGCATCCCAAAAGGTCTAGAGGTTTCAGTAGCAGTGTTCTATGGAACTGTTTGTTTTAATTGCTTTTGATCTAACTTAAACGTGCTTTAATTTGTTGCATGAAATACCAAGATTTCCTGCAGTACTTTTGGAACCATATCACTGGTATGAATTCAGTCGAAAAGAGCATGACAGCCTCTGTATGAGTTCAGTCCTGATAGACAGGAGCCCAGGCCACAAAGTATCTATATTCAAAGTGAATTTGGTACACACCTTGCTGATTTTAGGAGATGTCAAGGGCTAAACTGAATTAGCAAATGAATCTTCATTAAAGATATTTCCGCATCTCATCAAAAGCAAAAGAGACTTTCAGCATGCACAGCTAATAAGTGCTTATAATAACATTAATGTCTAATTTGTCACATCTTTCAAATGTGTTAAGCATAGGAAGATTCTAAATAAATAGGAATTGTCAGCTCTTGGTCACTCTGAAAAGCTGCTTTAGAAGTCTGTTTTTTAAGTCAAGATCTCTTATCCCTGTTTTGTGTTTCTCAACCTCTATGTGTATTCAATAGGGCCTGGATCCCCTCTGAAAACATCCAGGATATCACAGTTAACATCCATCGGCTGCACGTGAAACGCAGCATGGGGTGGAAGAAGGCCTGTGATGAGCTGGAACTGCACCAGCGATTTCTTCGTGAGGGGAGATTCTGGAAATCAAAGAATGAGGATAAAGGGGAAGAGGAGGCAGAGTCAAGTATCTCCTCCACCAGCAATGAGCAGGTGAGTACCACCACAATGTTAGCATCCAGAGACATTTATTATAGGGTGGGGTACAAACATACCTTTGATTAATGTACTTTTGAGTTAGCCTTGTGCTCTGTCTGCAGTTTTATGGTGACTGTAGGAGGATTCAAAGACTTATTTTCCCCACATTTTGTAGCTTAGTGTTAGCAAGAATATAAATTATTTCTCTTCCCCTTTTTCTTGGATGACGTCTGAGAAGTTTCAGAATGTTTGTCATCTACAGCACCTGGATGAGAACAGTCCAAGATTTTTAAAGTTAAGTGGACATGTTCAAGTTAAATATCATGGATGGCAGCACTGCCTTCCTGAACTCTCATCAAGCTGAACTCTCATCCCTGTATCTGTTCAGCCTTTTCACAGCTGGAGCGCATTCACTCTGGACTGTATTCGGGGTTACCAATTCCTGACACCAACCTTGACTCTATTAGAAAGTCCAAGTAAAGTTAGGTGCAAACACTGAACATCAGGAGCATGTGACCAGCAACTAATTAAAGTAATTCCAAAATAATTCTGCAAAACAAGAAAAATTACACTGCTTTAACAAATCTGAGGGACAGGATAGAAACCTTTGCACTGGAAATTCCCTTATCAAACACTCCAAGGGAGTGTTATATATTTGCAATCCCTGACTTGGCAGGAAGTTTTTCATAGCTTGCAGGATGCCGCACCGCATTTTGGCAGCCTCTTCCCTGGCATCATCTTCTTTCCTCATTTGAAACCACCAACCTCTCTCTGAATCTGTATTTTAAAAGATGGGTGTGTTTTGACCCTCTTCTCCACCCTGTAGTTGAACAGGTCTGTCATCTGATTTGTGGCTGTAAACATATGGCTCAATAGAACTGGATATTGCTTTATGGGGATGTGTCTTACCAAAGATGTTTACTTTTTTGCTTGGTTTACCTAACTGAGCCTTTGTAGCCCCTTTTATTTAATGTGATATGGCTGTATATACAGTCATGCAACAGCATAGAATGAAACAAGAAAACAGTCACAAAAATGATGACAGGTAACAGTTTCCCCAGTTTTTCAGGTACTGAAGTGTCTATTTGCATATTTTCTATCCCATCTCACTTGTTCATCCCTCACTTATTTAATGCTTGTACCTCCTTCACTGGTTTCCAAACAGAGGAACATAAGAATCAAACTCAGAGCTCTGAAGTAATCTGCAATATTCTTGCATTGATGCTAGATAGTACTGGATGCTTCAAAGACTTCACTGTAAGATGATACACCATTCACTTAGATCTTAATTCTTTATTTGCTAGAGACTGGGATTTTTCAGGCACAATATACTGATAACCCTTCATGTATACAATAATTATCCATTAAAGCAAGTCTCAATAATCTTACTGCTTTTCTTTATGCTTGTTTTCTTTATGAAAGTTGTTGCTTTCTGGCTTCATCAAGATCCGCAACCTAATTATGAGTTGCTGATATCAGAATATTCCAGAAAACAAGCATTTGAATGTGAAATGAAGCAAAGAATGATTAAAGATATTTTAGAAAATACATACTGAATTTTAGAACGTTTGTGAGTTTTGTTCCTTTATCAGGCTGTAGTTGTCACTGATAATAGAGCAAGTTTACTGTGTGTGCTTGTTATTTAAGAACCATGCTCAACTTTCTGTTTGCTAAATTAAGTAATTGCAAATAAACACCAAGAAGACACACATCATTCGTGTTACAATGAATGCTACTCATATGAACTGTTGCTTGGAATGATTCAGTGTTCTTTTCATACTGTTCACAGCTGAAGGTTACTCAGGAACCAAGAGCAAAGAAAGGACGACGTAACCAGAGTATGGAACTTAAGAAAGAAGTGAGTAACCTCAATTCCATGTTTGCAGAGATAGCAACGTACAAAAAGTCTGAAGTTCTCTAAGGTGCACCTTTGGATTCTTTCACTTTTTACTGATTTCGTAATATTAATCATAGAAGTTCCAGCCCTGTAGCTTTGCTCTCCTTGCTAACAAACATAGTCGTATGGGCCAGATTCAAGCCACTGGTGTCATTATGGTGATATTCTGTATCATGAATAAATCCAGTGTCAGTCTACATTATTTTTATAGAGCCAATTCTACTAGCTAAGTAAATCTACAGCAAAAACAATTCAGAAGTATTTTGCAAGATCAATAGTATTAAGTTTGTAAAACACCATAACCAGACTTGTCCATGGAACTTCCTTTCTTATCTATCCACCTCACAAACTGAATGAAGTTGAGGAAACATTAACCCGTGGTCATGGAACTAGAGAACTGTATTATTATCCTTGTACACAAGGGGGCAGTTGCGTAGGCAATCATAAATCTAGCATTAGTCCCAATTCAGTACAGTACATTACAGAAACTATGATTTCTTCCCTGATAATTGTGTAATTACAGAAACCTTCTGTGGTCATCCAAGTTCTATAATATTGGAGTCAAGACTTAGATGCTCATTAGTCTTTCATCTTCAAAGCGCCTTTGAAGTACTAATCAATCCTTGCAGCAGTCCTATGAAATAAATGGAATATTGCAGTCTCCAGCAGAGTCTGTTGCACCCTGGGTTTGCCAAAGAAGTTGAGGCACTGTGGCCACACTGTCTCTTGAGGAAGAATGGCAGGGGGAAAAGCCTGCAGTAACCCTTCACTGGTGCCACTGGGCCTTCAGTGATCTGGTGTGGTACTTTTGGGGAGATGGTACTTTTTGTTGAGGTCGATGGTACTTTTAGGGAAGTGAGGGTGGTGAATGTGGCTTCCTTCAGGAGAGCTCCTAGCTGAGGTCAGAAAAGCCTCCCCAGAAAGCCCATCTGCCCAGTGTCAGCAAACACCTTTCATGTTAGTTGTGCTGCTGTTAGTGAGATAGATAAGATTTTTTTCTCCAGGGAGATTTGAGAGTTAACTTGTTCTGTTTTGATACCTGGATTTGCAAGTTTGTTCTTTCTTTGTAGGAGCCGGAACCTGAAACTGAAGCAGTAAGTTCAAGCCAGGAAATTCCCACAATGCCTCAGCCCATTGAGAAAGTTTCAGTCTCAACACAGACCAAGAAGTTAAGTGCCTCTTCTCCGAAAATGCTGCACCGGAGCACCCAGACCAATAATGATGGAGTGTGTCAGAACATGTGCCATGACAAATACACCAAAATCTTTAACGATTTCAAGGACAGGATGAAAGCTGATCACAAAAGAGAAACTGAGAGAGTTGTGCGAGAGGCAGTGGAAAAGGTAACACTTGTCAAACACCACCTACACCTTGGTTTGAGGAGAGGAGGAGAGGGATTCGGATTTTTTTTCTACATTCTTTTCTACTTTAGTAACATCCACCCATTAGAAAGTTGGTAAAAAACCTTTTTCAAAGAGACCACATAAGAATAGTCTTCAATATTGCTTTTCTGACTACTTCTTTACCAACCAGCCTTGGTTTCAGTAGAAAGCTCTTGCTGTTTTTGATTCTAGTCCAGTAAAATCAGTTTGTGATCCAAAAGTGAAACTGATTGTTCATTCATGATTATCCATTTCCAAAGCTTTTCTTTGTCTGCATTGTCAAGGGTGTTTGTAAACAATGTCATTGTTTAAATGCTATTCATAAACAGTTCTTCTCCTGACAAACCTCTGACCTAAACATTAAAGAGGTTGGCTGAAATTTGTTTCAGTTTTCTTGTCTAACAGTAACATTTACAAATTTGTTATCTAAGTTTGAGCTGGTCACTTTTGGCTGGAGGAAACAGGACAAATCAGAGGATGGTTCATCTGACCTCACTTAAGTATCTGTCTCAAGAAAACAATGAATTTACCCCGGGAGGAAGGACTGTGGAATGAACGTAGAGAGTTTAGGCGTTAATCTTGTAGGGCTAAGACAACACACCTCTAGCTATTCATACAAGGGCAGAGGAATTCCTCTGACAATGAATAACAAAATGGTACCTCTGATTGAACTTAGAGATGTTACACTTTGTACTTTCCTTCATGCTCTTACTGTGGAGTTATATGAACATATCGGTTTAGAAAAGACTGACTTACTTTGCTGACTTACTTTCTTATGGCAGCTGCGTACAGAGATGGAAGAAGAGAAGAGGCAGGCTGTCAATAAAGCCGTGGCCAATGCACAAGGAGAGATGGACAGAAAATGTAAGCAAGTAAAGGAGAAATGTAAAGAAGAATTTTTAGAAGAAATTAAGAAGTTAGCAGGCCAGCACAAGCAGCTGATTTCCCAGACCAAGAAGAAGCAGTGGGTAAGTCCCAAAAATTTACTAGCAGACAATCACTGGTAATGTATAATGCAGCCTGCAGGCCAGTTGTAGGCATTCTCTTCCTTACTTCTACCTGTGTTGCTTTTTCACTTCTCTCATCTTCAAGGTTTGAGCTTCTGGATTTCCTTCACCCCCACATTTGAACTCCAGATTCTGGTTTCTTTCCATCTTATTTAGGTACTGTTAACAGAACCATCTTCCATAGCCCAGCCAGATGTTGCTAAATATTGCTGAACAATGTGTAGTTGTACTTCATATCGAACAAATTTTGCGTTATGCTCCCACTCCTTTGATCTCAAGGCCTGTATGCATTTGGAGTTCCCTTCTAGAAATCTTTGTTTTGATGTCATTTTGGCCTTTTCCTCCCAAAGCTTTTTCTGCAGCTGTTTTATGTTCTTGTGTATTTAAGACATGCTTTCTCAAATATATTTCCCTCCCTTTTTTTCCCACTCACATACCTTGGAGCTCTGATTTTGCCAGCTGTGGCAGAGCAATGTTGCCACAAGATGGCACAACGCTCTGAGCGAGGGACGGCCACCGCTACCCGGCACTGCACCCACGTTCCTTCCTCTGCAGAGGGCTGTGTTTGTCTGGGCTCAGCCTCGTTAGCCTTGATGGATGAAACGGTGGGCCCTGCGGGGACAGCTGTGTTCTGCAGGGGGCTGAAGGAGATATTAAAGCGAGACAATAGATTGATGCCTGTAACAGCTGCAAGTTTGGGGTTTTCTTTTTACAGAGAATTCCTTTTAAGCTCTTGCAGCGTTTTCATTTTGATTCCTGGTAGAGATGTACTGTAGGTGTGACGATGCTGCAGCGCTTGGTTCTCCATCAGTGAGCAAATCTCTCCCTGTGTACCTCTCTCTGCAGACCCAAGAAGTTATTTAGGTCTCAGACTCGATCAAGTTGCTGCCTGTAATGAGTCACCAGCCCCTGGTGCCTGCATGCTTTTGCTTGTGGCACTTGAAAGGGAAACTGAGTTGGCTTTTCCCACCATAAAACTGTGTCAAATTAGCTCTGTTCTGTGGGACCTTACAAGCGCACATGTGAACCATTGCCACCACTCAGCTGATAAGCTGTAATTCAGTCACAGTAACTGGATTGTGAGTCTGGGCTTTTAGCTGGAGCTGGTTTGGATTGTTTCTTTTTGATGGTAGAATTTATGGAAGACACTCCTGAGGTTTCTATTTGTCTGTTCCAATGTGTCTCTACACTGTCCTTTAGCCTCATCAGAGTGCCATGGCACCACATCTCTGCATCTTAGGATCATGTGCTTAATGCCTCTTTCCAAGCAAGACAATTAAAGATATAAAGAGCATTTGACAGCTTCACCTTCTCCTGTGGGCCCAGAGCTGTCAGTCACCACCTTAAATGAATGCATCGTGCAGGCAGCTGGTTTTCATGTGCTGGGAGGGAGGGGAAGGATAAACACCTTTGCATTCAGGCTGATGGATCTGCCTGCCAACACGCAGCCTCAGGCAGCTGGAGCTGGTCCAATTACACAACTCCCCAGTGATTTTTCTTTCTGTGGCACTAATGACAGTCCCTGGTGTGTAGTACCACTGTTGTATGCTGCTATTATAATAATGATGCCTCCTTACTAAAATCTCATGTAATTAACACATACTAAATGAGTTTTGGTGGCTTTGCTTTTTAATTAGAACCAGAGGCCTCTGGTTTTGCGTAATGCAGATGTCTGGGTTTGGGAATGCAGCTGTTACTATTCATACTGTACTTGTATTTTTCCTAGATTTAGAAAATAGTGTGGTCAGAATGAAGTGATTGCTTTGCTGGTGCTTGACAGGCACACGAGCAGACATGCTGCCCCACACCTTCATAAAGAACCACATTCTGTGTTGCTCACTGTCCCCTTGGCTTAGCCAGATTTCCATTCATACCTTCAAAAAAAGCAGAATCAATACAGATACCTCAAGTGAACAGCAGATGAAAGGAAGAAATGGAAAGGCAGAGAGCCATGAGTTGATGCAGTGTGATGACCTACAGAACTCAGGCCACGGTGCCACAGTTGTTTTGTTCCTTTTTTATTTTCTTCTGGTTATTTCATTTGCATATAAGCATCATTTAAAGTGGTGTATAGTTCATCTTTAACCTCTGACTCTCTCAGCAATGCTTACCTGTATATTTATTCTAACTTGCAGCAGGTTGTTTTTAAGTGACTATGTTTGTCTGTGATGAGTACAATCAAAACCCCAAATGATTAATAGTGTTTAAGAAGTGGAAAATACAAAGGAAAGGAGGCCTGAGGCCAGCTGGCATTTTGCCTTCTCTGCCACATGTGCTGGTACCAGCTTAGATGACACTTTATTTCCCTTTTGTAAGGGGAGATTTACATCCCACACTTATGGCCAACATATGTAAAGGGAGCTGCAGTGTCTGCAAACTGGTTGTCCTCTCCTGTCTTAGCGTTTTTGATCTCTCCAAGTGAGCAGATGTGAAGCTTGGGGCTGAGGCCTGTGCTGAATGCAATGGGGAGACACAGCTGTTCCCTGCACGTTCCAGCAGATGATTCTAATGGCTCCCATAGGTTCATGGGGAGCCAGCAACTTGAAAAGCCACGAAAGCAGGCCTTGAGAGAATGCTCCTTTGCAGATTTTTCTACAAATAAACTTCCCTGGAGCTAATATACAAATAGAAAATGGAGTGGAGAAGTCACCTTCTCATGCAGCTGCAGCAGTCCCTTTACTGGTGATATAAATAAATAGATAGTGGTTTAGTTGATGTGAAAGGCAACTTTTGTGCAACAATAGGAGTGTGTAAAGTTGTTGCATTTTTATTTTGTTTTAAAACAATTGGGTTTTATTTCCTTTGTGGTTCTCTCGCTTCATTAACAGTGCTGTAGTTAGACAGTACGCTGAGAGCACAGCGTGTGTTACTCTGTGGTTTGAGAGCAATCTGCACATTTCCCCCTCTGGTCCCCATCATACAAGAGGTGTTCCAGGCTGAATTCTTACAGATATTCTCTGATTTTGAGTATGACAAATTCAGAAAGACAAGAAGACAAAGGGCAGGATCATGGAACCACTGGTTATTCTCCAGGCTTTCTCTGGTTTCAGAAAGGCATGAAGCTAAAGGCACTGTCTTGCAGTAGCGCTGTTGTAGCAGGAGGTCTTGTCACCATTTGCTGCACTCTGGCAATCAACAGACATCCCAGTGATGGCAGCCTTCTTGCAGGCCTACACCAAATGGTCTTTGACAAACCATGATGTAGGGAATTATTCTTTTCTCCAGTAATGTTCTTGTTGTGCCTTTGGGGATTTCTAATACTTAAAGGGAGAGAATAAGCTGGAGGGGAATCGACTTTTTCATAGAATCATAGGTTGAAAAGGTCCACAGTGATCATCTGGTTTCAACCCCCCTGCAGTTGAAAGGGTCACCCACCACCAGACCAGGCTGCCCAGAGCCACATCCAGCCTGGCCTTGAATGCCTCCAGGGATGAGGCATCCACAGCCTCCTTGGGCAACGTTTTCTAGTGTGTCACCATCCTCTGTGTGAAAAACGTCCTCCTAATATCTATCCTAAACCTCCCCTGTCTCAGTTTAAAACCATGGGTAGATAGTGATAGGAGCTGGGGAATTGTTTTAAACTAAAAGAGGGGAGATTTAGGTTAAGTATTGGGGACATTTTTCACTGGGAGGGTGGTGAAGCGCTGGCACAGGTTTCCCAGAGAAGCTGTATATGACCTATCCTTGGAGGCATGAAGGCCAGGCTGGATGGGACCCTGCTTATGGCAGGGGGTTGAACTATATGATCTCTGAGGTCCCTTCAACCCAACCCAAGCCGTTTTGTGATTCTGTGATTGATTACTCTTAGCCCAAGAGAATCTCCCCCAGCAGCTCCTAGATGGGTTGGGCTTGTAACAAGACCTCAGGAAGGCAGATCTTCATGTTTGGACAGCATGCGTTCACGCCAGGATTATTAATTTTTGTCATAGCTTTTAGGATGCAGATCAGGATGCCATGATACCAATGTAGAGTAAAAGGTATCGTGTGGCTGAAAACTCCTATGAGCAGGTGAGAACGCTTCTGGGCAGTGAGGATGGATCCTGCGAGGGCTGTAATCTTGTCTCGTTTGTTCTCTCCAGTGCTACAACTGTGAAGAGGAGGCCATGTACCACTGCTGCTGGAACACTTCCTACTGCTCCATCAAGTGTCAGCAGGAGCACTGGCATGCTGAACACAAACGTACCTGCCGCAGGAAAAGATGAAAGAGCTGTTCCTCCGCGAGAACATCACCCCGATGATTGCTATTCTCAGACACAGCGGTTTTTGTTTCCAAGAAGCCAAAATTGTTTAGAATTTGCTTCCCATTTTGCACCAGCCTTTAAACACTTTTCGTAAAAGAAATTTTGCACAGTAATTTCAATCTTCTGTTCAGTGCTCCTCCAAAATTTTGCCAGCGGAATGAATTGAACATCTCTGGGAGCAGGTTACTTTAACTAATTTTAAACTAGAGGATTTGTTGCATTTTCAGCAAATTTTAAAGCATTTTTAGGTTTTACAGAGATTTTAACCTTTAAAAACAGCAGATCTAGAAACAAACCATGCGAGTTGAACAAAAGGAACATGTAAAAACTAGATCTGAGTGTAAGAACTTTAGAACTGTTTCAGCAAAACGAAGCATACTACCTTGATGTAACATTTATTTCTTAACCTTGTTGAGCTGGTTTTGTTCAGCTTAATTTTACTGTTTAAAGGCATTATCTATTGGTTATACCAGTGGGTACATGATTGAATTTAGGGAACAGGGTTGACACAGCAGGTGCTACTCCTGCGTATTTTTTCTTAAATATTTCCCAACTGTGTTTTATTTTCATTATTTCTTTTCAATATATAACTTTTATAACAAAATATTAGCTTTGATCTTGTAGTTGAAAATCACAGGGAACTGGGGTAATCTTTTACTGAGCTGGATCTTAGAGAAAAATGAATATTTAAATTTTGAAGTTTGCACATTTCATCTTTGTCCTGACATGAGTGCTTGTAACAAGAATAAGGAAAGCCAAAAAAAAATAAAACAAAACCCAATCGACAGCAACGACAACAACAAAAAACCAACTACCTTTATTCATATGTGGGATTATGAGGCTTACAAATTTTGTTAGCGTGCCCCCCCCCTCAGCCTCCCCAATCCAATGTCATCATCTGACTGCCTATGGTCTGGTGTCACCTGGTCCATTGTAACTCGATATGGAAAGGAGAAAAAGCACTTAACGTTTCACAGAAGCCGTTATGTTTGTAGTAATGGGTCATTGCCTAATAATGAGCTCCATCACTGTATTCAGAATGAAGAATAATGCATGTTAATTTTTCTTGTATTAAAGATGCCGTGATTTGTAAAAAGTCTGTATTTTGCGGAATGTCTGGATTAAGAAGCATTACCAATAGGAATGGATCGATAGTTGAAAAAAATGATTTTTCTTTTTTTTGTTTGTTTTATATATAGATATATGAATTGCATCCATGTTCAGAGACAAGTTTTTAAATAGATGTAAAGCTTACTTAAACAGCTTTTCTTTTTGAGCGTCTCCGCATTTTAGTTTCTTCTTTCCAAGGCTGGTCTTAGACCAAGTTGGACGCCCATTAACCATCCCGCTATTATTTTCTTTTTTGAGGAGTTAGAGGAATAATTTGTAAATATTTATTTAGATCTTTGATATTTATTGAAAGCAATTACATGATGGAACGATGGAAGCTGAGGAATCAGGAGGGAAGCCTTTTAAAAAAGTTTTCTCTAGGATTTGTCAGGGTCATTGTAAAGGTGAAAACAACAACTAAGACTTCTGTGAACTGCCATTGGAATCCTGATCTTTTTTTTACTGACAGCGGTGATAGAAGTTAATTGACTTGATACTGCCAAACAGCACCCAACACCTTGTGGAAGTTGAGCGGTTAGCGGATGGGAGGACATAATAGTACGTAGATGGTAACTTGTATTACCACAGCTACATTATTGCCTGATTAATGTGTAATTAACTTTTGTCGCCTCTGTGTTGTGACTGTAAGACACTTCACAACTAAAAATCAATCCTGTTCGATTACTTTACGAGTTCCAAAACTTCGATCCACCCCTATGAAAGCAAGTTATTGTGGAAATATTTTTTGGTGTAAAATCATTCCAGAATATGTAATATTTAACTGATAGCTGCATGAAAGTAAGATTCGTGTTACTTTGGCTTTTTTGTCTCTGTTGACACGGTTGCACATTTCCAAGTTACTACAGCGTGAAAACTGTGTGTTTTAAAGAAAAAAAAAACAAAACAAAACAAAAAAAAAAAAAGATTGTGGCCTGGTTTTGTATCAGTTTTAGGTAAAATTACAATTGATTGTTTTAGGAATCATGATTTAAAATTAATTTTTTTTTTTTCTGCAAATCATAAAGCTATATTAAAGTGTTGAGCTTAGCCACTATGCACATTGTAATTATTCATTGTGGCTGTCCAGTTTATGATGCATTCTGGCATTTTGTAAGCTGCTCTGACTAGCAATATATAGAGTCATTTAATGTGTTAACATTGGGTAATAAATGTATTTAAAAAAAAATAATGAAAAAGCATCTCGCTGAACGTGTGTGTGTTAATTGTGGCCCATTGCCCCAGGGTGGGCATGCACAGGGCTGTGGATGGGGTGAACGTGTCTGGACTCTCTGTGACCTGCTGCTGCCTGACGGAGGGTGAGTGGGTGGATCCATGCAAGGATCTGGGTGTTGAACCACAGCTCTGGGCACAGCGATGGGTTTTGGCAGCTTGTTCAGAGCCAGCAGCCCTCCAGGACTGTGTCCATCAAGTGTTGGTTTTCATGCCAGCTTCTGTGTGACCCCCTCAGTCTCCCCCATGGCCCTGCCTGCCCCTCACCCCAACCCCATAACCATCATAATCCTGTGCCCAGGGTGGATGGGATAAGGTGATTGTACCTAGAGGGAGGATTACAGACACAATTTACCCCACAGATCACTGCACAGCCCCAGTTGGTGGCAACGCCCAGCAAAAGGGGCATTTGGGGGAAGGATTGTCCTGGAACTCAGTCGTGGCATCAAGGCAGCAGGAGGGGCACTGGGAAGCAATTTCCCTGTGTCTGTCTGTGGGAATTAGTATCTGGTTAGAGGAAAATAATCAGTGTATAATTGAAATATTTAAAATCTCTTTTATTATTTTTCTATCCAAAGTTTTCTGCTCTTACACGAGTCAGTGATTTACCCAAGACTGCGAATGTTACTCGTTCAGCCCAGCAGCAAGATGTGTGTGTGACATTGTGTCCATGTGTGACACTGCAGCAGTGAGTGGGTATTGCTCCAAGGCATTATTTCTCCTTTTATTGGTGTTTTTTTCATTATTATTTTAACTCCGGCTCTTTATTTTCCATAGGCAGTTTTGTGCCTCCTGCTTCCTTTAGGTGGAGTAATCAGCCCAGCTCAGGGCTTGTTTGCTTTTCCAGCTCTTAAATGAGGATGTGAAATATGTTTGGGATTTGTCACCAGTAGTTAGGGGCCAATTTTAGCCTCACAGAGTGCACATATGCAAACTATGTATGCTTTCCAAATGCTGTCATTAATCAAATTATGGAGGGCGATGTATGTATGTATGAAAACTACAAAGGCCCTTCCTTCATTGTTTCATGTCAAGGAAATTCAATTGCATGTGGAAAGGAGCATCCATTTGAGATTTAAAAAAAAAAAAAAAAGCCTTGTGTTAATTTGAAGAAGGAGATGTTTAAAACCCCCAAACAACAACAACACACCAAACCAAACTGCCTCAGACCTCCCAAAACCACATAAAAAAAAAAAAAAGCCTCTTTTATTTTCATTTCTTTCTTTCTTTCTTTCTTTCTTTCTTTCTTTCTTTCTTTCTTTCTTTCTTTCTTTCTTTCTTTCTTTCTTTCTTTCTTTCTTTCTTTCTTTCTTTCTTTCTTTCTTTCTTTCTTTCTTTCTTTCTTTCTTTCTTTCTTTCTTTCTTTCTTTCTTTCTTTCTTTCTTTCTTTCTTTCTTTCTTTCTTTCTTTCTTTCTTTCTTTCTTTCCTTCCTTCCTTCCTTTCTTTCTTTCTTTCTTTCTTTCTTTCTTTCTTTCTTTCTTTCTTTCTTTCTTTCTTTCTTTCTTTCTTTCTTTCTTTCTTTCTTTCTTTCTTTCTTTCTTTCTTTCTTTCTTTCTTTCTTTCTTTCTTTCTTTCTTTCTTTCTCTCTCTCTCTCTCTTTTTTTCTTTCTTTCTTTCTTTCTTTCTTTCTTTCTTTCTTTCTTAGTGGAACAGATTTACAGAAGCCAAAAGGACTATAGAAGTACTTTCTATATGCTGAGCAGTGCTCCTTCACAAAGAGCTGATGGGCTGCTGGAGGTTCCAAACTGGAAAGGGAGAACCCAGAGCAAACCCAGAGAGCAGGAATTGCTGCTCCCTCTGCTGCTCCCTGGGGCTGGTGGCCGAGCACTGAGAGATGGGCTGGAATTAAACACAGAGGCTGCTGTGCAGTAGATTTTCACATTAAAAGAGATGAGTAATTAAAGATGATACAGAAGAAAGGCTGAGGACTCAGGGAGAAAGGGAGTGAGGGGGCACGTGCTGTGCCAGAAGGGCAGGATGTGTGCATGCTCACACAGCCACCAGCCAGCTGCTGTTTGCTGCCAGGCAGTGCAAGCTGAGCTGCTGTAAAGCTCCAAGGAGAGCTGGATTTGCCCCAGAGAGGTACCTAAAAATAGGTCTGAATTACTGTGCAGTTGAGCTGGGTGTGTGACATGCTTCGGTGGTGCCTGGGAAAGGACTACTACGCAGAAAGTGATGTCTACTAAGAAAGAGCACTGTTTAAAAGGAAGAAAATCCCTTTATTTATTTGTTTATATATTTAATTATTTCTTCTAACTATGCTGTTGATGGGAAATGCGTCTTCTGGCTGCCCCGAGGACAGCACGGAGCCATGTGCAGCCTCAGGCCTTGCCTTGCTTGTAGGCCGCAGCTCAGGGGATGTTCATTCATTCCTCAGAAAGGGCCTCTGAGATGATCAGTGGCCTCTCTGCACTGAGTGAATCGGGCTCATATCTGAACACCCCCCGCCCTTGGACTTCCCCTGACCCCACAGACGCTGTCTGGCACACCAAGGCCTGGTGCCATGGGCTCAGCTCTACCAGCACCGAGCAGAAATGCAGGCTCCTTCTCCAACAAAATCACAGCCAAAATGATGCTCATGCACTTGGTCAGCAATTTCTTTGGCTGACATGACACTTGAGCAGGATGCAGAGCCTTTCCTTGAGTTTCACAAGGCTGTAAAGACCACAAAAGGGAAGCTCAGCTGGTCAGAAATGCAATTGCTCATCAGTTCCCTGCAGCCACCAGACCCAGCAATGCTCCAGCTCTGGGCTCCCAGCGCTGTCAGATGTTGTGGGGCTGCTGGCAGAGCCCTTGGAGCTGCTGGCCTCCCAGCATAGCATATGGGGTCACTCTCCATGCTGAATGCCCCTTTGAGATGCAACAGATCTACGAATGTCCTCCAGCCCATCTTCCCCTCCCTCCCACCTGCTGCAATCCCTGCTTGGGGCAGCAAAGCAGCACCCAGAGGGCCTCAGCCTGCAGTGATCCTAAAAAGTGATTTGTAGAAAGGGCTGAATTTTGAATTAGAAAATCACTGTGGGAGGTTGGGGCTCAGCTCCTCAGAGCAGGGATTCTGTAATGTTTTTATGGTGGTTTGAACTCGTACAGTTCATTGACTGATGGGCCCTGTAAGCTTGGGAAGCCTGGGGGATTGTCAGCAAAGGGTGGTGCTGGGGCTGAGTTCCTGTGTGTGTCAGCAGGAGGAGGAGGGAGAGAAGGAGGAGGAGGGGGAGGACCATTTTGTTTTGCTTCCTGTCAGGGGTCTGCAAAAAGGCAAGACAGCCCACAGCTCCTACTGACCTGAATATCTGCTTGCTTTCTCCAACACTTACACTGTGTCACATCTCTCTTGGTCTGATGCACTGCATCCTGACAGGGCAGCCCTCCCACAGATGTGCTGGATGTGATGTGCTGGTGATATAAACGACTTCATCAGTTATAAGGATACTGAAATGAAAGCACTCGTGTCTGCATGCACACGCAGCAAGACTGGAATCACACTTTATGCAGCCACTTAGCAGGGAAGTATTTGAGCAAAGGTTTTGTTTAGGGAAATCTAGTTTCATTTGAAAATGTTCACAATGGAGTGATCTTTAATAGTCATTTTACTGTGGTTTAAGACAGTGGTTAAAAGTCTCTTGTGTTAAAATGCTGAGATGAAAAATACCTACAGCCCTTAAACTGAACAGAGAGCACTGCCGTGTCCACACTTCATCTGCTTTTTACTCTCTTTTTCTTTTGCTCATTACCAACTAAATGAGGGGGGAAGAGAAAGACTGAAACATTCATGTGGGTGTCCTGGTGATCTGCATCACTGCTGCTGTGATGCCCCGTGCTGAGTGTCTTCTGCAGCATGGCCACAGAGCATCCTGCAGCAACAGGCCCTGCATGCCATGTACACGGGCACCCCAGCAGGTATCTGAGCCGGGGAGAGAAGCATGAATGTAAAAACATGCACTCACTGACCATTTGCTTCCTCACTTGTGTCTTTTTCCTGACACAGACCGGTTTGTTTGGTTTCCTGAACCTTTTGGGTTGCAATAAACTCAGTTTTACGTGTTGTCTGTCATCTTTCTAACTCCATCTGTCTCTTCTCTTTGGTCTCTTCTCAAAAACTCTTGTCTGAATTCAGCACGTCAGAGCTCATCTGAAACCCCGGATGGAACCTCCCTGACTGGAAATGATCTCAGTGAGCAGATCTAAACGTTGGCACCTCAGATTAGGTATCTTAAATCCAGTGGGCTCTGCGCTCCACTCCCCATGATAATGGTGTGAGATTAGATATTGTCTGTTTGCATTAGGAGTTCTAATATCAAAGTATAGGCCCTTACTAAACTTATAGCCTTGTTACAAAATGACTGCATAGGCTGCTTTTCACACTGAGTTGCAGCAAATATTTTGCTTAGAAGCAGAAACTGGAGCATTCTGGCTAATCCAAGGTAAGGCGCATCTGCACAGGACATAACAATTGTGACATCTTAACCTCTAGCACAAGGCAGAACAAATGCCATAACTTTAATCTGTAGAAGAAATGTAATAACCTTACCAAGTATTGCCCTCCTATCATCTCCACAAAAAAATATGAGATATATATCCTTAAAAACAACAGGATGGTAACATATCTAATATGGAGATGCTCCTTAGTGTGTTGAGAAGACTGTGAGTCTAGGATGCTCAATCAGGAAATAAGTAGGAGAGAGGATAACGTGTGTTGGGAGAAGGGCTATATAACGGGATGCATTTCACTGGCAAGGCACATGTTAACTTAATATATTAATAGTATAGTTACACGCTATTTTCATAACCCTACTACATATTTCTGTTGTTGAGACTCTCTACCTGCTTTTAAGCATTACAGCACCATTTCCCAAAATGGTTTTATTTCTTGTAACCTGTAGAGCTTTGGGTATATGGAAAAAAATCTTCCACAGCGAGGGTGGGCAGGCACTGGTGCAGGTTGCCCAGAGATGTGGTTGATGCCCCGTCCCTGGAGACTTTCAAGGTAAGGCTGGACCAGGTCCTGGGCAACCTGATCTAGATGTGGTGTCCATGTTCACTGCAGGGGAGTTGGATTAAATGGCCCTCAGAGGTCCCTTCAAACTTGTAGAGTTCTGTGTTTCTCCTGAGCTACCTTGAATTTGGCCATCAGGAATTGGATTCTGTACCATCAGCTTTTCAGATGGGCAAACTCACCCTCTGAAATGCCATTTTGGAAGTGAGGGTAAGTCCAAACCTGTTGGAAGCTACAAATCAGAGGAGCCCCCAAATCGTGTTCTTTTTGGAACGGGCCAGTGGAAATCAGCGGATCACAGTTCTCCATGCTTGTATCTGGCCAGCTAAAGCTGACAGAGAGGTTGAAGCCCACGATATGACAAAGAGCTGCCCATGTGTTTGCGCTGGCTGAAAGCTCCAGCAGAGATTCAGCACCTGCTCAGCGAATGAAGTGTCTGATCCGCGCTGTGCCGGCAGCGAGACCTTGCGACAAAAGTGATGTGACAAATCTGAGGAGTTTTACAGTACTGATGCTTGTTATTGCTTCTCACAAAATGTTACCAGGCTTACAATAATATCTTTACACTTTCAGCAAAAAATGTGAACAGTATATTTGAATATATTAAAAAGAATTAAAAAAACATTTCACAAAAACATTTGTTGCCATATGAAAGTCTTTCAGCAAGAAATGCCCACAGCAGTATTTAAACATCGTTAAAAGTATCGTGGTTTGTACTAATAAATTATGCAACAAGAGAGGTAAACAAAATAAAAGTACAGAATAGCTCTCCGTGTTCCTCCGCCGAGCTCAACGCAGCTCCGCCAAGCTCAGCTTTAGATGACTAATTAAGAAACTGATATTTTCAGAGCAACAAAAATAAAAGCTTTTATTTGTTCATTTGAATATAAAACAGGCGTTATCACAGATGTACAAAGCGTACTGGTGGTTTAACATACAAGAAGGTTGCTGTCCTTTGCACATAAAAATTTTTGTTTGAAACTGTGATTGGCTGAGTTACATGAATTTCTCTAACCAGTCACCACACTCTATGAAATAACGCTGCTAACATTCAACTGATAAAAGGGACAGTCTTCCCTTGGGTAAAGTGTCAAGCAGGATTAAATATATATAATAAACAAGCACCATGAGGAATCTGCTCCTGTTTGATTAGTTTCGTGTTTCAATGTTCATTGTGTACCCTCTGTTTTGTGCATGTGCATCAAGTTGATTACATGGTTTTGTCTGACTTCAAAAGCACAAGGTCACAAGACAAACATTTTATACATTCTCATGAATGGTTTATCTACAGTACAATTTCTAATACAGAACAATCCTTCTTTATTGCTCAGTCTGATGGTGCTTAAATGTTTCCTGCCTTTTGCTTGCACAACAAAACCAGAAACTCGGTTTCTCATTTCTCTTAACTCAGAATTTAACAACCACAGATGACAGGTTGCAGAAGAGAGCTGTTATTAACTGCGCTTCACGACTGCATTGCAGCTCTTTTTTTTCACTACTAATGCAAAGTTGACTTTGTGAGGGTTAAAGTGATGCCTTAAATGACAGCTAAATTTGTTTTGCAGTACTGAGATCAGCGGTAGCAGGACTTCACAAGTTAGTTTGCACACTGCAATGATGTTTCTAGTCAATCGACATCTCGTCTGAAAACATACTTGCCATTAGGAACAGACTTTATTCTTTTTAAAGGGAGCAGAAAATGAATTTGGCAAAATAGAGGATGGTTCTTCAGAGCATGAATAGGGCTATTCACAGGACTGTGGTGTCTGAATAGATGGTCTGAAATAAAACAAGTCTGACATGGTAAGATGCTCTGTACTGTACATGCAGACCAAAACGTCCCTACCTTTTAACAAGATTTCAAACACTCAGCATTGAGACTCAGAAGCCAAACAAAACTATTGTTAGCAGGGGTCCATCTCTCGTCCAGCATTCTGCAAAGATAGACCAAATACGCACGTCCCTCGGTTGAGATAGATATAAATGTGGTTACATTTGCCCTGCAACAATCTTAGTCATGCATATCCGGTAATGAGAGCCAGCACAAGGACGTCATTTTGGACAATGAGAAAAGCACTCTTGGACTGCAGCTGGTAAATCCCACTCTCGATCACAAACAGGTCAATTCAGATACAACCACATGAAGGAACGGGGAACTTTTTATAAAAGGGTTGTGGAGTGCAGGGAAGACAACAGAACTGGGAAATCAAACCTCTCCTTTATCCAAAGGTAGTAAAATGAAGGCAGCTGTGATGCATGTGTTCCTACTCTTCGCCCATTGGTGGATGACCTCAGGTCAGAGACCCCGGGACTCCGCTCTGTAAACAGGCAGTTCGGTTCCTCTGATGTTTTAATTGGTTTAGGGACTAGTTAGCAGATGCACGATACGTGTTGGCTCGGCTGTAGTGACCGCACGCTCCTCTCCGTTAGGGATAAATTAAAGACCATTGAAACAATCGTTTTATGTAAATGTAAACTGGATGCCTTGGCCACCGAGCTACGTGTCCTAGCTGAGAGGCAAACTGATAACTGTGCAAATAACCCCAAAAAGTTTCATTATAGCAATAAAAACACCAACTAAAACAACGAAAAAAAAAATTGTGCAACAAAGTTCTGCAGCTAGACAACAGTGCTACTCCTCAACCTGCCTCTTCTAAGTCTAACAAGTGTATGCACATGCCAGCACGAATATTTATTGTTGCCTCCATGGCAAAGAAAAAAAAAATTCTTGTAGTGCATTTTTTAGTCTTAAATTCATTCACTGCCTTAAAGGCAGCAATAATTCCACTTGCTGGTATCACGAGGATTCGTTTAGACAGGGATACTCTAGCAATCCAGGATTGCTTTGTTCAAAAGGTTTGTGAGTAACATTTGATTATCTACAGTGGGAGACACCATGCAAGTGACAAGTACTGCATTTTAAACTTTAAAATCTTTTTGTCATTAGTGAATTTATATTTCATATATATATATTTGATGTGATACTATCCACTCAAGATAATACAACACTTTGTTTTTATATTAGCAAACATTTCAAGAGTTTAATATTCTTGAATGTTTCTTTTTTTTCTCTTTTATACTTCTAAAGAGATCAAAATAAATTAAAGGTTTTGTACATAATTACAGAAGAAGTAGTTAACTTACTTTATCTTTTCCGTTTAGTACAAAGATATTTGCAAGTTCGTCGCCGAAATACACCTTATTTATAAATTTCTTCCATTCTAACGCTAACAGCCAAGGCTCTTTTTGGCCTTTTGTGCTTTCGGCGTCTCCGCCAGAAAGCCGCTGGATTTCTAATGGAAAGGTGCTGCTTTGGGTCTTCTCCTCGTACCACTACACAGTTTCCTAAGATGTGGGACCTAAAATGGCTTAAGTTAGCAACAGGTCTGTGTTGTTCATCAGCTTTTTATGACACATTAAAACAAATGGAGAAAACGACTCTCTGTGTTAGTCTGCAAACTGTTTTAAAAAGAATCCATTTGGAGGGCAGAATAATAAGAAAAAAAAATCTACTTCAGCTTACTGAATGTCAAATACAAAGCCACATTTACTCAGAAAGCAGTATCGTCCGATAAGCAAAAACTAAAAAAAGAAAGAGTTTTCAATGGGCTTTTCCACCAAACTGAAGGGCCTTACCCCAGAGTCCTCCTGTTCTAGAATTTAGTGGTAAAGAAAAGATTTCACATTTCATTTCCTGCCAATCGTGACTGCTTTGAAAAATTGTAATAGAAACAGTTCCATTCTGATGAGTGTCAGCATCTTATTTTTAGTGGACACCAAAAAATTTTATACATCTATAGTAAAGTCCATGGAAGCTTTAAGGTACAAGACTACATGTTGTAGGCCACATAGATGGGATCTAGCTGGTCTGCCAAAAATCCATCTCGTAGGTGCATACGTTGTTTCTCTCCACGGGAGTTGATAGGAATTACACCAATGTCCACCACCACCACCACCCCTACAATCAGGTAGTGCTCCTCCAGGACCACGTTGGTGACCAAAGGAACCAGGTCCAAAGCTTCTTGCTCCGATCCATCCAGCTCAACAACAACGACCAATAAATTTGTCCAGGTAAACACCGCACTGGAATCAAAGAAAAAGAAGCATTAGTTTTGGGTTTTTTCCACCCATTCCACCTTATTTACTGCTTGCTTTAACTGTGAAGTTTCCTTCTGTGTGCTTAGGTGCAGAACCTAAGTGACAAGAGAGAAGGTGTTTAAAGACAGGGCAGAAAACCAGCCCGGTGAGCTTCCTCTTTGACATCACTGCAAAAGTAAAATGTGGGCTACACTTGAAAGAATCTCGAGACTCATCCTTGCCTGCTGTGTATGAGGACAGCAGGAAGCAGTGCAGCTCCCAGTGAGCTGTTGCATCATCATTGTGCTCATGAAGGTAGGCAGCGTGTGGGTGGAGGTTCTTATCAAGGTTTTTCTGAATAGCAGCCCAGAGGAGCAAAGGAGGTTAAAAGAGAAGACTGATACAATGCTGTAAGGAAAACAGCCCTACCTGGAAGATAATCTACTGAAGAAGGGGCTTTCGCTGAGTGCTATGTCAGTATGGGACGGTGTGTTCCTCCCTCCATCCCTTTCCCCCTTTTCTCTAATTTCCCCAAAGCACCTGAAGTCTTACCGATCAGCAGGACTGAGGATTCACAAAGTGCAGTCTCGTTCTGGCACATGTTTAAGATATGAACTGTGATTATCTCTTGATCTACTTTATTTTCTGCAGCATAACTAATTATATTTTATCTTTAACTCATACATCAAATCCTGTACTTTATCCTCCTTTACCTTAAAAAAATCAGAGGGTGATTTTCCAGAACTGTCTTGAATATAAGTACCTGCAAGTTAGAATATATTATGTATCTAAGGTAGATTCAAGACAGCTGCTTCTGCTAAGGTCAATGCTTGACTGAGACACAAGTGCACTGTTTTGGTCTATCAAAATTCTGAGTATCCTTGTATGTTGGAAATACATCTTACTTTGCCCAAAAGTTAGCTATGAAAATGTGTTCTAAGTTGACGCTTAGAAGAATAGATTTTAGGTGAAAAACATTTAATATTAAAAATACATATTTCATCTTCAGATCCTGCTGAAGTACAGTTTGAATTTTTATGTGCCTATGTATGTGCTTATTGATCTGGAAAACTAATGGGTGTTCAAAGTAAGGTTGTTTTGTGGCTCAGTGCTGCTATTAAATGAATTTTAATTAGTAATTATGCTCCCACACAAGCTGTAGTAAGCTACCCAAGCATCTAAGTTAATATTACATATGTTTTAACACAAAAGCTTGGGGGTTTAATCAAAATATTAGATAGCAGTTGAAACCATGCCTTAGGCCAACTGTTACTTGTTACTTGAGAAAGCAATTAATGGAAGGATTCAGCAGCAGGTCCCTAAAACAGAACTCTGGAGAAGTTGGTTTATCTGAGTTCTAAAGACTAATTCCAAAAACCTTCATGAAGCCGCTTCATTCCAAGTATCACCGACACTCTTAAGAAGGTATCAATTTAAAACTTATTATTTATTTGTCACGATTCCAACTCAGTGGTGACCGCTGTAAATACAAAGAAATACTGTCCTTTATGTTCCCATCAGCTGAGATGAATTTACACGGCTCGGTGCAGTTATACATCACAATAAAAAAGGACTGTTTGTTATACTCTGAGGCAGAGGAGGTCCAAAGGCATAGGTTGTGCTATTAAAAGGGGAGATCCCCAAAGACAAGAGGAGGACCTCAAGGAGAAGCTGAAAGAAAAGCTGAGTGAGAAAAGTCAAGGTCAGGACAATGACTATGAAAGAAAACTCCACACTGGCAACTTCTCTCTTTGAACATCTGTTTTTCTGAAGGACCACTTCAGGAAAACATCCAACTCATCAGTACATTCTCCTCCTTGAGGAAAAAACAACCCAACAACTTTCAGTGTTTGCTTTTGAGCAGAGGGCAGTAATAGCATCATATAATGCTTCTGAAATCTTGCTTGTGGTCTGAGAATTATTTGCATGTACTTCTACCTTCTTGAAGAAATCTGGCGGCCTTTCTCTTTGATTCTCTCAGCCTACACCAACCCTTTCTGAGCTGTCCCTGTGCCACTCAAGATTTCCATGGTAATAGAAGGGAAGGATGGAAAGGGATTCACAAAGAGCTCTCAGTGGTCTTGAGAAAAGAAATACAATTTAAGCCCTTTTCTTTTTGCCACTGAAATCAATGATGATCACTTCTGTAATATGATATGGCTGCTTCATTCATTGCCTGGGAGGACACATAAATTTCTGACAGTAGCTACACCTGAACACACAGATTTTGAATCTGTGGCCATCTATAATAGTTTCCCTGAACAGTTTTACATCCACTGTTGATAAGAATACGACACATTTGAAAGGAGCATTTCACAGCATCCTTTGTGGGTTTGTACTGGTCTCTACAAGGACCCAGAATCCTCTACTCTTGTCAGGGCCAATAGAGCAAGGTGATGTTGAAGGGACATTACTATCAGGTAAAACCCCAGATACAGCCAACCCAGCAATTAACTGCCTTCATTACAACAGATGCTTAAGAAAAAGGCAAGTAATTCTCACTGAAGAAACCAGTATGGTTGCTATGCTTCTTTACTGCTCCAGGCCACACCGTATAGCCAAGACTAAAAAGAAAAATGGAGAGTCACGTCCTGTACTATCTGACTTGCTCTAACTGCTGAGATGATTGCTTTTGGTTGAAAGAAGAAGGGCTGAGCTGAGGTTAGATCAAACCAAAACAACTACCTGATTCAGTCTTCTGATGCAAAAATAATGAAAAGCAATTTGGTCTCAAGTCGGCCTCATGAAATCGTTACCTGCTGTGTGCGTTTGATGATGTGATACATTGATTAAGACAACACTGTTATTAACTCATTGATTTACTGCTTCAGCTTCCATTGTGACCTTGATTTGATCACCGCTTGATTTATTAATGACCAATTTGAAAGCAACAGCGCGTTCACTAATAACATTTATTAGTGTGTTCATTTATTTTAAGTGTCTGCTTGCTTACTCCTTCTAATAAGAGCACTCGTAAAGCTCGAATCCATCCCAAGCTTTTTTTTTCCTGGTTAGAGCAGGAAACATCCACTGACCTACCTGAGAGCTGTTTGCTTCTCTCAAACTGAAAGCTTAATCTTTCACTCATATTTCAAAACACACCAAATAAAGAAAACAATCCTTCCTGATTAAATTTCTTAATGAAAAGTTTCGTCCTAAAGGCATATTTACCACTGAGTAATAAATCCTGTGACCATCCCGACAGATCACTTCCTGGATCAATTGCAATAGTCAAGCAAAACTCCAGATAATATAGATACTCTGGCTTTATATAAGAGCCATAGTGTTATATAACCCTTACCATTCGGTGATGCTCTTGTGCGCTCTAATTACAGAGGTCTCAATATCGATCGGATGGTATCTCATCCCTCGTAACTCCATGGCTTCATCTAATGCACCCACCACATAAAGTGCATCATGGCGTTCTGGTTGTAAGGGAAAAAAAAATATTAATGACTCTGTTCTCCAGAACATCAAATTACAAAAACAATCACACTAATAAACAAAGAAAACACATATAGCAGAAACTGTCCATGAATTCCTGATCCCTCTAACTGATTTTCAAAGTAATAAGCATTCTTTATTACTGAAATGTAGCAGAAAGCAGAGGAAAGGAACATAAAAACACTACTGACATCTGAAGAAGAGAAAGATGTAAGCCTTTACCAATGTACAGTGGGACAAGTTCCTTTTGTCCCGAAGGTGGATGTAACAAAAAAATCATTATTTTTCAAGGCAAATTTCTAAGCAGACAACAGACTCTTTGTCCTTCTCTCTTTGTTTTCAAAGATTTCACCCTAACAGTATGCAGTACGTTGTTCCAGTAGCCTTGAGAAGGTCAGTACTGGTGCTTTAGTTGTACTACAGAAGTTTTTATCAATTAGAAATAAGTGCAGCATGTTAGACAGCAAACTGCTCATTAAGACAAATGACAAGTTTTAAAGAGTAATCCCCTTGTAATATGAATTTTTATTGACTAAAGAAATAAATGAGGCTGAAATGAGGCTTTTAAAAAGATAGCAGGCTGATAATGAACACTTGCACATCATCCTTAAAGTAAAGAATGTTTGCTAATAGACTTAAAAGGAGATAACTGGTTCTTTTTATATTAACTCAGAGAGTTGTATGGTGGTAATCACAAATCATAGAATGGCTTGGGCTGAAAGGAACCTTAAAGATCATCCAGCCCCACCATGGGCTTGTCAGCGCCCATCAGATCAGGCTGCCCAGGGCCCCATGCAATATGGCCTTGAATTACCTCCAAGGATGAAGCGTCCACAATTACTCTGGACAACCTGTTCCTCTGCCTTGCCACCCTCTGCGCAAAGAATTTCTTCCTAACATCTAACCTAAATTTCCACTCTTTTAAGTTTAAAGCCATTCTCCCTTCTCCTGACATTATTAGACTGTGAAATCCTGCTCTTTGAAAAAAAAATCTTTGTTTTATTTTTGGATTGTCTTAACATGGCTTTTTTGCAGTTCTAATAGATTCACTGACAGAACCAGCCTGACAACATAGGCCAGGAGACACAACCAACATAATCTGAATTATATGCACAGACCCTTGGCAGACAAGGAGAAGCCCCTTACCTCCATTTGCATCTGTAAGCTCTGTTCTTCGCAGGAACCCCAGGTAGCCAGTCCGAGCCCAAATAGTTTGTGTGTCTCCAAAGCTGAGTCTTGAATTAAAATGATCTGATTGCAAAGATTCATCTCCGTATATGGTAAAGTACCCACTGGCGTTGTGAGTGCTGTGAACCCATATCTAAGTTAAAAGCAATTATACTGGTATTAATTAAAGCAGCTTTGCAGAATGAAGCATTATTGAAAATTCTTGATGCAGATATTTTCAGTCATAGCTAGATAAAACATGTAACACGAAATAATGCCTTTTATCACTGTTCCTGACCTACTTGTAGACACAGTCAAGACCTAAACCTGACCTCACTGAAGTCACAGTGCAGAGCTAAGCTGTACTAGTCCATGGGAATGCAGGAGTCACACTGTGGGGAAACTCTCCCTGTAGCTTTCCAGCCCCAGGTCATCCCCAGACCAACACAGACCTCTGCAATTATCATTGCTCTGAGCTCTGCTTGGGCTATGGCAATTGCTCAGATGCTGCTGTAGACATACTGCTCTTCCATAGTCCCCCTGAGCCTGGTTTGGAGTATTTGATCCAGCTGGACATTGTCCATAAACACAAAACAGACAGATACCTCCCATAGTACCAGTGTAGTGGGAAAGGCTACAACATTAGAAATGGAGTTTACATTATTTTAAAGGGAGAGGCCAGGGACCTTCACATGTGGAGAAGGATTCATTTCAGTTAACTCAAAACATCGTGGAAATATTCATAATTTCACAGTGATGAAATCTTAAAATTGAATCTCACAAATCTGACTGCAATCTTAATTATGACTAAGCAAATCCCTCATTTTGTTAATTAGATCTTTCAATTGCACTTTGAAAATAACATTTTAAGTTCTTTTTCGCTCTCTAGAAACTTAAAAATAAATTGGAAAAACACATAGCCTTATTCAGCTCAGCTAATGAGAGCACTTCAGTGCACTGAAGCACAATGACTATAAGGAGGATAACACTGAAACCCCCCCCAGCTGAAATTAGACTAATCAATAAACTTATTTTTTCCATTAAAGTCTTCATTGGAATTACTCAAGCACCAAGTAGAAAATGTAGTTAGAGAAAGCAGATTGTTTTCAAATTATTTAATAGACTTGAGCTATTATTAGCATTTATCAAGTATGCCGATAACATTTTTAATTAAGATACAAATATCACACTATGCACTTCATACACGATCAAGGTCTGCATCATTCAAGTTGTTTTCATAGAATCATAGAATTACCCAGGTTGGAAAAGACCTTGAAGATCATCAAGTCCAACTGCAGCCTAACCAGTACCCTAACTCTAAAAACCCTCTACTAAATCATATCCTTGAGCACCACATCCAAACGGCTCTTAAACACATCCAGGGATGGCGATTCAACCACCTCCCTAGGTGGTTTTAACCTAGCATTTACTAAGATATATGATAGGAAACCAATGGCAAACATTTCCATAGCTTTATCCCTGAGATTCAGTTCCGAGTATGCAAAGGTGAAGTTTTCATGACTCACCTCACCAAGATGAGAATCTCCTAAGGGTCCCTTTGTTTCTGGATTAGCAATAATGATACGTACTCCGGGCAGGATCTATTGAAGGAACACATGAAGTAATGAGAAAGTAGGTCCTTACACTACCATAAGCTGAATATTCTTCCCCCCAAAAACCTTCAAAACAGGCATCCTTAAAGAGCTGAAGTAGACATACTGAATAAAAAACTGAAATAGTCAATTGATGCAATAAATCTAGATATCTGGAAAATGATTTAAAAAACCCCTTTATCTTTGTAAAAGCTGCTCCGTCACTAAATACTTGTCAGAAATCAAATACTGATCTACAAAATGAACAGAAAAAAAAAAAATCGCCCCACAAAAATCCTATCAAACAGCCCCAAGTCTCTTTGACAGTACATATCAGAGTGGAAAAAACCCGCCCTATTCACATGAAAGCTTGGTCTGAAGCAAATAGGGAACCCTAAAGGCAGAAATGGAAACACACTGAAAATATTTACTACAAAGGAGATATTTAAAACTTCTATCAGCACTTACTTTTCCTGACTCCATGAGGGGCAGACTGTGTGGAGATCCTCTTTCTACTAAACGAACTCTGTAAAATACACGTGAAAATAATACGGATAGTAGATGGTTGTGTTTATTTGCTTTCCGTTGACATTCATTTCTAAATGGAATGGCTGATGGTCACAGAGATTAATGCTACTTTTAAAACAGATGAAGCTTATATTCTCTAGAACATTCTGAGGCCCAACATTTAATTTTTGGCAAAGCTTACAGCTTGGAAAGTAATGAAAAGAAGATGGCTACAAACATTTTCTTAAACACTAAATTCTTCCAATGTAACCGGTGCCTTTTATTTATTTTGATAGACTTTTGAAAATGTATTTCCAAGCACAAAACTACTCCCAACAAAAGGGATCTAAAACACTGATTTTCCACTAGAGCGTCGTAAATGTCAGGGCACAGAAACAAAAGCACGTGAGCTGAGTGAGCAACCACATTCTGTGAGCGGGTAATGGTTGAAATCAAAGTCATCCCTAAAGAGCCCATAACCACAGCTCAGATGGAAATCTGCCTTGGCAATCGTTTGATTCTTTTCAATGGTCAACGTTTGATAAACATTTTAGTAACAAACAAACAAAATAATTCAATGAAAAATGCTTTTATTGGTGAGGTCAGACTGTTACTGAGCGTGGCACTCTGGTCTGCTCTCTTCCTTTCTTTGATAACTCATTGTCCCACTGAAGGAATAGCCATGGCTGCTCTCCTGGAGAACCATGATGGTCTGGAAGGAAATATCCCTTTTAACATCCAAAAGAGACTGCAAAGTCCTAAAATGGCTGCTCAGTACATCCAGTGGATGGGGAAGAGATTTCGGGTAACAAATAGGCATTTCTGAATCCTAACTAAGCGAGATACCTTAACAGCTGTAGCAAAACCATGAAAAGCTTAAAACTTCCCACTCTTTCCAATTTTCATAACCCACACAACTGATCTAAATCTGTTCTTCCACCAAGCAAGCAGTTCCTACCCCTCTCCTTCCATCAGCTGCCCCATTATAAAGAAAATTTCCTGAGACTAAAAGAAAATAATCTCGTAAAAGAAATGTTGATACAAGAGGGCACAGGGAGGCATAACGAGGTGTGGGGAGAACTGGATCCAGTTAAAGTGATCACAGCCCTGCAGTCAGTTAGGAGCTGTCATGAGAGATCTTTTCTGGACCGTTCTGACACCTTTTTATATGTGAAGCACTGCAGAGCTCAGTCTGGTGAGGGGGGGATGAGACACAGAGATCTCAGCTAAAGGTCCCTTGGGGAAGAACAAAGCTTTGGCAATTTCAAGCCCCTACGCATAAAAGGAGATGGAAAAAGATCTTCCCTTCTTTTTGTACTATTTCTTTGCTCTAGAAGTTACCTATAAAAGCTGGGACTGTTGAGGTCAAGGCAGAAACAGTGAATAGAGATTCATCTGCAGTGCTGGGTAGTCTCCCAGCCTTGATGGATGGGGCAGGGCTGAGCCCTGAGGCACGGCACAGCAGTGTGAGCATCTTCTCAGACTAAAATCAAGAGATACAACCCAAGTTCCCAGCAATTTCAGAACTCCTTTCCAAGCAATTTTAATTTATTGCCCTCTTATACCTATGGAGGTATAAGCTCTATATATGTAGGCATGCATGTGCACACATACTCATGTTGCCTGTGACAGCTGAAAAGTAGCAGGGCCGACACCAGCAGCACAACAAAAGCACTGAAGCTGCAGTATCCAGCTGTCCCACTAGTGATATAGATGTGGGGCAGCAGAACCTCAGGAGCTTCACTGTATGGTGTACATGTATGACTAAGGTCATGCTGCCCCATAGAAGACATGTCTGCATAGGACACTCCTGCACTGTTGTTCCAACAGCAAGTCAAAGCAGATGTATTTAGCAGTATGCAGCAAGTGGTATAAAAATAACTCTGTGCATGTTGAGAAAAGAAAATCAAATGTTGCAAGAAGCAGTTGTTAATTACTGCCTCTATCTCTGCCTTTTTATATGTGACTCCGTTCTGTACAATCTGTGTAGGTTTAGAAACAGAAGATGCTTTTAAAGTGAGCTCGTAGCTGACATGTTTGATTTTCAGTGCACATCTGCAGACAGGTAGCTGCCCTCAGGAGAACTGGTCATCATCTCACACCCACGGGATCTCCTCCAGCAGTGACTTTCTTCAGTCATTTACCAACATCTGTCCAGTAGGTTTGATTTTTAAAAATAAGACAACTTAAACAAAACCTCCAGCCCCATACAAAGGTGAGAAAGTTGGAGTAACAAGAGGCAGCGAGTTCTTTGAATCTGAGATTGGTATGAAAATAATTCCGTTTTGATACAAAATCACTCTGAGACAGGAAAAGTGTATGGTCAGAGCTGTTCAATTCTGTGAGGATTCCACTGCTCCTTGCTCCCTTTCTGTTTTAAAACGCGCCTCAGCAATGCTGCTGAATTCCATGCCTACTGAGAACTGCAACAGTAAAGCTCAGAAATCATATAAAATAAAGCAATATATTAAATAGTCAGTGAAGTGACTACTGGAAATGAATTAACATTCATAATTCTGACCACCTCCTTCTCCCATCCTTTCAGCAGCTGTGCCTCCTGTCTTGCTGTTAGTACTGGCACATTCTTCTAGCTCCCTTCTCTGTTTATTTCCTTTCATCTCCTCTGAATTTTAGCACATGAAGATCCAGAAGGCACAATTTCTCAGTTTCCCATTCTGTTATAACTCCCCCACAACGTGCTTTCCTCCTCACATCCCTACAGAAATATCACAGCAGTGCACTAAACATAGCAGCTCTGCATTTGAGGGAGGTTTTCTGCTTGGGCCCTGTTAGCACTCAGATACTGAGACTCTATGTGAAAAACTTTCGGCTAAGCTCATAGTGCATGTGGGACCATGCCACTAAACCTCTAACATCTCTGAAATAATAAGCTATTTTGCCACAGAGATATTAAAAAAAAAAAAAAAAAGAAATAGAAGTGCAACATTAGATTCTGATGTTACCATCTCCTCTGTGCATACTTAATTTTAAGTGCATAATAGTCTTACTAACTCTACAGGGACTAGTACTGCGAATAAATTATGGACATTATGCAATAACTTTTAAATGAGTTTTACTCTGTCTCATCATAAAATAGATCCTGCTGCTCCCCCAGGAGATTTCCATTATCCATGAGAAATGCAGGCAGCAGACATGGCTGAGACCTCGTGCACCTTCCATTCCATACAGCCCCAAGTGTGGGCTGGCAGCAGCGGGCAGAGCCCAGGGAGCATCACAGCTGTGATAAATGCTGAGAAATTCCACCCCTGAGTCACATTGCTGATGCTGGCCGGGGACTCACAGCTCCTTCCGACTGTGGTTCTCTAAGTAGGAATTTCACAAATAATCATCATGTGCTCCCAGGCATCAGAGCTGCAGGAAGGACAAGTGCCATTTCTGTGCAGCATTACACTATTTCTTTGTTGGGAGGGAAAAAGGGTCTCTCACAAAGTGAGCATACAGCCCTCCTGCTGCCTCCAGTTCATGCTTGGAAGGGCAGAGGAGTTTATGGCAGTAGTGCCAGGCTGGGCAGAGAGCCTGGAAATCAAGTGGGTGGGATCAAAGTGTTGCCCTTGGGTGTGAAAGCTATTTTTGCACCTACTGGTGGTTTCCAACCAAGCTGAGAAGGAAAACAAAAATGAGTGACCGAATGCAGGGAAAACACAGAGCTTCTCTTCCACCAAAACATCTCATTGGGGAGGAGAGGAAGATGTTTAGGAATCCTTGTACTGTTACAAAGCCATTAGCAATGATGATGCACAATGAACCTGCAGTATTTATGCGGCAGGGCATGGGAGAGGATAACTTTTAACATTTTCTTCTTTGGCTCCAAAGAATCAGTCTTTTTTTCTGAAGAAAAGATTTTGAACTGGTGCTCTGCTGTTGAGAAAGCTGCTTACATTTCAAAGCCCGCCTAATGGGATTTAATAGGAAACGTAGTCAAAACAACAGTAAGGGCTTAAGTTCTTTTTCTCATTACTATTTAATACACTGGATGGATGGATTTTATCTCCCTCAAATCAAAGTCTTTCGACAGAATAGCAAGAGTGAAGTCTGACTTCAGAATGAAAGCTGACAGCCCACAGCCAACCGGCGCTGTACTGAGTAGTGACGGGGATGCTGAAATACAATAACAATGCCTTCCTGCCCAACTGCTCACATAAAGTTGCAGATGACGTTGAAGTTCCTTTTTCAATCTGGTGACAAAAACTCCAAAATGTATTCCACAGTTGGCTGGTATTCTCACTAATCAATGAGTTTGTCAGCAGGGCTATTACGTATTGTTTGGGGAATCTGAAGGGCCTGGAACGTGCAGGGTGGTAGTAACTGATGTTACGATGCCAAAACTGGGAAAGCCTTCAAACACAGCTGTGCTGTTGCACTGGGAAAGACTTTGGGCTCTGTGATTCTAATAGAGATGGAAAGAAGCTATTAGGTCATTCCAGCCCTGCTCCCTGCCAAAAAAAGGCTACTCCCTGCAGTGCACATTGAGTGCTTGGTCTACTCCTGTTACAGCACTTCAAATGATGGGGCTTCTTCTACTTCCCTTCAGAATTAATCTCTCAACTGAACATACTTCATAGTCTTTTAGCTGTCCTTTTTGGCAGATATTTTTCTTAGCTTCGTCTTATTATTTCTAAGCAGCTCCCTGCATAAAATTCAAAAATGTTTCCCCTTTCTTGCTGAACACATTTCAGGTAAAGACTTTGGCTCTACCCTAACACACAGCAAATTCCCACCTCCAACTTCTAGCTTGCCTTTACAGCCATTTTCACAAGCTGAGCCTCATCCTTCCTCCCCACCCCCATGCCAGTGTGCCAAGCATCCTCTGCTGTCTGCCAGGCTGTGCACCATAGCATCTCCCAAAATAGAGCTTCTATTCCCTATCTCTCCTACTGACCCTTTTTCATCATTCTTCCTCCTACTTGAAACTCTGCAGTCACACCAACATGGAAGTCCACCTTTTTCACTTCTTCAGTGTTACCTGTTCTGTTAGGATGGTATGTTTTTCAGTAGCTGATTTTTCACGCTTGAAAAACTTCAGCAACAAAAGCCAAAGAAAATCAGATACAGTATGATCTAAGTACATACTGCCATACAGTGAAAATACACTGTAAATATACAAATATCAATATATAACCCCTAAGTCCTCCCCTTAGCCAAAACCCTTCTGTGGCAAGAAGATATGATGGGAAACCTTGGTTCCATTTCAGCCTTACAACTTCTTGCTGATTATCACCTTACAGGTTGAGCTTGTGGGGAAAAAAGAGGATATTTGCTTATCATTTAAGAAACGTTTGGAAAATTGTTGCGTATTAAGTTGGAACAAAGAGGGAAAAATGGTCATGAGGACTGAAAAAAACACTGCAGGTCAGACAAAGAGGTTCTATCTATTTATTTTTTTAACTGTGTTTTTATTAACTCTCCAAACTAAAAATGTTTTCAGCAACATCAAGAGCAAAAAATCTGAAAGTTAAATTAAGGTGCTTTGACCATTTAATCTGTTTTCTTAAGCTGTGAAGATCTGTCAAACTTGACTCTCCATCACCTTTTCTGGTGATAAAAAACCGCCTTGCAAATTATTTCCTTGCAAATCTTAACCAAAATCTAATTTAAAGGCATTTAATGTCCGTGGCATGTACCTCTGTGTAGCTATGTTCTATAAACCGGTGACTTCTCAGTTCTGACTGAAACAGCCAGGAACTTTCTAATGCCATCAGCCACCACCATCAGCAACATCTCTCAGAAATATACCACTACTGAAGAAACCTTTTGAAGCTCAAAACTTCCAGGACATCTTCTCTTTACTCAAGCAGTAAAGTATCTTGCACATAAACTATTCTGGAATTCACAACTCAATTTGCTCATTGTACCTTAAAATGGAAATATGGATCAACGAGATCATTTGATGCTTTCCTGCTCAACCTACTGTAGGGGAATCTGCTTTTAGTGGGGGAGCTGAACTTGATGATCTCCAGAGGTTCCTTCCAACCCTTATGATTCTATGATTCTGTGATAAGCTTCAAGATGAAGCTCCCAGTTGAAACTGCCAGGAAATGGCATAGCTGAGCATTTTGGCTGAAGGGAAAATCTAGATGATGAAGAAGACCATCCTGGTTCCTTCAAAGCAGTTTTCTTCCCACTGTATGACAAATTTAGATAACAGATAAAGACAACTGAGACTGAAAAAGGGAACTTTTGGATTGAAAAAAACTGTAGCCAACAAAATGAACAACCACGAAACCTACTGTATGTCTAGGACATATTTTCATCCTGCCGATTCCACTACCAATAAGTTCAGTTAAAGAATTAGCACTAAATCACTTCCCTTAATGCAAAGACTTGCTTCACTGTAAATCTAAATCATATTTCATGTCCCAAATGCCCCAAGGTCAAAGGCAAACAGCTTCCTATCCGGCAGAAGAGGTTACACAAGGGTTTGAGACGATGCAGAAAGTTGCAAAGGGATGAAAATGAGGCAGGAACTCAGTGTTCAGGAAATGGATATTCAAAGCTTCAGAGAACTAAAAAAGGAATTTTCTCATAAATAGCTATGGGCAAATGTAACAATAAATCCCATTTTTACTTCTGTTTTCCTCTTTAAAGTATGCACTGTGTTCAGCTTTCATTATATGTGCAACACATTCAACATACTCAATTTGTTAAACCCTGTGTAAAGTCTAATACATGACTACTTCAAGTGGTCTGGGACTTCAGAGAACCCAGTCTGCCCCCTGGCCCTATCTTACACCTGCCATGTCCCGTCAAACACAGCATCTCATTTCTCTGAGCTTCACGTTTGTATCTGCAAAAACAGGCATAGTGTTGCTTTCAGCCTTTCAGCTTTTCATTTAGATTACAAACCTCCCAGGACACATTGTTTATTGCTAATTGTTTTTACAGCACTTTTCATAACCACAGCTGTGAGCTGATGACTCTGTTTAATATAACATGCTTCTTCTATTTTGTAATCCCTTATCTTCCCTGTTCTAATTGAGAAAAAGAGACTCCACACCTAGCCAAAACTTCCATTATAATGAATTTGAAACCTGAAAATTGTATGGAACTACCCTATTTGTCACTAATGAATGATGGAGTTTTAGCTCTCTGGATGCAATATTCATGTTCTACATTAAAACAATGTTTTGAAAGGTGAAAGTTCTGAAATCAGGTCCTCCATGGTAAACCTCCTTATAGTGCTACAAGCTTCCAAATCCACATCACCAGCTGATGCATGGGGCAGGTACCCTGCGTTATTGGAGAGGAACTTACTGGAGGAGTTCCCTCTCCTTACCAACCACCAGAGCCATTGCCTGGGCACACAGAAGTTCAACGTACGGACATTGATTCAGTGGAATTAAAACCACAGACAGACTGAAAGAAGAAAGAAAGGCTTTGCTGAATAAACAAGCTCAGTAGTGCTGCAGAGCCCTGGATGCGTCAAGTCACTGTGAAGGGACCATCCGTGTCTCAGGAGATGTTTGGGGAACCCTGGCTGAGCGTCACACAACCCTTCACATAAATAAGCTCATCTTCTGCAAACAGATGCTTACAGTATGTAGAAACTTCAGGAGAATATGCAAGGCCTGAAGCAGTATAGTAAGAGCCACTGAATATAGCTATGTGAAATACTGCATCTCTAACAAAGTTAGGGAGGGATCCTTATATAAATATAGGATGTTTTTACAGTTTTTCTGAGCTCTTCTTCCCACACTCGAATTACTCAGAATTCACACAGCCACAGACTGCTGACAACCTGAGCCCAGTGAGTGCCTGAGGCTGCAGGACTGCAGCGGGTCACAGAGGTGGGAGCCCATTTCCCATGGGTACCCCCAGCACATCGCCCACTGCTGAATTATCTGTCAGTGAGTGGGAGAGCAAAGGCTCTGAAGGACGGCAAGGGGAGAGGAGAAAGAAAACATAGATGGAAAGCACTTAAAGAGATGTATCTCTTATATACATCTCTTAGAGCACATGGCAGTGAGGTCTGCAGAACTTACACTGGTTTGTTTCAAATTTCACAAGTGTTCATTATAGTTTTACACACTTTTCCTCAACTACTGAAGCAGCCTCTACTTATTGTTTAGTGCTTCATTAGTATATATATATATAAATGAAGAAAACAATGCAAAATAGACTGCTGAATACACTGCCTTTAAAAATCAAACATGTAACACATTATGTTTAAAGGAAATGGAAGAATGAGAATTCCTTTTTCTTTTCATTATGCAGACTTTCCTGAAGCTGTATGGTTAGACTCATGGCAACTGTATGGTCAGAATGGAGGCAGAGTGAAAGAGAAAATGGAAGAATTCTTTAACAGCTGTCCACAGAATGGTGACCTGCCACCTTGCAGTACCAATTCCCAGCTCTGTAAGGAACAAGGACACCAATAGAAGCTCAGTAAGCTGAAATTGGGAATTCCTTTCTGTTTTTTAAACAACTCTTCAGGAATAAAAATGTTGGTGTGTTTTAATAAGCTGGGATGTTATTTGAAAGCTAACAAATGGTTTGCAAAACAAAACTTGACCCATTTTCCATTAGTTCTATTATTAATGTCTGGAGAATGACAAACAAACGGCACTTGCAAACAATGAAGTAAATGTACGACTGCAGTCCAACAGTCTGGAAAGCTCAGGTTTCTGCCCTCCCTTTGTCTTGGTGCAGGTGACAGTATTCCCTAACTATAACTGGAATTTCTCGATTTATAGTTATGGTATAAACCACATCCTCTTTCAAAAAACACCACTTGATCCAGCTCTTATTGTCCTATTCCACTAAACTCAACATTATGTTTCCTTGATGAAGCCTTTATCAAAGAAAAACAGACAGACTTGTTTCAAGAGAGGAAATACCTGCAGGGCTAGAAATACATCCCTAGAGAGTACAGAAATTGCTTTGTAAGAGCTCCATTCCCCTCTTAACTCAGTAAGTCCATCTGATTAGGACAAGAGTGGGTGGGTTTCCATCTGAAAGTTATGGGATGTTTGCCCCTTTCTCCTGCCATACAACAGAATTTGGTTTATGCCTGGAAACATACGACATCTTTAAAAGCCCTTAAAATTGGTATATTGACAATTTTTGTTACAACCCTGGATCTTTTCATATAAACAGTGCAGCCCCTTAGAGGTTTAAACAGTTTGCTCCCCTTCAGCAACCCAGGTCATCAGCTGTTCTCCAAATCACAGCAGATGCTGAGTATGGCTCTTGGCTCATCCCCTCTGCAGGCAGCAACCGTTCCCCCAGGGCAGGCACACCAGGACTTCACCTCCAAGTCAGAAGTTGACATTTTGATATTAAAAACTCATCATTCAGAATGAACTCCTCTTTTGCGAGATTTGTTTGCCATAGATCAGAAATAGTGCCAATGGGATTTGGGGGACAGAAACAAAATATAATGTCGCTAGAAGGCTAAGGCTGGATTTTTGCCTATGGAAACATGAAGGAAGGTTTTGCCAGTACTGTAACAGCTTAAGCTTGTTGATGAGATTCTACAGGATGGTAGTCGGCAAAATACCTAAATCCATATACTTCGGCAAAGAACCCCAAAACCAAACTGCATCACAACTTAGCCTAATTAAAACTTAGCCTAATTAAAACTTAGCTTAATTAAACCTTAGCCTAATTAAACCTTAGTGGGCATCAGGCTTGATTTTAAGGACCTCAACTCTTTCTCCTCTTATAGCAGAGTTAACTTCCCTGTTGACTTAATAGGGGTGAAAGGCTTTTCATTCTTCCAAGAAAATCTGTCCCTGTGATAATAGAAAAACAACCAGACAGCAAAGGAAGGACAGCCTAAAAACAATGCACAGAAAATGTGTGAAAGTTGGAAGTAAAGCAACCTGTGCCAGATGATCCTCAGAGCTCAGGATGACTACAGCAGCACTGTTGGAGGTGGCACCTGACACAGTGTAATTTGTAGAACTTACTGCTTAAATGCACTGGTGCTATTTTGAGGCTGGTGAATTGTCAGGTCAGTGTTTGGAACAGCTCCCCAGGTGGGTAACCAGCACTTCCAAACTCAACAGACTCCACACACTGCACCTACTGAATCTCACTGTAAAGCAAAAAGTGACTGTGTGACCAAGGAGACAATAATATATTCATATTATCCCGTCAGAATCCCACACAGAGTGAATTATTGAAAACTGACATATTCTGTAGCCTACAAATGGATTCTGTGCACTGTAACCTACTACAAGAGTGGGAAAAAGCACTACTCCCCAGAGCACGAGGGAGCAGTTATCAACGTTTCTTTTTAGCAACCACTGGCAAATTGCTTTCAAGTATGGTTAACCAATTAACGCTTCACAAAAGGTAACTATTTTATTGTCACTTATCATTAGCATGACTCTTTCTGACATGTTTCCCCCCCAGCCCACTTTCTCCACTACATGTCCATAAAATGTTATCCTCCATGCCGTGGCTGTGCTGCAGCACACTGCTGTGCCTGTAGCTTAGATAATAATTTAGCTAAGTAGTTCTTTTGTCTGGTAATCCTGCAATAAGAGTATTTTTCAAGGGAGATGGAAAAGAAGTGTTCAAGAACCAGAAAAAAACTCCTGTGGTTTTGTTGCTTGGTATTACTCAAAAAAAATGTACACACAACGTGAAAGTTTCAATAAAATATGGTGCAGAATGATAAACTATTGACAGCCGGGATAAAAGGCCATTTTCCTTTTCCTGCATGAAGTCTGAACTGCTGGAATATATTAAACTGAAGCCAAAGCCTTTGCTGATTCTTTTTGACAGAGTCTGCATTTGAGACTGGGCTTAGTATATAAACAATCTACTATAATAAAACCTATGTAATGTTTTCACATCTCTCTGAAACTCTATCACTGCTCTTTTCTTGGGGAATGGAACTCCAATCTTACACTTTTGTTCTCATTCCCTTTACCATTGCCAAGGGAACAATGTTTCCCAATGTGGCTAATAAAGTTCAGAGCTCTCTGAACACCCCAGAAGTACAACAGGAAAAATCAGATTTAGCAAAACATATAAATAGCTTCCTAGGAAATGAAGTCTGCTAATGGATGTAAGCATACAGAAAGACCAGTTATTTTCAGTTTTGAAGAGACTCAGTAATTTACATCATGCCACAGAGATGTCAGAGATCACATAAAAAGACAAGACAGCTATTTTTACATATCCACTAACTGATTGTTTAATGAATACAGTGGGAAATATGAATAAAATAATTCTAATAATGGAATGGGAATATTTCAATTCTAATAATGGAATGGGAGTATTTCAATGAAAGACCTCGGATGTCACATGCTGCATCATCAGTGACTGCCAGAATAAACAACGAACCAAAATACAACCCGCTGCCTCTACTTGGTGATGTCCCACATCGGGATTTGGCGCCCTGTTTGGTGCCAGCTGTCTTTGCCACTGAGCCTGTGACAGACCATCCAAGCATCTATAGATAATCTTAGAAGCCTTTTCCAACATAAGGTTGGAAAGGCTGATAATTAAGGTTGATTCTATGATTCTATCAAATAAAACTGCGAGCAGTTTTAATTAACACTGGTTGGAAGCCTTCATTCTTGCTCACTCAGAAACAACCCAAATAGAACTTGCAGTCAAAATAACACTTGAAAATGGTTAAAAAAAAAAACAAAAAAACTACAGCATAGGAAGTTCCGCACGAATGTGCGGAAGAACTTCTTTACAGTGAGGGTGATGGAGCACTGGAACAGGCTGCCCAGGGAGGTGGTGGAGTCTCCTTCTCTGGAGATATTCAAGACCCGCCTGGACGCCGACCTGTGTGACATGGTGTAGGGAGCCTGCTTTGGCAGGGGGGTTGGACTCGATAATCTCTAGAGGTCCCTTCCAACCCCTACAATTCTGTGATTCTGTGATTCTGTGATCCAGCTCAATCTCCTGAAGAACATTTTAAAAGACACTTTTCCCCTGCCTATGTGAAAAGAAGATTTATTTTGGAACACACATGAAGCCTAGTTTCGGTTTGATGAAGTGGCTAGTTTTGTCAATACCTTATTTTTCTACTAAGATTTAAACTGCTGTTAAATTATTAATCCTGTACATTTTTAATCTTACAACCATATGTAGATACTGTTCTACAGCATTCTGGATAAAAGGGATAGTTGGGCTTGAAATGTGCAACTCTACTACCAGAAAAGCATGGAAATGTTATAAAAACTTACATCTTTCAAGTATGTGGTACAATGAGAAATGGACCTTTGTTTCTTCTTTTCTTCCAAGCACTTCTAAACCTTTAGTGCATTCAGTTACGTATCTTGTGCTAAATGACCTGAAAAGCTTTCTGAGAAGGAGAGGAGGAGAACATCTGCTCCAAAATGATGATAGAAGGATCTGCAAAGCAGGGGGTACAGATAATGGGGGGAAAAATATTCATATATTCATTTTCTTCCTGTCTTTCTTTCTCCCTTTCTTTCTCTCTTTCTTTCTCCCTTTCTTTCTCTCTTTCTCTCTTCCTTTCTTTCTCTCTTTCTTTCTCCCTTTCTTTCTCCCTTTCTTTCTCTCTTCCTCTCTTCCTCTCTTTCTTTCTTTCTTTCTTTCTTTCTTTCTTTCTTTCTTTCTTTCTTTCTTTCTTTCTTTCTTTCTTTCTTTCTTTCTTTCTTTCTTTCTTTCTTTCTTTCTTTCTTTCTTTCTTTGTTTTTTTTAAAGCTGTTTTTCCCAGAAGTACTGGCAGAGAATTGCAGTCAGTGACATGGCAGGGTACTCATGCCTGGAGTTCTGCTGCATGTACATGGGCAGCACAGCTGGTGAAGCATTAATGCACCTATTCTGACTTCTGGATCTGAGTAATGTCTATGAACTCCATTGTATGTTAGTGCAGGTACTTATCAGTCACCTGTTGCTAACCGAGGGATCCTTCCTTGCCTTCTTTAATAAGCAGCACAGGTGGGACTTGCCTGTCTTTGCCTCTCATGCTCTCTGATGTCATCTTTATTGCCCACCCTGAGGACAATGATTTTTAGAAACTCAATGAGATGATAAGAAGAATGATCTTGATGACAAAGAACAAAAAAGGGCTGCACACTCTTGCTGTTAGGATGTTAGTTTCCCAGACAGGTATCTAATACCATCTGAGAAAGCACAGGCTGATGGGATACCTGATTGCTGTAGCACTAAAATTGCACCAGATGCTCATGGTTAGGAAATTCAGTTCTTTTTCTAGTATCAGAACTCATGCCAGTCAATACCTGGATGGCTGCACCCCTCGGCAGGAGTTTACTGAAACTCCAAGTGTGTCCATCTTTAGAATAAAATAATACATATGTATATATATAGACATATATATGAAGTATTATCCGCACAGTGTAATTTGTGCAATTTTTCCATACTGCAAAGACTCAGCAGGTTGTACACTCTCACAGCTGTGTAAACCAATCTCAGTTGCTGCTAAGTGACACTGGCTTTGAGTTCCACTAAAATGGTTACAAACAGCAAGTGTGAAGGGATTATGTCAAATAAAAGTTGTTCTGCCCCCCAATTTATGACTCATGAAGCTAATTCTAAATTTCAATAGATTGAGTAAATGAGGCACAGCTTTAATCCATCAAATTAAGATCTACATTACTGCAATGTGAGAAGGCAACTCCAACAATCATCTTTCATGTTGTGCAGAACTAGTCACTAAATATAAATTAACACACTGGCAAAGTCTCATCTCGATAATGATACCTACCTCTCAGTCAATGACACAGTAAGGCAAGGAAACAGTAACCATCCTAAACACAGCTTTTATGAAGAGTAAATCTTATTGTCTCTATATAAAGACATACAACTATATTTTTATTCACTAAAATTATTGTTATTGTTATAAAACTGTAAATCACATAATCACAAGGGCAAAAAGAGGGACCTCTGGAGATGACTGAGTCCAACCCCCTGCTAAAGCAGTTCCCTAGAGCAGGTTGCAAAGAAAAGCATCCAGACAGATCTTGAATATCTCCACATAATGAGATTTATCCTTCAGCTTTATCCTTTCCCCTTTATAACTAAAGCCTCATTTTTAATGATCCAATAGCTCCTTCTCCTGCACTCGAATGGCACTTACGGATACACACCTACCTTGTGTTCAACTTAGCTTCAACCATTTAAGAGCTCTGAGATCAACACAAACACTGTGGGGAAACAAAAGTCTCACCTTAAAGTCTCTATTAAAAAATAAATGTCAGGTGTAAGTTAGCGGTGTAAGCTTCCTTCCTCATCAATATAAAAAGAAAGGCACATCAAAGGGAATGCATCCCATGCTGACGTACGTCTGAAATAGCTGCATTACACCAGTGGTGCGTGTCCCTTTTCACAAACCACAAAAGAAATCCAGAGGACCACTTCAGACTTGATGAGTTGTATCCCAGTCACAACATCAGTTTTGCTTTGGAAGAAAGAAATGCTACACTTCTCTCATCTTTTTCTAAATGTAAATCATTCAACTTCTCATGTAAACCCACTTCCTGCAGTGCACTGCAGAGATGACAAACTCATGGTACAACAACACCAGAATCAGTCTTTTCCTTATGCTGAGTAAAAACATGCCTACACAGCACTGCAGTTATAGTCTGCAGTAGTAGTCTAAGTTTGCTGAGTTTTGAAGACAGTAGCATCACAAAGAACAGATCAAACACGAGTATTACTTTGGTAACAGTATGTGCAAAAGGAAGAAAAACATGGTGGGAGTGTCAAGTATCTCGCAGCTCCTTTCTTTCACCTGCTGAGTTCTATGTACTATTGGATGCCATGTGCTATTTATATTTCACTTAACTACTCTATGCTTCCTTTATAGCTAATGGAAGAAAGCATACACCTGTGAGTCCAATTAATCTCTTCTTAAACTGAACAATTAGAGGAGACCAGGAAAATCACACTCTAAAACCAACCACTGTCTCTTCACTACAGGGATTCCAGGCAGGCATCTCCGAACTGGATGTCTATGCACAGGCAAGATAAATCCCCAGCCCTCTTCACCCTGGCACTGTGATATATAAGGAAGAAAACTGAGTATGTCCGCACTGTGTACGCTGAACAAAACAAAGCTTGGCTCAAGTTCGAATCTGTGTTGCCTACAATGTAAGCCTACAAGCCTCTGTTCTGGTTTGCATTTATGAAATCCTGAGACACTCGTAGGACTGTGTGGGTGGGTACCAGTACTGCCCTGAGCTCTGTACCCTGCAAGTTGACCCAGAAGTTGACCCAGTCACATTATCCATATAGAAGTCAATACTTGCCTAAAAGGAACAAATTTTCCGTGTTAAGCGTTTATGAAGGGCAAATCACAAAGAGCAAAAAAGAAAGAGAATCCCTATTTGGATTATGATTTTTTATGGCACCAAGACCGGAGAACATCATCAATTAAATGTATATTACCTCCAGAATTAACTGAAAACTGTTTTGTCAAAAGAAAATGCTGAGTAGAGACTTTCATAGTCTTTGGACTACGACATTGGAAAAGTGAAACATACATGCTTAGGTATTTTCTAAAATCCTGCTTGAAATTACAAGCTCCCTCCCATCCAGATTACATACATCTCCTGAGTAACACTAATGATAAATTTTAGTTGTCATTTGCCATATGATTATCTAACATTAAAGACAGAAGACACCCAGTGTTACAGAATGTGGTTGCTCACAACGTCTGAAATAAATAACAATCCCTCAACGACTTACAGCATTAAGAATTACAGTAAAATCCCTCCATGATCTCCTCACTGGCCTTGCCAAGGAGAAACATAATTTGTGAATCCAACAGGCCCAACATGAATCCATTTATTAGGAACTGCTCATGCTACACCTCTCAAATGAGTGTCAGAGAACCTCGAGAAGCTGGGAATCTTGTTAGTTAACAGCAGCTGTGCCAGATGCTTCAGTTTTATCAATAGTAATGTTAAATAATTAATCAACTAATAAAAGTAACTATTTCAGCTCACTGGTAGGAATTAACACAAACAATTCATGAGGAATACAAAGTCTTTCAACGTGCAGAGTGCTGAAGTAGATTTCTTGCTGAAAACTCTGTTTTCTATTTAATATAAACAAAGAAAAAGGTGGTTCCGACCTGTCATGCCTCAGTGCCCTCATATCAACATAGACTGTGGTTGGATCTGGTCCAGATGTTCCCTGCAAACAACAACAACAGCTAATCAGAACCTGGAGGATGGGAAGAGAAAAGAGGTTTACCTGAAAAACTGACAATCATTTCACTGCTAATTACACTAATCAAATGACAAGTTATATTTAAGCTGTTCATCAAACAAAGCTCAGCTTTAGAGTCAGAAAGAGCACCTGAAATCATACCTACCGTCAGGTACTTGTTACCTTGTGGTTGGTAAAAACATCAAGCAGCTATGCTATTTAACCAAACACATGTACACAGAGGTTTTAATTGCTACAAAAGGCCAAGTAATCAGCACGTGGATACATACAAAAATGTTACACACATTTTGTCATCTAAAGGAATGCAGAAATGGCTGAGGAGACACAGCTAAATGGCAGAAGCACATGGTCAGGAACGTGAAGCATGATTTACTGAGAATCTTCCATACATGCAACAGAGAATATATTTGAAGCTAAAGATATTAAAGGTAGCACGCATGACATGAACATATGTGGACTGAAGATCTATGAGAAATTATTCTGTTCCTTTTTAGTCTTCCACTGCATAATTTAAACCTCGTTTTATGTTATAATATTTAGTTACTTGAATAACAGTAGACTACTTTTAGTTTCCTTTTGTGCAGAGATGATAGTCATTTAGGCCTTTCCACTCATAGTTTTGCTGCAGTCTTGTAACCTGCCATGATTTTCCCTTATTCGAGACTTCAAACCCATCACTGTAGAACACATAAATATGCAGTGCTGTAGTCTAGGGCTCTTTTCTCTGCTGCATGGCTCACGTCACTTCTAAGTAGAAAGCTAGAAGAAAAGCACAACTTCATTTGGGAACACTGGAGCTCTGTAAATTTTCTTTTCAGTAGATAATTTCACCTAGACCTACTGAGCTAAAACAAGCTACAAGAGCAGGAACTCCTATATCAGTTACTTAGATCTTTGTTATTTAGAACAGCAGACAGCATCGACTCCCAGCGACTTCTGCCCTGGTGGGATATTTTGTCTTCCCATAAGGAATGTCTGGTGATAAATTTTGTGTTTCTGCAATGCTGGCTGGAAGTTTCACAATTTGTTCAGCATTAGAAATTGTGATAGGATTAAATAAACACATAGTTTTGTATCTAAAGGGGAAAGAGCTACCACTACCAACTGATACTTACTGTACAAACACTGATAGTGACCCGTCCCCAGAGGAGAGAAAGAGTAACAGAGCTGCACATGCATGTTAGCCTCTTTAGCTTGTTATACACAATACAAGATACAATAACCTCTCTAGCTATTAACGACACGATTTTGAGTCTACTAGTAAACTCAGCAGTGTAACAGACTAGTGCTGAGTGGAGAGCTTATTTCAAATAGATGCAACGTTAGAAACAAAAACAAGAAAATAATTGGTTATCTTTAAAAAATAAAACTAAACCTGAATTGGTTTATAAAATAATGGAAACGGTTGAGTTTGAAAATCAAAGACAATCACGATGTTATTTGTTACTTTCAGTGTGAATGAAATAGTTACAACAGAAAACTCATATTTGATGAAACCTGCATCCAGATAAAGCTGAAATGGACTTGTATACAATTTCAGGGAAGGATCTGAAAATCCCCAATCTCCAGACTCAATTTCTAGTCTGTCCCACTGTTGGAAGCTGATAGGTGGGTATTGAGGGAACATGAAAATCCCCTACCTGCTCGGCCAGCTTCCCCAGCCTGTGAGGCTATAGCAGCAGGAGTAGCAGGGATGAGGGAGAGAAGGAAAGAAGGTAACACAAGACGAAAATAATAGTAAAACATGGGAATGAAGGGTGGGAGAAATAAAACAGAAGAGAATGCAAAAAGCAGGGAGTAAAATAAAAAGAAAAACAATGTCAAATACAGGAATCTTACAAATTAATCATTATACCATTAAAGGTTAAAAAAAGTAAAAAATGAGGTGTCAACATTTTAGTAGAGCAACAGAAGAGACAGCTGTAGACTGCTAACCTTGGACAAACAGACTTCAATGGTTTTAGGACACTACAGACAATGTTGTTAGTGGAAAACATGTGTCTAGCATTCTGATTGCTTTCTTTATTTCTTTTTATTTTTTATTTTTCCTGTGAAGAAGTCAGCAAACACTGTGGCCTCGCTATCATAATGTACATCCACTGAGACAGGGATTCCAGGTCTGTCATTCCACTACTAGAAGTTTGTAAGCGATGTCCTATGGAAGCCATAGGAAAGCTCTCTTTTGGGAGGAAAAGAAATTAGTATACAACAGAGAAAGAGAATGATACTTACACCTTGTTTCACACAGATTAACCTGCTCCTAGAGGGAAATAAAATCAAGGCTTCTTGCACAATTACTCCAAGACAATGACTGCATGGAGTACCTTCATAGTTCAGTAAGTCTCAATTCTTAGTCTATTCGCCACTATACACAGTGTGATACTTATATAAAACAGTAAAATTAAAAACCAATAGAAACCCATCTGTTCGCCACCACAATCGATAATGCAATGAAGAGACAACACACAGAGCTGACTACTCCTACGCTGCTCCTGTGACATGGAATACCTAAATGCAGATGGCTGCTGTGGGCCTTCCCCTGCAGCCTGAGAAAATGAACAGCTCTCGGAGCACTGCCATCCCACATCCCTTACATCAGACTTCCTAATTCCCACAAAGTTACAGACTATGTGAAGCTGCCACAGCAGCATGTAAAAATAGGTGGATGTTGAATGTGGGGGAAGATGAAGCATTTCAAAAAACAGAACGGATCTGCTTATTAAATCGCTACCCCAAAATAGAAATATTACTAATACTCTCGGTTGAAGAAGAAGTTGTAATGTAACTGCAACAAAGCAGGAGAACTGATGAAATTCATCAGTTATATAATTCACTGCTTATGACTATGCTGTAGGTCCAGAGAGGACTTTGTGTCAGAGCCTTACAAGGCTTTTAACCAAGGCCTTAAGAAACAGCAGTCAGCCTGAAGTCTCAGCATCATTTTAAGGAAGCAGAATCCAAGGCATAAGTGACTGACTCCATTTGTCAGTGCAGTTATTTAGTGAAAGCATCTGCCGTGCTGCTAACAGGAAAACCGCAACATCACCCCTGTGGTATCTGACACTTAGGACATGCTAGGTAGTGTTCAGGGAAATAAAATGGGCCGGAGACCATTTGAAAGCTCCTACATCGCCAGTCACATCCTTTGGAATAAACAAATGCCTTGCTCAGACACAGCATGCCACCAGGGAACCATCCCCGTCCCATCCAAGTGCCAGGCATGTGTGCCAAGCATTTATTCGCTGGGAAAACACTTCAGATGGGAACTGCACCAAGGACTACCAGGACAAGTAAGCAGGAGGGATGACCATGTGCCAGCACTCAGCCTGTACCCCATTTCTACTGAGTGAAAGGCCCATCTGTGTGCTCTCCCCTGCTTCCCTCCCCAGAGCTAAAAACCATCAACCAGGCAAACAGAAGTCCCAAGAGTTTAAAAATAACTGCTTTGTTTTGTTTTGCTACTTAAGGTTGTGGCCTCAATGTTTATACTTTTGAGTCTACTCCTGCTTCAGTGATACTCAGAAATAGATTTCTTGATGTATACATAACAGTTTCAAGCAGAGAAGCACAGCAGCTGGAGCTGCAAAAAGAAAATCATTGCATGACTCATAAGAAAGGTGGGAAAACAGAATTGGAGGGAACTCACCCAGAGCTGCGCCACATTGCTAGGTGTGAATCATACATCTGATAACGTGTGGGCTCTCCTGTATCGCTCTCCTCAGAGCAATCCCTGACTACTTTAATATGGATGATTCTCCAAAAAGTGCGATCTGTCGCTAAATAAAAAGCAACACTGCCTTTAATGTCTACATTTACTAACAGAATTCCCTTTGCTAGATGGTGAGGGATTCATTTCATGGCATTTCAGCCATCACAGAAGGAAGTGTGACTTGTAAGGCAGGAAGTGCCCCCTGATGGTGATGAATCTCATCCCAAGGTGTGCATGTACGATACTGAAGGACATTTCGAACTATTTCTTTGTCTATACTGACTATAGATGGGTAGATGAGATTGATGCCTAACTTAAAGGTGACTTAAATGAAACAAAATGAATCCCTAGCCTGTGCAGGTTAGTTAGCACATTTTAGAGATAACTGAGGAAAATTAACAAAACTCTTCCTTAACTGAAATTACGCAGAGGGCTGAAAAAAAAATTCTATTTATTTCAAGAGTTTAAATGGAACTTAGCTAAAATCCTCGAGAACCATCTGTGCTGTTGTAAGAAAGCAGATACTTTTCATATCTATTTTTTTCTCTCTTGGGAATGCGATGATGTCAGTTAATGAACAATAAAATACGCTGGATGCAATCTTTTCATCTCAGAAATACCCGGACAATTATTGGTGACCACAAAGCCTTGAAAAATCAGATATTAGTGGTATTTAATTCCTAAAGATGAAGAAAACTATTTATTTTTAAAAGCATACCTCTAGAAGTCTAGTCCAAAGTGATTCCATTGAAAGAAACGTTGGAAATTTGCTCTAAATTCGAGCAGAAATGAATACAAATGATACTGGACTAGTCTGCCAGCGATCCTAATCCTGAAATTATGATTCATTTGGTAGGCTAAGGTTCTTTTGTATTAAAGAGATTATGATAATGATTTCCTTTGCAAAGTACTCTTTAATAAAAGGTCAAATTCTTCTATGCAGTTTTATACACACACACATCTCTTCACAAAGGGGTGGAAAACAGTAAAAGCATTTCAGAAAAAATCATTATATTTTCCCCTTGAAAAACCTGAGTCATAATTTATCTCACTTCTCCCCAAAAAAAGAAGAAAAAAAAAAAAGGGGAATTTAAGTGAAGAAGCTACCAAAGACAAAGATCAAATCCAAGTTTCCCTTAGAGACAGTCCATGGAGAAGAAACCGTAGATAGATTTTTGCCAGTTAAGTTCCACAGTTGAACAGAGAGATACGTGTAGAAGCGTAGATTGAAGTTTACTAAAGACCATGGAATAGGGTGGATAACAGTTACTTCTGTGAAGCATAGAGATCCTGGTTGCTCTCATGGACTGTATAACTTGGAAGAGAAAATACAAAAGTAGATGCTATTGTCTCTAATATCTTTTATAAGTATTTTTACGCAATGTGGATGCGAAGGATACAGAAATCCTGATCCATTTTTGGAACATTTCAGAGACAATGTTAATTTAAGGAACACCGTTGACCACAGATTAAAATTTGTTCTGTTTCTCAGCCCAGAAAACAGAAAAGCCACGAGCTATTCTGGAAGATCACCAGCCATAATCTTGCAGACCATTTGGAAAGAGCTTTCAGGCTAATTCAGCATCATCTTTGGCAGTGCCTACCACCAGCTGCTTCAAAGGATGCCGTTCTGTATCTTTATATTCTCTATCAAGATGACATGTTTTACAGTAACGCTTATAAGTAACATCTTTAGCTATATTTCAAGTCCCTTTAGAACTTGACAAACTACCCTTGGCTCCAATGCTTCAAAAACTATTCCACTTGGAAGGGTAAAGTTACCAAATATAGACTTTCTGAAGTGACTTGTTTTTTTCTTCCCCCAACCACACCATTTTTTAGATAGTATATGGTTTTAGTTTGTCCAAAGGACTGAAATGTAAAATCTCAGTACAACTAAATGAAGCCTGACACTAAGCTACATGATCAGCCAGGCTGTTAATCACCTCACACTAAGCTCACACTGGTCTGAAATCCACAGTATCGTCAGTATGACTCCTGCAAGTCCAAAAAGGAGAATTTTATTAGAGGCAAGCAAACTTCTGATGATAACCTGTCTTTGTTATCTTCATTTACAATTGGACAAGATGAGTTCAGTGTTCTTTTCCAAACTTAATGATTCTAGGACTCTATGATCTACATGGACCAGAGGCCAGACAGAATTCATGGTACTTTTCAAAAGCAGATCCACCACTGCTGCCCAGGGGGCTGATGTACCCCATCCTGGCTTGTAAGAGAAGTCAGAGCAGTTGGCCAAGGATGTAGGCCATCATTTCTTCCTTTAGACTCCTCTGTAAAGATACCAAGCTGGCACTTCAAAATGACTAAAGAGACAGGAATGAATTAGAAAGCTATTTTTTATCAAGTAACTAGCTTAGTTTTCTTCTTTGTTTCCCTTTTGCATTTAAAGGGAGAGTCAGCCACGGGTGTCCTTGCTACCCACAGTAACCTGTTTCAATTTGCTTGGATTGCTGACTGGAAAGGCACACCAACCTGCACCTGCTAAATGGCCTATACTGGTTCCTTCCGAACTGTGCTGTCTCGGGTCAGAAGATTCCCTAAATGTTTTCTGAGATATCCTCTCAGCCTTGTCACTGCACAGCAGTCTAAGTACAGAGAAAGAAATAAAAGAGGCCTGTATCCTTGAAAAGAAACATTAAGTAGACAAGATTTCAAAATTTCAGTCAGATCTTCCATATTCTAAACCCACGATTGAAATATGTGGAATACTGCTGCTCGAGTTCATCCAATTTTCTGACCTGAAGGTTCTATTTTTCTCTCAAGACTATTATTTCTTAAGGGCTTGTTGTTGTTTATTTTGTTGGGTTTTTGTCTATTTTGTTTCTCAGAAAAGATCCTCTGCTCTGAAGGATCCAGTTGTTACTTTTGAGACAACAGGAGATTTTTGTTTATTTATCCTATGTTTATTCCTGGACAGTATGTATGGCAGCAACTACAGAATTTCAAACTACAGAACTCAACCTCTGGGACACAGAAGGACTTTCAACTCAGCTCAGTTTTGCCTTGTTGTCTGTTGGATGATAATAATTAAAGTTGCCCTGGGCCAAAGGGATATTGTGCTGTCAGTCAGAAGAAGCAGCGTTGGAGCGATGGCATATCTCCTGCATTCATTTTCTGATAGGCTTAACAACAAAGTAACTCAGACAAAAGCCATAATTTTTCAGCAGTGTCGAGCAGGGCAAGGGTTTAGGCTCACAAAACACACAGAAATATTGGTGTGTGCTGAACCCATCCCCTGTATTTGTTACATTTTTCTGGATAAAATAATGGATGATAATCAGGGAAAGAACTGCGACTGCCTTATTTGTAGTGTCACTGGGAAGATCTGGTTCTACCTTCCACATCAAAGTAATTAGGCATGTCACATGGGTAAGAAATTCTTCAGTGTAAACCAAGGATAACTGCCAGATGTAAAACACAGGACACACCACACAGAGTAAAGGCCAGTTATACTGGGGAGACAGTGACTTTGAAGAGGTGAGAGATATCGCAGGTGACTAAATGGATACAGAACTTCGCAGCCAGTGCAGAAGATTTCTCCTGTATGATTAAAGGATTATAAATTGGTGATTATATTAAATCAGAGTGAGACACCTGTGGCATTATTATGGGAGAAGCACGTAAAGTTCTGATACCAGATTTGGAAGGACAGGAAGAGATCAGAATTCATAAAAATGAGAGAGATCAGGAAGGAAATCTTAAGATTCCTTATTTATCAAAGAGTAAGATGGGTAGTAAAGTCAAGATAGAAATGAAATTCTTTATTCAGACTAAAGCTATTAGCTTGATGTGGCTATCACTGGCTGAATAACTGGAGGCTATTAAGAAATTCAGATCAGACAGTTGCATTGTTCCATCTGTCCTTAAAATAACAATTTGATAGATTCCTGGAGATTGCAAGTTAAATCCTGTATTATCCCTGTTTATTTTCTTTTGATTAGTGAACAAAGCAGAATGAAGGATGCTGCAAAGTAACTTCTCATTGTAAGCAATAAACTACATGCAGAAAATATGCACATAGTTAACAGTAAGAACTGGAGTTATTTTCTAAACAGAAAAAGATCAGTTTTGTAATATATTAAAAGTACACACTTGCAAACAGGATTTTACATTACCTGACCAAACACTACTTGTGGAGTAAAGACTACACATTCTGGCACTACCATGCACATTTCTGAGTTACGTTATTAATGGGCAGGATAAATGCTATGAATGCAACATGAGAGATATGAATACAGTTCCCTATGGAAGGAGCAGAAGTTACTAGCTGCATATGGAAGAAGAACATTAAGTACTTAATGCATATTCTTAATACGTCTACAAAGAAGCAGCCAAACGACTATTCATTCGAGCTTTAGGAGCGAAAAATCTTACCTGCAAACATATGGCCAGGTTAACTCTACAGCCGAGCGATGTGCTGACTGCCCGGGGATGGAGGCCAAGGTCTTTAAATAACTTTGAAAATGACTGAGTAAGAGCTATCCGGGGTCGTTCTTCAGCCACTACTACACATGTCCGTACACGTGACAGGTCCAGTCCTCTTGCCTGTAAAGAAGACAAAATGTTAACAAAGGCCCCAGGTGGGCAGATTTAAGAGAAAAAAAGGTCAGCAGCACTTTCAAGAAGAAAAGAGGCTGAAGTGCTGGTATAATTTCAATCTTTCCTTGGAGCTGGATGGCCAGATGACAGTCTAATAGCTGTAGAAGAGTAGACGTACATGCTTGGCATTTCAATGTGAGCATTTGGAAAGAGCTGGGCATGCTCCTTCTGTAGGGAGGCAAGGCTATTTTGCAGTATTAATTCAGAATGCCATTTAATAACAGCAAAGAGGAAGCATTTCCTAGCCTTGGAGAAACTAATTAGGAAATCATTAACTGAGGATGGTTAAGAGCTGGAGATAATGTAAATGTCAGTACCCAAGATCTGGAAATTCTAGATGATTCCAGAATTGTAATTGTCTACCTGGCTTTTCATTTTGGCTTGGAGAAAAACCCACAAGATACAACCTCATTCTCCACACAGTACTTCTACGTATGCAATTATTTAACTGTGAGGGCCAAGGCCAAATAAGTACTTTGTATAATGATGGAATTCATAATACGCAATAACCAATACACAACGTACTACACCTCAGTCATCACGAACTTTTGCACCTCCGTTTTCCAACATATGCTTGTTTAACATAGACTGCAACACAGATCACAAAGCTTAGGTAAATACAAGCTTTTCCTTGATGTTTAAAAGCCCTGTGATCTGAAACAGAAGGACTAACATTAATATACAGCCTTTGGCAAGGAATAATAATCATTTCTGTGGATGCTGCCCTTGTTCAACCATTTCCTCCTCAATGCATAAGTTTAGCACAGCCACTACAGGCAGAGAACACTCAAGCACTCTGAGCACTGCAGATGGTACAGAAGGACCGAACCACTCACCTTCAGCGATTCTGTTTGTGAACCGAGTCCCTTAGTACAAAGCTCCATGACTGAATAGGAACAAAAAGTGTCTCTCACTTTGTATTGACTCACAGCAAGAAGCCACAGAGCAGGATTGGTCTCCAGTTCTGAGGGAGGAATCAGAATAGACTGGTGTCCTGAATAAACGCTGTAAAGATACAAGATGCATTAACACAGATGCTAAGTGCCTTTGCTTGCAGATGTTTACAAGCTATGTTGTGCTGGAACATAAAGATTATCAAAGTACACATGGATCCACGGTAAAGCCTTTCAGTGTTCTACAGGTCCAGTAGTTTAACACTGCAGGCCAAGTTCTGCCTTTTGCTGAACATTTGGAACCTCTGAGGACACAAGAGGACTGTGGGCGGAACATGCACCACAAATACTACCTTACTCAAAATGCCAGCGGACCTTGCTGTCAGAACTGCACCAAAGAGAGCAAAATAGCTGGGTTATTGATGGTGCTAATAAACAGCATTATGATATCAACGCAAATTATGTGTTGCCTACAAATAATTAAGACTGAATAATTACCATTTTAAGATATCTTGATTAAAAGAGTTCTTGATTACTTAACATGAAATAACATCTCTCCTGCTGAGGCAAGCAAGTGGATTGCAATCATTGTCAGGGGAGTAAATTTGTCCACAATTTAATAATACCTGGGGCTTTAAATTTCTACTGTGAAAGTTTTATGAACTTTTAAAACCCAAATATCTTACATCTTCTGTTTACTGGACACCCAGGGAGCACCAGTCTTGAGAAAAGGCACTTACAAGGGTCCCTGAAGGAAACCATTATCTCAGAGCTGATTTCTGTGCTGCCCAAAATTGTCCCCAAGGAAAAGAAAATCCCAGTTTGATGTCTTTATTTCCCAAGGGTCCCACGTTGTTCATTCACCTCAGACAGGCTGATGTACCATCACTTTTACAGTCTCTTTCACAACTTAATCCATGATTTATAGATTCTTCAGAACATCATCTGAAGCATCAGGTGATCACTGATCAGAACAGTCACAGCACAAACCCCCAAGTCACAAAAGTTCTGAAAAAGGACCGTAAAGCCCCAGAGATTCATCATGCACAGGAGGGAAATTCATTTGTCACTTGAAAAACTGAAATGCCAGTTTGCTAAAGTAAAGCCGTCATTTTCTAATCCAAGAGCCTGAGGTAAGACACAAAATGGTTCTGTATTTTCAGGAATTTGAGCATCTCTGTAACATTTGACATTAGGAAGAAGAGAAGATACACGTCATGCAGTGTTTGAACATGTGATGCTCACACAGCTGCTGTTCTTGGTAAGTGGGTGCCTCCCATCCTCCATCCCCAAGATCAGAGCATGTTTAAAGGTTGTGCAATTTGGAACAATCTGTGCACAACTTGGATGTCTACACATGTAACATATATAGGCATGGAAGGTATACAAGTCCAGCCACAGTAAATTAATTAACCAAACTGTTTAGGGTTACATCGGAGCAGGAGCCAGAAGATGTCACAGAATATGTATGAAACACAGTTCAAATAATTTCATTTATCATACAATAAAATGTTGACTCTGACTCCTTGTCCACATTTACGCCACTCCTGATGATGCATGAGCTGTGAGTTGCCACAAAGAGACGTGTTCTCAGATAGAGCTGACATAACTACTTTAGCACTGGACATTCAAATGAAGCATTATACTTTCATGCTGCTTTTATGGAATCAGAATAAAGTACGACTGAACCCTGAGTATGCACTTCTTAAGTCTGTGGAAAGAGATGTTGGCAAAGCTACCAAAGCCTGAAAAGAGTGTGCCCTGAGTTCAGCTGACAGATCAAACCCAGCAAGGGAGCAGGAACAGATTTTACTATAAATACCACTTCACTCTTTCTTTCTCAGCCAATTCCAATAGGTTTTTCGGGGAGTACTAAAGAACCTCAGTTCCTTGCAAATTTAATGTTAGTGCCCCACAGGCAATCAAGGTGTGTGATCTGTCCCAGTACATGCACAATTCTTACACAAGAGAAGTTGTAACCAGGAGAGTAAGAACCCAGGATGGGCTCCAACCTGTAGGAATATGAGATTTGGGATCAAACCCACCCCCCTCCTTAAACACTTCTGGTTGCTGCAGCCACTATCAGGAGAAAAAAAGATCCACACAATAAGAAACAGGCTGCCAGGGGTCAAGTATGGGAGAATTATTAGACCATTCAGTACCACACTAATATCTCATAACAGCCACTTACTCACCTGGGTAGAACATTCCAACATGATAATTAAAGAAACAACCCGAAGAACAAACTGTACTGAAAAGTGCCTGCACCAGCTCCAGAGTAATAAGGGAAACAAATACTGCCCTGCTTTTTCAGTAGGAGAATAGAACACTGATTCAAAGTGCAGCTTACCAGGAAACAGTCCAAAACGATAGAATTTGGGAATACAGATCTACAATGACAAATCTTCCTTCCTCAGCAACATTAATGAGAGGTGTGAACTGCCTCCCTTTCTTTATAACTCAAGCTGGACAAATCAGAAGTGTGCTTTTGCTCACTCTTAACCACCCACCATGAGCCATGCAGGACACTGTTAGGATGCACAATTACTCCATCTTCTCCAGACTGTGGGAGTCTTACAATCAGATCAGGCAACAACATGCTCTGACTACAAACACCACCCTGTTCAGACAGATAAATGAAGATACTACTAGTCCCTCTTCTGAGTTCTATAACCCCTCAGGAATATTGAAGAGTTAAGAATTAAAATGCAGAACTGAAGGGAGGAAACTGTCTATGGTGCAGAATCTCAATGTGTGCTGTTCTTCTCTACAGACAACATAAACCTACAGAAAGATGACACCGTGCCTGGAAATTTGATCATCAACACAGGCTTTGCCTACTTAGCTGTAGTTTAATAAGCCATGCACATCACCTGATCCATTAGAGCAGTCGGTGGAGCAAGGAGAAGTAACACAAAGACACATTTCTGGAGTGAACGTGCCAGTTCTACAGCTGAACTGGTTTATGCAGCACCTGGCCATTACCATGTCAGGCAGGCCTTGGCTCACCTCCCTGAATTCATCTCAGAAGCACAGTGCAGGTTTTGTGAATCACTCCAAGCAACAAAACATTCCTGGCAGCCACATAGCCTTGCAGTTTTTCAGACATTATGCTTCCACATTAACTCCAGAGATGCTGTATGTCACCAATGTTCTGGTGCAGAGAAGCTGAGAAAGAAAACATCCTTCCTTGTATTGCTAAGCTTGTCTGCCACAATGGTGAATTCAAACCACTGTGGAGCATTACAGGCTCTTTGCTCAGTATGAAAACCAGCAAACGAGCAGAGGACTATGGGCTTGAGCAGACTGCAGCTGTGGAAGGATGCTGCATAAAGCCAGATATGGTCTCAAGCCTATAGGAACTTTTGTCATCGTTGTCTCTGTGTAACTCTAGGCATAGTAGAGATGTGCTGCAGATATACATGTGGTAGATCTAATCCTGAAAACAAAGAAAGGAACAAACAGTGCCATCTCACCTTCGTGAAAGAAAGATGGGCTGTTACATTGTCTCTTTGCTAGTTCCAGAAGGAACAGCACTGCAAACATTGTAGCCTCAAGAGGCATCAGATGGGATATTAAGAAAACTTGGGGGTTTAAATATAAATTGTGGAAGCTAAAATCACCATTCTGATATTGAAACAATATACGAGGAATCAGAGTCAGGGCAATTTCAAAATTCAGTTCTATAAACATTGGAATGGAACTGAAACAAGATCATTTATTCCACTTCTGTAGAAAACTGATGCCACAAGACTAACTCTGTCTCCAGAGACGTCTCATAACAGGAGCAGACACAGTGCAGAACTGCAGAGTCTTTCTGACAGATCAGGACATCTGTTTATCAGTCTCCATCACTTCTAGGAGTAGGCAAGAAAAGAAGACAAAAAAGGAGAGCATCCCTGAAGCACTTTGTCAAAACGACTCTTGGGATACTGATGCAGAATGAAATGCTATTGTAGCTGAGAAGGGAGATCATCATTTAGAAATGCTGTCCTTCTTCAGGGGATGGAGAGGAAACAAGTATTCAGGTGGGGGACAAAGCGTTGGATTTTGGCAGTAAGTGAAAGGCCTTGTCAGCCTGCACTGCCCAAGGGCTGCCCAAGGACAAGAATACTCCAGGTAAATGCACCACAATGTATTTTGCTATGATGGCACCATCTGATCACAACTCTGGTTCCATGGCCTGGCAGGCTGCTTGGCAGCATACAGAGATGCTTGGAAGGACATCTTGGCAATTAACTGTTCTATTGAATCAAAGATTTACCCCATGTTGTGCTAAGGCCGATTAACAATAAAGTCTGAGGTTTTATTATAGTTCCAAAAAAAAAAAAATTCAGCAGGGCAATAAATGTTGACAAATGGCAACTGCAGTTTGGAATTGCATTCTGGCAGGCTGTTAACTTGCTGCTGCCATCACTTCTGGTGTCCTTCTCAGGTGATATAAGCTGCTTTTCTAACTGCAGGAGGTGGGTAGATAGCATCAAGTCTTACAAGTACATGCATTTCATTTCTGCATTTCTAGGGGTGATATTTTGCTCTTGGTGATGTGGGACAGATATGGGTATTTTGCAATTGATGGCATTTGGTTGGGCTGAAAACAATTCAGTCGCCTTGCAAATACTTCAGACGTTGAAATGAGTCAGCAAGCTGAGGGAACCTGAATGGGACTGAGGAAAAACCACCACAATCATCTGGACCAGAGTTGATAAGCCAGAGGGGAGTCTATCTAGGTATATAATCTCACCTGGGCCCATAGGACTTGGGCCTATCTGTGCTCAGCATCATTCCAAAACAAAGACACTTTATATAAATACCTCTGTTTCCAATTTATATTGGAGGGGAAAAAAAGAAAGAAAAAAAAGCAGCTGAGAACAGCAATCTTGCCTTGAACAAATGAAGTTTCCACAGACCTCTGATGATACCTTCAGACCTTGCCTAACACCCCCAAAAGTCTGCACACGCGACTCACCATCCGAGATTAGTTGGATAATACTGACATCAATGTCATTTCTATGGGTACTGGCCTTACAGGCACCCTACAGGCTGAAGTTAAACATGACCAGCCTTGTTCACTGCAGTCCCGTAAGTATTTGTTAGCCGTTGCTCAGCCTTGGGCCTGCTCTAGTTACTCACACATATTAATGACTTCAGTCAGGTGCAAAGTCAGTGGAGTTATCTGTTGTGTTCATAAATCAGGATAAAGCAGGGCTTTCAGTTGCTCTTGAATTTCCTGTACTTAGGATAGGTTTAACAAACCTACTGCAATGGACAGAAAATGCAAATTGCCTCTTCCACAAACAGCCAGTGGCCATAGGAAACTGGCACACTTCTGAGTGTGGTAGATGTACTGTTAGATTCCTGAACCAGTTATGAACTCCGCAATCACTGATACATGGCAATGTCCATATCCTGCATTTCCTATGCCATTATTATTATTATTATTTTCTGATGTGACATTTATTTAGGCTTCTTTATTTAAACCTGCCTTTAATCTGGTATGTGTAGGCTGGAAATTGGGTGAAGTTCTCATGGCTGGTAAATATCTTCAGGTTAGCCTGGCAAACCAAAGTTCTGTAAATTGCGATTTTCCTGCTAATGTTATGATCACTTCCTTACATCTTGCACAACCCCACCTGCTTGTTTAACAAAAAACCTCAAGGTCTCCTGTTGCAGAAACTACTCTGATACACCACTAGGTGCTTGTGGCTATGGACTGTACAGCAGGATCGGGACAGAAGGAAGCCACTTCATCAAACCTTACCTGGAAAGCTTTCCTAGGACAATTTCATAGCACCCACATTGACCAGGTAGCCACTGCAGACCAGAAAGTCCAGATCCTCTGGTCTATTTTGAATCTTACTCACTTGCACTGTTATAATCACGGTTTCTCAGTATTACTAATATAATTTATTTAAAATTATTAAAATGAATTATTAATTCAGTCTAGTTAACAAAGGAACTCAAATGTACTGCTCATTTCAACTGCAACCAGTAGAGTTGGTTGCTTTCTCTTCCTGCTGGGTTCCTAAAACAAAAAGTTCCTATTTAACTCTCAAAATCCCACAGCTGATGAAAAATTGAAGATCTGACTTCATTTCCATGTGCCATAAGAAGTATTAATTTAGCTAATGGCACTGGTGACAGACAACCTTAAGCTTTCCAGTAGAATCCTCTGAGGTAGAATCTGGGTTGAAAAATGTTGGGAAGTATTTTGGTATACCAAACTACAAAGGTTAAACTGCAAAGTTGCAAAGTTTTCAGTTATAAAAAGTAAGATTCTAATAAGCTCCAGGATGTATCTTTTTGCTATTACAGAACACATCAAATAATACCCATTTCTAAAATAGTAATGAAATGGAAATTCAGTTTGTAAGAAGAATTAATGAAGCCGTATCTGATGTCAGCTTTCTTTAAATGACAGTCACAGTTCAAGCAGCCTGCAATCTTCCTGGTTTTACAGGAACAAAATCAGTGACAAAGAAGAGATTGACACAATGGTTCACAAGATTAGAGTGTTGCCCCGATTTCAGTTCCTTCAGCTCCTTATTTTCCTTTCTTTTCTTTGAAAATGGTATGAAATCTTCTATTTTATAGAGTAACACAGACCTCGATTCTTTCTCCCAGAGGTCTGCTGCCTTGTTCATAGTCAAAATTCTGTGGAAGGCTGACATTAACAGTACTGGTAAGGACTTAAGAGCAGCAAATGCTTGCTCATTCCAAACACTGTTCTCTGGAATAAACAAGAATTTCCGTATCAATGAGTTTTGCAGACACCACAACATACTCAGTTTTTTGACATGCCAATATTTATCTATATTCTATGGCTATATATTGATGTTACATAGAATTTATTACTGGATGTTCCATGTTACACATTACCCCGTTCTCCTTAGCTGAATTATCCCATAGTGCTCTACAGTCCTTCCATGGCCTTAAGTCAATGAATGCATCTCCGCAGATTTAGCTTTGCCAACGAATCTGACAGCTCAGCACAGGAAAGGTCTAACAGTGCTGACACATGAATCTATAGAATAAATATGCAGCTGACTTCAAAATATCAATATTTTTTAAAAAAATAATTTACAGAGTGATTTACTTAAAGTCTCAGCCTTGTGGAAATGTTTTTTGAATCTTCAGTATTTTTGGACTAGGAAAACAAGACACTGGAATAACACTTCTTCAAAACAGAAAGTAGTATTAGGGCAAGTATAGTTTAAGCTAAGGACTACTGATGAACAGGATAATAAAGACTGTTAACCTTTGGCCTGTTTCATACTTAATATGTTTTAAAAGGCAAGGGCAATGACAGAGCCAGTAGAGTTCTTTTAAACAAGCAACACTTGCTGAAAATAAATTGCTGCAGCAGTTCTTAGATAACATTTCTTTCAAATATTTATTAAATTAGTAAAATGCTTTTCCAGAGCTGTAGCACTTTTACTGCCCTGGGTTATCTTGGTTTCAATAACTAAAACCAGCAGTACTGTTAACACCAAAGAACTTTCCATGGATAAAGACGCTGGACTATTCTGAGATGTCTTTATAAAACTGTGCTCCATTAACATTCACACAGCTCGTCCCTTCTGCCTCTACATCAACTCAGCTGTCTTAGAAAAATCAAAAGAAGAAGAACTCAAAAAAATCAATGGAACTGCTTTCAGTGCTGAACTGTAACCTCCTGGAGCACAGAGACTGACAGAACTGTTCAATTTCTACAATTCCTCTTCATAAAAAAGCTGATTCGCATTTAACAGGAAATATTTTTCATAGCTTTGCTATTGCCATACAAGTACCTTCTGTAATAAAACACTCTTACACAACACTATAAAAAAATCACATCCACGTGTCTCACAAATGAGGAAGTCCCCCAATATCCACCTGTGCTTTCAGATTACAGAATGAAAAAGAGGAAACCAGGAAGCCACTTCCTTAAAGCTACCTTGGTAGAGTACTGTCTTCATCAAATAAAACACGTCAGACTAGGCAGAAAGAGCGGTGAAACAGCAGGAGTTCAATGAACAGGCACGGTGATGCTCTGCACTCCTCAGCCTTAAATACCTACAGCCATGCCCCACTCAAAGCAAGTGTATTCTCTGCACAGCATTCTCCATACAGCTCCTGGCAATTCTAATTGCCTGTGATAGTCCCAGATGTACTATCTGTTCCTCCCATCCTGATTGTTGTGTTATAGCACAATGGAAGTGATATTGTAAAGGGTTGAGGAGAAATCTCACCTGCAGAGGCACCAGAGGACAAACCCAAGTCCACAGTACGGATCCAGACAGATAGCAACTTCTCTGGAGGGATAAAGCTCACACTGCAGCTTAATAGAACGACAAAAGGCACTAGTGGCTGCATGAGACATCTGAAAGACAACAGTGAAGTAATTAAAATGATCAACTATATCACTCGGAAGACTCATTCCCAAACTGAGCCAAGTGTTAAATCAGTTACAGGATGAAGAAAACAGATAAATATTGACTTTGTGCTCAGTGTAAATACACAAGTAATTTATAACTAAGAAAACAAATTTTCCTTCAAGAGGACATCCAAATAACCATGGAAGGGATGGAGAGACAGAAAGAATGATAATTTTGAAGTGTTTCATGGAGAAAGCCGTGTGTGGTTTAAAGATGCGCTCTAAGCTGTATGCAAACCTAACGATAATGAGCTAAACTTTCTGGAGGAACAAAGGCATGAATGACTGCAGGACATGAATGTAATTTGAAGTACTTTGTTGATCTTCAGTCATATATTTCAAAGGAGGTACTTATACAATAAAGACAGAATATTGTCAATACATTTTTAGATTAGAGAGGTTTTTGTATGCAAAATGGGAGTAAGAAGCAAATCATTCAGCAGCCTCCAACAGACACTAAACATTCTGTAAAATGTCTTTGTTAACCTGCTGCTAGCTGAGAAACAGGCTTTTTGTTTCTTTGTTTAATCTTGAGAGCTCTCCAAAATAAAGCCAGTGGAAAAAAGAAACAAAAACACTCATCAAAAAGATATTTTTCTGATGCATTTTTTCTAGTAATTTCAAACCTCCTTATTGACAACATTTCAGTACAACTGTGTTAGGATGTTTCCTACAGATTCACCCATTTGGGCTTAATAGTTCAAAATACAGTGGGAACACAATAACTTACTTTAATCCTTGTCCTCTCTGTTAGTAGCCAGAACCCCTGTGTTAGAAGGGCAGCCTCCATAGGATTTAATTCATCTAGTCTTTGATCTTTGTTACATATTGGCCTAGTTTCCTTAAGCGCTATTACAGTCAGCAGGGGAAAACAAGCACCTGATAGGTAAAATTTAGTTGGTCCTTAATAAATAGAATGAAGTCACCCAAGAAGTTACTTTTTTTCTGCTGTCTGTCAATGCCATAACTGAAGCGGGATGTGCTCCAAGTGATGCACAAAGACCAGCTCAAAACAGGTGCCCACACTGTGAATGTCTGCAGTTTGAAGAGGTTAATTCTTCTCTAGCTCAGTCAAGATCATTTTTATCCATAGAGGATTAAACTGAACTCTGCAAGACAACCAGTGTTATTCTGTGATTTTTTACACCTTACTGGGTTCAAGCTGTGGAAAAAGTTGAGAGTAAACCTGTGTGGAATTTACTACTTCCAAAGTGACTATAAAACATCTAACAGCTTTTCAGAAGCCATGTAAATTGTTTAGCCATTGTTTTTTGATTAATCACCACTGCATTATGACAAGCCTTGTGGCCTCTGGTGATCCATCCATAATTATTTAATCACTGGCAATGATCTAGTAGATGGCACTATTTATATAAACTTGCTGAACTAGCAATCTGGAGGGTTTATGACTCAGATATCTGGGGCTAATCAAGAACTCCATGAGATATTTATCTGCATTTCCTTTTAGCCACATTGAATTCTTCACCTTGCCCTGGCCTTGACTATCTTGAAAGGTCTCCCAGTATTGACTTTGTATAATTAGTAGTCAGTTCTACAGGTCTGATAAGGTGGAATTCAGATCTGATTTAATACAGATGAATATGTCTCAAACAATCATTTAAGACTCCCTGCTGAGGAAATGAAGACTTAAATGACATTCGCCTCAATTCAAAAATAGATGTTTCAAATAAACCAGAGGAATTACACACTGAAAGTCTCTGCTTCTGTCTGTTAACAATTGAGGAGCCCAAAGACTCGTCCATGTCTAGTAGGTATGATAGTTCATCATCTCAAGTTAGATGATACTAATCTAGGAGTGTCTGATACATAACCATAAGCCAGCTCAGACATTTAGCCATTAGTCAGCCTTGGGCAGGTCACTTCACTTATGCTTCAAATTGGGTAAACAAGGCTTTCTTTGTTAATATCTTTGTTTTCTTACAGTTTCTGAAAATGGATGATGTCAAAGTAATCATAGTCCTTGGATATGTGACAGACAGGAGTTAGGAAGTAACAGATAATAATACGAGAGGGATTTTACCTCTGCCTGTGCATTGCTGAAACCAATATTGGAATAACACACATGTTACAAGACAGAAAAAACAGTTTTGATAAACTGTGTTGAATGTTGGAGGAAATGTCAGAATAGAGATTTAAAAAGCTCAACATGCCAAAGCTTATCAAGTACAACTACATAAACACACTGTTTGCCGATTGCATTAATCTTGTACGAGGTAAATATACCAGAAATGTACGAGTTTTCTTAATTAAATGACTAAGAGAATATTCAAAACCAATGGCCAGCAGTTAGGCTGCAATGAGGAACAAACAATAGATGGGCACTGGAGCAAGTTAGAAGAGGGAAGACTGAATTTCATTTCCTTCATAAATGAGAGTGAATAGATGCTTCCGTTAAAGAATGTTTCAGGCAGACAAGCTATTAGGCTATCTGCAGGCATGCTAGACCAGGAGAAGAGTTAAAAACTTCCTGCACAATGGACAGCAGTATGGAAAAGCCAATAAAGCCAATTTAAAGTAATCAAATAATGACTGTAAGGGAGGAAGCAGTTCAACTTCTATTAACAAAATCAATAGAATTTACAAATATGCAGCAATGTACTACCTGCCAGCCAGGCATGGGAGCAGGAATGCCAGCTGTTAAAAGAAGCTCCTACCTTTACCCCTGCTAGCATTCCAGTTGTGGAGACACTGAAGTCTAGGTAAGCAAGTGTTTCAGGGTTTGAAGGTTTGTAGATCTGTGCAGGCCGTTTCTTTGGCAAGTCATCTGGTGAAAATAAAGAACGAATGGATTTATCTTACTCACTCACTTACTTACTCACTCTTAGTGACAGAAAGACCTATCAATGCTTGACAAATGAGGACAAAAAGGCAGCAGAGCCCTGGCCTTGGCACTCACCTGTATCTAGTACTGGAGGCCACGTTCTGACATCCACTGCCGCTGCTGCCTCTCGTGATCGTAACAATTTACATATTAATTGTGTAGTCATTAAGCAAGCAGAGCGGCTCACCTAGGAATTTAACAAACAAGTAATAACACAATGGGATGCTGATTAATTCTTCTCAAAATGAGCAAGACCATGATTTGTTTTATGCCAGAACAGGACACAGATATATTAGTCTTATATTTTCTAATCAGGAGGTGAAAAGATACACAAAAAATTCAGCTCACAAAGCAGACAAAGCCATACGAGTTTTACAAATTACATTAAAATTGCCGTTTGCGCAGAGTATTGTAATGAAACTAAAGGCACCTTAGCAGTGAGAATGTGACTTTTCCAGTACACTATATCACTTATCAACCCAGGATGCCAGTACAGAAGACTGTGACCAGAACATTTCCTATATCAAGATAATATATCTTGGTTTATAAACAATATTTTAACATAAACCAACACCTAGCCTGACACTTATATGAGCATTTTTACTGTCTTTAGTCAATTTTACGTTAGTCATATATTTCTGATTCTAGTGCTGGTGATAAAGCATTCATAATTCTTCTGATATTGTCAGAGGTAACTCTAAGTTAAAGTTCCACTAAGGAATGGAGAATTTACTGTAACTACCACCTGCTCCGAATTTTAGATGATACATGCTGAAGCTGCTCTTCTTTTAGATGCATTTAAAAAGATATTTTAGTAGCAACTACAAGAATATTTCTTTCTGATTATAAAAACTCAATGTTATAATTTCCAAAAGGTCATCCCCCTCCAAAATGAAAGAACAGTTGTGCAAAACAGAGCTGAGAGGTTTTCAAGACAGATCAGCATTAATATCACTAATAATTACCACTATTTTATTTATAGTCAGTCTTGACTTTTTGTCTTTAAGAGAAAATGCTTGCAAGTCCTTAGACCTGCCCTACTTATTCAGTGAGAAACCAGTCAGACCTGGTTTGCCTATTAGACATCAAAGGAGAACCAGGAGAAACTCATTTTACCCCACTTCTATAACTTTAACAGATGATGCTTAAAAACACCAAGTGGAAAAACAGCAAATAATGAGAATCCTGAAGACAACAGGCCATTTTCTCATACTTCTACTGACATTTTGAGGCATCTGATACAGTGAGGAAAGAACCAAATTATAACTATCGCTAGTTGAAATAATCAATTAAATCACATTTCTTTCAAATTCTGTTATTTCAGAGATTTGGAATTCCATTCATTAGATTAGAAATGTAGTTACTCGTGAGAATCAGAGATAAAATGTGCTCAGGTGAAGCCAAAATACCAGAATAAAGTATTAAATAAAAGGCCTGAGTAATACTTCCCCGGACAAAAACAGAAACACCAACCAATATCTTCACAACAGAACTTTGTAATTGCTTCAAACTGCAAAACAACTGGGTTCAGCATGAGCCAAGCTAAGCTTTCCATTGGCAAAAGCTTTTCCATTGGGATTTTTATTGATGCTGAGTGTAGCACTGCCAGGTGGGGAATCCTACCATGCTTGGCATATTGCTCAGTTTCCTGGATGTAGCACAACAGCAGAAAAATGCTGACTGTTGAAGTCAGGAGTTGCACGCTGTCAAACAGCCCTGACTCTGAAACATACTGAAATCTTGAAATCCTGGAAGGAATACAACCCTTCAATCTACATCACCTATTTAACTGTAACTCATTATCACCCACTTAACAGTAAACCATTTATACTGTACCCAAACACTACACAAGTCCACTGCCCATTTCATCTGCTTGTGCACTTCCAGATGCCTGCTCACCTCCACAATCATCTTCACTGTAGGTAACGTTGTCGCTATGTTCTGGGGATGTGGAGGTCGAACTGTTATTGGCACACAGCCTGCATACAGGCAACCATAAAACGCGGCAATCAGGTCTATTCCTGCATGAAGAACAAAACAAAAATCCTCCCCTGAAAATCAAATCATTTCATCACAGACATCTGTGTCAGCATAAATATTATTTGGGACTCAACTCAGAAGGTTAAATGAGTGACTAAGTCCTTTAACAGACTTCTTTTTCAGTCCCTTGTCAGTATTTGTTCAGCTTCACTGATTACTTTCAATTGCACTGTTCTCCTGAGCATGAAAAACCAACGATGACACACAAAGCTGAAGCCAGATATCATCATTTCGGTGAGCTCTACTTTCATGATCAGGAAGTAACTAGTAAAAAGACTACAGATGAATTATCTATTTCTACAGATGAATTATCTTCCTAAATTTCATTTACACTCAAATGAGTTTCTAGAAGTGGGATGTCCCAGCAAAAGGATAAGGAAATGCTGTTTGTTCCTATCAGCTGCATAAGGAACATCTGAAGGCTTGTTAGACATTTTCTTTCTCAAGCTATTTTTAACTGCAGACACACAGCTTTGACTTGTCTACCTGAAATTTCACAATCAAAAATGGACCCTTGGTTTTGAATCCCTGCTCCTAACATAAAACTAAGCATTCCTATTTATAAATATTGACTGCAGGTGTCAGACTGTGGACACACCAGGCCATAGAAGGAAGCTGAGCTGACAACGGCACAAAGACCCCGTGACTTCTCCTTGATAGTTCTCTCGTTCTGTACACAGGCTGCGCCAAGATAACAATGGGGACTGTTTCACTATTCCACTGGCAACAGATCTGGAGTACAGACAGGTTTATTGTTCCTCTGATAATATGATTTATGCAGGACAAGCGAAATGCAGGAAATAAAACCTTAAGTTTAAAATACACATTTATTTTGTGGAAAAGGATTTCTCATATTAATCATTGAGAAACTGCTTAAAAGTGATAATGATTTAACCATTATCTTGCAGTCTCTTTCAACTGAAATATCACAATCCAGACTTAAAATGAGACTGTTTATTTCACCAAGACACACAAAATGCTTAAGATAAAAGAGCAGCACTAGAGCAGAAATAACTTTAAACAAATGGCAAAGATGGCACTGGTTAATGCAAGCTTAAAGTCCTTATGCCATAGTAGAAAAAATCAAACCACAGAGCTGTGTAAATGATCTGCATATATACAAAATACTGATTATTTTGGGGTATTTCTTAATCATCCACTATTTATCATATTTCTGCTCTAAAAAGGTTAATTATTTTGCAGATATTGCTGCTTTATACTCATGAAACGCAGTACTTTCAAAAGGGAATTTGACAGGTGAACCTAAGAACATTCAGCAGATGGAATATATTAGCAGAACCACGTGCTCATAAAATAGTGTGTTTCAAGCAAACTGAAAGCAAAGCAGTGAATTGCTGTTTAGATTTGACTGCTTAGTGGGTTTTAAAAGTACCACTTAATCTTAATCTGAACCCATACATATAGTATCTATGTTCATACAAATACACAAAGGGAAAATCTTTAAGTTCAACTAAGTTCAGAGAAATGCACATAGGACAAAGATTTTGTATTGCCAGTTCACCTGGTTCACAGGCTGGTAAAACCTGTGCTGTACTGTTCTACAGGCTCATGATTAACTTTTGAGAGCATCAAGGCGCTGAACATAGCTCTTTACCTGGCGGGTAAACCAATGCCACATGGTCTCCATCTTGCAAATGCCCCCTTTCCATCAGCATGACGGCTATCTTCTCTGCTCGCTTATGTAGCTGGACACACGTTAATGAGTTGGCTATTGTTCCCTGCACAGGAAGAAAGATAAACATCACAGATGACAATGCATTGCATTGATTTTTGTTCTCCTCTGAAGACTAGAAGCTACTGGATGAGGTGCTGCAGTTTCCTAAAGCTACAATATGTTACACAGTCACTTTATTTAAAGAAACGTTCAGTCTGATGCCAAACTGTAGCTGGAGGGAAAAAGGATGTTTGTCAAGGAAAGGAACATTCTCCATTCCTCTCTCTGTACTAAGTGTCCCCAAAAGTGCTTCCTTTCTAACCAAGGAAGTCACAGTAGCATGCCAACCTCATGCTCATGTAAATTGTACTCCTTCTCTTGCTACACATGCAGCATTCCTGCTACAGCCAGGAAAGTGCTTTTGTGGTCTTACACAGCAATACAGAGGATCTGCAGAGAGCAACCCTGAAAATAGCATCTCATTGTCAGCACCTCGGAATGAAGCCAAATGGCACGGGGGAAATACTTTCATAGATGAAACAAAAGGCATCAGAGAAAACAATACTTTGTGACAGGGGAAAAGAATTAGTCTAGAACAAAAGCTACACGCATGCATATAAATGAAAGAGAAAAGACATTTATTGAATTTAAATAAATCTGGTCAGTAATAAGGTTTTCTGTTTTACAGAAATATTCTTCGAATTATATTAAAACAGGGCAAGAAACGCTAAGGATTTGACTTGACTGCTGATTCCTATTCATCAGCATTACCCCTCACACCACCACAGTACGTATCGATCACAAGCTTCAGAGAGGAGAGAGAGCAGCTGGAGAAAGATCTGGAAGTAGGGTCACAGCATGTTATCATGCATCACTGTGCATTTAGAAACGTCACACCTCAAACACTGTCAAGGAAGAACTTAATCTAACAGGGGGGAAAAATGCATTTCAGGTAATTCTGATAGGTTTTCCGGATTGTTCTACTATGAGAACTTTTTCTAAGGACACATTCAACTATATGGACTGTTCCATCTGACCAGCTCTAGGCACGGCCAAAGCGACCCAACGTCTGAGCAGTTGCTCACAGTAGACATTCAATAGTCATGTGGAGATGGATCCTTTTGCTACCCCACATCCATGAGTACTACAAGCCTTACTGACATAGAAAGGAATAGAATTCTGCAAATCACACACTTTTGGGAAAAGCTCAATTAAGAACTCTGGCACTTGCTGCAGGTGCACAGGAAGAACTGCAGTGTTTATATGAAGTCCTGGTATGAATTCTACTGTTGGTGAAGAATCATGGGTGAGTGGAGATGACTGTTACCTTTGGGTTTCATACCTGAAATGTATAATGTAATGTAATAGGAAGGTGCTACATCAGAAGACAAACTAAAAACAGGGCACTGAGCTATGTTAGAAATCTAATCTCACAAATTGTTTGGGTTATAGGAAGTCTCTGATCTCAGTGAATTTCTGTTAGTCATCAACTGTGAGATGTCTGGATGTTTGAAAACAGTGTGTACATACAAGATGAAAGGAGGACAAAAAGGGAGAAGTTACAAATGAACTACGATTCAAGATGGGTAATAAAATTTACTTAGGCTAAAACTCACCAGCCCTGTCTCTCCTTTCCATTAGACACCGAATCTCTCCATAAAACAATAAACCTCTCAGATTTCACAAGAGGACATATTCCACACTGGGAGTATTAAAGGAGCAGAGAAACTGAATTTCAAAACTGAACTGATTTTCACTTCTAAGGAACAATCAATTGTTTCATTAATCCTCATCCTCACATTGTATCCTTCCCTCCCACTGTCTGAACCCTTCTGCCAGCATGCAAAGACTGGCATTACTTAAAACTCAAAAGCAACAGCCTGTGTGAAGGAGATGGGACAGCACTATTTCTTTCTCATAGCATCTCTGCTCCTCACTTACAGGACAGAACAATCCACTCATTCAATGTTGTAATACTGCATCTATAAACAGCATTACTTCTCAACTTTTCTGCTTTCCTGCAGATAACTAAATCAGTACTTCACCATTGTCTGTTACAATGGAAATCTTCACAAATGCTAGCTACTGCTCTGAATTAAAACAGATTAACTTAATGACTCATCTGTAGCCTCAAACTGAACTTCCTACCACCACTGTAATACAGGCTAGGGGAGCATATCCTGTAAGTACAATAACTGGTGATCTAGCAGATGTTCACAAATTGCTGGAGGTTTATGATACCACTTAAGTTGTTCATGGACCATATGGGCTAAGAACAAATGCCAGCTATTCCAGGTTGCACAGGTGAATATCTCAAGCCCCTCCCTTTCATAAGACCCTCACATACCAGATATGTTTCCCACTTTTGACAGATATGTCTATAGGTAGTAAGGCAGGGTGGTTTGAAATCAGGCTTTCCTGCTCTGTGACGGTCTTGGGAATCACAGGTTTGTCATCTACAGCTGTCTAAGAAGCCTGTCATCACCCGCCCTCTGTAAACATGAGCTCTGCACTTTTTGATATGAAGTAATTCATTTCTGATAGTCAATGAAATGTTGTGGCAGCCTGGCATCAAGACATGCAGAGAGATGTACAAGTGATCCTCTGCAGTGTTCTGTGTTCTGGATTCTGAACACATCTCTTTAAATCCTTTCTCCATTCTTGCATCTCCTTGCAGAAGGCCCATTCTCCAAACCAATAATCATCACTTCATGTAGAAAAAGTGCTTTGATTTTGTCAAGCTTGTGCTTTTCAAATTAGAAACCAAGATTGCGAGCAGTACTGAGGACTACTCTTCAGTACCAGAATGAAGAGTATTGAAATAGATTTGCAGTTGCAGCTCACCCACATGTATGTGGTAGAAAAAGAAATGAGACATGTATAAGATGGGGTGCCTGATACAAAAGCAATCTGTATTTTGACACTCAACAATTATTATTCTCTTTTCCTCTCTGCCTACACAGACACTAAATATACCAGCTGGGTATTAATGGAAAAAGAAACAGAAAGAGCCACATCCAGACACAGTGCAAGGAGGTGGAGCTGTAACACCAGCATGTCACTTGCTGCACTGCAGCTTGTCAGAGCACCGGTCAGCACTGCTTACCCTGCAGTTAAGTAGTGTATAAAGCACATGGTCGGGAGTGGTCTGAGCTCTCCACTGTAAAACTTCTGAGAGGAAGAGGAACTAAAAAAAAGAAGAGTGACAGTCATGGCACTAAATAATTTCCCAGCTTTAAAAAACACATTTATTTTTTATATTTTTTTGTCAGTGTATCTCTCCTATTTATATTCTAAGCTTTATGTCAACAACTGTGAAACGCTAAACATGAATTGATTCTCTTATCATCACACATATTTATAGCAAGGTGCTCTGGCACAGCAGGAACTTAGGTCACTGCTGAGATGGTGATACATTCTATATATACTTTCAAAACAATGAAGAACTTCTTAGTAATCTCTCAGAATTTAAGCACAATTTTTGTTCTTAATCTTACTCCTTTCTCTTACTATAAATACACGTATACACATATAGACAGATATAGTTTAGAACTTATTAATTTTATTACTCACATAAGCTCCCTAAAGAGCTCAACTGAAACAAAATCAAAATATTAACTTAAAAAGAAAAGGTCATGACCATATATGCAAATTAGATTCCTTGGACTCCACTCTACTCAGTAATGAAGATGTAATAGAAGGTGATTTCCGATAAAAGTCCTATTATTACAGCCTACCATGTATTTTCTGTTGTCCCACGTATCCCAGTTAAACAGCACGTGCAATGTGCAATATCTCCTCTCATGTCTATTTGATATTTATTTATAAAGCGAGTCTTAAAACGAGTTAGTTTGTTAGTAATAACATGTAATAAATCAATTCTGAAATGACCTACATACTGTTATGTCTCCTGTTGCTAATTAAATAAAATAGAAGACATATTAGAAATGTTCTACTTACCTTTCTGGCTTGATCATTATCTTCTATTTGCCCCAGATCTCTACCACTGGCCTGGGCAATTCTTTTTCCAGAGACCAAGTTCCCCACCATCACAGAGGCAGGGCCAATTTCTAGAATAAATTGGAGATGTGTTAAATGCAATAAAAATTCTTTGTTTGTGGATGGAAATTTTTTGTATTTCTTTTGTACTACACATTTCCCTCATTGCTATCCACAGCACAAAACCTTGAGCATATCTCTGTTGATACAAATTTTCGTTGACGTACCTGGAAGACAGGTCTGGATTCACCCTATCTCTACTATATACATATTTAACTGCAGAGCTCGTCTTAAAACTAGCTTGGTTTTCCCCTCAGATATACCTACTGTAAGAATAATGCAGAACCTCCCTCCTAAGGTAAAAAAACATATCCAACTTCTTGGTTTCATTTGATTCACAACCCATTTTTAACTACTTATTCTTCTAACTTTGTTATTTAGTGTCAACTATCTTCTTCCTCTCTACTACTGTTTTATAAACATGGTTCATTTGCAGGCTGTTTCTCTGTTTCAGACTTGCTTCATATACTTCAAACACAAGTGACCAGGACTATGTGAAGAACTCCAGCTGTGGTCCAAGTAGTGCCTTTTAGAGCAGCAGAAATTTCACCTTTACTAATAAAGAGTGTTTTACAGAATTTTTCCTTTTGAACATACTTTCATAGATTCCGCCTAGTATCCTTAACATGAACAGCTGATGGAGCTGATCCTCACCCACATTAACAGTTACTTGATTTCACTCTTTACTGTACCATAACCACACACTATAAAGCCTCAATTCCTTTGCTCCCACTCATCTTACCTGGTTGTTTTTGCCTTGGTTTAGGCAGATTTGTTACACATGTGTGGGGACACATCAGCACATTGCAAGGATGCAGCGATCCTTCCAAGAAAAGCTGTTTGGTTTCTGATAGGTGTATTCCTCCCAGCGGCGTCTTGGGGAGTGTGTTGGCTGGTACCAGAGCTAAGCAGTAGACTCCCACTTGATGAATACTGTCAATAGCCTAAAACAAGCAGGAAGTCGATTCTAATGAAAGGGTAATTTTTCATCATTATAATAAACGTGTTGTTCTGAATTGCTGCATTAAACAACCCTAATAATTAACTGGCAGTAGAAAGACACTTCAGCAGAGCCTGTGATAAGGAGGTTTCTTTCATTGGGAACAGGTGGATGGAAATGTAAGGCTGACGTTGTTACACTCATTCGAGAAGATAAAAAAGACATACAAAAGCCTAGTGCCAACTACATGGAAATCTATTAAGAAACGCACTCCTCAGACGAATGATTGTAGTATCCTGGAGATTTATCACTAGGCTGTCTGAGAACTCATGTGAGATAGATTTGAGCCCGCACACTTCTCAGAATTAACGTTCAAAGGGCTCCTATCAACTTAACATCCAGTCCATCTTGTGGAGCAAAGAAAAATGGTGAATGCTGCACGTGTATCACAGCGCAGCTACTGATGGATGCAGCTTATACATTTTTAATGTGCCAAGATAAAAACTGTTTTGCTCCCCGGTTACTGTGTAGAAGATCCTCGGGCAGAAATGGGAACTTAAACAACATGAAGTAAAACTACAAAAGTATTGTCTAGAAACAAAATCTTTTGAATGCAAACCTGAAAGAGAAGGATTTTTGAATCTCACAGTAACCACATTCACTGTCTGAAAAGTGGAGTCAATTGCATCACTTTCAATAAATCAGTCATGTTCAGTATCCATGTAAGTCATCTAGCTAAACATGAATATGCATGCCCATAGATTTTCATTCCATTCACACTTTAACTGAGTATTTTTCTTTCATTGGGTGCAAAAATTGCAGCCAGTGAGTTAGAAAAACAACTTCTGACACCCAAGCAGACTGGGAATCAAATCACAGACAGCATCTCTAATGAGAAGTTAAATGTTCAGAAATGTAACTGACTTAGCTTGCATCTTAATTTTTAACCATGAGAAATGTGAATGCATACATTTGTTGCTTTAAGGATGCAATCTATAATCCAACAATCAAATAATGATTTATAGTTACGTACTTAAGCAAAGACCAATAAATTACTGATTACTTCTACAGTCACTCTAAATAATGCTATGCTTTTGTCTTCTCTTTGCTTTATTTTAATTGATTTGATTGTAAAGAATAATAAAGCAGTTACTTGTTTTACAATCATTGCAGTTTTAGTGCTGGTAGATCTCATGACAGTACAGGATCACCTCACTGCTGGTCTACATACCCCTGACATTAAATATGAGCAATAGTTAGATATGCATGACAGCCAGGAAGCAATGTCTCATGTTTCTGGCAGCAATCTGAAGCATCAAATCCCCATCACGATGTTATTTGTAGGCTTCTGAAGAGCAGTGAGAAATCACGGGATCCTCACCTGACATCAGCTTGAAAGAAAACTGTTATAGGGTAACCAACAAATTCAAACACACCACGGAGTGGCTCCTAGAAGTGCATGGAGAGCAATGCCCAACTCCGGTGGGATGAGGGCTGTTATACATGAGTGACTTTCACACTGTTTACTTTAATAGCTACATCTGTGGCACACAACCTGAAAAAATGTCACGGATCATTCAAAACCATCACCTTTCCCATTCTGGAATTTGGCACATTGCTGAAGAGGATGAATGAACTAAACCACCTGAAAGAAGGGTACAAGTCAACTTCTTAAAACTGCTGGCATTTCTTCCTGCTGATGAGACAGCTTAGTTTTTGCAATGATTTAATCCAAGCAGTGAACAGAGTACCTGAGATCTTTATTTTTTTGTTTCACTAAGAAAACTGATTAGAGATGCCAGAACTGGCACAGAGTCCATATCTGCCATGTTGTTCAAGATAAGAAAACTTCATACTCTGAGAATATTCTCTCTCCTGGTGGCATGTGCCTTGTGTGATCCACCAGGGCAGCCGGAATGGGATTCCTTGCAATATGTGCCCTCTGTGCAGATTGCCTTATCACAGAAACCTGCATCTGAGCTAATCAGTCCCTTCATTGCAGTGGAAAGAAATAGTCATTTTTAGGCTGTTTCTCAAACAGTTTACCATAGTGCACTAGAAACACATAATTCTCTCCCATTTATTAAAAAGAAATCCGGAGATCTAGTTCAGTTATTTATATATACTTTTGATAAAGTCAACTCTATAACAGTGCCAATCTTTGTTTAGCAAGATTTTGTTAGCTTTTAACAGTAAGTATACATGCACTCATTCCTTACCTTTTTGTAGTAATGAATTACTATGTTCTCATGACTGCATGCTACTGTCTTTTTGCTATTACTTGCCTCAATTCATCCCTGCTTTTTTACAGCATTTTATCTATGTTTTACACACTAGACATACATGGTCTGGACAGGAATTGTCCCCCAGAAGAAGCTCATTCTGTGCTTATTAGCTAGGTGGAAGTGTGACTGAAGCTGTGCTCCCAATTGCTCTAACACAAACATCAGGTTACTCTGAAGGTCTAAATGGTTGATTTAAAAAAAAAGAAAAAGAAAATGGAAAAGCAGCTTCCAAACATACATTAAAAGCATTACCTGGAGGACTCTACTCATCCATTGAAAACTGTCTTCTTCTGTGGAATCTGGCCTTTGCTCAGCAACAATAACTATCCTTTCATCATGCAGCACACTCACTGAAAACACTGCTATTCTATAGGAGAGAAGGAAGGAAGAGTATTTATTGCCAGGATAGCTGATAATAAGATCCTGCCTTCTAAACTAATCCTCTGTTGTAATGATTTTGTTATTTATTATTCAGAGGATTGGTGCATTCATAAGCATTTTATTTAAAGGGAAAAAAGCAACAGCAGTTTTAGATAACTTCTGAAAGAGACATAGAATCTTGTTCTGAACTCAACAGTAGGGGCACAATAACAGCAGAGCTCAAGATGTAAACCTTCTCTGGATAAAAAGAGAACTAAACTTGTGTCTCAGCAAGGCTGCATTTAAGCAGTTATGTAGCTGCCAGCACAAGCACCTTCTCCAGCCATATTTTAGAAACAAGTAATTGCAACAACTTCAGAATAAACCCGTTGTTCTGCAGGAAGATTTTTAAATGACAGTTTTGGATTTCAATACTTAAAGTCCATCTCATATAGGACTTAGGTTTTCCTCTGCTGCCTCTTGCCATATAAACGGTAATGTAAAGAAATTGCAAAGAAATTTCATAGCATCCCTATTTTATCAGCAACAGAAAGCTCTGCGCAGATTAGGCACTGCCTTTTGGGAGCATTTAGGGGTCATTTACACCTAATCTAAGCAAAACAGGGATTTCTACTTAAAATAAGAGAAAGGATCAAACCTGCCCCTGTAGACAAATTTCATTGGTTCCACTGCCAGTGCTGTTGCTACAATGTCATCAGCATTATGTCTTCTTCCACTGACAACCATCAAACCATCCATTTTGCCAATAACAAAGACAAGTCCACCTGGTCCTATAAAGCCTAATAGTCCAGTCCTTATAAAAGGATATTCAGTGATAGGGCCACCAGAACTGGTCATAGGAAACACCTGTAAGACACAGAAACACAGGTTTTCAATTCTGTACACTGAAATGATACTGCTTAGTATTTCAGGTGTGGTTTTTCAGACAGCTCCTTTGGAATAAGGTAAATAAGCCTCTGATGATGCTCAGGTGACTCCTCCTGATCAGATTTAGAGCTTACACACCCTCAGCCATAACTCATCTTGGCAACACAAACCTCAGACTGTTACCTGCAACACAAATTACACCATAAAAGAAAAGAGAGTCCCACTTGAGAGTTCTTAAGAACACGCTTAACTTCAAAAATGAGTACGCTTGCTGACTCAGTGGTAATTTATTTGCTTACCATTTGGAATAACTCTAAATGTGCTGTTCAACTGCAGATCCAGTTATGAATTATGAATGATTTTATAATTACAGCAAGTACTCCAGAATGAATGTAAGTACCTTTCTATCCTGAAATACGTCAAATCTAGGATTATCATTCACAATGGATACTGCTAATTGCTCTTGTAGCACAGGAATCAGCGATCTACAAATTTCAGGTCACAATAGCATAGTAGGATTCTTGGCATCATTAGCAGAGTGGAGAATTATATCTATCCACATCCATTAATTATTTAATGCATCGTGTTTACATTATTCAATTCTGCATAAGGAAAGCTGAAACCATTTTGCAGGAGATATTAGCCTCGTGTAGTCCATAAAATACGGTAATATTAGAAAGAGCATTTGTTAACAGAAATGTAGATACACTTTTCTTAAATTTTCCTCAATTATTTAGAGAAAATAATGAGAACATGAATGAATAAAAGTCTCAGATGAATATTTTTCATTGTTTCTCTGATTTGTCCACCATTTCATAGAAGCTTCAACAGAGGTTAATAAGGACAAGCGAGCAGGTACAACAGAGCTGTCAATACAGCAGTCTACGCTGCTGCTGACACGTACTGGAAGACAGATCACACAAAGCACAGAAGTTTTCACCTAAAGCTGTTCAAATAAAAGCAGGTGGGGGGCACTAATTAGGAAAAGTTATCTTCACTATTCAGATATGTCTCGAAGGCTGTGTCTGTCAGGTTTCTGTATAAATGCAGGCTTTTAAATGCAGACTGGGCTTTGGAAATGATGGGGACTGCTTTTAAGGACATACAGAAGCTTTCCTACTGCTTGCAACAATCCAATTCTGCACGCAGTTAGCTGATATCCATTATTACCTTTTGAACTTTGCGTCTCTTGCTGCTTTCCTTGTGACTGTTTCAGCGCCTGGCATCTTCTTCCAAAATTAAGGAAAAAGCTCCTCAGAGCCAGAACTAAACCCACAGAACGATCTGTTTTTGCACTTAATGAAACGGGATTCAGCAAGGATTATCTGGCTAAGGTCCCAAACCAAAAGCACTGATTATTGCTGATATTCTAATATTGTTACTGTCAATATCTTAAGTGAAATATGAAATATTACCCTTAGAAAGTTAAAAAGGAAGTATTTTACATAGCATTTTTGCCAGCTTACCTCAAAAGTGTTTTTGGTCATGCCCGAGAGTCCATAATACGATGTACCCGTTGCAATAGCACATACACATAGTTCTCCTATTTCATCTGTTTTACAGAGCTGAGGAATTCCATCTGGCTTTACCGAACACATTATAGCTACGGAAAGAACAAATGACTTTAACAAAACTAACTGTAGTATAATATAAACGCTGCAAGAAAGACACTGTGGTTGAGATAAGTAAATTATATTTAGCCACTAACAATCTGTCTCTCAAAAGATGCTGAACACTTTTTAAAAGATGTTACTTGCATTACACATAACACAAAAAGAATGCAAAGATCTTTCTGTAAACTCAATCTTTAAACTGGAAACAAAACCTAACTTCCCTTTGCCACTTAAAATCTCAGCTGATTTGTAACATTGTTGTGAAGTGTGACTATGTTCCCAGTTTTGCATATCAAAGGCCAGACTTGGTGCAGTCAGAGCAAAACGAAATACGCTACAGGCATTCTTCATAATATTTATACTGCCAGGGAGGCAGGCAACTGGGAAATACACCTTTCATTAAGCAGCAAGTAACACCATATGAAAGATCCAAGATGTTATAGCAGACTGGTACTGTTGTTTTGCTAAGAATTTATCAGAGCTCAGACTGGTCTTACAGGACTGCGGAGACAAACAGAGATGAACAGGAGGGATTAGAAAGCACTGGTCTGAAGAAGAAACATTCTGTGTGTAAGCCACGTAAATAAAGATTAGGTATGCTGCTACAGCTGGAGCAGGATTCCTGCAAGTGTAGACTTCATAGTTGGGAAGATGAACAAGGGAAACCAATGGTGTGTCAATATGTCTTTAAATAAGAGCATGAAGAATCTTGAATGACCTTTCTCTCACTCCAAGGACAAAAAGACTGTGATCTTTTCTCGAAACTATTAGAATACAGTATAAGGTGCAAGACAGCACATCTATAATAATATCTATTGTGATTGCTATTAGACAACAATCAATCTTCCTGTATCTAAAGTGGTTCAGATGAAATGTTTTAAGATGCATAATTTATGCTTTATTCACTTGACACACAACAGACATTCTGTTAGGAAAAACTACAGTGTTATCCTCTTCTAGTCTCCATAACTTATCACTTAAAATTTAGCCCTCATGAAGAATCTTCATCTTTAGAAGCCTGGGCTTCAGTACAAATCTATCAAGATGAACTGTTCAATCATACCTCCTCTTGCTGATGACAGTGATAGCTCAATATTTTTGGAAACATATTCTGCCAGCTTTCAGATGGCAATTTGGTTGACCCTTAGCATAGGTTATAGGATTTTCTCAACTTGTTCTATTTTCTGTACCTCACAGTTTTCGAGGAATCCATGTTTTGATGCAGTGTGAGGCTGTTTAAAGCATGTCATCAGTGCATGGTAAGAGATCCACAGAAGTAAATATAGATAAGAAATCTTGGTTTTCCAAACCACGGTTTCATAAGGTAAGGCTCTTAGACTTTTTTTTTTCAAGCATGCACAGTCCAACCCTAAAGCTTTCTATGACTTACCACATAAGTAATTAAATCAATAAATTGACCCACAGTATGTTTCAAACAAAGTTCATTCTATTCTCACCTCCTGGCATCACTAAGCCAACATCCTGGACAGTCAGAACTGACAGCTTTTCTTCAGAGTCCACCCGAATGACTCCGTATGTGAGACCATGCATGGACAGAACTCCTCTGCCTGGTGGCTGATTGCTGTCATCTGTTGGCCTGCAACGATGGTTTATAACATCATGTATTATCAGGCAGATGTAAGCATTTACTTAATGGATTAATATTGAAAACACTCCTCTATTTGAGAGTTTAAAATAGCTTTCTTTTTCTATGTTCAAGTAATGACATCTAGCAACTCTCCCACTCAGTAGTTACCCCCACATATAGGGTTGCAGAGATTAAAGTAATGCTTACTATTCACATAAAAACCTTATATTTGTTTTCAAATAGATTTGCAGACTGCTTGATTAGTCAAGGAAAGGGCTTTTGAGTTATTTTAAAAGTATGGAAAGGCAGTATAGACAGTGTAGAAGGCAGACACATTCTAAATATTTGGAAATAATTAGTAAATAACTTGACAAAGACTCTGCATATTACTTTCTTACTTAAGGGGCAACCTAGAATTAAGGAAACAAAGCTCACCTGGCAGAATAAAAGCCTACATCTCACATGCTAGTAACAAAGCCAAGATAAGAATGCAGATCTTTTATCTTTAACTCACAGATGAGATTTCCTACTCAAAATAATTAAATACTTACAATTAATAAGCAAAAGAAATGAAGCTTTAATAGATTTATTGCCAAGCATCTGTAGAAACTTCAAGGACTTCATCTTTATTTTAGTGCATGTAACTTAGTTATTCCTATTTTAACTTACCCCTTGAAAATGAAAACAAATTGCTGTTTCATCAGGCCTGGTCAAAATGCTGTGGATGCAGCCACGCAGTAACACCTCAGTTTGCTCACATTCATTCCTGACATTCTGTACAGTCTCACAGCATTAGCACAAGCTGTCAGCTTGCTTCAGTATAAAACCCCATGCTGTATCAGTAAGTACCATGACTACATATATAAGAGCGTGGCCTGAGCAAGCAAATGCTGACATACGCTAACTATTAAGCCAGAGGAATATGTCAAGTCTTTCCATGTCTGAAAACGTTCTTACAATGTTGGGTATTTTGAAATGCATAACTGGACGCTAACATGATGCTGATTTGAGTATGAATAATGCATCTGTGTAGAGCAGCTAAACTCCAGCTATTTTCAAAATCCATATGCTTGCCAATAGACTCTTCAAGATTCTGCATTTTTCCTAAGTAGTCCATTATAACATAATGATTTCTTCACAGATAACGTCCTTTCATGTGACATTTCTCCTCTACTGTGCTTGAAATACGAGATGGGCCTTAGCCTTAGCCCATGTTCACATAAGCACTATAAATTTCAATAAATACATTTTACAAGGCATATTTCTCAAGTGACACTGTCAACATAGAAGGATGTGGGCACGCTTGAAAATGCATTAGAGCATAACAAATGGTGCTAGCAAACAAGAAGCTGTGATAAATAACATTCTCATCATTCAAAGGAACTTTCAGCCACATTAATTGATCAACTTTCTCTCACCCTGCTCCCCAAAATGCACATTTTACTGCTCAGGACTTCTTAAATATAAAAAGTGAGTGCTGGTCTCCTGCAGGCACACAAGATGCTCACAACCTGCTGTGAATAGAGAACACCTAGACATTTCTCACACACACACTTTTATTGTGTTACTTAAGTAGCTACAGAGCATTTTAAGAGCAGTTATTACTACCATTTAGAGATACAAATTATCACTACTTTTTGTCATTTGTTAGAATGGCAGCAGACGTACTTTTGCACTCCCTTAAGCCAGCAGGTTCAGACTCATATGCAGTTAACCAAATGGGAATACCACAAAGAATTATTTGCACGAGGTATTCCTTTAAATATTAGGCTTTATGATTCATCTCTAAAGGTAAAGTACCTATTAGTCTATTACTGGCTGTCTTTCTCTAAACTACAAGTGTATTTCAACAGAGAATTGGTTTTGTTACACCTCCTTGCAGGAAGATCAGTGGAATTACACCATAGATTTAAAAAGAGTCAGAGCATTAAACAGGGAGCTCTCTGGATCTGTGCTCTGTGGGGAGTCATTTGAAAGTATAGTTCAGCTGTAACTCTTTGGAACTTGTATGATAATGATTTTACTGTTGCTGGAGATAGCTTGAATAAAATGAAAAATACGAAAGTTCCCAAGTTCAGCTGGCATTACTCTGCCATTATCCAGACTTCAAATAAAAGCGGGTATGTGTTCAATAACACTCTCTGTAATACAAATGTCTCCGTAATTACTTACTGAGGCACTGAAGATAAAAAATGCTTCCTTTTTTTTTTTTTTTTTTTTGAATTATCAGCTATTTTATGTGCTAATTTTTCTTTTTTTTTTAATGTAAGCTCTCAATGTTAGTTAATTTGGAAATGAATCTCTAGTGCTTCACATGGATATAAGCATAGAGTTTAAGTCTATAAAGGCAACCACCCACTGCACACTGAGACACTGTGACTTCTCCCACTGCATAACCTGTGATCTGGGGCAGATTTTCCATTTCTAACACAGGAAATGAAAACTCTCTCTCATTAATCAGTGTTCAGAATGAACAATGTATGCTGCACATAAAAGCAGCCGTCACTTCCAAGGGTGGAGGGAGTGAAGGGCTGCTCAGCCTACAGCAGAGAAACCCAACACATGGCAAACACAACTCACTTCTTACTACTTGTGGGAAAGGCTATTGGAGCTGAGTGATGGTCGCTTTGAGGTAGTGCAGAAAGAAAACTGACCTGGGCAGGATAAGTCATTGATGGATGGTTTTCAGGCATTTTAGGTTAATAATGTGGCTGAAAGGCAACCACATTCTTGGCATTGTGTCTTTCTTCCTGTGATGTTTTCTTGGAAAGCTAACTGAAAATCTGGCTACATTTCACTCAGTATAATTTAAGTTTTGTGGCAGGAAGTATTTTACTGAGCTTTATTACAGTGCTTTACAGTTTTATACTTCATGTTTTAATGTGAAAAAAAAAATCATAAATGGCAATAGAAATATGAACTTAAAAACAAAGTGCCTACTGTACAAGGGATTGCTTTTGAAAAGTCTGCCCAAACAGACGAGTGAGGGTATTTGCTGTGTCTTACAGCACCTCAAGACTGGTGGCCGCTTCATAACGACATTCCTGTACATAATACTTAATAGTTCTATTCGAATTTCTCTATTTTATTTTTTAGGCACAAATCCCACAGACTCCAAGGGCATTTCCAGATGATTACTGAGAGTTTATGACTGGTTATAAAGTGCTAGTTAGACAAAAAAAGTCTGCAGAATGCCATAATTCTCTTTAAACATACTGGTTTAAAGTACGATTTTCCTTAAGAGCAATTCCATTTAAGATCCCATATTTTAACTTATTTAATGCTTATGATGCCATTTTCCCATTTCTTTTTACAGAATTAGGATTTCAGTCTATTTAAAATTAGACATAATTACAGGAACGGGCGCGTTATAAAGTGTTCTTTACATAGTAAGATAAAATTACTAAGTTTGAACTAGGTTGAATTACTAAACTACAAATTACTGTAAGTCAACTTGGACAAAAACAAAATGAAAACTAAAAACATCATTCAGAAGTTAAGTAAAGGAGATTCAACCTCGAATGCCATTTTCATTTCTTTCCACATTACCACACATAATGCACAGGGGAGTTGTTTCACTGTACAACACGGTACCTTCGGATAGCCACAGTGAGAGCTTCTGGTGAACTAGCACAGGGACAAATGACCTCCTGTCTCAGACCTTTGCTTTGGAAGACATTGAGAAACGCATCACAGGAAGAAATAGACCCTGAGGATGGAAAAAATAAAACAATCAGAGGAGGAAACATAGTCTGATTTCTAAAGTGATGCTATTCAAACTGCAAAGTTATTATTCAATATATGAGGCTTTTCTGAATGAAAAAAAGAACTTTCTAGGAAAGAAGCCTTACCTGATACAACTGTACATATGTGTACACATTAAATAAATACTAATTTTTGACCATAAAATACTTTCACTATGGATACACAGAAAAGCCATTAATGCCAGATTTATAACATGAATGTCATTACAAGCTTTCTTTTTAGGATGAGGCAAATTAAAGACTTAATTCAGAAACCCAAAGCAAGCCACTACAAAAAGGAAAACACCTCTGCCTTGATATCTTAAACAATGGGGAGAAAGAGTTTCTACAAGTACTTGTCATGGAGTGATCCAGATGTGGTTCTCAAGACTACCATAAGTATTCCCCCAAAACTATCTGTTCATTCTGTATCTGAGAGCCATCATTCAGAAGAGCAGTTTTGATCCTCTCTACAACTCAAGGTTATTTACTTCATTTTTTTGTACATGGCTGTCATGTTAAACAAAACTGGATTTGCTGCAACTTACGTTATGCAGAATATCAAGTTTGCTTCAGGATTAGCTAAGGAAAAATACATTTTAAAAAAATTCAGAATTAATCACTGTTTCAATAAATATCAAATAGTTTGCAGTAGACAAACCTTATACTTTGTGAAATATTTTAGCTATGGTGATTGAAGATTGAAACTTTAGATGCAAGATGGAAAACATTCCCTATTCTCTGTTGGACTGCAGAAGCATCACTTACATGGGTTGGCACCATCAGCCACTATGAGCATTCGCAGTGAGGAAAGGTTGATGTCTCTCTGATCTCGATGTGCCACCAATGCCCAGTGCATGTCTCTGGATTTTACACAGGCAACTTTTGCTGCAATAGGAATAGGAAGAGTTCTAATGCCCCATGTGAAAGCTGCACAGTAGTAAAAACAGTTTGTTCTTTTGTTTTTGACCTTCAAATATATTTTCGTATATTCTTGTTCCTTACCTTTGTATTGACAAACTTTTTGTATCCATGAGAGTGGATTCACTTTCATTAAGGAATATGGAATACTTATAACATGCATCATGTTCATGACACTCTGAAATTAAATAAGATAAATGGCTTTTATATAACAATAATGACAATTATTCATATTGTTTATGGACTGAGGCATCATAGAAATTTCCTCTGTGCTTGTATTTATATTCAGTGCTGGCATTTATCTTTCCCTATTTAGGTATTTACATTAAGATGAAATGAAATCACCACATCTGAATGTTTTAATTAATGATTACAGATTTAGACTAATCAGACCATAATTTTGAAGCAGAACTGAATAAATAAATAAATAAATAAATAGGTTTTCTTCCTAAGCAATTCACTTCAAATACAAAAGTAACAGTAAGCATTAAAAATATGTACATCTATTGGATGAACAGTGATTGCCTGATGGCTGTATAGGTTACTATTATCCCTGAACCTGCTACCGTTTGGTATATAGACCTGCTAGGGGAACAAAAATTATTTGGAAGACAGTAGACCAAGAAAGCGAACTCATGGATTAAGCAGGGGCCAAATTATTTTGATACATAAAAGAAGATGGCTTATATTTTTCAATTCTGCTCCAGGTAGGTCATTTCCAGTGTTTTCAACAAGGTTATGAGAAGTTGAAGAGTGCACTGAAAAAGGCATCAATGACAGCAAACAGATCTCCAAAGCTGAAGCAGTCAATTGCTTTAGTGATTTCTCATGGGTTGCTTTCAAACAGCTTGCAAATGAGGTGCTGCACAGCTTTTGTTAGCATTTAGAAACATCTGTGGAGGGCAACATATCTCTCCTTATTGCAGACTGAAGTAAATAAACTATTTCCTTTGGAAAAACTAGGTTTAGGAAAATTGTTCCTGACACAGGTTAAGTGTCCCGCTGGGTTGGCCATCTGAACACTATGAACAAGAATTTCATAGCAAGATAAACAGCAAAGGAAGGCATGGAAAAAGCTTTTTACGGGTTTGCTTTCAACAACGATATAAAGATATAAATTGTTTTTTTACTGCAAGATGTGTATGGACACTAAGCCTAATAGGCTGTTCCAGCTTTACAAGTGTTAGTACTGCCCTTTGATATTAGGAGCAATACAGCACTGAATGAGAAAAGTATATCAGCTCCCTGGGAATCATAGCACGTATGACCTGTTCATCATAGCACTCCTAAACAGTGACCCTTCAAAACCTGTCAGCTCTTCTTAATGTGATCAGCAAACAGCATGCTCTCATACATAAAATTATGGGTATTGGCTCCCACGTAAACTGAGGAAGAGATTCAAACAGCAGCAAGAAAATGTATGCACCTTGAAGTATGACAAATACTTTAATGTTTGCAGAAACAGCTGTTTGTGGGAAAGAGAAGTTAGTGGCAATTCAGCTGAGCCACAGGACCGTATTCTTACAGAGGTAAGTACTAACACTCTTCACTTGTTTCTTCTTTTATGTCTGATCTCGAAAACATTCATAAACGAGATCAGAATGAGATGGTAAGAAAGGGGTCAGAGTACTCGATGCAATCATAAAAACACTCTGGCATCTTTACTGTGCTCACTATGGGTAAGTTCACTAGCAGAGGATTGTGGGTTTAAGTCAGATATTTTTTTGCTTTCAAAGCAGAAAAAAAATTGATTAGAGGAAACTGTAGGACATCCCAGTTTGTGATAGTAACAGGCATATGAGGTTAGTTTATTTTCAAATATTCACAGAAAATAAGAAAACATACTTACCGTAAGAATCCCATGCCATAAACCAACATCCTTCTTGAAATCTAATACATTCACAATTGTTTCAGCTGTCCAACAAAAACAAAAAGAGTTGATATTTTAGAAAATGGCATCGACTCAAATCAAACACACTCAAAGGAAGGAAATAGAGAGCGCTTCACTATAACATGACTGATGACCTCAAAGCTTAACGTTCACAGTAAGCCTCCACTGTAGGATTTGTCTTGGCCAGGACATTATTTGTCTTTTCTTTGTACCTTTCACAAAGATGTTTTAAAGTACATTTTCTGAAATCAACGGGGGGAAAAAAAGCATTTGTAAAGAATCTACAAGCTTTTAACACAGACCTATGTATTGGACAGGAACACAAAAGTCAAATCACAGAAATTACAACTCATAGTTTCATAAACCCAGATAAATGTACCCCATACCTTCTGTGTATCCACATGCCTGGGTCAGGGCTTGGCAGTGCGTCAGCAGCGCGATCCTTGTCACAGTCACCCCGAGCACACTGCCATCTTTACATGTTTTGTACTAAAAAGAATCAAGTAGAGAAAGTCAATGTATAACAGGTGTCCCACTTCCATTATTTAAGAGTTGAAAGTGTTTCTTATGTAGGTGAATACTGCGCACATTTAATGATTCTATTTTAAGAAGGCAGAAACACTGAGAAGGTTGGGATGATTTTTTCAGACAGGATCTCTCTTCTTGACTGAAGCTTCCCAGGCTCAATATTAGAAATCCATCTGTTGTTTGAATACACGCATTGTGGAAAAATGATTCTAAGAATTCTGAACATATTAATGGCTAAAGGACATGCTAAATTCAGCAGAGAATAACCTAGTTCAGTCTGCTTAGTGTTAACATGTTAGATTTTATAGGCCAGCTAATAAACCTGAACTCCCTTCTGTAGCATATATGTCATGGAACATGAGCTGACCACAGAATCACTACTGGATTTTATAATAACCTATATGTATATATTCTGAAAGACACAAGTTGTTTGACTGCAAGAGTATGAGAACCATGAGAAAGCAGCATAGAAAAGAGGTAGGTGATCACTGCTGATGATCATGGTAATATTAGAGACTTTACGCGAGAGTTTGAAAACTATCAGTCCCAATTAAAATACATTAAATATTTCTCTTTCTCCATGACTAAGATAATAAACAAGATTGAAAATGAAGTTACTTCCGTTCCTTGAACCCAGTGCTCTGACTGCACAAAGTCCATTCGCTTGGACTTATCCCTTTGAATAGTCATTTAAATTCAGCACTAACATCACTGAATTCAAAACATTCAAATTTACACAGATGTGAAAGAAAAGAATTGAAAAATACTAAAAGAGAAAAATTAAGTCTAACAGCATTGCTAATTTTCCCTTCTTGAAGCTGGTCTTATGGGGTGAGTGTGACTCACAAAGCAGTATGTCACAGACAAGCTTTTGAACAAGAAGTTCAAAAGAAGGCTGGGATATGAGAACTGAAGCTTCCTTGTGAAACTTGCTGTCTGTGCAGCTCAATGCTGATGGGCAAGTACACACTGTGAATGAGACCTAGGCTGGTCAAGGCAAATTTAATGTAATATTGTGACAGCTGTGTAGATGACATAAAACGTCAGTGTTAGAAACTCCTGAAATACAATTTAACATTTCATTAACTTTTCTGAAATCAATCCACAGTATAATTTATTAGAAAATATTATTTACTAACAGACTAAAACAGGATGTTCTTCGCTTCTGTGACCAGCAAATGAATAATTATGTTTATCTAATCCAGAATTGCCATGTGCAATGATTCAAAGAGAAGATGAGTCTTTATTAACTCACCTCGATGTAAGCTGTGTCATTGTTTGCATCCTTGATATGTGGGAACCAGTCACGAGGAGGCTTGGAGAGATGTTTAGACTCTGTGACAAACCACAGCAGCTTTGGCCAGCCTGAGACATAGTCACAAAGAAAAGTCAGCTATTGTTGAGCTTCTGCAGGACAAGACACAACAAAATTCTTCTCTGCTGAAGTTTTTTCCTAGACCTCCACATCACCATTATCGAAACAGTTCTGCTTTTAAACCTCAGTGTAGTATAAGAAAAAAGATTTTTCAAAATGGCATTCTTAACACAGCCACCAAGTGCTGAGGAGTGCTCAGACAATCCCTGAAGAAACAGCCAGGCAGTTTAAGCTGTTATTGACCCAAATAGTTTATTACCATGCTTTTATCAGAGGTTACCGTCCCTAACTCTTAGCTATATGACTGAATTGTCTGAAGGCTTCTCATCTACTATAGCACAAAATCTGTTGGCTGACTGACGATGGTTTTGGTAGCCCAGCTGAGCTGGCCATGAAGCAGATTGCATCCTTTGGCGGCTAGAAGCAGGGAGCAGCAATGTGTAACAGCAGCCCAGTAACACACAGCAGGGCAACATCATCCCAACAGCCATGGCTGCTTTTGTGGCACACAACATGTAAAGGTCCTGGCTCCATGTAAACTGAATTTAGCATTTAATCTCACCCACTCCAGGTAAAGAAATACGACTACTGTAGTAAATTCTAAGTGTGACATCCACTGTAAATGAGAGATAGCTTACCTTTAAACTGTGGTATCTCCCCTGTGGGGCTTTTAGGCAGTCCTTTATGGCATGCGTCACTTGTCAAGGCCACAGTAACTCCACAGCTTCCTAGCAAAAAGCCTATCTGTTGACTTCCTGCATCCTGGTAGAAGTTAAAATGAAAACAACACACAACATTGATCAGAAGTGATTGCAGGCTGGAAACATCTTTGTCATTTGGCATGTTATGTTGAGAGGAAAACAGCCTCTTTTCCTTGAAGCAATTTAAATGATTAGAAAAACCAATCTGTAAATTGACAAAGGCATTCCATAAACTAGATATTTTCTCATCTGTAACGATATAAATCATACAATATGTTGAAGGCATCAGATGCTGTCTGCTCTCTTAACTCCTCAGAAATGAGTGCCTGGGTGGAGTGGCTGATACACCCAGAGCTAACAAGATAGAGCCAGGCTATTTTCAGTGGTGCCCACTGACAGGACAAGAGGCAATGGGACAAACTGAAACATGGAAGGTTCCATCTGAATATAAAGGAACACCTTTTTACTGTGAGACTAATCAAGCACAGGAATAGGTTGTCCTAGTGCCCCTGCTTAAGCAGCGAGGTTGGACAAGATGACATCCAGTGAGGTCCCCTCCAGCCTAAACCATTCTGCAATTCTGTTACTCCATTGTGATTCTAGGAATTGATACAGGTTATAGATACCTCCTCCTGGAGAATGCTTTTAGCTGTAGAGATGATACAGCAGATGCACAGTGCTGACAGTATCATTGTTTGTTGATCTAATCTGATTTGTCAATAAACATTTCATTGAGTAGTTGTACACATGTTTCAGGAGCACTTCAGATAGTCAAGTGCCCATTAGAGAAAGCACATTACATTTTACTGTCATCAAAAGGATATGGGCATGAAGGCTAAAAAGTCATGTAACGATTTTCAAGTATAGGCCATAGTTGTTCCTTAAGAGCTGCTCTGCTTCCACAGCAGTATGTCAGCTTTACACGAAGTGTCCTGTCATGATTCTTTCATGAACTTTACATCTATCCATTAGGCTTTTCAGGAGCAAAGCCACAGAAGTAGATGTACATAGAAGAATTAACCCTTTCTTCACAGAATAATTCTAGAGAAAACAGCCTACAGATCCTTACAAGTTCATATTAAAATATCAAACAAGTCAACAACAAAGGAAAAATCCCTCCTCCCCCCATGAATAAAAGCAAGTTCCTGACATGAATGGAATGTATTTTCAGGACAGTTTTCTCAGCAGCTTTATTTGCTAGTTTGGTAGTTCATGCTAATCTGCTACATTGGAGAACTCTCACTTGCCACAGACACTTTATTTTGATGAATTTTTCAGGGGCGAAAAAAGCCTCAGAGATCCAGCAGTGCCCAGGCAAAACCACTGAACCAGCACAGTCCAACCCGCACAGACACGGAGAGAGCTGCCTCCACAACTCACAGCTCAAAACAGCAAGTAGTGCAGGTGGAAGGCAGAAGAAGCAGCTGAAGTATTACAGAGTGAGCTCTGAGACCAAATGCTGACTTCAGAGCTACCAATTTACTTCTCTAGACAGCTTAGCACTTGCTGAGGTGCAAAAAATGAGGTCTGCACAGCTTTAGATGATGTCTGCACACACCTAGAGAGATCAAGCCTTCAGATGAAGCAAGCTGGAAATCCTCTCTGCTGTAGGCAGCCATTGAAAGTACTCTAAAGACCTTTATTAAAGGTTCCCTGAAGGATTTCACCACTACCTGGAGGCAAATTGTCTTCTTGCTGCTGCAGAGAGCGATAATTCATTGTCAGGATAAAAAAATCCCACGTGTGGCTGCATTTTAGTACGCAGTTAATGTCATTTCTGTAACGCTTTGTGAGATGATTTGTGTGAAGGAAAACAATAATGTTCCTTTCTCTGCAACTGAGAGCATACGTCCTTATCTAATACAGAAGGAAGGAAGAGACTGCCAGTGCAAAGGCTGGGCTGATAAAAGTTACTCCTGTCCACTTCATGTTCCAGTCTTGTTTCAAAACAAGAATTAGGTGGCAACACATTGCAAACCGAACTAATCTTGTGTTTTGTTACAATGTTTATTTGAACTCCATTTGCCTTTACCCTGACAAGCATTTGCTGGCAACGTACAAACAGGGCACCCTTCTGGTGCGCCAGCACTTTAGATGAAAATGTATTGAGGAAACCCTCCATTTAAATATACAACCATCAAAGGCATTAATAAAAAATTAAACACAAAGCAGATGCAATTTTCACAGCTGGCTTTAAGAGGAAGAAAGCAGCTGTCTCATCAGAGAGAATGCTTTGCTAACCGGCTATGATTTGCATGTGAAATCTACAACTATGAGTCACCTTAATGTCCAAAAGTCTTAATAAAGGCAGGACAACAGTTATTTGTGGCAGAGGATCATAGAATGGCCTGGGTTGAAAAGGACCACAATGATCACATAGCTTCAACCCCCTCCCCTACACCTTCCTGCCACAGGCAGGGTCATCAACCAGCAGCCCAGGCTGCCCAGAGCCACATCCAGCCTGGACTTCAATGCCTCCAGGGATGGGGCACCCACAACCTCCTTGGGCAACCTGTTCCAGTGCGTCACTACCCTCTGTGTGAAGAACTTCCTCCTAAAATGCATGTTGGCTCTCTCCAAAAAGACAATTTTCCTATTGCTAAAAGGAAAAATAAAACAATTCATGCATGTTTTACATCCAATGCAGGAAGGTGAGTTGTCAAAAGACATTGCACGCAAAACTGTATACATAACAGTATATCAGACACAGCACAATAATAACTAAAGCAGAGAAGAAACACGTTTTATCTCACATCCTGAAGATGTCTTAGCATCAAGCCTAACAGGCTAAGAAACAGTGACTGAGAAAGAGATTTTTATATGTTCTCACATCATAACCTGCTATAGATCTTCACCATCTATGACAAGAAGGCCATAAGGATCTATGTGGGATCAGCATTCATATATTCATAGTGTGTGACTGAGCATGATTACGAATCTTGGGAAGCAAAAATCTTACTTTAAGATTAAAACAGATCAACTCCCCTGGGTGTATCAGAGTAGTAGAATAACAACTTTCATGGTGCCCATCAAATGGAAAAGAAAAAAAAAAAAAAAAAAAAAAAGAAATATCCTGCAAAATCTGAAGAGAAAGAAATAAAAAATGTATTTTTAAATAAATGTAACAAAATGAAATTAAAATATAAAACATGATGTTTATTCTATTGCAACAGTGATTGTAGAATGCCTGAATACTCCCAGAATTAGAGTTAGGCTTCATGTTAAAAACAAAAAGTCTGGGATTGTATTTTTTTTTATTTTAGATCTGATTTCCTGATTGCAAACAGCCCAAACCATCCTGACACAAATTCCAAGCCCTGGATCCTTGCTAAAGATCAGGAAGTGTTCTGAGAATAAACAAAACTGAAGACTCGGTGGCTAGGAATCCAGGCAATCCATCCCAGCTGCCATGTCGGACACGTCTCCTGAAGTTCTCTGGGGAAGCAGAGAACTATTTAGAGGTCAACACAAAGATGTGATACAGAAGGAAAGATCAAGAGATGGACCCTCAGCTAGTAATGAACCTGATAATAAACTGTCAGAAGCTAAAAGATATTATACGCATGATATAAAGATAGGGAATATATACAAAATACGTGGGCTGCAGGCTTTACTTTAATATGTGCATAGATGTGTGCAAAGTAATAAATAAGCCAACATGCTACCTGGCTGCAAATATTAAAGTTCAATTGTGAACTGTCAAGCATAATTTGTACAGAGCTGTGGAAAACTCTTCCTTATGAAAATGCAGAACATTATTAAAGCTATTAACTACTCACACTTTTAATATTAAAGATGAGCTCATCATATAACTCCCTGAAATAGCTCATCTACATCCACTTGCTATTTTGTAAGTCTGTATTAGCCTATAATATAAATACTGGTCTACTTGTTGGTTTGCAATTGTCTTCCAAAACACACACCAAAAAATGTACACTGTCAGAACTTATTGAAGTGTGAAGAAGAGAGAACAAATGATGGTGAATTATAAAAGAACAGCCTAGGCCATTGTGTGATGACACAGAATCACAGAATCACAGAATGACCCGAGTTGGAAGGGACCTCAAAGATCATGTAATTCCAACACAAATGACACAAATGACATCTTCCCACGGATGCCAGAAGCAATCTGCTGCCATTTGACCAAGCAGAGGTATTCCTTCTGGGACTACTCAGAACATGATTTTCATCTCATTGCTTCCACTCCAGTTCCTGCTCCATATAAACAAATGCAGACATATTTGTAATAGTATATGCTGTGAGATTGCGTAGTTTTATTTATAGATGATATATCATGTTGCTTTTTAATTATACTGCTGACATCTTTGTTATTGTTTTATCAATGCAATATTTAAACATTATGGAATGATCCTGGCAATAGTTAAACAGACCGAGTCTGTAGTTATTGCCTTATATAAATATATATGTATCTGCATGTGTAAGTGCCTATTTTTATACATACACACATGCACATATATTAAAAATTCACAGAGTTAAGCCAAATTAGTGCAAGTTATTAATTTGACATTGGGTATTTCACAGTAGAATCACAGAATCCTTAGAGTGGGAAGGGATCTTTAAAGGTCACCTAGTCCAACTTCCCTGCAATGCACAGGGACACGCACAGCTAGATCAGGTTGCTTGGACAGATGGATTTTATAGCTTACTGGATGGATATGGTATCAGATGTTCTAAAATAAATACATTTTACATCTATCCATGTCTTTTAAAATGAGATTACACTTAGGAAAACGACTTAACAAGGAAAGACATACTAGATGTCTTTATCCCTAAAAGATATGTTGCTACTTTTTTGTGGAATGAAAGCAGAGGTACCTTTGTGATGCTCCTGTAAGACCTTCCAATGTGTGCAGTCTTATTTTGTTGATGCACGTAAAATCTCTGGTCTTTATAGAAATAATGCTCACTTTATGTTACTACTTCAAATTACCTTAAAGTGCTGCACTCAGATGTGAAAGCATGGTAACAGCTTGATGCAAATGCAGCACATTTCTGCTAAGATCATTATACTCATCCCACATGCTCAAATACAACATTTTATAAATAAACTAGCATCAGCCTATACCCCAAAGTGGATTAAAGAACGCATGTTGCACAGACAATTCTGGACCGAACAATTATTATTAGTGCTAACTAGTAACAAAGGCATTACATGAGGGATATTTCGGAGAACCTTGGAACAAACTTTGCTTCGAGCCACACTAAAATTAAGAGGACATGACAAAGAGAGCTTGGAATAAATAGATAAATATATTTTGCTATATTTACAGCCTCAAAGGTATGCTTCCTCAGAAAAAAATGCAAGTTCATCAGCATCAGTGTAAGCTTCCCAGCTGTGGCTCACCTACACCACTGAGCCCCCTCCCTTCATTGTCCCCAAGCATATTTTCAAGCTGCAGCAGCCCCATTTGCCTGCTAACACCTTCACAGGCACCAACAGTGGAAACTGGACCAATGCTGCATCTGAGAAGCTTTTTTGCTGTGGTCAGTTTTGTTTATGAACTGGTTCTGTGATGAGAATTCCCAAACTCATTTTGCTCAAAGGCAGAGATGACTGTGGTGACAGAAGCTTCTGGTTACAAATGCAGATACAGACACAGGAAAGGGCATTTCCCTAAACGCTCTGAAGTTGCACACACAGAGCTAGTGGCAGCATAACATAGCTTTGGTTGCAGGGACAGGTGGAAAATCAGCAGTTGCTGCTAGTGATTCTTTGTCAGTAGCCAACATCAGCAAGCTTGGAGAGGCTGCAAAGCTTATTCCATGTAAGGCTGGCAGAGCTGTTCTCTTGCAAAATTTTCTTCTCCTTTCCCAGGCAGCTCTCCTGCATTTGCTGAGACTGCAGGGACATCTTGAGATTTGCCATCACAAAAAAGAAGGAGCTATATATAACTCACCACACAACGCTATCTTTGTATCTGGGCTAGACTATTCAGGGCTAGTTAACCACAAAAATATACTCAAAACTTAGGATTGGTCATGATTCATTCTGACAAGTTTCAAAATGCGATACAGAGAAGAAATCTGGTTCCCTACCTTTCTTGTGAGTGGCACTTCAATAGGGACGGGGACGACTTCAGCAAGCAGGCAGCCATAAAATGCTACCATGAAAGCAGCAGGATCATTGTTAGGGAATACAAGTGTTACCTGAAACAGAGAGACGTGTGTTAAGAAGTTCCCAAAGCACATGTTTTATTATGGATTTCAACTGACAATGGCTGGAGTTTCCATGCTTCCTTTTGGAGAGGTGATTACAGAAACACTTCAGTAATAATCATTCAAATACCCAGTGAAGGATGAATGAGGAATCAGAAGGAATTTCTTCTGATACACGTTCCTTTGGTGAACGTTTTCACTTAGGTCGTAATTAAATATTTTCGTGATGCATTGTTTCCTACACTGACACTGTCTTTCATCTGATTCTCAATTTACTGATTGCTTTGCAGATATTAAATAACCAAGCAAATGGAATAATTTTACATTCTAATTTAGTATTTCCTTTAAGTTACTGAAAACAGTTCTGATTATCCAGACCTACTATATCATTATATCAATCAGTAACAATTACATTTTGTCTCCCGAGGCTTTGCCTCACACAATAATCTTATTTTAGGACTGGACAGTTTCCAAGCATAGAAATTTCTGTGTCGTTAGTGAACACAATGAAATGATACCAAATGATGTCTAGAATGTCACATACCAGAGCTGGCAACATACCATAAAGCTGGTGAAAGGGCTGCAAGGTATGTCCTAAGAGGAGAGGATGAGGAAATTTGGTTTATCTAGTTTGGAGAAAAGGATGCCCAGAGGTAACCCCATGGCTCTACAAATTCATGAGGAGATGTGCAGCGGGAGGTGTCGGTCTCTGCTCATTAACCAACAGCAGGATATATGTGAATGCACAAAGCTGTGCCAGGGGATGGTCAGACTGGACATGAGGAAAAAATTCTTTACTGTGAGGTTGCTCAGACACTGGAACACGCTTCCTAATGAGGTAGTTGATGCCCCATGCCTGTCAGTGTTCAACAGACAATGTCCTCAGTAATACTTCTTTCACTTTTGGCCTTGAAGAGGTCACACAGTTGGACTCAATGATCTTTGTATGTTCCTTCCAAATGAACTACCCTACCCCACCCTACCTTAGCCTACCCTACCTATCCTAGATAAAACACTACATACAGAAAATCACCCACATGCACTCTTGGTGCCCATCTTCCCTAAATGGGCAGAACTGGGCAGCTAACTTCTATGGATACTACGGTTTCTTTAGATCCTTCAGGTACAAAATGGGATGAGCATACGGTCCAGCTAAGGATTTAGTAGCCTGGAGAGTCCACACCTCTCCTTGCCATCAATTATTCATTAATGACCTCAGGGGCTGGAACCTGAAGTAGCATACAAGAGGCACTGCACATAATTTCTATCTTAACTCCTTTGTGTTTGTGCATGAGATCAGAATGAATTATCACAGCACCTTAAAATCTGCTGAAACCGTTAATAAATCTTCAGATTTAAATGATTTGACATTTGTAGGAATTGCATGTTTCAATGTCTCGGAGCAAAACCAATATGTTTTTATACACTGTCCAAGATTCAGTTACTATAGTTTAGAAGCATTTACTGTATTTTCTTGTGGCATCAAAACAGTTGCCTTCTGTGGGAGATGGCGAGGGTCAGCTCTTGCAACAGCCTTCCATAAATTAAATTGATTCCTTCAAACTAGAAGATATCAAACTGGCCAAGTGGGTCAAAAATATATCTGCTTTTAAGCTGAAGGCTGTAACTTCAGAAACTTCAGAGAAAATACACTGCTATCACATCTGTATGCAAGGACGTGAACAATACAACTGCTCAAGATGGATTTGCAGTTAATGCATATATTCTCTAAACACAAACCATAAACATCCGCACGGGAAATGGAAGGAAAGGGTTTTTGCTAGGTACACTGCCGGGATAGCGGAGTTTGCTGAGCCCAGCGAACATCTGAAAGATGTTGAACAACCCTAAAGGGTACATTGAGGATTGTTGGTTTTGTTTTGCTCTTTGTTTACACACACACAGTGAATCTGTGGCTGAGAATCTTTTCAAAGGAGCTGACAGAGGTGAAAAACTCTCACTGAAGTCTAGTGGGAATAAGGCACTAACTTCCTCTTCAAAAGACATTAATCACTAACAGAGCTGTACCAAATAAATAAACACTGTGTGTAACAGCCAAAAAGGATAAGGCTGAAGGAAAACAAAATACAAAGCACACTGTCGAGAATCTGGTTATCTGGCAGATATTTTAGAGAGCAAGCTTCATTTCCACGCAGCTGTCAGAGGTAACACAAGGTTGAATTTCTGAGGTTTCTGTAGAAGGCAATTGCAGTTTTTCATGTACTATAATTATAACAGAATCAGAGAATCAAATACAGGCTCATACACTTGTTCTTTTGGCTCAATCAAAGAAACTAAGGAGTGATGTAACAGCAGCTATGAAAAATAGAGATTGTATTGATAGAAGATGCTTTTCAAGGCAAAAAGGCCTTTCTGAGTGTTATATTAAAGTAAGGAAACATTTACCCTCTGATTTAGGAAAGATCACAATATTCACCTGTATTTAATTTGGTATTTCAAAAGTATCTCCAGCTGCTGTCACACAAAATACATTATTTAGAATAAGAAGTCACATTCAAAGAGTTCAGAAAGCTTTTATGTTATTACAACAGGGGGATAAGAGCCACAATAATCGCCTAAAACACCAGCAGTACCGTAACACCTCATCTTCGACAGAAAGTTGTTTCAAATGATTGTGTTTCCGTTACACAGAGATGTTAGGCAAGATGTTTTTACAACACAAAACATACGCTTTCAGTGCTCAGCTATAAACATTTGCTTCACCATAATCTAGGTAGACTTATTTAGAAGATCTGCAGTTTGTTCAGTGTGTGTCCTGCGCTAGCTGAACTTCCAGCTTTCAGACTGAATTATCTACAAATCCTTTCTTAATGCTAGGAGATGTCAGTGGTTGCAGCACTAAGTTAATACAAAGATGGGCAGTTGGTAGACAATACAGAGAGAGATGCATGTGTCACTGACCGTTCCTGAACTTGATTCCTTTTACAGCCTTCTGGGTGGATTCTCATAATGCCTACACTTGAACAACATGTTTCTTCTACTGTTGCTTAGACACATGCTTGTAAATCAAGTAAAAGAGACTCTTCAGATCTTGCTGGCTGAATAATGTCATAGGAAGCAATTTAGATCAAGGATCTAGTGATCCTTTAGTTTAATGCTTTATGACTTATTTCCAGAAAAAACAAAAGAAGGACTGTCAGTCCTTCTAAACTTTATTTTATTCTTTTAGCTATGGGAAGTATTACTGCATGCTTCCATTTTTGAAGCCGTAAGAAAAGCATAATGTAAATCGACACATTTCTCACATATGGCACAAAGGAACCAAGTGAACCAGCAATTTGAGGACTTCCATCACACTTTGGAAGAGGAATCCTTAATTTCACATTCAAAACTTGAATTAAAGAGTCAATACTAAAATGTGCATTTCTGACAGCTTTGTTCTGGAACCTCCGTTCCATAGCTGAAAGCCAACACAGAGTGAGACCGGTGGAAATTTGGATGAAAGCTCTGGCAGAGAAAAGGGGTAGCATGAAGGTAGCAGACTAGCTCTGTAACCTTTGCTTGCCCTCAGTGCATGTTATCCATTCACCTAGATTTGGCCTTAAGGAGCAACTGAATCAGTCAGGAACAAGAAATGAAAATATTCTCCTCGTTACCAGTCAGTGTAATTTATTTAACTGGTTGCCAAAATGTTCTTCCTTTGTTTGTCTTTGTCCTCCACGATGTTTCTCTTGTTTCTACCACCTCAACAACTACAAAGTCATTAGTAAGTAAGTTTTAACCACACGACACCCCCAGGCTCTATATGCAAACTTCTGCTGAACAGACAGCTGCTCTATGTCCAAAAATCACTTTCCATGGGAACGTTTATTGCTGATGGTGCCACAACTTCAGCTTACTACTCAGCGAATCCTAGCTCAAATTATTTCATATACAATTCCAAACATCTGTCTGAATGATCAGCCCTTTCCTGAGTGAAAGGCAAACTGCCCTCAACCCGCAGCATTAATTCCCTCTGGACACCCCAAACACCTCAGTCTCTCTTTGTTGACATGGCATCTGGACTATTAGCAATCACAAATCACCGAGATACTCACCCTGTCTCCAGGTCGTACCATTGGTTCTTGTTTTGTGCCTAATTTATGTAGTATATTGTAAGCAACCTTCATACTTCTGGTCCAAAGTTTGCCTATTAACATAAAAATCGTAAAGTTAATTAGAACGTTCTGTGCGTGTTTTGCAAAGAATATCTGAGCAATAACAAAACAGTAGGAAAATTTGTATGAATTTTCCAACTAACTGTGATACCACTCCTGCAACTAATAGAAATATCTAAATATGTGCTGGATGCTTTCTTGAACTTCAAGACAGCAACAATTCTGCAGCAGTTGGATTTGAACTCCCAGAGTCAGCTGCTAGAAGTGGCTGGAACACCACAAAGTCAAGAGAGACTATAAGCAGGCTGGACAAACTGCATTTCAGCCCTGCATGATGCACGTGGCTTCCCTCCATGAGTATGACTTGGGGATCATGGTGGCACTTCTCCCACTCCAGCCCACTGAGGGTAAAAGAAAAGGAGTCCCAAGAAGAAGAAACAAGAAAAAAAAAAACAACAAATCCAACAGACAGAAAACATCCCACAAACTGAAGGAGCACACGGAAGCAGCAGGGACCCTCCAACCCTTAGCACACCTTTATGCCATCTTTCACTTTTAATTATGGCCCTTAATCAGTCTAACTTGGCATCTTCCTTTCCCTCCTTCCTAGAAGTTCCTTCCCTCGCTTTCATTTCTCTTGCTCCCAGGCATCTCTTCATTTTATCATCTGTCTCCTCCTTTACTTCATCTCTCCATCCCTGCACTTGGCTAATCCTCATGAAGACCTCACCCCAGTATTCTCTAAAGAGAAAATGACCTCATCAAGGTGTCACTGGCCCCATTGTGGCTTTCATTAATCCTTCAAGTGACCAGCATATCCCAGCTATGCAGGCTCTTTCAGAGAGCCTTTGTTTAAAGACCTTGTTACTTCCATTTGAACAACACCTAGCATAGCAGACCTTTTTCTTGGCCGGCCCTCAGCTCTGTCCTGAAGCAGTATTCAGCCTGACAGTAATGAATCTTTAATTCATGCCCAACAATAACTTAAACGATAATAGGTTCTGACAACAGATTACCTATGGGGTTCAGCAGTTCAGGCTCCCAAACAAGCAGTAATTGCCATTTATAATTAAGTCAAGCAGTTGTTATAAGTTCCTCCACATTCTGGATATAAAATGCAATACTACTATATTATTTTAAATGTCAATCTGATATAAAAGTACCGTACAATGAGAAGGCCAGATCTTTTTTAACTCCTAGGAAAACTGGAAGGGTCACTGCTGCTTGTTATTGAGAAGGCCTTAAGTGTGATTACTTGTGAAAACGGCAGTATTTTATCAGCAAATTAAGCTTTGCCAAGTTTTTCACTTATTTAAAACTGCTCCAGTATTTGGATGCTGAACTACCTCAACATTCAAAGCAAACATGAGTCAAACAATTCTGTTCCACTGAAAACAGCATCTATACAGGAGTAGCTCTGCAGATCAACCCTCATAACAGTATAGTACAAATACGTGCTTTTACTGGAAAAAAGTCTTTGAAAGCATCCCTGTTGCAACAATCAACACTTAGAAATGATAAGCAAGTAGAATAAAAGCAAAGCGTCTTAGAAAAGCAAACATTCCTTCTCTTAAAGGTTTCCAGCATTAAAGTTTCAGTGGTGATAATCTTAAAAGAACAATTAGTAGTGATACAGAAACACGGAGAATGGAAATCAAGAGCCTGGCAGAAGTCTTGAATTTGAAGAACCATCTTTACATAAAACACTTTTGAGCTTAAAAATGAACGCTGAGATTTTAATACCTCTTGTGAGATACATAAGGGGGTCCTGTGAAAATTCTACTGGAAACTACATTTGTTACAAGTCTTAAATTTGTGATATATTCACACTCCTTTTTATTATATCAAAACTGCCACCTTGTGACATTTTCTTTGTGATTGACATGTATTCTTTCAGAAGTACATGGGTGCACAGTACATCTGGACCAAGGGGGGCAGCTGGCACTGAGCTGTGCTGAATCTGGAACACAGGGTCTCTCCTGCATCCCTCAGTACTTCCACAGCCCAAGGCCAGCATGCTACTGCAGTCACCTGCACCCCAGTGCCAGCAGCAGAGGATCCCACTGCATGCAGTTCAGCCATCTTGAGCACTGATCCCAGAGCAAACCTCACACAGAGCTTGGCCCGCATTGCGCTCAACAGGAAGCTCGCCATTTCTCTTCCAGCTTCATTCCTGAAACAAAAAGGGCTGCAAAGCGAGCAGCAATGCAGGAGCTGGAGCCAGGAATGCGTGAGTCACCAGGGCCAGGCCTGTGCTGCTGGATGGGGTGCTGCTGGAGGCACACTGAGCTGTGTTTGCTTTGCCACCTTGGCCATCCCGCCTGCCAGTTCACTGGGAAACACAAAGGGCTCCATGACCGCAGGACAAAAGACCTCAAGAACAGAGGATGTTATAAAGAAGGAAACCTTTGAAGTGCTTCCTTCCTCACTTCTGCCTAGGTTGCAATTCAAAGTAATTCTTTTGTAAACTACAGAGATTAGACACTGCTGGGAAAAAGCTGATCGTTAAAATCTCTCCCACAAATCCCAGTGAGGAGACCTTGCCTTGACTTCAATACGGTGTTCATCTGCAGCTGTGCTCCATCCAGGGCTTTCACCTCTCGTGAACCTTGTGCAGGGGAAACCCACCATGAAGGCACGTGGCTGCAAAGGAAATCTTGCTGCTGGGTGTTGCTGAGGATATGGCCCTTTGTCATTAGTTCAGCAGGTCTTCCTCAGATAAACATGCTGCCATCCATCTTCTACTAAGTTGATTCAAGATGGGAGGGCAGAGGTAGGGGACTCAAGCAGCAGTTTCTGGATCTGACATCCAGCAGTCAAAGAATCATAGAATTGTCTGAGTAAAAGGAAACTTTGAAGGTCAGCTGGCCCATCTTCCTTGCAGTGAACAGGGACACCTACAGCTCAATCAGGTGCTCAGAGACCTGTCCAGCCTGACCCTGAATGTCTCCCAGGACAGGCCATCCACCACCACTCTGGACACCCTGTTTCGGTGCTTCACTACCCTTACTGTAAACAATTTTTTCCTTACGTCCAGTATAAATCTCCACCCTTTTAGCTCCCAAACAAACCAAACTGTTCAGTTTCCAACAAATTTCCTCAACTAATTTGTGAAAATGACCCAAACTTGATGAAATTCAGCAAACACACACCTGGCCACTGCTACAAATTTTAGTCTTCTTACCTCTCAACAAGCTGTTTAATTTGGTGCTGGCATCCAAAATATTCCATAACTCTACAAGACACTAAGAAATCAAGCTTTCCCCTGCATCTCTCATTGCCTGACTCATTTCCAACTGCCTAAGCATTTACCGAAATAAATCTGATGACGAACACATCTTCCTCAGCCACTCTTGTCACCTGTCCCAAATATTGCTGCCACACCTGCAAGCCCTCGCAGCCTGTTCACGCAGTGAGGCCAAGTCACTTTTAATTCTCTTCCACACTTGCAAACCAAGCCCAGCATTCCCAGTGCCCAGCAAGTATCAGCAAGCACGTGGTGCAGCAGCTATGACTCTGAAGCTGAGCCATGTCCTGCAGACATCACGCATGCAGATAGCAGGAGTGGATGAAAAACATCACCTCACCTCCTGGCAGATGTGACAAACATTGTTAACATCTGTGTGGGGCAAACTTCTTTCTTCTTTGTGTGTGTGTGTGCTGCTGGAATCATGATTTGCTTGTGTAGACTCGATAGCAATAACCAGTTATTTTAAATGTCACTTGTAATCAATCTTGTTCTATAACAACCTACTCAGAGGGCAGTGGCTTTTACCTACAAAATTTTACAGGCTGGAGTGAATTAATAGCTAGTCTCATCTGGTTAAGCAACACCTTACAAAGGTAAAAGAAACCACCAGGTCTTAAAAATCAAACAAAAAGGGAGCAGTCAATAAAATATATATACTTTCTAAGTGATCCTATAGTAAATCCCTTTCCCTTCACAGCCCAGTATAAGGACTATAAAGTTGTGTTGAATGTAAAGAAGGTTATAAGAGAAGAGCTGCAAAGGGAGAAAAATTGAAGACAAAACAAACCACAGTCAACTCCTCTACTGAACTCTGTAAGCTTTTAAGAACCACACAGCATTAACTCAGCAAAACCAAACCTGTGGTTGCTTACCAATCTCCGTGCACAGCAATTGCGAGACTGCCAAAACTTAACTGAAAATAATATTGTCAAACATTCATTCTTTCAAGAACACAATATGGCATTTCTTACATTCAAGAGAAAAATGGAAGACATTAAATCTGGTATAAATGCAGACTTCTTAAAGCAATGGAGGTACAGGGGCACTTTTTTTTTTCCATGCTGCAATATAATAGTCACAATTCTACTGCCCTGCTAACACTTCCTTCATAAACTAATTGGACCCATCCTAAGCAGCATGGGAAACAGTAATCTTGTTGGAAAAATATCCAAACAAAAGAACAAGCCATTTATTGCAGAGAATAAAGGCCTCCAGGCACACTCAGAATAGAGGTAATATTGCTTTTACAGTGCTTGATATTCCAGTAAAAAGCACAATTTTGCAATACAGTTTTTCTTTTTTTAAAGTCATTTTCTTTATCAAAGAACAAACGTGTTAAAGCATTAACCAATTGTTTCACTGATTGATAAGGACCTGTCTCTGCTCTCACCTCTGGAAGCAATGAGTCATTGCAGAGATAAGGACAATCTGGTCATGTAGCTACTTGGCTAGAAGCAGAGTTCCCTTTCTTCTCCTGGCAACTGTGGAATTTCTGACCTAGAGATCCTGGCCACAGGAGGACACAGGTGGCTGGGGTTGCACGCCAGCTGCAGCTCATGGATGGCTATTTTTGTTCTCTTGTTGAGTTTCAACCTTTTCAAGACACCCCCACTAGAAGGTGTAACAACATTGCTAAGACTGCATGACTTTGGCATCAAAATATTTCAAAGAAAGTGTTAGATTAAAGCAATGAGGTTTTCTGAATCAGATATGGTTAACTGGTACTTGTTTTGTTGCCTTTAATAATGGTTGCAATAAAAGAACTCAAAACCTGCTTATTCCCCAATTGCTTTTGGCTTTTCACTTTTTCCCCAGGCATTCTGATCCTTCTCAGAATAATCACTCTACAGTCAGAAAAGTAGCTGTTATAGCATAAGTAGCATATAGGATTTAATTGTCCTTTATTCATGTTTCTCTTCCAAGAAATCACTAAGTGTTTCATTTTTAATACCAACAATAACAAAACTGACTCCCTGACTGCTCTGATTAACTTTGTCTGAGCAAGAAATTGCCCTCCTTCTCCTCAAAGCATATATTAGGTTTCTAGTCCAAGTTCAGATACACATAAAGCCTTATAAAGATGTTTCCCCCCCTTATCTCAGACATTTCAGTTTATACATATTCAGTGATTTGATTTACAAAGGGATTGAGAATAACTTAACTAAGATGTTCTCTGCTTAACCAAGTTCCCAGAGGAACAAAATGTTTGAGAATTAAGTAATATTCATAGCGTTTCATTCACTAGAAAGAGTTCAAGAGCTCTGAGTGCACCGAGTAACAATTACAGTTGGGACACTGCAAATCATTTCAAGAATTTAAGCAAATCATCTCAAAAATTTGCTTTTACATATCAAGTCTGGAAGAAATGCAGCCATTAATTTCTTCTACTTACAATCCAAACATGCCATGGAAGATATAAGGTAGGAAAATATGGTGAAAAAGTCACAGGAGTTAATATAAGGAATTATAAATTAGATGAATTCCTACAGAGGAACAGGAAGGCAGAGATTATTGTAGGCTAGAGCTGGAAGATTAACTCCTTTAAACTTGTTGTCCCTGTGAAAAATGACCTGCAATGTTTAGACTTTGAATGGCTGTACAAAACTGAAGAAACAACCAGGTCATTTATGGTATGGGGGGTAAAGCCCAAGTGACAGGCAGGAGAGCAGTATTACTAATGTTGATCAAGAAAGGAGGAGCTGAAAATGCTTGGTGTGAAGGTAGTAAATACTCCTGCTCAGCCATAATGTGATTTAGCTGACTGCTACAAATCTGTCACAGAGACATCCCTGGAACTCAGACTGGAGAGAAGGAAAGAGGTCTGGAATGAGCAGGTAAACCTGGGATCCCTCTGCAAGAAGCAGGAAAAGATGCTTTTTATAAAAGGAATAGGGAAGAAAAGATATTATGCAGAATCCTTCTCCTGCTCAGAAAGCTGAACGATGAGTAAGAGCTTCCATGCAGACATGACAGAGAATATGAGAGGAGATTGAAGCAGTAGCAGTAAAGAGTAACAGTAATGAAGAAGATTTCATAACTTGTCAAGAACAAACCTTTCAAAACTTGTGATTATTCTTTAAAATCTTGAATATTTATCAAAATTGTGAATATGTGAAAAACCCTGTGATGGTGTTTCCATTAACTGGCAAAGAACACAAAAGAAACAGTGAGATACAAACTCAGAGGCTCCTGAAAGGTCTCAGTGTTGGTATTTTAAACTTTTAGCCATCTGATACAAAGAAATCCATTCAAAGTCATATTAATACTACACAGTAGGGTTGTGAATATACTGCCCTTTCAAAAGTTTATTACCACAGGGCTAGCAATAGAATGCACAGGGATAAGAAATTATGCTTGTGAGTTCTTTACGGAGATCAAGGCTTAATTTCTTTTAATGTTCAACTTTTTAAAATGCCACAATTGCTAGAAAAATAGCACAGAACCAAAAGGTGGCACTAGGACAGCAAAATCATTCACAAAGGCACAAATGAAATGACAATCTGTAATAATAATTATCTTACAAAGGCAGTTGTAAATTAAGAAAATTAGTGAAAAAAATCACGGTGTGTTATGCCAAAAGGAAAAGGAAAGCTTGAAATCCAGCTAGCAGAGAATTCACTCCATCTTCTATGAACTCTGATTTGTCATTTCTTTTCTCTATTAAAAAAAGACTTTTTTTAAAAAACCTTGTGAACTTACTAAAAGGGAACAGAAAAAATGATAGAAATGATAGAAATGAAAAAAAAAAAAGCTTTAGTAAAATTTTTTCTGAGTATTAGGACAACTTAGAAGAGGTGCTCAGGAAGAGATTGCTTAGGAAAAGGGAAGGAACCAGGAGATTTCATGAGCCCTTTGCAGGAGCTCTTCAGGCTGATCTGTTCAGCTTCCTGCCCTTCAGCAGAAGTAGGACATATGCTCTGACTCTGGACAGAATCCCATATTCAGAAACAGTCTAATTCTCACTAACATCGTAATTTCCAGTCCTGTCAAACTTCCTTAAAGCATTCAGTAGATGATATGAATAGCTCTTCTGCAAAGATATAATTGCAAACTTAGAAGTTCTTTTCTATTTCCAAGTAAATGCCCTTAAGGAAAAAAAACATTGATCAGTGGCGAATCGTGTGCTCCCTAATTGAGGTAACTTCTTAACTTTGAGGTACCTAAGGGAAAATGTTTCATGCATGACCTTCAGTTCCTAAAGTTCTGGTATGCTTTAAAAGCCTCTAACTGTATTTAAAGTCCCAAACTTCTTTTCAGCCAAGGACCATCACTCAATCTAAATCCTGAATGGGAAGGCACATTCAGCTCTGAACAATACCTCTATGTCACAGTATGTAGAAATATTCTCTGCTTGGAATATTTATTATTAATATATTTTCTAGTTCCCTGAGAAGACAGAAATAACAAAAAAGCAAAATCATTTTTATATCCACACCAATAACACAGAGAAATGTTCTGACTTGCTCTCAAAGTTTCATGGTTATTCATAATAATCCTTCTGACTATCCCAAAAGTATCTTTAACTTCTCAAAATTAGCAGCTATTATTTGACAAAGATAACCCTATGATTATTTCCATTTGGCCTTTCTTGGTACAAATGATAGTCATGAAGAACACACTGAAATACACCAACATATCAAAGATCACACTGAAATAGGTCTTGGCAAATTTATTGCGAAGAAGTATGTTTGTACAACTGTACAACTATGTACCTGTACAACTATGTACCAGGAGGAATAATTCATATTACATTTACTGTAATACCTGTAGAACACAGGAAAAAAAATCCTATTTTAACTTCTTTAGGAAGCTGGCTAATGTTTTATACCAGGTTCTGATTTTCCAGAACAAAACATGAAAATATCCAAGGGCGATGGATTTAGACCTTAATCTTCAGAAAAATCTGCCCTAGTACACATTTCTATTTAAAAGGTGGTTTTAATTTCCAATCTATGACTCTATGGATGTATCAGCCCCTCTTTGTATACTTCATAATATAACATCTCAGAAACTCAGACACTGACGGCTTAAGAACTCTTTTTTACCCTACTCAGATATGGAAAAGGTTCATAATTTGAGTGCTTTTTCCACTATACATTTACATATTTACCAAACATACAGACAATGCACTATATGTAAAAACACAAGGAATTCAAAGAATGCTCACCGTAAGTGAGAATATACAGTGGTTTTCCATTGGTATCCATAGTGGTTAGGCAAGGAGCTTTTGGTGAGATGGTCCCCCATCGCTGCAAAGCTGCTTCCAGAGAAGGTGGCCAATTTGTAACCACACCTAATTGTTCCCCACGCATAGCCAACATCTGAGCTCCTTCTGGCTTTGGCTGGTTTGGATCTGGCTGTTGAACTTATGATTATGAAAAGATACACAGTTACCATGTACATTCTATACCTTGTGTACACCTGTGTAACCAAGAGAATAAGTTACCATTGCAAAATTTCCTGAACATAATGACATTAGAAGGTCTTGAGAAATAACAGAGAAATAAAATAGAATAACATTTAACTTCAATAGAGATCAAGCAACAGATACACCTTAGGAACACATGTGATTTCTTTACAGTAGCTCTACAAGCAGGGAATGAAACTGCTGAGGCAGCATGCGTATATTCCTCAATCCTTCTTTACTCCTAAAGAGAAACCGAGAATACTTTTGCCTGTCATAAACTCAATAATAAAACGCACTGTAGAACTACTGAAAAATTGTACTCTGGTAAGTCATCAGTAACACATTGATTTAAGTCAGGCTTTGTTAGAACATTCTGATAACCTGCTACAAAGGATATTTAAATCACCAGATCCCGACAAATCTTAATTCTCAAAGCATTGGCCTCCTTAAAAACAAATTTCCATTTATTGACTTTATCCTTGTTTCTATCTTATAGTTAGCTCATTTTTCTGATGCTCCTTTGTTACATTAAGGATATGTAAAACATTTCACATGCTCCTGCACTGACAGGTTTTCTCATGTTCAAAAGAAATGGCCATAATACAAAGCCAAACACTCTCAGAGCAAAGCTTTCCCCTGCTCCCTTCTGCAGTTACATTGCAAACAGAACCATGAGCAAACAACAGAGACTTTTGATTCTATTACACTAAATCCGAGCTCACTACAAGCAGATCCCACTGAAGATCAACACTTTTTGGTACAGGGAGCGTTTACTTACTTAGCTTTCTAGGAAGCCAATGTGCAAGACAAACATTTCACAGAGTTTTAATAAGAGATCCCCAAACCTTTTGAAAAACAGTCATTTTACCTTCTAACAATTCCTCAAAGTCATCTACAAAGAATTCTCGTAATGGTGGTCGTTTGGGCCGTTTTAGTGTATTGACCAGCTGCTGAATCTTTGCTGACACTCTGCTGCTCACTGGTACTCCTGCAGGACAGGGATCAATGGAGACATCAGTCAACCGCTAAGCTGAACACCACCAGACGTTAAGAGCGGTAAGAAAAGGGCAAGGACTGCAAGGCCACAACTACAGTTTCATGCCATCTCATGACTGCAACTCAAGTTAAGTATTCATCATTAAGACATTAAGATCATTTCAGCATAAAGGAACAATGATGTCTAGTGTAAATAAGACCAATACAGTAACGTCAGAGTGAGCTTGCAAAGTTAGAGGGGAAAAGCACACAGAGCTGGAGAGAGAAGAACAGCAAAAAAACCACTCCGTACAGACAATGTTGGTAACTTCAGAGAACTCTTCCAGAAGGTATGAAGATGGGCATTGGCTCTGCCCATGGTTACTGGTTACACCAACACTGACTGACAAGAGTACTTCAGCAGACAGCAGCTCTGCAAGGAGTGTGGATCATAGGCTCTGCCCCATCATTATTCTTGCTTGCTCTTTACACCATAGTGGGCATCTGTCCAATATCCATCTTCAATATGACCGACATCTTTGTATTACTTCAACACGACCTTGTATTCCCCAAAAGTCCCTAAAGCCAATTCCAAGGGCAGCATGCTTGTCCATGAATCACTTTGAGAAACAGAATTATGAACAGCAGCATGGGGCAATAGGCACTTGTAAAACATAATCCCACCAGCCATCTCCCCCATTCCCCTTCCCTGGTAGAGTGCAAAACCTCTGTAACATTCATATCACCTGACCCTGAACTAAAAGCTTTCCATCACTGCATTGCAGAAATTTCAACTTCCCACCCTTCTGTAAGGCTGGCTATCACTTTTCTACCAAGTGGTTTTTATAGCTGGAGCTGCTATGTTTAGATGTAATACACTTGGTCAACAGTTCCACACTTTGCTGAGATATGGTTTAATATGTTTTAGAAAAGAGGAGCAATAAATAAGAAAGGGTTTACAAATAACTGTTTTTCAAAAACAAACAAACAAACAAAAAAAAAACCCTCAGGAAATGGAACTTCAAATACAACACTTTTTAAGACGTAGCAATCCTATTATGTCATATTCTTGGCCCTTTAAAAATCAGCCCAGCTGTACCCACACATCATGATAAGAGCAGAAAAGCAGATCCGGAGAGATCTGCTGCTTTCATTTGCTAAGCAGTTTCTACAGGGAATCAGCCCTGCTGATTAAGAAATATGTCTCCATGTCAGCTTCGTGTATATCAGTTTATTTTAGGACTCCAAAGATGCTGTAGATTCTCACGTGTCTTTATGTCACAATTATCCAGAAGAAACAAAGAGCAGACATATACATCAACTTTTGACGATTACGGTACGCAAAAAGAAAGCAATTTCATTGTATGACATACCATCACCGGTTTCCATAAGTTCAGCATTTCCATACTTTGGTGCCACCCGTGCCGTTGATCCTTGTGGTCTTTCTACTTGTATAGAGTGTTCTGAAGTGTAAGTGGTAACATCTGGAGGGGCAGAATGATTTTCTGTGAAAAACAAGTTAAAAGGTTTAAGCACGGTACCTCTTGTGTTGAAGGGCACAAAACAAAAGGGAGAGGAAAGAGCATTTGATATTTCTGATTTTCAGCATTCAAACAGGCACTGAAGTTAATGCACAAAATGGATGCTTTCAACTATAAAGTACACCATAATTTTAATACATCGTGTTTCCTTTGATTTAAACAAGGGCCACATACCTACAAGCACACAAGCAATAAGCTAAAAACAAATATATAATTAAGTTGTTGATTCTACACCGACATTTAATTTTATACTAAGTTAAATTTTGTGCACAGCTTCCAATAGAAAAAGACCCAGAAGAACACACTCCTCACAGGTTACCGCATTCGTTTTTCAAAATAAAAACAATTGGCACATTGTCAGTCAATTGCAAGTGCCAATGCTCACTGCTTTTAGAGCCTATGTTGTTTGAATTTGTCAGTTTTATTTGAGAAAGGAAATCACTGGTTTGTTAAGAGAAAAACAAAAAGCCAACACAACCACAGCAGGGCTGGAATCTGGGGGAAAGAAATAAAGTGGAAAGAAAGATGAACTTTGCATTCTGCACGGACACTTGCTTGTCTACTATTTTTAGACACAGCTATTTCAATTCTTCCGCACAACAAAGACTTGCCTTCCAGAAGGCAAACACAATTTGATCTGACTCATTCCAGCACTCCTAAACAATTCCACAGAGCTAATCTTTCTCTTTCATAGCCTGATAGCTCAGCATGCAATCACAGTTTGTTTTCGCATGTTTTCAGGTCTCGGTGTCTATTATCTACGTATTGTGTGCTATTTTTACCCTTTGTCTAATAATTTTTTCCATGTTTTTATCAGCGTTGGGTAGATGGAGATAAATACCATGAGCAAACAACTTCTCTCTTTATTGACATAAATGATCCCCAGCAGCCTCTGAGATACAAAACAAGATAAGTCTTTATATTGCTGCCAATGAAGTGAAATGTTCTCCATTTTAAAATAGGGAATGAGTCTTTAAGATACAAAAACTCTGGAAAAAAAATACAATCTTGTGCAAATATTACATTCAAGATGCATTTTTTAGTATCCATCTTCTATAAGCATTATCATGTCATAAATCCACTGTAACACCAACTTCCATAACAAAGAAGTTTTATCTGAAATGTTACTTTCAAGCCTTTCCATGGGTCTTGAACTTTGGGTCATTGTAATTCTTGTGCATTCAATCATAAATTCATGCACCATCAGCAGAGAAAAACAGTCTTCATGGCTATAAATACAGTATACAGATGCTATATTAGATGTCTATCTTGCATAGGTCAAATATGAAGGCAGAATTTGACAATCATCACAAAAAAAAATCTGAAATGATATTAATGTCTAAAGTTGTTATTTAATGTTTATATTCATGAATATCAAAGACAGTGCTGTAAGTGGCTGAAGAAAATATGGGATGTTTATGGTGCTGCCCACAAATACTTTGCAACCCACATAGGTCCAACTGAGCCTTTTGATTCTGATCACTTCCACTCAGCATTTTACTGAAAGAATGACTTTATATGATGTTATAAGTGACCAACTGAAGTACAATAGCTTGGACCATGAGGCTTATACTGGTAATTATTTGAATAATGCCTTCATTTTAGATGTCTTGTCATTTATCAAGTGTTTCAGACTCAGCACAATTTTTGCCCTTTCTTGCTAAGTGGCAGCGTTTTATAGATCGCTATTGAATTACCCAATAAATAAGTCAATTAAAAAATGCTGATGTTTATCTTTTTATCTTCTACTTATAATGCAGTTTTGGTATGCAAAATGGAGAGAGGAACACGACTAACAAAAGCATTGTACTTAGTCAGCTATTAGAAACATGAGAAACCATTTTTTATTAGCTATAATTGTTTACATCTCTCCAGCAATGCATTTCCATCTTCAAGAGTTTACAAGGCAAACTGGATTTGTGCTAAAGTATCTCCTTTCAGGTTTTAACATTAATAAGATTTCTTTAATGCACAGGAGAGAAGACACGTGACCTATAGCAACACAGAGCAGAGATGCTTTCCCTTCAGATCTATACAAATGAGATTAAATATTTCTTTGTAACACATGGCACTAGGAGGGGGAAATAAAATGAGAAAGAAGCATCCCATTCTTTTGTAAAAAGGCTTACTTTGGAAGAAGCACCACTAGCACCTGAAAGCACCCCAAATGAGTTCAATTCCCTATGTGGTCACCACTGGCTGGCCAAAGAACTGGGTTTTAGCACAGCCCATACATCTGCTATTTACATTTCTATTGAGAAGAATCCTTATCTTACAGAAGAGGAATAATAAGGCCTGTCTTGTCCTCTTTCTGTATGGGATCTGCTAAGCAGATGCCTTATCATGGCAATATCTACAGCTGTAGGTTTCATCCATTAGATTTATAAATCTTCAATCAGTTCCCCTCTCAGAATCAGGCTTGGAGCAATGAAAATCACACAGACAAAAATTTGGTCTGAATGACTTCTAAAGAAAATGTTAATTATTACTTGATGTGAAATGTATTCTTTTGGTGTAGAACAGTCAATGTGGGCTTAGGTTATGGACACAATCTGGATAAAAAATGCTTGGTCTTATGTCAGGTAACTAGATGTAATGTTTGAGGTTTAGTTAAGAATAATCACCCTGATATTTCTGTTGATGAAAAAGTAGAAACCGTGACAGCTGCATGACTTCAAAGAATTTTCTCCATCAAATACATACGTTCTTGCACCTCCTCTCCCCATCTACTCCAATATTCTTGCAGTAGAAGATCACAGACCGAACAGCTGTTTCCAGTTAAGACTCTTCATTTCTGCCACTGGAGTCATGCAATCCAACCCATTTGAAAATGAGAAAGAAGCAATAATTCAGAGCACAGTCATAGGGACAGAGGGTGAATGTTGACTGAGTCCCGTGATGAAGGAGAAGCAGAGAGGTAGAGGAATACTTTCCACTGGAACTTTGGAAGCACAGAAAGCACCACAAATTTGGAGTCTCCAGGACCCCAACAGTGCTATACTTTTACCATCATACTGTACGATACACCAGCTGACTTTTGCCTGTGTTAATAACATCCAGGTGACAGAGGCTATTTTAAACTAGCCTTTTGATAAGTTGATACTCCTCCTCAGATCACATAAGGATTTTAGGGTTGCCAAAGATCTATCTTTCATGCCTTATGGCACACGTTTTTATATTGGTTTTAACAGAAACTTATATAGCTTTTAACTTGAATTGAGGTCTTTGATTTTCAAACAGAAACATATAAAGGAAACATTAAGAGTACGTAAAAAGATCAAAAGTTTCGAGATATTCAACACTCTCATCTATATAAATTTATAATCACAAGTAAGCACTGTGTGCTTATCACCACATGGACATTCTGAGCTCTGGGATGTGTTTTCTGACCTTGATTTTTATTAGGTTCAAAAAATCCAGAAAAAGGAAATTTTACAGCCCTTATAAACACATGAAGCACTGACTCAAAAGATGTAATGAGGATTAAATATTTTTTACTGCAAACACTCCACGTTCAAGAGTTACCCGACACAATTTTGAAATCTATGCCAAACTAGATATTCTCCCCTTAGCCAAGTACAGAAACCTGAGTATCTCAAAGGTGAGGATAAGTATTTAAAGGGAATTCATCCTATGTTGGACCTTTGACCACAACAGAGTAGTAGAAGCCAATAATTAAACGAACAGTATAACATAGAACACATATCATAGCTTATGCAAATTATCTAAATGATCCATAAGGATGAACTTTGATTACATCATAGTCAGAGCTTTGCATCAAACCTCTTCTCAGGACTGCATCACGGCTCTTACACTAGAAAAAGCTTCTTTTCATTATGCAGTGCATTCCATAGGAAAAACCCTAATGGATATCACAATTGAGGGCTTTTTCTGGTTACCATTAAAGGGCTTTCCTACAGTCCCTTAAATTTGTACCTATCAAAAATAGCATCTTGAGAGCATGGCCATGTATTTTTACACATTTACAGACATTTTCTCTTGTGTAGGCTGATCTGTCTCTGGAGAACAACTCCCCAGACTAAAAAGACATCAAGCCATGGGAATATACCCTAATTATCATCTGTGAAGCTTCTGTTACTTTTTCCAACAATTTTAGCAACAAAGACTGACAGTAACCTTAAGATCACAGTCTGAAGCTATTAGCAAATATCAGTTATATTTTGTAGCCAAATGACCTTTACATTCATACATTACAACCACTGTCCTGCTAGCAATGCCATTTAAGGTATCTTGTTGTTAGAATAAAAGTATACATACATATATTTCCTTCAATTGAGAGATGTTTCCAGTCAACAGAAAAGAAAAAAAAAAAGTAAAAGTAGTATTTTACCTCTTCCACAAAATCCTGGTAACTTAATTTAGCTCTAAAAACGCTGTATTATTTACCACAGACTCAGTGCTTATGAGAGAAGACTCACTGTGCTGGATTTAAAATTACTGAAATGTCACACTATAAAGAAGCTATATTTAAAGACATATTAAGACCTGGTGTGTGAGTAATGTAACCTTTTAAGAGTTTGGATAAATTTAATTCTGTACACTATAATTTCCTTTAGCATTTTAAGATGAAGTCAGAGAAAATAACCAAATGCAATGATTAATGTGTCCAGGAGTGCACGTATTTCTGTAACAAGGTTCTAAGCTATTCATTTAGCATGAATTCAAGAATACAATACAATTTCTTCCTCTGTCTGCAACTCAGCAATTCCACACCATGGTGAGAGGATTACTCATCTGCAAATACAGGTGTTACAACTAGTTATACTGACCAAGAAATAAAAAAAAAAAGGGATATGGACTACTGTTTCAGCATATCAAATCAGGAACACTTCAGGTGTTTTCACGTATCTCATTCAATATACTAGAAGAGGAATGATCTGATGAGGAACACTCAAATTAAAAAGTGCATTTAGTATGTGCAACAGAATGGTACCCAGGTTGCTTGATCTGTTCCAATGCAAAGTTGACCAGCTTTGTAGTGAGAGAGACCAACAAACAGCCACAGCAAGAACGCACCCAAAGCAGATGCTTCACGTGATTAACAGCAGTTACTGGAGAATGAAGGGAGAGCAAGCCTTGCTCTCCACGTGGCTCGTCTAATACCACCTTGTTCAAATGAAGACTAAAGGCAATAACTCAATATCCAGAAACAGTTAATGTCCATGAACTTAAGGCCCATAATGGAAAGAAAGTCTTAACTTCATAGAATCTTTCCAAAGGATACAAACAAGCTATCAATAATAATACCGGTTCCCTTTTCTAAAGGTATATAACAGTCTTTCTCAAGAGTTCTAATAGTTGGATATTTCAGCCCGAGTATTCCAGATTTCATTAACAAGATCTATTCTTAACAGAGAATTACCAAAAATCACCCAAGCTATGTAACTGAACTACTGAAGATGTATGAGAATCTTGTGTACCAGAAATCCCAAATGCTTCATGAGCTAATTTTCCTTTCTTTAGTGCTAAGTAACAAAATTCACATGAATCCACATTTAAGATATTTGGGAGCCAGTAACTGAACCACGCTATATGCCATACTAGAAATTTACCCCTAAATCTTAATTGCTTTCTTTCCAAAGTTAAGAACATAGGAATAGATCTCCATATAACAAACATAAATGGAAAAAAAGAAAAAAAAAGGGAAAGAAGAAAAAGCATAGGAAAGGCTTTTGTAAGGCTTCAAATGGCAGCATCAGCTGTCTGTAAGGGACAACATTCACATTAAACTGAAGATACTGAAAATGTTGGTATACTAACCTATATGTGTTTGAGCCATAACATCAGCTAGTCTGTGTGCAGCACCACTGCCTCCACTTTGTGTTGAGGAGGAGGAAGTGGTTGATGTGGTAGAGCCATGGATCGCTTGACTGATCCAATGTTCCATGTTAATACTCCCCTGACTCGAGGTAGGAGTTCCCTGGGAGTCGCCTTGGACAGAGCCTTCATCTTCTGATCCAGAAGAAGTATCTAATAATTAAAAATAGCCTGTTACTTACCCCACTTTTATTCGTTTGGACTAGAAATAAGGCACATTCACATCACAAAGAAAACTGCCATGAAAAGAAACTTGTGAAGGCAGGCAAACACAGTAAGAAAAGACTGTAATACTGAAAATCCTGAAATTAAAGCCAATTGTGAGCTGTGCACCCACACTAACACCATGACTCCTGTATTATCCTTTGAAAATAAGGTTTCTTCCTTTATCATGCAATTTGAGTTCTTCTGCAGATCTCCAATTGCGTATTAACAACACAGAATACTTCCCCAAGCACACTCCAGAGTCTGTAAAACGCCCACCCATCAATAAGAAATTGAGTCCCAGCTGATTCTGGCAATGTAGTAAATTCAAAGAGAGGTGGTACAACACATTGTAAAGGTACCTGCTAAGGAATGAGCCAGAAACGTGAAAGATAAATTAAACATGTATTACGTTACAAGTCTGCCATAGTGTCTCATAAGTTCAAAAGGAGTAATGTTACTTCAGGTAACACCAAGGGCAAAGCAGTTATAGAAAGTGCCCCTGCTGACTTTTCCTCTTCTCCCCTTCAAATACATCTCAATGTAATGCTCACTGTGTTCTGGACAACATTTCTATTGCTATCTACACAAATACGTTATTAGTTCATAGCAACAAAAAGAAGTGTCTAAAAATGTTTCATAAAATACACAAACAAAAATGTTCACCTGGAGGTGTATAGGCATCCATTGATGTTTGCACCACCAATGAACGTCGTTTTGAGGGCATGGGGACTGCCATTTTCCTTTCTTTATGTTTAGCAAGGGCTGCCTGAACTGCTTCTGTGTGGACATCTGGAAGGAAAGAGAGAATCAAGTTAGTGTTCAAACAGAAAAGAGAAGCTGTATATGCATTCAGTGCATCTGCACACAGGTTGGTTTGTAGTCCAGTGAGGTTGACATTGACAGCACCTATGAGATGATGAATGCCCAGGAACACATGGGATCTAAAAAGGCCTGCACCAGTATCCCTCATGGTAGAAAGAGAAGGTAAAAGTGATGAGCGCTGCACCAGCAAACATGAGCTTTGAGCTGTACCATTCTCCCAGAACACTTGCACTGTTTGAACAGTAGAAACCATGTTTCCATAGAGCACACCTCTGCTTAACAGTGTTTTAAAGGAAGTTGGTACTTCAGCAACAATGATGCTTCATACCTACATGCAGCGGTCTGCTTCTCCATGTTAGAAAAAAGCCATTCACTATGTGTAAAATATGCCAATAACATATTTTGATAATTATGCTGTTTGGTGCAAATCTATTAACTACTGCAAGTATACACTGAAAAAAGCCTGACTTTAATATCTTGCCCTGCTTATGTATTTCTATGGTCTTTGGAAAGATGTGCACAAAAAGACTAAGCAAAACACATGGTACACAATAATAGTCACTTGTGGTTAAGCAACTTGCACGCAGGGACCATCTGGCACATGACTGGAAAAACATCAGATGATTTCCTTTCACCTATTGCTTATAGCTGTAAAAATTGCAGCAACAGTTGTGAGCACAACCTGGTTACATCCAGTGGTGAAATAAGAGCATAGTGATGTGGGTTTAATCCTGAGCGACCCCACCTCTGCTGCCTTTGCTTCTGGGTGGGCAGCACACAATCTATTTCCTACTGGTGGAAGCTCTGGCTGGGCAGCATTCCCTAAGAAAAGCAACATACAAAAGGACAGTATAATGTGTACCAACATTACTTAAAGAGCTTTAATTGGACCACTCAGTGTAAGTGTCCTGCTGTACACAGACTGAGAAGGATGACTGGAAGCATTAGATGACACATACTGCTGCTAAGCCACAATGGCTCATCTGTAATAGTGTTCCCTACCTTTTGCCAGAGCTTAAGCACCTCTCAGTACCAGCCTGCAGGGAAGAGTAAATCTAAGAAAAAGAACTTTATCAGCTGCTTCTGTGAGCTGTTCTTTGTGTTTGTTTTAAGCTGCAAAGAGAATGAGTATATCAAAGCAAGACAAGCGAGAGGAGCTGGAAAAGCATACCCAAACAACAACAGAAGAGCCACCAGGCTGACAGACTGAGACAGGGGAAGATGGCAACTCTAACATCACAACAGAAACGTTTCTCTCCTGTGAAGTCCCTGTTCCAAAGCAGGAGGTTAGTGACAGCTGGATGGTGAATCCTAACTTCTTCACATTCTTGCATTTCTTTTTAATGCTTCTTTGATGCACAAAGGCAAACCCCTCAGCATAATTAAAACACACTTTGCTGGGTTTTGATTTTCAAACAAATCCACGGGAGTCCAGGAATTGAATTGTTTTCTTAATAAAGCACATGCCCGATGTGTTTATTTGTAATGTGTTGCTGTGGAATAAATCAAACGGGGCTGATAAAAAAGAAATGAAAAGCAGGAAAGCTAAAACAATGGAAAAGATAAGCAACTCTGACTAAGCAATAGGGAAGCTGAGGAGAAGGAATACTCACACCTGCTCCTAGCTCAGTCTGCAAGGTTGGCTCTTCTGATTGCTCAGAGCCAGGAGGTTACAAACAGAGGACAGGAGACATGTAGCCATGTCCAGAAAAGCCTAAGAACAGATAGATCAGAGATGGTAGAGGAACTACCAGCCAGACTTCTGATGAGAGAGGAGAAAAGGCAGCAGAAATGGTCCAACTTGGGTGAAAACTCTTCTGATGTTGTTCAATCCCAGGAATAAAAATTCTTTTGGTGAAGTAAAGTGCATCTAAGTACATAAGAACAGGCTAAAGATAAGGTAGGGGGAAGAAGATAATACATTACATGGTCTTCTTTTTGAATGAAAAACTACTGACGGGTTCTAATGGTGCTTTGCAACCTGTTTTGACAGTCTTGTATGAAGTTGGAGTCACTAACAAACAGAACTGAACCGATTCACACCCAGAGACTTAGTTCCAAAGTCCCCACAGAAAGCAGTGAGATAGAGAGCCAGACTGGTACTTACAATTACAGTTGAGAGTAAGACACTGGTTCCAACACAGATGTGTTATTCGACCCTGTAACCAAGGGTTGATGACTAGAATTTAGGCCAGACATGAGCCAAGATTTAGGGAAGGTCTGTTCCCACCAGTATCAGCTACAGGGAAGCACTTTTCATATACATGCTTTGCTTTTATCTACGTCTTTTGTTTGCACTCCTGATCAACAAGCCAACTTTGCTGCTGCATCGCAATGAATATTAAACAAAACATATCTAACATTCTTGTTCCATAGATTAATAAAGCACGTATTTAAATCTAAATTGAAACATACATTTCTCACCAACAGGTGACTATGGTGTTTTGTTTTTTATCAATCTGAGCAAGAGTGTGGCAGCTCTTTGCCTTTAGCTGGGTGAAAGATTGGCCACAGTACCCAACATACTGTAGGTGTTCTCTTTGTTCCCAGTGCTTGCCCACAATCCTAGCAGCTACTAAGAAAACACAAGGAGACTTGCAAAGGGAATTTACAGAACAGTAATTGGAAGTTCCTTGTACATTAAAGGGAGGAATAGTTCTGAAACACACTGGGGAAAAGTATAATGAGGGTGAGAAGCCATAACCAGGTTCCCATGAGGCAGGAAACTGCTTATCCCACCAAATCCCATCAGCACAAAGCAGTCTGTATTCTCCACATATCAGACACAGCGTCTACAGTGAACATTTCAAACCAACAGGGTAATGCCCCTTGTCTTGCAGGTGTGACAAAAGCATCTGAACTGACATCTCAGTCTACCCTGGCTCACTCAGTTTAACTGAATTCACCAAATCATGATTGAGAGTGCTTTAAAATATGGATCTCTTGCTATTTTTCCTGAAAAAGAAGACCCCATAAGTATGAAGATTTTGCCTGTAGAAGTCACACAGTTTCCTCACAGGGTGGTGTGCTACAATATCTCACCCTTTATGAACTTCTAATAGAGTTTCAAGCACAGATATACCTTGATGCAGTTGCACTCAAGCCCTGTGAAAAGCCTCAGGTCTATATGGAAAGCAATTGCTTTTAGGTGAAATGTTCTTTTATGTAGAAGTCTGTGACATTCTAACTATGCTGTTAGAGCCGATGAAATGACTCCAGGTCTGACCCTTCAAAGCACTCCTATAGCTAACAAAATCTTTACTGTTCCCACCTGAGAAGAAAGACTCGAGAGAAAACCTAAAGCACTGAATAAAAAGTATCACCATCGCCATCTACAGCAGTAGGAACCACCATTCAGTCCTTTATCTACCGATTTTCTCCATTGTTTCAGGTTGACCAACCATATGTTGAATTCAATTTGTGAGTTTGTTCTCAACCAAACACTAAACAGAACAAGGAGGCATGTTTGGGAGAACTAATTGCCTACTTTGTGCTGCTGCAGCATACCTGGTGTTCACTATTCAACCCAACAATTATTTCTTACAGACTGCCTGGTAATTCCTAGCAAACTCCCACAAGCCTCTTGTCTCTTGCATTTAAATATGTATTGGTATTTCTTTATTCTCTCCTTTTGTTTTCCACAGCTGCTAGAAAAGCACACTTCTAAAGCGTGCATCCTTGCCTGGCAGGGAGCATCACCCTGACCTTACGCTCCAACAGGGACATCTCATTCCTTACTTGGGCCAGATGTAGGGCCTCTGAATGCTCTGAACCTCAGCTGCATTTGCTCCACAGGCAGGTCAAACGCTCACCATACTGTAAGCAAAGTGATACTGCCTCACAGGTCACAGATCCAGGCAGCCATTATGCAGGGATCACAACACAGCGTGCACCTCCCATGGTAAGCATCAGCTCTTTTAAAACATTCCCACATTATTAAACTGTTCCTCACCATCACTAAATAATGGCACTCTTTATGATACTTTGCTTTCTTTTCTGCTATGCAAAAAAAAAAATGGCATTTTTGGCACTCAATTACCGGGTGTTTAAGAAATACAAATACGGGAAAACAAGCTGTTGCCTAATTTTTGCTGTACAGATGCAGGATATTCTAACTGAATTCCATGGTTTTCCAGATCTATAGCAATTACACTTCTATCTCACCCTTCATAGAACTTACCCCTGAGGGAATAAAACTGCTGAGAGACATATCTAAATGTGATCTGAATTCATTCCTTTCATCTTGTTGTCCCTTTTGTCTCATGCAAATCCTCCCCCTTAAGCTACTTTTGTCTTGTCTTCCTTTCCTTTCATAGCCAATTCCTGCTAAGGGAATGGTATGACTGGGAACAGGACCAGCCCACTGAACCCCAAATCCTTCTCCTCAGGGCTGCTCTCAAGTAATTCTCCATCCAACCTGTATCCATGCTTGGGACTGCTCCTACCCATGTGCAGGACCTTGCACTTGGCCTTGTTGAACTTTGTGAAGCTGGCATGGGCCCACCTCTCAAGCCTGAGGTCACTCAGGATGACATCCATTCCCTCTAGTGTGTCAGCTGCATCACTTGGTGTCATTTGTCATTGCATACTTGCTGAGGGTGCCTCGTTTACGCAATGACACATCATTAAGATAAAGAAGGCTGATGCTCTGTGCTAATGAGTTTAGAATGCCAAATGATTTTTAATAAGAGGTTATTTATGTACATAAAACACACATATTTATGTCTTATTTATACTGCAGCAAAAGATCAGCCCTAAAGTAAGACATTGAACAAATGAGTGAAAATACAAATAAGCCTCTGCTTCAGGGAGGCCAACACCTGGGGCTGCATCAGCTGTAAGAACAGGCAGAGAGGCAGCTTGCAGGAGGCAAGAGGAGCAAGGCTAGCTATGCTTCCCCAAACATACTGCAGCAGAAGAAGCACAACAGCTTCTGAGTTACTACAGGAAGGCAATTGAGACAATAAGAAATCAGCCTCCCAAAGGCCACGGACACTCACCATCAAAGGCTGAAAGCTCTAGATAAGGCAATACTAAGTATAGCAACAGTAAGCGAAGTAATTACACAGACGAAAGGTTGGCAATTGCTGCCTTACAGGAAACTAGTATTTGAAAGCATGGAAGTCTCTTGTGAGTTTAATCAGACCTTTGTTGTAGCTGCCATGGAAACGAAGGGATACACTGAGAATTCATTTCCTAATACGTGGCCTGTAAATACTCTGAGCAGATATGATTTGGAAGCTACAACTGTTGGAAATGCAATCAGGACATACTAAACAGGGTGAGACTTTGAATGTTGTATCATCAGAACAGATTACAGTTAGGCTTTGTTTTTTGACTGTCCTGAGCTGACAGCACTGGCTGCATTTTTAGGCATACAAAGGGCAAGAAGTTTCACAACAATTGCTGACTTCATCCAACACAGATCAGTCCTTGCCAAATCATCTCACTCCTTGGAACATGACAGTGAGTTTCTATAACGAAGGATCTTCGCTACAGGTGATGCTATAATGAAATGGTGTCAGAATACTTTCACAGTATCTCGAGGCATTAAGATAGGAAAGCACACAGCCTGAAAAGTGTGTCACCTCATTTCTCTCCAGCTGCAAGCAGGTGTGCCATTAATTCTCATATATGGCATTCACACACAGTGAATACCCAACTGAACGCAGGAACATCTGCTCTAATAAGACACTCATTTATATGAGGGCTGTGGAGGATACTGACAGAAACAAACTGTTGCTTTCATTTCAGAGAATTTCAGGAAGTTTCAGCCTTTGGGATATTTAAACTGTGTTAATACTGGGTCTTAATTTTTACTGCGATTGTGGGATACATGGATATGCAAAGGGAAGTTCTGCTGACTTCTCATGAATTTGGGCCAAATTCTGTTGACCTACACCATTTTTGACAGTGAAATATCAGCTTTCTAGAAAGCACCTGCACTGCCACAAATGTACCACAATAAAGGCCTGGCTCTTCAAGGGTGCTACAGCAAACAAACTTCACCGGTGCAGGCAACTTTGGGCTGGGCAAAGGGATGTGCCACTAATTTGGATCCTATAGCTGCAGCACATATGCACATATGAAGAAACTAGAAACATAAGTTTTCATGTGCTCAGGAGGGTTAATTGCGAAGAAGAAGAATGGCTATCATTTCACAGTTTGGATGGTAGTTGTGTTAGTCCATAATTCTGGGTGGAAGAGAAAAGCTGAGCATACAGCTGGGAAAGCTGCACGGACAGATGGTAAAATACAGAGGTTATCTGACACAAACAGAGGATACAAAACTGAAGACTGAACTCTTAATGACTCCACTGCTAGTTTTGCTGCAGGGCACAGTTTTCGTTTGACTTTGGAGCCTTCAGGTATTATAAAAGAGTTGATTGAAAACTGTTTTTTTCCTCCAAACTCTGAGATTGAAAATTATATTAACTCTAATCGTAAGTGAAATAAAAAAACATGCAAACCGCCCACTAATAATTTCCATCCCTCCATGTATTTATTATCGCATTTGTAATGCAATCTGGAAGTCAGCTTTGTATAGTGACTTCAGCTCAGGCCCCTTTATTATGTGATCTGAAGTAAATCAACTTTCTATTCATTTCTCTCTGGAGATCCTTGAGTAATTTTCCTCAGGAGTTCTGCAATTATCCTTACAAATTTTTCTGCTGGGTCAAAAGCAAGGACATGGCCATATGAATTACATCCTTGCCAAAGTTTGCTTTCAACCTGTTTTTCCCCTGGTTGAGTGGTAGGTTGAAATTAAGTTTAATAGCAAGCTAAATCAAACAGGAGACAAATTAATTTCTGATTAAGTTTTCCTACAGTAAAGATTAACTTTTTCCAGTATCTCTTACTCACCTGAAGGGTTAATACATTTTTCATTCTATGCTGAACAGCCTTAATATATACATTAAGTTCTGCCTTGACACATAGTACATTCATCATCTTTTTCTCCCTCCTTATTCTCTGGAGTATTGTTAAATGGCAGTGGTTCAATAAAAATAATTCCTTTTATCTTCCTGTTCTGTTCTTTTTTCTACCATGCCCTACACGCCCTATATTCTCATATAGAGTAATTTAGTTTTGTCTTCTATTTTAACTTTTTCCTTTCCACTAGAAAGAACACAGAATGAGACCTCAAGCACCCTACCAAAAATGCAAAATATCAACTACCCATATGTTTTAGAACTTCCATAAGTTGTAAACATACAAAAAAGTCAACAACCTTTGTTGCAGCTCATGCACACACTTACCTCATGGTCAGGTGTGTACTGAAGCACACAGAGCAGAGCAGCTCAGCTACCTTGGGTCTGCTGCCAACCCCTCTTCTAGGACTGGAGCCTACAGGGAGTGTAGTTTCATTGCTTGCTCCCTTATTTCAAATGCCCCTCAACCCTATCTTGGAATGATTTGTGTTGAAGTTTAATGATCTCATGCTCAGTATAAGCTGCTCAGTCTTTTCCCTGTTGAACTGCAGTGTGGGAAAGGTGGCTCAGGAATGTGAACTGGGACAGAGTTGTAGTTAGGATGCATTTGTTTTGGCAATATTTCCAAAAATCTCCTATATTAAGATGCCTTTTAAAAGAAATGCTGAGTGAGCTTGGAAAATGAACTGTTCTCTGCAGTGGTGGAATCTCTGGGGCAGGGACTGGCAACCCTCCAAGAATGGTGCACCAGACTGTATTTTTCTTTCTTGTCTTCAGAGGTTGAGTGAATGGGAAAAGAATCATGATGAGTGAGTGCATGAAGGGAGATCCTCACTCACAAGGGTCAGGGTGCCACAACCACCAGTCACCAGCAGTGCCTTTCCTCTAGGACACCAGCTGAGAGGTGCTGATTCCACATATTGTCTTTCTCACAACGCTCTATTTCTCAGCTCTCAACCCTATGCTCATCCAGTGTATGCCTTTAAAATCTGTCCATGTGATCCACGTAGCACATGTGCTCTCATTTGCTGGTCTTCAGTCCAGGATTATGTGAACCCTGGAGACGCAAGCGGTGCAATTTCAGCTACGCTGCTTCTTCTCACACCACTTCTGACATCTGCAAACATCAGTTCTCAGAGCTCACTGGTCTCATTTCTCTTAAGCACTACAGTTATTCCAGGCAATGCAGAATGCTGGACATCTTCAAGGCCTCTTGGAGACCTCTTGAGAAACAAGAGTCTTAACAAATCTGGCCCAATGCATCTCTCATACTCCCATCTCATCAGAGTAGAATTCTACAGCAGAAATCAGAATCAAGAGACACCACCTCATATGTGTGAATATGTGCTAATCTGAACATATTACATAACATTTCCTATCATTTAATGATGGATCGTTTTTGTTTCAAATTTTTATGGGTGCATAGATTTTGTGTGCTTATGTCATAATTATTTGTTTGATTTTTAACTGAAAAGCAACAACTGTAGAAACTGTATAAGGCAGGTTCCAGCATTCAAGAAGGTGCCCGGCTTTCAGCACTGGGACAGAGAATTAAGGCTTTTCGCTCCGGCCTAATGTAAAGGTAACAGGGAGATCCCTTTGGAAAGATGAAGTTGGTATGAACTTTTCATTTCTCCAAGTACTGAACACCCAGCTAAGGGTCGGTAACATCCTTGTTCCCTGGAGTGGACTTAAATAAATTCAGAAGGTCTCTGAAAGAGTTGTGCTCTGAACAGCCAGGGCTGGCTGAACAACACCAATCTGATGGAGATTCACTGTGATCAAGAAAAGCTTTTCCAATTAAGAGGATATGCCCATTTTGCCCATGGGGTAGCACATAATGCAGCTGCTGCTGTACTGAGCTGCAGCCTTTATGTGGCAGTAGAGCCCAGCTCTGCTTCAGACAGCAGTAAAGCTGGGTCAAACTCAAGCAGCGGGGCCACTCTGGGGATAGCTGACAGATGACCATTTTAAGCACCAAATCAGCGCGACCTTCCCTCCAAAACCACGATGGCTCATACCATGGTATTTTAAATAATGGTGGCAGGAGCTTCAATTTCTCCTCTAAGGGACTTCACTGAAGGAACAGGGAACAAGCAGGTCTCTAGTGACTGTAAGGAAGACACATAGTGTCAACATGCTCCATAAATTTCAGTTAACTACTGAGTTGTACGCAGTGCATTTAGATAATATGATAAGACCATGAAAGTTAAGCCATTCAGGTTCCCAACTTGCTTACGTCACTGCATAATTCATATGTCCTTATCTCAATGCACTATACCAAATCCATGGATGTGCAGCTTCCAAAAGCAGTTGAGAAACCTACTTTTTAAACCACATTAAGGAAATGAAGCTGTATGTCTGCCTGTGGCTACATCTACATGACCCCTATTGACTTTATACTCTCCGTATGGAGATGTGCCGGTCTCCTCTCCCTGAAAACCCATGATATCACATATGGGGATGGCACAAGGCTGTGCAGGGGAGATTCGTACATCAGGATGAATTTATTTTTCCATTAGGTTGGCCAGACACTGGAACATGCTTCCTAACAAAGCGTTTGGTGCCCTGTGCCTGCCAGCATTCAAGAGGCATTTGGGCAATGCCCCTATTAATATGTTTTAAATTTTATCCCCGAAGAGGTCAGGCAGTTGGACTCGAATATCTTTGGTGGGCGCTTTCAACGGAACTATTCTATTTCCCTGCTATTTCTAAATCTGTGCCTGATTTTGCAGAGTCATGTAACTTGAGCCAGATCGGGCCAAATGCTGACATCTATTCTGCGAAGAGGCCAAAGTCAAGTGCAAGTCAGTCCTCCTCTCACTGGCTTTTCTTGCCCGAAAAGTCACTGGCCAGAAAGATCTCTTGCCAGAAATTAGTGATCCAGCCTATGAAAACATTTGGCTTCAGTGCCAACTTGAGCCCCCACATAACGCTATAGTATAGGCACAGGCTAAGGAACAGCAGCTGCTAGGAGACAAAGACTGCCATGATCTACATTTGGCAAACCTTTTCAAATACTGCTTCTGAGGTGGTAAATAGTGAGAGAATTTTTATATTTAATAGTTAAAAATAACCCAAATCTTTTTGAATTAACATCAGCTAAACTAGCTGCTATACTTGCATAAATATTTCAAGCCTGAATTGATTAAATTACTTAACTTATGGCATGATCTAATTCTTTAGACATCTGACAAACCATCAAAGTTGATAATGTCATGGAACTTAATGATTTCAGCAACACTTCCATATAAAATGTAGTCAGGGAATTTAAAAACTTTCCTGTTTTAAGGGATTAGACCACATTTCCAATGGTCTAATTGGCAGAATTCAAAAATAAAACCATATTAAAACACAGAACGCACTGTGATCGCTTACTGAAGAAATAACTTTCGTAAGCTCAGAGTCAGATTTATTTAGAATACAAAAAATCAGAGAAATCAGTTTTTCAAAATTATAGTGCTAAAAAATTCTGTTAATGAAATAACAATAATAGAAAGGACTGAAAAGAGAAAATGTCACAGCCTGATCTTTTCCATAATAAGAGAGAACGAGTTAAAGGAGGTATTAGTGGCAGCAATGATTTTGAGTCTCCAAAGAGAGTTCATTAAATAATCTTTGCTGGCATCTAAATTTATGTAAAAAGCGAAGGCATGGAAGGAGAGTTGGATGATTTTCAGGACGTCAGATTTCCAATTAGGAAAATATTAAGAAGAGACAGAAAAGGACTTTGATCAGAGTTTCAGGACAGGATTTGTTTTCATTGTTAACTGAAATACATTGTGCCAAGAAAAACCAACAAACAACTTAAAATAAAATAAAAGTAAGGAAGGGAAATGTTTTCCTAGAAGTGAATTACTTATTTGTTAAAGACTGTACATTCATTTTGTTTTGGGCTCTTTCCAAGAAGATGTGTCAAATATGATAACAAGTACTGAAACCAGTAACGGCTAGAATTGAATAATCAGAATCTGATCAGAGCACAGATGCTGAAGTATTAAGCACAGCAAAACAACAAGCTCAACAGAGGCTTCTAACTGAAGCAAATCTAAATCTGAAGACAAGATAACCAGAAAGAAATCTGACTTACCATTTCATAATTTGCAATAAGAGAGCCACAAAACCAAAAAAGAAATGGACTTCTGGTATCGGGGCAATGTATAGAAGTGGATAGCATAATCCAGAATAGGAACACTGCATTCTATCTTAGTCAAGCTCTTCAAAGACTAATCATACAGGTGATGGATGAATTGATAACTTCTTTACATTGAGATGGAAGTTTACATTTACTTGTGTTGACATTTGCTGTGTACAGCTTTCTTGAGTGAATGAAGCCTTGGTAGCTGTTGAAGCAATTTGAAGGAGAGCTTGGTGGCATACTGAGGAATCATGTTCTATAGCAATATCAGTGTAGGAATTCAAAAACATGCTTCGCTGGGTATCAGAAGAGGCACACAGGGATGTGCACCGCGGCTCCTCCTGCCCATCCCCAGACTGACTCACAATCTTAGTTTGCAAATGGTAAACATACCTCAAGCAGATCCTTTCCATGCACAAACACAGATATTTTTTTAACAGATCTCCTCTGAAACTCATCTTTGCTTGGAGCTTTGAGGACATGGGTTCATGAACTAGACAATTCCAAGAATAATATTTGCATCTGTTTAAAAGCACTGCGTTGACAGTTTTTAGCATAATGTAGGAGAAGCTTCTAGTTTATACATCAAGGAACTATTACGCACATCACACAGCCATTAATCAAAGAAAAACTGGCAGCATCTACAGTGTGAACTCAAGGTTTCCAAGGGGAGAAGGGAGTTTCCAGATTTATCAGAGTAGTCTGGACACAGATGAAGTTTCTTATCCAACATTTATCATTCAGTTTTCCTCTAAGTCAGACTAGCAAGCTTTCTGACTAATGAAATGAACTAGTGATATCTTATAAGAGGTTTAATAAGGACTTCTCCATTGCTTTCCAGTTGTGTCAGCACAATGAGTCTGACTGTGTCCAGCAAGTGATGTCCCCCTGCTCAAACACAACCCAGAACTTCCAGAGATGGCTCCTCCATGACCTCCTCAACTACCGTTCTCCAGCTTTTAATTCACAGGTCACTAGGATCCCTATGCCACAGTGGCAGACGAGTGCTGCTGTCCATTGCTCTGTTATTCCACAACTGAAAGAGAGGCAGTGGCAGAAAATGTGTCCCTGCTGTCTGGCTACCATCTGAGAAGGGCACCTGTACTGCAACAGTCTCTGTAGCAGTTTAAACAACAGCTGACCTGTCTAACCTCTCAGTCAATTAAGGTGTAGCACAAGCACATTATGCCTTAAAAGATTAAAGAAGTTTCAGAGCCCATTTTTATATTTTTATATAACAATCTCTTCTTTCACTCTGTATTATACTGGAGGGACACTGCAAAGAGACTTTGACCTCATTCACAGGAAATCTACCTCGCTGTTCACTTCCTTAGTCCATACTTGACCAGTTTATCAGGGAGGATTCTAGGGGAGATACTGTCAAAAGCCTTACTAAGTCCAGGCAGGCAACATCTACTGCTCTTTCCTCAACCTCCAAAGTAGTCATTTTATTGGAGAAAGCTCTAATAGGTTGGTGATCATGGATTGACCAACATAATAAGGGGACTTCATAAGTCCATGACAACTATTTCTAATCACTTTCCTGTCTTTCATATACTTCAAAATGTTTTCCATTATTATTTGTTCTGTCATCTTCTCTGAGACTGATGAAAAGCTGACTTGCCTGTAGTTCTCCAGATTCTCCTACTTGCTATTCCAGAGAATGGGCAGAGGCTTGCTTTCAAAGACTCAATAGAGGCCTCATAATGACCTTGGTCAACTCCTCAACACTTCTGGGTGCATCCTGTCATGTCCCATAACCTTGTACATGATCAATTTGTTTGAATATTCCCTGCCCTGATCCCTTTTCACAGAGCATTGCTTAGGACTTTCCTGCTAGTCTCTGGGGCCTTGGATCCCTGAAAGCAAATCTCACCAATAAGAGAATAAGGCTAAAAAAAAAGACATTACATGTCTTGCATTGTCTTCAATGTTCTTTTGTTACTCACTGTCCTGCTCCATTCAGCAGTGAGTCCACATGCTCCCCAGTCTTCCTTCTGCTCCTTACAGGCCCCTAGAAACCCTTCTTGTTCTCTTCAAATTGCTGTTTGTCAGGCAAAAATATGCTTTGGCTTTGTAAATCCATCCTTCTGTGCTTGGAAAGTGTCCCTTCATTTGTACGATGAGTACTTTTCATGTATAGATATTTACAAGAGTTTACAACAGAATTCTTTTAAACAGAGTAGGGAACAAAAACAGTGACTTCTACCTTTCACAACAAGTCTCTGCCCTTCAGTTCTACTCACCCGATCTGTAGCGCTCATCCCGTGACCCTGAGGACCTGCGACGGTGATATCGGGAGGAAGAGGACGGAGTAACCGGAGTTCGACGTTCTTGTGGTAATGCCTGGTCCACTCCTGCATTAGTAATAAATAAATGAATAAAGCTCATTCTGATTGAATTCCAGAAGTTTAATAGCGAGGCATTTTCAGCTACTAAAGGCCAGGAAATAAGCAGTAACTGCACCAAACCAGGCCTAGGTAGCAATCTGTTCTGGCCAAAAAGTGAAAATAATTCAGACATAATATATACCTGCAGCATCTCCTTATACTAGTTCCAAACATCCAGTATGTTAAACTTTGCATTCATCTCTTTGCCTTACAATTTTCTTTTTTATAGCACAGGTATTTTTTGAAGGCTCCTTCAAAGACAGCAGTGGTATAACTGCAGCATTGTTATACAGACACTTCCAGAAACTAATTCTCCTTCACAGCCTCCCTAAAAGAGTGAAGTGAGTTACTTACATAGAACAATTCAGACAAACAATAGGAAAACAAATGTGAATATGTAACAGTGGTATAACACACCACCCAGACCTCTCTCTTCCACAGAACAACCTGGGTAAACAAACCCAGTATATGTGTATAGCTTAGATCTCATAAATCAGAACATTGGGACTTGTAAGTCACAGAGGGAGAACAAAACACAACAACAAACATACAAACAAATCCCACCAAAAAGAAAAAAAGAAAAACAAGAGACCCTAAAAAAGTAAAATTTATTCTTTTGCCTTTAATTTTTTGCCTTCTTTTAAACTTTTAAAAGCAGTTACATACTGTGTAACTATAGAGCCAGAAGTAAAACCGGCTTCTTGCACTTAGAGCTGCTGGTAGAAAAGATCTGTTAAAAATTAATTAAATGATTAATAACTAAGCTCAAAGGGATGATTAAAAAGTGAAATTGGATTCAACAAAGCCATGTTCAATTTTTCTATTAAAGTACAATGCAAAAACAGTCTGTGATTATTTCTGAACTATTTAATGCCTGTTTATTGGGGGGATATAAGAATTTACTTTTGGGGAATCAAGAATTTTTATGTTGAATAAAGACCAATAAAAAATATGCCACATTGACTTCCATGAGTCTTAATTACACTGCAGTGTCAGAAGGCATCTCTTAGAAAAGTCAGCACTACGTTGTGCATCTCTGTGATGCAGACATCAAACTGAGAAACAGCTCCTCTCTTAAATCTCCGGGATATCACATACATCAAGTCTGCTGTGATCCCATGGAGAAGGGCCTGCTTGGCTAGAAAGCATACTTGAAGTAAAATCTCATTGGGAGATAAAAGGCAGAGTGAATCCATAAATGTTCCTTTACTCAGATTGCGATTAATAATTCATTTTCTTAATTCAAATAAAGTATCTTCATTCATCTGTTCTGTCTCCACACTACAGCACTGCGCAATTTCACCACAGTACTGCATAATTTCACTCACTCTCAAGCCTTTACATTCTTTCAAGTACATGTACCTAAATTCTGAACCACTGAAATTGTTCTGAAGGAATATTTTCTCCTCACTGGTGGCCTTGCTGGTTCACCATGAGAATCACTGATACAACCAACAACAAACAGTAACTTGAATTAATTTTTATTGAAAATGATCAGAAAACGATGCTTCAGTCTGTACAAGGATCTAACCACATCTCGGTCCTTTTCCATAATGCCAGTCTCATTGTACAGGAACGAGAAACTTTCTGGAAATCACATATATTTACAAAATATTGACAAATCGCAGCCAAAGACACACACCTAAAATTGCTGTTGTGTCTCAGAGTTTTGGTGAAGAAAGCAGTGCCACAGCATCACTGCCAGTGTATGGCAACGGCATGCAGACAAGAATGTGCCAAAGTTATAAGGAGTTGCTACTGAAGTACAACACGATCAGGGAGAAAACCAAGACCAAATACATTTTTCCAACAACAAAGCCACAGACAATAGGCCTTAGAAACAATGAAGGGAGTTAAATCGTGAGGAAAAGCATCAAAAAGATGCGAAACTTCTGTAGCAGGCAGACATTTTCAGGTAGACCTGTAGCTGTTGGGCAGAATACATTGAGGCCCTGGTTTCCTCCTCCTGGCCATTCAGCTGTAAGACACCCCAGTGGTCTCAGTCTTGTTCTCTGCAGCTGCAGGTTGTAGAAAAAGCCCTTTTCTGGGGCACAAAAAGGCAGTGCAGCCTCAGCCTCTTACCCAGGCATTGCAGGTGACAGCAGAAAGCCCGACCAGCCAGTCAATTATACTGGTCTGGTCTGCCCAACTGGGAAAGGCCCTGCCCTGCTCCAGTTCCCTCCAGAGTCTTGTACTTTCTAAAGATACAGAAAACTCTCATTTTATCTTAAAATTTGGACACTTTGCACTAGTTTACCTCCCTCCTACTCTTCATGTGACCTGTTACAGTCAGTAACAGGGAGTTTCTTTAACAGTTAGGAATGAGGCAACTCTAACGTGCTGGTTTGCGCTTAGGGACACAACAAGCTCTGTGGGAGCAACAAAAAGCTTCTGCTTTTTGGGGGGATTACTTAATAACTTTATTTCCCACTTTCCCATCCATACAAAAGCAGCAAATAAACCTCTATTCCGATCAGGACATGCAAGTATGGCTCCCACTTTACAGAAGTTAAGTCTGCAGTGAAGCAGAGTTCTGCACCAGCGCTCTGTGGGGAGACCTCTCTATGTACTCAGCTCTCTGTTGTGTGAAAACACAAAGCATAGCTGCATTTAGAGAGACAGTAAGAAACCTTACAGAAAGGGCTGGAATTGCCAAGCACCGCAGGGACCCACACCTTCCCTGAGGCAGCTCCCTTGTGCAAGACAAGGTATGCAGCAGCTGGAACCTACTGGCTGCCATTTCTGAGCGATAGGTAGAAGTAAAAGCCATGCAGAATACCATGAACTCAGAGAAACGCTGCCATAAATAGCGAAGCAGTGTTAACAGCTGAACTGTTCACCTCCATGAAGGCTCTAGCAATACAGTGCAGTAACAAGCATCTTTTTTTCACTTGGAATTCTGAACATAACTAAAACCCCCAAATTGATGGCTTTCACAGGCAGCACACAGGGTCCTTGAGTTAAGTGCTAATGCTTGTTGAAGTGCAGCCTCACAGAAACGTATTTGTGGATCAGTGCGTGTGGTGGAGTAATGGGCCTTGTGAATTCATACCTAGATCAATTCCTAAATCTAAGGAGGCAGCAGAGCAATGAATGGCTTTCATTAAAGGAAGGACAGTGTCACCCCAATGCCCTGTAGACAGACACAATCCCAATCACTGTCAAAATCTCATCATTCTTAATAATGCCACAGGCCACCACATCCTTGCTGCTAGTGAGACTTAGAAAGGTAAGAACAATTAGCAGCACTGACTGACTCATTTCAAGTTAGAAAGAATTTGAGCACATTTATTTTATATAAAAGAATGGGAAGCCAGTGCTTTGTGCTCGTCATATTGCACATAAGCATTAGAAGGTGCACTGGTGCTAACAGCCATGCTCTTAATGCAAGCGTTAGTTCATTTATCTAATGCCACTAATGTGGGATTCAGCCTGCAGATTAAGACACCTATATTTAGGTGTCTACAAAAAGGAGCTTAAGCTGAGCTCCCATAATGAAAAACAAGAGACCTAGACTAGGACTCAGGAGTCAAAACAGAGGTGACCAGAGTCTTATCAGATGTTACAGAATATGATACCTGCCTTGAGCAGGTTCTCATGTGTCCCCTTTAAGTTGTTTTCTACGTGCTCGCCCTGTGTAGCTGTCTCTAATACCTTAGGGAATCTTGAACAGTATTAGACACTTGTGTTCATGCAACTCAGAGAGCCCAGTGGAGCCTGAAATCTATGCAGGTGGTCAGGGGAGGTATCTGCTTCAGAATAAGCTGAAAAGCTCTCTGGGTTTCGTCAGCTGAATTAACTGTGTCTCTTCACAAAAGAAAGGAAGCTCAAATACCAGGTTCATAGGCAGACAACTTAATGCAGATATATCAATCTACAAGTCCTAATCTGCAAGCTGGATTCTAACTTTTGTGCATTTAACTGAAAATATAAGAGCCACGGGAAAGCTATCTAAGCATACCACTGCAAGCTGGACAGTATTATTTTTATGTGCATGGAAGTCAGAAAGCTGTCAGCTGGAAACAGCTTTCAGTCACCTCTTTCCTTCCTTTTTTTCTGTCTTTATCTCTTTGTTCATCCCTTTCAGTCTTTATTACTTCTTTTTTGTAGCTGAATTATAGGCCCTTGAGGAATTTGAGGTCCTTTTCAACCCAGGCCATTCTATGATTCTATAGTGCTACGTGCTGGTGATGCTACCATAACTGCATGGCTTTCTCCAACAGTGGACAACTGTTTCCTCAGTGACAGCTGACAGGTTGCTTTGATGTATCATGTATTTCTATGACTAGGTCAAAATTTTGAACCTGAAAATGTTTAAGAGCTGAAATGTCTAATTGATATGAAATAGAAGGCATTCTATACTCAGGCTGCTTTCACTGTTCTAAACCCAGCTGACAGCATATAACCCAGGAGAAAAATCTGTAGAGGAAACCCAGTAACTCCAGGGCTAGAGGAAAGGAAGGTTAACAGTATTTGCAATGCAGTTTTAAGAAACAGTATTTACGTTCAGTTCAAAATATTTCCTGGACTTCTATGCAATGGCTGCTGACTCTGCTTTAAAAGCAAAGCATGAACACACCGAGTATTCTGTAAACAGGTTAAATGTCACACTGCTCCCATGGAACTTGTTACTTAGCATGGCATTTCACTCTTCCCATCTGATGTATATAGAAGTAATAAATTCACTGGATCAGCCTAATCCAAAGAAGTTTTAAAAGGTGACACTACTACCCAAAATCAAACAGGGAAGGTATGCCAGCTTTTGCTAGATAAACCTTGAGAAGATGGAATTTCTGATGAGATATGTCTCATCAACAATCTATTTTTCAGAGGTGAGTTTTCACATTTACTCCCATACTTGGTTTCAAACAACATGCATACTTGAAGTCCATCTTCTTCTTTCCTTATTACAATCTCCATCTTGCGCTCCAGCATTTCCTTGTATGTGTTACGCCCTCAGCACAAAATTAGCACGGATAACAGAATCACACAATTACAGAATGGCATGGGTTGAAAGTGACCTTAAAGATCACCCAGTTCCAACTGCCTTCCATGGGCAGGGACATTTCCCAACAGACCAGGCTGCCTACAGACCTATCCAACATGGCCTTGAGTATCTTCAAGGACAGGGCAACCTGCTCCCGGGTCTCACTAACCTTTTCATAGAGAATTTATTCCTAATGTGTAATGCAAATCTACCTTTTTTCCATTTAAAACCATCATCCCTTGTCCTGTCACTGCACTCCCTGATGAGGAGTTCCTCCCCAACTTTCCTTTAGATCCTATTTGGGTACTGGAAGGCTGCTGTCAGGTCTACCTGGGACATTCTCCAGACGGAACATTGTCTCTCAGAGATGATGGATATCACATCACTGCTACAATTCATACATGATGTTTGATTTCCACTTTTCTATGTCATTCCCAAAGTTTCAGTGTTAGATTTGAAGGCTTTTATGGGAGAAAAGAACAAAAAAGGCATTCACCAATGCACTGCTCGATTTACACTGCAGGCAGTTTAACATCCTCCGTCAGCAGTCAACAAAAAAATCTGCTGCAGATCTGTCCCTCCTGAGCACTGTTGTAAAGTCAAGCAGGTTTGCATTTTGACAGTGGCAGCCAGCTCTTTGCATGCCTCTGCTCACTCCTTCTGCTCTGTTCCAACATGCATGAGCTTCATTTCAAGGCCTGCAATGGTGTATTTCTTTTCTTTCTTATCCATTGTTCAAATCGGATTGAGCCTCCTTCTCTCACTCATTTATCAGATTTTCAGACAAACATCTTGACGTTTGGTCCTACATTCTATTTCACATACGCTCTCCATGAACATCAACATTATTTCATTGCAATTCTTCATATTCTTCGAAGAAGATTTTGACTCTGATGTGTACTAAAAATATTCCCCCTCCAAAAAAGCCATTGTGCTAAGCGCTGAAATCATTAACACATTGCTAGCTGATACACTAGCTGATGGCATCAAGTGCTCATTTCTTTCCTTATATTTCTTCCCTTCTCATTTTTGTCTTATTATTAGTGTACAGCCTTTGAAGGGAGATGTATTTTTCTCCATGTTTTAACACAGTCTGACACTGTGAGGCCTCAGTACAAGATAGAAAGCAAAAGTGCCAACACAAAATACTTTTGCGCCATGATTTCCCATCTCTAATACATCTCTGTACTACTTTCAAAACCACGTCCACAAACTGTAAAATGCGTATTTTGCTTTACAACCAGATCCATATTGTGAGCCTACGCCCGTGCTTTGAAATGCCCCGTCATGGCTCTCCCTTGCTGAGATCTTTGAGAATTAGGAAGGCACAACACTGCTTATTATTAATACAGTGAATACATGAGGGATTTTTTTCAGTTCTAAAATCAAGCTTTGTTTAAACATTTCCTTGCAATCTCTGCAATCCAAATAATGTCTGCGGAAGAGAAAATGAAATTGTAATTGCCAAGTTTACTTTCAGTGCCCAAAGTGCCAGCAGCAAGAATAGTAAATGAAGGCACACATTCACATAAGTACGCAACTACGTGAACATACTACAGATATACATAAATATGTCTCGTTAATAACAGAGGATACAGAAAATGGTTCCTATTATTCTACAGAAAATTGTTTCATAAAGTTTGGGGACTTTCTATGGGAGCATATTATCTGCTCTGCACTGAATAGCTTGAAATTTCCTTGCAGCACCAGTGCTGTAGGGGCTCCAGCAGCAGGAGATGCAGCACTCTGTCTCCAGGCCAGCAGAAGGAGCAGCAGGTGCCTTTTAAGAACAGCATCTCACAGGTTTATTAGCAATGATAAAAAGAGTGCTGGTGACTGGTCTACATGGTTACACTACAAATAGAGCCACAATGGTCATATCAATGATGGGAAATTACTGAAAGTAATCTGGTGTAGACGCGCCACTTGATTAAGAGGGAATGAACCACCCATGTTCAAGCTGTTAGTAGCAAATCTTAATTGATAACAACATTGTCTCTCTGTTCTGTGAATGAATAATCAAATTTCCTAGCAAAAGACTGCAAACTGGGCAAAAAAAAGAAAAACCCAAGCTTATGAGGAAGGCTGGTAATTCAGTTATTTTTCTTTTAGGGAGGGTTTCTCCTAATAGCACACATGCATCTGTCCACATGTTATCTTACCCAGAACTGACTGATCTAATCAAGATAATCCTCAGAAAAGTATTCTGAAATGAACGCTTGTTTAAGTGGTTATTCTTTCAGATCTTGGCTGTCAGGGCTTCTCTATAGAGACAGTAAGAGAAAGGTCACAAGAGAGACCGAGATGCGCGTGCAGATAAAGGGTCCAGATTCACTATTCATTATTTTTAGATGTCTGGCATACAGACATGCTAAGAAAAGAAAAATCACTCTGTGCACTGAATGTCTCCATCTACAAACTGACATCCCAGAGCCAGTGCTTTGAGGAAAGAAAGCTGCAGTTTGGTCTCCTTAAGTTAAAGCAGGTGGGAATTTAATGGGAAAGAAAAAAAGAGGCTCCCCCTGTCCCTTCTCCCATTACCATTGCCAAAGGCAGCATATCCACTTTGGATTCCTGAATGTTCAACAGCCTGGCTAGGCTGGCACAAATGTCCTCTGCATATGTGCAGTCTGTGCAGCATCTGGATGTGTCAGACCTACAGTGCATGCACTGTGCAGTCAACTTGCAGATGTGAGGTGGATCCAGCAAGTCCCCCATGTGTCAGACTCACGGTGTATTTGCTGCGTAGCATGTCTGACAACCTACTCCCTGGGATTTTCCTGTCTAAAATAGAAACCTTAATAGTGCACTCCCACATCGCCTGATGGAGTATCAACCACATGGCTGCACATCTTCCCCTTCTGAATTAGGATTATACTAATTCCTGAAAAGTAGCAGCTTTCCCTCTCTAACATGATAGCATTCCAATGAGTGCAACGCAAAGACCTCTGGTATATGGATATATATGTATGCACTTCTATGTGTGTGTTGAGAAATGTAAACAACACAGTCAGAATCCAATATGGATTTCCTTTATAGCATAACGGCAAATTTGTCTGAAAATGAGAGGGTATGGGTTTCTCAAAGGGATGGTGTTTTCACAGGTGTGCCTTACACAGACAGAACCATAAATTCTATTTTCCTTCTGCCCAGCTCTTACACTGTGTCACGTCTGCCCTGGGAGATCATGGTAAGCACAAAGGAAAGACTCCACATGCCCACATGACTGGCAGGAAAAAATCTGCTGTCTTGGGGACCTGCTAATCCTCTGCTACAAGCTCAGGGAGTAGGAATCTGCCTGCCACCAGCCACAGGATACCTCCTATAGAGAAAGGCTGAGGGAGCTGGACTTGTTTAGCTTAGAGAAGGTTCCAGAGAGACCTCACTTTGGCCTTCCAGTACTTGAAGGGAGCTTATAAGCAGAAGGACCAACACAGTCTGACGGTGACAGGACGAGAGGGAAAAGCCTTTAAGCAAAAGGGGAAATTTAGGTTAGATGTTAGGAAGCAATTTCTTTTACTCAGAGAGTGGTGGGGTGCTGGCAGAGGCTGCTCAGAGAAGCTGTGGCTGGTCCATCCCTGGAGGTGCTCAAAGCCAGGCTGGATGCAGTCCTGGGCCGCTTGAGCTGGTGGTGGTAACCCTGCCCATGGCAGGGAGTTTGGAACTGGATGATCTTTAAGGTCCCTTCCAATTCAAGCCATTCTATGATTCTATGACATGCCCAGAAGGCACGATGTGTGACTGCTGAAGGACACAGCTGTAGAGGCACAGCTGGGACCCGTCTTATCTGTCCACACTGCAGACACACAGCCCTGCAGGAAGTCCTTCCACAAGTGTGCTCTACCAGCCTGGTGCCTGCTCCTAAATGCTGCCCTGCTTCTGAAAGGTTTGGAGTTTCCAATATTCTGCTGAGTGTCAGAACTCTACTTAGAGTTTCCACAGAGTTTCAGTCTCTACTTAGAAACCGCACAGAAGTTGGAGCGCTCAGATTCTAATTCTGGTGGACTTGGACTCTTCCAGTGCTCTACCAGAGACTTCCAGTTGAGGCACACTCACAGACAGATATGGACTGAAAAAGATACATTCATTGTGCTCACCAAAACGAAAATAAAAGAGAGGCCGGTTTCCTGCCGTGCTGGCTGCTCTCTCTCTAGCGGCCGCTTCCCGGATGTCACAGACCCCAATGTTGGCAGTGCGGAGCATTCTTCTGGCAGCTCCTTCACTGTGTTGCAGTCTACACCGTACCGCGGCAGCTCCATTCGCTGCTGTAACAAGTTGAAAAAACTAATTAATTCACGTTTAGTTTTTTTTTTACATTTGTTACAGCAACGAATGGAGCTGCTGCCCCCATGCAGTACAGCACACACGCACACACACGCACAGACACTACAGGACGCTCACGGAGCCAATGAGGTCAATGTTCCACTCTGCCAACATTGGCGTTAGGAATGTTAGCAAAGGTGCAGCAAGAGAACTTGGATGTCCAAACAAAGGGGAACTGCCTTTGGATTTCCTTAAGTTCCTTGGGTGCAGTCACAGAACACAAATCCCAGCCCTTCCCTGGGATCTTCAATCCCTGCAGAAGAGCTGTGCCAATTTCCACACTGTTTGAAAATCTCTCTTCAGCTTCTCCTCCTTTTTAACAACAAAAGCTAAGACCAAAGTTTATATATTCTTGCAGTTCCCCATCAAAACACATTACAACAAAGAAACAAATGACTAATTTAATCACCCATATGACTGTTTAGATATTAACAGAGGCTTAAGAAAGGTAGCATCTGTTACTTTATTTCTTCTTGTAAAGGATTCATCTTCCCCTTCCTACCGAACAGGGACCTCAGGTGAGTAAGGTCTTAGAAGGAAAATAACAAATTGCAGCTTCAGGTTTTGTCCAAAAGGCAACACAACAAAACAAACAAAAACTACAAAGACAGCAAAGATCAAGCACAAATAATATCAGTTTCTGGAGGAAAAATCTTTAATACAGTAGAAGCAATAACGTCCTTTATAAAACAGTAATTCATTTAGCCATGAGCTAAATGATTGAACTTAATGTGTATACAAGGAAATAGTGCACAATATTTCAATAGCCTTTTCCTCTCCTTCCTGTCATAATCTTCCTTCACTCGTCCCCACATCCCCAGTGCAAGATTTCCTGGGAAATGGTACAGAGGGAAACATTCACCCTGTTTCTTTCCATCTTTACAATAGTGCTAAATCTGTTACGTCATCAGGGATGACTTCTCCAAATTACCGAATGGATCTCACTATAGGAGTGATACAGATTTCTCTGCTGTCCGTTTGCTGGAAAACTTTAATACCGCAACAGAGACTTTGAAAAATAAACCTCAGTAAGTTCTCCACCTTCTCTCTTTCATCATTACACGCATGATGAGTCCTCAGCAGTTTGAGACAAGTTTACAGTTAGACCAAAAGTCTATCAGCTCACTGGAGGACAAGCTGTATTTTCTTCTGTGAATAATGAAATGCACAACTAGCTGTAGAAGTGAACACTGGTACCAACCATAACCTTGTGCTGAGGATTACTGTTAGGTAAGTCTTCCCATAACTCAGTACATCTAAGTGCAGACATAAGAACATACTGTATGCTTGATAGTTTGGTCAGCAAATATCTGCAAATTTAATGACTGAACTTATGGGACTGCAGCTCTGCTGATTTGATTTGCTTCTTACAACTCACAACTGTTAGTGTTGACGGTTAGTGATGTTACAGTCATCCTCAAGTCAGAAATTATCACTTCAGAAAGGCTTCTGTAACATTGAGGTCTCTTGAGGAGTTTGCATGAGTGAAGCATACCAAATGAAATCCAAAAAGCCCTAAATACCATTCTGCTATGGAGCTAGCTAATGTACTCTTAAAGTAATGCCTCCTACTTTATAATGTTGCCCCACAATCTCAGAGGAGGATGTTGGAGACATGGCAGCAGAGGTTGAACCTTCCCACCAATATTCCATTACAATTTGTTGCCATGTGACAGATGGCAGCAGAGGGGCAGCCTGACAAAAATACAATTTTCCTTCATGCAGAAAAAAATATTACACATAGACATTCACTGATGCTTGTTGACTGTTTATAAAGACCAAACCGTGGATGTGAGCACTGTGAGGCAGTGGGTGGTACGTTTCGGCAGTGATGACAGCAACATGAAAGACAAGCCACATTCCAGACAGCCATGCAGATCTTTATGAGTGCAGCATGCAGGCTCTTGTTCATTGCTGGTAAAAATGCATAGCTAACAGTGGTGAATATGTTGAAAAATAGTGCTCTGTAATTGAGAATTTTCTCTATCAGATAGTGCTGTTCTGCTCTTTGTATCTGTTGTTGTTTCCATGGAAAAAAATAGGAGGCTTTCCTTCCAGAGAAATATATGTATGTATATACGAAAATATATATTTACATCTGAAGAAGCCAGAATATGGCAGTACCTCTACATAAGCAGTTAAAATAGAAAACCATCAACATCATTAAGAAAGAATATGGTAAAAGTGAACTAGTTCCCAGGTCTGCAATGAAAATACAGCTCAGAGGAATGCCAAGTGCAAATGGAGCCTCTATACAGCTAGTGAGACTGCACAGCAGAGCGTGGCAGGCTCCCGTGAGGCTGACACAAAGTGGAGGCCTACAATGATAAATGAAACCACATAGATGGCTTCAAGATCCAGTGTCTTTATAAAGCATGAAATCTGAAGAGTTTTTTCTTATTTCTGGTAAACACATATAGGAAATAAGTTAAATGAAGTAATATATAATTTGAGATTTGATTTCATATGAAATTTTTTGTACGCTTTTGGGGCAGGTACGTGTAACTCACTCCTAAATACAGAGACCAACTGTTTATAAAGGATCACCTGATTAAAGGATTAAGACTCATTAAAGGACAAGCTGAAGTCTAAGGGATGTTGCTGGTCTCTCTGTTGACTTCAAAAGTAAGATCAGGGCAGGAAACCCAGAAGTGGAGAAAGGAACAAAGTTATAAGGTTATCTTCCACTCAGGTATACCTGTTTAGAAGGCTTTACTTGGCAAAAGTCGTAATGAGTTAGGACATCGCATTTCCTTCTGTATTTTTGCATCACTTAACCATAAACAACGTCTCTAACAACCCTAGGCTGATTTTCTTTTCCAGACGTGACTGCCAAACCCACAGAAATGTATGTAAAAAATGCGTATACGTACCAAAGCAGACATATCTATGTATATAAATATACATGAAATGGATGGAATAAGCTTTTTTTCTGCATAACAATAGCTTTGTTTAAACCACATAATTTTTTTTCAAAGATGCAGATTTTTATTGTGGCAACTACCAGTATGCCTGACATCTTCATATATTGCAAGCACAGTTACACGTACCGGGAGGCTGTGGCAGGTAGGCCCCAATTAATTTTGATCTCTTCTTTTCATATCCCTTCTGTGTGATGTCACCTGCCAAGAAAAAGAAAGGAAAATCAATAACATGTTGATAAAGACCAAGTCTAGCTGCTTAATGGCAGCACCACGAGCTTAGACACCGCTGCACTGTTTGTCTGTCTTGACAATTATAATGAACAAATGAAAGCACAGTATGATCATTCTACCCAGAAAAATAAAACTCATTTACGCCAGAACCCTTCTGACAAGTAAATACTCAGTCTTGATTTATTCCAGCACTGGAGTCCAGCAGCAGATTTTTAAAACCATTCTGATATGCTGTCACACAAGCTTTGGAAAGCTACGATGACCTTCATTAGGTTAACAAACAATGGGTTATATGGAATGCGTGGGCCCACGGTGGCTGGCAAAACCCATTGCTGATTAGCATTTTCTATCATTAATGGGATTTTCCTAATCAAGCATGTAAAGCACAAAAGATTTGAAACCACTGCTAAATTATTTCCGCAATATAAATGTTCTAGCTGATTTCTAAGCAGCAATGAGATCAACAGGAACAAAACAAAACAAATCTACCACAGATTGACTAGAAAGTAGTAGCTCAAAGACTCTTTGTCTGACTTTCCAATAGAATCTCTAACTGATCTTGGAGACCAACTGTTTGAATTTCCTACTATTACTGCGGCTCTTCATTGTGTTTACAGTTTCCTTAGGCAACTTCTAACATAAAGTTTAAAAAATGCTTTCCTATGCACACATCCTAAAAGAAAGTGATGGATAATTAGATAAGCAGGATGAAACAGATGCTTCTAGTGTTATTAGAAGACCTCATCACTGGAAGGGACAAAGCACAAAAAGAAGCAGAACTTTGGCATTGACATCCAGCCAAACACAGCGCTGTGTGTCTGCTCGGGCTCTTCTGTCCCCATGTTCAACCTTCACCTAAGGAGACCATTTGCTAAGAGGACTGCATGTCCATTTCATTCCCAGGCACTTTGGTAAATGGATGCTAAATTAGTAACAAATGTATAGAGAGAGCTTGCTGTGGGTGGGCCTGAAGTCAATAACTACATCAAAACACCTTCAAATGGCAACAGTTGTTCCTCAGCAGAAGATCCCTTCTGCGGGAGGGCTGCAATAAGCAATAAGGAGGTAAGATTCTCCAAGCCTCATTGCCAGTGTCCTGAGCCAACCTCTCACCCCTCACTAAAAAAAAAACAGTGCTTAAAATAACACCTACTCTGTGCTACTGTATCTCAAACTGCTCTACAATAGAAGTCAGCTGAAATATCTGTATTTTTAAATGAGGGAAGTGAGAGTGAGTGAAGCACTTGAAATGATAACTGCACCATATTTACCCAAGGAAGTGGTAGACTTGGCAAGAGGACCTATGTTCTTACAGTTCAAACTCACTGACTCTTTAAGCATGTATAGACCCCTTTTGAACTCTTCTATCATGTGTTCTAAGCAGTCAGCTTCTCACAAACCAGACAGTAACTATAGATACCACTTCATTAAAATGTTTCTGTTAACAAATGTATTTATTTCCATCTGAAAAACATAAAATATGAGCATTTTTTTCCTTTTAAGCTTTGTTAAACAAATTGCCATTCATTCTCCTTGCTCATCAAGACTGAATTCTTACGCATTCCAGACACACCTTAATTTGAATAAAAATCTGGTATTATGATTATTTCCTGTTTGCTTTTAAAGGAGTACCCCATGGATAACCATCATTGCATTATGGATGTATAGGGTGGCAATGCCATTTTAAACATGAAACTATGAGCATTAGGTCCTTGGGTACTGCACACATGGTAGTACACACACACAAATCACTACTGTGCTATAGTCACGTGCATCATTGCCCTGGCAACCAAATCTAAAATAAATACCAAAAAAGCACCCTAAAGGAAAATACAAAATCGCCAACATTTTCATTGTAGTATCACAATTGTATTTATTTGTGAGACAACTCCCTGCGCCTGGAAGCTGGAAGCACAGCAGCTGCCCGCAGCCCTCTGCTCTCCCACTGGAATCCTTGGATCTCACCTCCCTGTGGGCCCTGGTTCTGCTCTCAGGTCCCCCCGCTCTGCTCTCCTCAGTTCCACCCCACAGCCTGTCTCCTGCCTGTTCCTCTCCATCTCAATCCTGTCCTACCTCCAAGACACTCAGCCTCCCGCCTACACCAGCACTCTCCATGCTGCTCTCCTCCTCATCCTCCTGACAAGGTCCAACTCCTCACTGGTGGCTGGGCAGTGTGTTTTTACCCCGATTATTTCCCAATCCATATTTAAAATTGACTGTTGAGGACTAGTGAACATCAAGCATGCAGTAACCAATCCTCCTTCCACTGAACAAGTTCATTTGTTATTTCTCATCTTCTGGACTCTCTTCAGGCACTACGGGAAGAATGCCAGCTCTGAAATGAGAGGGACAGCACAAATAGAAGAAGATCCAGCCCTCCTAGGGTGAAGATTGCCTGGTTGGGCTGAACACAAGACCAAGGCTTAGAAACTACAAAGATTTATATTCCCCTCTTTACTTAAGATTTGTGCCCCAGCTTCTGTGACTTCCAGCCACAATTACATGCAACCTTCATTCAGTTGTGCTCCCCACAGTGATTACTGATTGCAAAATAACAGAAAATCACAGAATCATTAAGGTTGGAAAGACCACTAAGGTCATCCAGTTGAACCATCAAGACATCCCCCCCATACCACTGACCTTGTCCCTCAGTGCCACAACCACCCTTTCCTTAAACACCTCCAGGGACAGTGACTTTAAAAGCAGACAGTGGTTAGAAACACAGACCCCATGGACAAATGGGATGCTACAATACTGCCCAGAAAGAGGACTGCCTGAAGTAATGTAGATATGTTATGAAAGTTTCCTTTTCAACTGCAATGTTTATTAGTTGATCTATTGCCACTTCCTGAACACAAACATGCCCAATCTTGATGGACTGTTACCATAACATACAAAGTAAATTTTTTCAAGAGAAAGATAATCGCGTTAAATAAAATAATAATAATAAATTTCTCCAAATATTGCTTTTTCCCAGGAAAGTGCCAGTGCCTATTAGTGATCTCAGTCTTTATGCATGAAGCACAGGTGAAAAGCAAACGATAAAGGCAGGAATCACAGTTACGTTGTTTGGTGCAGTGGGCGCTCGATTTAATGCTCGGTGATCTCAAAGCCTGATGGATGCTGCTGGTTCGCAGTAACCACGCATGTTTTGAAATTAAATTTCAGGCTGGGACTTTCAATTATTTTTGGGCACTTGTGAAAAACCTGTCATAGGAAATAATGCAATCAATAATTGCTCTCAAATCCACAGACTGAAACAGGTCATCGGTGAGCGCCTTCCCTTTGCCCACGATTTTCTGCCCTCTAAAGATTCAATTTTCTGTAAGACTTGTTTATTGCTGATGACTCAAGTTCAATGTCAGCATCTTGGCAAGGGGGATTTGAATGAAACAAAGCTCCTCATAAAGAGAACTGTGACTCATTTTCTTCTCCCACTCATGATGCAGACAGTCTCCCTGTCTGGTCTTCCAAAAATATGCCAAGAGACAAAGCATTTCATTTCGGATGGTGCAAATACAGAGATATAAAACTGCACGACTCTATTTCATGCAACACGTACAGAGACACAGAAACATCCACGTCAGAAGCTGTTTCCTTTTCCAGTGTCTTTTTACAAAGATGATCAACCTCATTCTCAACTTAAAAATCTCATTCGAAATATGGCAAGGAAATGAATGGCAGACCATGGCACCGGTCAGAAAAACTAATGGCCTTCGCACACTTTCACTGCAAGCAATAGCATAAATTACACTGCTGCTCAAACGCCTCCAAGGGAAATATGCTGCAACTTAAAGGTTCACCCACACTGAGCTGCATTCTCTTTTCCCTCAAGGATACATTTTGTCCCTGTACGTTGCAAGCACAGCAGAAAATGGCTGAATTTCAGTGACAGATAAGGAAGTGTCTCCTGTGTACTTTACAGCTTATAATGGTTGCTAAAGTGGCTTCCAATTCAGGAAAAGTTATTTAAATATACGGTGCTACTAACAGACAAAATAAACCACATTAGCACCACTAATACAACACAGGTACAAGGCCTTTTCAATTTTAAAAGCATCCCTGCTCAAAATAAATACTTTCTTCTCATTCTCTGGATATACAAATGAAATATCTGCCACGTAATCCACTCATGTCTGAGCTGGAATTTGAACTCTGCATTAGTGACGAAGGAAGCCAGCAGCACATCATTCTACACCGCATGCACTTCTAGTATCTCTACCCTGAATCCCCAAGCATCCCTTCCCCACCTTCCCACTTACATTCTGGTCCCAAAGCCTCCAGCACAGCAGTGCCCCAGGCCTGGCGGGTCCCAGCGCTGTGCGCCCAGCCCTGCTGAGCTGCCTGGGAACCGCGGCGTTTGTGCCGCACGACTTTTATGGCCTGCATTATTGTAACGTAAACAGAGGCCGGTTTCACGGGGAAGGTTTCCATTCTCAGTGTCAGAGTTTATTTCATTATTTAAAGCTTTAACGAACACTTTACATAATGAAAGCAATCCTTGCCATTTTTGGAATTTTATGGCTGTTGGGACCCTTCATAATGTTGTTTTCCTTCCTTTATTGCTTTATAAGGCTTATAGGGCACCCTTGAAGTGTATATCCTTTTTGCAGCTGCTGGAAGCTCATCTTTCATCTCCCCACTCGCTTTCCTGTTGCCTATGAGGCATTTGCTTGTTCTAGTTATTCTCCCCGTCTCTAACACAAACCTTGCAGAGTCAGATCTTGCTGAAGATAAAAATAAAATACAATTCTGAAAAATATGCCTAAGGAAACACTTCTGACAAACGTTATTTAATAGACAGGCTTTATATTTCAAGTAAGAAACGCTCCCTAAAGAAGGACAATTACAGCCATAATTCCATTTATCATTATTTAGAACATAGAGTTCAGATGGAAGCAGGCAGTTCCATTGTGCCAGGTACTCCACCAGCTTATGTCCTGATGCTTTCTCAGCCCTGCAAATGTCTTGGAAAAAAAAGAGGATCCTTGAGGAGAACACGTGATAGTTATAAGAAACAAAGCAGAAAATACATGATCTGAACCAAACTGCAAGCACAGCTCCTCTTCTGTTCAGAACAATGCAGCCAGGCTTTCCAAAAGGGAAAACCTGCAAGAGCTAAGTACATTTCTTATTTTGCTACATCCATAGGAAGCAGCCTATGCTCCCAATCCTGTATTTTTAACCACTATTTTTCGCTACTTTGATCATTACTGAGCTCAATCAAAATTCCAAATGGGTCTGACTTTGGAAGAGAATGCAGATCTTTTAAAAAGCAACAGACTTCTAAACCTGCCAGCCACAAATCTGCTTCCAGGATTTTGATGCAACAAAGCACGGCCGCAGAGTTCTTCACTAATTTCAATTCAGAATAGAAGCCTGGAACTCGTATTTTCATACCCTAGATAAAAGAAATATAAACATCTTTTATCTGGTATATTGCAACTTCCTCCTTGTTTGTTTGGGTTCATCATATAACTCTTGTATTTGAGATTAGTTATGTTAGTCAATAATACAAGTGTAATGAATAATTTTATTTCACCTGCTGTGGATTAAAGACACCATGCTGATCTAAAAAATAAATAAATAGGTATTTACAGTAGTTGCACTGGCATCAAAATGCCAAAATCTCTTCCCACAGTTTCTGTAAACATAGAATCTCTCCTGGGCAAAAAAAAGAAGTGAGCATTTATGAGGCAAAAGACCTACTTTCCATGGCAATATTCATATTCTTCTGATGAAATGCTCCAACCCAAGTTTAATAGTGTGAACTATGTTATGTGATGTTCTAGAAAACCTATGTAAATATACAAGTTCCAATGAGCAACTCTCCTGATCCACTCCCAATTCACCTCAATTTCAATCACTAGTCTTGTTGAATTGCCAGTCAGCAGTAATCCAAGGTTTTTTTCAAGTAAAGTAGAACAACTCGTATTTCTTTTTAAAAAAAAAAAAAATGAAACAAAAACCATCCCTGAAGTATAGAAATATATTCGTTCTAAAAGCATACAGAGGGGAAAGACCTCCTCAGACACGCCATCTAACAGCAGGCTATGCAAGAACAGCAGAGATCAAAGAAGAGAGCCTTGCTCTGACTGATGTGCACTCGAAGAACAACATTAAGTACTTGCTCACATCCTCTCTTTCAGTCTCAGCAGATCTTTAACTATTCTGGGCAAAACAAAACTGCTCTCATTTGAGATTTAAGAGTCCTCTTCTGAGAACATCCTCTGAGACATGGTTATCTCTGGATTTACTTGAGATGTTGGTTCAAATTGTCTCTGGAGGAGAAAGAAAGTTGAGTTTTACATACTCCAACATCTAGGGTATCCAAGGAAGGCATTTTCTCCAGCAGTTATTTTGTGAGACCAACACCATCTGCCAAAATACTGGCTATCTCAACAAAACAAACACCTCACTTCTGCACTGTGCTCAGCATCTTCTACACTGTTCAACTGGTTTCCAGTTTGCTTAGGTTATCTTAAACCTCATTTCAATCCCTACTATAAAGGTTATTTCCTTTTTCCCTTTGATCTTTTAAATATGTAAAAACTAACCTATTATTTGTTCCTTTAAAGTACCCAACAATTCTTAGATATTCTTCATTTTGTTCCACTGCATCCCTCACTCTATTAAGCTGAGTCTAACCTTTTTCATTTATTAATTAGAAACCTCTCATGGTTTTTTAAGTCATTCAGACAAGTCTGCAAGAATTACTTGACTGTCTTTTCCACTGATCTGAAAGCAAACAGCTTTTGCTCCTCTAGTTTATGGAAACTCAAGGCACTTCTACACATCAGCCAATGATCTTCTGAAACTGCAAATCCCAACCATGAATTCACTTTACTTGTTCAACTATTACATCGAGTAATCAGGGAGCAGAAGAGTTTTTTCTTTTTTGTAATCACGAGTTCTTCATGACTTGAAAAGTTTAAAAACAGCCTTATATCCTGTTACTAACCAGTATTCTCCAAACCATTTCTAAACAGTTACAGGCTTCCACAATCATACACCTCCTGGAACTACTTCTTTTCTTACTGCTCTGAGAGACATAAATATTCACTGCAATTAATTTGCAACTCAAAGAAATAAGAGTTCAGGTTTTGACCCACATTCTGGCCTCAAAACTGAGGGCAATGTACATAGAAAAAAATCACTAGAATAGATCTAATCTCCGTCGATAAGTATTAAAAAATACCTGTCCTGATAATGTAAATTAAATATTTGCCTCTGGTCTAAAGAAATACTAATAAAAAAAGAATCCTTATTTTACAACTTGCAATTTAGGCTGTTACTTTAGCACAGATTTTGTTGACAGTTTGATACAGCAGCCAGATATGATAAAATGAAGAGCTATTCAGAGGCACCTGCAATACATGTTAATAGGGTACGTAGATCCCTTTGTGTGTTCTATGTAAAAAAATACATTTGAAAACTGCTGCTTATGTAATTTCTTCATGAACTGAATACACGTAATGAATTTTTTCACTTCCAAAAGAAATAACCTAACATATATTCCTGCCATTATCCCACTTTGTTCCAGAAGGAGCACAAGCAGCAAAGTGAATTAAGCACACGTCATCTGCTCACTCAACTCTATTCCAAGTGTGTGACTTAAAGAATAGAAGAGCATTAAAGCAGCTCAATGCTCTCCTGCTATGTGGGCAAAGCGTTCGTGTAGTACTGAAAATCCTTTGACCAAGGACTGTCTTACCAAAAGGCTGACTCAGATTCTAATCTCTTAAGCCTGAGAAACAACTCAAAAGGAAGAACAGTTGCACACCTTCAATTACCTCAAGGCACAATCAATGTGCCCGTTCTCTGCAGCGTTCACAATATTTGACAATTCCATTTTTGTCTGCTGTAGCACCTCCAAAGGCTCCTAAAGGTCTGCAGCACTATTACAGACATGATGTGACAGCTCGTACTGATGTTAGCACACAGCAGCTGTTCTCATAGGAGGCATTACCCTCTAGTGACTGTGAAACATGGCACTTGGAAATCTGCAAGTTTCTGCTGGGTTTGTTGCACTCACTTCTGTACAGTACAGAAATCAGATCACTACACTCTCATTCTTCTTTTTAGAGATTTATGATGTTTCACCAATTTCCAACTTGCAATCACTCTTGATCAAGACGCAGAAATCAGCAATGTGAACACATGTTTAGGTCAATACATCAAAACATGCATATGAACCGGCAGCTTGCTAATTATTATCACAAGCGTTTCTTAATTCACTGGTTTGCATGTATTTGCAGCCTACTGAACTGTATGAATCAGCAGGCTGATCAGCAAACATGCCAGCCCGGTGATCAAAGCAGCACCAATAACGTCCTTCACAGAAGCAATCAGCCCATTTATTTTTATAGGTGCAGTGCTTTAGAAGTGCCAACAAAGATCACTTATCCTGTAGACAAGTAACAAGAGATGTCATTCCACACTTTGTTGTTAAACCCCAGCTGAGGAGTGCACCAGCAGAGCATGGGAGGGCAGCCACTCTTACAAAATCAAGAATGCCAGAATTAAGGTAGGATTTACAGCCTTGTGTAATATGCCCAAGACAACAACCCTTTGGCAAAGCTCAGCTGCAGGCCAAGGGTGGACCTGCACCGGGGGCCATGTGCTGCTTGAGCTCTGGCCAGCTTCACTCAGGGCTGATGACTCTACAACGGCACTGCAAAGGTCTTTCAGCATCCACTGCTGTTCAGTGCTCAAAGGGCATATCATATATTTTAATTTATCCTCATTAATCATTTGCAATCTCAGATATTGCTCATCTGAGTATGATCACTAATCAGCTGCTGTCCATCTACAGTCTTCCATGGCCGAGGTCATAATTGATCCCATACAGCACACAGGCTGGAGTATTTCATCATCTAGCCCTGTTACAAATGCCTCACAGTTTTCATTTGATGCCAGCACTACTGGACACTTTGCTTGCAAGACGGTGAATTTATGGTTTTTGATCATGACAGTACCACAGAACTTGTCTCTCCCTGTCTGAACTTCTCAGCTTTCACTAAAATCTTCACTTTTATAACTCAAACACGGATGGCACAAAAACAATCAGACGCTTTCATTCAGTAGCTAAAAGGTGATTCCCATTCTATTTACATCATTCCACTAGTAAGAGGCATTGGAATACCTTTACAAATCAAATTGAAAGATGCAGCATCTTAGCGTATCCCAGAACAGAAATAACAGCTTTTACCCTTTCCACAATGATGCCGCGCTTTGGACAGCTGAAGAGGCAGTCATTAATTTTTATGACTGTTTGCAGAACTGGAAAAGAATGTAAAGAAACACAGGAACTGTCACACTGGATCCTGTCCAACGTTCTTTCACTTCTTTCAGCACTCTGAGTGGTTGTTACTTAGAGGGCAGAAGAAGGTAAAGAGTTTCAAGTGGGAAATGTAAATAATCTGCCCTCCTTCTCCTCATAGTGTCATTTGATCAAAAGTTGCTGCAGACTCACCTCAATCCCAGGGCCCATTATAAGAACATTTCAGCAGTAGTTGCTACAGCTCAAACTACCTTTTGCTGCCCAAATTAAACTGGAATCCCCTTTTGAACCTTGCCAAAGTCTTGGTTGAAGTCTTGGCCTCAACAACTTGCCATGAAGAATTAATGCCACAATGTAATTACACACTGCAAGGATTTGGCAACTTTTAAGTTAATTAAATACTCCCCTACCCTCTGCTCTGAAGAGTTCATGACATACCTTCTCTGCAGTGTTAGTTATTTGATGCACCTTTGTCAATTTGGCTCCTCACAAGTTAATTAATTCAAGACTTTCAACAAGCTCAAGATTCTTTCCATGCCATTTGCCATTCTCAGGTCATTCTCCAGAGGTGAAGGCATTGGTTTGGCCATGCCCACAGCAACGGTCCCAGACCTGCATGGTGCCTCTCGCTGCACCCAGGTGCCAACACACACCACCTCTTTTCACTCACCTGCTTCCTCCTAAATAACCCTACAAACACATTATCAGCCCAGAGTGCATTTTCTCAACATTTTAAAAGCTCCATAAAGCACAGATTAGTAACATCTAACTGAGAAAAGCTGATACATCTAATTCCATAGTAAGGGTAGGACTCAGGTGACTGAAGCCCAGATGTTTAATAGAAAAAATAAATTAAACTATTCATTCTGATCCATAGGTTCCATATAGAACATGTTTTTGAGGACTTCATACACAAGAATAAGAACAAGTTGACTTTAGCTAATAAAAGAAAGAATCTGTTTTTCCCTTGTTTCATGTTAGGGTTCTGTTCCAAATCTATCACCAGCAGCGACAACACGGCACCACGTGCCAATCAACCCTTTCCCTCCCATTTCTCTCCAAGAAGTATTAATGTAGTGCTGAATGCATGAGGATTTCTAAACATTTCAGTATTCTGTGATTTAAAACCTGCTAAGTTTTATTTTTTCACCTTGCCCTGGACTGCAATATATGAGCCGCTGCATATAATACAGAATCAAACAGAAAGCAATGCAGGAGCAACGCAGAACAACAGCATGTCTTATCCCCAGTGGCCACCAATTTATTGCTTATTTAAGAAGCTGGATGAAACAATCTCAGGAAAAAAAAAAATCCATTTAAAAGAAAAAAGCAACGTAGCCAAACCCCCACAGGCAAAATACCTGCTGTTTTCTTTAGAGATGGTTACTCCTATACAAGAATGCTGCAGCCAGGGTCCAGACTGTTTGTAAATTCAAGGCATGTCCAAGTGAGTCTGGCTGATGTAGTGAAACACTCAGCCAAATGCAGGGGTATATTTTCCTTGCTGTAACTGTCATCACTACCAACAGTACTGCTCTCAGCAACAGCACATTCCATTGTCAGTAGTGCAATAGGACTAAGTGCTATTTTACTGTCAATCCAAGTCTGTTATGGTACTTCCAATCACAATGGCACAGCCACCTGCTGCATCTGCAGCTCTGCAGGTACCCTTACCTACCAATGGGCCACTGCTGGTGATAATGTACAAAGGGAAGGAGCACAAACAGCAAGGATACAAGTCTAAATAGGAAAAACAAAACGTATCAACTACAATGTTTTCATTAGGCTCCCACCTGCTAAAGCAGCCTCTGTAAAGCTAACAGCTTCCTGGAGCAAACATCTGAATGTCTTTTCATTAAATTATTCCAGTTCACAACACTGAGACTCCAGCTTCTTCAGACCAAGGACTGACAGTGCTCTAGTGCTGAGCTGTCTGTAGTTTCACAGCCACAGAAGGGCACACACAACCTGGAAAATCACCATTCTCTGCATCTCTTAATACCACTGTAATATAAATAATGCAGAATGACAAACAATACATCTGTACCTTCACTATGGAAAAGCATTTGCCCTGTGTTTTACAAATCAGGCTGTGTAACCTCTGTAGGCCATATGTCAAACGGCCCATTTAAAAACCACACCATCTTGGAAAGTCAGGTGCTGCATAATGGCTGATTCCACAACCTACATTTTGTATACATATGTATGAAAAAATAACAGGGAGAAAGAAAATGCAGATCAGCTGATTTGTCTTTGGGTCATCTAATCAATGAGGTGACTGGATTCATTTTTAAAGTATCTATGAAGTCAAGGAGGAGAAATGTGAAATAGAAAAAAGTAATATAAGGGAAATAATCAAAGCATGCATTACTGTGTATAGATACTAAATAATAAAAAGTGGAAATTAAGAAAATAATACTGGAAAGTCCCTGTTATCGCTGCCAGACATCAAGCAGGGCAGAAATACAGAGCTATAGTAAGCTTAAAAATGGAGCGAAATGGCTCTGTGTTCTAGGGCAAGGTGGAAAGGCATCCACAGCTGTAACCCTGCAGACCAAATGGCACTGAAACAATTCAGGGCACAGACTGCAGGTCTGTGAACTTAGCAAACCTCACATTCGGTCATGAAAATTCAAGAGGTTCTCTGATTCATGATCCCGATTTCACAAACAGGAATCTTCTGTCCGGGTCACACTCAGCACTCGAGATGGATGTAGAAGAGACATAGTGCATTAACTACATGGAACTCTGGATAGCAGAAAGACATTTCTGCACACTTCAGAAACCACATAAAAAACTTCTTGGCCACAGGTGCATGTTACTCACCATGATTCTATCTCATAGGAAGAAAAACATGGAAGATGATTTATCCCTGAACTCCTACCCCTTTGGCACCCGAGAATAAGCAAACTGAAGGCAAATCGCTGTTCTACATAAATGTTCCTTCAGCTACTCCAGAGAAAAAACAGAACAATTTGGAATAAAGATGAATTAAAAACATATTAAAGTCATTCTTTAAACCAAGGAAATTTCAGTTTCAAATGGTAAATGATCATCAACAGCATCAAAACACCTCGTGCTCTTTTTACACTTCTTTTAATATATGAGGAATTAAAGTAAGTGTAACTTGCCAAAAATTGTATGGACGGCCCCACAGAAGATGAGAACTGAGTGCAGACCTCCAGTTGTCACTCATCCTGCTACACTAACCTCAAAAGTAGAAGACCCCCAGGAACACAATGTTTTCCTTCTTTTCTGATGACTGAATGGATTCTACGTTACATCTTTCTTGCCTTCACCAGTCACCAGGCTTGCTCCATATTAGCAAAAAATGAAGTCTAGAAAATGTATATTGAACGTGACTGGACTTAAATTTTCTATCTTCTTGCACTGTAGAGGCTGACAATTGCTTGGGCCTCACTGAGCTTTCTTTCTGACCTACATGTATTTCTTATCAGTACCCGACCCCTTCCACGGTCCCAGCAAAACTGGTTTCAGGTCATTAACAGCTGACCCATCCCATTCCAGGGGAAAAGCTACAGGGTGAAAAGTGACACCATCACTAGCAGCAATTCATGTCTTCTATGAAGAAAGGATGCACTTGTCCTGAGAGGCTGCATTCAAACCTCTCCTCCACAGAGAACAGCATTAAACACTGAGCTCTAGTAAACACCACAGTCTGGAGAAAGAGCATTGGAACAACATGAAACACCATCAGTACTTATTCCTTTTATAGAACAAACTACCTACTGCCATTTGGGAAGAAAAAACTGTGAGGACCATTGGGATTAAGCCTGTGAAATGTAATTAAAAATAACCAGAAACCTAAAGCAAAAAGATCTTAGGAATCACTAGAAGGGAATGGGGAACTTCACATGTCCAACATCACATAAACCACAGGTGTGCTCCATCCATCAGTGTACTTAGTGCTAGTCACCTTGCCTCAGAGAGGATATGTCAGGAAATACAATCACAGAATCCCTACACTTGGAAAAGACCACTAAGATCACCTATTCCAGCCACCAACCCACCCCAGCACCATGCCCACTAACTGTAACAGAAGTGAGGGAGAGCAGACCTGGAGAAACCTTTCTGTAAACTGCAAATCTAAGGTGACAAGTTCCATAAAAGTTGATAAACTGAAGGCTCTAAGAGATGTGACAGACTTCAATAAAATGAATAGCAAATAGATGGTAATACAATGGCTTTCCATCTAACAAAACAGGGAAAAATGGGTACCCTGAGGAAGCTATCAAGCAGCAGATTTACAAGAAATAATTATAAAAGCAAGTGCTTTTCTACATAGCACATAAATCCTGCATGGAACTGCTTGCTCCAGCATGATGTAAAGGACAAAAGTAAGACGAATTACAAAAAGGAACAGTCATATTTACAGAAAAAGGAGGTCCAGACACATGTTGGACCAGACCTAAAATGACTTATGTCTCCTATTGTGAGAAGCAGGCTATCTGACAGGAAGATACTCATTATACCTGTCCTGTGCTTTATTTTTTCCCTTACCATCTATAACTGACAGATGACAGATCTGAAGCAGGTTACTGAGCAGATGAGCGGTTTGAGCGATACAAGATAGTTGTTGTGGTGGAGTTCTCCCATTTCCTGGCTCCTCTCCTGTGCTAAATCTCTTTTCAGCTCATGCTGTTTGCACCAGCTAATCTTCTACTTAGCATGGATAAAGATCAGAAGTCATTGACCAGGAAGCCTCAGCAAGAAGCCTGCAGCACCCAGCAACACCAACTGAACCTCCACTATGTGAACCCTGGGTACTACGTGGGTACATGAAAAGGCTGACACCTGCAGCCTCCTCCATACCTCTCTCCTAAGCAGGGTCTGGTGGGTCCACAGTGAAAAGAAATGAGCCACGTGGCTGCATAAACACCAACGCCAAGCAGCCAGGATGCAGGTTAGGACAAAGTAGGAACAAACAACAGTCTGTTTTTTCCAGGGCTTCAATATTAGGGAATCATTTCTCTCCTTCCCAAGGAGATAACTATACTTCAAACTTTTTGTTCTCCAAGAAGTGGAGGGATGGGAAATATCAATGAAGTACAGTCACTTATGGCACGGCGGGCAAAACTGTTTCATTAGGTGAGACAACAAATCATACATACTGGGTGCAGGAATTCCTGCTGCATTTACGACTTGTGTGCACACATGTGAAGCCCCAGCATGGGCATTTTGGCACATGTAGGAGAACATACATTAAAGTTCATAATAATCACCGATTGTACTTGCAATCTAAACTAGCAGTTATGCTCATTCTATATATGAACGTATTCGTGAAGCTGCAGGACAGCAACATAAAAGACGAGCAATTCAAAGCTTCCCTGGTTGACACTGCAGGTAATGAGATTTTTTTTCTCCCTGACATCCTGTTTCATCTCACCTCGTGACTAAATAATTTAGTGCATTCTTAAAAACACAGACAAGAATTCTGAGCAATAAGCTGCATATGCCCTACATAATTTGAGTTTCCAACTTAAAAATAGATATTCCAGACAAAAATATTTTCCTATTCAATTGTCAACAGAAGGAAGTTCATTCAATTCATGAAACAAAGACTTTGGAAGGTGAGACGCGCACCACGGTAACAGTGAGATATTTTGCACCGTACCATTAATCCTGAGAAATGAGGTTTCAATTAAGGAACATTTCCCATCTGACTCTATCAGTTGGTGAAGCAAATGATGGCTTCAGCCAAATCAGTGTGGTGGTTATGACAGGTAACCCCCACAAAGGATGCACAATGTGCAGCTCATCTATAATTGGATCGATTGGAGGCATTTGAGTACCTATAATCAAAGTTTGATGTGAAAACTTTCTCAGATTAAAGCAGAGACAGCTGCAATCTTCATGCGTGGCCAACATGTGGGGACACAGTTTCAAGTCAGGAGTGATTTGAACTCTTCTACAAGATCTACACAGTGCACAGATAGGACAATAATGGAAGCTTCATCATCGTCAGCTTTTCATTCTGCTCCCTATTTACAGGGCTAGTAAAATTCTACAACTCCAGCGAGGCATTTCTTCCATCCCATTTAGGATAAAAGAAAAAGAAAAAAAAAAGATCAGCTGCATCAATTACAGAACATTCCAAGGCTTTCCTAAAACACACTGCTGGAAAATCGTCAAAGTGCTTAAATTTCAACAGGCTTCTCAAAGGCCCTTTGAAGTCTACAGAGGAAGTCTGCAGAGCCTCCAGTGCTGCACCTCTCACAGCCTGCCTGCGGGATGGGGGGGCTCACAGGGAGGAGAAACACTACAAGGACTGGGCAGAAGACTGGGAGAGAAAGGGGAGGAAAGACATGGGTAAATTCTGTGGTCTGGGATTCCACCTTTCCATCTCTGCTAAGGGAAAGCTGTTTGTGAACTTCTCACACATGGTTTAGGTAGTGCCCATCAGATGAAGCATGCCATGCGAGCATCACCTTGCTGTTTCCAAAACCAAAAAGCTGGGAAAGACCTTCTCTGCTTTGCAGTTTCTGCTTAAACTAAGAAATCTAGCAACCTGCTGAGGATGTGGATTGGTTTTGGAGCAGCCAGCATGGAGGAAGGTGCAATTTGGAAGTATGTGAATGGATCCCTGCAATGTGAACAGAAGGAAATGCTCCAATGATGCTGAATAAAGCTCTGTCAAGGAGAGGAGATCCTCCCCTTGTTGTTCTGTACAACCCACTGACGTGGTTTTCTAATTTTCTGGCATAAGAAACACGAGTTCATTTCCACACACAAACTGACGCTATTCCTGCAAATTAAACACAAGTGAAGAGTTTGTGTCTGGCTGCCTGCGTCAATGCCCGCATTGATATTACATGACTTTTTAGGGGCAGAATGATTCAAGAATGGGAAATAGTTGTATGCAATCTGATGGCATTGTAAAGTATAATCTGGATTGAGAATGATGAGAAAGCAAAGGCGCCTTCTAGAGCCATTTCTGGAAATGCCAGAATTAAAGCAGGTAGCACTGAAAGAAAAGTGCTTACATTGGCGTTACAGCACTTTAACACCTTTGTCCCCTTCCTGCATGTAGGGTAGGTAGGGTTGGATTGGGATGAAAATCCAGAGCTAAAAGCACATCTGGGTTCTCTCATTGAGAAAAGGAGTGATTTTCCAATCTGTGCTGGATTTCAGATTTAGAAAAGTATATATGGCAGACAGCAACAGCAAAGAACATTATGGTCAGTGGCACTGAATGTTTTGAGCTGGCAAAAGAAATTTATAAACCATTAACAATTTGTCTAGAGCATCTGAAATGGAGAGCATGCATTTATTCTGGGGCAATAAAAATATCCTCCTGCATAATATAGAAAAAGAGTGCAATAATATATCAGATAGTCTCAAAACCTTCTTGTAAGTGGTTCACAGCAATAAAATTTCATTATGGGAATACATGATGCAATTTTACTCCATGAAAACCCACACACATGTCAGCACCTCCTGCAGACTGAGGTGACCACGGAGCAAAACTGAGCCCAGGAATGTTTGTGGGAAATCAACCTCTATACAATGAAAGCAAAAAGGAAATTTCTGTGCTCCAGAGAAACCTGCCTGAGCAGGGGGTTGGGTCTATGGATCCCCAGAGGTTCCTTCCAGCCTGAGCCATGCTGTGATACTGCAATTTGCACAGTGTACCAAAGTCCTTTTCTCCTACATTTCCACAAACATTTAGAGCACTAAAATTGCTTAAATGAATGTTCCAACCCTGCCATGCCCACTTCAAGTGCTCTGTGAAGCAGGCTGGTGCCTGCAGGCCAGCAGCCCCTCTGCAGCGCAGCCTGTGCCAGAAAAGCCAGGCTGGGAATTCACGGCCATGTCATGGAAATTTCCCACAGCAGCTTTCACCATGGGTAACAATAGAGACCTATGAGAAATGAAAGCTTATTTTAACTGGGTGCCGTGCCAGCTCACAGCACAATGGATCCTTTTAGCAGAGGCGAGGCGAGGTGCAGTTTGCTGCTCTCCATGAAGAGGAAGGATGGCCCTTTCTCCAGGCCCAACATTTGGCAGAGCGCAGGTAAGCTGGGAATCAGGGATGCCAAAGCATGGGGGCCACCTCAAAGCACAGGCCAAAGAAATGCTTGGAAACTACAAACTGACCGTTCCCCGCCAACAAGCATAGCGTTTTTCTCCCCATGTCACAAGGCAGAGCTGCCACCTGCCCGTTGTCAGCACAGCTTTTCCCAAAGAGAAGCCCAGTCAGCCTGTCAAGTCTACAGGTCAGCTGCCACTGCTGGGGGCCTAGGGAAGACCCACAGGATCACCACAACCCCACAGCAACCATCTGGTGTCACTCATGGGACTCATCCACTGTCCGTCTCTGTGCTGTAGCATGAGGAAGCTGCAGGGGAGGCACACATTGGAAATAGAGGAACAACGCAGTGCTCTGCTTTACAGCTCAGAGCCCTGGCAAGGAGAAGGGAAGGAAAAAAGCAGAACATCCTCATATCCGAAACCTCCTCGAGAAAAATCCCAAACTGTCAGAAACACGTAATGGAAAATGAGATGAAGGAGAATGATGTGGCCATTTAAGTCCCTCAAGAGCTGCAAATTTGGGAGAGTTTAAATTTGTGTTCACTCAGTTCTAGAGTAAAACACTGCAAGAGAGTGCAGTGCAAGGGAGAAGATTCACTTCCCACCATCCCCCAGCTGGCTGCTCAGGAGCTACCACGACATGCCAGCATACGCTGCTCCGTGACCCCGGCACAGGGCCCTGCAGCTGAGTTTCCAACCGAGGCACAGATGAAAGCTCTTTTCAGCACAGCTCTTGTCCATGCAGCAAACCAATAGGAAACAAATTAACTTGCAGTAAAAGAATTTAGTGAGCATACAAATAAAGGCGTTTGTCAAAGTCGCGTCTCAGTGCCAGCAGCGCCATTGGAATGGTGACCTTGACATCCATTACGCACTGCATCTGCAGCTGAGCACGCATGACTTCCACATAGGTCAATTAGTCAAAGGCAAAATGTACAGTGCCTCTGTTCTTCAGTTATTGTTTTGTTTTACAGTATTTAAATATAGCATACTGTATGTCTGTGCCACCCGTTCCCAAAGAATCTGTTCTCCATTAGCAAGAGAAAGTGCATGACAGAGCCCTGCAGTCTTCGGTCCTCTTTTCAACCTGGTTTACTTCAGCTTTGTGACTTTAAAAGTTTATTTATGTAAGACATTTTAGAAGCCACAGCTGAAGATTCCATTCTGGCATTGGTTTTAAATCCCAGTGCTTTGGTTTCTTCAGTGGACGTTTTAATGAATTCTTGATAGCGGATAATTGCCTCACTGCTCCTCGTTCATTCTGTGCGTGGTGCTTTAACCATCGTAATGACCTCCGTGTGATCTATATGCAAACAGGCAGTGATAAGCACAGCAACTGTAACACAGGTGCCAAACCAACTTCAACTCGCGGGGCTTTTTTTCTCTTAACTCACACTTTCAGCTTTGGAGGAGAGTTGATCAAATTCAACAGCGATTGAAAAGACACGGAATTAACATCTCTTCAAGTGCTAAAAGGCAAAGAAATGCGTATGCTTTGCATATGTCTAATTTTTCACGTTAGCATATCTGTGTCCTTTTATCCGGTTGTTTACTGTGCTCATTTTGCAAACATTCCGCATTAACCACACAGTTTGTAAACAAAGGCAATTAGTTGATAACAAACATGATTGAGCTTAAGCAAGCATGAAATTATTTTCAAGACCAGGACCCAGGTTAGTTAGGCTTGATTCAGGTCACTGTTCAATAAAATTTTAAAACCCCTATTTTTATGGAAGACTGAAATAAACTCTTCCACTTCCCTTTGATCTTCTTTGTTCACTCCACCCGACTGCTTTACGGATGACACTGAAAAGCAGAAGTCTGCATTTTTTAGGTAGCGACAATCCAAATTTTCCACAGCTTTCTGGACTGAAAAATCCAATGATGAAAATGGTGGCGCAGAACTTATCACCCTCTCCGCACGCTGCCATAAAAAGCTTTTCCTTAGAGCAACGACACAAAAGTAACACATTGTTATTTTCTCATCTTGGCAGCTCCACGTTTGTCTTCGGACTGGTCAAGAAGCGAGACTCTTGGGTTAAAGGGAGCAAGATGCTACTTCACCCTACGTGACAATACCTCCTTACAGAAGGGTGACACCGAGGTGTTCACATTTATAGCGCTTCTCTCAAGTTTCTAACCCACTTTTCTGTACGTATGTGTTAGATTTATGCTGGGTTTTGCACAGCAGTGTTCAATTTATTGTCTGCCTAGGTGTACACATATGATAGCCAATGCATTATTAACAGTTATGTTTACACTAACAGTAACTTATTTTTCCTACTACCAAGTGCAGCTTGTAAAATTTAATAGACATCTTCACACTAACCACTAAAATACTTGTGCTCCAAGTCTTCTGTCACTTAGAGACAAAAGAATGATAAGGAATTAGAATTAGGTATCATAAGAAGTCTTCTGTTTCGTTAGAAAGGAAATCACATGCCAGAGTTGAAAGAAGGAAATAGGAAATCGTGCACAGTGTCCCCACAGCCTGAAGTATCTATAAAACAGATTAAAATCAGAGGAATCTAATTTAACCTGATTAAGCTGCACTCCTGCATCACACTCCCATACACATTCCAACTTTCTTGGCCTGTCTGGAATCTCCCACTTCAGTCCTATCCACCAAGCAATGCTACAGGAGCTATGGCAGGAGAAGCACCGAGTCAGTGCACACCTTCCCCTTGTTATCTGTACCACTACCATTTGGCTTCTTACCCCTCACATTTTTCAAATATAAAGAAACATTCATATATATATGTAATATACAATACATGAGGAAATCTCCTAGGAAGGAAGCCATGAATCTGGGTGCATGGACTCTCCAAATCCACTTCCCAATGTTATCCCAGAATCTTCTTCCATTTTCTCCCTTTTCTTTATGCAACGCAACAGACAAACAACAACGGCTACTTCTCATCACAGAAGTGACTGGGCTTACTCAGTAGTGGAGACAATCCTTGCAAACACACTGCTATTAAAATCAGATGTTTAAGACACTTGGGTGAATATAAAAACAGTTGAATTAAAGGGTTGCCCTCATTCATGAAGCCTGAAAGCTAAGGAAAAGCACCTTGCTAAAGGCTAGGAAATAGTTCTTGTGGTAAAGATGCATTAATTGCACAGAGGATCAATATGCACTCACTCCTTGTGGAAAGCTGCTTGGGATAACTACATGTAGATCTCCAACCACTCTCACAACTCTCTGCAACCAAACCAAAGTACTCCAATCTGAGGGTTTCTGATACGGCATAAAAATCTGTATATACAGATTTGTCTGGTAAATGTTCCCTAGTCCTTACTAGCTTACAAATCTCAGCTTTAGACTTTCATATTTTGGTTAGAAAACAAACAAATAGGCAAACAAACAAAAAGCAGCTTATTATACATGGAAGGTTTCTTCCGCGATCCAATTTTCATCCAAATTGGAAAATAAAACCGAATTTTCAGGTAGCTCGACATTGGTGCATTGGTATTTACAACTGTAGTGCTATGTGCCCCACCCCTCGCACTTCCCAAGCAGCTTTAAGAGCAGTGAACCACCTCCAGGAACTCTTCAAGAACAGTACAGAAGAAATCCTGATGCTTCCCAGTGCTTTAGAGTTGCACAGACCAGTGCTCCAGACCCACCCTGCTCAGCTTCAGTTCACTTTGATGGAACTCTGATGTTACTCACTGCAGTGTGAAGTGTACAGCTGGTCAGATGGTGCTCTACCAGCTGGGAAGAACAAAACTCACACTCTTTATTTTTAGCAGGAAACAGAAAGCTTAACAAATGCTCATCTGGAAGAAAAACACTAACATTTTCTTAAAGCTGCTTCTTTAGCCTTTTTTTGAGCTTGAAATGGCTTTGCCATCTCCTGTCCATCCTGATTTTGACTACCACATAGGGGATGTCAGAACCAGAGACACGTGTGTTGCATGACAGCCTTCTCCAGGGGTTCGGTCCTGCACTCAGCACTCTGCAGTCTGCAAGAGGAAACCACCCTCATCTCTTCTCTCCCCTTTCCACCTGCACCTCTCTCTACAGCTCTGTGCTTATCCAAAAAGCACAGCACTCTATGCAATTATTCCCCATCACAACAGCCATTACAGTACCTAAACAGTGGATGGTGCCATCGATAATTGGTGCTGCAGGAACAGCTCCCAGAGCTCCGTGAAATAAATACAAATATTTGAGCTGAGACCCTCTTTGTCTTTCTAGGTTTAGAATGGTGTCTGGGCTCCTGTGCTCACAAAACACCAGAAACATCTTTACATGTTCATGTTGCTCAGCTACAGGATATGCATGTCTGACTCCCAGAACACCTTTTCAATGTAATAAACCCAGCAACCATCAGACAGGTCTCCCTGTCACACCGTACCCCTTAGATAGTGGACTCTGAAATTCCAACGCCACTCCTCTTGTTCTTTCCATTGTTGTTTCCCATGCACCAGTGTTATCTGCTGGGACAGCTCACTGTTTTTTCCCTAAGAAGAAAATATTGTTTACTTTGTGATTTATCTTCATCTTTTTGAAAACAAACTCTTTCCATCACGCATTTTTCTATTGATAGCATTCTCTATTAGAGCCATCACATGATCAATAATAGAATTTTTCTTGGCCTTTCTGGCAGTCCTATCCTGTTTAGGTGTTCCACATTCAATTAATGCTTTCCTATTTTTCAGTTGGTTCTGGCATCATCTTCTGTGTGCACGCCTCGCAGCACATCTGGTACAAAACAACATAGTTCCAAGCAAAATTTGTTCAGAGGCACAATCCTGCTAACTTGTACTTTATCCATGTGTGGTGGAAGGCAAGAAGAGCCAGGAGCCACAGGGTTTGTTCTCCCTAAGCAGCTGGGATGAGCCAGTGAGCCAAGCGCCAGCTGACTGCAGGCCAATGCCCCCGAGCAGCCACACACAGGACTAGCAGCCTGTCCTTGTCCTCATGATACTCCAGCTCATCCCACTCATCCCAGTGTCTCTTTTTATACTGGAGTTACAAACACCATCCTTATCTGCAGTCTCTACTACTAGTCTCTTTGGTTCATCCTTTGATGCCATACCACCAATATCTGCCACTGGCAACACAGGCCAACATAATAAAACAGGAGGCATTACTTTTGGAGCAGCCTTCATAGTTGAACTAATAAAGTCCAGTTTATATATATATATATATATAAACATAAAGCTCTTCTACTTGCAAAAATGCCCAGCAAAAAGAGTAATCTGTTAGTATCTAATCACACCGACAGGATGAGGAAAAAGAAGTTATCAGTTGCAAGGTGAAAGTATTAAACAGCAAAAACAAATGATAAACTTGCTCTAGTATTGTGTGCACACAGACAAAAGCCAGATGTTGGTACAATAAACAGTGCAATCACAGGAATCAGCAGCCAGACATTCCAGTTTTGATTGAAATGACAATCTTGCATTATGTCATACAGGTATTTTACGTTCCAAACTTGTTTCTGGCTTCTTTTTGCCCTGGAAAGGTCAGATACGCAGAAGCACAAAAGCTTTTCTGCACTGCCATCTCCAAAACACACGTTTTCAGTGGCCTTGTTATGCAAACCTTTGGAAACCTCATTTCCTTGCCAGCAAATCAGCAGCAGCAGCTGAAGCAACGCAACCTCTCTCCCAGCAGATATGAGGCTGAGTTCTTGCCAGGCAGGACAGACATGCTCACGTACCCCACACTGTGCTGCCCCTCACTCATTCACAGAAACCTTCACTACAAGGCAGCAACAAAAAAACAACTGATCTTGAGCCCGCAGACTTCACTCTCACCTCTGAGAGATTTTAGCTCTTCTTTAGTAACACCCACAGCCACAGAACTTCCTGCTGGCACACGCTGCTTCAGAACCGCCAAGCTGGGCTCTTCAAACACGTAAGAGACACTGTGCCCTCCTAAGGCTGGTTTCCATGCCTGCCTGCCCGGCACACAGCCCGCCACTACCGCTCTGCCTGCTCACTGCCAGCTTTCCGCAGAGAAAGGCAGACAAAGTGCAGGTACTTAGTGAACGTAAGCAATAGTTTTAATCCAACCCAAATGCTGCTTCACCACGTAACTTCGCAAAATAATACGTCCTAACGTGCCACTTTGTTTGTTTTTCTCTTACATCTTTTATACTGATATATACTTTTATATTTTATCTGCTGTGGGAGAGACAGAAAAGCAAAGTGCAATCAAAGCGCTGCAGTCTTGTGTGGAAGGAGACGCAATTTTAGCAAACCCTGGTCATTTTTTCAATTATAGTTCTTAGCCGAGCTATATTTGTACACCAGCAACTTCTCCAGAAAATTAAATTAATCGGGGCTGAAGTGAAGGGGCCGATAACTTGCTTTGTACAGATTTCATTTAACGGTTTCTGAATCTTTAATTGGAAAGTCAAATTGCTTTTTATAAACTCAAACAGATTTCAATGCATAGTCAGGACAGCAAACAGACTCCCAAGAGGCACCACCTCCAACCCCTGGCTATGTGGAACCGGTCTGAACGAAGCCTCGAGCTGCTCCTGCCACCTGCAAAGTGAGGAGGACGATGAGTGATGGGTGGCTTCCAGGAAGGCAGGAAGGTAATGGCATGCTGGTAGTTAATGGAAGAGTTTGGACTTTACATTTTGCTGTGGTAATCCTGTCTGTGCAAGTGTCTGACAGCCCGCAGGCGATTCACTGCGTGCATCTGTGCCTTGGGTGCCTTACAGAAAAAGAAATATCTGTGCTGGAAATGGAAAGCATCCAGCAGAGAAAAAGATTTAGTGCTCACAAGCCTATTAAAACACTCAAATAGCCAAGGAGACCAAAAAAAAAGCAGAAAGATCTCTGTTTTGTAACAGTCTTTGCAACTGATTTCAAGTGGTCCTTTTGTTTCTGTACAATACCAAAAATAAGGTGACACTGCACTACTAAAGATTGCTATCTCCCCAAAATAAGCACCTTGGGAAACAAGCAAGTAGGTACATTAAACACTGCTGAGCTGCAAGCTGTCTCCTGAAACTTCAGAAGGCAAAGGTTGCTCTGAAATACTAAAGCCACACAGATCAATATCGAGTGGCAATCCCATGTTAGCAGCCAGCATAGTGTTAAGTTGAAAGGACACTGAACAAATGGAAGTGCACATATAAATCCTTGGTGAGATGCATGCTAGAAAGGACCAGTGCAGATGAACCAGGGGTGACGGGAAGTGGAAGGCTTTCATTTTTGGAGCAACTGTTTCAGCTCTGCTGCACTTTAGAAAGGAAGGTGTTGGCTTTTCTCGTTTGGTCATGAGTTCAGATTGACGATACTTAATTTCAGCCATATGTACAACTGATATTTATTCTGCAGGAATGATTGATATTTCCTCTGGAATCAGCAATAAGAGACAGGCACCTTCAGCTGGTGATTCATTGGATCCTAAAATAGGTTTATAAAACAGGAATCTCCAGGGATGATTCAATACGCATCCAGTGACTAGGGCTGAATTTAACAGCCAACGTTCAATTAAATAAATCCTATTCCAACCTACCAATCATGGCACACGAATATTTGCCAGGCAGAGAACAAGAAATAAAGCTGAAGAAATGAGTGAAAAAGCTCCATTTTTTTGGCATGTTCCATCTGTTCAAACTCGGGCTTTTTCGATTCACGCAGATACACTCCATTTGGAACAATCACATCATCTCTTTTTATTCCAATAAATCGCCTTTACATCTTTAATTTTCTTTCTCAAAAGGCAGCCAGTTCCTAAGAAGGTGTCGTGCTCCTTCCTGCCACTTCTACTCACATCCAGTTTGATCTGGCACGTGTGTGTTGTGCTCCTGACCTTGGAAGAACCCATAGAGGCAGCAGATCATTCTTTCCCTGGAAGCTTTAAGAAGCCTAATGTCTCTCTGTCCACAGATCTGAGGGTGTCCGAGTCAGCTGCTCTACTTTCTGACATATTACAGTGGCAGAATAAACAGAGCACTAAAGCAATTTAAAAAAAGAAGAATTACTAAACATAGAAAATATATTCAACTAGAGATACACAACAACCAAATGAGTCTTCATACTATGTAGCAGAGCTGCAGATTTCACTAAGTAGGTTTATTACATACAATTAGCATTTATTTCCTCCTGAAAAGCTAACTCTTAATCACGTAATTTATGTAAAAGGCCATAGGATAGGTAACAAAGTAACATAAGCAGATTACACATAGTGCAGCATCCATTATAAATATTCATTTTCAAGGATATAGAATTAACAACAGAGCCATACAAACTGTCTGACTACTTCAATCAAAGTGAATGTACAGAGAGATACCACGGACTGTAATTGCAGGACGTTCTCAATGGAGGTCCATGCAAATATCCAGCATACCTGCAAAGAAACACTGAGCTCTCCATCCTTTGTTTATGTAACTCTAAGCCAGACAGATATTTTGCTTTGCATATTCTCTTCACTAAAAGCAAATCAGCTTCGTACATAATAAACTTGCACTCTGAAACGTAGGAAGGCTGCAGGATTAACAGATTAAGCAAAATAAAAGGAAGCATTAAGTATCATCAAGAGCGAGGAAACAGTCAACAGCAACATTGTGAAGTGAGACATTGTTCTACCTGGTATTGGCAACAGTAAACATCCACCATCAGTAACAGAACTCCTGGGACCTACCACCACAGCCTGATGGGGAATTAATGGGCCTTGCACAGTCCTCTCATCTGCAACGGCTCAGCATCACAGCAAAGACCTTCACTCCACAAACAAGACGCATCATGCAAACTCAAAGGTCTCATTGTATAATCTCTGGCAGACGAGACCTTCATGCATTTTTTTTTAATATGCATAGGAAGTTGTACAGAACACATTGTATTGCCATGAAACAAAGCCTTTGAAAATGCACAGAAAATTCTGTAGCTCCCAAAAGAATACTGGATATCAGGAAGAAAGGAAAAACATCATCCAACAAACAGATTAGAAGGCAGTGAAATAGGTACAGAATGGAGCAAAGCTAATATGTGTCTGAAAGGCAGCCGGACCAACAGCAGGGCAGGATCCATACCCAGCCCAGCCCTGTAGGCTCAGCCTCCCTCCACACAAGGGCAGCCCAAGGCTGGAGAAGAATGGAGTGCAAGGTGCCTGGCAGCATTCTTCGAATGCAATGAGATGTGGCCAGATGGCTGCAAGGCACAGCCAGGACCTGACGGTGCTGCTGGAACCAGAAAAACCCTCTTCTGAGGAGTATGCAGCAATCCCAGCTCAATGCAAAACCAGCACTGCACACTGGTTATGGCTGTGTGACACCGTGGGCTTTTACACTTCAGGAAGTGCTCCCTGATAGGGGAGTAACATGGCAGCTATTGTCAACATGTGACACTGAGATATCAAGATAACAGTTTCTGACACAGCCGTACTAAATGCCATTCCTCATTCTTCCATGTCACTACCAGTAAATCAATACCAGAAAATAAATTATTGCTGGCAGAAAACTCCTCCTGTCTTTTGACTGACATAAATTAATGAGCTAAATAACATCAAATTATCTGAAGTCAACTGCTGTTTGCATTGGTCCCGCAGAGGTCACGGAAGCAGACGGGATGCATACCTGGCAAACTTCCACACCAACAGTGAAGTGTAGTTTACATGTGAAATATAAATCATGCTATTTTAATTGCAGGGAGTTTTACATTCCGCTCTGAACAGAGGTTGGATCTGCCCTGGCAGCACCAGTAATGTCATTTCAGCCACCCAAGTGATGGGAAAGGCACGAGTCAAACTGGAAAGAACCACAAAATGCATAGCTAACGGCTGAACCTTGATAAAACCCTGACACTGCAAAGGATGGGCTGCACTCTGCTGAATTGGAGCTGCAGCTCACCCTCCCAGCCTGGCTGCACATACACAGCACAGCAGTGGCAACAGAGACCTCATGCTGCCCAGAACTTGGCTGCCCGTGCAAATCAAATCCATTCTATGGGGGAGGTTTAATGCAGAAAACCCATCTCCAGTTCTCCAGAGCTTGGAATGAGGATGTTCCGCCACGTCAGGCACAGTCCTGCCAACCTGGCACTGCAGGCTCACCCCAAATTACGCCATCACCTCTTATATCCTAATGAACACCACAGCCCTCCTCCAGCCTGAAACATTTTGACATAAAAATAGGAAGACACTGTGCAGCAGGTTGATCTGTCTGGAGGAGCGGATGACAGTCCCAGCGCTGTGCACAGAGCTGTCACACCCACTGCCTGCCCCTCGGAAGGGAGAAGCAGCCTCCTGCCAAGCCCAGCACACAAAGGCCTCCCTGTGACGCAGGAAGCAGCACACGGAGATAAAAGGGAAATTCAACAGTCACACAGCCTGTGTTCCTACCTGCACCATCAAAAGGGGAGGAAGGATGTCAAAGAGCTGCGGCATTTAGAGACAGGGATCACAAAAAACAGTGGTTTTGGTTTTTTTCCCCACAAAAGGAAGATTTGTGGAACCAAAAACTTGGCTCCTTGCAAGTGTTCTGATCTGCTATGAGCTGCTCCATCGCCCTACAAAGCATCCCCCGAAGTTATTTCTTTTCTCTGCAAGTTAAGGGCAGCTTATAGAAAATTCATCAGAAAAATGTTTATTTCTAAATACTAAACCTCAGACTGAAGTACTGCGATCAGAACTGAAATAATTGTGCTTCAGTGTTATCATGCAAGCAATCCTGCTTTAAATTAAAGAAGCTACCCCCTTGACTGAGCAAGTAACCATCTCTGCATTATTAAATTACAGAGCAGTCTAAGTGGAAACACTTTAGCATCCAGAAGTGCAGCCTGTTACATCTCACTACATCAGCTGGCCAACCTGTGACATCCTTGGTGATCCCAGTCTGTGTTAAAATACAGTCACCGGGAGCAGAAGAGGAGAGAAAACAAAAAAAAATAAAGCTATTTTGTAATGGAAAGAGCAAATGCAGGAGGGGAAAAGGCAGCAGACACTGCAAGGGGACAGCAGAGATGCTGAAGGAGCAGGTGGCAGCCTCTGGAGCCAGCAGGAGCAGAAAATGGATCCCTCTCATAAGGCGGAGTGAGGCAGACTGGAAAGCCTCAAGAAAACGTTCACCATTCGCTTTGCAAACCCACGCACAGGTTCCACACCCCATCATCTCCAAAAAGCCTTCCAGACAGCTCCCCACCCAGGATTAGTGGGTTTTACTTGGAGCAAATGAGGAATAACAGCTGAGAGCACTGCTGCATGCGAGCTCTGGATATACAAAACACAGCTGTCACTCACCATGGCATTTTCACTATCAAAAAACATCCTATAGAGAAGCAATGCAGCATCCGACTGTAAGTAGAACTTTCAAAAGGATCCGGATAATTTTAGCACAGATAACTCCCAACTCGGCACAAACAATCGCACATTCCTCCACTGCCATCACCTTCCTACCACTTGCATCCAGCTCCCTTTGCTCTGAAGAACCCCGAATTCCCCACACTTCCCGGATGCCACATTAAATACAAGTTTTCCTACCACCTCAGCGCCTCTTGTACCTTCAAATGTCATTAAATCAGGAGTGAGCTTTCTCTACTGCAGGCTTCTCAGTTCTATGGGCTGCAAGAGAAATGTCAAGTAGGTAGCACCGAACACGTGTGTTAATAAATCTGTTCAAGTGTTCAGTTTAAGATCCATAGAGCAAACACTACCAGATGCACCATTCATTACCCCAAATGAAATTACTCACAGAACTTACAAAATACACCCAAGACTTCTGTAGAACACAACAGAATATAGACCATCATTTGCTCTTCATGTTAAATTAATAATCTACGCAATTAAATGCTTGCAATTAACGGGGGTTTATTATTTTTGCAGCATAGTTCTGTAATTGCTAATGTAGTATAAAGATCCTGAGAACCATCTGGGGGGTTCACTTGAGGGATTTATTGAAATTCCACGGAGCCTCATGGCAAGTACCACCACAATGGAACAACGTCTATAGGAGGAAACTATACACAACTCATGGAGCAAGGTCTTAATCAAACCTCTCTATTTTCCCTCACATAACAAAAGATGTTTGGGCACAAGGCCCGAAGAGTATCTGTGTCAATTTATAAGTTCTTTGCTTCTTCTCAAGAAATGAGCTTAAAAATTCATTTTTAGCTTCGTGTAGTAATTATTTAAAATCTCAGACACAAACAAAGCACTAAATGCATTTAAAATTTAGACACAGAGAGAAAAACAACAACAACAAGATCACAGAATCACAGAACAGTGTGGGTTGAAAGGGACCTCAAGGATCACAAAGTTCCAACCCCCTGCTGCAGGCAGGGCAACCAACCTCCAGGTCTGGCACTAGACCAGGCTGCCCAGAGCCCCATCCAACCTGGCCTTGAACACCTCCAGGAATAAAGCACCCACAGCCTCTCTGGGCAATAATAGTGCAAAAGACCACTCTTCAAAACACTGGGTGAAATGATTCCCGAGGTACAACCACAGTTTGGTACCATCCTGCCTGCACCTCATGGCTTCACAATAAACCTGTTGCTATGGCCATGGCAGTTCTCCATTGAACTATGAAGTACATTTAGTCACACAGATACACATCCAGCCGCATCTGGCCTACAATACTGTATTCTTCCATCTGTAGTCTGTCTTTAAAAAATGTATGAACTAAGCCAAACACAAAGCACTGTTATGCAGACATTGCCAGCAGTGCAGAGCTCCCCATCTCACTGCCCGGCCGATGGCTGTAGCTGGTGTGGAGCGTGGAAATACAGCACAGAAGCTTTCCACAAAGACCTGCTTAAAAATTAATGCTCCTCCCTGCTTTTTTAAGTACACAGATCCAGCCTAAGTGCCCGTGAGCTCCTCCATTCTTGACTGACCAAGGTGACGCATTAGTCTTTTTCTATTAAGAAACAAATCGCACCTACTCTTAATATGTGGAGTAAGGAGAAAGAAAATTGTAAGAAAAACAAAGGGAAAAATTTGCCTAGCAACGTAAGTTTACGCATTTCTTCATGATCATTGTGTACACATTCATCAGCAAGATTACTTCAAATAAGAAAAATGACGTAGCCCCAAGTACAACAAGCACTGGGAACACAACGCTTTGTCGGTAACCTTGAAAACAAAGCTGTGAGCTGCAACCTGGGCTCTGCAAGAAATGGAAATCAGCCCAAATAGCGTTACAGCAATTACCTGCACTGCACTGACATCTCCCAGAGAGCCTGGGAGCTACACCCCATGCAACCCCAATGAGCTCTCCTCTCCCCATGCTTACAGCTGAATTATGACTGTGGCTGAGGCTCTCTGGGGTGACCACATCCATTTTTCCTCACTACTGTGCATTAAGAGGCTTTGCATATATAACATAACAGTGTTACCCTTAGCAAAGGCAACCTCTGGGACTGAAGTTCCCAAATGGAATCTGTAGGGAACTCAGAGGGGCGATGATCTCAGCAATGCCAGTGGGCAGAGCAGTGCTGCAGTCATGCATCCCTTGTCCTGGCAGCCACCACTCCTCTTCAGAGAGGCTCTCAGCCCCAGCCCTTGCTCTGCTCCTCACTTCTTGTGTAAACGTCATCATCCCGCTGTCCCCGTGCCCTACTTACCAGGCTTTTAGTGCAGCTCTGAGAGCGGCTGAGCACTGTCTGCTCATGGAAAGCTGAAAGGAGGCAGAGGATGCTCTATGCAGACTTAAAGTGAAAAGGTATTTGGAAATAAACATAAGAGGTATTACGAGTGTCCTGAGTTACCTGCAGCAAAATGGTGCATGCCTACCTACGGACTACAGTGATCTAGCTGCAGTTTATTTCAAAATAATACTGGAAAAATAATAAGCGATGAAGAAGGCAGAAGGATAACTGAGAACTGAGGTGATGAGGGCTAAACCTGCGGTGCCTTAGAGCAGCCAGGACTGCCAGGCAGATGTCCTGACACGGACCACAGGGCCCCAGCACACCATTCCTGCCCCTGGCACAGCAGAGAGCAGCTTAAGCTCGGGCTTAACTTCGAGCCCTCAGCTGACCCCAACAGCAGCAGCTGAGCAGAGGACAGGCTGCCATCCTGCTCAGCTGATAGCCAGGCACCAGCACAGTACTCACATGCTTAAAATTAGTCATGCTCAAGTGCACTGAGATATTGGTTCCGTACCATTACCGTTGTTCAACTGAATGACTAAGTGCTTGGCCTGCTGGTATTCTGGAGCAATGAGCTAGGCCCAGACTACAGACTGCACCAGCCCAATCTTTTCCTCCTAAAAATACACATATACTTCAGAATGCCATAAGGTTACAAACAGTTTTAATGCATTTCTCACTTCCACAGAGCCATCGGCATCTCCTGCAGGCTGTGGTGGGTGCACATAACATGACTAAATGGGGTGGGCCAGACAGCTACAGGTGCCCAAAGCCCACTCCCTTATCAGGTATCAGTGGAGCTCCACCTGGCCGGCCCACCCGCTGTAAAGCCAGCTCATCTCAAAAGCGCTTTGGTTAAAACTTGGTTAAAATACCTTGGCACAGTGTAAACTCCTACAAGTTTCTGTTCATGCCTGTGTAAATTTATTCCTGCAAGTTTCAAAGATGCAGATGCCTGATGGAGAGGGAGACAAGCACAGCCTAAATCAGAGCCCACGACTGCCGCTAGCGCTGGATGGAGGATGAGGCCCCGCCAACCACAAGCCTGAGTGCTTCGAGCAGCACCCAGTCACCTGCTCCCAGCTGGCAGCAGCTCCAGGGCTGCACCATCTGCATTCCCCTCCACTCTGGGTTTTGCTGGCTTTGTTGCTGCTGTTCTTATTTCAATCATATTAACAACAATCTACCACAGGAGTCTGCAATTCAGGAGGATGTAGAATAGTCACCGTGTGCTCACTTCGTGTAAGGAACCAAAGAGCGTTTTGTTACTGTGTATTTAAATTTAGTAAATTTAACTAGAAAGAATCTGTATTTTTTCAAGGAAAATACTCAAGTAAAAAAAGTGTACTGATGGGAATGACTGTTAATGACTGCTCATTAAAATCCTATTTTTCTGTACCACTATTCCATAGTACTCCAAAAAAACCTACAATTTCATGTTGTCCAAGCACTGCTTTAACTCAACATCTCTAAAGCAACGTCAGCACAGACATTTCTTGCACAGATCCTGCTGGTTTTTGCCTGGGATGGACATGAAAACCACTCACAAATCTGGGGGCTCCAGCAATGCCCCGGGGCCATGACAGCAGGGTGGGATCATGTGGAACCCCACAGAACCCCCAGCAGTTCTCAGATAAAATCTATCACTCATTATTACGGCACTGGAAATGCACTTCTTAGCTTACAGTTACATTTCTACACCAGATGAAACACTAATTCATTCTTTTCCACAGCTGAGAAACTTCGTATTAGCAAAAGACAAGAACAATAACAACAAAAACCAACAGAAGAGCCACGTGTGGAGGAGGAACACTGACCAAAACCATTCTTTCTTAATTCAGGATCACCTAAAAGATCAATGAAACATAAATTATTTGTGAGCTGTTTCTGTACACACTGTACATCAAAGGCAAAGCAAAAAGCCCATGAAAAACAGCTTCACATTATCTCCCCTACCCTACTTCAGTCACTGGTGTTACCTCTAATGGAAATAAAAATATTTCCACATGCGTCATTTGGAAATGGATGCTGACAGTTTGATAGAATCACTTCTCATGTATTAAAGGTAACTCAAAGTGTGGCGATGTCTTCTCTACGCAGCACAACACTGCGAGCGTGGTATATCGAAAACTGTATTTGTGCTGTCACTCGTCGTATCTTTGCCCCACTTTGGCTCAACGTTACTGTACATCTTTCTATATTAGAGGATGCTGTGTATGGATATTTAGGGGCTGACCTTCTGGAGAGGAGCTCTGCAAAGAACCTGGGTGTTCTGGTGGCCAGCAGGTTGGCCATGAGCCTTATGGCCAAGAAAGCCAATGGTATGTGGGGCTGCATTAAAAAGAGCATGGCCAGCTGATCAAGGGAGCTGATCCTCCCACTCTACTCTGCCCTGGAGCCACATCTGGAGTACTGTGTCCAGTTCTGGGCTCCTAGTTCAAGAAAGACAGAAGAATTTTAGAGAGCGTCCAGTTGAGCATCACAAAGATAAATTGAGGCCTGGAGCATCTCCCTTATGAGGAAAGGCTGAGAGACCTGGGGCAGTTCAGCCTGGAGAAGAAAAGAGAGGGGGGATTTTATCAATGCTTCAAAATAACAAAGGGGTGAAAGTCAAGTGGATGGGGCCAGGCTCTTTTCAGGAGTGTGCAGTGACAGGATGAGGGGCAACGGGCACAAACTGGAACACAGTAAGTTATATACAAACACGGGGAAAAACTTCTTTGAGGGTGACAGAGCATTAGAACAGGCTGCCCAGACAGGTCATGGAGTCTCCTCTGGAGATATCCAGCACCCACCCAGACACCTACCTGTGTGCACTGCTGTAGGGAGCTGCTTTGGCAGTGGGTTGGACTAGGTGATCTCCAGAGATCTCTTCCAACCCCTATGGGTTCTGTGATCCTGTAAATCTCTAATAAACAATACGCCACAATTCCAGCCATTGCCATCTGGTAGAACTGCTTGAACTTTCATAAATCCCTCTCATTTTTAATTACTTGAAGCATACTCTACACGCATACAATTTAACACAGCTAACAATACATTTCACTACATCTAAAGTTACATCTGCTGCTCTTCTCAGACTACCGCGACTCCCAGTGTCGCAGACTAAAGGAACATTTATGGACACAAATCAAAACCTGATGCACAATTTTACAGCCATGTTTGGAGTCATCCCTTGGTCAAGCGAATATACCCTCCTCTGTCATGCTCCTGCTTTGGGAAAATGTGACTTAACCATAATGGTGCACACTTTCAAGTGCATAAGTATCGTTTTCAATTTCAATAAAAGCACGTATATAAGGATTACACTGTTATGAGCACTGCAGTGCAGATCTAAATAACTCAGGCTGCCAAACTAGTGTTACTATGGAAACAAAACTAATGTGCTGTGACCACATCTCTTACTGCATTACTTAAGACCATCTGGTTAAAACAAATATTTCTGTGGCACAGTGTTTGTTCTTAATTGCGTACTGATCATTTTCTATCTTTTTTTTTTTTCTAAATAAACAAATGCATTCTGTTTCTATATGTTTATTTTTCTATTGTTATACTCTGCTCTAATTTTTGCTATGCTCAGTGTGATTTTCCTTATATTTAGATAACTGATCTCATACACAGATCCATTGGTCTCTAAGTCAATGATGACTGCACTAGGCACAGGTACCTGCTGAAATCACTCAGTTCTTCTAAACCATTCTTTTGATGAGGTACTTCTGCGCCTACATCACATGAAGAAGCACTTCACACCATTTGTTCTCCACTGGGAATGCAACCATGTCCAAAAGCGAAGCCTTGCTGTGAGCAACACGCTCTCAGCCCCAGAGCTCCAGTCTCCTGATTGCATTGAATGTGAAAAACACCTTTCAAGTGAGCTGGCACCTCCTCCAGAGCTCCCTTCCAGCCAGGGGCAGAGCACTTCCCAATTGTTTTGTAACTTAAAAGCATTTTTCAGACTCTAACAGCTCAATCCCAAACAGCTTCCTGGCTTTCTAACCATAACACGTTTAATATTCCAATTCAAGATATATCATCACAGATCCAGTTCTGATAAGAAGACAATACTTTTATAGCTAAGCACCAGACCATGAGCAACAGCATCATGGAAATGCGAAAACCAACTTTCCCATCAGTCTCTCAGCTGAAAATCAGTTTTATTCCAGGGAAATCAGAGTAAGTTAATACAGCTGAACAAGGAAACAAGTTTAAGTGCTTCTACAAAACTGCAGTATTCTATTCTCACACAGTATGAACTGTACATTATACTGACCTTTCCAATTCCCTTTAGAATGTTTTGGTATCCACCAAAAATGAGAAAAAACAAACACACAGTCAACAATGCACAGAGCATGTTCCTCTATTTTAGCAAGCTCACAAAGCTCTATGGAATAACCAAGATTTGCAAAGACAGGCTGCAATCCTAAACTGCATTATCAGTTTGAGAGCAGCAAAACAAACATATTTGGTCTTCCAACGATGAAAGTAGCTAGATATTGTCTGTTGTTACTAGGAAATAATAACAGCACAATGTTTCTTTTCCCACCACTGTTCCTGACTGTAGAGTTTCACTCACTTTTGTTTTGGCTTTTGCTCCTTAACAGCATGACTTGGAGAAGCAAATTCATTGTAGCATGGATTACAGAGGTGTGAAAAGTGCAGGGGTTAATACTGGTGAAATGACTGAAATCTTCTTTAGGCAGCTTTGTTGCATATGGGCTGTGAGATCTGAAGTCAGGCAGAAGGAGAAGCTTTGACCAAGGAATGCAAGGAGCCTTTCCATCAGCAGGAACCTGTGCTCCATCTGCACTGATGAGCATGAGTGTTAGTAAATGCACAGCAGCTTAAAGGAATCTTGGATGCTACTTTAAAGAAGACTCGAAGCAATTAATCTACTACTACATCAGTGTGCTTGCATTTCTAGCTACACATTCTATTTAGATATAATAACTTGGTATGGGGGAACTTGCAAAGCCTTATGTTGTATGAGATGATGTATATTGCTCCTGAAACTCTAGTAGAGAGTTAAGAATTCAGCTGAGGCTGCCACCATTTAATGAAATATATCCCTTGTGAAAGTATTAGTGTCCTAAATGATGTGCTTCAGAATGTCAACACCAGAGATGGAAGAAGGAAAGCGACTCTGGGAACTGAGCTTCTGCAGATCCCCAAGCACAGCTCTTTTTGGGAATGCCTTTACCTAATTCCATCACTATTTGGGGTACTGGTTGGGCTGCAGTTGGACTGGGAGAACATCACCCTTTTCAAGATCACGAGAGTTAAGAAAGTGTAACTTTCCTAGTCCATAACTACAACTCAGTATCAGACTGCCAACCACGTATCAGTCAAGCATTTCTCATCATTAAGAAATCAGTAATCACAGCAGGAAATGATTGAAGGAAATTAGCCTGTGTGTCTCACAAAATAACCTATGTTACCATTTATAAGATGAATATAAGAAAGTGAGTAGCAAAGTATGGCTGGAACTCAAAGAAAACAGCTCAGGAGCAGAATGCGGTGTAACTGAGTGCTGATTACAGAAGACCTTTACCTACAGCACAGCCTGTGCCACACACAGATCGTCCTTCTGTGGGAGCTGCTCAGCAGGGGACAACTGCAAGGTGACTGCAGGCTGAGCAGGAGCAAGCATGAAGCTGCTCTGGTGCCCACATACTGCTGGTTCTGGGGCAGCACTGGAGCTGCCCATGCAGAGCTGTTCTGGCCTCTCCTCTCACTTCCAAGCACGCAAACTTTGAAGAGAACATGAAAGTAAACTTGCTCCATCACTGCTAATGAATGGTGGAGCTGCTGCCATCTGATGGCTTTGTGAAGAGACACGAAATGGGACAGAGGAGCTCTTCCTACTGAAGGACACAGTTATGTTTGGCTGACAGAACAAACAAAAAAGTTAAATAAATTCTGTTGTACAGATAATCAGAGGGTAGATTAAGATAACTAAGAGGCTCTTAATTCATAAGATGAGGAAAACGTCCAGCAATTTTTATAGTCTTGGCAAGACCACACAAATACCCAGGATATTTAACAGAAAAAATCCCATTCTACTTAACCGTTTCCATCCATGACAAACACAGTTTATGCAAGACAATGGTGACATAATTACATGTCACCTCTTAGTGTGGCCTTCACAAAACTAAACTGCAGCCAACATCACTTCTGCTCCCAGCCAAGTGTGAGCTCCTAGCAGAGCTTCTAGAGCTGTGCCTAAAGGAAGGAGGCAGAGAACAGGCAGCACCTGGGCTCTAATGTGGCTAAAAGGCCATCAGAGAGGTCCCTGCACCTTGGTGTCCCACACAGCACATGGAGAAAGGCAGGGGAAAAACACATTCAGATATTTCAACACCACCACAGCTGCATGACAACATAGAAATTCAAAGAGTGTTCACCATCAAGGTTGGAAGCTCCCAGCAAATGCCTGCACCAGCCCCCTCCCCACCCAGAGCAGCACCACAGCCAGACAGACTCGCCCTAAAACTTGTGAGGACAGATCCAGTCTCTTCAGACTCAGATTACCCTACAGATTCCTCAACCCCATTAAAAATAGCTCTTCTAGCATATTGGAACACAAATGTTACTGTATATACAGTATGTTTTGGCAAACTTCCCAGCTAAAGTAATCAGTGTTATTACAAAAATCAGATCAGCTTTGATTTCTCCTCCTGACACTGCTTTGATGCAGTCAGTGTGTGCATGAGCAGGTCTGGTATGTCATTCTACCAAGCATTTAAGGTGGTCTCTTCAGTCTTGATGACAATGACCAGCATAGAATCATGGAGTGCCTTGGGTTGGAAGGGATCTTACAGACCATCAGTTCCAACCCTTTCACCACAGGCAGGGTTGCCACCCACTAAATCAGGCTGCCCATGGCCTCATCCAACATGGCCTTGAGCACCTCCAGGGATGGAGAAAAGGGGTGTTCCTGGCTTCTCTGGGCAAAAAAGACACAACAAACAGCCAATTACGCAGAGCTGGAGATGAGCAGGAGGCTGCTGGCCATGAGCCCTTCATCCACATCCAACGGGGAGCTTCATCCCCCTTGGAGGTGACAGGGACAAACCTTCCAGCCTCCGCCACCTGCTCTGCTGCCTCCAGCCCTGGCACTCTGACTCAAAGCACTTCCCCTGCTCTCACCAGCAATCTTGCTTCAAATCCCTTATGCTGATCAACAAGTATTTCCCAAAAACATCACAACCAAACTGCCTTCAAGGGCACACACCACGAAGCAGTGAGCACAGGGTTACGTGGACGAAAATGCTGCCTGACTTTTGCATCTTTGCCCTCTCTTTTCCTCCTCTCCAGACTGCTGCTTCTCATTATCTAAATTTAGACTGCCAGCCCTTCGGTCCAGACAGCGTGTCTTTTTATGTCTCTGAGACCAACTTACTTCTGTCCCACTTTCCATTTCCACTTACCTTTCTTCCTTTTCATGTACTTCTCATGTTTACAGCACTGCCAACAGCTCAATAACTCAGTTTCCATCCACCTTTTTTTGCTCAGGGTAAGGACAAGCAACACAATGAAACTAAAGGAACATCTGCGCTAACAAAGTGCTTCTTAAGACTCATTCACACTGTTGGGTTTATACTTGAAGGTTTTCAGACCATACCACGTGAAGTTCACCTTCATTGCAAAACAAAAATGAAACGTGTATCAGTGCAACCAAACCCTGAAGGCTCCACTTGCTCCTCTCTATCCTGGGTCAGGAGCAGCACAGCACACATGGGGCACCCAGCCCACCCTAACTCACACGGGGACATTTACACAGCACTGAGGGCTGTGTACAGACCAGCACACAAAAGCTTCCTTATTTAATAATAAAACAGGAGCACTGAGTTTGCAAGAAGCATATCTGTAATAAGTACAGTAAGTGCCCGTTTAAGCAAATAGCTACATACCCTAACGCAGAAGACACCCCTTGGACCACCCATCCCTGAATAACATCTCTTTGGCACATAATGTTAATTCTTGTTAAGAATACTTCAAAATAGGAAAGGATTAACAAAAAGCTAAATCTTCAGTGCCTGACACATGCGATGATCACCAAGGAAACTGCAGTTATTTGAGTCAAATAGCACAGTGCTTAGATGTAAGGAAAGAGCGTGCACAGGATTCTTAGGGAGCTTTGGTTTGTTTGCATTAAGATGCAGCGTGTTCAAACCAATCTCTCCAACTTCTAAAATGCATTTATTAAATACTTAACATACTTGTGCTCCTCCGTGCATATAAAGATGACCCTGCCATGTAGGTACTTATGTAAATGGCTTGCAGTGACCTTCGTAAGCACAGCTTCCTTCTCCCTGCTCAGTGTTTGGGTCATCCAAAGGGGAAAAGGAACAGCCGGGTCTGCCTGACTGGCAGCCTGATCTGTGCACATCAGTTTTTCACTGCATACAAATACGATCTCTTTAAAAATTAAATAAAACACATTTGTTCATTTTTCCCCCCCTTTTCTTTAGAATGAAACACTTACAAATTGGACCATGAATTTTGTCTCTTAGTTCTACCTAAGTGCTACTTTCCAGTGACTTCTTCAGTGTTAGGCTGCAGTCCGTGTATTTTTAAGGGTATGTCATCGCTATCGGTGCTTAAAAATTGTATACATGGTACTTATGTGTAAAAAAGAGAAAGTATCAAATGCCTGCCCTTAAACCTTCCAGTTAAATCCTGGAGGGACACACCCAGGGAGTGACTTTCCAGGAGCACAAAACACAACGTGGGTAATTACAGACGTGTCCAAGTGTCCAGTGGTATCTATTTCTAAAGGCTAACATTCCACAGAGCTGTTGCTTTATTATAAGCTCAAGCTCTGCAGCATCATTACCAGCACCATAGCAAGAACTACTTGGGATCATGACATGCAGTAGCGTTTTCACTTTGCTCAGACCGACTGAAGCAGCTCATAAGCCCTCATCCACACTCCTCTAAAGCTCAACCCAAACCTTTCACATTATTTTATGTTAGGTTTGAGCAGATGATAACAAGAAATGCAGATACCTGCCCTCGGACTGTCTGCACTGCTGAAATACCTGTATGGCTCCAGGCACCAACAGCTGCAGCCCACTGTACATTGGCAACAGAGAAGTCCATATTTAAAGCACACTCTATTCCTAACAGACCCAGTAGAACCTGACGGCACAATGAACGGAAAGAATAACGGAAAGGAAGGGGAGAAGTGTAGTAGAAGAAATAAAATTTAAATAAAGGTAACGCTGGCCAATATTTTTATATAAAGAAAATTCACACATCACTTATTTTTTCCTGAACCGTTCTAGGCCAAAATATCTTAGTCAGTACTTGTAATTCACATACACTGTGTGAAATATTCATACGATCACCATTCAGGCATATAATGTTAAACATGTCCGTGTGGGTGTCTGTCTCAAAGTCTCACCTACTTTGAGAAGCAACCCTGCTCATTCATTTCTGCAAAGGAGATTAGTTATGGGGGAACAGCTGCCAGAGGGAAGGAGCGACGGAGCGCCGTGCCTACAATAAATGCACGGACACACAAAATCAAAGAGGTCACAATAGCGAGGAATCGGATTTACTGATTAATGACTTCCAAAGTAATCTCCTTCTGATGGCTGACACTTCAATGGACTGGTATCTGCCCACAGAGAGATAGATCCAATGAGGCTGAGGGTGTCTGCACACCGGGCTGCAGAACTGGGGCCTCTGATGAAGATCCTGGGCCTGACTCCCAAGGCAGACATCACAGTGACAGTGCTATGCTTGGATTTGGGACACCCATCTCCAAGCGTGTGATATAGATAAAGGAGCTAACACTGTTGAATGTCTATTATCAACATGAAGAACAGCACAGAGCGCTCTCTTGGCAAGTTAGCAGTCAGCCTCCAAAGTGGAGGCAATAAGCCAGAGGGTAGCACTGCTATTCAGAGACTAGAACCTTCTGAAACTCAGAAATAACAAACGTGAAGTTCAGAATCCAGCATGGAATAACCCTATACAACAATATGGAGTGGGGACTGCCCCGCTAGGAAGTAGCTTTGCAGAAGATGATGTGAGGCTGCTGGTGACACGAGGCAGCTGCGTGCTCTCATGGCAAAGACAAATGACTGCATGTGGGCTGTGTTAGCAAGCGTAGCCAGTAGGCTTACGGAAATTACTACTTCCCTCTATCCAGCATTTCTGCCAACACCTCTAGAGCGCTGTGCTCAGTCTCAAACAGGACTGTAAGATGAGTGTCACGGAAGGCGAGCTCGGTCTGATGTTTTAATCTGCTCAGCTTCACTGTATCAGTGATATTCCAGTCGGCAGACGTGCACTGGGAAAAAAGCAGCTGTACGGAACACAGAATTTGGGGGATACTGATGGAAGACGGTATTTAGGAGAATCATTTACATAACATAGGAATTCTTGTTTTGATTTCTGCAGCACGTATTGAATTCTTCAATCTGTTTGTATGGAAAAGTATTCTACCCAAACATTTCTGCAAAGCAAAACTTGACCGGAAGGTTTCCCTAAACACAGAACACAACGTGTTGCAGAACAACCAAGGAAGAGAAACTACATGGTATTTATGTGAGCAACCCTATAGCCAGTCACTCTAATCACAAAGATTAACCAGCCTTTGGAATAGATGCAATGAATTACTTCTGAGTTATTCCCGGGATTTAAACTGTGTACAAAACAATTACAAGTGGCAGGCAGGAAAGGCAAACAATGAAAACACTTTGCTCCTATGCAATTTCTGAATACTAAAATGGCCTGAATTCTATCAATTAGATGGCCACAGTAATTTCTTCATGCAAACTGATTCATAGCACTGTTGCCAAGTCCTTCAGCCACAATTGGTCATTCACACCAAACAACAGTGTTGTGTTTATTTTGGCCAAACCACCTGGCCCAGAAGCCCAGGCTAACATTCCCTAACACTGATGGTAAGAAAGCTACAACCTTATTTTACACATTGCAATACAGCATTAAAAAACAATCTTAGCTCAAACAACGAGACTGATAGACAACATACACAAATGCCTCCTCTCTTCCTTCTTTTTGCATACACTCAAATTGTCAACCATTGAACCATGTCTTGAAGACTACTGGTTTGCTAGAAGAGACAGCGCTTAGACCTGAGTGCAAGGAATTAAACCAACAAGGAAAAGGGCCAAAGTCCACAGCTGCTGAAGTCACCAGATCTCTGCAGTAAGGGTTTCAGTCCAAGTCAAATCAGAAAGGTTGGCAACATGGCAGTTAAACACAAACACTGTCACAGTCACTGTTGTGCAAGAAGAACACAAATGGTCTTCAATAATGACCATAAAGAAAAACCATCCTACACAAAGAACACAACTAACGCGTTTAAAAGTGGGTTTTCCAGCTCGTTTAAGAATACACTTAAAACTGTTTCTGTATAGGAGAGAAAACACACATTAGCAAAGGATTTGCTGAATTGCGAGGAAGAAATGACAACAAAAGCAGAACAGGAAAAGTTACATTTCTCACAGGCAGGGCATGTTCTCAGGAAGTTAATTCACATATGGGCATGGGTGGTCTACACCATGGTTTACCATTCCATAGCGTAAGTCTAATCCTTAAATGTAATAAATAAAATGGAATTAAATAAATTCTATCCCTAGTGCCTCCTAAAACGGATGGTAAAACCTCCCTTGAGAATGGGCAGGATGAAGCCTTTTTCTCACAGCTGATCCAGTAGAGGCAGATAGCAAACTACTAGAACCAGTTCAAAACCCTTTTTGTGCATGAACATTCTGTACAACCTTAAGAAAGTCACATAACATCTCCTTTGCGTTTTGCTCCGTCTGTGAATAATGCCTTTTTTTCCGCTACCTATTACCTTAGTTCCATTACAACAGTAATTACATTATCACTTGCAAACTGCTCGTGTGCTACAGAGACATGGGTCAGAAAAGCAGCACCTGGAGGAGTATAGCTGATGCATTCACAACAAAGGATGCCACCTCCTCCCCCAGTAAGTAAGTCATCATCATCACAGACCAATTAAGGAGCCATCCCAATTTCTGCCCAAGTGCCACCTTTAACAGCAATGACGAAACGCTGTGCAAGGCAAACAAGTTTGCTACTTGTTCACAATTAGAAAGGAAGAGTTGTAAACATTTGTGACGGATATTGGAAAAGTGCACTGAAGCAAACTCTGCTGGACATCAGAAGAATGTGCCCATCTGGCTCTGGCCCCTCCAGTGCGTCCAACGCTGCCAGGAACACAAAGCAGTAATTACAGCTACCTGGTGCATGCAACACCCACATGCTTTCACCTTCTATTTTCTGTATTCACAAACTGAAGACCTTCCTGCAGCTAGAATCTCCCCCAAGAGCCAGAGGGCCCCAAGCACACAGCACTTAGCGGGCACGCAGAGCCCTTGAGGAAGACAGCAGAGCTGATGCTGCCTGCACCCCATGTCCTCAGGGCCTGGCCTGGCTGGTGCTGGTACACAATTCCTCCAAGGGCCAGGCTCCAGGCAGAAACCTTGTTCCTGAAAACCCAGCGCCACGTGAGAAGACGGTGTGTTATCTCCAGTTATGCAGTAAGACTGTAAAAAAGACAAATGAAAAGCTCCTCAATGATTCCCCAATTTAAAGAGCAGTTCTTTCAGCGTTACCAAGAAGGCAATACACAGATGACACCAAGAAGGTAATGCACAGAAGACACCAGCCCACCGTCCTGTGCTGTAACTCGCAGCCCTGCAGCTGGCCCATCACTGAGCAGGTAAAGCTTCCAAACCCTTCTGATTTCCCTTCCCAAACACAAAACTCATAGCTTCGAGTGCAGGCAGTAGAGTATCTGCTAAAAGCCAGAAATTACGGGAGACAAATGTAGTATTTCCCTGTCTGGGATTATCAGTGCAAATTGCTGTTTTGCATGTATACATTCATAGCTGGAATCGACGCACCCGCAGCAGGTGTCACAGGAGCACTGCAATATCTAGACATAATCCTAGACATTTCTGATTAATAAGGGCATCTGGTACTGCTCAATTCTACATCCCTGTCCTGAAAATTGGTGTGTGAGATGAAGAAGCCAGGAACACATGCTTTATAAGTGGTACTGCTAATGGCTCAGAGAAATGCTTCTGTCTGGGAAGAACAACAATGGATGTCTGCAAGATCTCAAGCATCTATTATCACGGAAATAAGTAGTTTCTGTTGTGAGATTCTACAGGAATAATGTGTTTTAAAGGGGAAGTTATTTCAAAAGAATGGAGCAACTCATGGATTAGGAAAAAGAAAATCCCAGCAAAAGTAAATATCCCACTTCTGTGAGTAAAACAAGTCTGTCTCTCGCATTTCATTGCAATACCATCTGCAGTGTTTACATTCAGTATTATGTTCCGAAATGTGATTTTTGCTCATAACTCTGCAGCAGACTTCATTGCTGGTATCAAGGTCCTACTCTGCAGGAGACTGAAACGTTAAGAGGCTCCAAGATGGGTTAGAGAAAAAATGCAGAACCGATGAGTAAGAGAACAAAAGCATTGGTGACAATCAGTACAAGGACTGGGGTAGCACTGTCTTGGCTCATCAGTATCAGCATGTTTACAGAGTTCATTGGCGTACAACCTGATGTGATATATGATACACCACGACGTTTTGTAATTCTAAAGTTCCTGGGTTCAGCATCACACCGCACAGAATAACAACGACCTAACATAAAACTCCATCTCTGACATTGCTAAGTGTGGCTATAAGCGGATGTTTATTTCCCACACTTCAAGCTCTGCAGAGAAATCGCTTCAATTTTCTCGGGTAAGCAGAAAACAAAGAATTAGTATCAAACATTGGGAGATCAATTTTCATGGACCCTATCGCTTGGAAATTTAAATGCCAAATACTGCAGTCAATTAGTCTAGACCGGAGTATTGAAGAGGGGCAAAAATTAGGTTAACAAATACTCCATAATAATATCTGAATCATACAGAGCAGGCTTCCTACAAAGCTGACTTTGAATCTGCCCATTATACAAAACAGGTGCAAAGAGTGCGTGGGAGAGGTGAATCCAGCCCTCCCCTAAACGGCAGTGTAAAATAAAATTAGGATATAAAATTTGGGGGTGTCTCACGGGGCAGTTTTTAATTATATCCTTAGCAGCATCTTTGCATATAATCATTACCTCAGCCTCCTCGTTTGCATGTATATATTCTTTTGTGCCATGATCATCGAACAAAGGTTAAATCCTACTGCAATTCTATTCAGCGGTGAAAATTGAAAACAGCTATTTTGAGGCTTCTGGCTTTTTTGTATTTTTCAACTGTCTGTATAATCTGCTTAAAATCCCGGTTACTTATTAAATCATATATTCACCGTGCGACACATAGACAATTGTAGAGCTCAGGTGAATTAGCAAAGGTTTAAAGAAGAATGTAAATAGCTTCATTTCTATGGGTTCATCCCATGACACAGGGAGAAACAAAATGAAACCTCCTGCTGCCACTGGCTGCCTTCAGGAGCTCTCCCAGATCTGCACACCCCTGCTCTGCTTCCTCACCTTGATCTGGTTTGTAAGGAAGGGCCCAGTATTGCTGTCTAGTCCCTTGCTGATGTACTTGGGACACACAGAGCTGGCTACTAAGGCCAGGCAGGACTGCTCAGGCTGGGATGGCTTCCATGTTCCCTTGGTGCTTCTGAAGCTTCACAAGGATGAAGTTCTCACTACATGGGCTGTTTTTACCAGTAACCCTGAGCTAAAGTAAAATCAGGAAATAAACATGTTGTGGGGAAATACAGCTATTCTAACAGAAGGTTGGATGTTAGTTTTTACTTTGATTATTTTTCTTGTAAAAGATAGCATCTGAATGAACTCCAGTGATTTCCAGAGCACAGCCCAGTCACCTCGCAGCTGAATCTGGGCCTGGCTTTCATAACTGCATGAAAAGACAAGAGGAGTAACTCAGCTTCTGCTAAGAGCTTCACATCACAGCACTTCACTGCTTTTCTGTTGCAGTTAAACCCACATATTCGCTCCATCTGAGGCCACAGCACCCGTGACAACACGCCGAGCACACACCGATGGGGGAACGCCATCACAAAGAAATAATTATTTTCCTGTCCTAGTTTTGTACATCTCCCACAACACCTGTGCATTAATTTAACAAGCTGCAGGAGAGTGGGGGAATAAGCTTTGAACTCGGATGCCCATCTCTGTATGAAACACTTCGCAGCAGGGCTCAGTCCCAGCAGCCCCACCAGAACTGCAGTCCAGGAAAAGCCAACCCAGCAACCACAACACAGAGACGAGCAGCAAAATGGCTTCAGAGTGGGACCGTAAAACACATAAAGCAGCACCTCTCTTACACCAGGCAAGACTGACTACATGACATCCTTTAGCTCTTCTGTAGGATTTCACCACAAGTCCTCTAAGTACCACCTCATGCTGATGGAGAAATTCAAGCTCTCATGAGGTCTTCTTTCAGTCAGGTTTTACCAACTGCCTTTAAAAAAACCCGTTTTTTCCTCTTCCCTTGTCTGGGAATTTCCACACCCTACTGGCCATAAAACTAAGATACGCTGAATCCCCAAAGGTTTTCTACCTTTCCCATCATCGGAACTAAAACGTCAAAAAAGAAGTTTTATTCTCACAGAATACTATGCAGCCTGCCAAAAGCTGCATAGTAGGAAAAGCAGCTCTTTATAAGCTGCAGTCGCATCGTTTTCTGTAGTACCGACACACTCTGTGACAAATGAAATACCGCAGAAATGGGAAAATAAAGGAGTTTGAGCCAGATCAGGAGTTAAAATAACGAAGATTTAATATCAGGAGTATTTGACCATATTAATGATTTCATATACGACTTAAAATAACGTCTTCTCTAACAGATTACTTTTCTAACCATTGGTTATATTTATATAGACTTAGAGAAATATTTAACAAGAAACGTTTGTTCTTCTACAAACACTGAGCATTTATGATCACAAGCTTAGATTACAGTAGAGCTCTTGGCATGTCAAATACTACCGCAGTCGTACAAGCCTATTTTTCAAGAGGAAAAGACAGAGAAGCAACCCAATAGCGCATGTTTGGAACAGACTCTGGCTAAAGCAAAGCAACCAGCGTGTCTCCAGCATGAATAAGCAAACTGTGCCTTGGGCTACATCAGGAGGCCAACAGATCATGGGAACATCCCCACTGACTCATCCAATTTGGCCACACAAAATATTGTGTCCGTTTCCAGTCCTCTCCATTCAAGTTGAAGGGGAATGTGGAAGAAGGAAAGCGGGTCCAGAAGCAAATCAGGGCCCAGGGCACGTGATCAGCAAACAGATGCTGAGCTCTAGGCAAGGGAAGGTAAAGCTGGTAGCGCCCTACCAAGAATCTTCTCTTGGACTGGAAATGGCTGCAGCCATTTCTCCTACAGCACAGCCCACTCCCTATGAAGAGGATGGCAAAGCTCAGGGTTTGTCAACAGAGCCACGATTTAAGTTAACCACGGGATATATCTGCACTTCCCAAAGCCTAAAAGGCTGTTGGGATTTCCACAGACAGTTTGTTGTTTCACAGTGTAAACACACTAAAAGCCACACAGCGGGTGAAGTGACTGAAAAATATTATAGTGTAAGACAAAAATGTAGAGCCTAATAGGATATGCTTTATCATTTTCTGGTGGGAGTCCTCTGGATAGATTGCTTCAGTGCAGGCTACGTCTGCATCAGATTTGCTGAGGATAAAGAGAAGATGTGTGACACTGCGAGGTGCAGTGCCCAGCCTCAGGCCCTCCTGTGCTCCTTCTTTAGGAAAGAGTTGGAGAGTAGGAATGAGCAGCAGAGAAGGAAGCCCAGCAGGATGTAAAATACAAGGTGAGGCTCTCCTGCAATGCTCAACATTAATAGCTTCTTGGAAAGAAAGAAGAATTTGAACAACATCCTATTTCTGTCATGCTCTGCCAAGATACTATTTTGGATGAGGATGTTGGAGCACTTCATTTTACTCCACCAACTCCCTGTCCTCTTTTAAGGAACGTTTCCACCATATGGAGAAGTTGTCACTCACAAAATCACAGAAAAAGTCATCTGGATCTTCAGTCAGCTGCTGTTTTCAGGCACAGTGAAATCCACAATCTCAGAACTGGCTCAAGGAGGAGGGCAGGGTGGGCAGGATTTTAGCTGCAGTTCCAGCGGTGCTTTGGCATTCTGGCATCTTCAGAAGAGCAGCTGAAACCGATTCAAAATCTTCAACTACAAAACTGTGTTGCCCATCCACGTTAAAATACCAAGGAATAGATTTTTAAAGTTATTTTGCCCGCATACAGACAGCCTTTCACTGTAAGGAGGGCTACAGGTGCTCAGCAACATCTGAAAAAGAAATCACGGAGCAGATAAAAAACCCACCCCGAAGGCAGCGCGCCAGGCTGCTGCGCTACTGAAGTACTGCTTTTGTTTCTCATCCTGCCACTCTTCAAATCAACAAATGCTTCTCAATCCTTCTTCCCCTTTAACAGTTATCAGCACTTTCCTGTTGGTGACTGGAAAGGCATGTGGGCACATCTCCTGCCTTCCAGCATCACTTCTGTGGCTCAGGGTTTGCTATGCAGCACTCTCTGAAGGCTCACAGAACTGCTCCCGCTGCCTTCAGACTTTGCCTCCATGTTCAGATGAAAGAAACTCAGCTACAGTGCATTGAAGCACACAAACGTTACATGACTAGCATTTATTTTCCATGGTATGGCTACACATATGCAACTCAAAAAATGGAGAAGAAAAGGTCAAAGGATCCAACATTCCAGAAAGGCAGAATTATACAAAATTTCCTCTCCTCTAAGTACAATTTAACTCTCTGCATACAGCACACATGGAAAAAAATAAGTCACAGTGATGTGTGCAGTGATTGAAGCCTGATGCTGCAGACACCGAACGCTCAGTGATGAAGCAGATGCCCCACGTAGCCACGTTTCACTGTCCTGAATGCAGACAAATATCCTCAAGGTTTTGTGCTTCTTCCTCCTCACAATGACAAAAGTTTATTTCAAAGCTCTTTTATCCTTTTAGATAATAGCGAGTGTGAAAAATGCACAGTGTCAGGAAACTAATTATAACCTGTACCTATGTGAAAAAAAGCAGAAATAGAGCTCTAATAACTGAAGGCATTCAAAGAGGCAACTTTTCTCATCATTTCTACCCTACCTCAGATTACATCGCAGCTGAGATTCATACTTTTGGTATCCAAATGGAAACAAATGCCTATTAAAACCTTGCGATGGCCTCAGGCTTTATAAATAACCATGTCACCTCTCAGCCAGTTGCAGCGTTGATACCGATTCGGAATGCTAAATTATTCCATCACAAGTCACGTGCTCTCAGGAGCGCTGCAAAGGGAACACAAAGGTGAAGTGAAGGTTAAACAGCCACCAGTAATTTCTCCCAGGAAGATGGCCGTGTGTGACCTTGCAGCTCTGATGTGCTCTAATTGAGGGGAGCACAGGCTGTACGTTATCAGATGTTGCTGATGTCCTTCACAGGAGATTTTTGTCAATGGGACACAAAGCATTTCAGGTTTGCAAGGCAACAGTTTGCACCCACAGGCGTGATATTCTCAAAAGGTGTGGTGACTTTTTGTCACCATTTAATACACTTTATCACCCCAATTACTTTCTCATGCTCAGCTGATACGGAACTCTTTCCTACACTGAAGCCTTAATGCACGCAGCTGTTAAAAAGACTTGCTAAGAATATTTTCACTAGAAGCCATGCAGCTGCTTTGCACTATTCCCCTAAAAAAAACTCAACTTTTTGAAAGAATGATTTTCCCTGTGTGAACTGATGGATATTCCAGCCTCCTTTACTATACCAAATTTTGCCTGCTATTTCCTCCCTGTAACAGCAACACTGAAATGCACAATTCCAGCACGAAGGTGACCTGAGCTGATGGGAGGAGGCAGAGCAGAGTGCTTTGTCCCACTGCTCGCACTTGGGTGCCAGAAAGGAAGCTCTGGAAGGATGTGTCCTGCAGAAAGCTGAAGGGATGAGGCCAGGACACTTCATAGTGAGTTTTTCCCAGGTTTAACAGTACGTATCCATCCCTGAGTTCCTAGGAGTCAATGTATAATTGAGAGTGCCTGCAGCATCTGGCAGCGGTCTCACCTCCCTTCCCCTTCCTTCCTGTCCCGTTGTCCTGCCCAGGCAGTCGGTCTGTCCTTCCCATCCACAACTCTGCCCATATCCAAACTCAGTGACTATTTCAGAGCTATCCTGAACAGTTGGGGAAACGTTTTTCACGATGGCAGCTGCTACCAATGGAAATTTGGGGGTAGCCAAAATTAAAGGAAGCTCCACTACAGCTTCTGATGGTGTTTCCATTAAGGTTTATTATCTCTAGCACGTACAATGTCCTTAAAAATATTAAAAACGCTGAAATGTCTCTGATTTTCTTTTTAAAGACGACAGCAGCATGTAACACTAGCTAAAAACAAACTCTTTAACCAAAATGACACTTCAAGCAGCTCATTATAATTTGACAACCACTTGGTTTTCATTCAAATCAACATTTATTACATGTAAGAACATACTGCAGTGCAGCCGGGGATGACCTACGCTTACAATCTCTCAGCCTGATTTTCTTTCCGAACTCATAGAAATGGGAGCCGCTAAGGACCTAAAAACTTTGTTATTTTTCCTACAGGAAGATGAGCTTCAGATCACTCCAACCTTAATAAATGCTGCCAGAGTTGGTTCCACCCATTAGCAGTTGTCAGCAGGTTGTCTTTGCTTAACTGGCAGCATCACTCAGTTGCACTCAGCAGCACCTCCCTGGAAGAGCAGTTTGCAAACCTTCCTGAGAAGTAAATAAACACAGCGGCGATCACAATATGCACTAAGAACTGAAATGTCACCTGCTCACAGAACGTCAGAATGCATCATCTTGGGCTTCTTTAGCAATTCCTGCTGCTGGCTACGTGCTCCTATTGGCAAGAACTATCAAATCAGCGTTCTGAGCCAGCAGAACTGTGCATGAAATACGTAAATAAAATTAAAATGTTGCAAAATAAAAGCCAGTCATTTCCCAAGTATAGCGCCATTTCTAAGCAGATTCTAAGCAGATCACATGTAATGTGACACAGCAGATCTCAATAAACCATGGCAGTAAACAGCTCTTTGGACAGAGAAAGAAATCCAGCAGCCTCCACCTTACCTCCTGGGTTACTTATTTCCTAACCAGCACAAAAAGCTCATCTTTTTTCCTGTGACAAAAAGCTAATGGAAAACCTATGGCAATATTTTTTTTGTAATTAATTTTAAAATTGAAATTGCATTGAAATGAAGAGGGGAGAAGGAGGTTTCCATGCATGCTGCCCACACTGGTAGCACAAAGTTCAGTGGGTCAACTGCGCACAGACATGGCCAGGCCCACTCAGTGCCCCTCATTTTGTGAAGGATGGAAGTTTGTGGGCAATGGGAACCAATTGCAATGTGGGCAATAGCAGATCACTAGTGTCTGCTATTAGTGTTTGCTACCATTTCCATTAAGGAGAAAAAGCAACCCAGCAAGTAGCACAGCAGAGTCACAGCTCCATCCAGAAGCACAGGAGCTGCAGCCCCTCACGCTTCACATCCACAATTTCTGTACAGAAACAGTGTCTGCAGATGACTGCTGGATGCCAAAAATGTGACAGATTCAAACAGACAGACTCTTGTAATTACCAGAGCAAGCTGTACACAAAGGAGGAAAGCGAACTATGCTCTTGATGTAAAAAAAAAAAATAAATCACCAAGCAGCATATATGAAAACAAGGCAAAGGAAGCTGTTGTTCAAATGAGTATCGCCAGTTCCCAAAACACTGGATTTTCTCTTTCCCCTCAAGCTTCAGGCCTGTAACTGAATTCTATCTTCTGTAACAAATAACAGAAAAAATACAATCTGAATTTCACTGACCATTTGGGGAGGACAAATAAAAATCTGCTCCTCCCCCACCCCAAGAACAGCACCCAGGAATCTACAGAAGAACTCAGTGTCCTCAGAAAAATACCTGAAATCATAATCATAGAATCACCAAGGTTGGAAAAGACCTAAAAGATCATCCAGTCCAACCATCCACCTACCACCAATAGTTCCCACTAAAAATCAGGGAAAAACGCTGTGCTGTTTCAGAGGACATGGCGCTCCCTGCTCCACAGAGCCTGATTACCACAGCACCTGGGTACCACAGCAGTACCAACCAACAACCAAAAACGTCACCATCTGTCACAGCCAGCTGCCCCAAATCAGGACACGGGGCTGCTTTGCTGCTGCCATATAGTATCAGAGCTGTGGGTCAGCACAGGGCCTCCATTTGGACCCTGAGGAACCGCCTGCACACCAGTGGCGCTGAAGGGCTGGAGCTCAATGCTCCTTAAGACCCCTTTCAACCTAAACCATTCTATAAATACTTCCCACAGCCTTTCCTCTAGAGAATGTCATGGGCCCTGCAAGCAGCAAGGAGAACTTGGGCCTCCCCAGATGCACTGTCCTGCCATTGGGCAACATCTACTGCATGAGGAAAATTACTTTTTCACATCTCAGTTCTGGCCAGCATAAATCATTCACAAGAGCAACGTGTTCAGTTTCTGACCTCACCCAACTTTACTTTTCTTTATTTGGAGGTTACTCCTTGAAGTAACTGAATGCAACAGCTGCCACTCAGCACCCTCACCAACAGCAGAAAGCAGTCACGTGGCTGATCTCCAGGGCAGTCGTCTATTTGATTTCAGGCCTGCAATCATAACTTTGGAGAGAAGAGCATTCTAGACAATGGACACACACAGGGATTTTGTGGGCATTTTTGTTGTTGTAAATAATGCACCTGAAATACCAGTACAGAATCACAGCAGCATGCCAAGAAGGAAGAACCATGGGGTTCTTACATTGATAATGCCAACAGAGCTCCACAGCACGGGCTGCCAGCAGCCGGCCAGCAGTGCCAACACGTACACATATTAACCACAGCCATTTCCTTTCCTTGACAGAAATCCCTCCCCGGGAATTTGCTCTACGTTAATGGCTGTAACTGGTTTGTAATGGCACAGACTACACAGAAACAAAATAAGTTTATCAGAACAAAAAAAATTAATGTCAAGGTCAAACCAACCCTTTGAAGATGCATTAGGAAAAGGAAAGAATTCTGCAAACACGGCTCTGAGCTTTTCCTTACTGATCAGAGTAATGCATGCTGCAGGTTCAAATATTTGCACGTCCATCTATAAGCGCTGCAGAATTTGGAAAGCTCTGGACTGCCACATATTGCCTAGGAATAGAAAATATTCTACACTGACTGCATCATGTATTGCTTCGGCTCTGTTTCTTGGCTCTGAAACCATAGAATCACAAGGTTGGAAAGGACCTACAAGATCACCTAGTCCAACTGTCTTCCTGTTACTACCACAAGCCACTAAACCATATCTCATAGCTCCTCATCCAGACGCCTCTTGAACACTGCCAGGGACGGCAACTCCACCACCTCCCTGGGCAGCCATTCCAGTGCCTGATCACCGTGAGAGAGAAAAAGTTTTTCCTTACATCTAATCTAAGCCTCTTCTGGTACAACTTGCGGTCATTTCCTCAGGTCCTGTTTGTTGCCTGGCAGAAAGCCCCTCCTCATCACAACCTCCCTTCAGGAAGTGGCAGTGCAATGAGGTCTCCACTAAGCCTCCTCTTCTTCAGATTCAGAGCATTAAAGGCTGACTTGGTATTTTAATATTTGAAGGGTATGTTTATTAGGTTGCATTGTTAAAATACTTTGGCACATATATGGCAGAATGCTGAGATGCAATGCATAACACTGATATAACCACATTTTCAGTGGAACAGAAATCAACCTGGCACAGTCTTCTCTCCATCACATCAAAAAGAAACTCAACCACAGTATCACTGATGCTTTTTGAATTAAAGTAGGAGTTTCAAATGTTTTCTCTTTCTCAAGTTCAAACAAACAAACAAACAATTTTCAGTGCCTGCTTCCCAATGTACAGTTTAGCTGTATTTCCCATTTATTTTCTTGGACCCACTGCCACATACAGTACACAGAAAAGAACAGTATATGGTATATGTCAGTGCAGAGACTGTGCTCTAACGTAGGAAATGGAGCCTTTAGGATTCATCTGATTCTGATGGTTTCAGCTCTGCAGTTTCCCATCTCTCTGTTCTTTGGTTCAGCCTATAGAAGCTGGTGTGGGAGGCACTATCTATTAGATGGAGATTTTTCTCCAGATTGCAGCCAAAAAAAGATGAGAAGGAAATGGGGGGAAAAAAAGCAAGCAAGAAAGAAAATTTTATGTAAATAGCCTCAAAAGATTTGATTTACAAAAGAAGAAACCTGCCAACCACAAACTAAATCACACTTTATTTATTCTGAAACAGAATTAAAATGAATAGCATCATTAAGTGCATCTGCTAAGAAATTAGCCAGCATCTGTATAGTCTGAATTTCTGCTCGGGAAGCTCCTTCTTGCCTGTGCCTCGTCTATCCTGCCTGTGAAACAAATGCAATATGGCCCTTCCTTTCAGACTGCTGAAGAAAACTGAGGTCAGAGGGAAAAAGGCACTGAAAAGGGTTGACCACAAGAAAAGATATGATTTGTGTACTCAAAAAGGGAATTGCAGTGTTCAACAAATGACTCATATATATGTGTGTGTGTGTATATGAGAAAAAAGCTCTCCACTTCAAAAACCAACAGTAAACAAATCACTCCCCTTATATGACATTTCTGGGACTGCCAGGCAAGTCCACAGATCCTAATAAAATTATGTAATAGTTGAGACTGAAACGAAACACAGCAATAGCTAAACCACTGTGCAGATGGGATCCAAGGCTATTAGCTAACAAAAGACTGACCGCGTTTGTAAGAACAAACAGATCTGCTGTTATATTTAACATAGTCTTAAAAGCTGGTACTATAAACCCCAAATAAAGCGAAAGGAACACAAACCTACTCCCAAGCTGCCGGGCGGAGAGGGAGGGTAGGGGTTATCTCTGTCTTATTCAGTTACTTGGGAACCACATAAACAACCCCTAATGCTTTCAGGTTTTGGAGTTGCATGAGACAACTGCAGCAAGAGGGAATGATGGAGGCAGCTTTGGGCAGCAGTGGAACAGCAGCCTGAGATTGTTCTGTGTCTGTGAGATTGTGAGACCAAACCAAGGACAAATGAGGACAACTTCATCAGAAAAGGAAGAATTATTTTAAAATTGAGATTTGAAATTTAAGTTTAAAAAAAAAAAAATACAAGCAGAAAGAAGGCTTCTTTTAAGGCTTCAGAGACCCAAAGGAACAACTGAAACCTGCCTCGTAGATGTCAGAACAAGAACTGGGTCTCAACCTATGAATGACCGCAGGAGCCTCTGATGTTACTCAGCAATAGTTTATTTAAGTTCCTCTTTGAATAAAGAAGCTTGCCCATCATCAAGGGGTTAACTCCTTCTGCTCATCTTCCTCCTCTACTCCACCTCCCACACAAGACCGAACCAATTTCATAAATGAGAGCTGTCCTCCTACATAAGATATATATTAATGAAGTCATTTCTCCAGGATCACAGCTACATCTATACTATCACACCAAGCCGTGCCAGGGGCTGCTAACAGCACCATCAGCACCACCTGTAAGCATCCTGCCTGATGCACAGCCACCGGGGAACAGAACCAGCAATGCATGGCTCCCATGGGTCAGCTTCTCCCCAGCTGTGGATGTGCAGAACACAGCTCTGAAGACAGAGAACACTTAATTACCAGAATCTACTCTGCTGTTTTTAAGTATCGTAACAAATGCGTTTTAACACCTTTTCCCTGGGACTGTGCAGTGTAAAAGGGAGCACTATGTTACCTGTTTTTGGATCAGAATATTCAAACAAGACACGCGGATAACAAAAACATTCACTGGAAGTAAAGATGACTTGAAAAAATATGCACTAAAAATCAAACTCGGAATGAAATGGAGTTTTCATCTTCCAGATGACCGGTATAACACGAAGTGACTTAACTCATCTGACAAGATGGATTACAGCTGGCCCTTATCTCTCGGCCTGCTTAGCAACATGAAAGGGGGGAAAAAAAAACAACAATGCATTAATTGATGGTGAAGAACGTTTTTCTTCCTAATGGTTTCCAGTCAGAATTTTTGAGCTTGAGCCATTTGCCAAATAATGGCTAGCATTTGTGTACACATTGCTTTCTTTCATGTGACAAGGAAGTGTAATTTTTCTTTGAAAACATACTCATTAAGGAAGCAAAACCCTTCCCCCTCTGCAGAAGCCTTCGCACCCCATTCATAAGCATGACACAGTATAATCACTTCTAAGAGTCCGGAGGAACTGCAGATCCTTTGAAACTCCCCCAGCAGAAGCATTTGGTTCTCTATGATGCCCTGTTATATCAGACCTACCCAGTATTTTAAGGTTATTTGTAATGCAGTAACCACCACAGGCCTCGGTCAGACTAAGAGTTATTCTAGGAAACACAGAAATTCCCAACTGGGGGGTGGGAATCCTGCACACAGCAGGGAGTACAACTGGATAGGTTTTAAGGTTCCTTCTGACCAAGCCCTCTGACTAAAGGAGTCAAATAGCAAATAACTCCAGCACAGAGTGTACCCAAACCTGTGGATCCCAAACCCCAACCCTCACTGTGATGAGCACCACAAAACACTGTGGGCTGGGCCGGCCCCTGAGGCCTCCCGAGCTCCCAGGTGACAGCAGGGTATCTAGGAAACACACTGACTCCTGTCAGCAACTCTCTGAGATACTGAAAAGTTCATTTTCAAGAGTAATAAATATATTTCATAACCATCCCAAGGGAGGGCTGCCTCCTCGCTGGAGCTGCCGTACTTGGCAAGGAAGCAGTGTGACATTTCTTCCCCAAAGGCTCTGGAGCGATAAGGGGAAGCTGCATTGAAATCAGCCTCTGCAGAGCAGGTGCTAGGAAGCAAGGTTTGGATTAAAAAGTCCAAAATTCAGAAATCCTGAAATTTAAATGTTCTATTATTGGGAACTAAACCAAGACTGATTCACAGAGAATTTTTGGAAGCTAATATGCAGGCAATTCTTTGACATAAAGCAACCAATATAGCAGGGACATCCTCTCACTGCCTTCGCATAATGTACTTCCCTCTGAAAATGGACCATCAACTAAACAAATTCAATCTTACTGAAGTACTAAGATACTTCATTACTATTTAACTGACTGTGGAATTGCCTTCAGACCACTCTAGAGATGTTTTCAGTCCTGAATGAGCTCATTTGAGACACACAAAGAAACAGCAATGAAAAATTAGTTCTGAGAGTCCTGCCAATTTGAGAACCCAGAAATGACAAATGAACCACCAAAATCTTAGGTTTAGGCCACCAAATGATGTAGGTTAACAAAAAATCCAACTGATTTACTTCTCTTGTGGTGTTTTACTAGAAGCTTTACACCTGGGTAATGTTTTCTGAAGTTTTAATATATAAACTGTTTTGCTCCAAGTGAGAACAGATATAGCCTCATCACTCACTACGTGGGTTAGGTGTTAAGAAAAACGTTCCAAAACTTCCTAGTAAATTCTCCTTGACAGCTCGGTGTGCAATTCAGTCAGACTCAAAACCTGCACTGACCTGTGCTAACCCCATTGAAATGGCACTATTTACAAATTCCAGGTTCTCGAGAAGAAAAGCTTGACCTGCATGTGTTCTGAGCTGCATTATGGACACTTGAGCTCAACTTAGTAACAAAGTCGCTCTGTCCACCTTTCTATCAGAGCTACCATCTATACGTTCATGTGATATACATCATGAGATGCTCATATGTACCACTAACAACAGACTGCGTTCATCTGGAGTCAGACTTGTGTCTCTAGTCCTGCCAGTCCTATTCAGAGAAACGACCTCATAAACTTATTGCCAGATGTAGAGCTGATGAAGGGGAGGAAGGTGCAGGAGGACCTTGATGCCAGCATGCTCTGCTCAATTGCCTGGGTACATCAGCAGTGGGGGCACCGAGGTCTTCCACACAGAGCCTGATTACGAGTGAAGGCTCCTGAGTAAATGCACTGTAGTATTTATACAAGGCCTGGAACAGAAAGTGCACTTCATCACATCTTGGTATTGCTAAGAGCAGTGAAGAGTACCTGAGCACAGCTGTAGAAATGGTAGTAGAGCCCATCAATTTCTGTCAGTGCTGCACTGATAAGAAAAGGCAGGACAGAGCTTCTTCCTGGGCAGGACTCCCATCATCTCCAGAAGTAGACTAAGGTTATACATGAAGAAAACATCTGATGCCTGACACTGAATTACTGCAGGAACTTAATAACATTAAGCAAGGTAAATAACCTCTGTAAGTTGTGCGACACAAGAGAGAAAATGAGGTGATCTAGGGTTGCTTTCTGGCTTTAAAACCTAAAAACCTACAAACAGAAAAGGAAAGAAACTGGAGTGGTAGCAAGGGAGACAAAGTTATGCAAAATTTGTTATTTCAGGCAGAGAAAACACACTCCCAAAATAGTAAGAAAACACGTCTGACATATGCACATACGTGCTCTGTTCTCCACTAACCACATCAGTACTTCTGTATTTTATGTATAATTTGGCAGGACAAAAGACAACATAAAAAGCTGCAGCGGGTTCCAACTGAAGGGCTTCCCAGGTGCTACCTGCACCGTGGGAAATGGAAGCGCTCAGTAGCGGTGCTTCTTCCAGCACTGCCCAAGGCTGCAGGAAGGGAGGGCACAACCCTGGGTTCTGTAGGATTTCAGAGCTATCTCGCCTGTCCACCTCATCCCTGCTGAGCTATGAGTAGGGTGTGCGGAGAGCCAGGAGTCAGCAAGCCAAGGACTGGCCCAAGCCCAGATCGCTCCAGCTACTCACAGCTGCTGGATAATCCCTTGGGATCCATGGACAGCTGGCACAGGTTGGGCACCCTCCATTGCTCAAACAAAGAAAAATGTTTGGGGGAAGATCAAGATTGCTGACAGCATCGCGGCCAGCAGCGGCACAGCGTTACATAAAGCAGGGGGAGCAGCAAGCGCTCTGCTGCAGAGCCTGAACGTGAGAGCTGCTGTGTGAGTAAGAACCGACTTTGTGTGCACCTTCAGCTTGGTATTTTTATCACAGACGAGGAAGAAATTTTTCCCTGAAGAAAGACCACATGCAAAGCAACACTTTAAAGCTATTCTGCTGCTGGCTGTAAGAACCACCACAGTGGATGCATTCCTGTAACACAGAACCAGGTTTCTTGCAGCGTGCTCCACGGCCCCCGGGAGACGTTCCTGTAGGGCTAAGACTGAAGAAGAGCCATGTCCCTTTCCTACACTACCTGACAGTCTCAAGCTGCCAAGTTAGCCATTGCCTGTACCAAATGAAGTACTGCACCTAACACTCAGGAAGTGTCCAGAACTAGACGAGAGATGAAAACCCATCAGCATTTTTTTTCATTAAACCAAATCTTTCAGCTTGTTACTGTGCAGTTCACCATACAGCAATTAAAAGCAATGCCCGTGCTGTGCCTGCACTGACAAATATATGCAAAAGCCTGAGGCACATGAAGCTGCAGTCATAGGAAAGAATTCAACAGAACAGAACCGGGAACAAAACTCCCACGTCTGCACTCCTCAGCGAGTCCTGTCAATAATAGCTCAGTTGTTTCCTTATAAGAGAACTGCGTGGAGAGTTAGCTATCAAAGCAAAACCTCATGCTTTTAAGGCTGGGGGGAAAGGCTGCATTTCTCAGCCTTCAGCTCATGGAACAGAGCTCACAAATGAAACCTTTGGTGTCAGCAGACATTTGGAAGCTCTTGCTCTCCCTTCTTGTGGCAGATCATCCATCACCACTGTAACACAGCAGCTCCCAGAATCACAGTGCACCCACTCATACAGTAGGAATGGGGCATGGATACGAGGGCAGATGCTGTGGTGAACATGGAGAGCACTGGGATGGAAGGGCCACGCACAGTCTGCTGGGCTCAGGACCTTGTGCCATTCTCTTCCAGCAGATATAGAGAGCACGTTAGGGCCTGTGTGCTGTGGCACAGAGATGGGACAACTCCAGCTTCAGTTTTTCACATTTGGAGTATAATGGATACAACCACACGACAGTCAGTTGGCATGGTACCGTCAGTAGGTAGTAAGACTCAAAGCACATCAGGCTTCAGAAACTCAGAAATAAAACCAGAAAATATGAAGGTTTTCCCCCCACCACGTTTTTGGTTCCAGGTTTAAAGCTACTGAACTACAAAGCCTGCAGAGCTGGGAAGCTGACTTACAATTATACCCTCACAGATTCAAGAATGTACATAGGGTTCCAAGGCTGAACAGCATTTAATTTCTGCCCACATGTCAATAGCTCTGCTGTGATATGTCACACTTATTAAAAACAAAACAAAAAAGAGCAGATTTCTACTTTTATCCTATTGCAAAACAACAACAAAAAAGGAATTCTTTCCCATGTTCCAAAGCACCCCATCTACAGAAATGTATAATTAAATAGGAAAACAACTGTAACAGTAGTAGCCTTAAAATGATTCATTTATTTCTGATGAATAAAACATGATGGAGAGCTGTCATAAAATAAGATAGAGATCTAATCTGCTAAGACGTGCTGGTGCTTTTCCTGCTAATGTCAGTAAGAATAAAGAGTTCTGTGCAAAACCCAACGAGTTCACTGGGACTTTGGTGTCTCTGTCATGTTAAAAAGAAAACAAGAAAAATATTACTTATAACTCAGTGTTTCACACGCAAAATGAAGAGGAAATGGGAAGTGGAATAAGTGAAGGCAAAAAACATGAGGAATGTTCAGAAAACCAGCTGAAAATTTGGAATTATGTTCCAGATGTGTTCCAGACCCCTCAGCAGCTCTGCTGACCTTCTCTGAACACACTCCATGGCCATCATCAGTGCAAACACACATCCAGTGCTGCTCCCAGGTAGGACAAAGGAGCCACAAACTCAATCTCCCCATGTCAACCCACACCCTATTTTCTGAGAGCACTAAAAGTCAAAAGAAATCAATTTCTGTGATCATAAATGAATTGTTTTGACCTAAGACTGCTTGCAATTTAAACGTCAACAAAACCAACCTCTTCTATTGCTGCTATAAATTTGGTGCCTGCTGCATCCCACCTCAGGACCTCAACAATACAACTGTACAACAAGCAGTAGCCAAAGCCTAACTCCTCAGAATGAGAAATTAGCACGTTGCTAATCTGAGATGAAATCCAGAATTGCAAATCCAAACACAGATTTGCAAGTGCAAACATCAACGTTTTATATCTTGGTGAGTAGTGAGGGCTGACTTCTGAGCACACTCTGACAAGCAATTCTATCTAAGGAAACAGGAGCACGAATCATTTAAGTACATTTTTTGGGGAGTGAAAAAAAAAAGTAGAAGTGTTTTAAAATTCATGGTTAGCAAAGTCCTACTTTATCTTTTAGGGTTTTGGAGAGGTGGGAATTTAGCAGTGACAGGAAAACCAGCCTTGCCATCTTAACAGTGTGCCAGTATTCATAAATGTGATGGAGGAAACTGCCCCTTCCAAACATGCATGTGCCATCCATATTAGCTCCGGTTGCTTGAGGGGTTGAAGTTATTTTTTACTCATTTCAGCTCTTTGCAATGCAAAACACAGTGCAAAATGAAAGCATGAACTAGATTGTTTCTGGCTCATACATCACTGCACTTGTTGGTTCGACTCCGGTTGCAGAACAACTATTCCCATTTCCAATGTGTGAGCCATGAAAAACATGGCCTGACATTAAATTTACAGGGTTGGCACTTTGGCATCTACAGGCTGTGACAGTTATTCACAGATTATGCACATTTCAGCTAAAAATGACTCAAAGGTCTCAAATAAGGAGCTCCTCAATGCAGTTTCCAAAGAACCAGGAGTCAGGACTATGTCACATGTTAAGCATTCTTTTAGGCTACAAAACTCTCCCTGTAAGTAGCAGCAGCAACCAAGAAAGCACACAGGCCAAAAAGTTGGACCTTGACAATAGGCCAATGGCTTTGAAAATAAGAAACCAAATGCACAGCTCTATAGGCATTGATCTGCAGTATACATTTCTGAGAACCTCAAGTAGTTTATTATATGAAAGATCTTAGGTAATTAAACTTCTTACACTGCACTAGCAGAAAAAGCCTCCGTAAGAAATCAAATCTGGACTGTCTACGGGGATGTTTTCAAATAAATAGTTTCAGAGAAAATGTATGTGCTTATTACACTTACAAAGGATTGTGATTTCCTTATGGACTTGAAATGTTAAACCATTTCCCCAACTGGTTCCAGTTTCTGTTATTTCTGACTTTTCCAAGAGAATAAACAGGTGACTTTGCTCACAGCTGTAGCTGTGTGACACCCTCAGACTGACTGACTACTAATAAATTACAAAACGTTTAGCTAGGAAGAAAGAAAACGGGAACTGGCTTTAATTGGGATCACTGCGTTTGGGAGCACTGAAGGAAGGCTGCAATACATGAAATGGCTTTGAGAAGAAAGTACAAAGGAGTCAGTATCTGGCAGGCAAATGTGATGCACATGTGGTGAGGCAGCCTGCCATCCATCTTCCGAGATGGAGAGCTCTTTGTTGTTCTGCTGGGAGGCTTCTGAGATGACCAGCTTGCAGAGCATGCAGCTCCCAACATAAAGCGTTCAGATATCTCACAAAGCTTTTAAAACCCAGAGAGATGCGGGAATCAGCCCCAAAAGCAGGGATGCTCTGTGTTGCCAGGGCAACACCATCACCCCAGACAACGAGGATGTCAGCAGCACGTGGCAGACACCTGAATGCGCTCATCCCTCTGCTTCCCTATGGTGGAGCAGCCACGGAGCAGTGCAGGTGACTTCTGCTAAGGTGTTATTAGCCCTGGAAAACCAGGGATGCTTAGCAACCAACCTCACTGGCCTTACCCATGCAACTTGCTAATGGAGGTGAGAAGACCCCACGGGCAACAAAGACCCAAACTGAGAGTATGAGAAATTATCTTGTTGTGAAATGTAATGGTGTCCAGCGAATGTGGACACCAACACACAAAACATTATTATTTTCTTTTTTTTCCTACATGAACGCTTGTGCAGCTCTTTGCTTTCACCCTCCCAAGACATTAATACACATAGCACACACGTTCTAAGCCTGCAGCCTGACCTCTGCCCAAGCGCATTGCCCTCTCCATCAAACCAAGGCTTCGGAGCTCCACTCAGCTGCACGTACACAAAGTTTCAGATGTGAGGCAGAACCAGCAACCAGATGTGCAAGTTGTGTTTGCGTGCCTTGCTAGTGAACCCATAAAGCAAATAAACCCAAGTCACATCAGTGACTAATGCAAAAACACTAAATTTGTAAGGAATTGGTACTGCAGAATGTAGCAGTTGGTTTGCATTTAGGGCTGAAAGATCCTGTATGACTGCAAGTCCTTCTACAAAAATGTCACAGATCACACTAAGAGACAAATCAACTTTTTTCTTTCAGCACTACTTGAAACTGAATGGATGTTGCGAGTGTCAACATTTACTTTCTGTCCATAAATACATACGCACCTTCCTTACACTACAAAGGTTATGTAGCTATACAAGCTAATATCACCAATCCACAAATAAAGAGATTTTTCAAGCTATAACTTGCAGTCTCTACTTAGCAGATGTAGGAAACCAACACAAAACAAGAGCTGCTACCCAGAAAAGAACCATACAGCCAATGTCTTGATTAACTTCATTTACAGGTTATCAACCATCTCAACTTCAGTTTATCTGTATGGCAGTGACAATTCTCATGTTTAGGCAGCAGACACTCCTTCCTTCTCTGGCTTCTTCTGGTTGGTCAGAATTCTAAAGGCAGTGGGGAGAAGAAAACCAGCCTGTGGGTCCCACAGGTGCTGCAGCTGCCATACACATCACTTACTCCCACCCAGGTTCTGGGGAAGAGAAGCCTCCCAGCCCCATCAGCATCACTGCAGATCCCAGCATGGAAGGCTTGAATAAGCCACAAACCAGGGACAAAGTAGGACAAAAGACAGGTGGAGACAGGGGAATCAGATTGCAGACCTAAGCTACAAATAATAAAGTCCAGTTTGTGTTTTATACTAATCATTATATGCATTAAAGACAAATAATACAAGAAATAATCTTAATGAATCTTTTCTTGCATCATGCAACAGATTTTACAAGGCCTTTAACAACTACTGCTCTACACTGATCCAAAATAAATCACGAACTGAACTTAAGAAAGTTCTACCATCATCTTATAATAGGTTTAAAAACGTATATCAAATAGCTCTCTGGAATTGCCAATAATGGTACCATTTTTAAACCATCGTGCTGTTTTCAATTCCACGGGAGTAACATCAGATACAAAACCAACTCAGCTCCCTGTGACAGGAGTTCCCCCCATTACCTGGCATAAGGGCAGGCAGTGAGTACACACAACCCAACCCACACAGAGCTCAAACTGTCCTTAAAATCACATGGAAGAAGAGCTGGACCTCAAGAACACTCTGGATTCTTGTGTGTTGTCTGCCCCTGCCTCAAATGGAAGTAAAGACTGTGACTGTTAAGGTAAAATTCTCAGACCTCAGTTTGAGGATTTATCCTAAATAACCTACTGCAGAAGGACAGGAGGGAGAAAACAGTACATTCAGTAAGCTTGCATGGGCTTAACTTAGGCCGAGATTACAGTACATCACAGAATCACTGAGGCTGGAGAAGACAGTAAGATCACCCATTCCAACCATCAGCCCATCCCCAACTGCACTGGCCCAAAGTCACAATTTTATTCCTCAGTTCATCGATCCTTTTTCTACGTACCAGGTTAAACTTTCTCTCTCCACTGTACACTTCCCACCTTCCCATTTTTGCTAATTCTTGACTAATCAAGGCTTCTCATCTTCCTACTCAAACATCAAGAGACAAAAGTTAATTACTGAAGATGATATATGTGGCATTAGGGTTTTTTTTAATGTATTTATTCCAAGTTTATTCCAAGTATAGTGAATTATATACTATGATCAAGGATGATCTCTGCCTTCTCCTTTCAAATACAAAAATAATCAATGCAAATACTTAACTAGTACTGCAAAAGTCATTAATCATGCCTGATATTAAAACTAAGATCGCTGCTTTGAAGTGAGGGGAGGTTAAACAACAGTACCACCCCCCCCCAGCAATCACGTCCCTTTCGTGGCAAGTTTTCTGGTATAGGACAGCTGTTTTTATTATTATTAATGCTGCACATTGACTAGAAAAATCCGACCTGAATGGGATAAAACCAAACCAGCTGTTTCATCCCCTTTCATCTATCCACGTCTCAAAGGGGGCTTTGTGTACTATCGGTTTCCAGCAAAGAGCTGAAAAATCACATGTCACAACGTGGGCACGACATATGTGGGTCAGCCAGGAACTGGCAATCTGCAGCGCGGCCAATGGAAATTCTCTGCCCATCCCATCCTCCACCACTTAATCTTACTGGGCTAAATAGGAATAAAAGCAGGAATTGCTCCCTCTTTATTTCTATCATAAATAAATGCATAGATGGGACAGGGAGCTTCACCAATGGTAGATGCTGCTCTGAAAGCCCAGGTGAGCAGTGAAATCAGAGAGTATAAAAGATTTTTAACTCATAAAATTAGGGAAAAAAAGAAAAAAACCACCAAATATGCTCCTTTAGATCTATTACATTACTTAAAATAGAAATAATTCCCTCTTCCCACCACAAAAAGTCACTTCTCCCAGTCCTCTCCCCCCAGCCTCCTCAGCCACCAGTTCTGCACACAACGCTTCTGTCCCCAAAAGAGACACATCGGTGCTGCCCACGAACTCAAGATGACACAAGCTCAAAAATAGAACATTTTAATTACATCCCTCTTTTAATTTCACTTATGAAGAATAATTAGAGAGTAAAAGAAGCCCACACAAAAAACAAAAACACCCCACAGGAGCAGAGTAGAACTCGCTGCGATTCAAGCGCAACACCCATCTAATGATCCCAGATGTAGTTACTGCTAAAGCGTGGAATTAGTCAGAAAGGCAGAAATGCAAACTGAGCTCACGACTGGGCTCTGCAATGGTTAATTAGCACAGCTCTACCTTGAGATGACATCGCCAGTACCAGGAGATCACACACATGAAGTACATTTTAGCCTATTATTTAACCATGGCTCTGACACTCTTCAGAACTACATTTTTACAACAACGTAAATCCACGACGTTTTGTAGCCTCATCAAACAGATGCTTATTTCAAACAGCAATGGCTGTTAAAATGGAATTCAAGGAACATACTGGAGCTGCTGTGTCTCATGTATGTTAAGCTGCAGCTGTAACAATTAACAATATGGCATGTCCCGTGTCCTTCACTTAGATAAGCAATCAGTCCACTTTATAACAGAGCACAGCTGTTATGAGAACACACTCAATGTACCAATGAACTGATGAAACAATTGAGAGCAATCTTATTGCTAAGAACATCAAAGTGCACGTGCCAGCACAGCGCTGCCATCCCACGAGCACGAAGCATGGTGAGAAGCCCAGGCTGATCCACGTCCACATCAACAGAGCCACACAAAGGAAGAAAGTTACGTTCACTCAGTTATTCCCACGAGACAACAGAGTGTCATGATGAATTAATATTATCTACGTAAAATGTGATTTCTGTGGCAAGTCAGCTTCATACAACTGGCCTCAAAATAACCGTTCTGCCCCAGGCCAACACACTGCTTGATCTCCAGGTGCCAGAGCCCACCCGGCCCAGCGGCCTGCTCTCACTTCTGCCGCAGTCCACATCATGAAGGATGAACCCCTTCATCCTGCATGGGAACACATTTAGGCACAACAGCATTCAGACCTTCAATTAAAATAAACAATGAACAGCTTACTGAGCAGTTTATCAGTTACGGCAGTTCTCCAAAGCCTCTCATATCAGAAAATCACAGAATGGCCCAGGTTGGAAGGGACCTCAAGGATCATGGATCTCCAAACCCCTTGCCACAGGCAGAGCCACCAACCTCCACATTCAATACTAGACCAGACTGTCCAGGGTCCCATCCAACCTGGCCTTGAACACCTCCACAGACAGGGCATCCACAGCTTCTCTGGGCAGCCTTTTCCAGCACCTCTCCACTCTCATAGTAATGAACTTCCCCCTGACATTCAACCTAAATCTTCCCTCCCGCAACTTAAAACCATTTCCCCTTGTCCTGCTGTTACCCGTCCTTTCAAAGAGTTGACTCCCCTCCTGTTCATAGGCTGCCTTTAGGTACTGAAAAGCTACAATTAGATCGCCCCACAGCCCTCTTTTGTCCAGGATGGACAAGACCAGCTCCCTCTGGCTCATCTCTGAGTTAGTGGTAATTGTTCAGGTAATAATTGTGAAAAATAAGTTATTTGGAAATATCACATTATAAATACGAAGAACATCTTCTTCACGCCATTTCTAATACACTGCAAAGACCAGTCTCCAAGTAAGGAAACAAAGTGAAACAGAACAGCACGCTTGCACAGCTCCATTTGAACAATCCCTTCACAGCAATCATGCTTTGCAGAACCAGAGTCAGTGTTAAAACTCGTAACATCCTATTAAAGCCCTGGAGACAGCAGAAACTCGCTAAAATGCATGTTTTAACAAAAATTTCAGTGTTGTAACTAAGATCAGGTACAAAACTAGTTGTATGCCCAGAAATGAACTTAAGAACTAGTCAGAAATTTGCATCTGACTGTGCTTATAAAAAGCCTAATTTTTAGCACTGTTCAGACAGGGAAGGTCATAATGAATTGTAAATATATCAGAACTCAGATTTAGGAAACAACAACAAAAAAACATTCAAAGGCATCACAAAGAGCAGTTAAAATTTTGATGATGGATATAAAGATAACAGTAAATAATTTCCAACTTGACAGAACAACTCAATCTGTTACAAAGACTTCACACCTGAAAGTATATCTGCATATACGTGTACTGCTACACAACAAAAACAGATAAAGATTTGTTAACATCCTATGTTTTCTGTTAGCTGCTATTATCTTACAAATATTAATGCTGGGTGATGGCAGCATTAAAAACATTTAAAAGTTAGATTTTCACAGCTACAATCAAGTATTAAAGGGGAAATGCAATCCAGCCACCTACACCCATGCACATTTCTCTCTCTAACCTTCTGAAATCCAAGTCACAGCAGGAAATGGGGCTTAAAGATCAAGGCAGCCTCCAGCTTCTTCTGCAGACAGGTGGGCAGGGGCAATGGGTGAACCCTGGGTTCCAGACCCAAAGGTGCAGTCTTCGCAATGCACAGCTGCCAATTCTTCTGCAACCTCTTACACAAATGTTACTAGCCACAAGATATGAGTAGGCAACTTCCATCACATGCCATCCTTCTCTCAGCCCTGCTTTAAGCCTTCTTTTCACCACACCACTAAACTCCTCACTTGCTGTCTGCCCAGGCTGGATCTTCACATGATGGCAGCTGAAGAGCACTGCCCTGGTTGCTGCTGGCCATCCAACCTGCACAAGATGGCAGCTGAAGACCACGGCCTTGACTGCCTTCAGCCACCCCAACCAAAGCTCCACACCCACTGCCACGGGAATGCCTATGGAGGAGCCAGGCCCTGTCCCATTGCCATGCCCCTGCCCCATTGAGGACATCCCTCTGAGGCAGAGATGTGTCACCCTGGCAGGTCCCTACTTCTTTCCAGTGACTATAAATAGAGCCAGAATAACGAGTCGGGTCTGAGGCAGCTGGAAGCCGGACGCCCAAGTTAAGGCAGATGAATCCTACTTGTCATCTCTGAGTCATGGTTCCTCCCCAGCTTTTCACCTGAGGCTGCACAACTCTGTAAGGCTGTACACGGGAAGGATTTAAAATTACATTCTGGCCAAAAGCAATCTGAGAAATAGAAGATACAAAATTTGACAGTTTTATCATAAATAGCCCTTAGGCCTTCTAAAAAAGAACCTATGCGAGGAAAACAATTACTGACAGAGTACTTTACGTTTTAATGGGAGCGCTGATCTCCTCTGAAAATTAACTTCAGAATGATATTGTAGGAATATGTTTATTGGTCATCAGTCATAAAGACAAAAGCAGCATTTAATTTGGCTGCCAGGGCTGAAACCTCCATCAACAGAACCAGAGGGAAAGTTGTGATCTGCTTGTTTTGCACAGCCTGTCAGCCCCATCGCTAATGCAGCATGAGCTTTGCAGTCTTAAGGGAAGTAAAGTCGTGCTAAAATTTGCTCCAGTGACAAAAATAAGCAGATGATACTTGAAGCTGCATAGAGAATGCAATTCTGTTGTAACGATTTTATGCTGTCATTTTAATAGACTATAAATAGATTTAAAAATATTTACCAAAGGCGAAATTCTGCAGGGTTGAAGCTCCCCAGCAGCGTTATGTAAGAAAGGGCTGAAGAACTGAGCACTGAGCTTGACTAACAATACAGCTCTAGAAATAACATATTCCGTCTTCATGCACTCTGTTTTCTCAATCTTTTAAACATACTAAGTTTGCAGTCCGCATGTCCACCACTGCAGATGTTCAACAGCATAGACTGAAACTATCTTCAAGTCCAGAGGAATACACAAACCCCTCATAGTTCACTTTTCTCTTTACTTCTGCATCTGTGCAGTGAGGAATTACAGCAAGCTGCAAGGCAAGGTCTAGCAGCAACATGACGCTTTTATCATGCTCTCCATCAACTACCCCAAATCATACAACGAATGACCAAAGCCTTCTGGTTTGTGTCTTCAAGGGGAACAGCATCTAACTTGGGGCTTTCTCAGGTGGACCCACCCTTAGCTCAGCCCTAACGGCATGAGTGAAATGCTGAGGTACAAACACCTTGCTTGAGTTGACAGGGCAAACCAGCTCTTGGGTTTTGCCTTCAACATACAAGCACAGCCTTCAGTACAGTCTATCAACTAGCTACAATACGGAGGTCAGATGATGCCAGGAAATACAATAAAAACCAGAAAGTATTTCTAGATCATCATTTTACACAACAGTCTATTGAAAGAGGATATAAAGTCTGACTCACAGTAATCTTCATACATCTAATGGATTTTTCCACACTCCAGTTGGGCTCCATACCAACAGGAAGAAGGTTATTTTCCTCAGTAAAGATCATTAACAATTCATATGCAGCAGTTTCTACCATATGTGGCTCATCGGCTGACTGCCTTGATCTATTAACCAGTCTAGTGGTGGGGTTCTAGCTTAAATGAAGCTTAAATGTTCTAATAATATTACAGAGAATAGCATTAAAGCCATTTTCTGTGAAATAAATGTTGATTTTATCCAGAAACACGGTTGTTTAATCATCCTCTACCTAAATGTATTGCTCTTTTTTTTTTTTCCCCTGTCTCTTGTGTGCTTGCGGGGGAAGAAATAGATGTGGGAGGTCATTTGCAAGACATAAAAAGCTTCAGAAGTCTCCAATTGGTACCGTGCACTGACAGAACCTTGTTTCAATTGGCTAGAAAACAAGATAAGAGAGAAAAGGGGGAACACTGATAGTAAAGAACAGCTTTCTCACTTCTTTCCAATCACTGCTTAGTTTACCAAAAAAGGGAGAAAGGGGTGAAAAAGCCTTTTTCCATCTGCATAGAAGAGACTGGGTTTTATTCAAATACTTATTTTAGAAAACATACAGATCTCAAAGCATTTTTCTACCAATCTCAGCATTCTCTCTATTGCGCTTCCTCCCTGCACTGAATCACCATTTTCTAAGAAGCCAGGCTTTGGTTATACATGAGCTATTAGCGGAAGGGGAAATTATGATTCCGTGTCAGCTTTATGCAAAGTTATAGTTACTGAAATGAATTGAATTATTTTTGTAGGAATGCGAAAAGAACATGCATAATACACTTCTCTAAGCACTTTACATGGCATGCCCAAAGCCAGATAGATAAAGGTGATGCCACCAGCGTGCAGCAGGCCAACAGCCCAACAAAACTGCCAACTAAGATGGTACCCACAGCCAAACACAAGCTGAAGTATCTGCTACATTCAGGCTCTAGTGTTGATATAGCATGGACATCGGCTTTTTTTCTAAAACATATCAATTTTATTCAATGAAATTGTATTTTAAATGTGCATATGAAATCTGCTCTGCGTGACAGAGTCCCAGGGCATTCTCTACATTCTCTATTCTATCACATCTCTACTCTATTGCACAAGCAAAAAGTACTTTGTCAAGGAAACGAAAACCTCTGCAAAAGACCGGATGAATGGTGAACTAAGTTTCCGTGCATTAAGATCTCTTGTTCCAGAGCAGATCTACTTTCAGAAAACAGTGCCGGAATCATCCCTTGCCAATAGGATCAAATATGACCTTCAGTTATTAGATCTACCCTCCAGATTCCTAATCCCACTCTTTGAAACCTATATCCACCCCTGAAAGAAGATAAGCTGAATTACTCCAAAACCAGCATTTAATGGTTTCTGTACTGACATCAAAACATACAAGTTCCTAAGCTATATAAAGATATTGCCAAAAAACAGGTAAGAGAATTTTGGCTGTTCCCCTATGACCTTCAAACAGCCAGAAACACAAATCTTTCAAATGCAGCAATGGGCCATTAAGGGCCATTTGAGCTTTGTTTGTTTTGAGAAGGAACTTGGTTTAAAACAGTGCACTCACAATCAGAAAGATAAGGAAGGCCCCAGCACAGGGCCCTGCTCCTCCCCTGCCATGTGGGGCAAAGACTCACTGCATGCTGAGAGTCCCCGGCTTTTTGCCTTCCTGTTGGATCTGAATGTAGCTAGGAGATCTATCACAGCATTCTTAGTTCAGTGCTGCTCTAGACAAGGAAAAACCTGAGCTTAAGACGGTAATATTTTATTAAGACGTTTAAATCATTCATCTCAACACGTCCAGGAGAACTGGCCTAGAGATTAGTAGGAAATAGTTTTTCTGCCTTAGATACCAGCAGAGATTTGAGCGTACCAATTGTTTGTGTGGTGCTGTTCCAACACTTCATTCCTGTAGCCAGTCAACTTCACCATCTGTATTTTTCAGGTGCTATCCTTAGGTGGCACCAACAAAGAGCTTAGCGTTATTACTAAACGTGTGTCATCAAAAGGAACAAAATAAATCTTGACAATCCTGGGGAATACGGTATCATTATTACATCAAGACTTAAGGAATTTGTTTTCTGGCACAGAAATAACATGGCATCTTGTTAGCAAGATGAAATCAGCTTGGTGTTCACAAAACCGAGGTGAAATCAAGTAGAGTCTTTCTCTGAATGGGAAGGATGACTGACAATGAGAGCAATCAGGTGTTATTTGTAAGTGGATTGGCTGATGCTTCCAAAAGCACGAGATACACAAGAGATTCTGGTAAACAAAAATTGTACCATTTCATTAATAAATCATTTTTTTCCTCAATTTCATTTATAATTGAAGTGGATTTTACAATAGACACATATCATATAAGAAAGCCTCCAAGTTAATTTGTAAGAAATGTAAATCTTGCTCCTGTATCAAGCAAAACAAATGAAAGTTGTATTTTTGTTCCAGTAAAAAGGTTTGGCTCTGTAAGAAGGGGCTGCTCTTCCCTTTTCTCTGGGCACTGAGATTTTCAGAGTGACTGAACACTGAGGAAATTATTTCGCTAGCCCTGAAGGAAGGACCTTAGCCATGACGTCAGGCATCTTCCCCAACAGCTTCGTGGATTTGAGATTTTATTTCAGATTGCTTGATTCCAATTCAGGTGAAACCTACTTGAAATTCAGCCTTTTCTTTGCCCCAGCACACCTGAATTGGTTCAGCTGTAACAACCATCGCCTTCTTCATTTGAACGAGTAGCAGGGGAAAGGAGAAGTCTATTCTGATCACACAAACAAAAGCATGTTTAAATTGGATGCGATCAGAAGCACGAAAACAGGAAAATGTGATCTGGAGGAGGCTCCTCCCCATCAGTGTGCACACATCTCCTAACAAAGAGGTTTGTGCCGAACAAAACATTAATTCTACAACTGCACTCATCTGAATCAACACTGAAGACAGCTGATATTAATTTGGCACTAAAAGCAAACTAATTAGCTATGTTTATTACAAGCGACATCGCTCACTGTGCTTTCAGCAGCTCTGCCGCTTCCATCACTCTGCAGCACTCTTCACAGCTCAGGTGATGCGGGGAAAGCCCCAATTCATGCTGGTTTTGAAGTCAACACAGAGACAGAGAAGAATGTGACATAAAACAATTCAGGACAATCCCCTCCTCGGGTCCCATCAGCTTCTGTGGGTGAGGAGTAAATGGGGTTAGCGGTCAGTTACCCAAGCATTAAAATGATTCCTATGTAAAGTGAAGTGTGACTGACAAGCTCCATGCAGTTGGTACTTGGGTGAGCATTCCGCCCTCCCCAAGTACGATAATTAACTCACATGGTGAAATCCCAGCTGAAAGGAAACCAAGAGTAATACCTCATTGCCTCGAGGCCACAGTGACCTTTAATTCTCCTATGTAGGCTCCACAAATCCTGTTCAGACCAAGTCCCTTATTATGAAATTACGATAAGCACTTTGTTTTTTCCAGACCATTGTTTCTAGAAATCAGTTCTGGAAAACAAATCCTACCCACATAGTCTGTAGGGATTGCCAGACTCACAATTCAGCTCTTCCCAGAGAGCATAAAATTACAATCAACAGCGTTCAGCTGGCATTCAGTGCTTGCTGTAAGGAGACAAAGCTGTTGTTCAAGTACTGCATGGCTATTGCTGCTTAGCTATTAAAAAAAATCTTGTGCTTAAGACTGAAACACAAGATTATAACCTGGGATTTTTTTACCTAATCATCTGTCCTGGTAATTTGTTCTGTTTTGTGTGCGTCATGGTTCCTATTATTTCTTAATTTGCTAATCTCCTGCTGAATAAGTTCACGGTATTCATAAATTCATATCAATTATACAGTGCAATCAGTGGTAACAAGAATTCTCACTGGAAAATCAGACCAAGCTCTTCAGCACCTTCCATATCCCTTGTCCCTTCCTTGCCCCCATTGACAGTCACCACCTGCAGAGCAAGGAATGAGGCCTTGATGGACCAAGGGGCTGCCCCTGTGCCACCTGAGCTGCAGCTGCCCTGAACCCCATCTGCTGCGTGACCAGCGATTTCATTCTTTCTAGGAAGGCTTTTAGGCCAATTGCCAGGACGCTTTCTGTTGTTTCTGCCTCCTGGTTGTGGCAGTGACACACGTGGGATAACCGGAGATTGGGCCCTACCATGGATGCACATACAGCCCTGCTGCCCCACAGGGTCAGGCCCACAGCACCCAGGCAGGCAGCGATGCCCAGCACCGTGGTGCTCAGTGCTGCAGTATCTCCCACAGCTCACTCCTCCCAAGCACCACAGCCCACACGGGTCATGCTGAGCCTGGTGCATTCTGGGGTGAAAGTCTGATTTTTCAAGGCAGATTAGATACACTGGGACTCACTTTAATTACAGGTTCTGGGCACTAATCCACAAAGACAGGTGCAGAAAACACAAGCTTACTGCTGTTTCAAGACTTCGCAATGGGCTGCCAGAGTCAGTACGCGCTCCCTTCCAGTGACACGGCCCTCCTGCTTCTAGGCATGATGAATGCAGCAGCACAGAACAGCAAACCGTCACCTCTGAGCACTGCCCAGAACCCAGCCCTAGGAGAAATGCTTCCAGCACAACCCCAGCTTCTGGCTCCCTTGTTACTTTGCTTTCACTTCATATACTCATTTTGTCAGAGGCATTACAGGTAAGACGGTTCTTTCTTATAAGCCAATGGGACCCATCTTCTTAATCTGAACTTCACAGGTGCTATTAAACATGTGAAGGAAATCCCACATGCATCCAGTGGGGCAAAACCTATTTCAAAGGGGAGAATGTATTTCATCATCTGAATCCCATCCCTCTCCCTCCTGACCCACAAAACAGAATTATGCAGTACCTTCAAAACAGAGCAATGCCAGCAAGAAAATGGAAGTGGATTATACTGACCACTAAAAACCACAGACTGGCGCATTATTATAGTTTCCCATACACATAATTTCCTCAGTCAGCCCCTCAACGTGTTTTCAATTATGTAAATAATTTACATAATTAAGTTAAATTCAGTACAGTTTTTTTTCAACTGGTCAGAATTAGCATTATCTTCAGGAATTCTGCTGTCACGTCAATTTCAGTTCTGTATGCTCAGTGCAGCCCCCTAAGCCTCTCTGGTTTCATTAGCTTAGTTTGATTCTTCTCAGGCAAATCCAGGGCAAATTTTAGTGCTGTTCAGGACCAAAGAGGCATTCTGAATCTACTGCTTTACTAGCATTTCATCAGCATGGTTGGAAAGTCCAAACATAAAGACAGATATACGTCCAGAAAGTCTAAGCTATAGAAAACCGCTATGACGTAGCACAAACAAATCACTGTGCTGCAGCATCTCCAATTCCAACCCCTTTCATTGTGGAAATTATGTCACATTTCTTCATCCAAAACATATTCTTTTGTTCCTTTTCCACCTAACCATGCCTGTCCCACTGGGGCTATAGATTTTACACAAACCTCTTAAGGACTCATAAATCACCAGTTAAAATCTGATCTTTCAGATCTCCCCTGTCCCAATCCTTCCACCTTCTCTTTTAGGAGGTGGGCCAGAAGCTCTTGAAAAGGATCTAGCTGCTTTACCACAGCCCCGGTAAGGGAGGAAGTGATACAGATGGCCGTCAGCAATTTCTTGCGTTCAGCTGATGCCAGCTCAAAGAACAATTGTGAATGGCTGAAAGGCTGACTTAAAAACATCTTGATAAACAAAGAAACAAATAACCCATGAACTATTTGTTTGCTGAAATGCTGCCATAGCTGAAACGCTCATTAAATCTAAAGGCTGTACAATCCATACGGGATGCACCACTAACTCCATAAATTAGTATACTCCAGAGCTCCAAAGGGCAAATGGAATAAGAACCTGTTTTTGTTTAAGTTCAGCTGCTCACAAGGCAAAGAGCGCACCTCATTGATATCAAAGTCACAGTGAAATCAATGTATTTATTTCAGTGATAAAACAGAAATAACTTAGCTTACAGATGAGTTCTCTCCACCCAGGGAGAAACGTTTCTAAATATCACACCAAAATGTAAATGAAGCAGTGGGCTGGTACCATGTAATTTAAATGAGAAGGACTAGGATTCAATTTTACATGCCAAGATGCCAAGGTACCTCCTATAAATGTGAGAAAGAGAAATGAAATGCCAGATTATCACTGTGGCAGCCAACAGCTCCCTCCAGAATCAAAGAATCGCAGTCATAGAATGGCTTGAGTTGGAAGGGACATCAGAAAGTACCTGGTTCCATCTCCTGCTGTGGGCAGGGTTGCCAGCTACTACATCAGACACAACAGGCTGCCCAGGGCTCTATCCAGCCTGGCCCTGAACACCTTCAGGAATGAGGCATCCACAACCTCTCTGGGCAGCTGTGCCAGCAGTTCACCACCCTCTTTTTGAATGACAAGGATAAAGAGTCTCTGCTGTATTTACAGAATTCAAATTGCAGGGTTGCTCTCCAAAATTAGTCATCAAAATCATCTGCTAAGAACAAGGCAGCATGCTGGGCAAAGGGCAGCAGGCCCTCACGGCAGTGCTGCTTTACACATCTGTGGTCCCACTCATGCCATTCATGGAACTGAGACTATTGCTTGCACTGTGATGGAAACATCCTCAGCATCCAGTGAGAGAGCTGTTAATTCAGTGAGGTGCACTCTGTTATTCCTTTCAGTATCTTCATGCCTACACTGCGTCAGCTGAAGGCAGTGATGGTACAGATATCGAGGTCCAGGTGGTAAAACAAAGTCTTGAGTACATCGAGCAATTTCTTTTTTCCCCAGGGATCAGTGTGGCCTCAGAAGTAAACAACTAATCCATGCACAGCAAAGATCTCCAGACACACCTCCAACCTGCCTTCAGTTTCAGCCACGTCTGGGCCACACAATACAAAAAGCACACACAGCAGTTCCAGATGAGGCCTCCAGAGCTTCAGGAAAGTTGTGCTGCAGCCCAGGCAGGGACCAGGCTGGTCTCCCTGACCTGCATCTATGTAAATACTTTGCAAGAAAATTCTGCTCCTCTAACAATAAAACATCAATTCCACAAGGCAAAAAAATGCTGTAAAATGCAAAGACTGACCTACTAACATCAGTAAGCACAGACCTTCCAGTCTGAAACCAAAATGCCTAACCTGAAGTGAAGAGTGAGCAAAGCCTCAAAATGGTGGTAAGGTAACACTGTGCTATAGAAAGGGAAAGGGGAACTTCACAGAAACCAAGACAAAGGGTAACTACATTTAAAAGTGCAGGGAAAGGGGGAATTGCAGACACTTAGTCAAAATAAAGCCAGAGAAGAGGGCAATAAAGATAAGAAGAAACTGTCCGGAGACCTCTGACAAGAAGGATTAGATCCCCCCCCCCGGGCAAGATGATGCCGACATGGGAGAACAATAACAGCAGATAACACCAAGAAGAAAACAGAAGAAGAATTTCACCCCAAAACAACAGCAAGGGTCGCGGGGAATGGGGTCAGGGGGAATGAGGGAATGGGGTTGCGGGGAACGGGGCCATAGGGAATGTAATGAATATGTAATCAAACTGAGGAGGAGACTATTGATTATGTATTAGCTTAACCTATATCTGTAACACACTTTTCTCTTTACGGTGTGCAAGTTTGGAGGAGCTATCCCCCTTGCACCCGGCGCTGCGCAACGCTGGAATAAACATACCTGCTTTATAACCCATCTCTGGATTATAGAGTTTGATTCCGCAAGTCAGAAGACCCTCCCCACACAGAGGAACGCTTCCTGCAGCTATCCCTGGGGACTCCCAGCAGTCCTGCCTCCCACAGAACCCCAGCAGCATGACTACTGGCATCACAGCCTACAGGGATGCTGCTAGGGAACAGCTCCAAGTTAGTTTGAGACCAGGAACTGCTGGTCCTTTCCTTTTCTGTTCTGGACATGCCAGGAGCTCAGGAAAAAAGGAGCACTCCTGGCCATAATCCCAGATGCAGGCCAGCCAGGAATATACTCTGACTTTTGTCATTTTCTCTTCTAGTAAGCACTCCTTGAAGGAGAATCAGCCTTGATGCAACACAGTCCCTATGATGAATTTACCCACAGAGTAGGAGCTGGCTAACTGTAAAAACTGTAATGAAGCTTTTGGACTCTGAAATCAAAAGTAAAAGGACCATAAGAAACATATTTTATTCCAACAGTAACAAAAGAACCCGCTGTTTCTTGCATAAATTCAAATAAAATCCCTTACTACTTTGCTGGTTATATATACAGTACTTAAAAGACTGCCAAAAATACACATAACAAGTTACTTGGGTTTCTGGAATACATAAATGTTCCAATCAAAATCCATGTCCCATTTTTCTATTGTCTAACCACAGGAAGAGACACTAAGTCAGTCTTTCTAAGGCCTGATCAGAAATCTTATCTAAATCAATCCTAAGTTTCTCCAGTTGTCTCATGATTATCTGCTATCTCCTAGACAAGAGATGCAGACAGGCACCCTCCTCAACCATAATTCACTTGAGGCCTCAACTCTCACTGAGTTTCAGGTCTGAATACACAATGATTACAAAACTGAAGCAGTTTACTTTCACATAGTTAGCTTCATAGACAAGCACTACCTGTTCTCATCAGGCAGCATCCCTGTCCACATCTCTATATGCAGAATATTTGTTCCCAAAGCTTCCAGAATTATGTTTCTATACTACCAACTAGCAATCAGTATATGGCATATTAGCATGCACTTCTAAGAAACAGGTAAAGCTACAGACACAAATTAGATAAATTAAATAGATCAATGGAAACCGTAAGTGGAATTCTCCTTGTGTGATGGCCTGAAGAGGCCTTATCCTGCATGATGCTAAGTGCTTCCTGTGGGTTAAAAGTGACTCTTGTGCAGCCAGGAGATCTGTCAGCACTACAGCACACACCTCCTCCTTCCTCCTTCTGCAGTGTCTGCATGCCAGGGCTTTCTCTGGAATGTAAAGTGTATGGGGTTGAAATAGTTTCTTCTTCAATATTTGCATAATAAATTGGAGTAAAATAACTTGATCCCGACCACAGCCCTAAAAAACGCCGCGTTAAACGTCAATAAATACCAGCACTGCAGATTTATATGGTTCCTCAGAACAATACAGATTATGGCAGGGCTTGTCTCCTTCATTTCAACTCAGACATCCTTGAGATGGCTGGAAACAGACACATCATTTTACTTTCCACCCAACCTGTTTGTTCCTGGGGGGGATGGCACTGCATCTCATGCACCACCTTTCATTCCTCACATCTGCTTATACTGTAAATGACTATGACAGCTACTGCCTCTTCATTTGCTTCCCAAAACACAAAATATCAGCAGTTAGAACTACACTCAACTAGAATTAAGAATCTACACCATTTAGCAGGCCAGAAAAACACCCAAGAGGCCCCACAGGACTAACTACCTTCCACCCCTCTGGCAGTATGTTCCAACAGAGCAAATAGCCCCGATAGAACTGCAAACCATGGAGCAAGAAGGCTGGCAGGAAAGAGAACGCCAGTGCAGTAGCCAGCCTGTCTACAAGTCCTATGAGGGAAACTATCAGTTCTCAATGTAACAAGTAGCACTTTGCTCCCAAAGTCCTGAGACAGGTCAAAGGCAGCCAATGTGGGGTTTTTTTGGTAATTTAAATTCTTGGGTTGCATGTAAATATTGGCAGAAACGTGAAGACTTCCATTGGCTAAGAATGCGTTCATCACCACACAACAGGATTTGATAGCATTAAAACAACAGGTCTTGCACTGGCTGGAATACATTAGAGAAGTAGCAGCTCCCCTTAAGTAATGAAGTACTGTAATACCTGGAGAAACACTGATCTATGCAGTGAAAGACAGGCAAAAAGAAAAATGTGCCTTACCACACAGTGAATGAAGTCTAAGTGTTTAGTAAACCTTTACAAACAACAGGATCTGAATGCCAGAAACTCATGGCAAGGAAATGGCACCGAGGACCAGTGCTGAAGGACACACGTCCTGGCTTGGTGCCTGAGAAGCTCAGCATCCTCTGGTCTGCAGGCCTCTGAGATGGCACTGAGCTGATAAAAGCCCCCAATAGAGGCAGCGCCCCCAGCACAGGGAATGAGGATCAGCTGGATCTGTGCTGCACACGGAGCAGCCAGCACTGCGGGACAGGACAGGATGGACACAATGAGTTGGGATGCTTGTTGAGAGACCCAAGAGAAGTGAGAAGATGCCGGGTACCCGCTGCTCAGCCAGCTTCACACTTCAAAGCCACCATATTTCGTGGCAGGGAACAAGCCAAACAAGCTAGGTCAAACACCAGGGCCCCTTGCAACTATGGACATAATACAGATGGTGAAAATGGCACAGTTAAATCCATATAACTAAAATCCTGGATTTTATTGTCCCGTGGATCAAAGAAGTAGAAATTAAGCATCCTTCACATCATTATGAGGATGTAGACAGCTCTTACCCATTAAACCTGCTATGTCTCAACTTAGAACTCCCAGCTGCCAAGCCTGGCCAAAGACTTTTCCTCCAGTGCCAACACGCAGATCAGGCACCCCCCTGCTAGTGTTATATAAACACTAACCACTGAGATAACAAGAGAATTTGATTTGTATCTGTTAAAACGTTGGAGCAGGGCTCATTGTCCCCCTCACATTCCCAGCTGGCAGCTGAATATTGTTTTTCCACTGCTGGATTCTTGAGACACTTTTTTGTGCATGGTTGGCAGGTCTGAAAATATTTCTTAGGATATAAGCTGTCATCTGTCTGTCATACGTGAAAATCGGGTCATTTGAGCTCCTCAGATAATATTCTTCCTAAAAAAAGTTTTGCTAAAAACATACAAAATGATAATACATGGGTGGATTTAAACCAAACACAACTACAGCTCTATGCTGCAGAACATACAAGATTCTGTGAAGCAGTTTTACCATCATTTATGGCATTAGTTGTTTCTTTACCTAACAATGCCCATACAAAGAGAGAAAGGCACAGCAAGGTTCTCCAACTGGGATTACTTATCGGGACAGAGCAGCTCCAATCGTTGGGTGCATCTTCTGGCTTGTTCTTCACATGAATCCCTTGCTGAGCCACAGAGACTGCACCTGAACTGCACGCACAGCGCCGTGCCCCGCTGCCTCACCTGCTTCTTCCAGGCTCTAATGGGGAAAAGCAGCAGCCATTGCAGCCATGTTTCCATTCAGTTTGACTTCCCTGCTGCCATATAATTCTTCATACCTTTGCCTGAGGAGCTCTGACCCTTCTGGCCTTTCTTAATTACCACCTATTTTCCAGGTCACTAATTGGGTTTTGCAACACTTGGTTCTTAGAAAAAGCCCTGCCAAGATCAATCCCTTCCCACATCTCCCCTTTCTTTCATATTTGAGCTTTAATGAATCAAAGTCTCCCAAAACTTTCTTTTGAAACCATTTCTCTGAGAAATACATCCAAAATGTTATTACTACAATTTGAATCTTTTTAACGTTTAACAGAATACGGTTCTCTTTTATTAAACAGTATGAAACCACAGGGGGACAAACGCACCTTGTGATGCACAGAGCCCAAAGCACGTCTGTTACACCCAGCACAAAGTACAAGACAGGAGATTAAAGTACGCACACTTCTAAATTTAAAACAAATATACAACCAGAAAATTCACACGTATTTACAACAAAGGACTCAGAGTAATTATCAAATGGCCGGATCAAAACATGCAGCACTTAAATAGCTTCTGACATCAATCAGCTTCATTCAGTATACAGAATTACTTGAGATGGTTTTCCTATGGCCTGAAAGGAGAGACAGCACACTGGTAAATGTTCCCAACAAAGCACAGTCCCCCTCTCAGCACAGCAAAACAAACACAAGAAAGCACTTCCAGCCACTTTCCACGGTGGGCTCACCCATGGGCACTCCATTGCCCGCAGTGGAAATCCTTGCACGCTGGAGCAGACTCAGGCTCCAGGCTTCAGCACATAAATCAGAGCGTGCTACTAGATCCCTGTTCTATTTTTCACTTCTGTCAAAACTGCCCATCACTGCAGACTGCTGGCCATGGGCCGGGGACCTCATCTGCCCCACATCCCATCGCCTTTAGGCCCAAGACTTGTTTCAGACGCACAGAACAATTCTGGTGTGTAGTACGAACAAAGGCAGCATTTGTCTTCCCGACATCATCATTTAAGTACAATGCTGAATATGTTTTTAAGCCCAAATATACTCAGACAGACTGCTGAGAAATGTTATTTGAGAACGAAAGTACAAGTCAGTTGTGAGTAACCAAGCAATTTGAGACGTTAAAAACTGGCATAAAGCAGTCAAGCAAAAGGATCCTGTCTAGGACATGATGGCACCGCTGGCAGAAGGGACACTGATGTCCTTTCTCTTCTCAGCAGCTGATACACCACATCTGTAGGAGCAGAGTTGTAAAGGAGCAGTCTGAAATAAGGCGACATTTTCCTTCAGTTCTGGACTACCTGTAAGTCCCTACAAATACATCCAAGCATCCTATTCTCAAGGTCACACTGATGAGGAAAAAATGCTAAATGCACTCAACAAATTTGTCTTTTACTCTAAAACCAGGAGCTGTTCTTGCTTTGTGTTCAAACAAAATAACTCTTCAGTGCCCAGCTACACTGCAATGCTCAATGCCCATAAAAGACCCTGAGTGGGATTATCACTCACTAAGAACCCCACTAATCGCTGTAATTAAAACACTATTTAAACAATTATTTTGGTATTAAAACTTTTCTCCACAGTCCCAGTTTCAATGCTATTAATCCACTGTTAAGTTCCTTTTAGAAACAAGAAGTTTTATTGAGAAACTCCTTAATTACACAGCAAATATTTTAGTTCTAATGCTGACATTGAAGTTCTTAACAAGAAAATCCATTTACTTTACTTTGGATAACATGGAGACTTTTGACCCCACCACATCTCACTGCACCAAGCATTAATCTGGGTTGCAACACACAGAATCCAGTTCTATTCAGGTACACACAGCAACTGTGTGGTCCTGTGCATTCATAAATAACCAAGGATGGTGGGGCCTTTCATCATATCTCTGTTCAGAAATGGCACAGCTGAGATCTGCATTGGCCATGGGATGCATCAGGCAACACAGGAAATCAAGGATCACATCCACAGATCAGGCTGCTGCAGCATTCAGTATCCTGATGAGAGTAGATGACTGCCATGCAATGATAGGCCAAGTGCACCATAAACCTTTCCTTGTTTTCCTGCCACTAACCTACACTGAAACTGACAATGCAACTTCAGAAGTGTAACTAAGACCATCAAGGAGGTGGCAATCAGAGCACTGGGATGTTTGAGTTCTCAACTCCTCCTCAGCCTACAGAGCGCATCAAAAGAGGGTGCTCCTTAAACACTGATGGGCTCTGTCTCTAGTTACGTTCTTATTAAAAGAGTGCTGCGATATGCTCTTCCACATTGAATTTTATCACAACTGAATGAGAAGAAATCAGTCACGTGCTGAAAAGCAACCAAAACTCAGAGGTTACGACAGCTGCCATTTTTCAGACCTCGCTGAAGTCTCCTGCTCACCTCACTCCTTTCCTTTTGCAGTGCCCACCACATGCTTTGCACAGTTTCAGCCACGCCACCTTCAGCTGAGCTTTCCATTGCCAATGAAGAACAAGTAACAATATTCAAGAGTGAAATGTTTATACCTCCATAAATTACAGCCTTCAAACACAAGAACTATTTAGTTATATTACTTTGGCTTGTAGCTTCTGATTCATGCCTCATGACTTCTATTACAGGTTCAAAAATTAAGACAGCAGTAATACTCGTAATATGGCATATATGCCACCAGGAAAACACAACTATTTACATTCTTAACCTATTTAAAAGGTCTTTATTAAGCGCAAGATGCCATTCAGAAAGAAATAGAATGTTGGTTTTTTTTTTCCACAGGAGAGCAATATGCACAAGGGTAATGAAAAGCAGAAAGCACATTTGTTTTATTACACTGCCTTTAATATTCAGGTATGGTTGCAACCTCCTTCGCTGTTGTGAGTACACTGAACCCCTGAGGGGTCCCGCTACCATCAAGCTCCCAAAGAGCAAAGCAGAAGGTTCAACTATTTGAGACATGAAGCAAAAGCAAGCTTGACATTCTTTCTACAAGGATGGCACCCAGCATTTGCCTTCACGTATGGACTATATTTCTAATGCTTGAAAAAAACACCCTCAAAATAATGGCAATCCATCGCTCGTTTAAAATGAGAAGTCAGTTTGATGTACAAAGTAGTTAGCAATGTGGCAGTAATTTCCAGCAGACCTGGAAAGTGAAGATGTTTGGTGGATGATGCATCAGGCATTAAATCATGCGGACCACAAAAAAGACAGCACTGCTTTCCTCGAAGAGAAATCCATTTACATCACGATGAGTGAAGCCAGGCTTCAGCAGCTTGCATCCCTGCTTTCAATACACTCAGTAATGTGTCCAATTTTACTTTCATAAAGCAGCATAATATGACAAACCTCTGCAGAGAAGCCTATTGCAAAGGAAGTTGTTGGTTCTTTTAAGACCTTCTGCACTTAAATACAGTAAATAGCAGGGGGATGTTCCAATGGAGCACAGGAGTCTGAAACAGCTGTAAGAGCCTTTGTGCAACCTGCAGACTTCAGGCTGGACTGATAGCATTTAATGGATAACAGTCTTAATGCCTCCAATGAGAAGTATTAAATAAGGGAGGGAGCCTGGAGAAGATGGTATCATTTATGAGATGCTGAGTGGGAGAGTGATCGCTTCTATGACATATGAAGTCATGGTGGAGGGAGGGACACAGTAAAACTGTTACTCTTATATTCGGATGTTTACAATGCTACCAAACCCAAATCTGTAACTCTCAGAATAGAAACACAGCCATGGATCTGCACAGTTTTGTTTTGCAAATCCTGGGAATGACATCAGTGTGAGTCACAAGGCACACTCTGAAGAGGCAGCAAGGAGGCTAAGAAAAGAACCAGGAGGTGGAGAGTGCACCCATTCAGCAATGCTCCATCAGAAATCATTTACACCTTTCTGTTCCCATGTCTTCATTTTCAGATGAAGAGAATATCCTATATTTAGATCCCATCTTTTTCAAATGTTGACGGCACGCTGGATGGAAAAGAGGTGTAATTAGAAGTTAGAACTTTAAATGCAAAGGGTCTGTGAAAATGCACGTCAGCATGCGAAGGATAAATAAATCACTTTTAGAAAACCCACTTGGCTCATGTTAACCATGTGAGCTGATCCCATATAAATCAGCCTCCATCCTATGCTTCTAAACAATCTTGAAAATATAACAGCAACACAAACAGCAACTAAAGTTATCCCATCAAAAAGGTTCTTCATACCTTGACAAAAATCAAACTTTACTTACAGTACTTCTTACACCAATAAAACAGAGGAATTGCACTGTAACCCTATAAAGCATGCTCTTATTTTGTCCTCTGTTGGCCACTTGACCTCTCTAAAATTACATTAAATATAATAAAAATAAATAAAAAGAACCCTAAAATTAACTACAGAGGGAAAATTTACAGGATAAATGTTTGTTACTGTTCAGCAGAAATCAGCAGCCAGGTTAAACAAAAAGAAGTAAGGCCTGGTGCCTACTCGAGTAATGTACCTATTTAAAATGTACACAGCTTTACAAGCGTGTACACTGAAACAGCTGACACAGACACAGTCCTGCACTAATTCAAAAGCTTCAGCATAGGAGACAACTGTTTTAAATGTGCATCTGAGCCACCAACCTTCAATTACCTACATGTACTCTTCATTAAATAAATTGGTTTCCTGAATCAAATTATAAAGTACAAGTGAATCTGAAAAGACAGCAGGCGCAGTTCAAATACTGCACATTCTTTTTACCTGCCATGCTAAGGTAAAATCTCAGTACTAAATAAACTCTGACGAAATCAGAGCTGGGAGCTGGGCTGGGAGGATGACGACAGGCAGGACAAAGAGCACCACGCTTCCTCTCCAAGACATTAATCAGTTTTTCCATCCTCAAGTCAAAATCATAAACTAGGTCACTTATATTTCTTTAGCATCAGATAACCGTATACTGAGGCTCACTGAGTCTAACAGAGATATTCCACCAAACATGAAGGTTTTTTGTTTTGTGAAGGTCTTCAATAGACCCTCTTTAAAGCCTTTTCAAACCCTGAGCACCAAAATATCCTTCTCCAATAAACAAACAGACAGACATCCTGTCCTCTGCTTGGAAACAGGTTGCAGAGGAACCCCAAACAAACTCCGATTATCACTGCTGAAATCCTCTTGGTACCTGCTTATTAACTTCTGTTAGGATCTAACACTTAAGAGCTCATCAGTTTTCATGTAGCATTTTAGCTCCTTAATCTGTAACACCACCGTATAAGTACAGTAATAAAATAACTGTTAAAATCGAGGGGAAGGGAAATGTATCATCTCTGCTAAAATATATTACAGAGAAAGCAAACTGTAACATTTTCACCACTTTTCAGATGAATCTGCTCTTCAATGCAGCTTCCTCATTTCCTGTTCTCATGTAATTCAGTCATTCTGGAGTCAGAACAGAAAAAACAAACCTAAGAATACCATCTCTCTGCTTTTTTAACCTTTGTTAAATTTGCTATTGTGCAAATGCATTACATTCTCACTCCACCTCTTCATATCTCAAACTAATTGTAGAAAGCTCAAATGAGCAACAATACACAGGAAAAATTGGGGCGTTTTAATCTTCACAGTTGAATTAGATGATCTTAGTGGTCGTTTCCAACCTTAATGATTCCATGGTTCTGTTGTTCAAATGAACCTGGATATATCAGGCACACGTACCGACTTGCTCAAAGCTCATTGCTCTCCTTGCTCTTTCCATTCTAGATACTGCAGCTTACTGAGCAGGAAACTTCAGCTGTTACTGTGCCAGCAACTTCATTAGGACGCTGATGAGCTACAGGCAAAAACCAAACCAGCATCCTCTTAAAGGGATGGGAAAGCAGAGGCTGAAGCTCCACGGTTGACTGAAGTACTTTCTTGTACTTATGGGATTTGAGAGGAATTGCAGCCCAATCATTTACAGGAACAAATGAACAATCATATTGGATGAAAGTGAAGGTCCATCTAATTGAGAATATTTTCTCGAGCAATTTCATACTTTAACTTACTTTTGGAATTATTATTCCCCTTCCTGTAAACACAGAAAACTCAGAGGGACTCAACTGAATTATCCTTCAGCAGGTTTATAAAAGCATCCAACTAAATGAAAAGGAAGGACTTTTCCTCACAAACAAAATCATTAAATTTGGGAAAATCTATGCTGCAGAGGCCAAAAGCATAAATGGTTTTGTGGAGAAAACTCAGGGGAAATAAGCTCACCGCTGACTATTGAACAAGACGATGAGGCTAACACTGTAGCTCCAGCTGGCCAAGGGCAGGAAGCTCAGAGGTTCACTGGGGAAGGGATCACCCTGGGCTTACCCCTTGTTTAATAGCTACTGGCCAGGATCGTGCTGGGATGGGCTGATCCTACTTAGCCACTCCTATAGTGGAACACAGCACCAAGGAGGCTATCCCTCAAAGGGCTGAAAACCATCTTCATTTTACATAGTCCTGGGCCAGGATTTATTTTCTTAAGTTCTTAATAGCAAGAACAAACCCATAACACACAGGCAGCCAAAGGAGCTAGGAAGGTCAATTAGGTCTTCACAAGGAAAAGGCTCTTCATCCCTTCCATTTGTTTAAGTACAAAATACTTCTGTGTGGGGAGTATCTTCCTTACTTTGATAACCGTTCAATTCTGAAATACAGGAAAGAATTTTTCCTGCTCCTGCTTTAGCTGACTTTACCAAGCTGAGGGAAAACCCTCAAAGTATTTTAGGTGTGCCATACAAACAGGCTGCACCAACACATGCTGCCAACTGAGTAACATCCTTGCAACTGCTTTGCTTATATGAAATCAGAGTGAATGGCTAGCACTCCCATTGCAGTACTTTACTAATTCAGAATCACGCACCCCTGGTATTGTATTAGATACACAGCCTAATCTAGTATCAGATATGGAGGCTGGTGGCCCTGTGTGTGGCAGGGCAGCTGGAGCTTGATAGTCATTGAGGTCCCGTCCAACCAAAGCCATTCTATGAAGCCCTAAGGCCAGCAGGGAACATTGGTATAAGGTGAGAATAATACAAGGATGGTGGTTGTTAGGTAAAAAATAACACAAAGATGGTAATAATACAACAATGATGGTGATATATATCCAAAAAATTATCTATAGTAAAAACTCACCAATACAGATGCCTTCAGTCTAGCTGGAAAACACTGAGGCTGGTTATCCAAACTCCACAAAGAAGCAATCTCAAAAAGATGCTGCCTTAGTGGTGGTCAGCCTTTAAATGCAGTCTAGGGGAGGTGGAGTCAAGCTCCACCCCTTCCGGGAGCTCAGCTGAATTACCCTCACCTGTGCTCCCACAGCTGACCTGACACTTGCCTCAGCTGATTAATCAGAGGTTCAGGCTGTGATTACCAGTTTCCTATACACCTGGGCATCACCTCATCATGCCCCAAAAGGACAGTGAACCAAAGGGGCTTTCTCAGATCTTTCTTACGGTAAAAAAAAAACAAACACCAGCAACAATTTATAGCATCCTCAGAAGACAAAGAATTCAATGCAGAAAGATGAAATTACTGGCATACAGTATTCCAGCTCTCCTATAAACTGTTTACAACATAGTCCTACAACACCGCACAGCATAAAAATGTACCAGCCCTCCACAAAAAGAATTCAATAAATTAACTGTTTTACAATCAGGTATCCTCAGAGAAGCTGTCTCTCCCACACAGATGCTTAACCAAGCCGTATTTGTGTCCTAGTGCTTCCCCACACTTTTCTAACGCTGATGAATGAAAATTAGTAGTGAAATAGCAATGTTGTCAAACATCTATTATTCTTCCCTGAAGCTGTAATGGGAAAGATGTTTTCCAGCTGTTTCAGGATGGATAGTGTTTTAAAACCAAGCTCCTGTAATCAACCAACTCAGCAGACAAGCACAACCTTCCTGTACCAAACCACAGCCTTGCTTCTCAAAGGGACAAAAGGCATCTGGAAGGAAGTCAGGTGGCAAAAGAAGCTGATCCAAGCATTTAATTTCAGCTCCTCCTCTTCACCAGCCCAAGGTGGATATCTGTATTTTTCCAGAAGAATAAAACTACTTGAAAATGTGATCTTCCTCAGACCTCTTAGATATCTCTTAGTTCATGGAGATAAATACTCTGTTAACACAGAGTAGGAAAAAAAAGCTAGAAGAAATTGGGAAGTTGAAAGGAGAAAGCAAAATGCAACTGGTCACAGACCAAAGGTAAGTTTGATAATACTATTCTTTCTTTAAAGCTTCATTTATCTACAGAAAGACCAACAAGATGACGATCATCATCACATTGGTGGGTTCACTCTTGTTGTAATACACAGGGAAATAGGCTCACTTCCTATCCCAGCTTCCACTGTGAATTCACACATGGTGCCAAACACTGTCATAACTTTTGAGCGAGTTACAGCAGAGTAAGATTTTTTTATTCAGAAGTACCATTCCGTAGCGCTACTTCCCATCTGTCAAATTCTTTTCCTACGGCAGCTTTTTGTTCACAGGATGCTGAGCTATGAATGAAACAAAGGAAACCAGAAAGGTATGTTTTGCTACAAACCCCAGCCTCACTGTCCCCACTGGAGGCAGGTCTCAAGGGCACTCCCGGCTCCCAGACTCCCCACCACGCGCTGCAAGTTTTCACTTGCTAAACATAGCCTGTCTGTAAGGGAGGAAGTGGGTGCTGGGATTTGCTGTTCTGCTGCCATCAGAACAGTTCCCACATGCAGAGCGCCTGTGAATCAGTGATTGATTACAAAAAAAAAAATAGAGGGAAATTCCAGGAGGAACCTGAAAACAAGGTGTCTTACCTAGAAAACCAGCCTAAGCAGAGCTACCAGGGTGCTAAGCCACCTAGGTCAGAAATCTTTGCCTCCAGACAAGAGCTTCACCAGAGCTTCAAGCTTTCCCTTGGAATTTCCAGGCATGACCCTGTGGTTAATGCTTACGTGAGGATACAGAAGCAGATGATTTATTCTTAGATAACCTTAATCCTCCCCTTCACAGAAAATGAAGACTCTGTATCATGTAGCGCAGTGCTGGATTTGGATGGGGTGCATGAAGGACGCGAGCCAAATACCTTTATTCCCTTACAAAGCATTTTAAGGCAACATTTTTAATAACCACAAATTTTGAAATATTTCTCCTGCTGCTGGCAACTGGAATGCAAATGGAAGGTATGGAAGCAGCTGAGGTAACACAAGTTGCCGAGTAATCTGACTTGGACAGGATTCAGCACACCTAAAATTGGTCTCGCTGGTTTTACATTCCTGGCAGGAGACACCTGATTAAGAAAACCATTTTTCACTAGCTACTGCTTTTAATAAGTAGCCTGCTGCTCATAGCCTACAGAAATCCGTACAGTGAGTAAGAGTGGGTGAAGAGTGGATGACTTGAAGTTATTATTAGGTATCTGATGTCAGAGCAATGACGGATACCTCTATGGAAACATCGCTCCCAAAAGCAACAAGGTTCTTCAGAAGTTCATCTTCAGACTGAGATCCTCAGCTGCTCCAGGGACAAACAAGGGTGGATGGAGGCATCACCAGGCCACTCCTCTGTCCTCCAAAGAACACAAACCCTCTTTCCTCCTCTTAAGGCCATATTCAAACAAGACAGCACTGTAGCCCTCCACTGCACCTATAAAACATTTACAGGACAGCTTGCCGAGCACTACAAGAGTTTCATCCTACCCAGCCATAGGAGATTCAACATGATTTTGGAGGGTAGCCTGGATACATCTCATTTGCAAAAATGCATTCCTCTTTGACAAGGGGGAAGATGCATCTTCTCACATTTGGCACCATCTGCTGATATTTATTTGTCAAATAATAATTTTAAAAAGGCTTACGAGAGAGGATGGATAATTTCCTTCTAGGAGATAGAGCCTGACCTTCTCAGGCATTTCAAAAGCTTACAGGAGATGTAAGAGCAGCAGGACCAACAGTTTGTAGGACAGCCCTTATGCTGATAAGAGACCAGCTTCATTTTGAGAGCAGTGTGTGAAGCCTGAGCTCAGGTAGCCTATTAGAAATGAGTGAACTTCAGAAAAATGAAATGCAGGCAGCTCACAACAAAACATTTCTCTTTCACACAGCGCAGAGGATGAAGTGAATCTTGGCAATCATTACTTCTGTACCAATTCCTTCCTTCTAAAGGGGAGAACACGATCTGTTAGAGGCTGCCTGCTGGGTGCCAGGCCGCGGGCACCAGCCCTACCCCGTTACCTCAGCACAGCCTGCAGTGAGCACTGCCCCGCGGCTGCCCCGCTGCTGGCAGCCCTCCCGTCTTCCTGTCGTTTTCCAGCTCTCCCACTTCCCTCCTCCCTCAAATCATGAACAGAATCCGTCTGTCAGCACATGCTGAATTAAGCAGTCAGCTTTCTGTCTCATCCTCCACACACAATCACGCATTTGTCTTCACAGAAGACACAGGGTGAAGGCAAAGTCAGGAGACTGATCTCCACGGTCAAGTAATCAAGATAATTTTAGCCCATAAACCCTTGTTCAGCTCCGCTCCAGCAGATTTACAGAAACTTGTAAGCTCTTCCATCAATGGGAAGGGCTGGAAACATCACCATCCCCACTATGGCAGCCATGCAGAGGGGCTGCCATGGGCCTGGGGAGCACAGGGCAGCAGCCACCCCACACCCATGCTCTAAAATGGACTTGTAGCTGTAGCTTGATGCCTTAAGCAGAGTTACTTTTACAAGTTACCCAACACTTCAATAGCTTAAATTCTATTAATCTGCTGGAGTCATTTTTGGCAAGTAGCAGAAACAGTGAATCATCCCACATTATCCCAGAGAGACTTCATAAATGAATCCTATCCAAGAAGAACTTGCTGAAGGCTTTTTATATGAAGGAAACTATTTTGGTCCTGTACATAAATAACAATGATTCAGTCCAATAAATGAACCATTTGCTTTTTTGCGCTGATCTTTACGAGAGAATGACAGGGCTGGAACATTGCTGTACACAAGCAGATGTCATTCATTCCCCTCAGCAACTACCAAAAGAGAAAAACTGGTAGATATTCTCTTCTTCTACAGGTTTCCAACCCAACCCTACGTATCCCTTGTTTTCATTTTAAAAGCTTCCCAATGCAGAGGTGACTCAGCAGTCATTACCTCAGATTTCAGCATAGAATTAGAGAATTTATAATGATTATGTCAATTAGATTAGGCAGACATCTTTAGTGATCCTGATTATACCCAGATATTAATTTCAGACTAATTTGAATTGCAATCATAGCCCCTATTTACATCTCAGATGAATGCCAGATAGAAACATCAATTAATTTGTATATATTGTTTGAAAGACCAATTATGATTGTCAAGCATAGCGCTAGACAGTGTGTAAGGGGTAAACAATCGGATTTCTTTCAAAGGATGAGTTTGCCAGTTTCCTTCTTTCTGGTGCATTTTGAGAATTGCTGCTTTGCTATTTTGAAGGTGAAAGAAAGGAAAATCCACTTACTTCAACAAAAAGCCTTGGCTTCATGAAGAACATTAGAGAAGCTCTCAAAACCAGCACAGCTATACAGTATATTGCTGAATGTGTACTAACTCTACTAGATAATCTTTCTTAGCCAAGTAAGCTGTATAACTTTTGCCAAAGTGTAAAAGTCATTAGACAATAAGCATCCGTCATACAATGGTGCAACACATGCAAAGCATCTCACATCCATTCACTCAATGATAAAGATCCTGCCCCTCTGTTTATGATAGGATTTCTGAGCAATGAATGCAGCTTTCTCTTCAGTATAATCCCTCCTTAATTTAGGATGGATTTTACTATGTAATTCTTCTGTTCTCAAACAGAAACAATTTCAAGTCTCACTTCCTAAAGAATAAAGCACCTACAATTCTGTCTGGTTGACATGGGAGCTTTGTACATATTGAATCGCTTTTCTTTCCAAAAGACAATACCAACACTTTCTCTTTGCTACCTAATGTCCTTATATACTTACCGGGTAAAGAACATCTATGAAATTGCAGCTGACACACAAATACCACTTTGGATGATCTTATGCTCACTGGGAGCTTGTGGAAAACAAGGCAGTGTGTCAAGACGCTTAGTGGCAAATTGGATATCTTACTGTTCTGAGCAGGACTACAAGAGGAGCTGTTGTACAGAACCAGGAGTGACAATGCACATTATTCTCTTTAAAAAGGAGGAAATAAGTGGACCTGAAACCAATTTCTTACCTAAGAATCTTCTGCGAGAGGAGATATTTTCCCTCATAAACACATATTTTCTTTTCTGATATAGAGAAGTATTTTCTATACACGCAAGACAAAATTATATCTGTGGTGTCTGGGTAAGAAATTACTTGTTGAGGAATAACTGTGGAAATATTCTCTTTCATAAAGACTCACTCCTACAAGCCCATAAAACATTCTGTCCACTGTGCATAATGCAGCAGTCACCAAATCATGGAAGTCACAGTTTTATGTGCAAGGTCACAACCCTGAATCGAACTGGGGTTACCCAACCCTCCACACAACAGCCCAAATGACTGCCACCAGCAGCACAGCCAGTCTTCCAAGCTTCCACACATGAAATAAGAAGGAAAGCAAGAAACACCCTCAAACATCACTACTTAAACACTTCATTCCAACTCCTGTCCCTGCTGTCACGCAGAGCGCAGCTCAGCCTCCCACAGTACAAGCACTGACTAACCTGCAGAGCAGGTGACTGCAGCCAAGCAATGCCCCACACACAGATGTCACCATGCAAACATGCTTTTCATCTGTTTTTATACAGAGGTGTGATTGCAGCTTCCTGTGCATAGCTGGTCGTGCTTGGATACTGAACGGTTTTAAAGGGAGAGAGATCTATTTTGACAGGAGCACTGGAGAGCAGTATTTTTAGAATTCACACACACTACAGCATCTCCACCAAAAAAGGAAAGCAGCAAAACAGCTCTAAGCTGAGCTATCAGTGTACTTGTGCTCCATATCCCTGACTCATTAAAATCTCAGTTTGCTCACTTAACAATGCTATTGTGTTTTTTGCTTTATGCATTTCTTATCTGGAATAAAAATGCTTTGGTTCATGTTCTTCCTGTACAAGCTCTAAATAACTTTTGGATTAAAAGCAATTTGCTGCTATCACAATGTACACTGCAGTATCTTTCCGCTCAGTCTCAGTTGATATTTTTTATAAACGGATGCGGAATATCAGATCAGAGCGATGCGCTCTTTGGTTCAATATCCTATCCCTTATAAATGCATCATAAAATTTCAGCCACCATTATACAATAACTTGCTATTGTAATCTGCTATCGTGGAAATCCCTCCGTACTGCTCCTCCATCAGCAACCAGTGGTAGGTAGCCCCAAGACATCAGTTAATGTACATCTCTTCAGCTTACTTCACTTGTTCTAATTGGTGCCTCTTCCCACTGACTCCACGTGAGCGTTACTTTCACTGTGTTTGGGATATATGTTTTCTTGAAATAACTTCACAGACGTCACAGCATAATATCAGTGCATTGTTTGTGGCTCCTTCATTGAGTTTCACACAGCCCTGTGCTCCCTGTGTGATGCTTACATGGACCAGAGCCGTCACACCTTTGCATGGGTGTCCTATGCTTTGGATGCTCAGGCAGACGTCAGGAATGGCTCGGAACCAAAGTCGGGGAGAACGCAAGGCTCTGTGCAAGCAGATGGCACATTTGCCACCAGGCTTAAAAAGATGCTGAAATATGTCCTGCCAACGAGATCTTGTCACTTGAACTGCAGAACTGCCCAGCAGCCTGTGGCTGGCGAGGCTGACCTGCCCACATTTCTTAGATGCACAGAACACAAGTGCTGCTTATAATATTTCAAACACAATAGTAAGAAATTCAATGACTCCTCGCTCTCGGCCCTTCCCAAAATCATTTTAAATGCTCGACTGTCCAACCATGTATAAAACGGCCTTGAGGCTGCACAGCAATTGATGACATGTAAGTCATACAAGTGAACAATATTGACCGCCATCCTTTCACGGTGTGGCTCTTCTGACAGTATGCCGCCCTTCGGTTCATGCAGAAAGCACACCTTTAATTTGTTAACACCCAAAGCACATTTTCTGACATGCATCCCATGTACGCAGTACACTGAGAGAAGATTTTCACACACACAAGTTTGAGTGTGAAAGTCAGAGCCTTCCTTGTATTAACAAAGCAAGGTAATGACAATACCTAGAGAGTGTGACTGCAGACTGCTTCCCTGTGAACTGAGCCTTCAAATGAAGTGAAAACAAATTAGGATAACATCAAAAAGGATAACAGGGTCTTCTAAAAATGATTCAAAATCCAACCTACGACTCATACATCAGCACTGGATGTGAAGGATAAAATGAAAGATGGGAAGATCGGAAGAATTCAGTATTTAGGCAAATTTCACCTCTTCACCGAAAGCAAGCAAATGGAAGTAATTAACCAGATCTCACTACCGTGGTTCACTCTAATTATAGTCTTGCTTTCAGTTTTTCTCTAAATCTGCTGAAAATAAGATCAAATACTGAGGTCAAACTGAAATATTCCAGCCTTTTATCCACAATCTGCTTTTATGTAAAATTAAAATGAGACAAAAGTGCTATATTTTATGACAGCCATTATAAGAAGGTCTGAGAGTCCACTGACTCAATCTAAGTCTGTATTCTAACGCCACTTCCTCCCTGCATACAGAATTCAACACCAGTTGGCTCTGAATCATTAAATAACGTATATTTCTCCCCATCAGAATGCCTGAATGTTTTCACTTCAGCGAATCATCTTCCTCTCACAGGACCAGTAACTGATGCAATGGGAGAGAAAAAAATAAAAACCCAAGTGTTCAGAAATGTAATGGTTTTATTTAGGCTCTGATGACAAAGCTCTTCAGCGTAGGGATACTTTTTGCTTAATAAAGCTGGAAATTGAGTGTAAATGGATTATTAAAAATATCCCCCTGTCTGAAGCAGCTTTATAGATCATTTTACAGAACTGCTTCCACAGACAGTACTTCCCCACACAGAGCCCTGCACTAAGAACAATACAGCAGCATTGCACTGGAAGTCAAACCGCACCATGCACTACATGTTAAGTACTTTCCAGCAGGCAGCCAGCTTCTCCCTCTCATTACTCAGAACAAGCTGCACTATCTGCAGTCTACACTATTTATCCTTCCTCACCTTGTTACTGCTTTCCCACTAAATGCAGAGTTTTGCCATTTTACTTATCACAGTTTGTTACTTCCCACTCTCCATTACTTTAACCTTCCTTCTACAATAAAGCCAACAACCAACTTACAAGCTCAGAGTCTCATAATGAAGAAAGAATTAGAAGTCTAGTTCACTCACTTGATTAAAATTGATATGATCCACTGTTTGGAATCTTACTGGTGAGACCTGGACAGGATATTTCTATTAATTTCATTCACATTCACAGAGAACTTGAGGCAGAACTCCAGAAATCATCCAGTGTGAATTCTGGAAGCTATTACTTTCTATCTGGAAGCCATGTTTAACAGGGGATTTTGCTGGTTATGTTTTGCTCTTTGCTTTATTTATTTTACCTACTGCCTCCATAGCACTTAAGAGCAAAATAATTTATCAGAGTGAAATGCTACAGTCTTTATAACCCAACAGTAATGGCAATCCTTGAGCAACAAACAAGGAGAGACACTGCACAGAGCAATCTGCATTTTCAAGTTTCAACGTTCCCTTTCTTATTTGGAATGATTGGTTTTTATGCAATTATTTGCTCTGTTATGCCCATATTTTTGATGATTTTCTGAGGCATCACAGTCAGCACTTCACTTGAAATAAATGGCAACATTGCCTACATAAGAAATGCAGAAATTCTCTCCTAAAGCTGCTGGCACAGGCACACATTATACACACAAAATCTATTTGATGTTTTCAGTGATCCAGAAACATCAGTGAGTGTGAATTTCTGGACTCCATCTCCACTTCTGAAGCAAGAAACTACTTATTAGGATGTTTTATATCTTTCAGCCCCCCACTGAAGGCTTGTCATCCTCTGGACCTCTCTTTGCTCTTCTCTTACCTCTGGCAGTTCAGTCTCAAACCTGACGGCTCCTCCAAGAGAAGGAGTTCAATGTCTCTTTTCCCTCTTTCCAAAACAAGACATTTAATTTTCTCCCCCAGAACTGAGCCTTTTCATGTTTCCTTGTTACATTTTGCTATTTCATGAGTCCTCCAATTTTACCATTTGTTCTCCAGTTCATCTCTATCAGCTGACCACAAAGCAGTGGTCCCTACCTCATGGTCCCCATAAGAACAATTGAGGTTGCCCCACAATCTCAACCACAAGAAAGCACATCCTCATGAGCTGGGGTCCTGCATTGGAGGCTGCTGCACTTTGAGCACCTACCTCTAGCTTTGGAGTGGGCTGGGGGAGGAAGCTCCCCTCACGCCTTTCCCCTTTCCTTTTTGAATTTATGTTCTAAAAGTGAATGGCCAGAACCAAACATGTTCTTGAGAAGCCCAGAATTCAAACCCTGGACTGTAAATGAAAGCCTTCATACCATTATGTGGGAAAAACAAAAGAAAACCCCCCCTGAAGTATCCCTTCGCTTTCCTTGGACGGAGCAGAGTGCCCCACTTTGTCTCCCAGCCCTATTCAGCACTGCTCGAAAGGCACATTCTGAAAGCACAGTTCTCCTGTGCCACACACGAATTCCTGACAGAATAAGCTGTATGTAAGAAAGGAAAAACAAAGAGAAAACTTATTCCTGTTTTTTTTTTTAATGGGTTTTGAAATCAAAGCCAGACATCTTCGCTTTCAGGCTGAGGTTTAAACCTGGATATGGGAGCAGAAGTCCGGTCCTAAAATCACAGAGACAATTGTGCAGCTGGCCACTGTGTATGAATGCAAAGAAACACTTGGATCCAAAGTCTGTTCCTCTGAAAACAAATCCTTTAATGTTCCCTTTCAAACCAACCTCTCATTGGGTTCCAGCGAGCACAGCAACCCGCAAACTCTGCATCTGCCAGCTCCTCTCCAATTAACGCGGGTCCCATGACACTGACTAACAGTGAGCAGGGAAACTGGCCCGAAAACTGAACTGCTCACAGCTCTTAAAGAAACAGATAATGGGTAATTTGTAGCAGTTAGTTGTCATATTATATATTTATTTTCTTGCATGCAAGCTAATAATACGCTTAAGCTTGTAACTTGCACTTGGAATAATGATTAAAGCAGCTAGCTTCAGCAGCTCCTGTCTGCAGGACTCCTTTTGTTGAACTTCTCCCTCACTCACAGCAAATGCTAGGAGATATCTTAGGGCTGGACAATGGGAATCACTGCTTTTTTGAAACAAGGCAGATAATGCACATTGGCTACACTTTTTCTGAAGAGCGAAGATCTGACATAAAGCAAAATCACTGCTGACCCACAGGGAGTCCCTGACACAGACACTGATGAAGAACAACTCATCAAACGCATTTGGTGAAGTTACAGCTTTAACTCTCACCAACTTTAGGCCATCTTAGATGATAAACTGACCTCTGGTTTAAAGCACCGTACCTTGTACAAATAATTCCTGAAAACTGCTGAAAACATAATGACCTACTTCATCTTTTCAGTGATCAATACCCCAGAATTGCACGGAAGACAATGCAGGAGATTTATTAAAGAAGTTAATATAGAGCTATTTGTAAGTCTAAAATGGTGGCTTGTCCAGATTCTTCTGAAAAGGAAATTAATATTGAGTGGTGATGCAGCAAGCAGAGCGCCAGCGAGATGATAGAAATTCACACTTTTAAAGAAGAATTAAGTAATTTTCACTTTCATAAATCTGTGATTAACAAAACCAAGTGTGGGACACCTAAACCTGCAATGAAAGAGGCAAAAATTCAATCTCAAACCTAATTAGCGCCTTGTCCCCATATTACATATTTATTGCAGTAATAGGACTTGTGTAGAAAGAGCAACCAACAGTGAATACGCAGGAAGTGTCCCAATAGATTTTAATACCAAATCAACTCACACCAAACCCTTCCAGCAATTCAGCGGCCGCACAAGAGCTTCTCTGCCTGTTTTCAAGGCACTCAGGATCACAAACAGGATCAGCAGATGAAGCACTGGTTACTTTGCGTAAACAAATACATTCATCACACAAAAATATCAGAAACATAACGCTTAACAAAGAGTGAATCTTACTGTGGAACTTAATCATTAGCTCTTCCAAAACGCTCTTTCCTCTGATTAAAATACTTACTGTTTAATTGCCTCAACTGCTAAAATAGACAAAGGAAATGGGAATATAAGTATTCATTTTTTGTTTAAATGCTTCTAGTTTTGTCAATTTTAGGTACAGACACTCTCAGTCTGCAAACAAAATGACTTATTTTCTAAAGAAAAGAGAGCAATAACAACAAAAACAAATTACGTCTCTTTTCTTTAGAAGGCACATCAAAACTTTGATATTTAGTTCACACATATAACAAATACATTTTAGATCACTGCAACAGTATCCCCACAGAAGAGATTTCTTCTAGCCAAATAGACAGATTAATTATAAGGCTTGGAATAATACACAAAACAAAATAATATCATCTTGAGTTGTTACAGTGAGGTCTTTATTGCAGACTAAGATGTGAACAAGCAGGTACGTGTTCAGACAGCTGTGCCAAAAAGAAGTTTACGGTTACTGCAGTAAAGAACTAACATTAGTTACAGTCTGAAAGAGTATAAACTAACTTCATTGTTCAGCCACAGAGCTAACTTCAAAGGCATTAAACAAGGGAGAGAAGTGGATGTTTCCATCAGAAACTTGCTCCACAAAACGTGTTCAGTCTGTCACACATGGAAGCACACTCAGGATTGCTAGACACCATTCTGAATGGAGCAGCTGCCTTATTCTGGATTGCAACATCTTTTCATTTCTCTCTGAATTAAAAAAAAGAAAGCAAGTAAACCAGGTACATCACCAAAACTCTTGACATAAATGGGTATTTGTCTCTCCTTATTCAAGAGCTCGCTTTTGTTTCCCTTGCCATGCATATATTTTGTCCTTGGTATCCCAAAAGGGGCCAATCCCCTTGGTACAGCAGAGAACTGATCTACACACATCCTTAGCCTGCCAGCAGTGGAATCTCAAGGAAGCAAAGCCAAATGGCACAACTATCATAGAAGACTGGCTTATGCGGGAAACCAAGCAGAACATCCAAATGCTCCATTACTTTGCCATACAGTTACAAAAGCCATTGCATGCACATTAGGTGCAGCAATGGACTTCAACAAGGACTACACGAACTCAACTCATGCTGACCTCCAATCTGCATTGCCGTGCTGTTCAAGACATACCTACAAGCTGTTACAGCTAACACAATTTCACACTGTCTCTAATTTTAATTTCAAAGTAATGTGTTTTCAATGGTGCATTTCTTTTCCTTCCCATTTTAAATGGGATTTGCATTTCTTAGAAATAACTGGCTTCTGTGGGCTCACATACTTCATTTGAGTCATATATTAAAGCCTGCTCTGCTCTTAAACAGCCATTCCCTTTTAATAAGATCCACCAAGAACCACAACTATAAAGGCATCAAAATAAAGAGGGTAGGTTTGCAACTAATTTGATGCAGACATCAAATAACAAACAAATACCAACGCTTCAAAAAGTAGCACTGAAAGCCACTTCTTTTTTCAAGTCTTAGCTCTTATTTTGCTGCATTTGATTGCTTAGAAACTATGATAAATGAAGCTCTATGAATACAATACCTAGGAAAATGATTGCAGCACAGAACAGGTAATTTGCATTCTATATTTAGCCCGTGTGCATATGTTAGTGCAGACAAGAAGAACTATTAGAAATGCCTAAAAGCATTTAAACCTCAGCCTGGGCAGAGAATTCTTCACAGTAAATACGTGATGAAATATTTAAGCCGATGAAGTTTCTATTTTGGAGGGGGTTACATCTCACATTTTTCATCACAGCTTATCACAAGCGCAAGACATGTTTCATCGTAGTAGATGGGAATACGTTGTAACTACCAGCTTCAGAGAAACTATTTGCTCATTCTGAAGGAACAAGTGGACATACATTGCTAGATGGGTAGCTTACAGATACAAGATTGGAACCTTCTCTCTCTGGAGCGGAGAAGAAAAGCACACTCACTCACTGACACACAAAGTGGAAAGACAGAGGAGCGAGAGGGGAAAGAGCTGATGCTGTGCTCTGGACGGAGCTGCTGTACTGGGCAAGGGCATAGGGTCCCCACAGCCATGGGATAGATATTGAGAAGGACCTGATAACAACCACCAATGGAGCCTGTCTTTCCAAGCCATTTGTGTAGTTAAACCTAACGTAGTGCTAATCACACAACAAGAACAATTAGGAGAGGAAAAATAAAAACTCAAGCACTTTTCCCCTAATCTCTTGAGCCTATAATAATCTCAGATACAACTTGCAACAGTTGAGCTGTAAGCTGAACTCATTCAGACAGTGCAGAGATGTAGGATGGTGCTATTCTTTTAGTAGACCCTGCAACCAAAACCTCCCCAAGTGCTTTCAATTGAAGTAACCAACAGTTGTTGTCATTAGGCAGCCACACCATTCAGAACATCCCACGTCACATCAATTCATACCTTCTGCCAGAACGTCCTTGCAGCGTAGGTGTAAGGAGACAAAAATATAACCTTCTATTTTCAAAAGGAAAAGCTGAAACAAGGAAAATATGACTTAAACTGAGGAAATTAGTTCATCAGATTTGTGGGGAAAAAAAGAATAAAATACAATAGAACCAACTTTGTACAGATATCAGTTCTACTTCAAAGAACGTTTGCCTGATTTGCTCTTCCCATTTGCCTTCAGGTTTGCTACCAGCAATGGCTCCTCAAACTAATGAAAACTACTTCTTATGGCAGGAATAATACACAGAATGGAGCACAAGGCTGATTGTGTCCGCTCACAGAAGGCCCAAGGAGCCTGCAGCCCCTTACCAATATGGTATGAGTGGCCCATTGGTACTGACCAGCAAGTACACAAGGGTCCGGAGCTGAACTGCAGCAATCCTTTCAAAGCAGTGCTGACCTGACCATGCTTCTGTTTGAGTGGTCTTGATACACAGAGGTCATCTGGGATTCCACTCATAGGAGATGGAAAGCAACAACTGAATCACCATGGTTCCACTCGATATAATCATTTGGATTAGACAGTTCCAAAACTGCACTGTCAGAGTTTTGATTTCTACTAATTGGAAAGGTTTATTGCAGTTACATGCATCATGATACAGATCCTAAGAACCTAACAAAGAAGAATACTCACTCAACTTTATGTTGAGTCCAGCTTCAGCCATTATATTTTCACTTAGAGCACCTGATGTAAATCCGTCAGCACCTACAAAGTATGGATATGCATCTTCCCTCTCTGACAGGCAAAGCTTCTCATTCCACCATGCCCCTGCTGCTACTAACTTCTAAAGGTAGCACAAATACTTCATCGATGAACTTGTTACCAGATCTGCTTCATCACAGGATCTGAGAAAAACAGTCGCTCACGACATTTCCACTTGCAGTGTTATATTGAGATAGTGAATGGGAAAAAATGCCACAAACTGAACAAGCCCTGCTTCTGAAGGAAGCCTACAGCTCAGACAGGAATTAAGAACATGTTTATGAAGGCTCTCTATCCACGTTCTGTTCCAAGAAAGTAATCTATTTATGAAATATGTGAATCCCGTTTACGTTCTACATTCACTATGGATGCCATCTGCAGAAACAAATGGGAGTAGCTCCAGAACAGTCAAGCAACAGCAATGCAAGAGCTTGTTCCACCTGTATGTAATGATCTCCTTAGAGACCCTGTGCAGCAGGGTGTTTTGTCATTCTAAGTTAGAAGCAGAAGCAGTGTACATTTTCTGTGGGAAAAATAAAACCAAGCAATGAAAAAGTTTGCACCTTGTCTGCCATGACTAATTAAGGTAACAAACTAAAGGAATTTCCACACCCCACCGAGCCAAGGATCTTTTACTGAGTAATCTCTGCAAATTTTATTTGGAATCATTACAGAATTGTATTATCCGTTCAGAAAGCCTGTAACACATAATGATAATGGCTCCAATGCCTGCTATTAAATAATGGACTTAAAGAGTTTTTCTTAACTAATAACTCATGCTACAAGGAAACCCGCAGTCCATTTCCGAATCATGTGGGTAGAGCCATTGAGTCCCCATCCTTTGGTATGGTTTGTACCAACCAAAGTGTGCTTAATGGTACGTAATGGCGTCTCACTGAAGTTAAGGGTAAAGGGAGGGATTGCAATTTCAAGTACCAGTAATTGCAGCACCATTGAGCTGCTGACACTGAAATTCTGCATGCATGCTATCACTACTACACCTACCTGGAAAAAGCCCCTATGTTCTCAAACTTTCTCCTCCTTTTTTTCCATATAAGTTAAAATACTTAATGGAGTTAAAGAACTTTTTACTTAGCATATTCTGAGACAAATGAATTCAAGATCCAATCTCGTGTTTTCAGGAAGATATTTTTAGAAATAGAAAACTAGAATTGCAGAGTAAGCTAATTCATTGCTGCAATGTACTGAAAGAGATAATAAAAGGATGCAGACCACTCAGCAAAGCTATGCTCTTGGTTCTAGCATCCCTACCCTGTCTTTATGGCACTTAGGAAGTATTGACTCCAGTCTGCACTAGAGTGGATTGGGAATCATCAGGCCACAGACCAGAACTCCAGCACCATCAAGGTAGTGCAAACTGGGAGACTGGAGGAAGTTAAGGGCAAGAGGTATGAAATACCTGCAGTATTTACTGTAAAAGAGCCAGAGCAAACATCTGGAAGTAAGAGCTGAAGACAACTCATGAAGGTCCCATTGCTGTCATGCCCACAGGCTTTGGGATGTCTCTCTTGATGCGTTCATATGGCTACTTCTAGAGCAAAGACAGCAGTAGGGAGCACTACAAGGATACGTACAGGAAACAATGCTATGGTGGCTGGGCCAGCTAAATAAAGAGCTCAATTTTTAACAGGAGACAACAATATTCTGCAGAACTCTACTGTTCACCAGACTTTTGTTATATTCAAACTCAAGTATCTGTTCCACTCCTTGTAATCGCACACTAGAGTCATTTGTTTGCTTGACTGCACAAACAGCAAAGCTGTTAACTAAATTAAGAAGTTGTAATAAAAAACAATGAGAAGAGTGTGAGAAGAGAGCAGTTTTTACCCGTTCTGAATTGCAAACACATCCTGCTTATTTTACCACAAACAAAATTCAGCTTTTGGAAACTGAACATTATTTATGGATTGATATCTTGCTTTATTCAGAGAAGTTGCTGGTTTTGAATAAACTGGATATCTTTTTGCAGTCACTGGGCACAGCTAAAATAGCCATGGGGATTTTAGCTGGAGGTACTACTCACTCAAACTACACATCAGTTTCACCAAAGGAGTTGAGCTGCAGCAGTAGTCCACAGTAACACCACAAACGATCCCATGGCCACAAAGATGAGGCGATGGGGAACTGCAATACTTCTAAACACAAGGCAGAATATTCCTATGGCAAGCTTAAAATCAACTGAAAGGGGATCTGTTTCACTCATCTGATTTGTGGAAAACAGTCTTTTAGGAAATGAAAGCATGTTGTATCATTTTCTTCTTTGTGAAAGCACCAAGTTTCCAAGGTTGGTAAATGGAGCACAGACCTGAGGAAGGCTTCCTCTGTAGTCATATGTAAGATGCGATTCCTAGAGCTTTCCTTCTGTCAGATAAGAAGTCATGATTAAATACTATCAGCAGTCCCCTTAGGAAATGCTTAAAAGTAAGCTGGTCTTTCAGTAGCAGTCTGAAAATAAAGTCAGTCCTGTACACTGCAAAACCCTCCTTGTTAGGGAGACCTGCTACAATGGTACACAAATTTCTAGCATTGTATTATCTGAGGGTTACACTCATGGCCAACGTACAGGTTGCTTCAGTTTTTATTTCAACCTCTTTGCCAGAACAGATTTACTTCCTGGCTAACACCAATTAACCCAGTTAAACAGAATTAAGCCATTATTTGGGGTGGGAGGGAATAAAAAGAAAATAAAACACCCTGAAGCGTTTTCTTCCAGGATGAAGTCTTCCAAAGTGAAAACGCACCAGAGCATGACAGAATCAGAGGGAAGGAGGCCAAAGCATTAGCCATGGCATGCTGATTTAGAACGACAGGTTATGATAATTGCTTTTATACAGACCACTGTGGCACAATGCTATTTGAGATTAATGAGTAAAGATTAATTTGACAATATCAGTTTCACCTGTTGCCCTGCCCTGGCTCAAATGCACATTTAGAATAAGCAGTCTTAAAATAAAGCAAGTACCAAGGGGACAAAGGGAAAAAGGCTCATGGAGATCCAGTACAGACAAAACAAGATACAGATGGAAAATTGATCTTCTGTCCTTCATTGGTTTGACTGGAGACAGAAATTGACTTCTTGCAAGTCATTAATTAAACTTCCCAAGCAAAAATTAATCCTCCATGTGTGGCTATCACATTATCTCTCATTATGCAGAGGACTGAAATCTGCTCTGGCTCACCTCACTTCATTTCCTGCACCCTGGGAAGGGGAGCAGTGACGTACTGCCCACATCAGCCTAAGCCATTAACGGTGGCACCAACTATTGCTGCTATTCTTACTTCTGCATTAACTCCTCTGGGACACAAGGTCCAGTTTCCTTAAAAGCAGCCATTCACCAAGGAAATACAAAGCGAAAGGGACTTCACTCACAAGGTAAATACAAATGAAGTACAGACCAGCATTTGGACCTTGTCATCTGCAGTGAATGAAGTAACAGGAGGAGCTGTGAGGAATCCCAGAGCAGTAGATGGCCCCTAAGGATTCTTTCCAGCAGCAGGTGTTGCCAATGCAGGGAAATGCCTCCCACAGCTTGGAAACACCACAGCAAAGGCAGCTGGGACTGATGGAGCAAGCAGTGATGGTCCCACAGAGCCTCACCTCCCCTTGTGCCTGAACAGAGCCTTGGGCTGGTGGTCAGAAAGTCCTTCCCCATCCACAGGGCTCAAAGCCAGGACATGTGCACCATGGCACAGGGCAGGTCACCAGCAAAGTCCCATAAATAAGCCTCAGAAAAACAGCCAAATTCTTCAGAGGAGAGAATCAAAACCTGCCTGCCTTACACTACATATGGAAATACTCCTAAGTCCCATGTAAAACACTGGTTTGAAACAACAGACACAGAAGTGGGTTTGTCACAGGAACTGCTCTACACAGTCTTACTTTTGGGAAAGCTGTTCCCATCCTGTCCTTCATTACATTTGTCATTACTACCCACTGAGTCACACTCTTGCATGGGCAGAAGAAACACAAGTTGCTCTTACAATTCCAGTAAAAGAATCCTCCCCATGGAAATTTCCAACTGACTACGAGTTTACAGACTCTGTATTTCAGAAGGACCAAAATACCTGAGAGAGCTTTTCACATTCCCCTTTTGTCTATACAAAGCTTCACATATGCACCCTACAAATGAGGGCATGCCTATCATTCATGCTTGCAGACACATTTCTCTTCTGCTGGCACGAGAAGGCTGCATGCAGCCACCTATTCTGTGCACTGGCGTAAAACAACAGCATAAGAACATCTCAGACTGCTATGGAGGAAGAATTGAATTGACCGATTACCTCAATATGTGGTTTTAATTACCTCTAACTTGTGGCAATCTGTTCCATTGCAGCTTTCAGATGAGACCTGAAATATCCATACCCTGTGTGCCTGCTATGGACAAAGAAGATGGCCCAGGGCTTTTTGGAAACCAGACAGATTCCTGCCTTCTTGTCCTTGGCTGCCGCAGTCCTCTGAGGCAGCTCCAATTCAGGAAAGCGATAGGCTTTGCAGGCTGGGAATTAGGATGGAAATTGTCATATGAATGCAAACACTGCTCTACAGCTTTCAAATATTTCAGTATTCTTCCAATATATTCAAATATAACAAATCACACAACTGCAGTCTAGTTGGCTCTTTGTAGGCCTTCCAAAGTGGACTGGATCATTCCGCCCCCAGCTCCTTCTGTGCAGTGGCCACAACCCGGCCCTAAAGGTCTGACCAGACTCCATTGAATTTTTATGGGAAGTGGAAGCTTCAAAATTGCATTTCATGGCATCCTCTTACTTCACGTATAACAAACAATTAGCAACAATTCCTTGCTTTTAAGTTTATCAATTCTGAAGCACCAGGTTCAAATCCTAAGCATGTGAAATATCACGCTCTTGTTTTTAAACACGTGAATTAAGTATTTCAACGTACTGGTAAGCCTTTGTTGTAGCTTACAGTCAAAATGGGGTATGGAACTGGACAGGTCATCTGTAATCTTTTCGTCTTTATCAAGTCATTTCCCATTCACCTCAAATATAATCCAATCATTTACATTTGTAGACACCTGAATGCCTCACCTTCACTGAAACCCAAGGATGAGAGCTCCCCTCTCAAGCCACAGCTCTGCGGATTAGGACAGGTGCAAAGTAAGCCCATTACTTAAATAAGGAAAGAAAAAATCACTTTGAATTACCAGCTTTAGCAGCAGAAATAGATGTTCTTGCAACCCAGTTACAGAACGCTTGGCCCTGCAGTAGTTTGGAGCCAAGCAGCCCACAGAGTTGAGGGGCATCAACCTACTGCCCCAGCACTGCCCAGGACGAGCTAAGCCCCCACCAGGGGCTGTGGCTGATTAAACGACCCCAGGTCTGTCCAACCAGCAATGTTAGCTCCATAGAGATCAACCTCCAGCTCAGTTCTGAAAGCCAACCCCATTTGCTTCGCAGTGGGAGAAGGATTTCTGCACTACTTCATTTGAACTGGTTAGTCATGCACCGGGAAATAACACTGGAAAAGGTGGGGGGTGGAAAAAGGGTACAAACAGCCATAAGCAGTTCTAAATAAGCAACAATTCTAAGTAAAATGCTGGCAGCCAGAGAGCTCAGAGGGTAAAAGCAGCAGTGAAGACACAGGGCCCCACAACAACGTTCAGCCTTCGCCATGGTTGTAGTGCAATTAGTCCAGAAATGATATATCCCTACAGGCTCCATTTGTTTGTAGTAAGGGTATTTCTGAAAGTATTTCTTTATTTGACTTATTAAACAGTGTCAGGGCACCTCGAACCAGTGATCACACACTGTACACAACACCTGCCCCTTCAATAACTGCCTTTATTTCTACTGACGACCTATTCAATTCATAGGCAGCTGTGAAATTCTAATCACTTGTGTGACTGGCGCACATACCTTCCTCAATTTAGGTTTCCTGTTCACTTCAATTTTGCTGAAATTACAGCTTTAATTTTCAAAGCCAATACAAACAAACAAACAGAGATAACGCTTGATTTAGGAAACATAAGTTCTATAGCTGGCACTGTCAATACTAGATAACAAGCCCCGCCAAACATGGCTGTAACCTCGTGTGTCCATCTGCAGGGCACGTCACAGGACAACCCACCCGCTCCTTATTTAAGGAAGGCTGCAGCTGGTCTCCGAAGGGTTCTAAATTAAGGCAGGAATGCAGCACAAAATGCATGTGCATGAATTCAGATCTCTCCACACCCACTGAGATGCATCTCCAGAGAAACAAAAGGAGAGCATGGCAAGTGATGGAGAAATGATATTCATCTCAGAAAACAACCACTTAACACATTCCACAAGTTAGCTGCCCTGCTTTGGTAACTCTCAATCATCTGATTGATAAGAAACCTGGAATATTAAATAATGCATACACTAAATTGCACCACATTTTCTTTTACATAGCAATAACATTACAGAAATTCAAGAGAATACAACTGGAGACTGTAGATGGCCCTTTAAGGGAAAAAAAAAAATAAATAAATCAAAATTTAACAGCAAAAAAATCCCATCTTGCCAAGCCATCTCACAGTCTGACTGAATAACATTGAGCTGTATTGATTTAATGACATTACTTGGAACTAAAACTACCCAGTGTGTTATTACGTGTTTACAGAAAATAACGGAACTAGAAATCTAGGAGTGCAGGTTAATCAAACTGTCGGCAAACCTTCTCTGCTGCACAGCATCATCCATGCAGCAACCTCAAAATGCATTATAGGGCATTTTATAAACCAAATAAACTCAGCAGATTTTATTTCACAAACCAATATCCACTAAATAAAGCACTGTTGCCTCTAAGTTACTATGGCTATTTTTTATGACTGAAAAAAAAGGCCCAGGACCTGCTATCACATCACTCCTTGCTGCCATGGTTGGAGTGAGACACAAAGCTGCTGCAGAGCACTGCTGTGGCATTACTACAGGCAATGGGGCCAAGCACATCTGTGGGTATTTTAAAAAAGACCATTTCATGCACTTTTTCCTAATGAAACTACAAAGAAAATCTCAAATTCCTTCAAAACGAGGGAGCAGGAACTCCAGCAGGGTAAATCCCACCCCAGTCACAGAGCTGCCCAAATGCTGGTCCAGCATGTCTTCTACCTGCATTTACTGTAAGAAAGCTGCAAATCGAGAGACCCTGGAGTCCAAAGGTGTTTCAAAGGTGTGCAAATCCTTACAGCCATTACTGTACACCTCCTGCTGACTCACACCACTAACACCAATTGCCATTGGGGCTGACCTGCAAGGCCTGCCCCAGGGAGGATATTCTCTAACCCTGGATATTCAGGTATCTTGCTACACTCTCCATGGGCTGCTTTTACCTCTTCAGCCTCGTCTGGACAGCTTGTTGATGAGCTGGTGATACTAAGCACTGCACAGGCCATGAATCACACTGCAGTGGTGGTTACTCATACAGAAAATGCATGACAAACTGATCCAACGTGCTGAACTCAGTATATCTCTGTCCCAGAAGGTAACTTAGATTATTAGTTTAAATTACAAGGCAGTAGGCTTGCATTCCAAGTTTTAGGTTATAATATAGGCCTTGGTTCAACCATCACTGAAATCAGTGGAAAGAAAATGCTTCTGAAGGGTTTAGATTGAGCTCATGGAATTTACCACCTCTTTTCAGCCTACTCATCACCCAGCAATGACCTCCCGGGTAGGAAAGTCAACAGAAGGGACTATAAAGGCCTCAGTTTACATCATGTGGATTCAGATGCCAGTAGACACTCATCTGAGCTAACAAACGCTGAGTACTTGATCTCTGTGTTTCTGCTCTCCTTACCTGGATTTACAGACAACAAGGGTCTCTCTACATAATTTCAGGCACTTTGGTGCAAAACACCAAAACACCCAAACAAATTCATACCTCTCACCAAACAAATCTAATTCTACATTCGAATCAGCTGATCCACCTAAATCGGTAATGACTATGCTGAAAAACAGCACTCTGTAGCTAAGAATTTGCTCTATCAAATAGTGCTATTGTGTTCATTGTACTTATCATAGTTTATGTGGAAATGTATAGGAGGCATTACTTTCAGAGCAGCCTACAAATATATAAGAACTCTGCCTGCATATACGAAAATGTGCTGCATAAATTGTAATTAAATTTAACCTACAGGATAAATTGCAGCAGCTCTTTGTTGGAGCTACTTTCAACTTAATTTCTTTTTGTTTGTAGCTTACCCGAGCTTACACTCAAAATGTGCTAAGCAAACATTGTCTCAGGTTTTAATCTTTTAATCTATACCACTCGATAAGGATGACGGGATAGCACGGATCCAATCTGGGCAGATTTTCCCCACTAGAGTCTTGCGGAACCATTCTCCTAAATGTCACAAGATTTATCACTTGGTATCAGATGCTCCTCTCTTCCCTCTGCCTGATCCCGAGGCACCAAGGACACACTGAAGGAGAAATGGAAAATTTCAAGGCAATGAACATGTAGGTGCCACGCGGGGGGCTCTTCTGATGCTGCTGGAGAGCACTGAGCTCAGGTGGCATCCCACGTACTTAATCCAAAGAAAAAGTTTCCAAGATATGTAATTTTTCAGCAACGCATTTCAAGCGGCGCCTACCGTTTTCTTACTTCTGTAATAGGAGAAATAGAATAAAATCCATTTAGGGATCAGAAAACTTCCAGTCTTTCAAAAGATTAAATTCTCTCTGCAGACTTGAAATTACAATATCACGGGTTTCTAAACAGTAAGACGCTGTTTGCTGCCTGCATCCATAGAATACCATAGCGGCATCCCGCCACTGCGGGAGAGCACGTCGCAACAGGAGCCACACACACAGCACGCGGTATCTGCAGGATGCGTGCCCATTTTGAAGGCAACCACAAAACCAGTCGATGTGACCTCAGTGCACGTGAGCACAGGCAGTTGTAGTCCAGGGGACTGTAAGAATTTTGATGTTTCTATCAGCAAAAAGATAACTATTCCTTCCCCCTTTGCTATCTGATTGAGTGTCAAAGATGTAATTCCAACGCAACCCGAGGTCTTCCTCCAATAATTCAGGCTCTGATTAGAAGAAAGAAGCTATGTTAAAAAGTCTCTCTCTAAATGGATTCTTCATATTAATGAGCACTATTTCCATGCATTTTAAACGAGCTTTTTACTTTGCCCCAGTGCTGATGAAAATTGTGCTTGTACAGAATATGTGTCTTCAGAAAAAGATACAGCTCTTTTAGACAGGACAAGATCATATTTCAAAGAACTATATTGAAAGAATCAACAGATTTGAGTGTGACTTTGGAAACAGGAGAAGGTCTCACAGCCACAAACTTGCAACTTTCTGAATTAAATGTATTGGAAGAGCAGGAAGCAGGACTGAAATGGATTTCACGGTAAGTCTTTGTTAGTCCTGACTGCAGATGAGAATTGGTCTGAACATTTATCAGGTTTCCTCAATATGCTGGTAAGCGTGTATATCATTTTAAATATATGTCACAGTGGCAGTTTCATGATCTCCTCTATTTATGTCATGTGGAAAAACATCTAAAGAGGGAGAGGAAACAAATGAGCTCTGGAGCTAAAGCATATTGTAAGACAACAAAAGTCAGTCCCCGAATGAAGAAATTCTGTTGGAGCTGGAGGGATTTTCTGTTAGAATAATCTTCAGATGGTATCATCTTTGTAAGGTAAAGATGACTGCAAGTCCAACTACCTACATCAGTATTTCAGCCTCTCCCAAGAGCTCAAAGGGCATTCTTTCAATGGGTTAACATGGAAACGTGGGCAAAGAGGGAAGTTCCTTTAAAGGAAAACAGCTGCATCAATAAAACGTACTTGTGAATGAGAAGCAATTTTCTCAACAAAATTATATTTAAGCTCTTTAAGCTGAAAGGGGGGGAAAAAATAGCCTAGTTTAACAGATGCTACCAGGACTGCACACAGACAGGGAGAGCACAGCCTGTGCTTCAGCCTGCTGGAGCTCACAGCCTATAGTCAGTGGAAGCAAAGAAGCGTGATGAAGGGAGAAGCAGAGGGCTCTGCTTGTTAGAGTCAGGTGCTCTGTGACGTAGCAGTAGCTACCTTGCTGCTGGCAAGGATCTAGAGAGCTTCTCAAACAGCTTTGCTTTGGTTACTAACAAATAGAAAAGGCCATAAGGAGCCATTACAGACTCTTTTGCCCCTGCTGTCTTTGAAAGCAGTGCAAACTAAAAACTACCCAATAAACACACTGAGCTTCCTATGGACATTCCAATGCCAAGCAAAGCCCTGCCTGAGGAAACAGTCTGGGTTTCCCATTTCTGTTTTGCCTATGAATACAGTCCGAATCTCAAGTGCAGTACATTTTACAGGTACACTCTTTTATTAAGTCTCCTCTCCTATTATCTCAATGTGACTCATTTCATATAATTATGTACTGCACGCTGCATACAAAGCATTGCAGTGCAGCATCTCCATTGCATTTACAATTACAGATAGTGGCAGGCCACACTGTGACCCCGACACAGGGCACTTCCTTGCACATTGGATTGGATGCAGCTTTTGGCTGCCTTCACTCAACCTTCAGCCTGGGAGAAACGTGCTCTAAAAACTCCATCTGAAAGGGTGACTGTGTATTTCCATCACTGCATCCCACCAGCCTTGCACTCACCAAAAGCAAGGATGCTCCCAAGAGCACAAACACAATGAGATTTTAAAAGGCAATTAAGACCTTACAGAAAGGATTTTTTGCATCTCTAGGCTACAAGTAACTGCACTGGTTATTTAGGATGCATGCAAGACTTACTTCCATAGGTCACCATGCAAGATCAAGAGCAACATCCCACTGCTGCTAGCAAATGACACGCACAGGTGCCCCCATGCCTCGTGAAGAAATCTGCCTGCCTTGGTTTGGAGGAGAAGGTGGAGTTATTTGTAACACTGTCACATAAAGCACTTGTGAAGCCAGTTAACACACAGAGTCAAAAATGAAAAAAGCAAGAGCCCAGGAGAAATGAGAGCTCAGTGGAACTGCTTTCTGAGAAACACTGTAGGAGTCAGAAGTTCCCAGTAATGGCTCCTCACTATTTCTTGGTACTTGCCAGACCTAAGTAGCTTCACCTGGCAAGGACACACACATGAAGAAACCTTTGTCTTTTGGAGAAAAGTGACTGAACAGAAGTATTGCCATAGCATCTAATGTCAATATTTAATCTCACCCATTGCTGAAGACAACTAACTGGAGTACTGAAAATAAGAGGGAAAGTGCATCCAGGTGTTCCCACTGCTCAGCATGGAGCCTCGCTGTGTACGGCCGAGACATACTCTTAAAGCAGCAGGATGTCATGTCAGTGAAACACAAACTCCACGCCAAATGAAACCCACAACAAACAGCTTAACATTACCATCAGCACACAGCCCCTCTTTGAGCAGCTTTCTGCTCACGTCCAGTGGCAGCGCCAGGCCAGCACCCAGAGTGCAGGCAGAGTGCTGCTCCCAAGGCTGCAGGAAGCTCTGCACCACCAGCAGAGCACGCACATGGCATCTTGTGGCTCTTGGTGCACTTGGGACACAGCTAAATTGATTCTGTGGACATGCCCTAAGCAGTAATCTATACAGGAAGAAATAATAACATCGAAGGCAGGATGCCTACTTAACACCATAAGATATATAGGAAGGGGATGATAGAAGATTGTGTCACATCAGATCTTTACACAGCTAACTCGGAGGAGGATAACGTTGCCCAGAACAATCCCGGAAAACATGACTGTCGGTAAGAATCCTTCCCTCGCTATTTCTAGCCTGATACTGTGTGGCACTGCTGGCTACAACACAATGTGCTACTGAATCCACAGAAAGAAACACTGCCCATTGAAAACTGACGGGCGGTAGGAACATTCCTCTGCCAGACCCAAGTGATTTTACAATGCAATTCTGCATTGTGTCATCTCAACATACTGTTTCTAAGCACACGAAGGCCAGTTAACTGACCTGCATTTCCTGCATCACAGCCATCTTTACTTCAGGTTGACACGCACACGTGGATGCCGCTAAGAATGAAGGAGAAACACTAAGAGAGCATCAAGGCACACACTGTTGTTAAATGTGCCACTGTGTCAAAGGCAGATTGTAATGCTAAAATACACCTGGGCTAAATCCTTGCCAGTTCATAACCAACAGAAGTGGCAGGGGAACACTCACAGCAAAACACATGAAGGGCACTGCAGCACCCAGGGCTGCAAGCACTAAGGGAAATGCAGGGATACGCTGCTGGGCTGCTCAATTTGTCACTCAGCCATAAGCAAAAAGCCATGAATGGTTTTGGGTTTTTTTGGCCAGAATACAGTTAATAATTAACTTTATTTATCACTTTACGCAGCAAACAGTAACAATTCGTAAAAAGCAAACAAATATTCCAAATATCTGAAACCACACATCAATAACACTAAACCCCCCGAACTGCAGACCGCAGAATTACACTCCATTAGGCGCATTGTTGCACTAAGTGGCATCCATTTAGAAGACGAAAGCAAGCCAAAAATATACTTGTCCACAGAGAGATTCAACATGAGCAACTGGAACGAGTAACACAGCAAATCACGTAAACCCGAGATAAGAATGGAAACCAGATACATCCCCCCCTTTTTTTGGGGGGGGGGGGAGGGAGGGAGGAGACAAAAAGAAAATATCACATAAATATGAGCACACACAAGTGGCTATACCAGAAACTCCATAACATTTGTCCATCCCTGTCACTGCGGTGCTCCAGCAGCCTGGGCTGAACAGCCCAGAATCGACACACTCCCATCTACAACAGCGCTTTAATAACTTCCTAAATCCAAGTACATCTTTGTGCTATGATTTGCACTATAATAACCCCCAGTTTGCTCTCTGTTTTGCAGATAGTATCACAACAGTTGAATTGCCTTAAGCTGTTTGGGACCTTCTTTTTTTCCCAACATGACAATTTCTAACTACCCACAGGGGTCTGTCTGGCTGAATTTTTCCTACAAGCTGTCCTCACGATTTTATAATGAACTCCAAATCCTAATGACATTTAAAAATACTACGGCATGAACATGCAAGAACCTGGATTGATGGGACTGTTCCAGAGACATGAGAAGAAAAAAGGAAATTCTAGCTTCCAAAAGAAATGTCCCCACTGAAGTCCAGTTTGGTTTCATCCAGCTTGTTTTAGCATCTGCATTGCTTAAAACTGACACGATTTGGTTTTGAAGGGTCATTTCCTTACTCTTCTCAGATATCTGAGGCAGTTTTAACACTATGATGCAACCTAAAGCAATACTCAGAAATTGGAAGGAGGATCCGGTGATGACATCAGCTCATGGCAATAAAAAAAATTAAAAGATCAACAAATGACCAAAGCGCAGAACATCGAGGCTTTTAACAAAGGTTTTTTAACATGCCTCATTAAAAGCAAACACTCATCCTGGAAACCGTGCCACACCACCACAGCTCATTGCAGCACCAGCCCCATAAGCTCAGGAACTCAGCACCTCACAACACTCCTCACAGACTGCAGCAACAGCCACAGGGATGTTCTCCCTTTTTCTTGCTACAGAAAGTGTGAATGCCAGCATCTGAAACCTCCACATCCCAAGGCAATGTTCTATTTACCATCATCTTAACCTTTTGTCAGGCAGACAACTTCTAGGAAATGTGTGTGCTTTATTCACTTTCCCATTAGGAAAGAAGAACAGCAAAGGGTACAGCAAAAGCCCCACCGGTGGGACAGTATCCAGACTTGCTTGCATTCTTCGACTGACTTTCTCTTCTATGAAAAAACTTCAGTTTTAAAGCTTCTGCTGTGTCGTCCTTTCAAAAGCAGCCATTTCCATTAATGGCTGAAGGACTCAGGCTGTCCCTGAGCTGGGAAACACGACAGGGGCAGGGCACGGGGTCATGCACTGCCCCACATGGTTCCCAGCACTGAGCAGTCTCCCTGACACAGTTCAGGCCCACAGCAGCCAGCACTGTACCAGATAACACCCGGCTACAGCTCAGGGGCCAGCAGGCAGCACAGGCTGCTGACAGGAGGCAGTCAGGATCGGGCCACGTGCTGCACACATCCATGAAAAAATGCATAGACATCCATGATCAACTCCACAAGATCAATCATTGTTTTTTCTAGGACTACATCCAGCATGAAAAATGACCCCCTAGATAATATTTAAATCACAGATCACAGAATGACCCGGGTTGGAAGGGACCTCAAGGATCATGAAGTTCCAACCCCCCTGACTGGCAGGGCCACCAAACATACACCTTTACTAGATCAGGTTGCCCAGGGCCCCGTCCAACCTGGTCTTGAACACCTCCAAGGACGGGGCATCCACAACCTCCCTGGGCAGCCTGTTCCAGGGCCTAACCACTCTCCTAGTGAAGAAACTTTTAAACTAGAGATGGGCTTCAAAATGACTGAATTAAAGAGTGGGAGAGTCACATACAAACCTTAGAGCACCATGCCACACATTCCCAACTGAGCTGCATCTTTTCTGGTACAGTTATCTGCAGAGACATGCTCATTCCAGCTGGGATTCAGCTGCCACCATTCCCTTCTGACAGAGCCACAAAAGCCACTGCCCCCATGGCAGGAGTGAATGAGTGAGCGCCTTCAGGCCCTCCAATCCACAGGGCAGCATAATAACAACAGCATTAATTAGTGCACAGAGTGGAGAATTCACACAGCTGGCAGCAAAACACACCTGTGGTCATCCCAGTTCTGCTCATAAGCACAGGATCTGTGCAGGCATCTGGGGTGATGCCACATTGAGAGATTCACAGTTGAACAGCAGAACTAAACTGAAGGTAAACTGAGCTCCTGGTGCTGAAGAACAGATGCTCATAGCTTCACTACTAAAACGTTCCAACTTGATATTCTTCCTGTTGTCCACTGGAGATTATTACTGTTTTTCCTTCATTGTCAGTGCCAGATAGATTGAAAAAAAAAGGCAAGAGGGAATAAGAAGAACCATGTGTTTTCAAGACTGCAGCTCCCGCCTATTAAATGTTATGGCTACATCCAGAACGCTACTTACCCAGCTATAGCAGTGGAAATACTTAGCCCAATAAAAGGAAAAGTTCTAAGGATCTTCAGGCTTGTTACTTCAGGACATCCCTTGCAGCGTACAGTGTTACAGTATTATAATCAAATATTGTTTAGATGATTTTTAAAAACATGAATAAAATTATTCCAGATGTGAAAGTCTTTCGAGGCTGGTGAACTCAACACCACTTCAATTCTGGAAAGATCACAGGGCTTTAGAATAGCTGCAGAAGCAGGTTTTGTTCTTCAGAACTGCTGGAACTCACAAGGCTGGATACAGCACAGCCTCCAAATGGCTGAGGTGCCCTACACAGTCTCAGCCTTCTTCACACTAAATCCTTTATGCCACAAATTTGCTTCTTCCATAGTTTCTAGGGCACTCTTTCTAGCTGTGGGACTGTAATCCAGCCCTATCCAGCAGAGTCCCTAACCATTTAAGCCTGAAATCTACGTCCAGTTCCAACTGCAAGTTTCAGTTCCAACCGACTCAAATATGAATTAAACTCAAAAATAATGTGTCCCATGAAACTATGTTTGTACCTATGCGCTTCCATAGAGAAAATAAACATAAATCACTGTCACCCAATGTTGCAGCAATACTCTGATACACATTTTTTTCTACGTGGACATCAGTTTTGCACAAGACCCTTCACAACCAAATGCCCCCAAAATCTTTTACAACAGATGGTAAAGAAAGAAAAACACTTGCTCTTGGCTTTAAGTTGTAGCACAGTGCTCCCAAAGTAGCGATTCCATCTCTTAAAGTCTAATGGAGTCCAACTTCAATATAGTAGGTTACATTAACCTCAGCCTTGTCAATAATACATCACGTCCAAAGCTAATACTTTCTTATGAAGCCACATGCAGCATTAGTTTCCTAAATCTAAGAGCGATATCTCTGACCTGAGGATGAATTGATGCTGGGTACATCAAGATGGAAACACAGTACAGTTTTTCCCCAGCACGGGAAGGGATTGTCATCTAACAGGAACAGCTTTGGATTTCAAAGCTCTTTTCCTTCCATCCTAAGACTTTGTGAGTATCTGTGTCCCTGTCTGCCAAACTGAACTTGCCTCTCATTATTTTCCCCACCAATTATATGGTCTGAATTTGCTCCAGCTTTAAATTTGGTTCAGTGAGAGTCAGAGCATTTTGTAACAAGATGTCCCTACAGAGATCACTGGATACTACAACTCGAAAGGCACAACGTGTTAAAATAAGCCTCACAATATACACAATGAAGTTTACTTTATTCACTGTGTATTTTGATATACTAAGCGTTATTAACATTAATTGTTCCAAGCCAAAAGACATTGTTGTAAACTCAGCAACAGCAGCATGTAATTCACTTCATGTGAAACATAGACATCACAAATGTAACTGGAATAAAGATATTTGTTAAGTCAGTATCACAACAAAAGCTTTGGTGATTCATTAGAAAGGGTGTAAACCAGCACAAAACCCAAAGCTCTACCAAGAAGGAATAAGCAGAGTAAGGTCAAAATGATCATCTCGTGCCAAACAGCTGAGGCTGAACATCAAGAAACCCCCCATACTTTGCCTCAATCTAAAGGGCCGCCCAGTGACAGCCATCTGCCTCGTGTCCCTCCTGACCTCAGCAGTTATTTCAGGAATTGGAAGCACGGTGGGGAAGGGGCTCACACTTCAGATCCACGAAGCAGAGAGAAGTCTGTGACTCAGGATGTGGGTAACCCATGCGAGCCTATGGCTATGGAGCTGCTTCTGCAGATACCATGCCCTTAAGTGGGAAAGTTTGCTCATCTGAGGAGTCAGCGTGTGCCTCTTCCTTCCCCATCTTCTCCACACACATATCCCTTTTTATTTCAATATACAGACATGGAGAAACACACAGCAGGTAGAAATAATGAAGTTGCTGTACTACCCAAGTTTTACAATGTAAAAAAGCAGCTTCCTTCAATAGCAACAGAAGTAAATCATTGCCTTAAGAGATGTTTCCACGCCTTCATTTTTAGGTTCTCTAAGGTATCACATTTAACTAAGCTACATGCTTTTACATGGAACACACAGGCCTTATCCAGTTCTGCTTTTATCCCTAAATATTCGCTATTTCATCCTATAGAGACACTTCTCACCCTCCTTACAGCACAGGGACCAGGTGCAAACAAGAACACCGCACCGGGCTCTGCAGACATTTCCTCTCACTGCTCAAACAACCCAAAGTTTGCTCTGCTGTTCAGAGCACATGAAGCACCACAGTGAAGGGCTGGAACACAGCGAGATTTTACACCAGGGCTTTGCTCCTTGCAGCCACTGTATTTTCAAGCAGATCAAAGAAGCAAAATGCAATAGGAAAACAGTGATACTTCAGACCAAGTTGAGTGGATGAGAGGTTTGCTGAAGAAAACAACATGATGGATGCTAAGAGGAAGATGAAAGAACGGCTTTGAAAAGCTGCCCAGTTAGATCTAGTTTTTCACACCTGACTTACAGGCTCCAACAGGGTAAACAGGAAAAAGGCATTTCAGTCCTTGGCTGGTGTTTACAGAAATTGATTATGAATCACACGCATTAAGGCAATGCTGACCAAAAAAACCCAACTGCTCCAGCCTTCTTCTGCCCTCCCTTCTTCTGCCTTCTTCCTACCCTACTACCAGTTTTGTTTTCACACAGTGGTACCAAACATATATACATATATATATATATACATATATATATATATATATATATATATATACTTCTGATCTCTTCATTTATACTGGACTCTGTTCTTTAAGCAAGCAGTGAAAATGACAAAGATTTGCTTTTTCCATGCAAAAAGAGATGCTTGCTCCATCTGTGACAGTTGGGTTTAAGTTAAACTCTCAGTATCAGTCAGACTGAAGCACATGCTTAAAATGCTTTGCTGAATTGGGACCATACCCTGCATAACTTCCTTTTGCAAAAGCTATGTCCACCTGCTCGCTGAACAGTCAGGAGACAATGTGGATATGGAAGCTCTTTCATATTTAAAAGCTGTGTTCACAGCCCCAGAATATCATCCTTCTCTCTTTGTACATCCCTTCTATAGAGCAAGAGGAACCTGGAGGCTGGGGGAGAGCGAACAGCATGAGGACCAACACCCAGCTGAGGACTGCAGCCACCTCACAGCACACAGCTCCTTGTGGTGCTTCCCCAATGCCAAAGCATCTGAAGGCTGCATTCCTGCTCGCTCTGGAGGATTAATGACTGCATTGCTGGCTTAAAAACAGAAGCGATATTTAACTGCACGATTCCAGCTGCAAGAGACTCTTAATACAAGTTTCAATAAAAACGATAAATGATCTCAACAACACTCGAGGTATTTTTGTATCTAGAATTGGTATTAATCAGTAATCAAGCAAAATGCTTTTAAAAGCCACTGAGATCTGTGTGCTTTTCCTGATCCAGAAAGAACCAAAGGGGCTTTTACCATAGATATAATGAGACATGCACTTCTCCCATACCAGGGAGAGCACCAGGAATCATTCCACTGACAGTCACACACCTGAGTGATGCTGATAATGACACCATTAAAGTTATCACAAGCAGCCTTACCCACGCCTGGATTCTAGAGCATTTACATAAGATGTAGATTTACCGCCACGATCAAGGTGGTGGTAACAGTAACATAAAGAGAAATGGCTTCAAAATCAAATCTCTGCTCAAAGTGTTGTGCTTCTCCTCTCACAACGCACTTAGGTTGACTATCATGGTGTGTGTAGCTTAATTATAACTGAAATTTAAACATCTGGTGAACTCAGCTGAGGAACTACCATGGAAGAGGCACAAACTACCATGGAAAAGGCTCAGAAGGTCACTGAGAGAAACACACACCGTGTGACATCCTGGAGAGAAGTAAAAGGAAGCATAAAATCACTGACAGGTGATAACGTTGGAGGTACAGCATAGAACGGCTGAGGTTAGCAGGAGCTCTGGGCCCATGGCACATCGTTCTAAACAGCAGCGCTGGGCAGGGCAGAAACAGGAATCTTTATATAGAACTCAGAGCAGTAACTCAGCCGCTGACAGTCACATGAATGCAGCCCTGCTGAACACAAACAGAATCTTTCTCTGGTGTTAGGCTATTAGAGAGATAAGGCTCCACTTTGGATTTAAAAGACTTAAACTGACAAATGATCTTGTTTTTCTCCGCCGCTCTCACTGTGGCACAGGACAGGATGAATCTCAGCACTTGCCGCTGCTTATATAACAGGTGTACTCATGCATATGCAAAGATGATTTGAAGATACAGTTTCTTATCCATACTTGATGCCTGAACAACTTAAATGTACCACATAGAAAACATTGCAGGATCTTTGCAGGTAGTTTCTTTATAATTGCAGGCTACGTAAGCTGTATTTTTGTTTAGTGTAGGTTTCATGCGGATAAAAAAGAAGGGAAAAAAACCCACCACTGCACAGTGATACTATCAATGCATTTTTAGATGGAAAATAAACGGCATAACTCCAGATCAGATTTCAGGAAATTTAAGATGCACGTTTCTCTATAAATATCTCAGCCTGCATGTAGAATATCCTAATTTGGCTCTGAGCAAACATAAAGTAGAATTAAAGAGTTATAACAGCAACAAGAAAAACAAAGATAGAGCGCAACGAGCAAAACACACATACTTTAGCCAAGCGTCGTTACAACCAGCTTCATGAGGCTGTTAGTCCAAGTAAGAAGCCTTTTTTATCAACTTAAGAATGAAGACTTCAGTGTTGGTCTGACACTTCTCAGGAGCATTCTTTACACAGAAAAAAGGTTATTGCAAAAGGGTATAGCATGAACTATCTACAACATGATCCTGCATAAAGGCCTGATGTTTGGGAGGGCTGGCAGACAGACAACGAGGGAATTTTGCTCATGGAACTGAAATACAATGGGTGGGGATGGCTGCCTTACCACAGCCTGCAATAGTAGGGCATGACTGCTCTGCAGAGAAACCCCAGAAGTCAGATTTCAATGAAACAGTGGAATCAGGGGTAAGTGCAGAGAGGTGAAGGGAAAGAAAAAGTTAAAGGCTGTGGAACATCACAGCCTGGCTGTCTCCCTGTCGCACAGGAGGAGGTAACACTGACCACGCGCCATCATTGACAGAGCACCAGAAGCACTAAGGAGCTTTTGTGATCATGGCAGCTTCCAGCAAACAGTAACACCTTCTGGAAATCCAGACTGCTCCTCCAGCCATTAAGGGGCTGGTACTTTCCCAGCAGTTGTACATTTTGCCTCTTGCTCCATGTATGTGAGGACCATGTCTGAAATGCATGTTCTCTCAGTACCAGGACGGACAAGACACAAGGAGTATCTGTCAGACTGTGCCTCTATTACACTCCCAATCCACAGATCCCTAAATATCACAGATTGTTTCTGACTGTTTGCAGGCACAGCTTTAAGTGGAAGTACACCCAGCAGCGCAGTCCTGATGCCAACATCACTTGCCATTTATTTTTAGGTAAACCGGGCTTCAGTCTGAGGGAAAAAATAAATACAAGAATTTCTTTTGGCATGCCTCGAACTCCCTCCTTATTTAAGCCCCTAGGAACGAAGGTTCTGTTTTTACATTGATTAATGCCATACTTCTGTTTTGGGGAGACTTACAACACGACCTCTATGGTAATTCCTATTGTAGTCTTTGCTGTATCTCACTACAGGCTTCTAGTGTACCCACAAGCAGAACAGTTCATAAAGAAAGTCTGGAATTGCATTTATTACTTACCAAAGTCGACCAATTACAACAACAAACAGTCAAAGTACAAAGGAAGCAATAAAAATAGGCAATTTGATGTGTGTCAGACCTAACGCTGTAGGTTACACTTCCCTATCAAAATATACAGTAAAACATTCTGCTGGTTGGGAAAACCAGATCACCGCCGAGGAATAATAAACAACTTTAACCAACAAGAGGACTTCAGTCTGAAATCCTTTGTGCCTCAGAAGCACAGAGGTCCAGGACAAAAAAAGCACAAAGAGCTGATGCATGAACCAGCCTGGAGCACTCCCAGAAGGACAGAGAAACAGGCACCAATGGAAAGAAGTCCAGCCTGCCTGTATTTGTTGCTGTACAAGTGTAGGACGGAGGGAGAACTGTTGCAGACTATGTTACCGTAAGCTACCAAATGTCTCCAGCAATGCAGTAATTGATGGCAGTGTTTAACATCACTGCGCCCATTTCTGGCTGAAGGCTCCTTCACTCACTGGCTTCATCCGAATTATTAAGAAGTGCAACACTTTTACTTAAAAGCCAATGATTAAGCTGTGTATAGTAAGTATTTAAAGACCTTTTAAAACTCATGCTTATACAGAAGTCACCTGAGCTACAAGTAGAATATTTAAGCAGTCCGTGCGGAAGCAAGTATTAATACATTGACTATATGTGAGATCCTCTCAAAGTGTGAGATATTTACATCTCTACGGCGCTCAATATTGATTTTTTAAAATTACTACTGCAAGTAAATGTCAAATCTTCACTACTGAAAACATACAAAACCTGCAGTTCTCAAGTGCTGCAGTGCTCTTTCAAGTTACCAGGAAATTATACCTTACTATACTGGACCAAACTTGGCTGTACAATGGCGTTATGGACGTCCCAGTCACACTGCATTTCTGGTCAAGAGCAGAGTTCACTGGAGGACGCATTATCTCCACGCACATACTTCTTACACTCAGTATTTCTTAGAAATGAGTCTTCTATCAAGTGTACCATCAAGGGCACTTCCTTTTTTTAAAGCCATTGAGTCTTCTTTTATACATAAGCATTTCAGTGTTTATCTGCCCTTACTAATACTTTGTCTTATCTCCAATCTGAATTTGTCTAATTTCCTTTCCCAGGAGCTGGTTCTTCTCATGTTCTGAACAGCGAATACAAACAGCTTTCCACTATCAGCAAATGCTCCTCCTTCCCCAACACAAGGGTTGTCAAATAACCCAAATAAACTCTCCAGCTTTCTCCTGGCTCCCAAGGCTCACTAGTGCTGCTTCAGCCCCCTCTGTCCCACAGATCCCTTCTGGATTGTTTTATCAAAGTCTGCGATATGAATATTTGTACCACAGATGGAACCTTGGGACTGGAATGTTCAATTGCATTAGATGATCAGCTGGGTCTCTTTTTCCATTAAATGGCAATAGATGTATCTTGTAGCCATCCTGCTGGTGCTATGTTTCATCCAGAAGGGCCACACAAAGTAATGGTGCAGCTCCGAGGTACCTCCAGGCCTGGCTGTGCAAGGAGGCTACTGCCAGAGCCTCTTTATCTTGCCTGGATGTTTATGGGCACACAGACATCCACACACTCAGAAAAAGACCATCAGTACTCTATGCTCAGGTCTCTAAACCAACCAGAAACCTTAAAACCTTTACTAGTCTAGGCCGACTTTCAAGCAGCGGCCTATCAGTGAGACATCAGGCTTCAACACCCGCACTGCTAAGGGCCTAGTTCAGCCTTCAGAAAGCAAACAGCACTTCCACACCTCCAAAAGTCACAAGGAAACACCTCTTTCCCATTCAAATCATCAAAGTACTTTGTAAGAATTGCTTCTCTCATTCATCCAGCCATTTAACAAATGATATGCTCAAAAAGAGGCCACTGAGACGAGACATCATATACCCTCCAACGTTAGCTCCTGCCGTAAAACACTGTGACAATTATATACACACAGGCACTTAACAGAGCTCTGAACATTGCAGGTTAGATGTCAAACAGGCTGCTATGTCTATCAAAGCGCCAAGCACAGCAACTGATCCAATTCTCAGCCAAGGGATTACACCAAGCAGCGCGGATCTGCCCTCCTTCCCTCAGGCTCCATGCACAGGCATTGGGATCTCCAGAAGAAAAAGGAGCTGGAGGTGGAGAAAGGCAGAATGGGATCATCAGGACTCAGCCAAGAATGAAGCTGAGCCACTGGGGAGGTTGGGAAATATACATGCATAATGTGAAATGGATTAAGAGTTTGTGTCAAATCTGCTATGTGCTGTGCTGGATTCCTGCACTGCACTGACTCATCCTGCCTGACAGTTGCTGGGGAATTAAAGCAGTTCTTTTAAAAGAAATCCTATGTCCTGCGTGATGCCTTATACAAACAGCCTCTTAAAAATCAAAATGCAGCCAGTGCATGTTTAAGTATAGAAGAGCTACGGTACATTGAGGATCATCCGTATCACACCACAAACATCCATTCCGAGCGATGAAAACCGAACTAAGTCTATTGATGTCCCCTTAGAGAAACATTGATCCTTCTGCTGCTCTCCTCCCCAACCCAAATCCTCCATCACAAATTAGTTCATTATATCTGCCTTTTGTGCAACAGGAAAATATTTTGTCCTGAGAAAAACTAAACACAAAGGACAGAGGAAAACCAAACCTGACTTTATTCAATATGGAAGAATATCTGGCTTGCTAGAATAAAGGCTATTCAACTCAAAATGACAGCATTCCCCTTATAACAACAGGCAGGTCAATATCCTCCTAGAGAAGAAGAACACGGTGACTAACAATCTGATGCACTCACTGGGCTGTTGCTTTGGCAAAGAGAAGCAGCACGAGGCTCCTGCAGCAGCACCAAATAGACACTCCCCAAAGCTCCTTATTACGCATGATCCTGCTGTAAATGCGCTGCTCACCACCTGCTTTGCCTATAAAACTGACACCCCACCGGCAATTTTCACACATCCTTGGAAAAAGTTGTTCGAGCGCGGCTGTTGTGTAATACAGTAAAGATCATTTGAAGCATCTATTAAGCGTAACCCTTGGGCATCAATGCTGCTCAACATCAGCTGGCAATAAAGGTATATTTACAGCGTGCCTTCGGGACAGCTGCTCCGGGAACATCCTGGAGATTTGCATAGTCTGTTTTACAAGGCACTACAATGTACTTCAACTGAATGAGTGACAGCGAAGCCTTCTGACACAATAGTATCCACTAAGAGCCCTTAAGTAAAATGAAGTGGGGAGATAAAAAAAAAGACTTCAAATTCCAGCGCCTTTAAATGCAAATTGGTATTAAGTCATGAGTGAATTTAATCTGTCTTTAAAACAATCAAGGAACTCTCCCTCTCATATGTGAGCACCATCCAAGAAACAAAACAGCTGATGAGAGGAGCTTCCTCTTACAGAGAAAGGAAGTTGCTATCGCTCTTGATTTTATCACAATTCTCATGGTAATTGATATATTTTCTTAAAGCCTCAGGGCTAGTATCTAGTATGAGAGGATTTCAGCTTTATGTGTAAGTCTGGACTGAAAACATGAGCCAACTGCACCAAAATGACTCAAAAAACCAACAATAAGCAAATAGGAGTATTGCATTTCTTAGCTCACTGCTCAGCCAAACTCAGAAGGTACGAGCACTGCCACTGTGCAGGTTGGACCCACCTGCTAAACACCATCACTGTGCAGGTTGTGCTAAGCAGGGTGCTGCCATTCAAGGAGTGAATCGGAAAGATGACTTTGTGTCCCAAACACAACCAAACAACAACCCAATCAACCCCAATTCATATCATCAAGCCAGCAGATACAAGCAAAGCTGAGGACTGAATTAATTAGCTGAGCTCACCTTCAGAGCCTTTGGGAGTAAGTAACCATTCATTAAAGATCTGCTGATATGTTTTGCAAGTAGCCTTTGAAGAAGGGCTCAAACAAAATCTCCTCTACCTTGTGCATTTGAAATGAAAGAGCATTGGATGCACAGCGTGGAATATGGGTAGAGCAGCTCAAGGCAGGACGTTTCTCACATTTTCCACGTGGCGTCTGTGGTTCTTTTAACTGTTTCACCTACTTGATCTGACACCTGGATAGAATATTGGAGAGCACCTTTTCCCAACTGGTTTTCCCCCAGGATGTAATTGGAAGGGCAGTATAACCCCGTGTGCCCTTAAATGGAGGGGAAGACCAGGAAAGTATTTTAGGGGCTTTTTGTGCTTTTTAATTCTTAAGAGTTTTTAAGAACGCAGGGGCTCTGAATTACATTAAGAAAAAACCAAAGTCCAACATATTTTAAGACTTCTGGTATTATTCAATGAGTTCTTCAGTTACCAACCCCCCGAGCTATTCCAAAAAACCAAGATGATTCATCTATTTCCATCCAGTGCAATTTTATACATAGTTAGAAAACTAAAGCCTCGTAAAATCCTAAGCAGCCCTGAAGAACAAGGGCTGCAGAGTGACACGCTGATTGCATCAGCCCAGAAAGGCTGCAGCTTGGAGCACTGCAAGCATCGCTACGCTCAGTGGAAACTACTACAGAGCATCAAGAAACACGTATGCAGCGTGCCAGCCCTCCGCACATCCAGTCACACACAGCAAAACAAATCTCTTCAGAACACTGGGCTGGATGAGGAAGATTCCACCACTTACTTCTAATGCCCTTCAACAAGTTCAAGTGCTGCTGCGTCTCTACGTTTTGATAAACACGGAGGCACTTTCCCCTCCCAAAATGAAGTGAGAGCGCCATAAAGAAGTGTGCTACCGCTGCCTGGAGCTGAACATAAAATCACATACCAACACATCAACTTGAAAGCCATTTCCAGCACTCGTCAAAGCGCCAGGCTACCAACATCATTCACTCTCCCACACGGGGGAGGCTACGGGCACACGCGCTCTGAGGACACTTGGGAAGCGTTTCTGACTTTAACTGATCTTCAGCCTCTAAACGACAGAAATGAAGGCAACTAAATCTAACATGGTGATCCTCATTTGCATCCATAGTACAATGTAAATAGCAATGTTTGAAACAAAAAAAGACGCATTCAGACCACAACAAAAGGGAGGTGAAAGGCACCCGGCCTTCCCACAGTAACCACTGGGTTAGAAGTGCCACAGAAACCATTTGGGCAGAGCACAAAGTAAACGCCTTCCAGACAAACTCCAAACCAACCAGCAGCACAGAAGTGCCCAAACGCTCTCCGAAAGGGCACTCTGCCCTATCTCTTAAAAGCACGTGCTACGTATCACACAGCAGCCACCGCATGAGCTTTAGCTACAGCATCACTGCTGTGAGATCAGTAAGGAAACCAGAATTTGGCTACAAAAAACCACCACGGTCAGATCTATGTGTGCAATGACTGCTGCAATTTCAGCATCACCCGACTGCTCCCTACAACCATCCCCGGACCCCAGAAAGCCAAACAAACCAGGACACCACACACATTAAGCCTCTGCCCTAATGGCATTTCTGCACGTGCTGGAGCAACTCACACCGTGTGCACCTCTGGCACCAGCAGGAGGCCTCAACCTGACCAGGTTAATCACATATATAAAGGGATGGACATTCAGGGCCTAAAAACGCATTGAGTAGCCTTGGAAACAACTTAACTCCGGGTTGGTATGGTCAGACTATGGCCAGTTCTCCACAGCAAACAATCAGTACCAAACCTACTAATTGTAGTCACTGTAGTCACAGCACACGGAATTAGCAGATTTTTGACCGATTTCAATAGGTTTGGGTTTGGTCTTCTCGTTTTAATTACCCGGCACACAGTCAGTTACACACCCCACACCAAAAAACACAAAGCAGGGCTGTCAGACACGAGGTGCGAGCAGCCCTCCGTGCCAGCACCGCACACAAGGCCACGCGGAGGTTTCCTTCTCTTATATCGTGTTTCCAGGGCAGCCTTTGGAGGAGGGAAGCGATGGGGTGCAACCAGCAGCACAGCGGCTCGCTCTGCTCAAAGCGTTAAGGGGAAGCACAATGTCAACAGCGGCTCCTCCCCGCCGATGTTACGGGCCCGGGAGCCTCACAAACCGTTACACACGGGCAGCACGAAGGCGGCCCCACGCACCCAGCGCTGCAGGAGCCGCAGCCCGTCAGTGCGGATGGGCGCTGGGATCCGTGCTTTTAATACGAGGCGCAGCACCCACGGCTGCAAACGGGGCTGGGCTGAGGGCTGCGGGCCCAGCAGCCGCACCGAGACGGAGAAACAGCCCCAGAACCGCATCTATGTCGTTTCCTCGCAGCGTTACGCTGCACATGACCTTATCGCCCAGCGCTTCGTTACACCGACACACGCCGAGCCCGACGCGCGGACTCGATGCCGCCCCTCGTGCAGCCGCGCAGCCTTCACGCGTGCGGCGCATCCCGGTGAAGCCGCCTTTCCTCCTCTCCTTTCCTTTCCTTTCCTTTCATTCCTTTCCTCCTTTTCTCGGCAGGACACGAACCGCCCCGAGCGTTTTTCCATCTCCCATCACCGGCCGCACGGACCCCGCCGCTCCCCGCTCCCACCTCCCCCGCGCCGCTCCCAGGTGCAACGATCCCTCCCGAGCTCCCCCCTCTCCCTCGTTCCCCCCGCGGCCCGGCGGGCAGGGACGGGGCGAATGCGGGGAGCCGCCCCTTTACCTTCGGAGAGCTCCAGCTCCAGCTCGGCCAGCCGGGCCCGCACCTCCAGGGGCAGCGACACGCTCTCGAGGCTGCGGTCCGCCATGCTCGCAAGGCGGAGATGGGCTCTGCCCTCCTCCCGCTCTCCCCCTTTGTTCGCAGCAGAAAAGGGGCGAGGGAGAACGGCGGGGCCGCGCCGGATGCCAAAGTCCCTCCGCCGCCGCCTCAGCGGGGCATGCACGGGGGAGGCGGGCCGCGCTGGGGACGGGGCGCGGAGGGAGGGAGGGAATGCGGAGATTTCTCCTCTCCTCCCCTCTCCTCCTCCTCCTCCTCCTCCTCCCTCGCCGCTTCCTTCAGCGGGGCCCCGCCATGGCCGCTCCCGCCGCCGCCGCCCGCTCGAGATCGCTCCGCATCGGCTCCCAACGCGCCCGGGCCCTCGCGCCGCCGCCTCCCCCCTCCCCGGCCCCGCGGCTCTGCCCGCCGCGACTCGGCCCCGGCCCCGCTGCTCCCCGCCTCGGGCTGACGGCGGCGCCTGGCGCTGCGGTGCCGCTGCCGCGACTGACTGACTGACTGACTGACTGACTGACTGCCGGCCGGGCACAGCGCCGCTGTCACAGCCACGTGACCGCGCCGCCCCGCCCGCGGCCCCCAGGGGGCGCAACAGGAACGGCGGCACATGGAGCTACGGGAGAGCGGAGGGGAGAAACAAAGTGTGTGTGTGTGTGCGGGGTGTGAGGCGCAGGGCAGGGCCCAGGGGCCGTTCAGGCGCTGTCCGGGCGCTCCTCGCTTCTGTGTCCAGGTGTGGAGCCCTCAGTACAAAAAAGACATGGAGATTTTGGAAAGGATCCAGAGGAGGGACAGGAAGATGATCAGGGGGCTGGAGCACCTCCCCTATGAGGACAGGCTGAGGGAGTTGGGTTTGTTCAGCCTGGAGAAGAGAAGGTTGCGGGGTGACCTCATTGCAGCCTTTCAATACCTGAAGGGAACTTACTCCCAGGAGGGGAGTAAACTCTGGGAAAGGGCTGATAATAGCAGGACACGGGGAAATGGTTTTAAGTTGAAAGAGGGAAGATTTAGGTTGGATGTTAGGGGAAAGTTCTTCACTAGGAGAGTGGTTAGGCCCTGGAACAGGCTGCCCAGGGAGGTTGTGGATGCCCCGTCCTTGGAGGTGTTCAAGACCAGGTTGGACGGGGCCCTGGGCAACCTGATCTAGTAAAGGTGTATGTTTGGTGGCCCTGCCAGGCAAGGGGGTTGGAACTACATGATCCTTGAGGTCCCTTCCAACCCGGGTCATTCTGTGATTCTCCGCGGCTGGCACTGACCTTATGGCGGCACTGTGCATATCCACCATGGGGTCAACGAGTGATCCGTCTGCAGGTCAATTAGTGTGTTCAACAAGGAGCATCTTTTCTTTCTCTCCCTCTTTTTATTTTCTTCGGCTTTGTTTGGTTTTGGAAGATCTCCCAGTGGAAGGAAGGAGCCAGCACTGCACCACCTGTTGTTCCATTACCCCTTGGAAGTCAATGACAGGACAGATCTCACAGGGAACATGTTCAGCAGGAAGAAAGAGGTGCTGTTGTCCCCAGGTCAGCCTCAGCTTGCCACGCTGATAAGTAGAAGATCCGTAGGAAAGGAGTTTATTCACAAGATAAAAGCTCAGCTGGGCTGGCGGCTGTTCACACTTCAGCCATGTCCGGGCACAGCCCCAGCTCCCCTGGCCTTTACCAGTGTCCCTGAGCCAGAGCAGTGGCACTGTGAGCCCAGAGCAGCATCCCATCCTTTGTGATGCCTCCCATCTCACCATCATCTGTGCTGATTTCTATTAACCACTCCTGGGCTACTCTGGGATGCACTGCAAGATCGTAGCCATCTGTTTAGCCTCTCTTAGCAGGGCCCATTACTTTTAACAGCATGGCAACACGCATGCCATGTAGGGCTATATCAATGCCTCCCCACCAGCACTGTGCTATATAAGGGTAAGGCTTTTGCCTATTATTGAGCTCCAAATGCAGACAATCAAACGATCATCCACATGTTTCTCGTTCCTCACATTGGAACCCAAACAATGAAAAGCAATTAAACCCAAACATGCCCCAGGCTTCCTACCTGAGAAGCCCAATGCTGCTTGTTTACTGCTTCCTATGGGATGAAATAGGCTCAGGCACCAGTGTTGCACAGGAGGCACCTTCCAGCACCAAACACTGCCCATCCTGCTGCATCCCCCCAGCCACACTTCTTCTTCCCTGCACTCTCTGTGATGGGAGCTGATCATCTGCTGCAATAGGCAGCTGGAATTCTCCTGACTTTAGGAAAAGCAGGACAATATTTGTGGTTTGAATCACTTATTTTGGATTAATGGCATTGGGATTTCCAGAATCCCTTTCTGGAATCCCTTTCCAATACAATCTTGCTTTTCTGCAAGGCATTTCTGTATCTGCGTGGAATAGTTTTGTGTGTGTCCAGGAGCTGATTGAAGCCCACCTGCCTTTCTGACAGAGTCCCTGGTCTCCACAGCTTGCAAGTGACTTTGTGGACAAATGCTATCTTGGAAATGGTTTGGATTATTCACATGCCAACCTGTATCTTCACAGAAAGAAGAAAACGTGTGTTTGCACTTAAATGCGCTTATTGTTGTTATCAATTGTCAAGTCCTATTGGGGCTTGTGCAGGTCACTCTTTGTAGCCAAGTGACAAGACTTGAAGGGCAACTCATCATTGACCTTGACTAGATAAAAAATCACTTTCCTGGCTAATTCACAGCACAGGATGCATCCAATTTTTGCAGAGATTTATCTCAAAGTCAAGACTATATTAGAAAACTTCCCTACACTATAAAGTGGGAAAAGTCATTTAGGGAAAGGAGAAAACTCTCGTGTAGACGCTGCCACGTTGACTGAAAGCACCAAACCAATGTGCGCGTCTTCTGGACACCTTAGGAGAAGCAACGTGTCCATGTCTGGGGGTGAGCTGCTGTGCTGCTGTCTGTCCTCTCTGTGTGATGGGGAAGCAGGATTCGGCCAATGTGAAAAAATAAAGAAATAAATAGATAAAAACAGAAGGCATTCATAGAAAAACAACAGAAATAATCAGCTGCCTGGAGGGACTGGTTTATAGGGAGACGTTAAAAAGGCTGCTTCCCAGCTTGCTAAGCAACAGCAAAAGATGGCCCAGAGAGCTGCCCGCTGTTATCCGAAAGGTGTAAGCACTGAGGAAGTAAAAGGGAAAAAAGTGAGTGGAGAAGGGTAAACTTTGAATAATAGACTGGAATTAAGAAAGGAAGCTGAGACAAATGTCAGGGAAAGCTTCCAAGGGATGAGCAGCATTAGCGTGCGGAAGAGATTCTCAAAGGAAATGGTGGAATCCCCATAATTTGTAACATTAAAGCCAGAGTAGACAAAGCAGTCATGAATATGCTGTAGGAAATAATCCTCGTGTGGTATTGGACAAACATGCCTGTCTGGCATTGCTTATGTGAACATGTAGTACTTCTTTTTTATTTCTACTGAACTCAATTGATTTTTTACCCCTCACACTTCCACTCCCACTCTCTCTATTTGCATCTGTCTGCTTGTGTCTCATATGCAGGTTGGAAAATGCATTTTGCTATTGGCATTTTTACCACAAATGTGGCTGGATGTCTACCTAATATGCAACAAACTGTACAAAATAATTGTTTGGATGCATTAATCATGTTGCCTCTGAATGGAATGCAAATGGGCCTGTAATTATTTCCAAGTTGGGTTCTAATTTCTTCTAACACTTAAAAATTAAATTCAACGTCATCTCCTAATTCCTCTCCTGCCAAGGGAAGGGAAGGGAAGGGAAGGGAAGGGAAGGGAAGGGAAGGGAAGGGAAGGGAAGGGAAGGGAAGGGAAGGGAAGGGAAGGGAAGGGAAGGGAAGGGAAGGGAAGGGAAGGGAAGGGAAGGGAAGGGAAGGGAAGGGAAGGGAAGGGAAGGGAAGGGAAGGGAAGGGAAGGGAAGGGAAGGGAAGGGAAGGGAAGGGAAGGGAGGTGTATGGGGAGGAGATGAGAGGGGAGTTGCCATGGTTTGGATTTTTAGCTCAGCACCCTAATGTTTAGTCTGAAAACTAATGTAGATAGCCCACTTGTAATTCACAAAGGTTTATGAAAGTGAATCTGAGAGAAGCCAAATGCCTGCTGAAGACTGGCCTGAGGTGTTTGAGCAAATCCTGCCCAGATGGCAGGCCTTCAGTCATGTTCTCCTTTAGCACAGTTGCAGCTCTACTAGTGGGGGAGCTCAGAAGTCTCTTTCTGTGCTGTGTACTGATATTACTGCCACATAGCACAGCTGGCAATGGGAACAGAAACTGGTGCCTGAGCTCCTTTTGCACATAGTTTGGAGTGCTAATGCCAATAGTTCACATGCTAATGAAATGGGATTGGAGCTGAAATACACAGAAATGAGGTACACAGGAAAAGGAAGGAAAAGAAACCCTGCAAAGCATCATTTGCCATCATATATTAGATAATTTTGGGGCATTCCCAAAGCATTCGTGTACACATCTCTCTCTCTCACTCTCCATGCTGCGGTGTTATTTTAAATAAAACATACATGGAAAAGAACTAATCCTTTTTTTTTTTGTCATTTGGCCTCCGGTTAATGCAGTATATCATATGTTTTAGCAAACAAAATTCAGATTGTTACTTTAAGATGATGTCATACAAGAGTGCTGGCACGCTGTAATAGAAATGCAAGTAATATTCTGTTACTTATCATACCTCCCTGTGACCCCATCTTCACCTTTCCTAACGAACGTTCAAATTGCAACAGGCCAATGCTCTGTTAAAGTCCAAAAATTACCTCTAATGCTTGGAAGCATCTTCAGATTCTTTGTGCTGTGAAATGGATTAACATCTTTTTGGACACGCCTTTATATTTTCATGGATTCACAGCAGGGAACATAGCAAGCCATAGAAATGTCTGTTATAGAGGACAGAAGTATCTGTTTTAACCATGAAATTTTCCAGGGGTTAGGAAAAATTACTACAACATTTTGTTACACAGTGTGCACAAAAACGAAACAGAACAAAAACAAGCAGTTCAACCTTTGAGCATTTTAAGCAATCTCTTTAACCTTGGTTGCCCAAGGAGGCTGTGGATGCCCCATCCCTAGAGGCATCAAGGCCAGGCTGGATGTGGCTCTGGGCAGCCTGGTCTGGTGGCTGGTAATCCTGCACATAGCAGGGGGTTGAAACTCAATGATCATTGTGGTCCTTTTCAACCCAGGCCATTCTATGTTTCTATGATTCTATGAACCTGTGATAGGATAAAGCCATCTCAGGCTGGTTGCGGTCAGCCAAAGTTAAGATTAAGATTACCATCTGTAGTAATGCAAAACATTCCACTTTTGAATGCTTTTGATGTTTTGAGATAGTCCTAAGAGTTTCATGCTTTCTTGAAAGTAGGAGAGGAGATAATAAGTTATTCTTGTTAATGCTGAGTACCGAAATGTTTTAGTAACTCTGTGATGTGGATGGTCAGCAGCCACAATACAAATACACTCTCCTCAATCTTCATCTAATTGTTTTCCCAGCTGGGCTGGGCACTACTTCACTACCTGTAGGACTTGGAGCATTCACCCCACCACGCACAATTTTTATTGCCATTGACTCCTAGAAGCAAAACTAATTAATGTGCTGCCACGTCCAAATGACCCGTGTGAACAACAAGGGAAATATTCTGGAGCACTTCCCCAATATCTGTGGTTCTGCCTTTACGTTTTCATTTTTTTCTTACTTAGCAACCAACCAACCAATAAATAAATAAATAAATAAATAACTTTGTTCTGAGAAGCTGGGTTATAATTATCTCTCCAATCTGCTCCCGTTGCATGGTGTCTTACAGCTGACAGTCTACCATTAGCAGTTTACACAGGTGGCAATAAGCGCATTGCTGAGCTCACTATTTGACTCCTGAAAATCATTTGGAAAATAGAAGGTCATTTCTGATGCAGTAGCTTGACTTGGTGATGAAATAGAATCTTACAATCTTAGAATCGTTTTGGAAGGGAACATTCAAGGCCATTTGGTCCAGCTCCCCTTCATTGAATGGGGATACCTACAGCTCCATCAGGTGCTCAGAGCCCCATCCAGCCTGGCCTTGAATGTCTCCAGGGATGGGGCATCCACCACCTCTCTGGGCAGCCTGTGCCAATGCCCCACTATCCCCACAGTATAGAACCTTCTCCTTATATCCAAGGTTAGGGAAGCACGAATAGTGCTGTTGTAGTGGCCCTCACCCTCACAATCAATGCAAGTTTTACTGTGAGCCTCTGAAAGATTTCTTCTGTCACCTCTCCATACTGAAGTTTCCAGCAGCAGCAACACTAGAGGCTGAACTTCTTCACTTCAGTATTTCCAAGCCCGGGTGGGGATCTCCAGAGCAGTGATAAAGCTGCTATGTAGAAGTGCTTTCCCTTGGAGAGCTGCCTTGCTGCTGCACTCTACAACTTCACCCTGCAAGAGCTATTTCACTGACCCGTTGCAAAAAAACCATGCCAAGCTTAAAGTGGCAAGCATTTGCTGTTTACATAGCCATTAGTGAAGCTCTCCAGAAGTTTTCTCCTTTGCATGCCATTGCCTTACTTGGTTTATGAGTGCAAAATCAGGGTGGCCTACAATCATGTTTTTGCAGGCAAAAGCTGAAACACAAAGCCAGACCCCCAGTTCAGATCTCAGGTGTATGATTCAGTACCACCTCGGGGCAACACAGAAGAGGCAGGAACTTCACTTTTGTGATTGTGTATATGTTTTGGTTGCTGAATCAAGGCTGAAGCTAGCTCTGGAAATGAGGTCAGCTGGCACTTGCTTTGATTTCTGCACGCTTCCTGCAAACTGAAGCCATTGATCAAGCCTCCACCTGGCTCCTGCAGCTAATTAATGAATTGAAGTATTCCCTTGGAGTGATAAAGCAGTGCTCACCCTGACACCCATCAGAGCTAAAAAGGTTAGCGCTGGGCTATTTATTCAGCTGTACCTCCCCAAAGGCATAAGCTCAGTGGACCATTTTAATAACTGCAGACAGTGCTCCCTGGCAGTGCTCTCCCTGGCCCTGCAAACCGTCCTTACCAGAAAAGGCTTCAACTCCACAAGCACAGAACTGGTGGCCTCCAATCCCATGTCACTGCTCAGGACTGACAGCTGGGAACATCAGTGCTCAGTAGCAAGTTTGAAATCACTTTTCTTCTTTGTTGTAATTCCTTTAATTACATGTACCTGTGTGGGTCCTCCTGAGTCACTGGGGCTGAGAGGGAAATCATTTTGTTCTCTGAGTCACCATCACCCAGAGAATGGGACAACATCTGTCTGTGCAGAACAGGACAGAGTCCAGCTGTGCAGAGTAGGACAACATCTGCCCATGTAGAATAGGGTAGTATCTGGCCATGCAAAAGGAAGGTGGTATTTACTTACCAGGCAGTGTGAGGACCAGCTACTGAGTAGTACTTGAGTGGGAAATACCACGAATGCCACTGATATATTTATCCAGCAATAAACATTTATTTAGTGATATGAGAAAACAAAAAAAAAGAGAAGAAATCTCTATGCATTAGAATGCCTCCAGTATTATATTGTGTTCTCAGGAAGACTCTCCTTGACATTTTACCCCTTTAGCACAATTAAGAGGGAAAACATTTTATTTTCTGGGATTTAAACCTTAGCTTCCAAAGAAAGTCAGAGAGCTTTGTGTTCTCCAAGCAGAACTGCATGCCAACAACTGGTTATATTGTCAGCCACACTCCTTGGCCTTGCCTAGTGCTGTTTTCCTGCTCTGTTTCTATCACTTTTTGGTCTGCTTTTAGCTGATCCATCTACCCACACATTGTGTAGCATTGTGAGATTAGCACTTCAGGATGGATCTTGCTTTGAACTTGCTAAGTTATCAGATACATGGAGTGCTGAGCCATGAAGATTAACGGAGTAACTGTAGGTTAGCCTTTGTGATACAACAAGTGAACTAACTAAACTGGCTGAAATTCAGCTGGATTTGGGTGCAAGTCTGTGTATGAACACTGTAATTTTGATGTCCGCAGGTCATCCTGGACAGACTTGCATACTGCTTCCAAGCAGTTTGAATTACAACCTATCTACATCACTTTTATTTCAAAGTAAACTGGGGTTACAACACTTAGGAACAAATCTAAACCAAGATGAAGTAAAAATACACTTAATCCAAAATAGGACTGGTTATGGCAGTTTAATAACATCACTGGTTGGCTGTAATAGAGAAGTCTTACTGCCACGCAATCCTGAAGTAATTCATAGAGATGAAATTCTACAATAATGTCATTTCCCCCAACCTTCTTTGCACAGAAGGTTTCTTAAATGCCCTGATCTTTTGCTGCTGCTTGTTTCGTTACTGTTAAGAAAACTCTTTTCCTACTGGAGTTGAATTCTGTCCTCAGGTTTCTTCTCTATAAGTTTGTATTACAGGAAGGAATTTGACTCACGGATTTTACAAGGTTTCACCTCTCGGAGCTGTGACATGGATTCAGGTCAGATGAGGTATCTCAAGACTATTATGTTCTCTGGAAGTCCATCTGAAAAAACATCCAATGTGATAATTTTACACATATAAGGGAGGAGGATATTATGGCTCTTTAGGCAGAACAGTCAGTCAATATCGTGCTTAAGTGCATCTGCAGGATGAAAATACAGATGATGTATCTGACACATCCTTTGCAAAATGTCTCCATTTAACAAAAAGCCACTTAAAGAATCTCACTTTTTAAATACAGTGGAGACAACTCATGGGTATTTTGGTTCTTACAGATCCCCAACTTCATTTTTCAACCACTTCTTTAGCCAGATGACTTCCTCTGGTGATCACTGCTTCCCACACCAACACTGTGCTCCAGGCCCCTGCCCCAGGTTAGGGACCTTCTGGCCCTTGTGGCATTGCCTGTGAGCAGACCAAGCTGTTTCACCCAATGGCCAGGACACTTCTCCAGCTTTGGAGGCTTTCTTGCACCACCTGCTAAGCTTGAATGAGGCACAAGCTTTGCTCTCTACTGTGCTGACTAAATGATGTGGGACCTTCATGTGGAAGGTCTTTAGATAAAATGAGCCTCAGTCTTATTTTGTGCACAGACATCAAAAGACCAACTCATTACAACCTCATTTTTATCATCTTTGCAGGGGTTGCTGTCTCAGTGGGCCAGGACTGGTACTGAGTGAGCAGCTCCTGGTGAGGACCAAGCAGAGGCTGACAAGTCCTTCTGCTCTCAGGCACTCCCACATCCTCACCTGCTCAGATGACGTTGATGGCAAGATCCTGTGGCATCTGTTCACACCTCGCTGATGACAGCTGAATGGCTCACTACCTGCCCGACTATTTGAACTGTCATTTTCCAGCCACGTACAAGATAGACAGAACTTTTGTCCCTTCAGGCTCATCTCTGTTATGTAGAAGTAAAGATTTGTCTGTGTTGTCTTGCTCTTAATTACTGCAGGACAAGAGTGTTTTTTATATTGCTTTAAAGCATAAAATAGATGTTGCAAAACAAATCGCTGTTGTTGTATATAATGAATATCTTCAGTGAAACAGCTATTTTGGTGGCTGTATTCACACATGGACAGATTTTATTTTTAATTTATTTTATTGGAGACTACTTTAGAGATGGTATAATTAAGGGAAAGACATAGTATCTGGGGTGCAATTAGCACAGATAAATGCACGGAAAGGCATGCGCTAAGAAGAAAAAGATCTGGGCATTGCAGATATGATTGATTATTACAAAGATATCATATGAAGGGTAAATTATAACTGTGAACAAAACAGCATTCAAAAAGTCTTGTCTTATTCTGCTCTCAGATTTATGATGAGGTCAGAATTCCACATGCTTTAGGATCGTGTCTTGTTATGAGGCTGTGTTGTGGAAATGGCATATAGAGACTTCTGCTTTTCCTTCAAAAAATCTAGGTTATGATTGTTAATAAGAGTGAACTTCTGTAATGTGTGTGTGTGTGTTTTTAATATAATATGGATTTCAGAGATAGTAATAAAACAAGGTGCTTAGTTTGCTGGCAGGTTCATAAACCATTAAAATAACTCATACATAAAGTTAACTGTGAGTAGTAGTACAGTGAGGGCCTGAGTTTCTCTCAGGGAGACAGAATTAATACTGTTTTCAATTGGACTGGTACGTACTGTGGGAAAATGAAATAGATGACTACAGGGATTTTTGTTATGCTTGAATTTATGTCCTTTCCGTTTCAATATAAGACAAAAATGCACAATGCTTTTCCTCTGGTTATTGTTTACATGGTAAATATGTATTGGAATTGTTACACTTGGCTTTCCATGCTGGAGGGCTTGAGAGGAAACTTAGAGATAATTTGTCATGTCTTTCCTACCTTTACAAAGGAATGGGAGCTTCAGGTCCTTCACTAATCCCCAGTTTTCCTCCTGACTGTCCTATCCACACTGCAAGGGGAGACTTGGAGATCCAGAGCTCTCCTCTCCTTTGGGCAATAATTTGGGTCCTCTTCCTCCACCTATTCCATGAAGTCTGCAGGGATCTATTGTCTTTCTTTCAGTCAAAATTCAGTAGAAGATGAAGGAAACAAGGCAGGCTTATTAAAAAAGAAAAGACAAAAAGAAGCTTAAGAATTCTTCCTCTTTTGAGAGCCACCATCAAGCTAAAAGACTATACATAATGCCAAAAAGGTTGACACGTGAAATGGTTAGTGGAAGGATCACCATCTTATCGGTTTAAAACGTTCCCAAACTGTCATCATTAAAGAGGCTTTCAAAATACACTAAATGTTCAAGCACACTGTAGTTGAATCATGCTGTAAAAGGCCACAGAGAAGAGCATTTGATACTGCCCTCATGTCAGATAGATATTCACATTTATCAAGACTTACACTGAGTAGGGATTCCATCAGATAGCAAACCGAGGCCTTACTGCAGAACTATCCTTGAGATGTGTGATGGGATTGTTCCTGTCTTTAATGAGTAATAATGAACATGCACAAAGTCAGGGAAGAAGTATTGCAATCTGAGCATGTTTTGGCAGCTGGGACACAACAGGGCACTTCCAAATCTACAGGGACACCCAGATGGACAGTTACACACCTCTCGTTGGGGAACAACAATCATTAGATCATCCACTGAAAAGGTAAGGACAGCTCACAAGGCATCCGGGACTGCACGTGTAGTTAACAACCCTGGTATCAGTGTACACTGCCAGTGATTATCCTGTCAGATAAGGTCTACATGGAATCAGTTTAGTATTGTTTATATGTTCCAGTGGCTTCATGTAGGGTGTGACTCACTGCCTGCCCAGAGGAGTAGAACAGCATTCGGAAGATTGTCTACAAGCCCTAATAGGAAGTTGCTGACTCAACAATTTAAGTAATTAGTACAAGAAAGCAACCTTGAGTAGATTTAAAGTCAATAGATTCAAGCAGACTATTTTCTAGGAGTGCTGAGCTTTTCTAGATCCCATTAAGTCCCCAGCAAGATGCTGTATTCAGCAGTACTAGAGGTCAAAGCAACCTTTGGAGACCTTTGGGGATCCATGACTCAGACACACAACTGAGCTACAAGCAGCAGTGTCAGGCTTTCTTGGCTTTTTTTTCCTCAGAACTGTAGGATAAGGGTGCTGATAGAATCCTATATTCACTGAATCCAAAACTGAAAAATGCTGAGTGTCTGCCTGGCAGAGGAGCAAGGTGGGTGTCCATTGCTCCATTTGCCTCATCCTGCTTGGGCTCCTGGTGGGACGTGCTACTGAACATGAGGTGTGCCCCTGTCATGGAGCACACAGTCACTCCTACCAGCAGATCAGCTCTGCACGGTGTTTTACAACACATCTCCCAGTAGTGAAGGCCTTGGCCATGGTTTGCTGCAGCAGCTCAGGTAGTCTGCAGCGACTCACTGAACTGGTGAAATTCAATTATATGTCTTAACTTGCACCCTCCCCCATTCTGGTGAATATGATTTCTGCTGTCTTTAAGAAATCTGGATTTTAATATACATTCTCAATGCACAGAAATGACATCAACTTCTAAACACGTTTTGCTATGTGCCTAACAGGGTACGTGGTTTAATGAACATCCATAACTGTTCTTCAGCTCGCTTTCAGCAAGCGAGCTATATTTGCATCGGTACCATCTTGCATTAATCCTACCCACACAGCAGGAAGTTTCTGAGTACTATCTGTAAAACTGCACATAATTAACATGCAACACCCAGTAAAATCAGCACGGTGTTTCCTGGGCAGCAGGGAAGCATCTCAACAACTATTATACTCCAACCAATTTCTTTCAAGCACTTCCAGCAATTAGTTCTGAGAACACTGGAACTACATTCAGATAGTGTGCCTCTTTCCTTCTCATTTCTAGTTACATGCTTTATATTTCATATGGGATTCTGGTGAGATTAAAGCAAGTTTTTCAGTCTCTCAGACATTCTGGGAGTCATATGAGGGCATTTTTCCCTTGTCAACCTCAATATGGTCAATAACTGTGGAACGCAGGCACTTGAAGATAGTGACCTTTGCAATTGTAGCTTTAACCTAACACAAGCAGAGAAAACAAAGGTCTAGTCAGAAAAACATGAAAGAAAAAGAAGTGAGGAAAACCTATGGAAGTAGGCTTGTGAATGTTTGAGTGTAAGGCTGGTGAAGATATTGTAATGGAGCCATGTATTTAGTTAATCTGGTTCCCAGTACTCACTCTCCAGAGGTCAAGTCTTGGCACATCTCTCTGCCCCTAGAACAATATGAGAAACTGGTTAAAGCAGTCCTGAGTGTTCTCACCTGGCAATCAAATCACACAACTTGTGTTCTAAACCTAACCTAAAACTGTGATAAAAGGCTGGGAGATTTATTAAGGTGCTTTTGAATTCTGGCTAAGGTGTCTCTATGGACTTAACCATAATGGTGTTTGAGTTGCATCTCCATCAGTGCACTCTGGTGGATGACATGCTTTCCACATCAGTTATATTTAAACTGCTTGCTGATGAAGCAGATCTGTCTCTGCCACCACTCTAAGTACTTACCTCGGCACCTGAATCCCAGATTTACGTAGCTCCAGGAGATCTGGAAGTGCTCTCTCTGGTGGTGACTTTGTGCTCTAAGTGCACGATGGAGCCCTCAATAGCTGTGTTCTTGCAGTCTGATCAAAGCTGTTTGGCTGTGGTCAGTTCTGCACAAAATGAGGCCCCAGGCATGCTTAGCTCTTTTCCTTCTGTTGGAACTACCTGGCCATTCTGTTGGGAAGCAGAGAATGTCAAACATCAGGGCAGAGAAAAGGAATATATGAAGAGCACTTGTGTAGTGCAGCACTGAGTCTTCATTGGGAATACTGCGAAGCGGGGCCAGCATTGAGGAGACTTGCAGAGCTTAGCTTACTAAGTCTGGCAGGAAGGCTGAGAGGGATAGAATTCTTGTTAAACATGACGTGGGGTTAACATCAAGAAAGGAGAAGAGCTATTTACACCAAAGGCTGATACTGGCGCACAGTCAAATGGGTATAAACTGATTGTGAATACATTTGGCCTTGGTTTTAGGAGATTGCGTCTGCTACTCTGGAGTAGCAAAGGCTTTAATCAGAATAGCAGGGGACAAAAAACACAGCTAGATTTTAAAAATAGTACTGTATATTTGTGGGGGTATTTTATGCTGCAGTGCTGCCACGGCAGGGGAGTGAATTCAGTGACCCAGAAGGGATTGCTCAGTACCATTCCTACGTTCCTCACAGTTTTTGTCAGAAAAATAAATTGATAACAACACTGACACTAAAATCACTCTTCAGAGACAATCTTCTGAGTCTGCAGCATACTGAGATGAAAGGTGGGAGATGAGGAGGGAGTTCATCTTTCATACTGCCGTTCATTTACCATCTCAGCTCACAGCAGAGAATAACACCAGTTTGCACTCAGTTCTCACTCAAAAGTCTTTTTATTTTCCTCTTCAAATGCAGAGTCTAGAAATGATTTTGTTTAAAAATCAAAGCTCAGATTCTGCAGATGTTCAGGAATCTTTGATGGAATGGAGGAGGGACTCCTGATTCATCAACGATTGAACTAAAGAGCATTTGAGTAGGATAGCATTCATTCATTATAAAAGATAATAGAAGGAGGAGGAACACCAACAGTAGTTTTTCTCCTTCATTTCATAGTATTCAGAAAGCAATGATGTGTCCCATTCAGATCTGGGATTTGGTAAGTAGCAGTATCAGCTTTGCATAAAGTCTTTTCTTAGGAACTGCTTTTGATGAGAACTGGAATGAGAACTTCTCATTTCAGAGGACCATTCTAAGGGATTATTGTGTATCACTTCTTCCCCTTTCTGGTCAGGAAATTGCAAAGATTGTTCCCAGCAGCCCAGATTTTCCTTTCCTCCTTCCACTTTTTCCCTGAGCTGTTTCATACTTTATGAATCAATTTCAGATAATAAGTCTTTTCCTTTTTATTCTCTCCTGTCATGCTACTTTGAGAGAGTCTGTCATTCGGTATTAAAAGAAAAATATTCTAGCAATATTTGTGATTGCAGTTCCTTGTTAATTTTATTTCTTGTTCAGAAATGTTGAAGCCTTTCATGGGATCTTCCCTGTCCATTTGTTCTTTTTAATTTAGCATTCAGAGTCAGGGCTTTGCGTAACCATATTTACCAATGACTGCAGGATCATTTATATAGTGAGGAATGTAGTAAGTGCTTTCATTTGTCATCAAAGTATTGAGCTGAGTTCGAGATGTGGATACTGTAGCAGACTATGTGGCTGAACTAAGACACCCTTCACAGTTGTGCCATTCTGGACTAATTATTTCTTTTCCTATTTCTACACAGAAGGCTGGAAGAAATAATGTGTGTTGTGTTGGAATTCAAGGCAGATGATTACAAATTATCACACGCCTGAAAGGCTGATTTTTCAATGAAGGAAAAGAGCGTTGTTCGCCTTGTCAGCTCATTCTTCTGGAGATATTAATTATTAAACTTCGTCAGTTGTATTCATGAGAGGACATCTGACTCTTCCCTCATACAGTTGTAAATGATGAGTTAGAAAATACAGGTTTACTCCAGTTCGGTTTCTTACCAACAAACATTGGTAAGTGTGCTGGCTAGTTAGATGCAACTGGCCATCAACCGATGGAAGGCCAGGCTCTTCATGCCCTGCAGGCAAATGGCCGCTGCCTTCTGAGCCCGTGTCAGAACTGGCGGGAAGGTTCTGCCCGTGCTGCTGTGTGGTGATACTGCCTCAGCTCACAGGGACGTGTGTCTGCATCCCAGCAGATAAATTATCATCCACAGGCCCTGTCTCTTCTCTGTCCAAGCAGCTGCCATGGGCGTTTCTCCCTCCTCGCTCTTGTACTGGGCGATGTCGGCCTACTCTTGCTGTGACAGGATAGGCACGGGGACGTGGGCCCCTGGGACATGTGTGCTGCTGGGACATTGCTCACAGACCCACGGAGACAGCATTTCTGACAGCAAGTCAGAAGGACAAATCTATCAGCTACTTGATCTGATGGGAATATCTCATATATATATATCATATATATATATATCATATATCATATGTATGATATCTGATGGGCCTGAGAACAAATAAGGTGCTCCTAATACATCAGATCTATGCAAAGACCTTGCCAGAAAGATTGGATGTACAGGTTTAGTTCTCTGCTGGAGGGAATAAATTCCTTAATGGACTTTGCAATGCTTCTGACAAGCAATTACGTCCAGGTCCATGACATTAAATGCACTGATGTGGCAGCACAGATCATGGTGGCTGCCACGAATTGACACTAAATAAATTGTCCAGTACTCTGGGTTGGTACAGCAGTTGCCTTCTTTGAAAATAGCATTACTTTTTTTTTTCTCTGAAGACTCAACTGGAACAGCAATGCAATTACTTCCTGTTATGAGGATTAATTGATCCACTCTGTTACCTCGAGGCAGTGAAAGTTAAACGGGAACATAAAATCTGAGCACCAGTCAGTTATTTAGATCCTAACCTCTTTGTTTTTTAACCACATCACCTTCTCTATGTGTAAAAGGACAACATTGAATATGTGCTAAAATAATGTCCTAATATATGTCCTAATATAATAATGAACAGACCAATGAATATTTCCCAAATACACAGTTACTTCTGTGTAAAGAGGAGTGGCTCCTAAAAACAAAGGCCAAACAAGACTGATGCAGGTGGAACTGAAACAGAGAGGTGGATATCTGGGAGATGGGAGCATGTGAATGTAGGATGCTGGAAGAATAATTCCCACAGAAAATTCTGATTTACATCAAGGACAGGGTGATGTTTGCAGAAATAAGCAACATTATGCTGGGAATTAGTCCTTCCTGAAATACATGGGTTGCTCTAATCATTCATAGAATTCTGAGGCTGCATGCTAGCCATAATTACTTTGCCCCTGTTGTTAACCTTATTCTAAGCTTCCCCACTTTCAGAAAGCCCGAAGAAAATGTTGTGTCCTTCCTTCAAACTAGAGTCAGGAAGCACAAATTGGTTGGCACTTCAGAAGTGGTAAATGGCTATGACTAAATCCAGCCAGGAGCTGACATGAAGGACAAATTTGGCCCAACATCTTACCACATCCCCTTTTCCCAATGCCTGCACTTGCAGCATTGCAAGAGAGAATTACACCTTGGTGCTGAGCTCCTTGCCTGTGTTTCTACATGCCTTATCTCAGGCAGAATCACACATGTGACTTTCTGGAAATCCAGGGAATAAGGAATGGGTAAAAGCAAAATTAGAGTTAAATCTGCTTTCTAAAAGTGTCATTTAGGCATTGGGAGTCTTTTATTCATTCAATAGACATAGAAGCATTATTGTAGAATAAGGAAGCTTATTTGTATGAGTAAATGCTCATCTCCATGAATAAGGCTCTCAAAACATCACGGTGTGTTTTAATGCATAGTGAATTAGTGCCTTAGCGACGACACAGTGGCTGAGTGAGGCCTCCTGAGTCTCACACTTGAGGCAGATGTGCCACAGCACACCCAGTAAACACTCCTGTAAACAAGTTGTAAATACAAACTATAAAATTATGAGATATTTAAAGCTTTAAAGCCAGGGAAAAATTAAACCACTAAGCCCGCCTGCGTTAAGCAGAGTGGGAAAAGAAGCCCTCTGGCCCTGGAAGTCCTGGGGAATGGAGGTGGCTCCACACCTTGGAAGCCTTCGAGTGCTGATGATGTTGAATCTCATTTAGATAACTCAGAAATGTGACCACATGCAGCCTTGAAGCAGGCCTAGGGGGCGGACAAAATAGCCAAGCTGTGCTTCAGTGGCTGTTTGCCTTAAGCAAACCCCACAGTGCCCTACCCTACACAAAACCTTCTGTTGGCACTGCTCACCTTGCGAGAAGTAGGTGGCCCTCCCCAGTACTCAAGGGGACCCAAAACCTCCAGACCAGGTGCTATAGTTTTAATCCCATATACCTTTTCCCCTAATGGGTTGGATTTGTTCCCTGGATGAAGGCAGAAATGTCTCTTGGTTGGTTTTGGAGGTGGAGCATAATAAGACACTGGATCTGGATGGGCACGGATACACACCCTGGGTTTCCAGCATAGGCCTGCACGAAGTAGTTCAACAATGCTGTTGCTGCTGTTTTAGCAAGGAGATGTATGTAAAATATCAACATCAAACACAGACAGCTGAAAGATGCCTATTCCTGAAGTCTGGGCTGACATATCACTCATGTCCATATGGGCATCCCAATTTGGCATGAGTGAATCCTTGTTCCAGTGTAAGCTCAATTCTGATCCTTACCTTAGGGATGCGTCCTCAGTTCCATAGGGATGAGCTGCATGAATTAGAATCATGCTAATTCTAAACCATGAATTAGACTTTCACCAGCATTGATAATTGCAAAGCTCTCTCCAGTCCCAACATAGCTGCCTTGTTATACCCCTTGTTAGCTGAGGAGGACAAGCCAAAGCCAGCGCCTCACCAAAGAGAACAAGGCAGCTCCAGGGATACTTGGTAAATGAGAGGGCTGAGCCTCTTCTGCTGGCAAGCATCCCAGTTGCTACAGTGATCTTGTAGGGAGCCCCACAAAACACTCCTACCTCAGTAGAGATCTCTATGGAATGGAACAAGATGGATTTTCTTCTGCAGAAAGGCCACTGAGCAGCTCAGTTGTGTGTGGGGGATGTGATCTCAAGGCACCACGCAACATTTCCCTTCAGAAATCCCCTGCAGTAAATAAAGGCTTTGTGGTGCCCCAGGTGTGCTGATTGCAGACTGAGGCACAGAGCACAAAACCCAGGCTGTGCAAGGCTTCCTGAGCGTTGAGAAGGTTTCATTCAGGGTTCAGGCTACAGGGAGGATGATCTTGTACCTAAAGTATTCTGTAAGATTCAGGCAATCCCTGGCTCTTTCACAGGGAGCGGCAGGGGTGCATTTGTAATCTTGTGGGAGGCAGTGCTTCAGGCCATATATGTAGATAGAGAGAGGCTCGAGAGAGCAGGGTTTTTTGATTTATCCCCGCTGGCTCAGGAGTACATCTTAACCCTTCTGGTGTTAGCCCTTGCCAGCGCTCTCCCTTCGCCCCAGCGCAGCCCTCCCTTCTTTCATCAGTTGTGCTTCCCTGCTGTTTACACAAATCGAAAAGCCAACAGCAGAACAAATCTGTGCAAACAAACAGAGGCTGCGTAAATGCAGCCTGGGATGAAACAAAATCCCAAAGGCTCGAAGCCGTTTCCTAGAGAAAGCTGGAAAGGAGCATAGGGCTGCAGCCCTGGAGGATGTGAGTTTTGATGGCAGGGAGGTTTCTGCTGCTCAAGGGTGCTGCTGCCCTGCCCTGTTTGCCAGCAGGAGGGTTTTCATCACCGATACATGCATATATATGGGATAATCATATGGGCAGGGTTTGCCTTGCCATGCAAGGAGAGTTTGGGGATGGGTACTTGGGAGGAGGAGGGAAGGAGAAAAGGGAGCTCCTTAGCTCAGAGGGCTGGGAGCTGGCAGCACAGAGTGGGGTACAAGTGATGGGAGCAGTGCACTTCTGTCTTCTCCAGAAACTACAGCCAATAACAGCCTGTATCTACAGAGGGGAAAGCCCCATTTTGTTGTCCCTCCTCTCTGTCCTTCCCCAGCGGCTGAAGGCACTGCACCTGGGACAGTGCATTTCAGTTTGGAACAACGGCAGGACTGAAGAGGGATGTGCTCACAGCAGTATTTCTACTGAAGCTGACAGGACCCAACACTGGGTGTCCTCCCAGGTGAGGTGTGGGCAGTGTACAGCAGCTTTGCAGAAGCTCCTGGCCTCAGAAAGACCAGGACATTCAGCACATCTCAACAAGCTGTGTTGCTGAGCAGTGTTGTTCATGGCTAAGCTTGGAAGGAGATTTAAAGATCATTCAATTCTGACCTCTACCATGGTTTGGTTGCCACCCACCAGATCAGGCTGACCGAAGCCCCATCCAGCCTGGACTTGAGCACCTCTAAGGGTCCACTTGGGACCCTCCTTGAGGCACAAGTGAGTGATTGGAAAATGAAATTCTGTACCATAATGCAGGTAGGGGCAGAATTAGGGTTGCACACTGATCGTGCCTTTCCTTCATCTCAGTTACTTGACTTTGAAGCCTAAATGGAATTCTTCTAATGTATTGCTAAATGTTTAAATGTACGTAATTTTAAATCAAGAGGTAAAAACTCAATTATTTGATGTCTAATGTCTAAATATAATGTCCTTTTTTGAAAATACATTCATTATGCAGCACTACGTGAAGGGGCATGCTGGCTACAAGGCATTGCCACCACTTCTCCTAGCACCTGGCCACACCAGCCAGTGCTCGTACATAGCTGCTGTGGGAGGCACAGCAGACAAGATGAGGAGGAGACTGAAGAACTCATCTTTCTCTCCATCTCCACAACATGCCATCCAGCCAGAGCTGCTCATGGTCCTGTAACAGACCTCCCAGGGCAGAGCAGTATGGGCATCAAGGCACATCTCAATCTGGCTCCCAGCCCTGCTGCATAGACAAAGACAAGCTTTGAGGCACAAAAGCAGCCATGATCAATGTTTGAAAATCCAGTACCAACTTCTAGGAAAAGCATGAAGGTACAAACAGAAATCAATGTTTTTGAAGTTCGTAACTCAGCAAAAATCTGCATTTTTTTCTAACAGAAATGCATTTCCATAGCCCCAGGGATTCCTTCTGCAACATTTCAAAGGCCTGCTGTAAACACCAGCAACACTGACCCTCTCAATAACAGAAAGCATCAGATAATCAAACTAAATGGGCTATGATTAGCAGCAGTGGTAATGCAACACTCCTACTCCAACCCATTTGGATGTCACTGCAATCAATGCCCAGGCTGCCATTAGCCTGCTGTGGCTCGTGATGTTTTTGCATCTTTATGTGTATGTGTCACTGGGTGCCTGCCTGCTGGTGTCCCACCACAATGGCCATCTCTACAAGAAACCAAGGCCAGGATGGTGCAGGTCTAACAAGAAGGTCTGCAGGCAGGAAATACTGCCAAATGTGGGTCAGTGTAGGATTAGGTGTGCTTTTTGGGCCTTGTTCTGTTTCCATTTGGTATTAAATAATGGTGTAAGGAAGCCCTTGTACAGCAAATGCCTATCCTGTCTGTGGTGTTTGGATCGCCTGGCAACAGGCAGAGAGGACATTTCAGTATCAGTATGCCAGACAACTGAAAAGGCTGAAAAACCTGCTATAAGACTGGCTGCCAAAGTGTCACAGCCTGCCTATCCTGAACGTGAGATTGTAGGAATCATGTAGTGATCAAACTGCTGGCGGTATGAGAGCAATCGTGTTTGCTGCATTTCATAGAATCACAGAATCAAGTGGGTTGGGAAAGACCTTCAAGGTCATCAAGGCCAAGAATTAACGTGATCTAACAAGTCCCATCACTAAACCATGTCCCTGAGTGCCACACAGGTACATCTCTTACAGACCTCCAGGAATGGGGACTCCACCACTTCCCTGGGCAGCCCGTGCCAATACTTCACCATTTCTTTCTCTTCTATATCCATGCAGAGAACCTTGTACAATGGGAAGTGGAGATGTGTGACCTGCCAAGACTGTCCCTGAGTGAAACACCAGGATCACCTGTGACATAAAAACATTCCATTCAGAACTGTCAGGGAGTTAAAACTGCAACAAGAAAAACAGTTATGTTGTAAATTAGTTCTCAATTTCAAGCGTTCTTGAGAATACTGAAGAGATTCAGAAAGACACCATTTCCAAGAGAAAATTCTTCATAATGCCCACTCTAAATCTCCCTTGTCAAAACTTGAGAGCGCTTCTTTGCATCCTATCACTTCTCAGCTGAGAAGAGAGACCTACACCTCACTGCAGCCTCCTTGCAGGCAGTTGTAAAGAGCTGTAGTTTCAAGGCAAACTGAAAAACAAAACCTGGTTTGGTGGTGAGAAATGAACTAATGTACAACACTCCTCTTGTTCCTGTGTTCAGACTAATGATGGAAATTTGGCTGTGACTGTCAAAAATGTGTACTAATTCCAGATCCACAAAGCAGCAATTTTACAGCAATGTGCACCTGAGAGAACTCTCTTCCCAGGATGTCAAAGGGAGACTGTGCTTCTCTTGACTGATGTGCAATGCCGTAAGTCCTGAAACCCACTAAGAAAGCCTTTGAAAGCTAGAGACAAGGCCGTAAGGGCAGAGCAAGCTTTTCTCCCTGCCCTCTCTAAGTGAGGAGAGTTTGAGTTGTTGAAAAAATAAATGGATGTGGAAACTTTGTCTGTATTTCATCAGTGACTTCGCTGCAACCCAGATTGACTCTATTGATTTCTTCCTCACGGAAAGCAAGCACACATCTGTACTGTGGGTAGGCACACTGCACTCCGGAATCTGTTGACCAGGGCCATAGCAAAGGATGTAGCAAACTCAGATATTGGATTATTTGCAAATTGCAGCACTGAAGCTCATCTAACCTTCCAGCAGCTCTTTTAAGTGATATTATTATTAGCCCTTGTTCAGAGGGTGGCAGGCAGGCAGCCAGTAAAGCACTTAAGAGTTTACCATCATCCATCTGGTCCTCTATAGATTTGAAGACTGTAGAAATTTTCCTTTTTAGGACTTACTTTGAATATGATTAGTGGGCCACTTGCCATGTTGCTATACAAATGTGTCTGTGTGCTTTAGCCGAGGTATGTGACAGGTATTTTATCAATGAGGAATGGATCGAACAGTGTTTCCATTCATTCATCCGCTTGTTTATTTGTGGAGTAAAACTAAGCCTGGTGTTCTCAAAACACATAACAGAATAACAAACATTCTGCACTGCAGTCGGGAATTATAGGTATACACAGAGGAGGACCACAAAAATGATCCAAGGGATGGAACACCTTCCCTATGAGGACGGGCTGAGAGAGCTGGAACTGTTCAGGCTGGAGAAGGCTCTTAGCTGACCTGAGAGAGGCCTTTCAGTACCTAAGAAGGGGCTATAAGAAAGAAGTGGACAGATTATTTACCAGGACAAAGTGAAATGTTTTCGAACTAAAAGGGGGGAGATACTAAAAGGGGTTGGATATATGGAAGAAGAGTTTTACAGTAAGGGAGGTGAGGTGATGGAACAGGTTGCCCAGAGAGCTGGTGGATGCCCCATCCTAGGACACATTCAAGCTCAGGCTGGATGGGGCCCTGAGTGCTTGATCTAGCTGTAGGTCCCTGTTCATTGCTGGGGAGTTGGACTGGAGGACATTTAAGGCTTCCCTCCAACTCAGATGATTTTATGATTCTATGACTTGGCCATTCTGCCAAGGCACAAGGACATTGGTCTCACACCAGTCCAGCCACCACACCAAGACTGAGGATACTTCTGGCTCATCCAAACCACCATCTGTGCCCTCTACGTTCCCAAACAGCGGCTGAAACCCTTCAGAAAACCCAGCAGAAAGGATGGTGTGCCCCTGAAGGGCCAGCAGGGCAGGCACAGTGCCCAGGAGCCCTGGGTTTTGGGTTGCTTTGCAGTCTCATAGCTCTCACTTGCAAGCTCCTGCAGCACTCCCGCATAGCACCTACACTGCTCTGACAGTCCCCAGAGCTTCCAGAAGCTATCATTTTTCTGATAAGCTTGGGAAAGGCCTGGAGAACAATATTATCCTGTAAGGTCCTGATGTTCCCAGCAGTGGCTCTGAAATGGTCTCTGAGCCAGACAACTGGAGCTTCTCCTACTGCTGGGCAATCTGAACCCTGAGGAGGAGAGCAGTGCAAATGTTTCTCTTTTAGCATAGCCCAGATTGCCTAAACTGGGCTCTGATTGCCATAGCACATCACATGTTCCTTGCTTTCTAAACACCATTGCTCCTGGAAGGACAGCAGGCTCAATTAAAAGACTCCAAACAGATATACAACTTCCTATCTTGGACTAGGACTTAACCACTATAAAAGAGACTGAGCAGATGGTTTCCAAGAATCCCAAATGGTTAAGCTGTAGATCGATTCTACAACAAAATGCATGGTGTGTTGGGGGACTGGGGAAGCAATTCCTGCCCAGAGCTGCTGTTGTTTTTGTCATGTGCACAGGGTCCATTTCTGCACTGCTGAGGAGGGACCCCATCCTGGCACCTTTCTGTCTAGCTCTCCCAGGCTGGGACCTTGCCCAAACACACTGTGAGTGGGTGCCAGTGACATAATGCCCCTCTGGCCTTTGAAGATCCATTTTGTGTGCGTTTCACAGGCCAAGTGCATCACACCATGTTTCCCTGTGACCTCTCATGAGGTTTGAGTTGGCACAGGGCACAAACAAGCAGGGAACAACAAGCAGACTTGTTGGTGCTGCTTTGGTCCATGCACAGAGCAGTGTGTGAGGAACACAGGAACTGCAAAAAAATAAATGAAAGACTATGGCTTTGAAAGCACTGAAGCATATGTTTAACTCCTATGGACTTCAATGGCTGTAAGAACCTACTGAATAGAGCTTCTGAGAGGAGTAAACACGCTTGGATTAAACTCGGACAGAGAAATAACAAGCTCTTTCAGGTTCAAAAACTCATCTCGTGGCTCATTAAAAGTGCTTTCCACAAGGCTCCTCTGAGCATCTGCAGTCTGCACTATCCCCATCTCACACACAAACACATGATGTCTGGCAGAAGAGTTGCCTTGACCACAGATGTGTTTCCATCTGAGAATGCTGCTCAGCCACGCAGGACCCCTCTGTCTGGGCTTTGTGCCCCCCTGGCAACCCCTCCCAGCCCTTGGGTTGCTGCAGCCCCAGGAACAGACCTGAACCTGGATCCCGTGATGAGCCACCTCCCAGTAGAACTCAAAACAGGGCATTCCATCACTGATCCCTGCATCCAGTCCAGGCACCACTGCCACAGGTGCACTGGAAATTTACGAGTGTTTAAAATAGCACTCATACTTTTCTTTCTTTGAATCCTTATTGTTTAGAGAAGACTTTAAAAAATTAAAGATAAAACCTTTCAGAAAATAATTTGGTGGCAATAGATCCCTGATTGAAATACCTCGACAGTGCCATGTCTTTTGTTTTTTATCAGCAAGTCTGGTTTTCAGATCCTGTTTCTCTGAAGACTTCTCGGATTGGCTGTCTGAACCAATTGCCTTTTGTGAGCAGTGAGGATGTGAAGCTCAGCAGCCTGTTCCTTCTCTATTTAAAACTGAGAGAACATGAGGAGTAGGGGGAAAAAAAGAGACTCTCTTGCATAGGAAAATGGCAACCAGCAACAATGCTTGAGAGAATTGCAGAGTATAGCAAGAAATATATACCTTATTTACAAAGAAAACACTTTCATTGTGTCTGCTAAGACATCTGAATTACTGCAGAGGCAGTTAGCAAGGACAAGGTTATTACAATGGCTGTGATTCTGCTTTTAATCACAGGATCGTAGGGGTTGGAAGGGACCTCCAGAGATCATTGAGTCCAACCCCCCTGACAAAGCAGGTTCCCTACACCACATCGCACAGCTCGGCATCCAGGCAGGTATTGAATATCTCCAGAGAAGGAGACTCCACAACCCCCTGTGCAGCCTGTTCCAGTGCTCCCCCACCCTCACTGTAAAGAAGTTCATGCAGACATCCGTGTGGAACTTCCTATGCTCTAGTTTCTGTCCGTTTCCCCTTGTCCTGTCTCCACACACTGCTGAAAAGAGTCTGGCCTCGCCACTTTGCCCCCCACACCTCAGATATTTATAGACCTGGATCAGGTCCCCTCTCAGCCTTCTTTTCTCAAGGCTAAACAGACCCACTCAGCCTTTCTTCATAGGGGAGATGCTCCAGGCCCTTCATCATCTTTGTGGTCCTCCATTGAACTCTTTCCATGAGATCCCTGTCTTTTTTGTACGGGGAGCCCAGAAATGGACACAATATTCCAGATGAGGCCTCACCAGGGCAGAGTAAAGGGGGAGGATCACCTCCCTCGACCTGCTGGACACACTCTTTTTAATGCACCCCAGGACACCATTGGCCTTTTTGTCCACGAGGGCACACTGCTGGGTCATGGCCAACCTGTCTTCCACCAGGAATTAATTTTGTATAGATTTACCATTATTAAAGAATAGCGATTGAAACTCAACAGATTTGAACACTGAAATATGTATAACTCAGACTTCTTTAAGAAATCACTGTTTACAGGCATTTTTGTTTTCAAGAGGGCCTTGGGTGAGCCATGTCATCTATACAAAGGAAACACTGAACATATATAGACTTCCTTTACTAAATAATTTAGTGCTCATGAAAGGTGCCAGATGGAGAGCCCTGGGGACTCGAGTCTTCTTTTTATCTGCTAAACTGCAATAGAATAAAAAGTGACAAATGTATCAAGTTGTTTTCCAGGTGACTCTGTGGCTGCCTGAGCCCTGACGTGGAGCTGCAGCCCCAAAAGGGACAATTTGGCTTTGTCACATCATCCACACTTCCCTGCCTGTCTCTGCTGTCACACGTGATGAGGGCAATGCAATTTGGGTGACAAGGGACACCCAGCTCTCCTCTGGCAGGAGGGCTGACACACATCCTTCATGTGCTCCACCATCCGATTTCTTATAAAACTAATAGTGTGTCACCCTGGTTTTGAACTTGTTCAACAAGGTGGCCTGCAATGAGCAACAAAGAGAACTGCCCACCGCCCCAGGCTGGGTGATTTAGCAGATTATTTATTATCTCCCAGCTTTAATGATCCTGCAAGTAACGAGCCATCCTGTCTTCTGAAACACTTTAAATTTATAAAGCCCAGCCTGTGTGCAATGCTTTGCAAACAAATAAGCTGACAAATCTCTGACCATATGGTTGAAGCCAAACCTATAATAAAAAAAATAGTACAATAAAAAAGAGAAAGGCTAAGGAAAGGCTTCGCTACCATATGCCAAGACACAAACATGTAAAAATATGTGTTCTCTTTATGTACTTTTCTTCACAGGACCAAGACAGAGGGCAAACCTGTTCAATTCAAAGTTTATCAGCGCCAAGTGTGGCAAAAATCCAGATGGTAATTGTTATTCTTTGGCCCTGGCAAAGGGACACACAAAGGGCACTGCTGGTGCAGTGATTAACTTGGGATACTCCAGTTGACACCGCCATTTTATTCAGTTTGGTTTTTTAAAAGCAAAATAGAAGAGCTTTTATGTTAGCATCTCTCATGCTTCTACGCCACTGCCTAATTCAGCGATACAAGCTGCCTTCTGAAATCTCAAGGATGATATGAGTCCTTCAAAAGAAGTTTGCTCTGTTCAGCCGAGGATGGGATCACATCTCTTTGTGAAACAACTGGCCGTTCAAATAGGAAAGATAAAGACAAAAAGTGGAAGTGCTGACGAAGTTCTCATCATAGTCTTTTGGTGTATGAAAGAAACAGGAGAGAAGGAACCTCTAGCCCACAAAAGGTGTGTCCATGACTAATATATGCCACTGTGCCCCAGGGGCTTGAGAGGAATGCATCCTTCTCCTACAGAAGAAACGTTATTGCACAGACAAGCTTCAGGGCCTGAGAAGGTCCTGATCAGAAACCACATCAGCTGTCCAGTGCACTCTGACCAGAGACCTGTCAGACAGAGATAAAAGAACTGCCAGTTGCTGTGAGCCCACAAAAGAGGAGGAGAGCCATGTGTGCCAGCAGGCTCCATGCCAGGCTGCGAGCAATAAAAGGAGTTTCTACAGTCCCAGAAGAGGAATGTGTACAGGATCTTGCTCTGATGCAATCCAGACCTTGTCTGTGCTCTTGCACAAGGAGTATCGGGACACCTGCAAAGGCATTTTGTTCAATTGCAGCTCCAGATATCTTCTCTGGAGGCTAGCATACTTCGGGCTGGCTTTTAACACCACATCACTGTCAAAGCTTGGAATGGATGCGACCAGCTCTGTTCTCAAAGAAAAGGCAGGAGAGAGTCAAGAGGTCAGACATTCTTTCCTTCCAGGGGAGAACCAGATATAAAGAAGCAGGAAGAACAGCGCTGTGAGGGAGATGGAGCCTCTTCTGGATGTCTGCATGCCTGAGGTGGAAGCACCAGCCAGCTCTGAGGAGGAAAGACCCAGAGCGATCTTTTCTCACATCAGCTCTGAATTGATCATCCCAGAGAGGGACAGGTGGCTGAATAAGCTGTTTTGTGGATGTGAGCCACGATATCCTACAGAATGAAAATACATGCTAAGGCCTGAGAAAAAGAAAAATCTCCCCGACTTTCTTGGTAACTTTCTACCCCAGTGTGCTGATGGGAAGCCCCAGGCTGGACACTGGTGGAGTTTCACAAGTGCTCTACATAAGATTTGTAGGAACCACCTCCCTTGACACACTGGCTGCACTCCCAGTGATACAGCTCAGCATGCAGTTGCAGCTGGTTTTCCTATCTCCAGCCCTACAGGCTCCAGCAACGATTCTGTGTTCCCTGACAGTCTGTCCCTGTTCCCATCTTCTTCTCGTTTCCTCTCTGCTTTGGATCTCAATTTGGTTCTGTCTGAATCAGAAGCCCTTCGTTCCATACAATGTCATGCAGTGAAAGGCAGGATCGGTATTAATTACAGAGCAGGTGAGAAATAAAGCCCATTCTCATTCACAGAATTGCATTTATAGCTACAGCAAAAACAAATTTTCTGAGGAGTTTTCATGTCAGAAAGCCCCAAACATCCCACAGGAGGGGCCTCAGAGATCCCCATCTCTCCTGTGTGATACCATGCCCTGACCGAATCTTGACCAGAAGTTCTGTACAAAGAAGAAAAAGCCCAACAGGATGAAGATCACAAAGAAGTTTGTCGCCATTTCATTTTTGTTAAGAGTGCCGCAAGAGCACAGGCTCCATTTTAGTAGCCTGGGGAGCTTTTCTGATGGGGATTTAGAAGGGCAAAAGCACCTCTAGTGTAGAAACAACCCAGCTGCAGCACTCGCGGTCCAACAGTGTGGGTAGGCAATCACACAGCACAGCAAGAGGCGCACCACCAGAGCACAGCTTTGATGGAATATCAAAATATTCAGCACAAAGATTCCTACCAAATACAATGGAACAGGGTAAGTAATCTCCTATCGTAGCAACATCTAAGATTTGAATTAACCTCCCTAGGCCTTAAATTACATTGCTTCACATGGGGCTGGTGCATCTCAGGTTAATTGCGCGGACCTCTGGTAATTGGCCCAAATATAGCACAAGGAGATTTTCATGGTAAGCCAACATCAATACTGCGCATCAAAGGCTGCCCTGAATTCTCCCCCTCTGTTGCTCAGTCATCTTTGATCTAAAAAATGAAAGGAGTGAGGGAATCTGTTGTTATTTTTATTCCTTCTCCCCCACCTCAAAATTGAGGTTACTGAGAATGCAAACAGAGAAAAGGTGGTGAAACAAACAAAAAAATATTGTAAAGAGAAGCAGGGATGATGGAGTGAACAAACAGAACGAGAAGCTTGGGAAAGAAAGAAAATTGCTGTAGGCATGTGGGATATGCCAGTGAAAGCCGCGCTGAAGAAAAGTCTGGGCATGATGATGTGAACCAGGAGAAGGGATCAGTCCATCACTTCTATGAGATATGAGAACTGAATCTGACTTCTTAAGCCATCTGTGTGTTGGCCATCTGGCTTTGCTGTGGTCTGCTTCAGATGCCACCGTGACCTCAGTGCACACATAAAAAGGCCTTGTGCATTTGAGCCTCTTCAGGAATCATAATTATTTGGGAAACAGATGTCATTTTGTGACCCTTGTACTACTTATATAGAAACCAAGGAAGGCCCCATGCCATCCCCATGGATGACTGTGGAGGAGAAAAAGAGCATCTCCACCCATTCCAAGCTTGGGAAAGCAAGCCAAGGTTCTCATGGACAAGAGAAGGGAACCCGCTGAAGGAAGCTTGATTAAAGGGAGAGTATTGAGACAGGGAGAGGAACACGTAGAGGGAAATGTGAAGCAGAAAGGAGCGGACACATGGAATTCTGCAAATTTGAGGATGTGGGAATTTGGGAACATCTTTGTTCCAACATCATATCAGGCCCTTAACAGCCATCCTGAGTGCTTCCTCTGGGCAGCTCCAGAGAATGAACAACTTGCTCTTAGCAACACTAAGTGGAGTTGAGCCCTGGGGTTATAAAAGCTTGGCTCCAGATGAGATTGTTCACAAGCTTCCCATTCATGCATGAGCTCCGGGCCCATTAATTACAGAAGGACAGATCCCCGATGTGGAAATCTGGATGAACTCACAAAACACATGAGGACACTCAGACTTTAATCCCCCAGTCTGGCCTCGCTCATAACTTACAGCCCCAGCAATCTGTTTCCAAGAAGGTGCTCTCCCTTATCCCGCACTCCTATCAGCTCTCCTCCCAGCAGTCTTACATTCACTCCGCAGAGGGCAGTTCTACAGGAACAAAGGCCAGCAAAATGTTTTGGAAAACAAAGAAGTTAAGAAAGACGCATCTGTGACCTCGCAAAGGGGAAGGTTTGCACTATTTGGTGTTGAGTTAATTTCTTAAAAGGGGTAAAGATTTCCTCCTGATGGAATGCTTTGGTTTGTACCAGCTCCAAATATGTTCCATTCTCTGTCCCTTCATTTTCCAGCTTGGCTGCTAAACATGAACTTGAAAGTTTCACAGGTCTGATTATGATACATTTTGATTCTTGGCAACAAAAAATAGACATGTATATATCTAAACAAAAAACACAAAGGGAAAAAAAATGTTAGGAACCACCAACCAGCAACCAAGAAAACAGAGAGAGAAAAAACTGATTCCTGGAGCTGTTTGAGATAGGTTGATTAAAACATCACCAGAAATTTGTGCTGTATTCCAATTTAAATGAATCACAGCCTGATCAGAAGCACAACATTTCACAAACATGCCCAATAGCCACATGGATCACGAGCAAAAGAGGCTGCATCTTATTTTGACTAAAAATTAAAGCTATAGAAAAAAGGACAAAATTGTTCTAGGAGTGGAAATGCATTTCTCTGGGCATCTGAGGTGAAGGAGCATCAGGCAGTTCCACCAAGGCAAGCAGATGAAGTTTCAAAGCCCCTTCCTACCTCCCTGCCTGAAAACCTGTGGCTATGCCTAACGTGCTAAAATTTAATGGGAATCATTATCAAAAACAGCCTTAGCAAACATGACTCCATCTCCCTGCCTTTTTCAGGTACATTTTCATCTGCGTGCTCCTGTACTGCAGGCTGACACTCAAGCCTTGTCCTGCTGTGTGCCAGGGCTCTCACCAGCGCACCATCTGGAGCAGCTCACTCACACAGAAACCAATTCCCCTACAAAGTCCGATAATGGGAAGATGGGAGAGCAAATGCCATTACAGCCTCTGAAGGACCAAATGCTCCTTCCATTTACAGTCCAGAAAGCCTGTCCAGCCAGTGATGGTAACCTGCATTTGCACTAATGCAACCAAAGGCTAATTTTGGCCCTACGTTACCTGTATAGACAGATATTAACTTAATGTAGACCATTTTCTGAGCTCGGATCCTCTGTGCAATGTATATCAATTTACTGAAAGCAAGAGTATCCTTCCAAGCTTCCTGTGGCACAGATTCATGTTCAGGGCACAGACAGGGAGAGAGTTTTCATTTTGTCAATTACAGCTGTGGTGGCAGTAAAATGAGATTGACTTAGACTTACATCCATTACTACATTGCAGGATTTGTTAGGTGGGGAATAGTTTGCGCAATGCATTCCTTTATCATTTGGAAATCAGGCCTTCATAATTTAAAGTTCTTTGTCGTTCTTGTCCCTTCCTGGTGGAGCTGCTTTGCATGTCAGCTGGAATGAAAACCCTGAACTACACGAGTCTGTTGTAGAGAATGTCTGGCAACATATGACCCAAGTCATCTTTATTCCCAGCCCATTGTTTCCTTCAGCATCTGCTCAGATGATTAGATTTAATGAGCAGTAGCTCCACTGGCGCATAAGGGAATTCACAGCTCAGTAGGTAAGGGAAAGGAAGGCTTGCAGTGGAAGATGGCTGCATGCAGGTGGCTGTCTCCAGGATGTGCACTCCCACATGTCTATCGGGAGCACACCAGGAGAAAACATCCTGCCTGTTTGGGGCAGCCAGTGAGAAACTGCCCCGTATTGAGCTGTGCTTCTCATTGAAAGCACCTCGCGATCCAGAGACACAGATAGCTATGAGTACCCAGGGAAAAGTGAAATTATGACTTGAGACTCTTGTCTCTGAATACCTGCAAACTATGATAGATTATTTCCCTTAAAATGTCACCTCATCCACGACTGCAGGAGGAAGTCTCCATCCCTGGATTTTGACTTCTGCAGTTTCCTGCTGCCTTGCACATTCATCCTGTGTTTTCCACAGGGATCAGGCTTCCCCACCCTGCTCCACACGTGAGCGTGAAGAGGAGCCAGTTGGAGCCAAAGCAGCGGTGCAGCACCCCATGGCCACTGTGATTTTCTTCTTCTAGTCAAGTTCGTGTTTTTCCTGTTGTAGAAACAATTCATCCTCTGTTAGACATACTGTCTGCTCCATTATTCACATCTGGAACATACAAAAGCATTCAAAGCTTTGGGTCTCTAATTGTAACAGGACACAGCACGCCTTCCCAGAGATGCACAGATAGAAAGCTGAGGTGTAAAAATACAAAGTAAAGGCAAGTAAAGCATGCTAGAGACTGGGGCTGTCTTAAGCATCAGAATTGGCTTCAGCATCCTCCCTGCACCCATCTCAATGCTGTGGGGAAATGAACTATCCCTGCCTACCCTTCCTGTGTACATCTCTCCTCTCTGGACCAGTGGGAACAACTTGCAGTAACAGATCTGATTTCTCAGGTATAATTGATAAATAAAAGGATATTTATTAACCTGACATGCCTAAAAAGCCATCAGACACATTCATGGTCAAGTCTGTTGGAAATTAAGCCTGTCACCAGGGTAATCTCATGCTTCCCAGAAAAAGCCTGAGAGAAAAGATCCCTGGCATGTATGGTCAGACCATACTGTGCACAGCCCATATGGAGTCTATCTTTAGCTTTCAAAACAAGGAAATGGTGACGGTTGCTCAGAGATACCAATTTTCCTCTCTCCTTGAAGTCTTTCAAGGAAGGAGCCCTCAGCATAGCAATGCTGAATTACATGGCTTGAAGGAGCCACTGGGCCGCTCAGCACCCAGCAATCCCACCAGTGCCAACTTTGAAGAATGTGAAGATGGTGAAGAGCTGCAGGGCCAGGCAGCATGGACTGTGTATGCTCAGGGCTGAGAGCGCACAGCCCTGCTGCTGCCAATGGCTACCACCAGCATCTCCTCCCTGGGGAGCACCACCATCAGGACTGCTGGCATGGCAGGGCCCCGAGCCCTTATTTCCCTTTCTCCAACAAACATACACTAGTCATCCAGGTTGCATTTCCACAGTGTTCTACAACAAACCACACTGATGACTTCTACAAGCTAGAGATGCTGCAGCCCTGTACCAAGGTACTGGGCTGGATGAAACCCTTTTAGTCAGGGCTTCGTGCATCCTTTGGCATGGATCCAGCCAAACACTTATACTGTGCCACAAAGGAATCTGGGGAACCACTGGTTGCAAAAGAAACACAAATCAAAGCAGCCTCTTCTATCCTCTCTCACATAATCACCTTATCACGAGTCCCCTGAGCTGAGGATAAGGGAGTAGGGAGCACAAAGCCTCTGTCCTAAAGAGCTCCCAGCTGAAGCAAGAGGATACGATGAATGCACAGGTATGTCATTACCCAAAGTATTCCATGGAACATTTTAGGACCAGCCAAGCACTGGTTTACTCTGACAAGCATGAAGAGGACCCTGTGACTTCTTGAAGTCTGGAAGTTTTAAGAATGATGTACATTTGCCCTGTAGAGTGATCTCAGGAGACATCACGCTCTCAGTCATTTTCCTGCAGTGCTTGCAGCGATTACAAGAGGCTTGGTACTTCCAGTGCCCTATATAAATAATAACAAAGGTGAAGTGAAAACTTTTTAACCACAGGGTCTGTAGCTCTAATACATTTGCTAAGGTATAGAGCAAACAAAGTACTCAGTGAACACAGACACCTTTCCTCTGAGAACAGCTACTGCCACTGAAAGAAGAAACACTCCCCCCTCTGAGCAAGGATCATTTCTTATGACTGTCTGTAAAGCAATGGAAAGCACAGCAGTGATAGCAGAGTAGCAAAGTCCTAGGTTGCAGCAGCTGTAGACACAGAAACAAAGGAGAGAAAAAAAATAATCTGCTTACCCTCGGAAGGCTACAGCAAAACGCATCTGTGCCCACTGCCAGCACTTAAATGAGATCTGGGAAGGGGTGGATCCTGGCTCATTGCATACACCTGAGCTTCCCTGGGTTGGCCCTGCCTTCCCACCAGGTGCTCAATCATTGTTTCATGCCATGACTTTGTATTTCTGCTATACTGTCCCACTCCTTCTTTACATTCATATTCCTGATACCTTCCCTGCAAGGGGAAGGTATTTTTTGCCCTGTGTGAAAACCTCTATTCATCCTTCTGAGTGTTTGCTGAGGTCATACTATAACTCTTGCTAACTAAGATCACCAAGACCAAATGTCAGCCCATCCCCAACATTCCCACTAACCACATCCTCCCTTCTGAATACCTCCAGGGACAGTGACTCCACCACCTCCCTGGGCAGCCTGTGCCAAAGCTTCACTGCTCTTCCAGAGAAGAAATATTTCCTAATATCCAACCTGACCCTCCTTTGATACAGCTTAAAGCCATTCCCTCGTGTGCTATCACTATCTCAGCTCTTCCACAACTAGTGTCCTGACAAGTATAACGTTTATTTATACTTCTGGAGTCCTTTTTTTTACTCTCTGTATATGATATATCTGTTTTCCTCAGTGGAAAAGAGAGTAAATAAGCTCAAAGTGTGGCTAACTGTATAAACCTTCTCAGCACAGTTTCATCTGAACTTGAAGGATCCGGTTTCTCTCCTCTGCACACAGCTGGCAGATCTCTTCAGCCCAATGAAGGACTCCCTGCAAGGACAAACCAAATGGCAAGTAAAAAGGAAGAATACTTTTAGTCTTGTTTGCCAATTAGGTGACTGAGCATGTGGTGCCAGGCTCACACGCTCCACTCTCCTCCCACCAAAGGCAGCAGGATGCTGGGGCTGGTAGCAGGGCTTAATCCCCCGTGCCACAGCTGGGTGCTTCTTGAATGGCCTTGCTCTGGCAGAGAGAAACATGTGATGAGGCGTCAGGCTGAGCGCTCCCTGCAAACACCACCAGCAGCACTGATTTTAGTGGGAAAACCCATCAGCCTGCTAGGAGCTGGTATTTCCTGGCTCTTGATTTGGCTCTGCTACCAGCCCTGTCCACTCCTATGCAGTGAAGCTGCAAACCACCAGTGCCAGCCAGCAGCAGTGTCACTGCAGTACAGGAAACCCACCCTCCATCACACGGGGTCATTTCCCACACTGCAGAAATCACAGATTCCCACTTTACGATCAGAGCACATCACGCTGCATTGCTGCTGCAGGCGAGCACGTAGAATCGCTCCCTGTATAGTATTGCATCCGAGATGCGCCATTTCACTATTAAACATTAATCATGCTAATGAGGCACGGAGCCCTTGATGCGCGTTGGTGATGGGCAGAGGAAAAAAGCCTTTCCTGATTGATTTCTCGCCCTGAGACAGCGGCAGGAAGGAGCCGGGTCTCGCTGTGAGCATCCCGGCTCCGTTCTTCTGCCCTCTAGTGCCAGAAGCACGAATGGAAAGGATGCGGAGCGCGGCGGAGACCGGCCTCATCACTATGGCTCCTACACCTCAGGTATTTATAGACCTGGATCAGGTCCCCTCTCAGCCTTCTTTTCTCAAGGCCAAACAGACCCAGTTCACTTAGTCTCTACTCATAGGGGAGATGCTCCAGGCCCTTCACCATCTTTGTGGTCCTCCGCTGGACTCTTTCCAAGAGATCCCTGTCTTTTTTGTACTGGGGAGCCCAGAACTGGACACAATATTCCAGATCTTTCTGTAGATCAAAGCCTCCCAGCGTCTGGTACCAAAATGTTTACACTAGAGACTGCCTGCTGTTTAACATGCTGAACATCATTTAGTTCACACTTGTTCTTACTCCCTACTCCTGAACACCACCTTGCTGGGCTGAGTCAGATCTGCTTCCATGGCTGCTCTCTTCAAACACATGAAGAGAAATGTTCTCCTCTTTGGGGTGCCGCTCTCATCATTGAGTTTATCTATTGCTCCTGTGAATCCTCACCAAGATATTTTGAAAACTTGGTATGAATTTGCTGGCGTGTTACTATGGGAACACCAAGGTCAAAGACTCCTCACCCTACAAGGCAATGAGCTGCTCAGCCTCACGTGGCGACAAGTTCTGATCTAAACTCCTGCACCAGAAGACTTTTTAAAGGTTCCTTCCAACCCTAACTCCTCTGTGACTCCATGGGTTGGCACCCGGTATTTGCCCAGGACAACAGATGGGCAGCTGCGGGAGTGTGTTGGAAGACACAGCGCTGCAGGTTCAGGTAAGATGCGAGGAGCTGGTCTGATGTAGGTACTGAGAAAAGACAAAAGCACAAAACTCCCCTCCACTTCAGTTGGGGTCTGGCCATTCTTCCAACACTGAAACTGAGGCTCTGGAAGAACATGAATTTCTGTCCTTTTTCTTCTACTTCCTACAACTCTTAGTACATCATACAGTCTGATGTGGGAAGAAGCTATGAAATATGATTTCCTATGGTGGCTGTTTCTGTAGAGTGATACTCCTTTTAAAACCACCCCTAACTCACATAGCTGAAGGTAACATGCCACTTTATTGCACGTGAGTTAAGGTGAGGCAGCTTAATGGTTAACAGAGGGTCTTCAAAGGGGAAAAAAAAACACTGGAAAGGCCTGCTAGAAAGATGTGCATTTTTGTGTGTCAGAAGGTCACACAGCCTTTCTCACGGCCACATCCTGTCAAGTTTTGGATATCTCCAAGGACGGACACTCCACAAGCTCTCCAGGCAACCTGCTGCACTGTTGACCATCCTCATCCTTAAATAAAAAAAAGAAGCTGATTACAGAATCACACAGAATCACAGATGTTTAAGAGGAATTTCCCATATTTTGCCCCTTGCATCTGTTTGCTGCATCCCTTGAGGAATTCCTGGCTCCGTCTTCCTTCCACCCCAGCAGGTGTCAGACACACCGAGCAGGTCCCAGCCTGGATGATCCCACCTCGAGCCTGGAGACAAACTGGGCAGCACTGAGCCACAAGGGGAGATGATGGCTTATGTGTTTTCCTTACATTGTCCTCCTGGGTTTTATGTTCTGTTTTGTTCTCGTTAACTTCTCGTGTTTGTGTTTGCAGAAACCAGACTGCCACTATTGATTTCAGCGAGTTATTTGGCTTTCTGCTCCCTCAGCAGTGCAATTTCTTGGGAAAGAATAAAGCTGTTGGAACTTCAAAGCAAAATTACAAATGAATAAATTGGTAGAAGAATAATTCCTTAAAATAGATTATCTTGCAGCTAATTGGCACAGCTGAAGCAGTTGATCCTGACCTCTCTGTCCCCAGACAGAAGGGTATTCTAGACTGGTGGCCAAACCAGCAGAGCTGTTTGCCCAGCCCAGGTACCCCCATTGCTGCCTGGTGCCCTGCAGCACAGCTGTGGGTCCTGTAGAGAATTATAGAATGGCTTGGGCTTAAAGAGACCTCAAAGACCATCCTGTTCCAACTCCCTACAGTGGGCAGGGTTGCCAACCACTACATCAGGCACCAGCTCAGGTTGCACAGGACCCCATCCAACCTGGCCTTGAATGCCTCCAGGGATGGGGCATCCACAGCTCCTCTGGGCAGCCATGCCAGCACCTCACTGCCCTCACAGTGAAATAATTCCCTGACAGCGAATCTAAATCTCCCTTCTTTTAGTTTAAAACCATTCCCCTTTGTCCTATCACTGTCTACCCACGTAAAAGTTGATCGTTTATAAACTCCCTTTAAGTACTGGTAGGCTGCAATGAGGTCTCCCAGGAGCATTCTCTCCTCCACACTGAACACACCCAGCTCCCTCAGCTTGTCCTCCAGGTGCTCCAGCCCCTTGAGCATCTTTGTGGTCCTCTGGACCCGCACCAACAGCTCCACAACTTTCCCATACTGGACACAGTACTGCAGATGGGACTTCACAAGGGATCCAGCGACATCCAACAACCACCACATGGCTGTGCCAGACCAGCTGTGTGCCTGCACCAGTGCTGCAGCGAAGACATGCCAGCCTTGATCCGCTCACCTGTGCCAGATGTGCTGTGAACACCTCACGCCAGCAGTGCCTGTTTGGGAACAGGCAAATCCTGCCCTCCAGCTCAGCCCCCAGAGGAGCAGCTTGCTGCGGGTGCCCTCATGGCTGACATCCCCCTGATGACAGCCCCAGAGCTCACCACCACGCACAACCATCCTCAGTGCTTCAGAGGTTTCAGAAGCTGCATCGGCTGCCACAGAGCGGCTCTGACAGACACCAGGGAGAGGAGCAGCCGTGCGGAGCCCAGGCACAGCCAGCAGCTCCTGACGTGAGGCAGCATTTATTTTTAGAGTAATGTAGCGCGAAGGAGATGGCTCGAGCAGGGCCTCCTCGTCACTCTGACGCCATCACCCGCCGCCCACACGCCTGCTAAGTGGGTTATCGCAGCCCATCAGGCTCCCACGGAGAGGGGAAGAGAGTGGAAAGGTCATGGCTCCCCTCATGCCAATAAGCAGCAGAATGCTTTCAGTGCTGTGGTATTTATTAATGGATGTCGCTTTAAAGTGCTGATGGTGCCTTATGCAAGACATCACCTGCCCTGCCGCTTCGAGCCCTGGAGTGGCCATAAGTCACCATCCTCCCACCTCCATGACAAAACCCAGTGTTAAAGCACTTACACAGGGCTTTCCTCTCTCGGCTGATATAAAGCCTTTCTGTGTCCCTGTTTCCCCTCTGACCTGTCAGTATCCTTTTCTTTCTTCTAGACACAGCTAAAATCACTGTGATCCCAGCCACCAGCCTCTTCTCAGCTCCCTTCCATGTCACTTCAATTTTCCCACCTGATGGAACAAAATTCACACTTGTCTGGGATGTTTACACATCCTTTTGTTAAAGGGACTCTCAAGCCGTGGTGTTATGCACAGGTAACATATGGCCACAGTGCCAATTCCCCACCACCCGTGCTGGTGAGAGATCAGCATTGTTCCCAGCACAGCAGCACAGCCCAGGCCTTCACACAGCAGGTCACACTTCTCCATTCCCTCCTCTTCTTCCAGTTGGAGTCGATCTACCACTCCGCAGAGCTCGCTCCCACCCCAGTTGCCATCCAGCGCATCCTTCCAGCACGGAGCTCCTTACTTGGAAGACTCAGCCTGTTCTGCTGTACTTTTCTTGCCCATTTTCCCTCCTCCAACTCGCTGTTTAAAATTTTTGGCACCATCAAGGCACTTGCTGAAGTAGCACATCTCTGCTCTTCATCTGCCCAGCCATCTGCTTGAGAGAGCGGCGCAGGGGGTGTTTCTGCAGCGATGTGCAGACCGAAGGCCAGAAGGAACCAGCATGATCTGGATCAACTGCATAATGAATGCCACAGACACCCAGGCAGCAGCCCCCACGGCGAGTCCTTCCCCACTCATTGCATTATCCCTCACCAATGAAGGCCCAGCTTTTTCTTTTTTTTTCTTCCAGTGGCATTTATTAAACTATTTTCATGCTGTGAAAACATGCAGCTCTACAGGGAGAGGTTTGGAAATCTTAATGACCAGATATGGAAGGGCTGTGAAGTCTCAGGATGAATTACTGAGGTACATGTACACATAGATCCAGTATTTCAAGCTTGCCCCAGACAGCTGTATGCACACAAGCACAGACCCAGGTGTACTCCCTGCTACCAGAAAGCTGCCATTCCACCTCACCCAACCTGGAAACACAATCCCCACCTCTCTGCCTTAGGAAACTGATGATCCCCCTAACCTCCAATGGAAACCTGCCGGACTCTACTCCCAGCCACATGGTACACTACAACAGAGAGACATTTGGCCTAATCCTGTCTCTACCAGATATCCTACAAGTCCCCATGAAAAACCTATCCTCCAGTAATGCTATCCTTACACAAGAGGATGAAAGTCCTCTTACCCCACACAGCCATAAGCCAGTAGCCTTACCCCAGTGACAGCCTAAGGAGATCCCGCTAGCTCATCTCCCATTTCCTAGCAAGTCTTCTTGAAAGCCTAATTATAGCTCAGCTCACCAAAAGTAACATCAGCCTGGAGACACCTGGAAATTCCCTCCTGGGTTCTGCCAAGGTGAAGCCCAGCAGCAGCAGCCTGACCTCTGCTCCAGAGCCTGACCCTGGGTTACAGCCTGATTAGGGCTCCGAGCACCTAATGGAGCCGTAGGTGTTCCTGTTCATTGCAGGGAATTGGACCAGATGGCCTTTAAAGATCTCTTCCAACTCAAATGATTCTCTGATGCCATGATTCTAATATGATTAAAGCTTTCACAGCACAGCCTTTGTCTCTCCAGCAATAGGCGGTATGGTACACGGCGTTCATTAAGATATCTGTTCATGTGAACGTACTGCAGGGCTCTCTGCAAAGTGCCTTTAAATGACTTTTTGCATCGTGAACCACAAATGGCGCCGGCATCTCCCTGAGTGGAAGCTGACATCTTGTGGATGGTTCACTTCAGGCCTCCTGCAGAGCAGAGCAGGGAGCAGCACTGAGAGCTGAGGGGATGGCTGGGCTGCCAGGATGCCACTGAATTTGTGCCCAAGAGTATCTGTGTGACCAGAAAATCTCTTAAATGTTGTGAAAGATACAAAAAGATCTGGTGAATCTTTTCCTACAGATTTCTTGCTAAGGAAAAAAACAGATTGCGCAGCCACGTAGAATTGACACTGATAATTTAATACTGAACCAGTAGCCTCCAAGCAGCAGGAAAATGTGTTAGAATAGCAATTCCTTTTTACTCCCCATAGTCAGTTTGGAAATGACTACACTGCATTTGTCAATGGTTTAATGCAGTAGAGGTGTATTTGTAAGACAGGGCTAATTTCCTGCTCCCTGATAAACACTTTGAGAAAGCAGCTTCTCCATCCAGCGAAGCATTCTCAGGTGCAGTCAGGAGGCATTAGAAATGTTAGGTTACTATCATACCTATTTGGCTAGAAGTCTCACATAAGGCTGAAGAGATACGGACTTTTGTTTCTGCTATACACGCTCCTGAAATAAATGTCAGAACACTGAACATCACAAACCACATTGCCTCTTTTACCAGCTGAAGCACTTAGCAACAGCCTGTGCTTCAACTGCTTCCATGTTATTTTTTATGAACCGGATTTTAAAGCTCCAACAGAGAGTGGCCCTCCTACCTCAGCATCAGTGCAATATCCCACTGGAGCCAGCTCTGCCTGGGACAGACAGATGATCAGCAAAGGCACCTCTTGCTTCCAGCCCAACCACCTCCACCACACAGGGGTGAATGCTGCCTTGAAATCCTCCCAGCAGTGAAAAAAAAGCCTCATTTTCCAAGACTCTCTTAACTTTTCCCTGTCTGCCCTTTGCTAGATGGCTTGGGAAGGTGGTTTCTATCAGAGAAACAATCTTCATATATGATCTGTTTGTCCTGGAGAGAGCAAGAACAAGTCGTCAAGCAGCCATTTCCTGACGTCCTTCCTACAGGTTTTTGTTTGTTTGTTTCCTTGGGGTTTTTTTTTGGACACTTGAGATGGCAATCTGTGCTTTCAAATGTTTACTGTATTGCTATTGCAGCCTCCAGGCACAAGAAAATAAACCCTCAGCAGCTCTGCGAGAGATGATCATGGCTGCAAGCAGTCACAGTGCCTCACTTACAATCATAGTCATTAAGGTTGAAAAAGACCACTGAGATCATCTAGTCCAACCGCAGACCCAACACCGCCACACCCAGTAACCACATCCCTCAGTGCCACATCTCCTGCTCCTTGACAGTCAGACCGAGCTGTCTGCACCAGCACTGTATCAGCGTCCTCACGTTTCAGCAGAGCCTGAAGAGCTCCTTAAGCAGATCAAGGCATGGGATCCATGTTCAGCTGATCAAGATGCAGAGGAACGAGTTCCCAGCCCCCGCTGCCTATTGATCCCATCTCCGTGGACTAAGTAGACAATTAAATTTATGTACGTCTGCAAGCCCCAATCATTGCCTAGTAGCTTATAACTTCATTTCTTCATATTAGATCTGCATTCCTTGCTCTTTGATGCTGTATTAGCGGAGAACAGCCTGATAATCTCCCATTTAACTGCTTACAAGGCAAATCTGGTGTCATTTGCTCAGAAGGTTTGGACATACTGAGCTCAGTCTGACACAGCAGCTTTGGGGGAGAGATGGAAGGACATTATAACCAGTAACAGAAAGCAATTCCTTGCACATCTAATGGAGAAGTGGTACAATCACAGAGCTTGTGTCCGCAAAGATTCACCTCTCTGAGCTGTTCCCCCATTCCTGGCACAAAACGGAGCTTTCCTTGCATTCTTTTGTGTTTCTTTAAGCAAAACATTTGTCTTCGCATCACCATTTTGGCTACAAGCAGGCACTGCTGGACTCGACTCCATATAACACATCTGCAGCTGTCAGCCATGTTCATTTCTGACCTCCTCGTCTTCAGATCCAGCCCTCAGTGCCTGGTTCCCATTTCTACCCAGCAGTGAAGGATCCCTTTGGTGCCAAGGAGCTGAGGCCTTGTTCTCTATGAGATGCATAAGCTCAGAAGCCCCAGCAGCAGTGCTGATGGCCAAACAGCAGAATGGAGCATCACAAAGCAGGGACATCTGCACCTTCTTCCAGTGCAAATGGCCACTGACAAGCTTTGTTGTTTTGCATACAACCGTCTTTCACCCTTTCTCATACCATCAATCTAATTCACCTCCAAGCTCATACAGATGTGGAATGAAGTCAGAATACATTTTGATATCCCAGGCAATCCTGCCAAGCAACTGAAGGTGGTTGTGGAGCTGTGGTGGTTTCACACCAGCAGCTCAGCACAGCTGCTCTCACTCCCCCTCCTCAGAAGCGCAGAGGGAGAAAAGGGCTCAAGGGTTGAGATAAGGACAGGGAGATTGCTCCTATGTTATCACCATGGGCTACACAGACTTAGCACAGGGAGATGAGTGGGCAAGGTGGTGATGGGCTAACAATTGGACTGAATGGTCTCAGTGGCCTCTTCCAACCTTTATGATTGTACGATTAATGCAGTTTTATTGCCTACGATTACTAGATTAGAGTAGTGAGAATTAATGAACTAAAACCAGCACTCTCCAGGGGAATTGTTATTATTGGACAATATTATCATTTTCAGTAGAAATGTGAGTGATTCTTCAGATCTGATCATTCAATTCAGATGCCTTAAATATACACTTTTAGTAATATGCTCTTTAGAAGATGGAGTACAGATTCCAACAGAACAAACAACACCAATGTAGAAATAGGCATAAGTGCTGAAAGATTAAAACAAAGAAATGGAGCAAAACTTAAATATTTCATAGAGCCTATGGCATTTTGAAAATAGGTGTAATTCTTATGGGCAGGGATCAGCTGTCACCTTCCACAAGTGATATGACTCTCCAGAACGACAAAACTGAATCGATAGAGAATATACCATGAGAAGGATAATGACAAACCCTTATGTGCTCTGTTTCTAACAGGGAATGCCTCACTGCAGGCACTGTGCATACAGCTCCTGCTTTGGAAGACACTGGAGACAGACAAAGAACTGGTGACTCTACTTCTGTATGTGAGTTTCATAGGCCTTTCCAGCTTCAGCACATTTTACAACATTAAATGCAGCCATTTATCCCCTCCTTCCTCAGAGCACCCTTAACCGTGTCAGATTTACTGCTCTGCAAACAACTGTGTGCCTGCAGCTCGTGGGATGTAAAGCCACCAAAGCACAGAATGGTTCCTGCTCTGTACGTGTGTAACAAGCATGTGGAGCAATTTGCTCTTCAAAGTCATGAGAATGTAAGAGATTGGGGAGCAGTGCTGTCACACCCTGCTTTGCTCCAACATACACACCGTGCTCCATTTTATGAACACCTGAACTGCTCCCCAGGCTGCTGTGACTACACACAGGACTCTTAATAGACTGCCACAATAAATCAGATTCAGGACTTGACATATTTACAGCTTATCTATAAGAACAGCCAGTAAAGCAAACACACGACCTTTTTCTCCTCCTTCCTTCTCCCCACTGTGAAAACAAGGCTCAAAAACAACCTCAGAGTAGAGCCACGTTCTCTTAAGGCGAGATAACAGCACACACAACACAGGCAAGTCTGTATAGAACTATTATTGCTGAAAAAACCACCATAATAGTTTAGTCCAAGCACCATATGGCTGTGAGACAACAGCTGGGCACATTCCAGGTGGATTTTTCTTGGTTGTTTTTCAGGTGAGCTGATGGAAAGTGAAGGGAGCTGACAAAGGAAGGCCACCACAGGCAGGTAGGCCGCCCTTCCACATCAGCAGCAGGTTATGTTCGTTTAGCATTGCCGTGCATTGGCAGTACCCCACATTCATTAGGTCTACAGAACTGCTCTATGATCAGTGTACATCGATCACTGAACTGTAAGAAAGGAGCACGTTCTTACCTGAAGTTTCTGTGGTGCTCAGTTGTTTAACCAGGTCACCTCAGGGCCCGGCCCTGCTCTGCAGCTCCTTTCAGAAGCAGAGGTCAGGTGGTCACATCACTGCCACCAGCATTTCTGACAAACACCCACACGTCTTTATGTGTTAAGTAATAGGAAACTGGTCGCCTTCCAATTACTTGTAACCCACACGATGTCCAAATCCCAACGTTCAACTGACACGCTGCACTTCTCTAACATGGAGAAACAGGAATTGATGTACGCTGGCATTTCTGTTGGGCTGACAGGGAAAAACATGAGCAGCAAGCAGTCTGTTGAATGGAAGCTCATACAACATTCAGCATGGAAAATAACACTGCGATACTGCCCAAAACGCACACGCAGTAACTGCTAGAGCTTTCACGCTTCTGTCTGTTGTTAAACCTGGACAGGTACAGCTGAATGAATTGCAAATCCGAAGGAGAAAACCTATTATGAGTATTTCCAAAACAGGAGTGTGCTTTGAGGGAGCTCTTCCTTCCTGAAGGCCCAGCCCAGCCACAATACCAGGACGCTTCCAGATTCAGGCAACCACAGCCCTAACCCAAACTTCACTTAAGAGCAAGTCAGGACCTTATTTAAGATTCCAAAGAAACCACTAACAAGGACAATAACCCTCAGCAAACAGAATATTACCTCAGCTCCTGCTTTCCCCTCCCCCATTTTACTCCCTCAGGTTAATCACACTCAGCACACACAAATGGGTACTGCTGCCTCTATGCTCATACTCCAGGTGTTCCTGCTGCACCACAGCCTTAGGTGATGATTGCAACAGCTGTGCTGAACAGGCCAACGAGCATTATTTCCCCCCCCCCCCCAAAATCAGAGATATTCGAGTTCCAAAAATGGGAGCAAAAGACAAAACCATAATTAAGAACTACTGAAGAAAGGTTTAATTAAAAAAAATCAGGAATTCAACAGTGCCTAAATCTTTATTTTTTCATAACCTACATTTTTTTTTTTTCAAATTAGACAGTTTTACATTTTATGACACAAAAAGGAAACTTAAATTACTGATAGTTTACATGTAAGCTTGATTCCAGTCTTAATGGAAGAAGAACAAAAACAAAAACCCTCAAGAAGGCTTCCATATTACACTTGTATTTCACGAATTGGCAGCTGTTAGGTCTCCTTGGAAATCTTCGATTGTCTGCTGCTATTAGTGTAATAGGTTACAAAGCACATGAAATCCCTTAACTGTTCTAGCCGAAGGAGATACAGAGATAGGTATGCACCATTACAGTCAGCTGTTGCTCGTGATACACTGCACCACACTCCAACAAGGGCCTTTCTGTGACAACTGCTCGAGTCTTTTAAAGGATAATGCGGCAACATAAAACACTGCCACGTGTTTTGTCACTGCAGTGACAAATGTCAGCAGAGGGGGGTCTGGTCTGAAACAAGATTGAACTTTAAAAAGCCGCTTTTGTTGGTTTTATTTTCTTTTAATTGCTGGAAGAGTCTCAGATCCCACTTAACTCGCTTTCAAAATGCACCACCACATAATCCTGCGAGGTAAAATGCCGATTTTCATTACTGTATCCTTGGGCCTTTAAACTCAGCTACTGCTTTTGGGAGGCTTTTCCATTTAAAAGCCACATCTTAACATCTCTGTACACCGTAGCAACAGTCTGTGTGCAACTTCACAACTCTATTCCGAAAACTCCATTCTGTCATTGAGTGGAAAACAGATCTCCAAAGTAAAATGCAGTAGGATAAGTTGTACATGACACAGCTATTTGGCATGTCACTTTCTTCTTCTTCTTTTTTTTTTTTTTTTTCTTTAAAAAAGCTATAAAAACCACCTCAGAGGAAGATTTAAACTTTCAATGCAACAGATTGTTGCTGGGTAAGCAGTAATTACAGTGTATTGACCTAGCACAAATGGCAGCAGAATACATTAGAACAGCACAACACATCCTGCTGGTCTCAAGAGATTACCCTATGTACCAGTTGAGCACTACGCCTAGCTGTACACAGTCTGTAAGTAACCACTGGTGATTGTTTGCAGCTGGTAAGCCCTTCACTTTCAGCAGACAAACAAAGCAGAACCATACAGCCAGCCTTAACCATACACAAATCTAGCTACCACATTCACTGCCACCGGGGAAAGGATAAGCGCACCAAAATCCAACGACAGAACTAGTTGAGCTGTTTTGGTGATGTTGTCAGTCCTATCTCCCTCCACAGTTACTCACAAAGTGTGCTTTTTAAACAAGGAAAATCCATGGGTTCCAGCGCGCCCTATTTCAACCAATTGTGCAGCATACGACAGGCTGGATTCAACGAGTTACCGACTGATGCTCCTAACAGGAGATTGGTCAGAAGTTACCTCTAGAGTTACTTTACAGTTACTTTACTTCTACAAATCATACGCTGAGGAAAGCACTGATATTCTTGAAAGCAGACAAGTAAGCTTCCGTGTATATTTTTCTTAGCAGTCTAAAGTTCTTTTTCCCAATTCAATCTGATTTTTATTAATGACTTAAAATTACAGCTTCGATGCTAAGATTCACTATTTACATTGCAGAACACTTCTGAATTGGTTAAATCGCTTTTTAGAGGGTTCAGAAAACACTCGAGGGCTTTCAAATAAGACTTTCGTTCCATTTCCCTTTTGCAGTGAAGAGGCAGAGTCAGTTCAGCACACCAGAATAAAATAAGGAAAAGAAAAAAAAAAACAAAAAAAACAACAAATTAAAGTAATATTCAAACCACAACATTTAGTTTATCTACATCCAGCTCAACAGCAACATTTATAATATCAATAATTTTTATCAGATTTTTTTCTTTAGGGTACCTTTTTATATGTTCTGATTATTTACAACTGTACAAGCAAAGCACACACTTCCAAGTGCACATATTTAATACAGTATTGACTATTTGCATTTACAGATTTTTTTCAACAATCTGAAAAAGATCAACTGTTTAAGATCTTTAAGGTATATTACAAAAACTGCTGCTAGTTCCTGTACTACAGTATGTTTACCCAGTAAGACCAGTGACAATAGATACATACTGTAACTGAGTAATTTCTGTATTCCACTCACGCTAACCCTCAATGGGGTCAGACCTCATTAACTCTAAGCTGTCTTGTACAAAAGTTAAGGCAAAGTCATTTTCAAGTTTAAATAAAATTCAAGTCTTTAAATATTGGATGGAAATAATTCTTTAAAAAAAATCAGTTGTTTAAATAAACATTTTTGTGGAATAAACTGTACTGTCATAGTCAGCAGGAATGAGTTTAGTCTGAACTTCCTGCAGCTTAAACACTTAAAGAAAAGCTTTAGGCATTTTGAAACAAAAATAATTTATATTCAACTTTATTAGAAACTTGCTAATTTAGTGCATCCTTGTCCTTCAGAAAGCGCATCACTTCTAAAGTAAATAAGTGTGAGAAACCTCATCCCAGAGGTAATTATCAGGGATCTCTTCCTCCGCCACACAAAACAAACACCATTATCTCACATCTTGGACAATTTCAATCCATTTGCCAATGCCTGTAGTTACAGGAAGGCGTCAACACGAAGCTGACTGAGATATGAACTCTTTCAAAGAGCACTTGGGGCAGAATTTAAAAAAGAAAAGTCTACACAGAGCACAGGGGTAACCAGAACGTACAGCGCTGACTCAGTTAACTCCCTTACAAGCACAGGGAAGCTAAGGTTATCACGAGAAGGCTACAGTGCTTTCTCCTGATAACATCCACTAGTAGGCTTCACCACCATAGAAGCTCATGGACTCGGTTCTTTCTATTCACAATGTGCTTTGTATTTGCAAATTATAACATCAGTTTTATTCTGGAGTGAGGAGATGGTTACTTGCTTGCAGTAAGTCCAAAAAAAATAAAGGGAAGTGTTTTAGAAAGACTGCTATGGTGCTCCGTGGAATTCATTCTGTGTGTGCAAAAACATCAAGAAAAAAACATTAGGTTTTAAAAAACACTAGAAACAACTACTTGTTTAACCTAGAAGTGCAAGTTCGTTTGCTGACCTTTAGTACAGCAGCCCAATAAAAAAAATCAAGGTCACGTACTAATCTGTAGAACATACCTACTCCTTGCACCCTACACACTAGCTGCCGTTATCAGTCTTTTGGACACTTTAGATATGTACTTGCAGACCAGTTTATTAAAAATATTGCAGCAGCACGTTTCTGCTTAACAGTTTAGAAAAAACTCACTATACAGAGCTTGCACTCACACAGCCACAGAGAGGCTTCATAAAAAGTTGATTCTTCTTTTAAAGACAAATATTTTACATCCTGAAAAAAGAAAAGTAATCACACTAAGCTTCACCTCCAATTAAGCACCAACCTAAATGTAAGGTTTAGAACAACTATCCAGAAATATCCAGAAAAAAAAATAGAATGTTTGTTCAAGAGGGGGAAAAAGTATTTCACAGAAAAATAACTTGCAGGCATTGTTATATGCCTAAGTATCACTGCAAGCTCCTAACCAGCAACTCATTCTCAGGTATCTTAGTGGGAACATGGGTTTAATTTGTGGGAAGCAGACCTCTTTGAATCCCTCCCCGGTGCTAGTTTCACTGAGGAGATTTTGGAGGGGTACTCTGTTCTTTATTTAAGCGTTTGCCAACAGCTGGAGGGGACGATCTGCGTCCTGACTGTCTTCTCTGGTCTTTGGGTTGTCCTGGATGTGACTTCGCAGGAGGAGGTTCTCTGTTTTTCTCTATTGTTTCTGTGGGCTTTTTTTCTTCTTTCCCACATGCTACAGTGTTTGGCTTCTGTTCTTTCTGGGGTTGCAATGTAGGAGGATCTTTAGTTGTTCTCTGGCAAATTTCTGCATAACTAGGTTTTCGCAGTTCCTGTGAAACCAATAGCAAAACAGGACAACAGAGATAAAGCCTCCACAGGAAAAACAATTTAACTCATGAAAAGTCAAATATTTTGTCATAAACAACCACTGTGCTTAAATATGCAGAATACAATGTTTGAATATGAAGTTTACAGAAGTAGTACAGAAAATAGAATCATAGAATCACAAGGTTGGAAAGGACCTACAGGATCATCTAATCCAACTGTCCTCCCATTACCATAGCTACAACAAACCACTAAACCATATCTTGTAGTAGGAGCAAGAGACAAGGTAAATGCGACACAGTATTCCAGAAAAATGGGGTACTGTGATGGAACAAAAATTCCAATTCAAGTAAACTCTAAAACAATTGAAAGAATGTGAACGCTTTGGTTTAAAAACCAAAGTACATACCAGTACTTTTAACTAGAGGTTACTACCAAGTAAGAAGAGCGTTCAGGTAGAACTTCATGGGAAGTCACCTTGAATAATTTTTGCACTGTTAATTGCAGAACTAAAGTAATCATCACAGGCCACTATCATAGACTGATTTATGACACAGCTCTGTTTTAGCAGCGCTTTAGGGTTTATTAACACTTCCGCAATAAATCACGTCAGGTTGTGATTTAAGGTTTCTCAGTTCATATGATTTAGCAGCACTGGATAGCAATAGAAACAATATTTTGTTAAAGACACGAAACTGCATCATTAAGAAAAAGTGAAATAATAAGATCACTTACTATGGCAGCCCCATTGACTTGTACCGATTTACATGCAGTACTGAGTGTGGAAGAAGAAAGCCTTTCTGCACTCTGTGTCTCTCTCTGCTGTTTATCCACGACCTTGGATTCCCTGTAAAGCATCCAGCAGGAACAAAGTCAAGTGAACTGAAACTCGAGGACAAATGATCAACTTAAGAAAGGCTCTAGAACTGTATTCGACTATGACTACAACATTAGAGTGTGCCAGCAAATTACAGCTGTGATTGGCATTGCTTTTAAAAACATCAAATCATAAACAAGTAGATATTAGCATGGAACTTGACACAACCTGCAATTTGGGACATTCTAATAGCATTTGGCATTCAGTTCCCTTATTCCTGTTACTCAAACATCTGAATACAACTTGCAGTTTTTAAATCAGGTCTTACTGAAAACTTTACTATATGGACAATGTTACTACCCACCAGGATGATGCATTTACTCTATGCTTCAAAGCTACCTAAATACAAGGCAATAAGACATTCCAAGATATTTCTTTAATACTTGTTAAGATTAAAATACAACACTAAACTTTTGTCTGCTGGCTTATGTCTGAATCATTATAATGACACTACTCAGAAATTAAATAAAGAAAACATTTACTTCCCAATAACTGTTTACAGTGTCACATTTGGCTTTTTGATGACAGAAAATGCAAACGTGACTGAGAGTAGAATAATTAGAGATACACAGTTAAATTCTTACTCAGAAGACTGGGGTGGCGAAGGAGACCTTTCAAACGTCCTGGGCAATGTAGAAGCAGCTGGCAACAGCGGCTCGCGAGGAATTCCTGATGGAATAGTGTTTGTACTTGCATCCACATTAATGTTCTGAAGGAGAAAAAAAGGCAATTATAGTACCCAATTAATATGGTTTGCCCGAAGATTAACGCAATTCGCAGACAGTTTACATGTTAAAAATGTAAATTGACTAAAGGAAGATCCCAAATGGTCCAATATATTGACTAGATCTAATTTTTTTTTCCCTCTTTATAATTATTCAGAAACACAAATCATACTATCACTCTTCCACAAGGAGTCTGCAGCGTATTTCCTTTTGGGACATCTCTGGATGATAAAAATCACTTCTTTCAAACTGGGAATTATGCACACAATGGTGACAAAGTAGGCTTTGTATCTGTTTACATACTCAGTTTACTTACTACAACGGAAGTCTGCTGGCATTACTCACTAGAAATCGACTTTTGCAAAGCTTTAGCACTAACGTTACCTATCATCCCAATAGCTGGTGCTAAAACCAAAACAATCCTAAGAAAATGAAGTTTTTGCAAACTAGGATGTGACCGACAAGTCCCTATTCTTATGACTATAAAATAGTCTTTTGACTATTTTCTTATGACTATATCACAATTTGCTAACAAGCAGAAGAGGCTTTTTCTGTAGCTCTGAAAAGGTCTTCCTAATGTCAAGTGATATCATCCTTTCAGATAAAGGCCAAAGGGACCCAAGATACACACAACTTTAAATTGTCACAAGGAAGAAAAAAGCAATAAGACTTCTTATAGCTTGAAATATTCCTAACATTTTAACCATTTCACTTGTTTTTACACAGCGCTGGGTTTTGTACTGCTTCTGATCTGATTGATTCTAATACTGGAACTGATGTTAGAAAGAAGAGGTAGCAGTGGTAGGCAGAACACAGGAACAAAGACACAGGAACAAAAACAGAAGGAACAAAACCACCATCCACCTCCTCCTAAGGCCAGTCACCACACAAAGGTCACAAAACATCAGTCTCTTTTCCTGCTAGAAAAGAAAATTACATTTGATGATGCTTAAATCAGGCAGCATAGATTACTGCACCGGATCTAAGCATAGCTTTATCTGAAATCAAAGTAGAACATTAAAAGTTAGATGTTTAGAAATAAAATAACAGGTTCTGTTTGTTTACTTGCTATGATAGTAAGTTCCAAGGTTTGAAAACTGCAAGATTCTGAGCATTCTGGCTCGAATTCATTGAAACACACAGCTACATGGTTACGTGAGAACAGGTTCAAGTGAAGCAGACACACAAGTGCTGCTTTCAGGCCAAAAAAAACTCAGCCTCTGATCTGACAGAGCTACAGATCCCCAGTTAGAAAATGTGTGATGATTAACACCCCCTATTCCCCAGAGCTACTAAAAGAGCGCTACAAAGCAAGGATCAGAAAGACAGCAGGTCTGGGTAACTACTGCCGGAAATCATAGCACATAACTTGTCTCAGCTTCTGTACGCAGGTCTTAGTGATCTATAACAAGAGTAGAGCTGCATAAATCTACTTCAACATCTATTCACACTACATCATACAACACAAAAATCGCTGAGATTAAGAAGAAAAGTTCCCTGTGTAAATCGGCAAGATTCCAGCATTAGCCGCACTTATAGAGCGCAACTCCTTGGAACCATTTACTGTTATCTTATTCATTATTCATGCCAACAAGGAATGAGTGCAATCCCTCTCTTCCACACAGTGGTACAGACATTAACTCATGCACGGCAAAAAAAGAAACCATGATATGTGATAGTGCATTGTGGTAGTATGAACAGTGTCTGACTGACATTAAGACTGTCTTTAAAAGGGATAGGTGCAAATATATCACATTAAGAACAGTGCAAAGCAAGTACTAGAATCAGAGGAACCATGTGCTTTAAACTGTACTAGTGACAGCAGGTGCTGGCATTATGTTTAAAACCTGAAATATAATAGCTAAAAAGTTGCTTTATAAACAGTACTGTTAAAACATTTACAAGTATACAAGTCACAAGAACAGATCACAATCTGGATTACTGATTGACACTAAGTTAAACAGTGCTCTTATCATGGCATTATTTTGCATATTACCCCTAAACACAACCTTAGAATGTTGCTATCTCTTTTCTCATCAAGAGACACAACAATTGTCTGTATGATCTGCTCTGGATGGAGGCTGCCCTCTACTTCCCCTTCCCCTTGCCAACAAATGCCCTCCCAAACAACCTTAGGCACACCAAGAAAAAAAACATCTTTCTTCAGTCTAAGTTAACACTAGAGCTAACAAAATAGACAGTATAAGCCTCCTTAGCCTGCACTGGTCTGTAGCACACAGGGTTGTATCACTCTTGATGGAGAACATACTGACACACACAGGTGGGCATGGTAGAGGCAGTTCTAAGAAGGGAATCTAAGAACAACTACGGAACGTTAATTTTCAGCTGCATTTCGACTACCTCTACAGAGCAATGTTTGGTTGCCAAATCATTCTGGTATATTTTTATCTTACTGAGCAACGTGACAACTCTTGGATACAGCTTGTTTTGATATCAGTTCTTGTTCCAGCTACGATGTCTAGTGCACTAAGATTATGTAGGCAGCTTCTTTATATTTCAGTGGTTAGAAGTTTGTCACTTCAAAATATTTCATACACAATCCATAAGTCTGACTTCTGAACAGGAGGAAAATTTACCATTTATTTTTTCATGTGGGTCTATCAAAAAGGCCATTAGCAACAGTAAAGAGCACATTTCCTGATCTCTGCTATTAACATCTACTTATGTCAGTACACAAGCTCCACAACTTCTCTGAAAGAAGACCCCAATATTCTCAGGTAAGAGTGGCACTTCTCACGACTCATGAAACTGCAAATTTCTTCTACATACAGGACACCCAATTTGAAGAAACAAGAGGGACGATATTCTGTTAATTTTGTTTTCCCAATAAAAATGAACACTGGCTACTCACTCTTTCTTTAGTCGTTCCTATTACCACATTGGACAGTCTGTTTTCAAAAAGGTCTTCGGTCTTTAAGTTGCCAGCAGCCCCAGGTAATGGAGGAAAGCTAGATAAACCCAATTCGAAGCTAGGAGATGGAGGTTTTGGGGGTGGTGGAGACTGTGTTTGGCCTCTCTGGAACAGAAACAACATACTGAGATTACCACAATGGATTAGTCAGGAAGGTCATAGGACTCAATGACATTTTGCATTTGATGCAAAGCCCTAAAAAGAGGCCCATCCCACCCCACTTCCCAGGAAAACTACACAGTATCCAGGAATTCATTTTCCATTGGTGCTCTTAAAATATTCTATTATATTTTAAATGGGATGGTCTAGGAGCCTTACAAATTTTAAATGCTTAAGCTTTTGCACTACAGTTAACCCTCCTTCCTGACGCTTCCTTCAAGACAGATGCTATACTGACACAGGAAAACAGATGTTAGATACCATGATAAAATGAAAATAAAGTCCATTTATGTGCAGTTGGTACCTTTCTACAAGAATGACAAGAGTTAAAGAGCATCTTAATCATGTTTAGATACACTAAGAAACAGCAAGATAACACGCTTTGTCTGTAGTGCAGATAAAGACAATTTTCATCCAATTTCATCAATATGAAAAATGCAAATATAAGCATTAAATTATTTTTTAAACACAGAATTTTTCTAACTAGAGCTAAGAGGAAAAAACAACATCACAGGCAAATACATTATTGGGTTATTTAGAGAAGAGTTAAATGAGTATCACAGGCAAAGTCCACTCATGAAGACTACTTGCAAGAAGTTGTAAAACTTACATACATTGAAAAACTAAAATTCTTTTGTTATGTGCTTTAACTGAAGTTACCCATTGATTCTGCCTATGTCATTTAATCAAAAAGTAACTGTGTCCTGACTGTGCTAAGATCTCTGTTTCAGAACAGTCAATGCAAAGTGATATTTAAGATAATTCCTATGTTGAGATGGAGTTACTGGTACATTGCTAATATGGTCTCAATGTGAGAACAATGCTTCTGAACATAGAATGGGAAAGGTGTCACATTGCTTTCTTTCTATGCTCTCCCTTTTCAGTAAGAGCAATAAAGATATAAAACAACCCTCAAGGTCCCATCTCAAACTGTATTTTATGTCAGTAAAAATGTGAAACATTGAGAAGTAGGGAAAGAATAGAGACAGAGGCAAGAACAATAACAACTCTCATAGATGCTACTGACCGAGCATCCCCCTCACAGCACAGATTTTGAGCATTACAGCAATGAAGGCTAAAAACTGCCCAAATAAGGAGTCAGATAATCTGTCAAAAGGTTGTGGGGAGAAGCTATGCTTTCCTAGCTCAAATCCTAAGAGGGACAAGCTTTTCCTTTCCAGAACAGCATTTCAAATCACAGCACTTCATTTTCAAAAACAGGACAGAAGTCCTGCAATAGATACTACTTCTAGATACTCCTAAATAGACAGTCCTGAAAAGACATTGTAAGAGAGAAGTAGTCAGGATATATTAATGACTTGAATTAGAAGGACTAGGAAAAAACTTAAATAAAAATTAAGCTGCCATCTGCATAAAAGTCTGAAGCCGAATTAATACAAGTTGAGTAATTATATCTATGGCCTCAGACACTACAGATTAAATATTAGTTGGCCAAAAGTCTAGAGTGAACACAACCAAACAGGCTGCAGTTAAAGTCTGCTGCTGAGAAAAGGAAACAGGAGATCTCCAACGAAATCATGAGTTCAGTTTTAAAAGGTGTTTTAACTTTATATTTAGAGTCAGTTGATTACAAAGAGCCTCTCTGTTCACTAGCTGTCCTAGGTAATCCCTTCTCTTTCCACTCATTTATACGTCATTCCTAACCTGTACTGCTTCCTTGTTCTTAAAGAGGGAAAAAGGGGAAAGTTGATAGAAAAAACATCAAGTAGCTCTGAAAGCACAGAATAAACTAGTACTGACAACCCCATGTGTAATCTGATCTCACTAGCTTTAACAAATTTGCCAAGAACCAAAAGGAGCCACTTGTCCCTTTCATACTTTCTAAAGCCCCAGTGTTCCTTTCATCCACATCCCATTAAGCCACACAACAGCAGGAGGCACTAATGCATAAATGCAACTGTTCCAAACCTTTGAGAAACAGTCAGAATTCATGAAGTGATGTTACTTTGCATCTGTTAATAATAAAACAATCCAGTAAGACTTCATGAAGTCGGTAAAACCATGTGTGGCAAAAAAAATGAATTGCCAAGAAGAACTTAAGTCCTACAAAAATTTATTTTTCTTCTACTCACTGCCCAGACCAGCCTTTCCAGGCATCAAAACTATTTAGATATTCACCTTGAATTTAAGTTCACAAAACTTGTAGCATTTCAAGCATTAGTGGTTCTAAATATCTCTGTGCCAATTATGTATGGAAAAAATCAACCTTTCACACTCCATAAATAGCAAAGATGACAATGTGGGTCCTGAAAAAAAACAGCTTTTTGTCCATATTGCACTACATTTAATTCCTCTCCTCTGAGTTTGGATAGGAAGGGAAAAGCAAGGAGAGGTGTTAGATTTAACAAATAGAACTGACCACTAACATAACTAATATTCTAACTATGTGTTATATGACCTGATCTATAAAATATTTCTCATGATCTACATGAATGATAGTCAAATTTCAAGGGTTTCAAACTTCAGGCACTTGGCCCTTTGTGAATGCGCACAGTCATGCTGACAAAATAACAGTAAAGCAGAAGTTATCTGCAATGGCAAAAGAGCAATCTCAATTTTGTCCCTGAATTCCAGAAGTGTGGAAAATTATCTCAGATATCCAACTGCAGAAAATTCACGTGAATTTAATGAGCTGCTATCTTCAATCACACAGTTTGTGGGCAACAGCTTATCTTATCTACTATTCCATATAATAACCATGACATTGCCTTGTTACCCTTGTTACTTTAATTACAGTTGAATACAATCATGAAACTCACTGTGAATTTGTCCTCCCTTTTCTTTCGGTAGCCGTATGAATTTTTCCTAAGGGAAAGAAAACAGTTATCAGAACACTGCCTTGATGTGAGTAGAACACAGGTGAAATTAGTTCTAATTATTATTTCACCTTCATTCTAGAGGAAAAAAACAACAACTTTGTTTCAGGTAAAGATTTCTAGCAAGCTCATTAATATAAACATACAGATTTCTATGACGTCAGTGGAAGAATACACTGGTTTCAAATAACTGCTGAGTTAAACGTGTATCTCAGTGTCAACTGCACAGAACCCCCCACTTAATTCTACATTGACAGAAGTCTAATGCAGGATCATCTGCAAAAGACTCTTCCAATGAAGACAACTACAGGGCACACTCACCTTCCTCGACCTAAACCAGGAGACGAGTCAACGCTGGTCTGTTCCATCCGCCCAGTTCCTACTTCCCTCTTGGTGTAACTCGTAGTAGCGTTCTGCATCCGTGTCCTGTTTTGTCCCGGCTGCCGCGTCTGTGGACTCCTGACGCCATTGATTAAACGATCAGCAGAAAAGTTGAATATTGTAGGACTGTCTAGAAGCCCAGGTCCCCTTTCTGCACTGGGTATTGTATGTCGTATATGGGACTTGCTAGGATTCCTACAAATTCAAAAGTCATTTCAACATACGTACTATGATAGAGCTTCTGAGGCCTAAGTCCACACACAGAATTCAGAAGAAGCAAAATCTTCAGCCCTCTGTTGTGTATTTCAGTTATAAGAACAACAAATACTCATTTTAACAGGCCTTGTGAACTATTATGTTAGCTTTTCCATTGTACTTTCAACTATGGTGTAACTAAAAACTACTTCAAACTGAAAATACCAAATCAATAATCCCGCTGGTCACTTGCCATTGTTCAGAACTATTTTATCTGAGTATGTTAAATTGTGGAGCAGACAAGTTCCCAGCTTTCAGAAGGTCTATCTTCATCTAGAAACAGCATCCTCACTAACAATAGCAAAACCATCTGGCTTTTGGCATCACTTAACCTTGCATCAAGTTCACTTTTACAAGTATTTTCAAGTTGCTGGTGTTTCTAAAATGAGCAGATTAAAACCTCACATGCCAGGTAACTGAGTAGTATGTGTAGCAATAAAAGATAGCTGTACTTGCCTGTTCCTGGGAGGGTACTGTCTGAGTGTAGTCAGTGGAGAAGCAGCAGGCTTGAAGGTCGGAGATGTGAATCCATTGATAAATCCAGTATTTGGAAATGGTGTTACCTTAATAAATAAATAAAACGCAAGCTCATAATCAAAGTAAACTGAGCATTTTCTCTTAAACTTTTATTTTATACCCTTTTATGCGGACAAGTATTTAATAGAATGCTTCCAACAGTAATAGAGCATTTGCCCAGCGTCTCGTAACTAAATGTTTCATTTGAGAATACTGACACTACATTGAAAAACACTGAGCTAAAACTCTCAGCTGTAAGTAATGCTCCTATCTCACACTACACTGTGAAACACATCTGTTCTCTAATATGCATCTGTATTTCTTATTTATATGCAAAATAACCTTAATATGAACCTTCTCCATCTGTTGTCATCTTCCACATGACACCTATATAAAGCCAAGAGAGCAAGTATATGTTACGTGCACCTGATCATCTTTGCTTTGCAGCGCTTCACATGTGATTTACTGTCTTGTTCTCTGAAGAAAAAAGCATTACTAAAGATTTGTTGGGTTGTGGGTACGTGCCAAGGTCCGATACTGACGAGATACCTCAGTATGAAGCACGTTCATAGTAACTTCCCCAATCTCACTAGCACGCTCTTCTTTTGTTTCATGTCTAAATGAAACATACTCAAACATTACTATGAATAACAGCAATTGCTTGCCATTGTCTTCTCTCCACATAAATAAAATGCAGAACAGTAAGACAACATTTTCAATTAATGTTTACATCATGCTCTGGAATAAACTTCAATATAGTACCTTCCAAACATAATTAAACGATGACAGGGACTACGCCTAATACGGCACTCAGTTTCCTACAAATGGGTCCTGAAGCTAATTCAGCCTTTCCTACAACAGTTGGAACAGACCACTAATCAATAAAACAAAAATCAAACACAAGAGCTTCCATCCCAAACTACTGTTTGCCTAACCTAGTACGTCTGACAGCAAACACAACCTTACATTGCAAAAATAGACACTTTGGAGATTAATGAAAGAAAAAAGTTTTATGAAAACATTAGTTTGAAGTGGTTTCTCCTTTGGTATTTACAACTTGAACACAGTAAAATTCACATGAAGTGAGCAAACAGCTACTGAAAGAGAATGGTGACAAAGGATGTAGAAAAGGAAAATAACTCATTTAACTCAAGTGACATTAAGCAGTAGACATCCTTTCCTTCTTTAGATGGACGAATGATCTCTTTGTGGAGAGAAAAATGTTCATTTTCCAACAATACCAAAAACGATAATTTACACACACACAAAAAACACTCAGTTCCTCAAACATACACCTATTTTTAAAAGTACCACAATCCAGCTTTTTCTTCAAATGCCATTAGGTACTTTATGAGGTAGTTTATGAAGTAGTACATAATTTTCCAGTTTGGAAGTCATGTTGCCACACTCTAGTTTGAGAATTAAAACTATTTCCACAAATACAGAGCACTGAACCTCAAATTAGAGTTGAGGAAGTTCTGTCATGGCATTTATGATGAAGCAGAAGTGGATGGAAACTTACGGTACACGTGTACACAAGTCTATATGCAAACTCTGATCCTATCTCATGTAAATTATTGCAAGTGTCATGTTTCTTCTTGGTCCCTATTCTCCTCACAAGTAATTTATTCCCAAATATAGATCTTTCTATTGGTATACAATCACCACAAAGGTTCAAGAGAGATCACACTACATCTATGTATGCAAAATGTAGCCAAATGCCAAAAAGAAATGCATCCAACTAATGACAATATGCTGAAACAGCAGTCAAGACAATGCTCTATCAGTTAGTTCTCTGTTTTTACTAAGAAAGATAAGAGATCTTCAGTACTAGCAAACCTTTGGTCTTCCCCCAGAAGCCAAGACTAGTAAGCTTATAGGGGTACAAAAAGTTCCAGGATGACATAAGACAGATACACACAGTGTTGTGCTTGAACCTGTGGTCAGTTAATCTACATCTTCTACACCAGTGCCATCTGATTATTCCAGTATCTCACAGTGAAACTGTATAGTAGCCAATTGTAGCATTTCTAGGCAAAGAACTGCATTCATTTTAGTTGCTGCTTAATAAGGTGGCTGTCTCTTGGAAAAAACAGAGTTCACTGCACTACTTTGTCTCCTCCACATTCTTTATGCCCCTTACAAAGCCTTCCCCTGCAAGGGCTCTGGCTGCCTTTCTTATATGTGAAGTGTTCAGCACACCAACTTTTTAATTAGTTTGCTGTTCAGTACACAGGAAGTTTGCTCAAGTTTGTTCAAGGACACTTTAATCCTCTGCCAAAAACCTCAAAAAAGCTTCTAATTTTGAGCGCTGCTACCCTAGTTTCTTTTAGCTGCAAGCAAAGAGGCACTTATGGAAGGGACAAGTGGGTTCTAATACAGGACATCCTCAGTCCCCAAGTCATTAACTGAAAATCATATTCATATTAGTTTTCACAGGATGACAAAGGAAGATGAGAAACAGAGAAAACTGTTACAGTGCAGAAGCAGCACTGCAGGATGCAGTGGATGCCCCAACAGAATATATAAAAGTACTTACAGCCACCACTCTAGCTCTAAAAATCATGCTTTTAAGAAATTTCAATTAAAAAAATTAATCACTTTCAGAGCAAATTTTTTTTGAAATAACAAAAATTGTTTGATATTTTATTACAAAAAACAAAGCATCCACAAAGCATTTTGACTCAAGAATGCGTCAAATGGGGCAACTAAGATCAAGATGCTACATTATCCCCCCTTACATTATATGAAATTTACTCACTACGTAGCAGAACTCTGACATTCACATACATATCCTAGTTTCAGTTAAATAAGTTCTTTAAACCATTACAGAAATCAATTTTTACTTTGCCATTAACAAAAGAAAGCTTTGTGAATCTCTCAAAAGAACTTCTGCCTCAAAAACTAAAAAGTCAAGAAGAGAACCCCTAGTCCAGTTTGACACCAGATGTTGTTCTCAATTGATCCTGTAAGTCATGGGGGAGAAGTGTGAATAACTGCTTTTCAAGAAGAATCTGCATCTTAATCTCATTTTCAGGATAATTCTGCTTCCCAGAGCACAGCTCAAAACTATACAACAAAAATACCAACTCTAAGTAGAACAAAACTGTTTTGTAAGCAAGAGACTTACCAATGAAGGGTCAAGGTAGCTGTGCGTGGTTGACCAGGTCTGTGGAGCGATTAAACTGTACAATGGAAACTGCTGCTGGGGACTGTATACGGGAGGTAAGTAAAAGGATGTTGTGTAACGCTGCTGTGTGTAGATGTTCATATCCAGAGGTCTATATCCATTCTTTGGCAAAAATGTGTTTATAGCTATTGCCTTTGCTTTTATCCTTGCCTGCAAAGGAGATAGATTATTTATTACAGCAGCCTTTCAGATTTAATCAGGGTGGTTCAAACTAGCGGATCTCACACTTGACACTTGTCAGTCATTGCTTTCTCCTTCAAGGAAGGCAGGAACAGCTGAATGCTTCCCTGCTGATGCTGGGTTGAACATACTGCTGCCAGAAAGGAGGAAAAGGAGAAGTATAATAGCATGCACTGCATTTCAAAACCAATCAATAGGTCAAACGTTTGCTGAGATTGGACCACCTTAATCCACATTAGAAAACATTAAGTGGAACCCCACAAAAAAAATAGAACATAAGCACAAAAATGAAATAAAGCTTTATTTACCTTAATGGGTTTTCCTTGGAAAGTTTTCACTTCTTCTCTAAGGTATCTGTAAGCCTTTAAAAAGTCATTGCAAAATTTGTCAGATATAATTTAAACAAAGGCAAGTAAGTTTAGACAGGGTAAGGCAAACAATAATTCTTGAAGGGTCTGTTAATGTTAGGCTACAGAAAACCCTCGTATTTAATCTGCATTTGGCGAGATTTAAGTTATCACCGCAGAAGTGCTTCAGTAGTTTTAAACAAGATTTTCAGTCTTACAAATAAAGCATTTCAATGCGTCATGTAAAATATCAATGCTCTTAACACACAAAATTATTGCTTTGGCCAGGAAGCCAGGATATGCAAACAAGATAAAACTTAAAGAGTTATATTTAATAATGCTGATAACTGAGTATTAGCTAACGGGAAGCATTAATGTTTAAAGGATTTTTTTTTTAAGAGTTCTTATACATTTGTAATACAGCTTACGACCCAGTTAATCCTCCCTTCATTTTTCCCATTTTCTGTTATATTCTAAAATGCATTAAAAAAAGCATTACCTGCTGTGCATCAGCTTCTGATTCAAATGTGATGAACCAGTTGTCATTATAGGCAAACTCACAGTTGATAAACTTAGGCAAATTATCTCCTTTGAAAAGTGCTTCAACCTCCTAAGGAAAGAGATTTAGACAAAAAGAGAGAAAAGTGTGTGAGAAAAAGTAGGAAAAAACCAGCAGTTTGAAGTATGATAACCTAGAATTCCTTGTAAGTACTTGTCATCTTATAAAACAGGAATTGAGGAGAGCAATTGTTCTGAAGTTCAAATGTTAACTCTCTAAGCTCCCCATTAGTTAGGAGCAATAAAAACAAGCACTGTCTAGGCCATGTCACAAGAAGTTTCTTGTTTCCTTGAGATTGGGGGGGATAAGTAATTTAGGTGAATGAGAGAGACAAATTTGGCATCAAGTGCAAATTCTTCTGCAAAGCTGTTCTATCTTTCCTATCTCTACCATGCCATATCGCTACCATATCACTACCAGCTACTATCACTTTCTTGGCCCCTCTTATCATGAGGCACCAGCATCCAACAGGTGAATGGTGAATTTCCCTTGTCTACAAATCCATGGAATCATGGAAACCTGCCCATACTGCACAGGACAGGAGACTGCTGCACTTTTGGCAGAAGTTTGGACACGCACCTTAACTCAAGTGGCTACAGATGGGTATATCTGAGAGCAGTACTTGATTTTTTCAGATAATATAAGTGCTAATTTCTATATAAAGAACACATCTTAAGACTTTATGAAATTATTTCACATACTATTTATTTTTGTCACTGAACGGAGACAAGCAGCATCAATAAGCAATTCAGCTTGGGAAGACTTGCAGTTGTAACATGCCGCTTAAATAATGCCTGCCCATGCTAAGCCAGAAAACATATCCCATTAAGTTTGAAAGATTAAATCTAAAATTGTCAGACTGGAAAAATCCAAACACAGTACATAAAATACTTCACTAAAATCACCTATTTCGAAAACAAAGACTACTCGTAACTTTGCTAGCGTTATTTTTAAGCATTTAAGAGAGACTACCTAATGCTAATATATCCAACATGATAAACCAGTGACAGCAAGAAAAGCAATTCAAGATATTAAAAGCTAGGCAGTCTTGGAAAGGCTAAATTTCATTTAGAAATTTAAAAGCAACAGGTATTTTTAAGCAATGCTTATAATGCATTTAACTTCTTCCCTCTGATTCCTTTTAGCACCTTGTTTTATGCTTCTGTATATCAAGGCCATTTACCTTACTGAACATTTTCAATGTAGCAGCACTACTTACACCTTCAGAGAATCTACCTCACTACTCTTACACTAGTTCCATAAGCTAGCCGGGATCATTAGCAACCTGTTTACACCTTTACCTTCAGCATTATGGAAATATCTGCAAAGCTTTTAAGTACTTTAACACAAAAAGATGCAGCAATGATGTTTTCCATTCTAAGACTTATCTCCCCTCAGTTTTGTTTGCTATTTATCCAAGTAGCCAAGAGCTCAGCGCGTACAGAGAAGCCAGAGTCTGAGAAAACAATGCTAATCTCTACTGAACACAGCCATGTCAGTTATTCAGCCCTCTGTAGAGCTACAGATTCTACTGCAGTATTCCTGTGAGTGACATGCTTCTGTCAAATACTTGCTATTCAGTCTCTACTAAGACATGGAAACACAGTTAGTAGTTAAGAAACACAATATTCCTACTGAAAGCTGGAGAAAAAAAATAAAATTCTAACTTCCAAATCTTATATGAGGACAATTATTCCTTATCGAACAGTTACTCACTTCAATGGGGGTAGATTCAGGAACTTCACGTAAAATCACAATACAGCGATTCTGATTTGGCCTAACTTTCTCTCCCTTCTCATCCACTTGGACTAAAGGCAACGCTAAGAGAGAAAAGAAACATAACTTTAGTTGTCAGCAATTGTAACAACATGGCAGATAGGATGAAGCTGTGGACACGGTTTTACAGTACAAAGTTGTTAGCAATGAATATTTTTGAACATTTAACATTAAGAAACAATAGAAGTCAGCTGATAATTTCAAATATGAAACAGAACAGACATTCTTTAATCTCTCCAAATCCTTCCCGCTCTTTCAGATTAAGAAAACCCAATTCATTAGCTATTCCTTTTAAGCTGCACATCTAGTCTTGTTCTTTCTTTATTCCTACCTTAGTGGTAACACTCAGTTGCCCCTTCTGAGAAATTAAATTCACGTTATTCTTATTTACATAGATAGTTACTCAATATTTCGTATGTGAAGTAGATCTCACTGTAAGCGCGATAGTCTAAATTTGAAGATGCTTACTCTATTTTAAGCTTTATAGGAAAAGGATAACATTTGACTGCAATATGACAAACAACAAAAAGATACTGAAAATCTTGATTAATAGAGTCCTACAGCAATGACCAAAATGCTTTCCAGTACTGAGCAATTTTTACTTACATCTCAGCACTTCAACAATCAAATCCATATCAGTACTGAGTTTCTTGACATGATCGAGGTTTGCTACTGTCATTATTGGCACATACTGATCACTGTCCATCTGTGATATAAGGTACATGTCACTGGCAAGATTTTCTCTGTTGGGAGAAAAAAAATAGGGACATGTCATAGACATAACTTTTTTCTGATCTTTAATAAACTTGAGACAAAAGCTCAGTATTGAACAGTAGAAGGCAGACTCCTGCAGTAAGCTGTGTTTTCAGTGTTTTCACCTGTTCTCCAGCACATTCACTTACCACGTTCATTTGTTTTGCCTCATAGAAACTATGAAAATGGTATTCTTCCCCTCCCACCCCCTTCATTCTTCAGTATCAGCATCTTCCCGTTCAAGCAGCACTTTACCCCCACAAGCATGTAACACTAAAGCATTTAGTGTTTCAAGTGACTATAAATGATGATGCAGGAGTACACAGATTAGAAATTGTTCTGTGTTACTAAAATAGGTGTTCAAGATTCATTATTATTATTAAACGCGATACAAGCCCTGAGAACATATAGGTATGGGACCTTGTTAGTTGTCCACTAGTCTGCTACATCCATACATACCTAGATAAGCAAAATTCCAGTGTTTTTTTCAGTAATTCTCGTAGATCTTCCTGACCTTCTGGCAGCAACTGTTCATTTCCACCTAAAGTTTAATAAAAAGTTTCAAGTCTTCAAATTTGAAACAGCTTTAGAAGAGCAGCTTCAAACATGACACTAAATACTGAACCCATTTAACTCACATCTGTCTTTCAGTCTTATGAAATTAACCAGTTTCTGGCTGACTAAACCCAAGAAAAAAGCAAGCAAGCAATGCAAGCAAGCAAAGCAAAGGCAAATCCTGTCTCAGTCTCAGCCTTGCTTTAAGTTCCTAATACAGTAATTCAGAAAAGTCAGTTTCAAATCAACAGAAACACCCAGCACATTTTGCTTTTCCTCACCTCTCACCTCAGTTCAAATAGTAATCCTATACGCATCTAGCAGACGTTCAGTCCCATGAAATATAAGCAGTTTAATCCTTACACTAATTTCCAGAAGTTTCTTAGAACATACCATCTGGTATAAACTACAACTGTTAACAACATTAGTGAACCAGGGAAGTCAAAGAAATGAGACTGAGTTGTTGCTTATGTTAGAGTTTTAAGAAGAAGGTGGATCTTTACTTCACCACATTAATATCTGTGAAAGTATTAAGTGAATTTTACCTCTGTGCCTGACCCAAATATGAAGCTTTAGATATGTACATATTTCAGTGTAAACACGCTAAGGACCTGCATTCTAAATAACATTTCAGAAGACATGAATGAGTTGCATCCACAAGTTATAATTGTTTCTGTACAGTAGCTCAGGAGGCCAATCTTGTGGAAAAGTCTGGTTGCAAACAAGCCTAAGCCCAAAACAAAAAGGAGATGCTTTCTGTTACCTGTCTGGGTGGTTTCATGCATAGACTCATACTCAGAATGATCAAGAGCCAAAGAGTTCATATCTGTCTGGTCTGACACCAAAACAGCTGGCGATGACTCCTGCAGCTCTGTCAGCACCGCATTCTGATGCTTTTTGTCACCATCTCCTTTTGCATCCAGTCCTGCAATGGAGATCAGAGAGGTAACACTCACTTTCATACATTCAAAAAATCTTCCTTCTGATTGCAGTAACATCACATGAGTAGTTGAGATCAAATCTGAAGTGCTAAGATTTGCCTGCATGGTAGCATTCAATTTTTTAAACTATGAAATTGAAAAGGTTCTGCACTGAATTTTAACCCTTGCTTGAGCAACAGCTGAAGACAATATGATTTTTACCTTCTTTACACGAATCTGGAGGCTGGTCAGGTATTTCTTCCCACGTTTTGCTCACGCTACCATCAGTGGCACCACTTGCTTCCAAATGTAACATATGATTTCCCCACACCTTTGCATTAGGATTTAACTCGGAAACCTTGGCTGACTCCTACAAAAGAATTTTCTTTTGGTTACACACTTCATGGATACACAGCACATACCTGTGTGCTTATATGTACATAGTTACAAAGAACAGTATCAGATGCACATCTCAATATAAAAACATCAGTTTTTTTCATATCTGGGTATACCAACTCAAGTCCAATAGTAATTTCAGGTACAAAAGTAACTTAATTGTACAGCACAGAATTCATTGCTCAGATTACAAAACACCAGAAAAGATCAGCCAAGCAGCAAACAAGAACTCATTTTTTGCTTCTAACAAACTAATACAACTAGTACTAGCCTAGTAATTGTACTGGACTTTAAGCAGGTCTCTAATATACATTAACACTGACAATGGTTTCATTCTGTTTCTGCAAAAGAACATTTAAAGAAGAAAATATAAAACCACGCTTGGTCTCCCTTTAGACTCAGTCGCGTGCAAGAGTTTTAAGGAAGTATTAGGTAAAAATGGATACAATGAGATATAAGTAATAAGTATTGTTATTGACAGAAATAAGCAGAGTATTAATAAAAATTTACTATAATTTTTTCCCATATAGGAAAAAGGAAGGAGTTAACAGTTTCAGTTAAACAATTTCCATCTACCTCCTTTGACCAGGACTAGAAACAGTTACATTTAATGGTAATGTATGTTGATATATAACCACTATATATATATGGTTATATTTGCACTTCAGAGACTGCTCTCTGCAGTGCCAGCAACTACAGTATTTTCACCAATAGCACAAGACAGTTTTGTCTTGTTTTGCTACCGCTCAAGCAAAATGTATGAAGTTATTCCATGCCCACATCTCTGGCACATGTTAATATGATTACTGTGTTGAGAAAGAGCATTGCTCATGAAATCAGATACTATTTATACTTACTTTCATTTGTTTAGTGAATTAAGGGATGCTTCAAATATTACCTCGTTCAGGACAAGCACTTCAAATCTCCACAAAGCTTTGATTATTCCAAACATTCACATCCAGGCTATTATCACAGTGTGTGGAAAACATAGCCAAAATGTTTAAAAAAAAGAAAAAAAAGAGGAAAAAAAAGAAAAAAAAGAGATCCAAGGAGAATGATCTCAACTTCAACGCATGTACTGAGTGACAGAGAAAGCGCTGGTAAAACATGTTGCACATTGATTCTTCCATAGTAAGGATTCAAAAACGACAGCAAGTGCTACTAGTTTCCATTTTATTAAATGCAAACAGCTTCCCCAGCAGATAAACTTAAGTGCTAATGCGATTTGCTTCTGGCACTTCAACTGCTGGGCAAGGTCAGAGCAGCTGCTGTAACATGGTTGGTACGGAGAACAATAAAACACAGTAGCTCTGCCCAAAGGCGGAGGATGAAGAGCAGCAGCTGCCACAGGTTGGGTTTGTTTGTTTCTTAACCCAAGTAGCCAAGACGCAGTCTGGCTCATCCCCCATGCTTCTCCTGCAGTCATTTGTTTCCACAGCACTTTGGAAAAAGACCTCTGGAAAAGAGCAAAAGGTTTCCTAACTGCTAGCAAGCAAGAACTTTAAGACTTCAGGAAATCCACACACATCTTCTCCAATATGAAGGTAAAGAGCACAGTTAACTGCCTTCCACACAGTGAAGTGTTCACCTCAAGTTCATCAGGAACTGAGAACTTGCAATCAAGATACCTCACCCAAGGCATTCAAGGTTTCAGACAAGGAAAACAATCAAAAATGAAAAGAAACATCAATATTTGGTCATATTTTAGACTCTTACATTCTGCTTTGCTTTGCAAAGGGAAGAAATGAGAAGCCAGCTTCAGGATAAAATAAAACCAAACATATGAAAAGTTAACTACTTAATGAAAACATAGTTTGACTTGGTTGATTTCAATTTAAGCTCCAGCCTTAAGACTTAACATCAAATCACTTGTGTAGAATACTTACACATTCATCTTTATCTTGCCAGTCCCAAATACCAACATTCTCTAGAGCCAGCAGTTGATAAGGGTATCTTCCCACTGCATACGAAGCACCTGTTAGATCCTCGGGTTCGTTCTGGAAGCTTTCACCATCTATATATTGGCTGTCATTCTTTACAGTTCCGTTAAGAATTGCATTATTCCATAAGAAGCCCATCAGGAATTCACCATTACCAGTAGTGATAGTGTCAGCAAACAGCCCATTTGTCAGATCAGCGCTGCCACTTGGGACACTTACAAGATGTGACCACATTTCAACTTGGGGATTTTGTCTGTCCAGTTTATAGGAATATCCTTGGTTACTTGATACGTCTTCCATTGGATCTAATACGCACTCTTCACTTTTCACTCCCTGAAATCCTCTGGCAACAGCACAAGTACTGTGAATTTCATATGAAGGAGTAGCAGCATATTTGTCTACCTGCTCTGGGTCAACAGAAACTCCAAGCTCTTTGTTTGAGAAAACCTTGTGATCTGACTGCATGTGGTCACAACTTGTGGTCGAGTCTTTCACAGGATCGTTTAATATGTAACCGGCATCTTTTAGTTCAGTAGTCTCAGCTTCTGGCTCTAAATTCCCAGTGGTAAAAGCTTCCACAGCACCAGATGACAAACTAGAAACAGTGAGATTTTTCTCCTTGGAGTGGATACTGACACAGTGTTCTACTTCATTCTGAAGATCACATTCATTTATGCCACATACACTTTTTTCAGGAGTTTCTGGTTGTATTTCAGTAAATGGATCAAAAGAAACTTGAGTATTCCCAAATTCTGGTTCTGGACTGACATGGTTAGAGCTCTGATCCTCTGCCACTGGTTTATCATGATCACGAAAATATGAATTTTGACACAACGAAGGTAAAAAATTACAGTCATTATGAAAAAGATTATCCGTATCTTCAAGAGTTTTAGAGTCATTTACCAGTTTCCCACTCCTGCACAAACAGTTGTCCAGCATTACAGGTAAAGTGTACTTACAGTAAGTACTTCTATCATGAGTTGAGTCCTTATTGAAATTTAAGCTGTTGCTGTCATGATCAGCCATGTTAGCATCAGAATTCTGTTTTGCAGTTTCTGCCTCATTGTTAATTGTTTCATTTGGGTGAACTTCAGAGTTTGTCTGTTTCACAGATTCTATTATATCCCCAGCTATTGTGGTTAGGTCTGTCCCTGCATTCCATTGACTTTCCATTGCATGGAAGGAACACACATCCTGCTGTTTATCTTGTCTACAGTTCAAGCCCATTTTGTCCACATCCTCATGTTCCACAGACACAGAAGAGACGCTGCTTTCCTTATCTGAATTTGAAAAGCTGTGTACTTTACCTTTATTCCCTTTTGATTGTTGTGAAGTCTGAAATTCTACGCTGTTTTTCTGTAGGACTATTTCATCTGTTCTTGTGTTATGTGGTTCATGAGATGACAAAGTACCACCACTTACCCATGACTGAGTTCTGCTGAAGCTACCAGCTTCTTCAAGCACGTTGTCTTTTACCTCGGTGCTTCTCACACAGACATCTTCCTCTACACTCTGCAGGGACACCACCTCAGCTGGCACCTTGTTTTCAGAACAATCCTTAATTTGAGTTTGAAAATCAGAATTCTCTTCCAAGCTTTCATGCATTTCAGTCATATTCAGAGTTTCAAGGTTATGCAGAACTGTACCTGTGCATTTATCTTTCAAGAATTCTTCCAAAACACTGCGGTGTTCACTAGAGCCAGGTGCAAGATTTTGGCTATTGTAACACACGCTTTGAAATGTTCTCTCTTCCACAGAAGGGTTTTCTTCACTTCCTGGCTTTAGGATGAAGCATTCTTCAGCACATTTTTCTGCACGTTGACTCATCAAAAAAGAATCACTGTCTGTTTCATGCAACTCTAATAATTTAAAGTTACCCCTCATATTCTCTACCACTTGCTTATTGTTTTCTTCCTTTACAACACCTGAGGAATGCAAGCTTAAACGATTCAGTACAAAATCAGAATCATTATCTCCCTCAATTTTTCCTGAATTGCACACTTCAGTTTTTAATGATACATTAGAAATACAACCACAAACACGTTTCATGTGTTCTGAGTTAGGGCTGTATTGGTCCTCTCCAGCAGAATCAATAGTTTTTACAGAATCACAAGATCTACCATTGCAGACGTCATATTCTTCCTCCTGTTGATTCTCAAGGACAACTTCATTGCACTCTTTTCCTCCTAAGCCATTTGTTACTACGCTGTCCGTGTTTAACCTATCTATCTGACATTTGTCAGGCAGTGAGCTATTGCAAGACGACTGGATGACCACGCTACAATATTCCTCTGTTTCCTTATTCTCCACATTTGATCTGTCCTCATTTTTACACACAGACAGTTCCTTATGTGAATTAAGCTTAGCTTCCACTTGTGCTGATTGTCGCACTGGAAATTCCTTCCCAGTGTCTAGAGGCCATGCCATGCTGTGCATTCCTTCATCAGTAACAGCTGAATTATCTACGTCTGCTGCAATCTTTTCATGCATGGTAGCTGGCCCCTCTTCGTCCCCTTTCAGATCTTCAGCATCTACAACACAAATACTGTAGAACTCCCTTTCTTTTGTATGTTGTTTGTTGTCTGCATCAAGATAAGAGAAGGTTGGAGACATCTGCCTAATTGAACCTGAAACTTTTTGTACGTTGTCACTCCTATCACCTTCAACATTAACTACTATTTTGTTCTGTACTGAATGGTCGCATGCATAATCACCCTGGAAATTTCTATTTAAGGACATTTCATCCTGTAAGCCACTGTCCATGATGACTGGCATATGAGAAGTGGAAACACAACCAAATGAGCACTGCTCTTCCGCAGCTACATTTTCATTATTACTGTTACTACTATTTTCTGTATTGTTCACGTGCTGACTACTCTTAGATTTTTCAGATGCATCTTTTTTAATCACCTCATCTTCATTTTGTTCACTTTTCTCTAAGTTTCTGTATGTTCCCGAGACCTTCGGAAGGTGACTAAAGGAATTAAAGAAGCCAGAAGGTCTGTCATATGCTCTCTTAGTGCTCTCACAGGATCTGTTCTCCATACTTTCATATGACTTATATTTTGCTTTTCTATCCCAGGGCCCAGATTTAGAACTGGACACTGCGCAATCATTTGTACAAACGCATTCAATGCCGGCTACAGCAGCTTCCCCATTAACCGTCCTTCCCACTGTACGCAGATTCTTCCTTTCTATTGCTCCTAAAATTGAAGATAAAGTTTTACTTATCCTTGAGTCTGGCGCTTCCTCTTCCTCAGGTTTTTGTAACAAGCCAGTTTTCTCCTCACTCGTACTGTTACTCAACTCCTTACTGAAGCAGCAGCCCATGTTTAATTAGTGTCAAAGGAGCCTTCTCATTGCGAATCACCCTCCTCTATACACTAAGCTAACTTTCTACTGCTACTGAGGAGACAAGCCAACACCCAGCTGCCAAAAATAGCGTACTTGAAAACCATGCAGGGGTTCATATGTCAGTGCCACTCAAAGTCCAAATCCCAGTTGCTGAGCAATGTTTTCATATTTCATCATATGCACTGTAACATTCAAGCCAAATAATTTTCCTAATGAGATTACAGTCTGTTTACAGGTATTACTAAGACTTACGAACTTCCATTGTTTAATTTCCTGAAGTTTCCTTCATCTAAATTACTAAAATATTTAAATGGCATCTTCCACAGCGTCTGCGTGCCAAAAATCTGCTTGCCTTCCAGCCCAACGTGACTCCCACTTTATGTACAAGGAACAATGCAGTTTGGCTTCACATGTTTAAACCCGATTTAAAGGCTCAACTAGTAGCAGCTATTACATCAAAGAAGTTCCGTGCCATTTCCTCCTTCTCGCTCCCTCTCTTACAGCTGAATCTACACCGAGATTACTTCTTTAGGAAAAACAGGCTAAAGATAGATAAGACCTCATGTATTCCATTGAACAGTCACTGTACGTTATCAGAAGCTAATTTTGTTCCAAGGCTTTTTTTTAATTGTTATCTGCATGGAAAAAAAAAAAAGCCTCGTCTGAGAGCTCCAGCCATGGCAGTGGGCTCACAGTCACACACACACCTCATGGAACTGTGGCAGGATTAATTACACTGAGCTTGTCCCCAAAACTGGGCATTATTTAACATAAAAAACCTCCAAAGACTAGAAGTCAGTCATCAGTGTAAGCACTGTTCATTGCATGCAAACCGAGTTCCTTCTAGAAGTCAGAAAAGAACACCTTTATACATTTGTAAGTATTTGAGGACTTCTGCTACTCTAAGACCCTCCATAAATTAAATATATATATATATATATTCTCCATCAAAAATAAACAGCCATTAAAAAAAATAATCTAACACTGCCTAAACTCTGCTCTGAACAGCGTGGTTCTTACATTTGCTTTTAGATAAGGTTACATCGTTTAGACATCCCCTCCAATACGATGCTGTTATCTCCCATCTGGGTCTCCCCCTGAGTGGCAGAGCACAACCACCACAGCACTGCCCTACCCCAGTGCTCCAAACATGCTGAAAGCAAGACAAGACAGGCCTGGGAGTACCCCATCTCAAACGTTATTCCAGCAGTATGCTGAACCAAGAGAGATTTTCCAACTGGTTACACACCTTATAGCAAGCTTAATCAAGATCTACTTGAATTAGAGAGAGAAGTTAGCATGGTAGCTTTTCTCCATTGTATTCATAGCAATACACAAGGGTACTACACTAATTAAAGCAGCTGCCTTTCAGATAACTAGAATTAATCTACTACATTATTGCAAGTATGAAGGATGCTCTGAAAGTAATGCCTCCTATTTATTTCCATGGAAACTGCAACAGATACAAAGAGCACAATAACACTATTTAACAGAGCAAATTCTCAGCTACAAAGCCCTATTTTTCAACCCAGTCACCATCCTTAGCTATGCTAAGGATCTTTTCACCAGCAACCAACAAGAGCCTGCATGCCACGCTCATGAAAACCTGCACCAGCACTGCTGAAACACACCACCCATCACCTCACTGTGCTCACATCCACTCTGTGTTCTTCATAGACATCCAGAAAACATCAGTGAATGTCAATGGGTGCAATTCTTCCTGTGTGGATGAATTCAATTCCCAACCTTTGCTTCAATACGCACTTCCATGTCAGACAACATTCTGTCAGGCTGCCCCTCTGTTGTTATCTGTCACACAGCAGCAACATGTAACAGGGATATTGGTGGGAAGGTTCAACCTCTACTGCCATTGCACCAACACGCCTCTGACATTGTGGGCCAACATGGTAAAACAGGCAGCACTACTTTCAGAGCAGCCCTCTCAGTTTCTTAACTTACTTGTATGCGTAACACAAAAAAACATGTAAAGCCATAACACAGCTGCCCTTGTAGCTTTTGCTCTCCAGAGGTTCTGCTCCCAGAACAAATTAATCAAAGAAAACGACACTTCGGATTCTAAAGCCCTTACTGTATATTTAAATGCCATATACAGCAGACTAAGAACCACACTGGTTAACTTCCAAGAACTCCTATTCACCACTAATCCTCCGGCCATTACAAAGATTACAGAATTGGCCAGGAAATAAATGCATTCCCTCCTCAGCAAGTCTGCTTTGGAACCACAGAGTAACAAAAGAGGAAGACTACTCTGCCCCCAGGTTATCTAATGTGTGAAGACTCAGAAGTGCCTACAGATAGCTTGTTCTCAAGGATAGGAAGTCTGATGCATCATTGCTGCCATCTGCTGCACTTTTTTTAATTCACCCCTGGGACAAAGTTATTCAACATGCTGGTATCCAGCCTGGCTCAGACTCACAGCTATGCCAAGCCGCTTCTCTTAAGCATTCCCTGGAACAAAGTACAGGGAAAGGGGGAGGGATTGATTCTAAGAGGATTTTTTTTTTTATAAAGAAATGGCACGAGCAAACAATTCAACTGCTTTAAGTGTCAGCATTAAGTCACATTACTACTTGCAAATTCTATAACTATTCAGATGACTCTTTGTCAAGTGGAGAATTAACACAATATTCCCCTCCCTGACACAGTACAAGGTTTTTGGAGAAGAACTCAGCTCTTAGTTCTGGGCAAAGGACACCGTTCCTGTGCCTTAGCAAGCAGTTCTGCTATCAACCAATGGTGAGAAAACGTGAGCAGCAGTTCAGACAAACAGAGGGTCCTTCTAGTTTTTCCATACTCTTCTCCTTATGTGCAAAGGCACGTTCTGTACTTGTTCCTTTGGTTTTATCTAAGAGTTCTAGATACTATTTCTATTTTTAAGCACCTACAGTGCATATTCATCAGGTCTCATTTCTCAATAATGTTTACTGTGGGATCAGAATAAAAAAAAAAAGCATGAGAAACCTAAGCAGAATTTGCCCACAGTGCTCTTGCACTACATCACCTGAGGTTGTTTGCTCAACTTGGAAAGCTCAATAAGTCTTAAAAGCCTTCCGTGTAGGCTAAACACCTCCACCTGATTTGAAAAGCACTTCTGAGACTAAAAGAATTGCTGCTCTACCACTTCAGAGCTGGATTAGGAAGGGTGGAAACACAACTGCTCCAAAGCAGCACTATCACAACTTCAACAACTTATAATTTTTAGTCCTATATCCAACACACACCTACGCAGTAAGCCACAAATCAAAGTGCTTGTTAGTAGTAGTGTATCTTCAGTCTACATTCATGTCTACAGCCACTACAACCTTCTAACATTTTACTAAGATGATAAATGATGCTAAGTCATGCAATTGTGATCAGCCCTTAAACAACCATTACCCTGCCCTCCAAAGCTAATATGTGATGTTATGCCGACCACCAGTCACAGCAAAAGAGCAGAGCAGGATGACAGTAGACATCCCAATGTCAAGGCTGAAGGTTTCAGGAAAATAGCTGAACAGAACGTTACAACATGACAGAAAATCCTAACACTGGGCAGTGCTGATGCTTCAAGATGTTGACAATCCTCCCATCTCTTGTTTAAAGCAAATTGTGACCTCTTGAATTATTAAATACATCACCTACATGTTACACAAACTGTTAGCAGTTCACTCTTAATTGGCACATACTGTAATACTATGTATTGTTAAATGACCAGAGATCACTATTATACACTATACTGAATTTTTGCTCAGCTTTTACACATGGCCCTACATCAAATTAGTAAATAACATTTCCTCAGTTTCCTTTCAATTCTATCAGGCTTTTTCTTGAATGGATTGCAGAATAATTTTTGAATGTAACCTAGAAGCTCTTAAATCTAAGATATCCTTTCATATGTACTCCAAAATAAGCATCTTAGGAAGCAAAAGGAGTTCTTCTAAATTAATGCCTCCATGTTTATTACGTTGGCCCATGACATCTGAGGCAGATGGCGGTGGTACAGCAGTAGAGGTTGAACCCTCCCATTTGTAAGTGAAAGCTAATATTAAAAAGCAGTTTAGGAGGATCTTCAAGTTGCCAACTTCTTTCAGTCAACTTATGTGCAAAGCTACCAAAATTCTGCCATTGAATACTACTAAAATCAAACTGTTGTTACAACAAACCACATTAGGTTTAGAATCAAACCACATTAGGCATTAAACAGCATACACTGCCTTATGGGCATCTGAAAGACTTTGACATCTACTAGTAAACAAATAACCTCTACATCACTAAGTAAGTAACCTCGGAAAGTTATTTCTGAAGGGTTACGTCATTAGTCACAACATCAAAACTTCAGGTTGAACAGTAATTACTATCAGTTCAGCATTACTAACAGTAAATAACACACTGAGTTTTGATCCTGCCAGAGAAAATAGACCAAGTGCCTGAAAACTCTTAGTACAAATTCTGTGGCTTATCTCTCAAAGTGCCAGAAAAACCACCTGGACCAAGCATCACGGGATCCTTGTAGAATAGCACAGCCAAAATAGCTGGGGAAAGTAATTCAGCACATTTAAGTATGTTTAAAAAGACTCCTGAAGATATCTCCAGATTCCATGGCAGCGTGACTTCACACCAAACACATGTGGAGCAGTGATCACTGAAGACATAAATCCACCCACCTCACAGTGAGTGGAGGGACAGTGCTGAGCTCTCCTCTATAGGGACAGCAACATTGACTGAGGGGACAGCACGGAGCTGTCAGGGGAGCAGCAGGTGGGGGGTTAGGGAAGCAGTCATGGCCCCAAGCTGCCAGAGTTCAAGTGTTTGACACTGCTCTCAGGTATAAGGTTTGAATTCTGGGCAGTCCTGTGCAGAGCCAAGATTTTCTCTCAATGATCCATCCATGTGTGTCCCTTCAAACATGGGACATTCTTTGATAAATCTTGTCTGTTATAGAAATACCTAGTGCTCTGATCTCAAAGTATAAACGAGAAAGAACAGTTAACCTGAAGCATGCACTTGCTAAACAGAATTGAATTTATTTCAGAAGCTTTTCTCCTTCCTACTTGAGACTTCCTTGGACAGAGAAGAATGAATGTCTGTACACTCACATACAACACTGCTCCCAGAAACTTGTAAATAATGAAGTTCTGAAGCACTGGCAAAACATACTTTCCAATGTTTTAGTTTTTTTTTTTCTCCTCTTTCTCCAAATAAATAAGTGAAATTGACATTTAGACCCAAATTCCCACTTAGCTTTATAAATAATTTAGTACTCCAAATGATAAGAACTGGCATCAAGGTTAAGATTAAACCATCTTTAATATTAATGCACTTGTTAAAAGTGCACAAAGTTGCTGCAAGCTTCTGAAGCACATCTGCAACAGCTTCTTACTCAGGCTTATAAGCAAACTGAAGCATGTGGCAAAACAACTGCTCCAGAACTCCTAAGTGCTGCTCAGAATGTTAACTCCAAGAAATAAAATAATAATAATAATAATAATAATAATAATAATAATAATAATAATAAATACCCAACTTTTATGGCACAAAGGTAGGCTCAGTTTATTGCTGTACTGTAAAAAAGAGGAACAGAAAGGTATAACAGAGTAGAAGAGTTACCAAAATACCAACAGCTCCTTAGTGTTTGCTGCCAAGTAAGGTTAAGCAGCAGGCATCCTCTAATGCATAGCACAGACTAAGCACTTGCACAATATACACTGAAGCCAAACTCTTAAAGACATCCCAATTGGGAACATTCCTCTCAATATACAACTACCAAACCATTTTCTGAGAAAAGCTTACACACAAATCAAGTATTTAATCTACTTAAAACCATCTACTGTAACATTTATAAACGCAGTACTATCTGCTGTGTGATCTGCCAAAAGCATCCCAAGGCACAGCTTACTGGATCCTGCACAGCAACACTGAAACAGCAACAAATGCCATTTGGCAGAACTTACAGAGCAAAATTCCTGTTATAAAAGGCAATTTCATATTCTTAAGGGTAACTACTACTATAAGTTATGATTAATGTGAGTAAAATGTAGGGAATCCATTAATCAATGAGTCAGAAATTAACTCAAGGCTGGTAATACAATTCCTGTATAACCAAAAAGACCTGTAACAACTGAAAACTGCTGTAATATGTAGTTTATATCATCCATGGAACTGATAAAAAAGTTAAGGCTGCTACCAGGTATGGAGACATAGCTGCATTCAACAGCTTCGCCCTAATAGTTTATGTTGCAAACCGACTTATAAAACACCAAGACACAATTCTGATTAAGACATACAAAAAAAGCTCCTTCATTCAACACTTATGTGATGGGAATTATAATTAGAATACTTACTAGATGAGAACCGTCTTTAACTTCTTGCACTTGCTGCACCTGCGGTTCAGCCACAACTTTAGTGTCCTGATCAGAAGTCATGAGCTGTCTGCTTTTTGGCTGCTCAGAGAGAACTTTACTGGTCACTTTTGTAAGCTGTGGAAATACAAAGACAAAAAGATTCCATAAGTGGTGGCGGATAGTTCTGAGAATTCACAGCCTTACCCCGATGTAGTAACACAGTGATTCAGCCAAAAAAACTCTAACTGTCAGTAATGTGTTTGGGGAAAAATTTGTGGCAGAGGGCATCCATATAGCTTCTAGTAGTTGGCAGCCTTTGGAATGCAGATGAGCAGCAAGCAGAACACTTACATTGCACTGGCTGAGGAAAATCCAGGGGGAAAAGTTTCATTTCATTCTCACCTTAATTATTCAGACTGGTTTTCAGACCATGCCTTCTTTACACCTCTTGGTACATTTATTTAACTTATCGGAGCATTCCAGTCACAAACCAGCCTTTGTCTTCTACAACTACTCTGACAATCGCTTAATCTTCACAAATTGTAGGAAGCTGTTACAACACTTCTGCTATATTAGCAAAGCTCAACAAGTTGTTCTTCATCATCCTAAAATGTTATTTGATTTGACAAGTGGAGAAGTGAATAGAGTTGGATGTCTGAGTGTCTTAGCTTTGAAATTCGAGGCTATTACTTAATACTGTTATTTTAAGACACACTTAGTCATAAAGTAAAAGCTTAATGAAATTATGAAGTCTTGAAAGTAAACACTAGGAGGTAAATCAGGGTGATTTTAAAATATTTCTCCTCTATAAGAACTACAAACAAGTTCTAATACACTTTTTCATTTATATATTCTCCTAGAAATAAAAATTTGGCAACACGCTGAAGACAACAGTACAGTTACACTCCTTATTTGCATGAACTCCATTTATGGTACCTGGACTCCTAAAGATAAAAACACATTCCAGTCAATATATGGCTTTATGACCTTCCAGTGAATCCATGCCACATTATATTTCGTAACAGACGAAAGCAAAAGTTCCTCATGCAACTGGTTTAGTCAGAAGTCAACACATCAAAAACATGTTTGTGAGAGCAAAATACACACTACATCACTCAAACACCCAAACTTTGGTTTGTTCTATTTGAACATCCCACCAACTCCTCTTCAATGAGAAGCTATTCACATATGGGAGAAATTAAATACACAAGAAAAGCAAAAGAAATCAAGAACTGCCCTGCCCCACACATTCACAGAGTCTAAATTGGAGGAAGTCTGGAATTCATTTGGGATGCTTGTATTCTATTTAATAACTGAAAGTTATCCACTGGATGAAAGCAATTTTTTGAAAGCAAGCATTAAATAGCACAATTCTGAGCTGTTCAAACCCACGCATGGGAAGCTGTACACACATTAACACTAAAGAAGGCTTCTTGCTAAAAGCTCCTGTTAATGTTCTTTAAAGAAATTGGTTTTAGCCTCTAAAATTTCAGATTTTTTTTCTAAAAAGAATACAAGACTTATGCATTTTGTGTTCGCTCCACATAATCTACATCAGTTTACACTAACTGTGGGCACACACCTTAGTCTACATCCACCAGCTAAACCCTACAGAAACTCTGCTACGTTTCAGTCAGTAATAACTTTTTATGCTTTGTATGTTAATCCCCAAATCAATGTACTTCTTTACATGCCCCTGCATCACCTGAGTATCTTATATTCCCATTCCCTTCTATGTTGTTCAGCGTGTTCTGGATATGTAGCATTTGCATCAGTACTTCTTAAGTCCACAGACTGGGGCAGGAAAAAAAACTTAGATCACATGATGCCAACAAAAAGAATGAAGTTCCAGCACATATATGCCCTGTAAATCTTTGGCTGAGCAGCCATCAAGCACAAAATATTCAGCTAAATCATTAATTTTGGCTGAAGGTAGGTAAGTTGATAGTCAACTTGGCAGATGACCGCAATATTCCCATTACTGGTGGTTTGCGTGAGAAATTTCAAGTTGCGATAAGAACAGCGCATCATTCTACTGATGTACAGAGGTCCTTCAGATGAGCTTGCACATGACCCCTATCACAGACTACATCTGCACTGAAGCTCCAGGTGTCTTTGTTTGAAATGTATTTGATGTGATACGCACCACACTAAAACCACTGACCTTGTGGAAAAATATTTTGATAAATATATGGGTTTTGCACTACTGTTAAGTTGAATTTCCATCATTAAGGATCAAACACTTCTTCAAACAAGTAAAATACTATTATAACCTGTTTAAAGCAAATATTCAACCCGCCTTTTAAGTTCTATCCTTTCAACAATGACCAGCTATTGCCTTTCTACAGGTGGGTAAACAATACTGAATGATCCTGAACAGGGGAGTTCTCTAAGCATTAATGTGCATTTAAGGTGTCACCATGCTCAAAGTCCCCAAGATGTCAAGTGCTCTGCTGTAAAATCCCATCCACTGTGCTATGCTTCAATTTGACTCCATGCACTGTGCTGGAAAGTTGGTCTCATTCATGTTTCCGCCATTTGCCAGTCTCTTACAGCATAAAACCTGAGTGACAGTAGGCTTCCATGACTACCATATCAGAGTATAAAGCGTCTGTGGGAAAAAAAAGCAGTGTTCCTTCATATAGATGGGGAAAAATATAAATAAAAACCCTAAAATAACTAAGTGGTAAAGGCTACTGACAGGATGTTTTAGCAAGTTTTTCATTAATATTAATACTGCTATAAATATCTTCATACATAAAATTATTTACAGAAGCGAGAGTCAGTATTTGGTAGCACTAGCAACTACACATGAGGACTGACAGTTTAGAAGACAGTTTATCCTCTCTTGATGGTAATTTAATAGTCGAAATTGCAAGTTAAATGTGGCATTTTAACACAGCAATAAACATTTTCATTCCACCGAGCAGTTAATTTGTCCACCACTTTAATAGACTAACTAGCTGGTAAGCTGTACTCTTGCACAAATACATACTGACCCTTTGTGCCTTCAGGCAGTAATCCCTATAGCAGAGCACTGAGCGACCAGAAGCTTTGGTTTTACCTGCAGAGATACACAGTTCTGGGTTCTTTAATATTCTTAATGTACTGGAAGCAGATTCACAAAAAACATGTCTTCCACAAAATTATGGTCAGTTGCACAGACTACAAAGCAGCTACACTTAAAATCTGATTTACAAGTACACTGTTATGATCTCATACTGTAACTTCCATTCTGTAAGTACACAGAGTAAATCATTACTTTTATTTCTGGGTTGCTATTTGATCACCTCAGAATAATTAGTCAACCTGAACAACCTCGCTTATGCTATGTCAAGAGCAAAGTTCCCTCTTAAGGCACACGCACTTCCAGCTGCCTGGCTCTAGAGAAGCTGAATGGATTTTACTGCAGCTTATAAAAGCAGTTTGGAATCCAAATTGGCAAGACACAACCTCCAAAGATCAAAAAGACAAGTGAAAACATGTTTGTGGGTTTTTTTTAAATTGAAAAAGAAACATTCAGCCATGAAGCCCTTATTATTCCTCAAGTTATCGTGCTACTCAGTCTGCTAAACTGCTAATTGCAACAGGAAGGGCAAAGTGTATATTAAAGCAGGTGATTATTCATTTGAACAGAGATGATAGGAGCAGTAGCTGTACAGGTCCACATACTGAATCTGTCCCTGTGGGCACCTGGCCAGCAGCGCTACATCTGGGCAGCTACAAAAGGGAGGGGACTGAGCAACATTGGTAGCACACGTTCCTGCTTCTGTGGAGCTGGTTTCACTCAAACATCCACCATCATCTTCACATACAAAAAGAACTTTTCAAAAGCCGTCAGCTTGATTCTTTAAGTGCACCTTGCTATAAGAATCCCCTGATACATATCAGAGGATGGTCCATGGGGTGCCTACACAAGCACAGCGCCACAGGACCATTCATGCCTCACTATCTACAGCTGGGACTGTTCTCATCCAAAGGCAACACGTGTGTGTCATTATGATGCCAACATCAGGCTAACCTTTACACTGCACGTTAGTTCAGCTTCTGGTATCCTGTAGCACCAGCAGAGTTAATGTTCAACTACATGAAGATATTTATAGGCACACACAGCACCTCCACATATACACCACAACCCTGGGAACATCTCAGAAGGCATCTATTCAGTTGTTACAGAGACAGCGAAAATTGCTACAGCACCTCTTAGAATCCCCCAAACTCCCATAAGTGCACCCCGATCTGCTCACACCTCTTTCATTGTTTTATTTAAACTCATATTCTAAGCATGCTTTTACATAGTCTGCAATGCTGCCCACAGTTACAAAGGCATGAGTAGCAGCATGCGTCCTCTCCATCAAGCCAGCCAGATAGATCTGTTATTTAAAAACATGCAAAACTCACAATAATGCTCTAGGGCTGAGATCTTGCCTGCCAACTTTCAGCCCAGCGTAATCAGCCCTTAAAAAGCGATTTACAAATGCAAGTGCTGACAACCAGCATTCACATTGCAAACAGCAACACCATAAAACAAAAAAGCTCACTAGGATAAAAGATCTTTTCATTGCTCTCCCAGTGAGCGAAAACAAAAATAGATTTGAGTTTGGCGTCGCAGACAACTCTCAAATATTTTAGAAACCTTAAACAGAGATTAAGAGAAACTCCTCGCAAGGCTAATGAAGAAACACACTTCCAGTAACACGAGAAAGCCTCAGCGATTTTCAAAACAGAGGAGCACTTCTCAGTATAAGCTTCACAACAAACTTTGTTGCAGGCCAGAAGCCCTCTCCCTGCTGCCAGGGCTCACATACTTTCTCACCATCTCTCACACCCTTGTAGCGTTGGTGAGGACTGTGAGAAGCAAGAACTGCTGCTGACTTCAGCCTTGAAAAGAGTTCCAGCACCTACCAAACCTAACACATAGCTGATTTATTGCTGTAAGAAACGGTTAATATCTACTGATAACTAAGGTAGATACATACACTATGGACTCTATTGTAAGCTTGGAAGCAGAAGCCAGGTATTTAATGGAGAACGGAAACACTAATCTCACCTTCCTAATATGCCATAAAACAGCCTTAAACTACTATGACCTAAGAGATTGAGAAACAGCATTTAGCTTTAGCAGGTTACTTAAAACAGCATTACTGATGATATGAGAAACAACACTCCCTTCTAGAAGCATGTTATTAAATTAATGTATTAACTCCCATTTTTAAAAACTCAAGTTTTTTTTTAGTTTCACAAGCATTTTGAATATCCAAAGTTATACATAATGTGGTAATAATTAATGACATTGTAAATCGTAAAGCTGCTACCATATATGAGGTAGTAGTGCTGATAAAACACCAAGAAAAATGAGCAATTCCTAGTCCTTAATGGCTGCGGGTTTTCTTCAGTGTTGAGGTGTGTTAAACATTGGAGTTTGCACATTTTTCCTCAGGTGGCCATTTTAGAAGGCTAAACAAGAAAGATTTCAACTGTTAGTGTCAGAGTTCCACCATCACCCCACTGCATGGGACAAAAGACACCGCTCTGCAGATGATGTGGCCATACAAAGCATCATCGTTTTCACAGTCCTCACAAAAACCCTGGGACAGGACTCCACATAGATTTCAGATTCCCATCTTTCCTTTCAAAACTGGAAATCTTTTCATATATCATCAGAAGCAACAAGTGATGCTCCACGGGACAGTATTATTTAAAAGAAAATATACTATTAAGTGGTTATATGACTAAAGCAGGCAAAATATCCGTACAAGAAAAATCCAACAAGAAGCACATCAGTTGGTGGCAATTTGTGCAATCATCATCCTGACTATGTAAGATGTAAACTCTGTATTACACAACTGCAATTAAAAAGCTGACGTGACATAAATAGTCACAGCATGCAGCTACAGAAGTTCAATACTGCATACGCTACTATTCTAAAAGTCAGCGCAGGGCTCTCCATTTGTTTAACTGCTAATTAACCAAACAGCAGGGGGAAAGTTGAAAGTTTCACCTCTGGAGCCTTGTTTGACCACATGCCCAGACACTATCGAAGTTTGCCGGATGAAGGCTTCAGAACACGCGCACATCCAGTGCAAGTGCCAACATGACTACTGGAAGGTGCTGAGTTTCTTCATTTCTTCCTTCCTGCCAAGAAAATGGCTTATGCCCGAGCACTCCCCAGGAAGAACCCAGAACAGTGCAGAAATGTGGGGTTTGCAGAAGAACACGTACAGCCCCACAGCAGGTGAACCCATTCCAGTACACCCAGCACACGCAAAGTATTTTATAGCCCACTTTAAATGCACACTTAGCAAGAGACAGAGCTCCAGACAGCCCACCTAAATCTTAATGCTGTGTTTTTTGAACACTCTGCAACACAAAGCAACTGCTTTGAGGAGTTTAGAGCTGTTTCCTCTGCTTTGCATGCTGTTTTTTAAGAAAACCTTCTGTTCTTTATGTAGCTGATAGCTTCCAAAACTATCCTGCAATTCCATTCTCACCTCAAACGTAGTCTCTCCTCAAAGGATGGTTGAGATTTCAAGAAAAACAGCTAAGTTCGCTGTGCAAAGGGAACATTAGATCTCCTTTAAAGATTCATCAAGCATTTCTGCACTAGGCTTCAGAAGTGATTTGCAATCTCATCCTGAACTAAGCTTTCTGATCCAAACTCGAACACAAACACAGGAACTGCACACTAGAACTGATTACTCTGCAAGTGCAGAAATTCAGATCGTTAGCAGTAATTAGTTGCCCAAGAGACAAAAAGCAGTAAGTCACTAAACAAAGGTGATAAAATGCTAAAGAAACCTAATACTAGTAAATAAGTGCTCTATATAAATGTATATGAAAGTGTCTCAGTCAACAGCAAGAATAGAGGGAAGTGTTCAGCCTTGTTCACTCGTCTAATACAAAACATAAAGAAAAAGGATTGATGGTACACACACAAGATGAGGGGATAACCCTTACCAACAAACAACTCTGCTATTTAAATCTAGTCTTTATTCTCTGTATTTTAAATGCACTTAAAAGGAAATCCCTTAATTGAAGGGGACCCTAATTTCTGCAGTCCTTTTGCACACCAAGAAGACAGGTTTGACATGCAGGTGCTACTGTCTCATGTATTCCTGAATAAGAATCAAAGAACAGAACACTGAGCCTATGGAGCATGTCCTCCTCAGAAATGCAACGCATCACTTCTTTCATAGAACATAATCTAAGAAACTTTGTCTTTTTAGAGTACTATGAGTGCCCACTAAATCGGGAATAATCACTGGGGAGAAGTTTTTGTGCCTGTAAGGGTACCATGTGCCCTAAAGAGAAGTGACACTGTGTCACGAGCAGTTTTAAGCTTGCTTACAGCTTGTTCTCAATTTTCACATCTGAAGCAGCACTTTCCTGACTGCAAACCGAAGCACACAACATTATAAAATCCAAAGCATTAATTAAGTGGAGTTGCTCCACGCAGCACATCCATCACCAAGCCACAAGCTTGTTTTCTTTGCTTTAAGTGACTTACAGCACACACCCTACAGGTTATCCATATAGTTGCACGTTTTATTTCTAATATAACTACAGTATGTCTGGTAAGTGCTTCTCTTTTAAATCAGATTTCAAGTACCAAACTTAATTAAAATAAACTCTTCACTCTTCCTACTGTGCATTATCTCATCAATCCCTCAACTGGCAAGGTTAAACTTGTTAGTAGCTCAGCCAAGCCACAATAATTTTGAAGGGTGAGATGCCACCTTAATAGAAAGGATCTCTGATCACAAAGCTCCCGTAAAGCTGGTACTTCTTATCTAGGGAATGCTTTCAACTAAAGAATTCCAAATACTACACTCATTCCCAAGGCCTACCAAAGGCCTGAATTTCATCCTCAGGAAAGAGATCAGAAATTTGCCACTCAAGCAAATTACGTTATGTAAGTCAAAGCATGATTTTCCAATAAAATATTCCCTCACTACACCTGGTCAGCTTTTGACCTCCACCCCAACTCCCAACACTCGTCTCTTTTTCTTCCCCCTCCCACAGGAGAAGAAAAAAAGCAAGAAAAGATCAAAATACACCTCATTTCTCCACAGCACCCCATACCTGATTCTGCTTCCAAAGTGTATAACATCAGAAGTGTTAAACGAGCCTAACAGTGGAGGAAAGCTAAATTTTCACATAATTCTCTAAGAACAGCCAACCCAAATAGTTTCCAAGTATATATAAAAAAACAAATTAATTAATAGCTGACATGGATTAAAAGAAGCTGTACAGCAAGACAGAAGCTCCCTCCATCCATAGTATTTTTAAATATATATGGAACTACAGACAAAGAAGCCCACTAATGAGGCTTTCATCAAAGCACAGGCATCATATATTACCCTAAGACACTACTCCTTCATTTCTTGTGATGCTCCCACCCATTCACATTTACCTGTTACGTACAACTGAGCTATGAAGCAACAGCCTATCCTGTCCAGTGTCCAGTGTGCTGGGATCCTGATCTGCAAATGCAAGTCCAACCTGAGGTCATGCAAATAAAATGTGCTGGTATGTTTAATACAGAAACTTCAATGCTGAAGTTGTTTACCTGCTACACAAATATTAACTGTAGGTGCTTTGCTGCAATCTTCTGTAGGCTAACTGCATTCTTCTCTGAAAGACAGAGCTTCTCAACAACTTTAGATATGTCTATGCATACAAATTCCAGGCTTTTAATGTAACACTAATATTTTAAATACCAAATACTGTGCACTGATTTATAATTTTATATATTTTTTCATTTAATGCCCACGTCGGGAAAGCATCACAAAAATACATTTCTGAAGTTTAGCACCGTCAAACAGAAAACCACATCTAATTAACCACTAGTCACCATCATCCACATTGCCCGTCCGCACTGAGGTCACACAAATTAACCATTGCACAACACCTCCGTGCATGAGGAAAGCAGAACAGCACAACTGACTAGGAGCAGTAAAATGAGCTGGAAACAAAGCTAAAGCTTCCCCTGGACTGGACAGGGCAGAAGTTGGTATCTGCCTATGGATTTCATAAAACACTTATTTTCAGTTTTGTACTATTTTTAAACAAGCATATTCAGAACACCAGATGGCGACTTGAACTCCAACCTATTTTAAATAAGATAAACTTCACAAATACTTCCAAATATCTTCAGCCTATGTTACTCCTTCCCATAGCCAACACTTCAATGAAGAGATTAACACAACTACCAGAAAAAGCCACACAAAAGGCTTCTCAGATATTTCTCCTCTAACCTATGGCTCCCTGTTCTGCCATATTATTCCCACCTAGCGAGCTTACTCTGGCACTCCGGATACCAAGTCTGTATCTTTCTATCTTATCTTCTCTCATGTACAGATGAAAAATTACTATGCAAGGATACTATCATGCATAATGATATGTTTCCTTGCTAATCTTCACTCCCTGCGCAGCTGGTTTGCTCTCATTTAGTGGAGGGTTGTTTCTTCTTTTAAAGTATCTGTTGAAGGGAAGTGGGAGAGATTAATCTTCCTATTCCACAACTGAAGGAAGCAACAATTAGCTATGCTACAAGTTCATACACAGCAATAAAGTTCACAAAAACTGTTGCGCTTTCACTCTGATGGGCAATTTTCATTCTGGTACTGAAACTGATCCTGGAATAGGATGGAAATGGAAAAGATACCAAACTTTGCTGGCTAATGAACCCCCCAGCAACTGTGGATGGCAGCCTCGCCATAAACAGACCTGTGGTTTTAGGGAATAGATGCAATTCATAAAACAAATGAAAGCTCTACAGTACTTTAACAGCAGACTCCAATTTCTAAAGCTGAGGTGCAGCAATTGATGTGCTGGTCAGCCTGTTCCAGCTTTTCAATAAATTAAGTCTTCAGGAGATGACACATGACAGAGTACCAACTGCTTCTGCACTTGCTTAGAGGAAGCAAGTTAAAGGTTGTGCATGAAGAATGTCAGTTTGGCAATGCTGGGAACAATGAACTTCCTTGTTTCAATTACTGGATGTTCCTCCTCTTTATTTACCAATATGATCTTTCAGTTTTCCGCATACTTCTTTTTGCTGCTAAGCAAAGTGGCCAATATCATGCAATGCTACAGATCTGTTAGTGACTCGAAGCAGTGCAGTTCTCAAAGGCAAAGGAAGTATCTGCTCCTTTCAGATCTGCCTGGCACAATCTTACAGACAGCATCTTCTTCAGAAAACCTGGAATTTGGTAGCAGAAGATGCAGTTTGTCATTATGAATGTTCAAAAACATCACTTGAAGCTCTAAGGTCAGCTCTTAAGGCAGTTCCAAAGGTGAGGCTAGAAGTCTGACGTCCTTTAAAAGGCTTATCTTAGAACAACCATATTGCTATTATTTAGATTTCACATTTCAAGTCTGCAGTCAGCACTGTGCTTAAGGAACTGGAGGTCAAACACTGTATTAAGAGCTTCCAGGACACTTAAAGAGTAATTCAAAGCACAAACAAGCTTTGAAGCTACGTTTAAATTCTTTATCATCATAATTTTGAAACATACAATGCATGCCTAATTCAGGGAAGCCGAGATCTGAAACCAAGGAGCTCAGATGCAAATACATGTACATCTAGAACTCCAGGGAAGAATTAATGGATACCAACAGAACTGCTGCTTCAGCGCTGTTATAATACACTGTTGGTCAAAAAAGGTCTTGGAAACCATGACAGAAAAGGACCTACCCGTACCTGAGGTCCAGGTCAGGTGGAACCAAATAAGGCATGGACAACTATAGCAAATATAAGTAAGTGTGATAAGTTCTCTTCCAAAAGGAATGTATAGAATTGTGTATGCAAAGGTTATTTTAATAAACAATTCTGAAGAACTTAAACTAGGATGAACATCCCGCAGGCTTTGGAGTTTGCTTCAGATGCCTTGAAAGGTATTCATTTACATTAAATATGTTGGTTTAAGTTCTGAAACATGTTCAGGACCAAAGCTAAAGCAAAATTAAACTACTTACAGAAGAAGCATCACTTAACTTTGAAACTGTAATAATAAGAGGAAGTCAATGTTTTTGCCAGTGATTAACTTCTTGCCAATATTAGAGTTTAACCCAAATAGTCCAGTGATTTTCATATTACTTCTTCTTTTGAAAGATGTCACCACCATCCATTACGAGCTGAACTGAAATCAGAAGTAACTTTTGCTTACTTTTGGACCACTGTACAAAAATCTGTCACCTACTGGGTGCACATTTGTTCCAAGTTGGAGCACCCCACCTTCTCAGAGTATCACTGTAATCAAAACTACAGGTAATTCAGGTTTTGACTCACTGTTAAAGGATAGACTGTTCCAGTAATGGAGCTCAGATTTTAGCACAATAATCCTTCCTTGCAAGTCAAAATAACAGAGAACAGACCCTCCTAAAAATTCCATTGATACCTTCAATCCAAACAATTAAAACCCAGCGTTAATTAATATGGTTATAATTGTAACAAAATGCCTAATAAACTAAATTGCAACAGGCTCATAAAAATAGGATTCCCCCAGCCCAAGCCTTTTAGACAGGTACTGAAATAACTGGACAATAAGCTTTAAACAGGAGCAGTAATACAGACCTAAGATCCTGGAGACGCTCCAATAGAGGCAGTGATATTTTGCTGGAATTGTTTGCCTTGCTGCTTCAAACAGCAGCATGTTGATCATTCTCTGTCCCTATCCATCGGGCAGCAGCAACACTGAATGGGAATAAAACTCGGAGATAAGTCTGCTAATTCTGACGTACAGGTGGCAACTTCCTAAGCTTTGATACTCGGTGATTGAAGTAGCTGTGCCCTGATGCACTGCCCAGCTTTGCTGCTTTTCTAATTCCTAGAACACAAGTCAGAAACCAGCTGAATACTTCAGAACATTTTAGCATAAACCTCCAGCGTCAGGCTGTGAAAAAGCAAGCCACTTTGGACATTGTCCTGTTGATTCATCAGTTCCTTATTTGAACAACAGTCAGAGCAAGCCTCTGTTGTGGGGCAACCTGTGACAGCATCACAACCTATAAAACTACTCTTATGCATACCAACACTGACAGCAAACAAACCCATAAAGCCAGCAACAGACTTCACCATCAGGTTTCTCAAGCACTTTGCTAAGTTTCTGACAAGTGAGCTGTATCGAATGGTTAAATATTTTCTCCCTGATACAGCTGCTATTTAGGTAACATTTCATTTCTTGAGACTCCTCGCTGACATCCTACAATAATAAAATACTTGGAAATAGATGCAGAACCTTCGAACTGCGGAGAAATATCTTTCATGGAATAACAGAAGTCTGCAATTTTGTCATGTGAGTCTGTAACATCATTACCAGGACAGATGGAATTTGTCTCCCAAACGTCCTCAATAAAGTATTAATACTTCTCCACTGTCACTTATTTCCAGAGTCTAGCAGGAAAGAACCAGTATTAAACTGAGGGAGAATTAAACCAAGCACAACCATGTGCTTGGTTTAAGCAAAGAGAAAATACCTTGGGTAAGAGAGTCTGAAAATAATTAAATAGATTGGGATTCAGTATTTAAACTGACCTGCACACTATACAGGGTTAGGGTACCACTTAATCTGACTTGCAAACTATAAAGGGATTCAGTATTTAAACTGACTTGCAAAAAGCCCATCACAGCTTGACAAGGAAGATTTGGACAAAAACGTTACATTCCACAACTGCGCTCAAAATACAGTATGTTCCTGAAGGAGTTTCACATGACTGAATCTGAAGGTCTGATTTCTTAAGTCTTTACATTGCTATCAGTTTATGTGCAGTTTTAACAGCGCAAGCGATAAGGACTTCCATGAAGTCCCTGAGAAGCAAAGCATTTCTGAGGCCAACATCATAAGCTATAGTGGATATATGCAGACATCCATGTATCTGTCTCCACATCCATCCATCCATCCAAGGTATAGCAGCTGTACGTATGTATACTGAATTTGAGATGTCTATGATATATAAGGACAATCCTGAGCAAACCTTCTCTGTAGGATACACTTTCGGGGACACCAGCTCCTTACATGCCAATAGCCTTATGCGGACAACAGAGCTGCTGGAAGCACAGAGGCGGCAGCAATCCATTCAGCTTATGAACGAATGATTCCTTTTGTATTACATCATTCAGCTACCCATTAAGGAGCTGGACTGACAGGATCCAGAATACGCGTGGCCCAGCCCTCCATGGCAAATGAGTGTTAGAAAAGATTAAGGCTCAAAGAAATTGGTGATTCATCAGGGCGTCAAAACAGCATTTCCCCAATTCTCTGCAATGTTCTAGGCTAAATAGCTGGCCGCATACTGGTAACTCCGTCAGACTTCCAATTTTGGAGTTAATTGCTGTTCCTGAAACACATAGCCAGACACAAAATACCTGCAGCAGCACACATCACAGAATGCCGTCACGGCTATATCCTAATCACAAAATTATGCCATATTACAGTCACACCTCATTTAAGTACCTCTGTTCTCTGCAGCTATTACTCCGTGGCACCTGCTTCCTAATGGGGGGAAGCCACTCTCCCCTTGGAAAGGGCACGTAGCAGCAACACGGACAGCAAACAAACGTGAAAGACCAATGAAAAAACAAGCAGATGAGCAATTCTTGGCTCCATCACTTCACAAAAACTTAAGATACGTGAGCTGTTAAGATATGTGAGAATGTTTCTCTCTTACAGCTCTTAGAAAGTAAGCAAAATGTAAATGAATGGGTGGTACCACAAAAATCATCAACTTTAGTTTTTACAAACTTCTTCAAAAATTACTCTTCTAGTTTCTATTGTCAGACGAAACCTCAGAAATACACATTGTTATAATAGAAATGGGTCTTCAATTATCCAGTCTGTACAGCATCAAATTACTTCTATCGACCAGCTAAAATATGGCTATTGCTAGTTTCATACTCACATAAAGAGCTTCAGAAGCTCCGTATTTTCAGTCTACTGTTATGACTTACTGGCTTGCCTCAAATTTAGCACAGAAAATCTAAAGGCTTTGGAGAATGCTTCAGAGAAGTTGCCTTTACACTTATAACAGGCTTCTTCAAAGGAGCATGTTGTGTGTGCTTGCAATTTCTATCTCAAGAACATCAGATAAAACAAGTATTATTTTAAACTTGAAGTTTTATATCACCTTCCCCTCACTAATTTGATGACTGGGTGTACCTTGTGAGCTGGCTAGCTCTTGTCTAAACCACTCTAGTTTATATAAAACAGATATATGTCATAAAATATATTAGACTCAGTACATATATGCTCTGCTTAGGGAGCACAATTGCTTAAATCCCTTTCCTGAGCCTTTTACTACAATAGCAGCTTTTACTCATCTTCCACACAGCTCTCCACATACTGTTTCCTCTTACAAAACTGCAGGGGGAGGGGTTAATTTTCTTCCTTACAACGTTCAATTTTGTAACATCCTTCCTTTCCACTCGCACCTGTGCTCCCATTCTGAATGCAAACTACAGGAGAGTTTTAAGACTCATTTCAGTTTAATACTAATGGTTACATGCATGAATAAATGCAATCATTTCTAAGAGTTACACAGATTCGTTGTCTAAAGATATCATACTATGTAAAAATGCTTGAAGAAACAGAAGACTACAGAGATCACATTCTTAACAGAATGAGCATCTTACATCATAAAACAGCCCCTCATATGCACATGTACACACGTGCAAAAACTGCACTTCCCAAAGTCTGCTATTGCCCAGGCCTGAAACTGTGCTTCCTTGCTTTCTTCACACGCCTCTTCTGCCCTTTTCTGTGCCTCCTTGACACCACATTTCCTAGATACCTTTACAGCCACCTCTGCATCTTCTTTCTTGACAGAAGGATGCTGCTCTTCAAATCAATCAGGCCGCGGCCCTTGAATAAACCCCCTCCTTCCAACACAAACAAAAAACAGGAATCAAATGCTCCATGCACTCACTCGCATCATTCAGCTGTTACCTTTACAACTCAAATATATATCCAGGAATCACTGAATTAAACATTGTAAGCACTGAAGAGCCAGAAAGCAACCTGGTTTTATATATATATACACATACATACATATATATATATATATATATATACCACCAGAAGTTCTACACCCCATTACTTTGTTCTTTACAACTCCTTTATTACTACCTGTCACTTCAGATCTGTCACGCACTAAGGTGAGAAATCTCTCTTCTGCATCTAGGTTCATTTTGGTAGGCAGTGTACTAAATATTTAAGGAAGTTCATATTGTTGAGCCAATTAAGCTCACTGCTAATCTAAAAGAAAACCACTGCCAGATATGAGACTTCAGCAATCCAGCAGCAGGTCTCCCCAGCACACACAGATTACACAGAGGTAAGCTGTCATTTATTTTGCGCTTCAATAAAATAAACAAAGTAGTTTAACTTCACTTGAAGCTCAACATCAAAGCTGGAGATTGCCTGTGTCACTTACAGCGTATCTCAAAAGAAATCAAAATCCCAAGGTCCCCACAACTGCCCTCCATCTTGCTCTGCACTGAACTAGATTGGAGTTCCAGCTACAAACTCAAATGCACGTATTACATACAAATCACACATGCCTTTCTACATGTGTGTTTGTATTAGGGCAAGCCGTAAGAAGCAACCAACGCAGAACACACTTGGGCTGATCTCTCTGTTCCTTTAAGGCACACGTGTGTAAACACACACACAGAATAAAAAGAATCACAGGGGGAAAAAACAAATATATTCCAGAACACTATTTACAAATAAGAACCTGATTTTCTACCAAGAGAATCTGCAATTGCTTGTCTAGGAATATCAGAGGTCAAAAGTCTTCTAAAAACTCATTTATACAAACTTCATATTTCAGTGGCAACAAGGAATATTTCTGCTTCTCCAGATATGAGACCAACTAAACACAACATTGGCTACCAATATAAAATGCATACCTATAACAACAGCAACACACCAAGCAGAATAAGATTTCCTTTAGATATTACATATAAAAAGAAGCCCTGTTTTTCTGTATTTACTATGTCAGGCCAGAACTCAGTTTTCTTCTGCTGTTCTCTGCCCGCAACACATAGTATCCAATAGAAAACATTAAAGCCATTTTAATCTCCAGAGTGAATAAGCCGATTAGTTCCATATCTTAAGAATTAACTAGAAGAACGGCTTCCAAGTCAGCAAGAAACAAGTGAAAGTTCAACTGATAAAAAGTTCCAGATCCGAATCAAAATCGTGGAGTTGTGAAATCCCAACAAGTCAGGAAAAAGAACAAAACACACTTTGACCTTTTAAAAATTATCCAGTCCTTTCAAAGCAGATAAGATTTACATAAAAATTCAACCACGTGAAAGGTTAATGCTTTGCAGTAATGATCCCGAGGCGCTGCCATAAGAACTTGGTTGATGTGGCCACCAAAACCAGGCCAGAGCCGGGCACGATGCTGGAAAACAAAACTGCTACAGTTTTACCCCAACTGTGACTCAAGTTTAAATAGTGGTTTGGAAACCGAGCCTTTCTGTGGCCATAGGCGAGCCCTTAACCGCTTCACCTCAATTCCATTACCTGCAGAACGTAAATAATTATACTTATCTGCCACGGAGAAATCTCGTACAACATTGTTTGGCAGGCACGCATCTGTTTAAACCGTGGGCAAAGCTACGTAGCAATTTCGAGCATCTGCACAAACTGAAACTGAGAGTGAAAACAACTCGGCGGCAGGAACCACATAAGGCCCGACAACAACACGATACCGGGGGCAACACACGCTCAGTTTCCGTCACCTGCCGGGCTCCGGCGCGGCCCCTTCGCGTCTTCAGGCCGCAGATTCCAGCCTGGGCCCGGCACCGCCCGTGCCCGCAGTTCGGAAGGGCTCTGGGCCGCGTGGCGGTTCCCTGCTCCTGCCCTCGCTCGGCTCCCCCCGCCGTGCTCACAGCGACGCTCCGTTGCCGAGGAGGCCGTGCCCGGCGCCTCGCCCCGTCCCGCCGCCAGCCAGGCCCCGAGCCGGCTGCCGCCTCCTCCTTCTCCTTCTCTTCCTCCTCCTCCTCCTCCTCCTCCCGCTCCCCCGGGAACCGCCTCGGCTCTGAAGATGGCGGCTCCTGCCGCCTCCCCGGAGCGCGAGGGGCGGCCCGGGAGGAGCCCGCGGCCCCCGGCTCCGCCATTCCCCTCCATTCCCCTCCCGCCGCGGCCCCTCGCGCTCACCTGTCACAGCCGCCGCCGCCCTCGGGCCGAGCCTCGACGGGGAGAAGGAGGAGAAGGAGACGGGGGGGGGCAGACGCGGGTGGATGTTCCGCCGGGCGCCGGGGCCTGTCTCCGCCGCCGAGCTTTCCGCTGGCGCCGGGGCCTCTCGCCGCGCCGCCGCCGCCGCCGGATGCCGGGAGGAAGAGAGTGGAGCGGGGGGGGGCGGGGCGGGGCCGGGCCGAGGCGCAGGCGGCGGCAGCGGCAGCACAGCGGGACGGGACGGGACGGGGCGCGGGGCACGAGGCGGCGGCGGCGGCTGCGGGGCCCGAAACGTCTCCGAGCCGAGGATCAACCACCCGCTCGCATGAGAGACCCGCTTCCGGCTCCCGGCGGAAGTCCCTCCTCCGCCGGCGGAAGGGATTGGCCGGCGGCACCGGGCGGAACGGCGACCCGCGCGCGGCGTGACGGCGGGAGGCACGTGACGCGTCTGACGTCACCCGATGTGAATGAGCGCGGGGCCGCGCGGTGACTGAGGGAGGTTGGGACATAACGGGCGGATGGGAGCGGGACAGGGCGGGATATGGCGCCTCAGGGCGGCACTACACAGTGCGGGCACAACCCGGCAGCGCCGACACTATGTCCCCTATGAGGACAGGCTGAGGGAGTTGGGTTTGTTCAGCCTGGAGAAGAGAAGGTTGCGGGGTGACCTTATTGCAGCCTTTCAATACCTGAAGGGAACTTACTGCCAGGAGGGGAGTAAACTCTTGGAAAGGGCTGATAATAGCAGGACTAGGGGAAATGGTTTTAAGTTAAAAGAGGGAAGATTTAGGTTGGATGTTAGGGGGAAGTTCTTCACTAGGAGAGTGGTTAGGCCCTGGAACAGGCTGCCCAGGGAGGTTGTGGATGCCCCGTCCTTGGAGGTGTTCAAGGCCAGGTTGGACGGGGCCCTGGGCAACCTGATCTAGTAAAGGTGTATGTTTGGTGGCCCTGCCTGGCAGGGGGGTTGGAACTACATGATCCTTGAGGTCCCTTCCAACCCGGGTCATTCTGTGATTCTGTGACCTCTCCTCATAACTCACAGTCCCAGAGGTGTTTTCAGGATTACTTTAGACCACCTTCTCTCTCTCTTTCAACCTTCTGTTTTATTCCTTTAAACTACCCCCCAGTAGTTGCATTCTCAAATGATTTGATACTGCTAATCAGTGGAATAAGGCTCCATGAATCACTGGCCAAAAAGGCCAATGGCATACTGGGGTGTATTAAAAAGAGCGTGTCCAGCAGGTCGAAGGAGGTGATCCTCCCCCTCTACTCTGCCCTGGTGAGGCCTCATCTGGAATATTGTGTCCAGTTCTGGGCTCCCCAGTACAAAACAGACACGAATCTCTTGGAAAGAGTCCAGCGGAGGGCCACAAAGATGGTGAAGGGCCTGGAGCATCTCCCCTATGAGGAGAGACTTAGGGAACTGGGTCTGTTTAGCCTTGAGAAAAGAAGGCTGAGAGGGGACCTGATCCAGGTTTATAAATACCTGAGGTGTGGGAGCCACAGTGGTGAGGCTGGTCTCTTTTCAGTAGTGCGTGGGGATAGGACTAGGGGTAATGGGATGAAAGTACAGCATAGGAAGCACTGGAACAGGCTGCCCAGGGGGGTGGTGGAGTCTCCTTCTCTGGAGATACTCAAGACCCACCTGGACGCCTACCTGTGTGACATGGTGTAGGGAGCCTGCTTTGGCAGGGGGTTGGACTCGATGATCTCTAGAGGTCCCTTCCAACCCCTACAATTCTGTGATTCTGTGATTTAAGAACCGCTGACCTGGAACAGTCACTTAAACCCACAAAGCACAAAGTGCTGTGGAGATGGTGAGATCTTACCAATCAAAGAATAATATTTCATAATTCCTGATTCTACTACGCAGCTTTGCAGGGAGAAAGATCTTTTCAAGCATACAGTACTAATTGATTGCATACAATGAGCTGTCTCTGTCAGGATACTAAAATTTAAATCCAGTAATTATGCTGCATGTGTAAGAAGCCATGCTTTTTACATTACTGTCTCAAAGTTTGCTGAAATGGACAAGTTCAGGCAAGTCCTGGCCAAGGTTCCAGGACTGCCTTTGTCTGAGACACACAGGAACCAAGGTTCGAGAAATCCCTTTGTTTAGGAGATGGACAAGTCCGGGAGCTACGAAAGGGAGATAAGATACCAATCAATGGCCCTTAAGTGGTCTTTTGTGTAGGCCTATCTCAAGGAAGATGGCCATCCCTGAGGACTAATGGCCCTTAAGTGGTCTTTCTCTCGTGTTGGCTCATCTCAAGGAAGATTGACATCTCTGAGGAAATCACAGGACTCTGACCCGAGCCTTCCCGAAATGTCTCGAAGGCTGGAAAGAAGGATAAAAAGGGCACGGACAAACCCCGAATTTGGGGGGTTTTCTGACACCAGATGCCTCACTACGGAAACAAGGAGGTTTTCTGTCATCAGATGCCTCTCTACGCGAGTGCCTGCATGCTGAAGAAGATGCCTGCATGCTGAAGAACCTTTGTGGGCATCTAGGTATCTGACCTCAGATTCCTCCACCGTTGTCCTACTGCTGCCTATTATCTCTTCTGGGATTGCTGCTCGAGACTCTGCTTCGAGGGACCTCGCTGCCCGAGACTCCACTTCCTGAGACCTCACTACTCTGACCATCTTCTCTGCATTTCATCGATCTGCGGCCTGCTACTCTGCTGCTGCTCTCCCCTACGCTTATTTTGCCCCGGACCAACGTTAACAACGTGCTACGGGACGCTGCTGCATCCAGGAGGTGACTATTCCCCGCTTTAACGTAATTCTTGCTCTTTTCTACCTTTTTCTGTCGCCTACTTTCCCTTCCCCATCACCCTAATTTTGGCATTCGCCGCTCTCCCTTCCCCATCCCCTCAATTGTCTATTACTTCCAATAAACTGGTCGGATCAACATTTGAATGTTCTTCTTCTTAATCTCACGCCGGGCATAACATATCAAAAGAACCTTTCCCTCACTCCTAAATTGGAGCGAGACAGCATGGCATTGAGTTATGCTTCGTATTTTAAATATACAGTATCTCTGTGTCAGTACCTTTCATAGGTCACAAGTAAATGGTTGATTGTGTGTAAAAGGTACTGGAGCAGGTCCAGAGAAGGGTAACGAGGCTCGTGAAGGGCTTGGAGAATCAGCCCTACAAGGAGAGGCTGAGAGAGCTGCGGCTGTTTAGTCTGGGGAAAAGGAGGCTGAGGGGAGACTTTATCACCCTCTTCCAGTACCTGAAATGTGCTTATAGTGAGAGTGGGACAGGTCTCTTCTCACTGGTGACAAGTGACAAGACAAGGGGAAATGGCCTCAAGTTGCACCAGGGCAAGTTTAGGTTGGATATTAGGAAGAACTTCTTTACAGAAAGGGTAGTTAGGTACTTGAATAGGCTCCCCAGGGAGGTGGTTGAATGGCCATCCCTGGATGTGTTTAAGAGCCATTTGGATGTGGTGCTCAGGGATATGATTTAGTGGAGGGTTGTTAGAGTTAGGGTACTATGGTTAGGCTGCGATTGGACTTGATGATCTTCAAGGTCTTTTCCAACCTGCGTAATTGTATGATTCTATGAAAGGCAGTTCCTGTTTCAAGTAGACTGTGGCCTAAACAGTCAGAGCAGACATAGATGAGGAGAAACGAAATAGTTCTTCCAGTGGAAAGAGAAGGTAAGAAAGATTGAATGACCTGCCCAGAGATGATGTAAAATATCCACATCTGAGTCATGGCTCTACACAGAATCCTATAGTTTGGTGAATATTCAGGCTTCCTTTACAGCTAAATGAATATTCACTACTGGGTATGTTGACAAAAGTGCATTACTGCTTACACAGATCTACGATTCCCTATTGCTTACATCTCTCTAATCGTAGGAATTCAACTTGGCCGCAGTGATACTCCAACGCGCAGAGAGCAGCACCAAGCTGTGTGATTGCCTTGTGATTGACAACATGAACACATGCACTTTCTGACTTCTTTGATCAGCTGCTATGTTTGGCAACAAACCTTGTGAAATGGTGTTGTACAACTAGATAAGACAAACCATATTTAACAGCATTTTCCCTCTGGCCGTGTCCCTTTGGCATTTTAGTTATATTTTTTTAACAACACATGGAGGCAACATTAAAATAAGGTTGTGGTGTAGGTACCAGCCACTGTTAAACAGTGTTTTTCATTAATACAGTGTAAGAAGGTCTAATGATACATATTAAAACCATTGTTAACAGCGGTTGGTTACAAATTTTGAAGAGATGGCTTAACAATAATAATTACTGTTAATTGGATGTAATTGCAAGTCTGAATATTACCACCCCGTTTACTGGAGTTTACCACCAAACCAACTAATCTGCAGGTTTTATTCTATCTATGTACATAGCAGGTCTGCAGCAGGGCCAGGACTTGAAACTAGATCTCTCACGTTCCGGGTTTGAGCAGATCATACTGATTTCCATTTAGTTATTGTTCATCTGTGAGAATATTTGGTACTTTAGCTCTTCAACTCATTTTTAAAAGCTAATTATACCTTAATGGTATAATCATGTCATTTAATAGATATTTTGTGGTTGAGTAAGAATTCTTTGAAACTCTCTGACATCAGCTCAGGTTTTAATAGAAATAAGCGTGTTAGCCATTTTCTTCTTTGTACTTAGTTTTGTTATTTTATTGCTTCTGAGCATTTCACAACGCCCTTTCAATACTGCAGCCACTATGTGAGGTGTGTGCTCACACGTTTATATGTATTTATCCCCAGTCAACAGGTGGCAAACTGAGGCGTGGAGATGTTTGGGCTCAATCTTGTAACTGATCCCATGCAAAAGTTCTATCTGTTCTACAAAATGATTGTAATTTTGTATTCCCATCCTCTTTAGCCTTATGCTGAGGCTCCGTGAGAACCACACACGCATACGCTTTTATTTCTTAAACTTTCCTTTTCAGGCTTTAGGATCGTGAATCATTTTTCCAGCTCTTGATCTCGTAAATGCCAAATTAACTTTTTTGTTTGTTCATGTTTTGTTTTTGAGTTTGCTTTTGCAGCACTTTTATTTCTCCCCTTCTGGGTTATATTGGAGGTCTATGGAGAAAACTGCATGAAAAATTTCAGCCCTCCGGTTGAATGTTTTGCAAAGCCACGAACGTCACAGGTTTCTAGTAATACAAGCTCTAAAAAGCTTATTAGTGAGCAAGGATAGAATGTTGAAAGTTGGATAATTTAAATTTGAGTACTTGAAAAATAAGCAAATACTTCCTATAGCAGCAGATTTGTGGCACTTTTGTTTCCAGCCATTCAAAAAACAAAATGTGCCCATTAACCGAAATGAACAGTTTGTTTGGCCATTAATCCATTTAGCACCACTTTTTGATGTGCCCGTACTTATAAAAAATATGGTTATAAAGCAACTGTTTTCCACGAATCTCTCATTGGTTGTATCGTTACGTATAATGGTGTGTGTTATTAGCATGGAGCATAATTTAAGTCACAGAGTTCTCCTAAAGCTTTCAATTTACATTGAGGAACGTGGCATTCCGCTTTAACTCAGCATCAAATACCCCTCTGTGGCACAGAAGAGCAGAAGAAGTTCCTAAAAAGCAATTCATCAGAAGTGTATCTGTTCAATTATAGCTATAATGAGGATCCTCTAGTTCTAATTCATAGGCATATATTCCTCAGTGGATAAAGGAGCACATCTGAAAAGTGGTAAAATTCAGTAATGAAGTGTTAGCAGGTTCTCAGCTCACCTTACTTGAACGTTCATTTGAACTTGGAATTGTAGTGCTAATTGGTTATAAAGATACAGAATGGCAAAGAGAACAGAGTAAATGACTGTACAGCATTGAAGGACAAGGAAATTAGAGTCCTCACCTTGTCTTTTACAGAAATTGATGTTTCAAATGATCAGAGTGTAGTTAAATCTTTGCTGGGTGTGCAGTCCTAATGTGCCTGAATTACACACACGTGTCTGAATTACAGTAGAACAAGAGGAGTTGTGTTTTTTCTCATCAAACCATGCTGTGGATGGATTGTGAAGGTGGCTTATGGGATTTTTGTTGGAAAAGCTGGACTTGAGTATTTCTAAGAGGTCTTATTTGCAGCTTGATGACATCTTAAAGTGTGGTCAAGAACCCTAGCACAGAGTTTGGACTCAGATTATCAGGTGTAACTAAGGAAGGGAAGACATGCCATCCTTCTCTCTTCAGAGTCAGCACTTCCTGTGTAACCTGCATGGTCTGAGTGATTTTGCTTTGACTGGGCAGCTTCAAACTCTCCTTCACCATCAAATACATACAACAGCAGGATGCTGAGAGTGTAAGTTTACCCTAACGCTACAGAAGAAAACTTGCAAACTTCTTTACCTTGTATATTGTACACAGGAAAGGTTATCAGTAAAGTATCTGATGACTTCAGGTTTAAAATAAGGAGCACTTGATACAGTCTGCGGTAAATATACAGGAAATTCAGATGCAGCTATGAAACAATTATTATTTTTACCAGTTCAAATCCTGTGGGTTTGCTGTGAGCTCTGAGATGCTTTAATGCTGGATAGAGCTTTTTGTCCAGAGATGCTAAGGTCACAGTGAGTTGCAGTATCTCTTTGAGATTACTGCTTCTTAGGCTCATTGTACCTCAGGCTCCAAAGGAGTGTGTCCAATGCATCCTTTCTGTGCTAGTGATTCCCAGCTGCTGCCATTGTCCTTTGAGACCACCAGCTGCTGATGTGGTTGGGAAGGGACTGCTTCAGCCACATCAGGAGCAGTGCAACTGCAAAACTGGGTCAAGGCAACTGTGCTTTGTCCTTGAGATGCAAAAAACAGCACAGTCTGAATGAGACCACATCTCCCTTTTCACAGTATTGTCGAATCACAGAACCATAGAATGACTTCTTCAAAGTACTGGATGTACAACGCCTGACACTTCATTTCAGCATTCACTAAACTGACAGTTTCTGGTCTTGCAGTTCTTTTCACAGCTTCAAGAACTGATCTTCCCTCGCGTTCATAATTAAAACAGCTCCAGTAAAGGAGTTGTTTTAGGAGATTTACACCTCATGATTATGAGGTGACATATTTTTTTGTGATGTTTTGCTGGATGAGGTGATTAGGGAGGATAGCATCAAAGGTGGCAGGGAAACCCCAGCTGTATTCATCAGTCAGGATGGCAAGATATTTTTCACTTATTTCTTTACACTTATCCTTTTGAATTACGGACTTACTGCTCCTGAAGCTTCAGAGCTCAAGGTGACTATTACACAAGTAAAAAAACCATGTCATCCTTCACATACCGAAATGTCTAAAAGCTGATTCTGTTGTCTATCACCTATACTCTGCTTTATATATAAATAAATAATAATGGCAGCTTGCGAATCACAAATATGAGTCACATCAAAGCAGAGTATGCAATCAATGGGAATCTGTAACACCAAGTCCTGAAAATCGTCTGATTGTAGAGTCAAAGAATGGTTGAAAAGGACCTTAAAGATGTTCTAGTTTCAAGCCCTGTGCTGTGGGCAGGGTTGGGTTGCCAACCTCTAGACCAGGCTGCCCTGAGCCATATCCAGCCTTCAAGATTATGCTTGAATAGCAATGATTTAATTGATTGCTGTGTTAGTTGCACCTTCAGTTGCATGTGTATTACAAATTATATTGTCAGAGATTTCCACTAGCCCCTGCCTGCTCTCTGATAAGCCCAAAACATGTTCCCTGCTGCTCTAATGAGAGAGGCAACATAGCAGACTGTTTCTTAGCTCATTTTACAAGGCTATCTTTACCCTTCCCACTTGGTGTTTGGGGGGCAGAACTGCTAGCTTTGCCTTCAAATACTTCTAAATTGCCATACATTAGAGTTGCTTAGGATTTATCTATGCTAAAGAAAACTCTGCTGTCCTGTCTCTGGATATTTTATGCCCATTATTTACAGATACACTGCATCATATGCTGAATTCTCTGGCATGTTCTATCTGGACAGTCATGTCTGATTGTTCTTTACACCTCTTCCACCTCAGTCAGAGAGCTGCACTGCTGAGAGCAGTAGAAGAATCACTTCATGTGCTGAATGCTAGTTGTCAAGATGATCTGTTCATACAGCCCTGTGACCTCTTTTCCCTATTACAGAGCCCTTTTCTATAAGATGGGGATTCACTCGGTATCTTTTGCTTTCCAGCTTCTCTTTTCCTATGTTGGCACAATAGTAGCACATTTTTATGCCTGCTATGGGTAGTATTTGTAGCCATATGTTTCTGATTCTTCACCAAATTGAGTAATATGTGAGGGATATCCCACAGAGAGAATACAAATTATCTTTTGAAATTAACTGTGAAAGTGGTCTTGTCTCTAAGGAGGGTGGCTGCCTGGCAGGCAGCGGTGAGCTGGAATTCAGAGGTGTGGAGCAGGTGGGACATTGGTGAGTGATGCTCAAGGATGGCACAACAGGGCTGGTGGTTCCAGGAAGCCCAGAGGAGGCCTTGCTGAGAGGAGACACAGCCCAGCCTGGAGGCTGGATCACAGGCACACAAATAAACTCAGGGGAAACTGGGGGAAATGGATGAATGTGACCTGCATTGTTTCATAGACACTGGGGAGAGAAAAGCCCGGTATGTCCCTGCTGATAATCCAGGCCCATGCTTGTGGGAGACAGATGTGCACCAACGTCTCCCTGTAAGCAGGTAGGAGTTATGAACACGAAAAAAATCTTAAACAGGATTAAATGGAAATCTATAAATATTATTTGAGGTATAATCTTTCTACTGTGAAAGATAAATCACATTGAAAACCAGGAAGGGGGAAAGGAAAAATGGAGAGATGTGTGCAGTTGATTTCTTTTGCTTTAATTGAAAAGCATATTATTTAAAAAAATAAACAAAGCACAGGGGTTAAAAAGAAGTATTTTGCTTCTCCTGACTTTGTGACTAATACTGTTACTTCTTTTGCCCATCAACTTTTCCCTTTTCTTTTAAACTCCTGGCATCTTGTTTTTTAATTAAATAGTAACTCTTCAGGGCAGAAGCTATATTCAGATATGGAGCAGTAAACACCCGGCAGCAATAAATACTTACTCTGATTGGCACCACTGAGCAATATAAACACTATGTAAATAATGAGAAAGAAAGCCTGAGAGGTACTGAGTCCTGGGTAAACACTGTTCCTTTCCAACAGCTTATGATATAGTTAAATTAATTCTAACAGTATACAAAGTCCTGTTGGTGCATTGGCTGAAGGCAGCCTGAGTACCCCTTACAGCTATGGAAACTTGTGAAGAGCTGAGATAGCCCCACAAAGTCAGCTGGGTGTGAAGATGCTCTGGGGAGAAGTTGGTTGGGAACTTGGAGCCAGAATTTCCCACACTTTGGGAAGGAAAAAAAAGCCAACAACCTGAGTCTTCTTATGTGACATTCAGGATGGCATTTAGCTCATAGATTCAATGTCTGTGCATGAGATATATCCCAGCTCCCACTATAGTTAGTGAAACCTAGAGAGCTATTCAGCTGACTAGTATTCAGTTACCCACGTATATTTCTCTAATGACATTTGCAATGCCCACATATATTTTGCAAAGCCATGATACGCCATAACTTCTGGCTGCCCCTTCAAAAGGAGAAAGGTCATATTTAATGTTGGCAATTCCACATAAACGTTTTGGATACCACAGGCAAAGCTGGCATTAAACGTCTAAGTTTAGCCAACTGGGCTGTGTCCTTAGAGGTCTATTTTGATGAGGTGGGCAGATCTCTGTATTACCCTGAGTGTAATGAAAGCTGGGATGTCCAGCTCACATGCAGATACTTACCAGGTGTTTTAATCTATCTGCAAGGTAAATCCTAGTGTCCTTTAAGGTATGCTCTAAGATAAGACTTATCTTAGTGTCCTTCAAGATAACACTTAAAAATAATTAATGCTAATGAAGTGTTTTAACCTCCAGTTTTAACGCTGAAATTGTGTATGAGAACATAGACTTCAGATCTGCTCCAGGTGTGCCCCCTGTGAACAGAATAAAGCTCACACACGCTGTACAGGGACACCTGAGCTGGCTCAGGACCAGGAATACTCTGCTCATGGTACGGTGATACCAGCCAGAATATCCAGCATAGAATAAGCTCACACAGGGACCCACTGGCCTTACTCTTTGCACTGTACACTGACTTGTGCAGAAGGCTGTGCAAAAAAATACATATTCTCAGATGTTACTGAAATTGCATTATACATCTCCAGATCTTTTTATAACACATTCCTTGTGTCTGTGATCACAATGAATTTCAGCATTCAAACAAAGGAAATGAGAGTATTTAACACCACAGTTGTGCTACCTGGAGTAGGAGCAGGACAGATAGATAGACTGACTGTCTCTGTATTCCCAGATGTTCTCAAAGTGAGCAGAAACTGAACACCACTAAGAGTTTTTATCTGAAAGTCAGTACCAGTATGTTTTTTCACCTCCTATAAACAAAGAAAAAGAAGGGTTTGTTCTGCTTCACTGGAGCAAAAAAAAAATAACACAATAGACTTCCATTCAGGCACACAAATAGCAACTGTCCTGTGACTTCTCTATTTAAATGGGTATCCATGGTGAGATCTGCATCGCTTTCGTTAGACGGCTGCAGAACTGTGTGGTGGTTTACACTGCAGACAGGAAGGAAAAGAGGCCTTAAAAATTCCCCTTACAATGAGTGAATGGATGAATGAATAAATGCAGTGAGATACTAAGTCTGTGTTACAACATACTGCAAAAAAAAAATGATGCTCGTGTTGTCCATCCCTCTGCTTTTCCAAGCCCATTCAGATGAAATGCCAGTCTGTATTTGGAAGCACAACACTGACTAACAGAAGGTACATAAGTAGATGTGAAAACTGCAACCTAACATGGACTTCCTTCCTAGGCTGCTTGCTTTCTTCTCTCTTTGTTGGCAGAGGGGGTTAGCAGTTTGCCCCCGTGCTACATGCAGGTGAGCCAGCAGTGCGAGTGCCCGCTGCTGGGGGCTGATGGGTGGCTGGACTGTGGTTGAAAAAAACAGGCTGGAGTAAGTCTGCCAGCCTTCCTGAACTGCCTGTTTTCTGTGGAGAACAGTAGACATGCTGAAAATGTAGGATATTGTTGGCTATATCATCAAGGTTGTTTATATCCAGAATCAGTGAAATAAAATTGACAGCCCACTGAAGAAGTCTGAAGTAATGAATGATGGCTGCCTGGTGTTGGAATAACGGCACAACTTGCTCTCAACAAAGATTAGCTGTTCTGCCAAATACAGGTTCTAAAAAATTATGTGTGGAACCCCCAAATAGGCCGTGACTGGCTTGAGAGTGAAATATGAGGATATTACCTTCAAGTTGTTATTTATATTTTGCATTAAAATACTGAGCTTCACACTTCTGAGATTTTATATGTACATATATCAGCTAGTAAAAATTTAAAATGTCATATTCTGGTAGTAAGTAGAATGTAAATCTTCTTTTATAGATCCTAACGTTCACCGTAAAATTATTAGCATTGCCATTGCTGGATGCAAGGTGGAAGATACTGAAACACCAGTGAGAATGCATTGAACTTTGATTCCATTGAAACAAGTAGATAAGCTGCTCCTGACTTGAAGTGAGAACCAGCTCTAACCTACATGCTGTTATAAAATGTTCTGCCAAGGTGGTAAAACATGAAAATATTTGAAAAAATGGATTCTGCCGTCAAGGTAAAGCCCCCAAAATTTTGTGTATATACACACACACACACATATATATATTCATTATATATTTTACATTATATTCTGCTTGCACGTGAAGACTGAAAGCAGTCTGATCAGTAAACACCCTTCTCATTCAATCCAGCTCAGGAGGTAGGTGCTAAGCCCAGCTGTTAATGGTACAGCAGCTACTGAAATGTGAAAGTGCAGTTAAAAAAGAGCTGAGTTTTCAAGTATTTTCCTGGGGAATCCAGCCAGATTTTTGAATCAGACTATCACTGTCTTCAGTAAATCCATCTGAGCATTACAAAAGCTGGAAATAGTGCTCAGGAAGCCTGCCAATCCCCTGGTGCAGAATGATCGTCTCACGCTGCTTCCTTCCCTGTTTGGCTGTCAGGGCATGTTGGAGTGGATGCTTGTGGCATGTTGTGGTCTGCACTTTCCTTAGGGAGCATCAGAAGGGCCCCTTCGTGTCTGTGATTTGGAGATATCCTGAGGACAGCCTCCATCACCAGGCTGCCCTGCTGGTATGTAAGAAGGCAGAATTCAGCTGGTCTTGCAACAAGGACAAGATAGGTGGAATAAATTCACGTGACTGGGATTCTGCGAGGAAATGGAGAGGAAGAAGTGTGGGCAAAGAACTATCAGGAGGTGGAGGCAAAGCAAACCAAGCATAGGTAGATGTTTGTGCAGTCCTGAGGGAGGATGTGGGCGTTTGCACGCATGAAGGCACAACCAAGCGTGAAGAAGGAGCAGAATCAGTTTGCACTTGGGAGGCACAATCAGCGGCCTGGGTGGTTTTGATCTGTGCTTAGGAAGCAGATGCCTGTGCAGCAAGAAGCAGAGCGTTGTGGCTTCCAAATGCTCATATTTAGCATTCTAGCAAGTTGGAGCAGATGGCAGGTCTGACTACCCTGGGCCCCATTTCTGGGCAGCAGCTAGAAATCCTTAAGGCCTCTGCACAGCAGTGCGGATATGCCTGCTTAAGGAATGGCATCCTGGGATCTCCCACTCCCTTTGCTGCCTCCCCCTGGGTTTTGTACCACTCTCAGCACACAGGAATGTCTCCCCAGCCACAGTGTAGCAGGTTGGGGACACCCCACTGGGTCACGCTGGGCCAACTCAGATACCCTGAGCTGCCCAATTGGGGTGGTGCGAGCCTGGCTGCAGGCCAGCTGCATTGCTTTGCTTCTCAGGTAAAGATGTGGGAAAGCAGCTGTATCTGAGCTACTTGGATGCCTTCCAGAAACCAAGTCATCCATAAGCACTGCTGAAGAGAAGTCATCATGCCCAAGAAGTAGAGCATAGCTGATTTCCCACCCCTGGAAGCAGAGTGCGGGAAGTTTCAGAGCAGCCTTGGTCACAGGCCACTAGGATGGCATAGGAAAGGGTTACCCACATTCCCAGTGTGGCTGAGGTGTACATTGGTGGACAACACCTGTTTTATGCAACCTATTACCCCACACAAGCCAAAATAAATTCTATTGTTCCTTTGCAGTTGGAGAGGAACCATACAAAGGAGGTAGAATGAAGGGCAGGTGTTGACCTTAGGCACGTAGCTTTCACTGCAGCCTTTCACATGGATTTCTAAACTTTGCTCACTAGCTTGTAGCGATGTCAGTATACAACAGAACAGATGTTCTTAACCAAATACTGACATCCCAAATGAGGCTTCTTAGGTTCTCCAACTATAACTACAGAATGCATACAATGAACACTGCATTTATGTCCTTTGAAGTCTGTTATGGCTGCAAGCACATCCAGCTGAGGAGACCATGAGTTTTGTGGAGGTGGCCATGTATTTCAGCAGGGAGGAGTGGGCGCTGCACAGCGAGCTCTCTACTGGGATGTGATGCTGGAGATTTACCAGTGCATGGTCCCGCTGGCTCCACTTCCAGCCCCCAAACCTGTGCTGACCTCCCAGCTTGAAGGAGGGGAAGACCCCTGGATGTGCCTTTGGAGGGAAGCAGAGAAGAAATTGTCCAGCTCTGTGGCAAATAATTCACATACTCAGGTTTTGTACAGGTGTGAGGTTCACTATATAAAGAAAGGAGGGAAAAGGCAAGAAACTACCAGCAAAACTGAAGAAGAGAGTCCTAGTCAATCCCCTCTATACCAAGCTCTGCGTTGGGTGATGTGAGGTGGTGAGTAAAGGCAGTTAGTCACTATGGGGTGTAACTGCAGTATAGGGCTTAGGGGCTTGCCATGTGGTCATCAGTAAACCTGACTGTGAAAGGAGAAAGAGAAAAGGCAACCCAGAAGACAATGGCTGTCATCAGGAGTAGATGTGATACAACTGAAGTAAGGGGGAAGAATGATGAGAACTGGAAATGATCCATTGAAAGCTGACACACGGAAAAATAATTTCAGATTGAAACCATTGGTTCACCAGGATGAAGTCAGAGAAGTTCTCTCAGGAAAGAAGCAAAATGCTGAGAAATCCAAGTTTAGACAGTGAAGCTCAATGCCAGCTTACAATACTTCAGGGAAATGGCGGGCAGATCAGCGAATAACAAATGATGAAAGTGAAGTCAGAATGTATTAAAAGCCTCAGTAACCCTTTGGGGTAGCATTTGCTTTTACCTGGGGAGTTCCTGCAAGTGTTGTGGGAGCTTGAAAGAAAGCAGTAGCTCCCAAATTGCAAACCTCAGAAAGAGGAAGAAAATAATTGCCTCCCAAAGAAGCATGTATGTAAGAAGATGCCTCCACTGGGAGAGGTCACATCAGGAACAGCCATGCTTTTAGTCATCACTGAAGTCCTGAAATCACAAAGGAAGTCATGCAAGAGAAAAAGAGTTGATCTAAGGAGCAATATTTTTTTTCCAAAGAGGGGACCCAGCCATGAGGGGCAGCTCCAACTTTACCTCCAGATTCAAAATGTTAAAGAAGAAGCTTTTGAGACTTCGGGAATATTTCTTTTTTCCATGTTTATGGCCAATTGTCTAGATTGTAGATCTAGATTCAGACATCATCTGAGGTATGAATCTTTGTCAATACTGAACCAGGAGAGAACTTATGACACGTGAGTTTTGTGCAGTCGTCACTAGCTGGAACATCATGGCACTGTCTGTGCTCATCCTGCTTTTTGGTTGTAATCAGTAGCACCAAATGGTTGCTGCTGCTGTTGCATATAGATGGATCTTTGTGCATCTTTAATTACAGGGCTGCTCATAATGCTAAATGCCTTTGGGGCTGGGAGCATAGATGGAAAGCTCTCTTTCATCACTAAACCCTCTACTCATCAGCTAATTTCATCTTGCAGGGTCACATAATCTGTTTCTTGGGGACTTCATCACAGGAAGCCATAGCACTGGGAGTCACAAGGGATGGGAGGACATCAGTCATCCTGACCCAGTTCCATCTTTGGGCCCTCTGATTCCTCCAGAGCATATAAGAGAGGATTGCTGCTGGAAAGGAAGCAGGAAGGTTGGAGGGAAAGACAGTTTGCGTGTCCCCACACAGAAGCACAAAAGGGAGGAACTGTGCCATTAAGACGACTCAGAGCAGGGCCTAGCTGTGCCACGCGGCACTGTGGCATAGCGCACATGACTGGAATTACAGGTACTACTGCTATTGCTACAGGTCATACTAGTGCCTAATAGCTGTGGTACTGCTTAGTACTATGTCCTTGTAGAGTCATGACCTTGGGGGCAACACCTGTCACTGCAAGCCCTCTGACATGCAGGCAGGCTGTGTTCCTCCTGCATAGCATGCAGGCAGGCCTGAGTACAGCCACCCACTGCAGAGACATCCCAGTGCCCCTCCAACATGACAGCAACACACCAAAGCATCCTTTTATGAATCATACTCAAATGTTACTCTTGTGGAGAGCTGTAGCTGTGGAATCAGCCTGTTTCTGATGGGGGCATGCAGAAAGCCCTAGTGCTGCTTGGTGGGGACCTCTAGGAGTCTTCACAGGGGTGGGTTCAGCAAGTGCGAAAAGTTACTGCTCGAAAGGTCAAGATATATTGATAGGACACACCAAGTGAAGAGGATTTGTCTGGAGTATCTTCCTCATCTACTTCTTCATCTTGGAGAATGGCAATAAACCTTACTTCTGGACGAATTTTGACTTTATTGGCTAAAGATTTCCTGTCTTTTTGATAAATTCAAGAAAAAGAAATCAATGAATAGCAGTAGCACAAGTCCTGTGTGTTTATAAATCCTTTATGGTCTGTTTCTAACGTGTGTGCTTTCACACACATAGGAAAGAGCTCTTCTTTCTCTCTTACCAGAAGGCTTTGTTCAGACATGTGCAGGCTGTTCATATTCTTATACACTAAGCCACTGTGTCCAAGATTCCAGTCAAAGGTCAAGGTCCCATTGTGTAAGACAAGCTGTTTCCCCAGAAGTTAGTTCCTGCTCCAAAGAACTTCCAGAGAGAAAAGAAGACAGATTAGCACAGCTAATGGGAGGGAAGCAGAAGGCATTGGTGAGACACTTATAATTAGCATAAGGAGCATCAATCAGATGACACCAGCTCCCTAATCACTGTTAGGTAGTTTTATGGGCTTTGCAGCACAACTGGATTGTAAAGAGAAACGACAGGGGTATTAAGTAGTGACAACTTACAGAACAAACCTTTTCCTCTCTTAAATACATACTTAGATTAGTCCATATGAGATAGAATTTACAGCAATTAATTGAGATATGTCCAAATTTTATGCTTCTTGTTTATCCATAAGTGCTGTGATCTTGCATCTAATGTCCACTTAATGCCTAACGAGCTCCAGATCAGACACACAGATTCAGAATACTAATCTCAATTTATAGATCTTCACATGCAGTACAAGAGTGAACCAAAATTAAAACTACTCTTTCTGACTAGAAAATGCAGGCACTTGATCGATTAGATTGTCAAGGGAGACTTTTAGCCAATGGAATCACCTACCATTTACAACCAAACTTGTTTTTTAAAACCCAAATCCTCACTGAGATTCTCTGGGAAGGTCCTTTGAAATTTCTCTTAAGAGATTTAAGAACATCCACCTCTGCTTTACATGAACTGCCACTACAAAGCAAACTAGATTTTGGGGGTAGGTTTTCAGCTTGCAATCTCTATACGTTCATTCACTATTTTACATGAGTGAATTCCATTTCCAACAAGAAACAAATGATGGTGCACAAATTGCAGTGGGTTGAAATGTGGGCAACTTGGGATTTGTGGTTCAATGATCCCCCTAAGACATTGACCTGGAAGGGGTATTTGCTTATTTTTTAAGTCATGTAAAACCTAAAAGAGAATAGGAGAGGGATATGAATTCATTATTCATGCATGACTCAGCATTCATCGTTCTTTGCCATTTTATAAAGACCCAAAGGCAGTACCCCACAAAGTGCTACTTGGCTGACCAACATTGATGTCTAGTTTTGGGCAACCCAAATCCTGCCCCACCTGCCAAGTGTTTGCTGATGCCAGATGTATACGGGCTGAATGGAAACAGTGTCTGACTCTTTATTCTATTACCAGACCAGAGAAATGGAGTGCTTGTGCTGCTGCTGAGATCACTATAGTATGTGTAACTGGAAGGTCATTTCCCCGTGTTCAGGCTGAAAGGCACAGACCCGCTATAACTAAGCCTTGGATGCTATGGTAACTTGTGAATTTTTCATAGGCCTGCTTCCAGGATGAGCACATCATTTAATTTATTTTATATGCAATATGGAAAGGTTGAGGTGATGTAGTGTAGAACCACGCAGAAAGAGCTACATACTAATATATATTAATAGAGGGATCTCTATTAATATATCACATTCGTATTAATGTGCCTTGTTTCAATATTATTTAGCTAAAATACGAGCAATAAATATTGTTTTTTAAGATTCAGAAAATGCATGCAAAATTAAAGCCTATGCTTTAGTAGATTTATTGTGTCCTTAATAGTGCAGAAGTCAGATAATCAATATGCCTGACATAGTTTAAGCCACAAAGGCAAATGAAAGCTGTTCTGCGGTGAGCTGATTGCAGAACCATCGCAGTAATCATCCATATGATGTGAATGAGAAAAAAAACAGGAAGGCAGAAAAAACTTTTTAACATTACTTCCTTGGAATCACAGGAATGCTTCTCCAAAGTCACAACGGCCTTTCTACTGTGATAGTGTTCTTTCAGTGCACTTATATGCCAAAATCCTTTTTTTTCAGTCAAATATTTGATTGGGTTGAAATGGAAGAAAAACTGCTCTGCACTGTCTCTAAACAGTTAAAAATGTCCTTCTGCAGCTTTCTTGGTCACTGTCACAAATATGTTGCTAGGTGACTGCAGATGTTATCAGATGCTAAAAACATGCATTTTCCAGATGCAGTCATAAAATAATTTTCACCCGAGTGATTCTGCAACAGATTTGAATACCTATTTAAGTGTCTACGTGCTTAAAAATACACAGGCTAATTTGAACTGCATTAAAAACTGTGGTGTGTCTAGAAAGTAGAAAAAACGGATCCAAATGTGGTATGGTTTGACCACGAGTTTCTTGAGATTTAGCTCCTGAAGAGCTGCAACTTCACACTGTCCTCCTGAGTTTTTTAACTTCTTTACAGTAAAGGTGATGGAGCACTGGAACGGGCTTCCCAGAGAGGCTGTGGAATCTCCTTCTATAGAGATATCAACGATTTGTCTGGATGCCTACCTGTGTGATCTACTGTAGGGAACCTATTTTGGCAGGGGGTTGGACTCAGTGATCTCTTTAGGTTCCTTACAACCCTCGCCATTCTGTGATTCTTTGTACACCAGGGTGAGGAGCTCCCAGGCTCCTGTAGTGTACTAGCTGCACTGCCAGTGACTGGAACTCACATGCAGAAATGTACATTAAAATGTTTTAATCCACAAGCTGACTCCTCACTCCAATTAATAGGTGTAACACTTGGATACAATTATTTCCCTTTTTCTTTCTTTCTTTTTATTTTTTAATACAATTAATTTTTAGACTGGAAGTCTGTTTAGGTGATCTAAGGTTTTCTTCTGGTCTCAATATCTTTGAGTGTACACTGGGTAGATGAGATAGGGTTCAAAGAACATGCTACCGCTTGCATTTTGCTTAGGGCTTTGAACCATAACATCTGCATATGCTCTGTGGTTCAGTGTATGCTGTGAATGATGAAGAGATTATTTGGGGTGGTTTGGCAGTGTCTTGCAACATCACACTTTTCAGCTCTGATTATGCTGATCTGAGGCAACGTGACTTGCATGGGTTTAAGTGTAAACTGTCCATAAAGGGTAATGTGCTATGAAATAAAATAATACTTTATTTGTATCAGGAAGTTCCTAGGCATCCTGTGGTAGCAATCTGGGTGCTTATTCTAAGAAAATACCACTACCTATTTTCTATATTCCTATAATTTTTCCCTAGACATTCACTTTTGCCCACATATAAAAGACAAAACGCTGCACTAGATGGATCTTGGCATGACCTGTGTGGCCATGTTCTTAGTCTATAAATACACAGGTGATTTCCAGCAGTGTATGACATTCATATCGTTGGTCTCCAGGGTGTAGTGATAGGTACGGGAAGGACACATCACACAAGAAATCATTAATCCTTCTGGAAAAGCTGAAGGAAGAACAGCAGTTCGTAAAGTCTTTGGTTACAGTAGGTGCAGTGCGTATAGAGCTTAGATTGCTGTGCTTGCTATGCCTAAGCTAAATGTTTTTACCACATCAAAAAAGGTTCAGACAGCATACAATGTCCACGTCCTCTGTTCTAAGATAGTTACAGAGCATTTCACAGACTGTCTGCTAGATGCTGTGTTATTATGCCGTTGCTGCAGGGAGAGGTGGTGGTGTAGGAGAGCCTTTGCTCTTCCTCTTAGTTTTCCTAGCATCAGATAATATAAGGTGAGGCACTGGCCAAGAATTGTGGTTGGGGATGTTCATGTCGGACCACATGACCTCTGGAGATCTCTTCCAGCCAACATTTCTAGAGTCCATAGAAAACCTATAGTCATCTGAATCAGTAACTATAAAGCATCTCAAAGTAACTATAAAAGACTCTACATATTTACATGGTGGTAACTAATCATGTTATCTGATCAGCACCATTAACAGAAAGTGATGCAGCTGATCAGTTACCAGACAAACTAGCTGTTTGACAATTCACCAGCCAAGCAGGTGCACATAGTCAGTGGTTGTATGTAAACCAAGCAAGTATGCATATAATTGGCTTTTTTGGGGATAACTGAGGGTATCTGACTTGCTCGTTGAATGTCATACCAGAAGGACATCGGTTCTGTGTCATATCTATGTGAATATCTCAGGTACCTGGTGGTATCTCCAATGGCACAGCACCTGTTTATGCAACTGAACCAAGCCCTGAATGTTTCCTAGGGTGAACAGAAGGGATTTTGCTTTCTCACCTGCAGCACAGCAGGTTTCATGTTGTCCTCAGTGGCTTGTTCCCTTTAAATAATTTTTTTTTGTGAGACTGTGGTTGGTATATTTAGCTTGCAGGATCACAGCACCAGGTCAAAAAATTACACAAGCGCTCCACTACGCAAATGTTGATCTGGGATAAAGCCCTGTTGTCACATTGCATTTGTTCAAAAACTTAACCACAGCCACAAGTCACAGTCATGTTCACTGTAGCTCATTTACACATTGTTTAGATGTACCAAGTTCTCTTTACCATCAACCAAACTGGAGTTGGAGGTACTCTGCATCAGAACTTTTGGATCCTTTAAGGTTATCACCACGTGTAAGAAAGTGAATATCCAACAGTGATGACTTAAACTGTTGTCCCAGATATGGAGAAAGCCATTATGGAGAAAACGTAGATTCCCAGTAGCCTCTTCCAGTAGCCAGTGCCTCTTCATGTAGCCAGAGTCCAAGTGATTCAGGCCAGCACCAGGCTAAGTGAGCCATACTGTTTTTCTGACTCTTTTCTGCCTTCATTTCTGTATTTATTTCTCCTCTGGAATCCCAAGCTTTCACTGGGCATGCATCCAGCATTAGGCACTTTGCTACCAGGGTGTGTTGGTTTAGGAACTCGTACAACAGCCAGCCTCAGCCTGGGGACCTGGATTGCCAGGGCTGCTCCACCTTGCTGTCTTTGTTTGCTGTAACACCACGTGCAATAATCCTATGCTTAAAAAAAAACAAAAGGAAGGTGGTTCACAAAAAAAAAAGTGACATTTGGAAACCCAGCCCTTGCAGGGACTTTGTTTAGTGTGACACAGCCAGCTGAATCAGCGTAATCAAGGGGAGGAGGAAGGGGGGATTGAAAGTGGGAGTGAGAGCTGGCATCAGATTGGAGCATGAAGGCAGTGACTGTGAGCCCGGTGTGGCCAAGCCCTTCATCTACTGACCGCTCCTGTCCTTTGTTTACCTGCAGCGCTTTGTTCATGGGCTGGACAAAGACCGTGGGTCATAAAGGAGGTATGTGACCAAACAAAGAAATGCTTTTACCTGAGTTCTAATTACTCCTCTGTGTTCCTTTCAGGTAAAACCACCACCTACGTGTATTAGGAATTTCAGATTCTTTCTCTTGAATCTGAACTGTAGGGTTTTGCCAAGGTCTCGGAGCAAAGCTTCTGAAAGGAACTTCCTGAACCACAGAATGGGAGGACAGAGATGTGCACCAGATACACTGAGAGCAAGCCAGGGGCAAATGTCAGTGCAGGGCTGCAGGGCAACAGCTGCTTCTGCAGGGCTGGCCTGTCCTCCCTGATAACAAACATGCTGGGAGCCCAGTGGGTCTGGGGGATGCACACTGGGGAGGTTAGCACTGACACCAATACTCTCTCCTCCCATTTCCCTATTCTGGGAGTTTAAGTTTAGATAGATTCTATACTGTGACCAAATGTAAAACACTGATGGGAATTTTCTGTCTCTTTTAGCAATTTTGAACAGGTAATGACACACAAAGGATTAACGCAGCTTTGCTAAAAAGCGCAAGTTAAATGAAGTTATTAAGGACAAAGAAGTTTTGTTGCTATAAATATAACTCTTTACTGGAAAACATCACAAACTAACATGCACTCAGAAAATGCAGATTTGTATTTTAAGGCTGCTTTTTAGCCTCTTCAGAGTGAATAATATCTTATAGAATATGTTTATTATGTTTACTCTGGTTCTGAAATTTACTGTTGCAGTACTGCTTAAAAGGCGCAATGAAAAACAGTCGTTCCATATGCTTAGCAATAATAATAAACTTAATTCCAGATAAAAACAAAAATGTGGGTAAAGCTCAGTTTTATCTTTCTTCATGAGATAAACACGAGTTTCGTGGGCCCCATTTTTCCCTGCTTTGCAAACTTTATCAGTGCACTGAGGTTTACAGGGATCTGTTTAGTTTATGCCTACTTTGAATGATGACTTGATGACAGAATACAGCAGAGATGAAAATAACACATAAGAAAGGCTAAGAGTTAACTTGTTAGCAATGAACTCTATTTTAATGTCTGCAAGTAAGCAGATTACCTAGTGAAAATGGTTCATTTTGCATTACTTATTTTTGCCTCCAGAACAGACACTTGGATGCCAAGGTATTTTATATATTAATTTTAATGTGAAGCACTGCAATAAAGTGCCACACATCCCAAGACTGGAGGTGTCAGGAGCACACCAGCATTTTTGGGATGCAGTTGCTGTATCTCCCTTGTTACGTGCACTTCATGCTGCAGTTCTAGGAAGCTTGAGTACTCTTTTCTCAGTACAGATGCTGAGATGTTTCTAATGTAGTGCATTCATACTCATATCCCTGCTCATGCAATGGTAGAAGTTTCTGAAAAGAAGTTTAAGCTGTAGAAACCTATTGCAGTGGCAATACTTGATGACTAAACTTGTCTGCCACATCACTAACAAGAAACACTGCATTTCCTGTACAGCTTCTGCTGTTACTGAGGGCCATGTTTTACAACAGGAATCATTAAAAATAAACAGAAAATTTCTTATTTCCGAAGCCTGTCATGTTGGCCTTACTCCTAATGACTTTTGACATAACTCAGCACACTCTGCTGGAAGCATGCTCTCCAGTGTTCCCATTACATTGGTCCACCAGGTACATTTGACATTACCGTAGGCTTTACTTATCAGCATTGTGTTGCCTCCGAGCCTGATTCAGCCTGAGTGACACAAGGCTGATTTGTAGAGTGTGCACAGTCTACGTGAGCAGCTGAAAGCAGAACAGTAGACATTTTAAAGAGCATGCTAATAACTTGGCATGAAGGATCGATGATGAGAATTAGGCAAAGTTAATGGGAAGGCCACCTCTTGGCTCTAGGGTATTCGGAGAACCGGAAAGTGTGAGCCTGGAGGCATTTTCCTGGCATATTGATGTTCTGGCAAAGAGAATGTACACTTTGAACATGGGATGAAGTAACCAGGATTTGTTTTGCTTTGCTTTTGTTTTTTACTTCGTTTGACCTGCCTACACATGTCTGAGCCTCAAATCCCATGCCAAGCTTTAATCCTTTTTCCTCCCAAGCCCTTGGAGGTGGAAAACAAAGTTGTGGTAAATCATATCGTTAGGCTTTAATAGCCAATGAACACTGAGTAACATTTTTTTTCTCCCAAGGGAGTTATTTAGTGTTTAATGAAAATACCAATTTGCATAATTCACTTGCAGTCGAAAGGTCACCATCAGTCTGTCACTGGGATAATAGGGTAATTACCTAAGATAACTATCTCCCAGCCATAAAATAATGTTAACTTGTTGAAAAAGGACAATTTAAAATTGTCGTATTTTAATTATTAGATCATTTTGATTCTATTTTTAAGGATGTCAGACGTTATGCAGTACCGTTCTTAGAGCTGTGTATCAGTTTCTCAGATGCAGTGGGTGCGGAGACCAGGCAGACCAGACTTCTCTACTAGCTGCTGAAAACCTTTGCTTTGCTCCATTTTTTTTCCCATCCACCTTATTCAACCTTCAGTATTTGACAGTCAACATCTGCAAACTTAGATAAGTGGCAACAGCAGCTGTAGATATGAGAAGCTGGATGGAATCAGAGCAGCAGGATGGTGTACAGAAGATTTGCTTGGGCAGAGAACATGGCCATCCCACTCCACGTCTCCTGTTCTCATTTTGTACTATGGTCGGGAGGACCCTGATTTGAGCAGATTGCTCTGTCACACTCCCATCTACAGAGCCTCCAAACCTCGTTGGGTCCCAAATAAAATGCTATCCAATTCAAAGCCCACTTCTTTTTAAGTTGTAGCGTAAGAGTGCTGGAGGACTATTTATTCCTAAAGGAATACGTGTCAGAGCTGGCCTGTAATAGGGACTTCCTAAATTGCTAGTACGTGCGATGCAGCCACACTCATACATGAGTATTTGTGGCATAAGAGTGAATAGCATTGCTTTGTACTTCCAAGCACGTCCCCTTCCTCCAAGGAGCCTCGTCCCAGGGCCGTCACAGTGCCTGGAAGGTGGCATAGTGAAATAAATTCCTTTCCCTTCGTTGTAAAGCCAGGATGAGCTTTCCCTCTTGGAACTCTCAGATCCACCATGAGTTGTTCTTAACATGAGGAAGTGGCCTTGTGAAATGCTGTTTGCAAAAGAACAGACCTACTTTTTCAACTAAGCACAACAGGCCAAAACCGCACGATGTCTCATTTAATGATTACTCCTGCACAAAGCTCTCAAATAATAGGCACTGCTTTAAACCTGAGCAAGCTAAACGTTTCATTTAGCATTCACTTGACTCCACTGTAGCTCATTAAAACCACTGCTGCACTGGACTAGGAGAGGAGGGTAATATGATTAGGATTAGGGTGGGGCAGACAGGGTTTTTCTCAGCTGAAGTCTGAGGAGCAAGGATGTAAATGTGTGATTTCTGCAAAATCCATGCTTGGTTTGAGTTCAGTCACAAAATGTCCTTTTTCATCTCCTCACACGTGGTGACCCAACACAATAGTATAAACATCAGTGCTGGATTTATATGGCTTCGTGGTCAGACAATCCTCTGCTCTGCAAGCCTTCCACCATCGCATGATTAGTCAGTGTTTGAGCTCTCTGGTTGTAGTTTCTATTTCCCGAAGGTCTGCAGAAGCTGGCTGGGTTGGAAGCAGCACTTCAGTTACAAATTTAAGTCGTGTGTGATTTCCAAGTGTGGAATTCTTATTAAAGAGAATTGGAGCACAATAAAAATTGGCTTTACAGGTCCAGACTGGCAGTGGGGAGTCCAACAAAGAAAAGGAAGTTTCTTATAGGGATGGAATTCCTGATGCAAAGGTATATAAACACACACCAGCGGCTTTTCTGGTGTTCTGCCTGACAGCGGCCAATAGCAGATGTAGGGAAGAGTTTCCCAACAGCAGCAAACAGTGATGCTTGTCATACATAATCCCAGCCTTAAGCTATCTGACACATAGGCCTCCTTAAGCCAGGAGCATCATTGTCTTTAAAATAATTAGTGTAACTTAAAATCTAAAAATAATCCTGGAGTCATATGTTCCTCATTCTTCTGAATTTCAGTCATTGCAGCTACTCCACATAGTGTCGCTTTGAGGGAAAAAGAGGGGGAAAAAATCTATTCCCAAGGTTCTCTAGAGCAAAATATTTAATAAATGTAAACTCTCACTCCTTAAATCACGTGCCTAAATGCTGTTGTTTCAGGAGGCGCTGAAGGCATGGGACAAGAAACATAGGGTTGCCCTGGCTGCTGTGATGTGATGGGCTGCAGGCACCCTGCCAGCGTGCTGCACGAGCTTAGAACCTGAAAACAACCAAAGTGCTGGAAATCTGAAAGCTGATTCTCCTCCAAAAACGAGAGCCTTGGCGGAAGTCCCAGGAAGGCAGCACATGAGAATGGAATTCAGCATAAACACCACAAGTGCTGGCAACAAGCAATGCAAAGCAGGGAAACTGTCTTCATCAGTGTTATACACTTTTGCGTTTTCTACCCAAAGTATAAAAGAGACAGAGGCGTGGCTGGACTTCAGGTCACTTGTTAATAGAATGGCAGCGCATACAGAACCCTACTGGTCTTGCTCTGCAGCTTGTGTGGGTTTCTGGCAGCCCTGAATATTGTGATCCAAAATACTTCAATTATATTAAATGCTGGCATTGGGTTTACATTTATGACCAATTTACATTTGTTTTCTTTGGGAGTGTATGAAGGAAATGAAGTTAAGCTGAGACCCAGTCTGAGGCACTTTCATTTTCTTTAAGAATACAAAAAGGAAGAGCCTGACCTTCCTTCAGTCCAGCAGCCTTGATGATCCCCAGCACTGACTCCCCAACGTGCATCATCACGTTGGTGTGTGACAAATAATGTTGAACGGGCAGAGCCCAAGACCTGGTGCTTCCAACTTTAGGGCAACACTGCCCTCAGAGGATGGCAGGTATCTAACATGAAAGTCTAGGCAAGTGCTTGACAGAAGAGCAGCCTGCAATGAATTCCAGGGCAAGGAGAAGCCAGCAGCATCTCCCCTGCTCCATCCACTCTATTAATTTTGCGACCTGATGCCATAATCAGCCTGGAAATAAATTACACTGGCTCCTCCTGGTGGCTGACTGCATCAAGCTCAGCACGCGGGGATGTGGTAATTAGCAATTAGCACTGGGGTTGTTTGAGGAGCCATGTGTTTCACCTATACTGCCATGCAGCCTGAAGCCTTCAACCAAAACTATGTGGCTTTGCTGTTGTATCTGACAGACCTGCCACCAGTTTGTTAACTGTTCTTGGTAGTCACTGCTCGTTGGTAGCAGCAGCTGTCAGTGGTGCAGCTGGCCATGGGCTGTAGCTGCCCGTGGGGTCAGCAGTGTGAGCTCTGAATGCTTCAGAAGGAAAACTTACTGACGGGGAAGGTATCACAAACAGTCAAATATTAAAAGAAAGCAGCTGGATTACAAATGGAGCCAAATTGTGTTCCCTAAACAAATCCACCTGGGACTCATTTCTTTGTGGAATCACTCCACTTTGTGGCACTGAAGAGGTGGGTGCTGCTGCATGTGGGAGGGGAGCTGTGGGAATGCCAGAGGACATTGCATTTCATGGCTAAATGTGAGTGAGTGTTCTGCAGCAACACAGGCCTGGTGACTGAGTGTGCTGGCAGCCTGGCCTGGGGACCTGCTGTTGTAATTACCGTCACCATCGCTTGCATCAAGGATTACAACCACATGAATTTGGAGCCTCGTCACTTTTAGTCAATGCTTGAAAGCTGGCTGTCTTTTATACACGCCCAGTAGTTTCCTTGACCTATTTTTGGACAGTTTAAAGTTATTTTTATATCTAGACTTTCCAATTAATGATAATAATAAAAGTGTGCTGAGGAGGAAGAGAAGAAAGGTAGCTCTGCACCCTCACCCAGACTGTCACAGCAGGGAAAGCGCATCGGTTGTAAGGCTGCTTGGAGGTACAGAAAGCCATCATGCAGAGGATTCTGATTGATGCTTCAGAATGCAGAACGGGGATGGAGGTTACCTTCAGGCCGTGCTTGTCAGATGTTCAATGAGGACTGTCTGGAAGAAAGGAGGAAATTCATACAAGCAGGAATGTGTTACAGGTGTGAGATGTTAAACCTCTGGCAGCTCCTTTTCCATCTCTCTCCTGACAGCTGAAGTGTTTAGTCACTGAGCCTTGTTTAAGGTATGTCTGGTTGTTATTGTGAGGTTGTACAACAGCTCAAGGGAACAACATCTGTATTTGTTCCAGGAATACACTAAAATGCTGAGTTATTGGGCTTATGGATCTGTGTTCCTCTTTGCGTGTTCTGTTACAGCTCCGACATGAGTGCTGTGGAAGCCACCTGTATAGATAGCTCATATGTAACATTTGAGCTGCAGATCCAACCCTCTCTGTTAAGCCTCGATGAGCATCCATCCTCAGTGAGCATCCATCCTTGACACTCAGTGCTGAGGATTACCAGGTCATCAGGAGGAAGAGAAGTAGAAAGACAGCTGAAGAAAAAAAAAAAAAGGAAGGATAAAAAAAAGATGGACCCCTTATATACCTTAAAGGGAGAAATGTAATTTAAACATGGAAATATGAGCAGTAGTAGAGGCAGCATGTACACAGCCAGTGGGAAACTCTCAGAAGTTGGGTACGTGCATAAAACTGAACTTTTCCATGGTTCAAGGGCTGGTACAGGAATGGGAAGCCTGGGTTGGGCTGGGGCTCTGTCCAGCCCATGCTATTCTTCCGCCTCCTTCCATCTGACAGCAGATCTCTAGAGAATAATGTGAGAACAAGACGGCGTGTAGTTTTGCTTCCCCGTCTTGTACGTATTCTGGTCCAGCCTCTGTCAGTCTGCGGCGCAGGGACTTCCTCAAGCAGAGGTAATGTCTTTATGTTGAATACCTGCTCCTGGCCACGCCGCTGGTTCTGCTCTCACAGAGCTATTCACTAGCATGCCGTGGTACTGGTGGCCTCTGAGGTGCCCCCTTGAATCTGCTTTCCTGCTCAGGTGGCATGTGCTGTATTTTCACTTTATCTGGGCTGTAAAGTCAATATGGCATTTTTCTAAAATGCAGCCCTGATAAACTGAGAGGATTGCAACTATAGGTGTGAAGACTTTGAAGGTGACAGTAACATATTTCTTTAGGTCTTACATTGTTTGTTCCTGCAGCTCACATTGCAGTGATACCGTGCAGCATTTTCTGAACAGCTCTGCTCTGAAAAAGATTTCTTTTCCCAAAATGTAACTGTGTAGCTCCCTTCTTTTCCATATTTAAAGCAAATTGTCTGTTTTCTTCTAATTGTTATTCAGAGACAGAGCAAATATTGATAGATAGCGACAGAATTTAATTTATTTCTCTGTTGAAGATTGATTTTTCTTGGGCTTTGTCAGTACTGGCTGCCTTCCCAGAAACATCACTTAATTTATCATTGCTGGGTGCCAAACTGAGTCAAGTGTTAAATACAAAGCTCCTCAGAGTGCGGGGACTTTCCAGCACGATGCAGTTCCTGCTCTTCAGTGCTGTGCAGTGAAGACGGCTGGGAGGAACTGAGGCCAAGGGTTAGCAGAGTCAACAGTGTGAGATCCATGTTAGAGTGGGGTGTCCCTTCCTGCCAAGGACTAATGACCCTCATTAGCTCCCTCCTGATCCTGTCTCTGCCAGGGTGCGGGGCCAGTCAACCAGCGAGGCACTGTGAGATGACATTCCTCAGGATGAGTAGGGATGCCATCCAGTGACATGACGTGCTGCAGTTCTCAGCATGACTTACTGCGGCTGTACGTGCCTGAAACACAGCCAGGATGTGCTCTTACAGAGCAGCATGGCTTCAGAGCCTACCCTTAGTACCGTTCCACAAGAGAAACCAGGAGGCAAGGCAAAATGGGTTGAATTTCATATTAAACTGGAATCATTGAATACTCTGTTGTATGGCATTGGCACTTTTCTGAGCACCCTGGCTGGTGCTGTGAGGCACCGCAAGCCTTGCTGATAAGCCCTGTACCCTTGCTTTCTTTGAATATTTTCCATCAGAAGAGCAAACAGTCTTTATTTCCTACACCAATTGCTTCAAGCTACCAGGATGGATGGGCTGGATGCAGTCACACCAAGTTGTCAAAGGCAGGAAATACTCTATTGCGTTGTCCATCAGCTTCCTTAAGGATAAGAAAGAAGAAGAAAAAGAAGAGCTGCTGTAGATGTGCTGCTTATACTAAGAACAGCACCATACCTGGATGTCCTGTACGTGTTGTGGCCCAGCCCTGCCCTGTGTTCTCCCGGGCATCCACACTCATCAGTGCCAGCCTGGAAGGACTTTCGTCAATACTGACAATGAGTATTAATTTGGTACTAATCATGAACTCAGTGGATTTTAGTTGCACACATGGGAGAAGTTACTACGCAGGTGTAGATCACACTGTGATGCTCCATGCTGGTACTAAACTGGGAGAAGGTCTTCTGAAAAGCTCAGTCTGACTAAGGAGAATCTCTCATCTATCTCATTTCATAATGCACAGGGTAAGATTTCAGCTGTTTAGGCAGCAAGTAAACTTACTGTATAAAAATGACCTCAGCATATTGCCTAGGCCCTAGAGAGCATCTTTAGGCAGGCTTAGAACTGTACAACACATCTCGCTGCTTGAGAAGTGATGTGAAATACACGATGTACAAGAAAACTGGAGTAAAGAAACTGTAATACACTGTAATACTACAGCTGTCTTTTTACAAAAGTGATCTTGGGCGTAATCTGTAATATCCCTAAACTCAGCCTTCAACAGGTACCATTGAGAAGGATAATAACTCACGACATGTATCAGACCATAACAAGTTCACAAGCGAAAATTCATTTAGGAAAACTCCTTCTATAAAGAATGACTGAAGGAATTCACACGTGTGCCCTTGAGATGTGTCAGTTCTCCAGAAACTTAATGCAGAATTTAGTGCTCTGAGACAGCTTCCTCAGATACAGAGGAGATAAATCACAGCTTTGCTAAGCCCTGCCTGCAAACTCCTTTCCTAAAGCACGTCCTGGTCTCCAGAAAGTGAAGGAAAGGGAAGCACGTTGAGCCACCTGGGTGTTTGCTGAAGGGTCTGGCCCCCAACCGGATCATGTGTGTGAACATGCAGAGTTCTTTCTAGAAGAGGATCTGGCCCTTGAATGCAATACAATCAGGATTCCACCTTGTAGCTCCATGAGTTTCTTTCTGTTTACCTAAAACTTGAGAAAACTGCTGTTTTTGTGACGGCTGTAAGGAATAAAGCAGTTCAAGGCAACGTCCTCCTAAAATCTATTTCCTATCATGCAAAAAGCAAAGCTCGTGATGACAGTTAACCTTTAGGGTTTGGAAGATGGCTGTGGTATTTCTGAAAACTCACCTTGTTATCAGCATAGCTGTGGCAGTGTTGTCGTTCCTGTGGCACGGCCTGTTTGTTCACAGACAGCTCCACTCAAACTGTCCTGGTCTGTACAGCTGATATCATCCCATCTGCACACCCCTGTAGCCCAGAAATTCGCCATTCAGCGAAAAATCCAGTAAATACATCATGAAAGCTGATGTGTGGCTCAGGAACAACTTTGACTCGCTGCACTTTGGCTGTGTTTCTTTCCCTGTTTTTGCTGAGCTGCATTTTAACTCCGTGGCTCCTGACAGAGGAGCCAGGCTCACACAAAGGCAGTCCTTCCTTTTGTTGTTTCCGCCATGCTTAGTGCCCAGCCCGGCCTCCTACACCTGAGTACCTGAGTACAGCATGTCCTTCTTTGTTTAAAGAGGCATCACTGGGTATTAACCCTCCACCTCCACAGAGCAGATCCCAGTGGTTGAAGGGCAGGCTGTTACTATTGCTCCATTCTGTTTTTCAGTAGTGATAGAATCAACCTCTACCTTTTTGCTGTTGCAACATATCAAAAGATGCTGAGAAACACTGCTTTAAACCACTCAAACTGGAATTTACCTATAAACAAACAATGGGAAATTAAACGTCCTTTCATCCCTGTGCTGCAGGAGGCCCTTGGAGCAGAGGGCACCTGGCTTTCCATTCACTCCTTCTGATGGATCAAGTGGCATTAAAAAGCACCTTAACCTGAGTGACAGCCGTAGCCATCAAATGTCCATCTCACTCCAAGGTAATGGAGTGGGCGCTGCATTTTGTCCATGCAGAATTTGCAACAAACAGCTGCTGGGCTTCGGTGTTATTGACTGGAGAACACTGTGCTCACCATTCCAGATGTCTCTAATTGCTAGCTACAAATTTGTGTTACAAAATGTTCTCTTCTTCGGGCATTGTGGGTTACTTGACAGGGCAGATGAATGGTGTAATCAGATTTCCTGTCTTCTAGATGAGGGATGTGCTGCTGCTGCCATTAGCATGCAAGTATTGGGCAAGGTCCCTTCACATGGGCCCGCTGATCTCCTTCACACTGGATACCATCAGCACTTCTAATCGTGCTGTTTTTGGTCACATAGACAGTGAAAGGTTGAGTCTGAAATGTGAGAATTCACCTTGATTCAGAGCCATATTCAGAATTTAAGTTCATAAGGAAAATAGGAAACAGAAAAGCTCTAGTGCATTGCATTCCCTGCTCTATTATGTAGTAGTTAATAATTAAAAACACACTGCAGTTGCTTTTGTGAGTTTGTAACACAGAGATAAAGGACGGCTCCAAGTTGTAATTTGACATACAATAATGGCTGATGCATTTCAGTTATTTGTTGGCGAAGCTTAATTTCTTTTTTTTCAATTTTAATGATACAAAGAAATAATGAACATCGTATGTTTCCTCTGCACTTGCACAATTCTGAAGTGCCTTTACTTAAAATGAAATAAAATTTCTTGCTGTATTCTAGAGCACCTCTTCAAAACCCATCTTACATAGTGGTCTTACATGGCAGAGTCCATAATCCCTCCTAAATAGCACCGTGCAACCAACTGCACTGGGAACTACTACTGCTGGTGGGACATGTCAGATCACTCCAGACCTGGAAATGCAGCCTGATCCACCACCAACTCCTGGGGTTTTATGGCCTGTAATTTTATCCTTAAGCGGCTTTATTTTATTTGTGTCTCTGGATGTACAGGGAACACTGGGAGGCACACAGCCCTCAGTACGGCCACGAGCATCATGTGGCTCACTTCTAAGCAGTGATCTTGCCATGGGCAGCATTAGGTGTCTCAGCTGTGGCAGATGATTTGACATGGCGTGGCCCTGAAGACCTCAGAGCACAGAGGGTTCTGTTGGGTCAGCTGGGGCCCCTTGTGGGCATGGGCAGGGCCACAGCTCTGGCTCAGCAGCCCCCAGCCTCATGCAGTCCCACAGCCCTGGTGTCCCTTGCATTCCCATGACCGGCTGCAGTGATACGTGTGTTGGTGCCACAGTCACTGTTCTGCAGCAATGGCTTTGCAGCAGGTTGGCTCCTTCTCACTCCTTTAGGTCCAGTCCTTGGGCTGGGGCAACTGAGAATCCATCTTGTAGTTAGTGCAGCCATGGAAGCCTCAGCTTCCAAATATCTGCTCACTCTGTGGTTGGATCTTCCAAAAAACCTCATTTCCTGTATCCAGAGTGTAGAAATCATCCTGTGGCTAATGGCAAGCCCATCCTCACTTGGCAGTAGTTGTGAGACACAAGACCAGGGTGAAGGATACAACAGCTTGGCACATTGGACATTTCTACCCACAGCCAAGCACTGATTTTGACCTTTCCATGTTTACGTAAAACTTCCAACTTCTTTAATGCAAACCAGTACTGCCTGGTCTCAAGGAGCTGCCTGTGCTTTATACATCTGCTATTTCCTCATATTGCTGCCGGCAAATCTTCCTGCTGAAGGTTCTGTAGGTGCAGGCATGGTTGTTGCAGATGTTGACCACAGAAAGAGCTGCTTCTCAGTCAGCCAGATGTGGTTTTCTGCAGTGTATCTCTGACAGTGAAGCACACAGACTATAGCACAGTGCTTGTGTGGTTAGGAAAAAGCCTGGGGCATGATGCAACTTGCATTGGATGGCATATGATAGCTAGGAAAGGTCAAGAGGAGCTATTTTGAGCAGAACATATACACCATGAATAGGATTTTAGTTCTTTCTAGTCTACATCTGAGTTTTCTCAGGCAACTTATTTCTTTTCAGAGTAAGACTGAATGAGAGCAAATGTATGTACAGTTTAGACAACCAGACAACCTGAAACCCTGCTTGAGTTGGAAGTGCCCCAATATGACAGTATAATGGTCTGCTCAGATGTCCTGTGCTGCATCATGATTCCAGCCAGCACTTCCATCCTCAGTCTTGCAGCTTCTTCCAGAGATAAATGATATCCCATTAAGAATTACTTGTTACTGCTTTAAAATGTCCAGTTGGAGAGAATGTGCAACTAGAAATCACTAGTTATCTCCCCTTTTAGGCTGGATTTGTAAACTTCAGCTTCTCACCCATTTCCTATTAGCCTGAAGTCTTTCATAGCCAGGTGTCTTCCTATACAAGTATTTGTCACCTCTTCTCTTTGTTGGAATTAAGCTGCCTTGATTTCTCTTTGGAAGGAATTGCCCAGACCTTGAATAATTATTATAGACTTTTCCTGACCCTTTTTACCAGTTTTCCTTTAAGAAGTGGAAATGAGAAGAGAGAAGCCAATACTCCAATGGTGCCCTTAGTATTGTTGCTCTCAGAGGAAGTAATGTTGTTTACACCAGACACAGTGGTTTTGGTGGGGATTTTTTGGCTGCTGCATCACACTGGGAGTTCATGTGCTCTTAATTAACTCATCAGGCTTTCACAATCATTTCCTAAATCATTCTTTTCCGAGTACTAATCCATAGCTTTGACCTACATTTTTGTTTCCTATGTGTACGACCTCGCCATGCGCTTTCTTACAGCGCCTGCTTTTCAGCTGAGCCTCATTTTCCACACTCACCACATCACTCGTGGGAGCTGACCTTATTAACTGTGATTCCACCAGCTTGTGGGTCACCTGCAGACTGTTAATGGAGATGCTGCATGACCTTATTCTGGCACGTCTTGCTGGAACTCAGCTTACATCACGACAAGATGGCTCTTGGGAGCTGCTCTCCTGGAGCACGTGGAGCACTTGGAGAGGGTGATCACAGAACGAGGGCTTCACATGAGGGCTTGAGATTGCTCTCCATGTGCAGCATGGGTGTTTTCTCTCCTTTGGAGCTGTTTGGAAATCTGCTAATTAAAGTATTCTTTGTGAATAGCACTTACTTTGTAGGAATGTTGCAAAGATTAATTAATGAGCTTTCTGTAAGTTGGGAGAATGAAAAGTGCTGGAGAAGTGTTGCTGAGTATTATCAAGTACTTCACAACTACAATCCACAACCTTTCCCCCCACCCCTTTCTGTTTATTTACAGGGTTTTTTTTTCTCCCTATTGCTCATTTTACACAATTCAATGAACAATAATAGCGCAGCGTATCACTTGCCCAGTTATTCTCCCTGGAAATGTGTGATTTCTAAAGCCAGTGACTGTTTTGTAATTGTATAAAGGTCAGTATATAAACACATTTACAGATGTGTATGTGTATAAATGCACCCACATATATATGCATTTCAAGCAGGTGTATGTGTGTACATATGGGGGCAATACAATAAAGGGAAGATTTAGCAGTTCTTCACAGATGATCCTGTGGTGGTCCTTTCCCCCAGGATTAATATACAGGTCCCTTTAGGACCACTCACTGTTCCTGGGTTTCTTTAACACAGCTGATTGCCCAGTACTTGGCTAACCAGCAGTTGGCACCCAGACATGTTACAAGCACATCAGGTCCTGGGGCTACCTATAAAAGATAGATCTATCCAAAACAGGTAGTGCTATCCAGAGTGGTTTGGCCAGGCTGTAACAATATCCATAGCACAAAATACAGTATTTGACAAGAGCGCTGCTGCTGTATCTTACCCCGCAGCTGAAGACCCTGTGGAGTGCCATGAAGGTGCTTTTAAGTTGGAACAAGAGCTGCACAGCGCTGCTTTTGGCAGTAGAAAACACTGTGACTCGAAGGCACCACCTGCTGCTTGCCAGCACAGCGGCACAGCTTGCAAGCTGCCATCTCCAAATACCTGCTTGCAGCTGCTGTACTGTACGTGTTTAACTATCAGTGGGATATTTTATTTCTCAAACATCATTACTAACACCTTTTGACTATATGCTGACAGAGGTTTTATATTATTAGATTTGATGTTGTTATGAAACCTGAAACCTGCTGTCTGCAGTCCATCAGTGTGAGGATGAAGGCGTTACTTCTTAAAAGGACATCAACTCAGTTTCTAGTTTTATGTCAATAACACATCTGTAGATATAGTCTATATCATAGATGATTGCAAGGGTATTTAGGTGTCAAACCGCTCACCCTATGGCCAAAACAAGTACAACAAAATGTACCTGCAATTACATGTGCCAGCAGAATTACACCCGCAGTTGTTCTCAAGCGCAGTGATCTGAGAACACCATAAATCACGTGGGATTTTTTCCCTAGGCTGGTTCCTCCCCTTTAGGGAAGGCTCGCAGCAGTGATTGCCTTCTGTGAGCGCAGTGTGATCCTCAGGGCCATGGAATGCCACACCATGGGCTGCTCTGTCAAAAGCTGCTGATCATATTTGGTGCCAGCACAGTCCTGCCAACACCTCGTTTTCTGTGGAGCAGCAGAGAGTCTTGGATGGGTGAGCAACCAGGATTTGAAGACATTTATAATTAGGATGATCACTCGGTATTAAAAATTGAGCTGGTGGAGAATAAAAACTCCTCTTTTAGACCTAATAGATGGCCCACCGTGCCCGTCAGGTGTCAGAGAGCTGCCTAGAGCAAGCTGGGTATGGCTCCTGCTGAGAACCTATGCCATGTCATTCTGTGAAGGCCAGGGCTTGTACAGGTCTGACCAGAGGCACTATTTGTGCAGAGGAATTCCCTGCTCCTTAAAGCACTCCATTTCTGTTAAGCTGTCTCTTCCTCATGCAACTCTAAGGAGGAAGAGCTGGGAGTGACAACACAGCGTGTCTTTATTATACTTCCTTCAACAACTTGAAAGTTTTCCCAGGATTACAGGGTGGCTACAACTATTAGCATGCACGTATTGCGTTCCTGAGAGCTTTCCTAAGCATGTCAGAGCCATGTAACCAAGGCAGATCAGAAGGCATTACTCACCTGTTGCAGTGCTGCAGCTCTCCAAAGCTCTTTGATCTATTGCTGTGCATGCAGTTTGTAGTGGCAATCTAATAAGAATCTGATACTTACTAATTCAATTTCAGAGTTTCTCCTTATCTAATGCCCTCAGTGTTTCAGGTTCTGCAGGTATGTGCAAGTACTATGGCCTGTAGGGAGGTTGCCAGGTATGTTCCGACCTGTCTCTCTTCATTGTGATGGCCAGAATAGGACCAACAATTTTTCTGACAACTGATACGATGCAGCGTTTAAAATCCTTCAGGATCTAAAGAGTTGCAGAGATGGCGGCAGTGGGTTCACAGGGTTCTGTAACAAAGAAGGACACGGAGGCTTTATTTCCTAACTTCTTCTACTTTATTAAGGGTTACTACAAATCACTACTCTCAAGTATACCTATGGTTGACAAAACAACTATATATTGAGCTATTAGTAACAGTTACCGGGGAAGCAAGTACACCTACGTAGTCAAGAGTAACAAAAATCAATAGTATTGCCAGCAGAATCATCATCATCAGTCAACAGTACAGCAGCCATCTGCAGGCTCCTGGTTGGGTTAATTTTCTTCATGAAGGCCGGTATGGTGCTAAGTTCTGGATTTGTGATGAAAATATTGTTGATAGTTGTTGCTGAGTGGTACTTACATCCTCAAGGATTTTTCTGGTCCTTGTCTTGTCCTTCACATGAGGAGCTGGGGTTATGGGAGGAGACAGGAGGGGACAGAGCCAGGCCAGCCCCCCAAATACCCAAAGGTATATCCCATACCATAGGACACTGCAATTCCCAATAAAGAAGGAAGGGGAGAACCACTCAGAGTTACGGTGTTGGTCTTCCCAAGTAATTATTACGTGTGTTAGATCTCATTTTCCTGGAAATGGCTGAACATTTCCTTGCAGATAGGAAGAGGTCAATGCCTTCCTTGATTTGATTTGCTTGGGGGTCCAGCTTTTATTTAACCCATTAAACTGTCTCTATCCCAGCACAAGAGTTTTCTCACTTTTACCTTTCTGATTCTACGTAGAGTGCTCTGCTGCCTAACAGGGTTACACCTCAACAAGCAATTTTATATCAATATCTTATATATCTCTATATAGTAATATTACGAGTTACAACAAACCTACCATTTGGAAAGTAGAAAATACATTTATGATTGATTACTTATAAATGCATGCATATGTTTCAAAGTGTTATTGGTACGAAGCTCTAGCAAACCAATCCCAGAAGGGAACAAAGCCACCTCAGAAATGGGCCAATAAAGACTGGGTCTCACAGGGGGACCAAATAAAGAACGAACAAAGTCTCACTGTGAGGATGATCCGCGTCACGGTTCTGGAAGCAGCCAGGTATCCCCAGCAAAGGTTCAATTCAGGTCAGGAATCCTGAAGGGAAAGGAAGAGTCCATACAGCACAGGATGTTCTCTGAGAGAGGCTCCATTGGGATGGAGAACTGGTCCTCGTTATAGCATAGGGAGCTGAGGAGGGCATGGGACACCACCTCTCAGAGCACCCAATGGATGCTGCTCCATTCTTGTTTTCACCTGAAACAACCAATAGGCAATGATGTTTCCAGTTTTCTCAGACAGAACTTTGCTTATCCCAGACTGTTTTCCTTACTTTCAGCTAAAGCAGCCAATAGCGATGCTGGTTTCTGCTCTCTCAGGATGTTTTCCCCTTTCTTTCAGACCGTTCACTGTTCCAGATGATAAGCTGCTGTTCCCATTCCTCGCTTTGCTCTTATCGATGGTATCTGCAGGATGCCTCTGGTTCCGAGGTGCTCAGCTCACTTCAAAGAGGCAGTGCTGCTCCTGGCTCACAGTCCCAGTTCCTGGGCTGGCAGTTCTCAGGCTGGCAGGCAGTTTCTTCTGTCTGGGTTTCAGCAGTCATTTACTGTCAGTATTTTTCCCATTATAGCCAGGTCACCTTTATGGCTGCTCCCATCACTTCACATCTTGAGCTATGGTCCCTTGTGATCACTAGGAGTGAGACTACACCATGCCCGGTGCGTCTCTCTTGCCTCCTAATGCGTGAGGCGGAGCAGACTTGTGTCCGTTCAGGCCCAGGGTTGTACCTTCTGGGATGGTTTACTAGCTGAGACATAAGCACACCGTACTGGTTTAGATAAAGTGACACAGACGATGATTTGACATAAGAAAGATACAGTAAAGCACAAATCCTACAGCTATATTGACAGCTAATATAATTAAAACTGCCACTCCCGTGCTTCAAGGTCTGGTGTGCAAACCACAGCCACAACTGCTCTGCTGAGAGGCCTCCAAGTGGGGCTTGTTGGGATTTTTGATGGGATGTACAGACATAGCTGAGTAATGTTCACACTGTATTCCATTTGTTTGGATTTGTTAGCATAAAAGCAACAGGCAATATTTATTCATTCCTCTTTGGGAGGCTAAAAGATAGTCCAAGGCCCAGTAATTTTGGATAGCCAGTTGTAAGAATGAATTAATCTTATTTTGGAGCCTTTAAAGCACTTTGGTTAATTTCAAGGTGAGATAGAAAAATTATTATTTTTGTAAGATTTGAGAGATCTGATTAAGAATTTTATCCCAACAAGAGGAACGTTCCTTTCAAGCAAAAACCACCAGTCTGGTTCATAAAGAATGCCCCACTTCTATGCCACCCCCAGAGACCCCACCACAGCCTGTCCTCAGAGTTAACAACTACCTGAAGGGAGGTTGTGAGATGGGAGTTGGCCTCTTCTCCCATGAAATTGGTGATAGGACTAGAGGGAATAGCCTCAAGTTGTACCAGAGGAGATTCAGGTTGGACATTAGGAAATACCTCTCTGAGAGTGGTCAGGCACTGGAATGGGCTGCCCAGGGACGTGGTGGGGTCACCATCCCTGGAGGTGATGAAGAAATGTTTAGATGTTGTACTGAGGGATGTGGTTTGGTGGGAGATATTGGTGGTAAGTGGACTGTTGGACTGGATGATCTCGGAGGTCTTTTCCAACCTTGGTGATTCTATGATTCTAAGTACCTGGCAGTTGTCTCTTACCAATGTAAGTGACAAAAAGGTAAAACCATCCAGGTATTAAAAAGGTTGGGCACCAGTTCTGTCCAGAGTCCATGCAATGCTTGCAGAATGAACACCATAGATTAGAAAAACAATTAAATTTCATTAAGCGTGTTTGGCTTAATCGGCTTCCAGTCTGTCACAGTTAAATTGAAAGTGCTCTTGGGTGTGATTGTAATATTAAGCCTAATTACTATTTTTCATCCTTTCCACCCAAGTTGAACTTATAACCTGGGGCACTGTAATGCTCTGTGGGGAATTATTATATGAATGTGCTCCAAAAGTCTTGTTGTCAATAATTTGGGGTATTGGGGGTTAGTATGCCTAATTAGTTTGAGACCAAGATGCCTCAGGGATAGGTTCTGCTAACCACCACAATTCAGCATCCCACATGAGGGTGGTATAAGCAAACCCAACAACTTGATTCATTGCCCGCTTGAGAAGTCATCTTCATAAATCGAACAGTATGACTGCTGTTCCACCCCTGGAGAACAAACATGATTATAATTATTAGGCATGACCTAATCACTGTGTACATAAAATAACAGTCATAAGGGGTGAAGGAAATCGCTCTCGGCATCGCTTCATTTCATGGCAATCTGCCAAACAATCTGCATCCTGAGTAAGGTAGGACCAGGATCCAAGATGATTTGGGCTTCTGGGTGCTGATGTTGAAGTCAGGATAACCTAAAAGAAAAAAACAAAATCGCTTCATTCCTTTTGGGTATTGGCTAATTTGGAAATCCATTCTTCAAAGAGAAGAAGCTCATTACTCTGCTGAACTAACACCTCTCACACAGCAGTCTGGAGGAGTGGTTGTACTATGCAAGGAAAGCTCTCCTTTGCAGGTGATTACCACAGACAGTTTTTCCAATATCTAAGCGTTGTCCATTTATGTCTGAAGTTGGAGTTACAGTGCAGATGCTAAAGCTTCTCAATGTGGGAGCTACTACCAAGTCCCATACCACCTGTGCAGGACTTGGTGTTTATACTGGGAGCCAGCAGGGCAGTTGACCCACCTTGCTCCTGTGTTTTGGCTGCTCCTCAGCTCTGAGTGCAACCCTTCATTCCTCATCCAACCATGAACCAGGCAGCATCTTTCTGTAAAGCGAGTAGAAATGGTACTTCCTGAATGAGCAAGAGCAGCATTTATTTCCAGGGTGGTGCAGTCCTTTTTGGTGCCCAACATACACTGAGATAACAGCAGATTTGTCTAGAGCACATTAAAACAAAATTGCTATAAATGCTGTAGTAGAGGCATTCAGGCACTGAAACACACATTTAACAAAAGCCACCTGGATAGTCAACACCCGGGGATCTGCCAGAGTCAAGCTAGTCCTGCACAATCAAAACTTTTACATACTGTAGAAGGAAATAAAGTCCTTGCAGTGCACATGAAAAAACATGCTGGGAAAGAGTCTATTATTTCTTGGTCAGGCAAAGGCAAGCCCAATTGTGGAACTGTTTTTGCTCAACGGCCTCATGCACTTGGTGAGCAGTGAGGAAGGATGGGGAAGTCAGGTGTGTACCTCAAAGGGATTCGATGTTAGATGAGAACAGGAAGTAATATGAATTGTATGATGCTAGTCATTACATAATGCTGCATGTCGTCAATACTATGGTTGTTATATACCTTATCGATAGTATTACAGTAAGAACCACCCAGATTAAAGAAAAATGTCTTCTGATGGAACCAGAACTGGCTTCAGCATGCAACAGTCCAACACTGCATCATCCTCCCTACTCTGAAGGACTGTTACGACAGATAGAGCCCAAAGTCATGGAAAAAATAAACTCCACAGGCAATTTAATGGGATGGCCCATAGACTATGGGAATGATATCCTTGTGTATATATATCAAAAGGCAGTAAGGGTGATGGTAATAAACTGAGATGCATGGGAAAGTGTGGGACCTGAGCATGATGAAAACTATATGTCTTCATTTATATGTTTTTGTGGAGGAAACGGACCTGGGGATACTTCTAGGTCTTTTCCAACCTTGCTGATTCTGTGATTCTGTGATATGGAATGAGGAGCAGCTCGGGGAGTTGGGATTGTTCAGCCTGGAGAAGTGGAGGCTCAGGGGAGACCTCATTGCACTTTACAACTTCCTGAAGGGAGGATGTGATGAGGAGGAGCTTGGCCTCTTCTGCCAGGCAACAAACAGGACCTGAGGAAATGGCCACAAGTTGTATCAGATGAGGTTTAGACTGGACATACAAAGGAACTTTTTCTCTCAGAGAGTGGTCAGGCACTGGAATAGGCTGCCCAGGGAGGTGGTGGAGTTGCCATCCCTGGCAGTGTTCAAGAAGCATCTGGATAGGGAGATAGGAGATATGGTTTAGGGGTTTTCTGTAGGTATGGTAAAGGGAGGACAGTTGGACTAGATGATCTTATAGGTCCTTTCCAACCTTGTGGTTCTATGATTCTATGGAATAAGGAGTGGGTCCTCATTTCCGGATCTTTCATTGTTCTTCATCAGCAGCCTTGATGAGGGAACAGTGTCCACCCTCAGCCAGTACACTGATGATACAAAGCTGTGAGGAGTGGCTGACACACCTGAAGGCTGTGCTGCCATTCAGCAAAACCTGGACAGACTGGAGAGCTGGGCAGTAAGAAACCAGATGAGGTTTAACAAAAGTGTTGTAACGAGGCAGAACCGGGTTGTATTTGGGGAGGGTGAGATGTTGTAGGCGCTAACGAGGTTTCGGGCTGTGACATTGATAGTACCTCCCCTGTTCAGTCCCTTACCTTGTGATGTGTCTTGGGCACGCATTTCAAACGTACACCCTAGGGGGCGTAGACGAAGTGATTAAGGTATATAAGGTGTTAATTACTCCTAATAAATGCCACTTTGCCATCTTTCTTGCTGAGTCACGGTGGCTTCTTGGCCCTAGCAGGAGGGTATCGCTAGAACCTGGGACAAGGGGGGTTTGAACCATGGGCGCACAAGGCAACACAAAAGCAAGCATAGAGTCTTGCACGTGGGAAGGAATAACTGTGAGTATCAGTGCAGGATGGGACATGACCTGCTGGAGAGGAGCTCTGTGGAGAAGGACCTGGGTGTCCTGGTGGATGACAGGATAGCAGTGAGCCATCAGCGTGCCCTGGTGGTCAAGAAGGCCAGTGGGATACGGGGAGCCAGCAGGTCAAGGGAGGTGATCCTCACCCTCTACTCTGCCTTGGTCAGGCCTCACCTGGGGTACTGTATCCAGTTCTGGGCTCCCTGGTACAAAAAAGACAAGCATCTCCTGGAGAGTTCAGCAGAGGACCACAGAGATGATAAAGGGCCTGGAGTATCACCCAGTATCACAAACCTGTGTTTCTGTGATTTGGGTGAGATAGAGTTGATTTTTATTCAGAGACTCTGTGTTTTGGCCATCAGCAGTGTTGATAGCACGCCAATGTTTTAGTTGTTGCCAAGCAATGCTGCAAAGAGCCCAAGGACATTTCAGCTTCTTGTGCTGCCCTGCCAGTCAGGAGGCTGAGAGGGAACGAGAATGCTGTGAGGAAACAGAACCAGGACAGCTGACCTAAACTGGCTAAAGGGATATTCCATACCGTATGGCATCATGCAAAAACCTATAAAACTGAGAGGAGTTGGCTGGGGAAGGCAACCACTGCTTCGGAACTGGCTGGGCAATGGTTGGCAGGTGGTAAGCAGTTGTGTTGCAGATATATATGTGTGTGTATAGAGATATATACATATAAATATTATATTTATAGTATAGCTGTTTTTCCTTTTCTGTTTTTTTTTTTGTTTTGTTTTGTTTTTGTTTTTTTTTTCCTTAGTAAAGACAGGCTGGAGAAGAAGTAAGCGAATGGTTGTATGGTGTTGAGTTGCCTGCCGGGCAGGGGGGTGGGAACTTCATGATCCTTGAGGTCCCTTCCAACCCAGGTCATTCTGTGATTCTATGATTGTATGATTCATGAGTAAAGTGTCCATTTCTAAGCAGAAAAGTACTTTAACAGATAAGGGCTGAGCAACTACACTGAACCCAGAAATATGGAATCACCAGAATCCTAAAGTTCCTAAGGTTTTTCAGAACTCCTTCTTACTCAAGGGTGAATCTAGCTCAGATACTTGCTGTAAAGTATCAGAGGGAATACACCCTCTGTCACCTTGCCAAGTTATGCCTAAAAATTGAGCCATCTGGCTAGAACCTGGCCATTTAGGTTCCAGGACAGAAATCCTCTTACTTTCTGAATGAACCGGGATGTGATTGACCATTATTTGGATTTTACTGGGGGGGAATCTATTTGATTAAAATGTCATCTGTATATGAACACTCTTTCACCCCTAGTTCTTGTGGAACTTCCAATCCAAAACCTGATGTGACAGTATAAGGCTATGTCTGAATTCTTGGGGTAAGCAGGTGAAAGCAAACTGGATTCTTCCCAGATAAAAGCAAATCTCAATCTTCAGCTTGGAGTGAGACAATGAAAAATACATCCTTCTTGTCCAGGGCAGACATCCAAGGATGCACTGCTTGTTCTACAGCAAAAATAAGATTTATAAGAGAGCAGTATGTAAGAGTCCTCTATTTTCATTCAATTTATGATAATCTATTGACAAATGCCAGGTGCTGTTACTCCCACAGGGGGGAGTTTTAAAGTGACTGAGTTTTCTGACAACACCCCATCATTCTAAATCCCAAATGACAGCAGTTAACGCCTTGTGAGGCTTCAGGGCTAACATTATTTGGGCCCCTCCCTGCAAGAAAGACACTGAGGCCCTGGAACATGTTCAGAGGAGGGCTACGAAGCTGGTGAGGGGTCTGAAGCATAGGTCATATGAGGAGAGGCTGAAGGAGCTGGGAATGTTCAGCCTGGAGAAGAGGAGGCTCAGGGGGAGACCTTATTGCTCTCTATAACTTCATGAAGGGAAGTTGTATTGAGCTGGGGGTCGGCCTCTTCTCTCATGTAACTGGTGATAGGACTAGAAGGAATGGTTTCAAGCTACAGCAGGGGAGATTCAGGCTGGACATTAGGAAATATTACTTCTCAGAAAGGGTGGTCAGGCACTGGTATGGACTGCCCAGAGACGTGGTGGAGTCACTGTCCCTGGGGGTGTTCAAGGAAAGACTGGATGTTGTGTTGAGGGACACGGTTAATGAGAGCTATTAGTAATAGCTGAACGGTTGGACTGGATGATTTTTTAGGTCTGTTCCAACCTTGGTGATTCTATGATTCTATGATACTTTGTACATGACTTAAGGTACTTTTAGCTAATTTTAATGCAACCTGTAATAGAAAAAGGTCTTTCAGCTGCTATTTCATCTACAGAAATTACAGGGATCTGAGTTTGACAGTTTGGCACCCAGGTGCCTAAAAAAACCTTAATAGTCTGAGAATTTAACATACAAATCTATAGCTGATACCTACTGCCACTACAGGACTCAGTGTTCTTCCATTGGGCAAAGCCACTTTTATGCTAGCTATGGAAAGGTCTTGTCTTTTTCCAGCAATTCTGTTACACAAATCCTTTATCAAGTTTTTGTTATTAATCCAGGGATATCCTCACTTTGATCACATCGAGACTTCTGTATCATGAGAAAAGAGATAAAATAGTTATCTTTTACTACTAATGTTTACTTGCTATCATCAGTTCTAAAAATATTGGGCACTTGGGACAGGTTGTCAGAACTCTCTGAGCTGTCAGTTTCCTGACACAGAGACCAGAGAAGTGGATGGATCATCTGGGATTGGGATCAGGGGAGCAGATGACTCGATATTGTCCGGCACATTCTCAGCACTCACACTCGGGGTGCTGTCACAATCTATTTTGCGATTATCCCACAGTCTCTGTAAGTAGGATGTGGGCATTTTGTTTAATTGACCTGGTGTGAATCCTATTCCCTGAAGGAGACCCCATAAGTGCTTCCTCCGTTCCAGATCTCGTTCCTGTTTATCAGGGTCTCTTCTTGTATTGAATCGGTTTATTTCAACAGGGAATTTACGAACATTTTGTCCTTTTTTGTAATTCCCTCTTGGTGTCTGGGTGTTCCTGACCCATCCTTCCCTCTGGTGAGCTGTTGATTTAGGGGTGCTTTTCATGAAGGCTACCCAGTGCTGCAGACCTTGAGCCATTATAGTGTTCCAGTCATAAGTCCTACTGTATAACATTAAGGCTAAACCCTTTGCTCCTCCATATGCTGCATTTTCCAATAGTCTCGTTTTCCCTGCTTCTGTCGCCATCAGAGACATCATGTCCTCAGGTATAGCACCTTGTGCCTTAAGGGCATCCCAGGCAGCCAGTCTCATTGTCCACTTGGCAAACCCATCCCGGGTATTCCAGGGAGGAGGTGGACTGTATCCCCACCGTACTTGCATTCGTCTAACAGCATGTATTATTGAAGATAATAGAGAAAAGGTATTTTTTCCAGCCTCTGCATCAGGGTTGTGAAGAACTATTCCACCTCCTAGGAATATTTGCCTAGCCTCGTTCTGATTAAGAATAAGAGCTCCGGCTCCCATCTGATAGCATCGTGCCACCCACCCAAGCCAGTCCTCACTTGACTTCTTGCCAAACTGTATGAACTTCTGCCATAGCTGTCCTGCATTCAGATTTATCTCGGTCATCGCGACCTGAGGTGGCAGGAGAGAGCTTTCACGTCCACCTGGAGGTGGGAGCTGTGTGATTGGGCACAGAGAGGCATTTTCATCTGGATTAGATTCAGGCATTGAGGTGGGGGTGAACAGCCCATTGCTAAAATCAGAATCCTCCTCATTATCAGTATTCAGTATATGCGTTTCTTCAATGAGCTTACTGTCGGAGACTGGCTGCACCTGTTCTTGCTCCAGCTGGCTTAAAGCCAGAGGTGCGAGGTTACTTTCTAACTGTTGAATTAAGTGGCTCTTAGTAAAACTACAAGACTCAAAAGCAGCCGCCTGCATTTCTTCACCTTTAGCGTGTGCTGCTGTAGCTGTAGCTTGCTGCAAAGCCCCTTGAGTGGCACTTTCCAGTTTCTGCCTTGTAGTTTTAAACAAAGTGCCTGCAGCTGCTAACGCCTCTGTGAGGAGACCGATGAAGGACCCCTTCTCCTCCTTCCCACTACCTGTACTACTTTCTTGCCACTTCTGAAATTCAGCTCGCAGGGCTTCCCAACTGAAACAGTTCTCAGCTACCCAGTTCCTGTCCCATTTAGGTGTTTGCCATCCCTTCTCCTGTTGCCATTTTCGCTGCTCTTCTACTGCCTCCTCCCAAGCATCCATCACCTGCATATTTTACAGAATCCTGCTTCTGACACCAATTAATATCACAGCCTAAAGGGTGACCAAGCCTGTGGCTTTATAGAGATCACAACAGTAGGTTCACAGATTTCTGGGACACACAAGGTCACAGAAGCCTTATTTTCCAAGTTTCTCTATTAAAGATTACCACAAATCACCACTCTCAGGTATAATGATGAGCAACAAAGCAGGTATATAGCAAGCTATTTTGAACTATTACCAGGAGAGAAAGTGCGTATCTATTATTACGAATGATAGCAGAAATCAATCCTGGTGGCAGGGAATGTAGCAGTAAGTATATACATATATTAATGCTATTGGCTAGGACTTACACAGCACTTACAAAGGAGCAAACATACTCATGATCAATTACTTATATGCACGTGTATATACTATTATCTATTTAAATGCTTTCAGCACTAAGCACTATCAAACTATGGGCTGGTAAGGACCGAGCCCAGCAGCAGGCCCTGCAGAGGGAACAAATAACAAATGCACAGACTCACTGTGAGGATGAGCCGCGTCACGGTGCTGGAAGCAGACAGGCATCCACAGCAGAGGTTCGGCTTGAGTCAAAAATCCTGGAGGAAAAGGATGAGTCCATGCAGTCACGGGGCATTCTCCGAGAGAGGCTCCATTGGGATGGAGAACTGGTCCCTGTTATAGCATAGGAGCTGAGGAGGGCATGGGACACCACCTCTCAGAGCACCCAATGGATGCTGCTCCATTCTTGTTTTCACCTGAAACAACCAATAGGTGATGATGTTTCCAGTTTTCTCAGACAGAACTTTGCTTATCCCAGACTGTTTTCTTTTCTTTCAGCTAAAGCAGCCAATAGTGATGCTGGTTTCTGCTCTCTCAGGATGTTTTCCCCTTTCTTCCAGACTGTTTTCACTGTTCCAGATGATAAGCTGCTGTTCCCATTCCTCGCTTTGCTCTTATCGATGGTATCTGCAGGATGCCTCCAGTTTCAAGGTGCACAGCTGCACTTCAAAGAGGCAGTACTGCTTCTCAGGGATGCTTCTGGTTCCCAGGCCCAGTTCTCAGGCTGGAAGGCAGTTTGTTCTTTCCCATCTGCTCTCACCAAAATCCAAGTAATCCCACTGAAATAAAATGGCCACCTGAATGACTATTTTCTGGCCAGCCAGTTTGCTGGGCATCACAGAATCACAAGGTTGGAAAGTACCTACACTATCATCTAGTCCACTGTCCTCCCATTACCAGCTTTCAGCAACTGGAATCAGAGGATGAGAGAGAACATGTACTGCTGCCAGAGCAATGTGTTATCTGATGAACAAATGCTTTCTCATAAGGAAACAGGAGGGTGAGCTTTTCACTTGGAGACTGTTCACTGTGTGCAGTGTGTGCCTGATAAACTACATTTAAAACTTTAAATTTTGGACACATATACACAGAAGGACTGATGCTGAAGAGGACTTTATAATAGAAATTTGCTTTAATGATCAAAACTAATTCATTTGGATGAGATTCTATACAATCAGTGTACTTACTTACAGAATGAAAGAGACCCATTTGAATGGGATCTTATCAGTGGGTACAAATACCTGAAAGGATGCCAAGAGAATTGATCCAGGCTCTTTTCAGTACAGTCTGTTCCCAGGGCAAGAGGCAGTGGGCACAAACTCAAACACAGGAGGTTTGCACTGAACACCAGGCAGCATTTCTGTGCCATGCAGGTCATGGAGCACTGGACCAGTTTGCCCAGAGAGGTTGTGAGCACTCATCCTTGTAGATCTTCAGAAGCTGTGTGGATGTGGTGCTGGGCATCCTGCACTGTGCAGCCCTGCTGGAACAGGGGCTGGGTGAGATGGACCCAGAGGTCCCTTCCTACCACAGCTACCTTTTGATTCTGTTACTCTGTGAATTGGTCTTTTCATGTTGTGGGACAAGAAAGCAATGATGATTGGGGCCATCTAATTGAAGCACACCAATTTGTTAAGTATATCCACCAAACACACACATGTGCATCTTAGTGTGCATCAAATGCAGACCAAATACCCCAAATCTAAGGCTACTTTTGGAATTCTGAGGTAACATTTTTGAGAAACTATGAATATTAAGCTAGAGTCGCAGCCAGGCACAGTGACAATGTCACACGTGTTCTGCTAGAGTGCCTGCTTGGATCGCCTGTAATGGCCTATTCTCCCCAGTGCTTCTCTGGACAATCAGCACAGCACACAATCTGGGTCTTGCTGGGTGTCATCAGCCGCTCTGTAAGTACCAGAAACTTGGGATACCTGTGGACATGCCTAGAGAAGAGCTCCTTCTGCCCTATGAAACTTTTGGAGGCAAAGCACAATACAATTAAAAGATGAAGTCACATCTCACTTCTTCAAGAATGCTTCAAAAAAGCAGGTGGAAATATTAGTATAAAAACATTTATGAAGCAGCACGCTCATCATAATGAGGCAGATATAGTGTTGTTGACAGGCGACAGCAAATGGGATGGTTCTAACTGCATGCTTATGATTGAATGGTGTTCATGTAGTCATTATTAAAATTAATTTCTGGAAAGGATTAACTACTGGCTTGTCTGATTAGAGAGAATCTTCATTTTCATGCACCTTAAAGTTTCCACTGCACTGGACGGCTGTTTGAAGTGCTGTCTGAAAAATTAGTAAAGCAGTGCAATAAAGGAAATGCAGAACTTATACATTTGAACTTATTATACTGTAGAAAAAATGTGCAGTGACAGAATAATACGTGTCTAAATTCTCTCAAGGGGAAAATGTCACACTTTATGGGGGGGGGGGGGGATGGGGGGGGAAGCCCACACTTTTGAAGAGAATTTTCAGTTTTTCATCATGAAAGCCTGCCAGCAGAAGATGTACAAGCTGGTTTTGGACACTCAGACTACCTTGTTTCTGGGCCTGGCTTTTCCAGGTCTAAACAGCTTTTGGCTCATGAAGAGAAGCTGTGGTCAGACACACACACTGCCCAGGCTGCTGACACGCTATGGGCCTGTTTCATCTCTTTATTTTCACACACCAGTTCCTCCCAGCCCACCTTGCTTCCTCCATTTTTGTACAGTAACATATTGCCTTGGGTTACAAGGCACCACAAAGATCCTGTTCTAAACTTCTGCAGAGGGCAGGGCTGCCAACTACTCCATCAGGCACCAGCTCAGGCTGCACAGGACCCCACCCAGCCTGGCCTTGAGCGCATCCAGGGACGGGGCATCCACAGCACTGTGCTCCGATCCTTAACACCAAAGGAAATTAGCTCTTAAATCACACAACTTGACGCAGGCGGAGTCAGACGAGCCCTCGCGATACGAGACTCGAGGCTCCGTCTCTGTCCCGGCCTCTCTTCCTGTTTCCTGTGGCGTGGCGCTGAGGGCGGCATGGCGCTCTACAACTTCAAGAAGATCACGGTGGTGCCGTCCGCCAAGGTACGTTTATACGGGGTGCAGGAGAGCTCTGTCCTTCCCCTTCCCTCCCTCAGGTTCCCAGCGGGCTCCGTGCTGTGTTGGCGGGGGAACTTCGCTCCGTGCCGGCGGGGTGTGGGTCAGTGCCCGGCCTCCGCCTGAAGGGAGGGGGTGTTTATCGCTGTGTTCAATGGAGACGGCTGGGAGCCGACAGCGCTGCTTTGTTTTGTAGGACTTCATCGATTTGACGTTGTCGAAGACTCAGCGCAAGACCCCGACCGTCATTCACAAGCATTACCAGATCCATCGCATCCGGCACTTCTACATGAGGAAGGTGAAATACACCCAGCAGAACTACCATGACCGGCTGACACAGATCCTGTCGGACTTTCCCAAGCTGGATGTAAGTGCAACCTCCCACCTTCACATAGAATCACACAGAATCACAGAATGACCAGGGTTGGAAGGGACCTCAAGGATCATGTAGTTCCAACCCCCCTGCCTGGCAGGGCCACCAAACATACACATTTACTAGATCAGGTTGCCCAGGGCCCTGTCCAACCTGGTCTTGAACACCTCCAAGGACGGGGCATCCACAACCTCCCTGGGCACCTTCAGTTCTTCAACAGTGTCACTTCAGTTAGCAATGTGAACATTGCTCTCAGCCCTATCAGAGCTGGTTTTACAGGTGCACTCTGACACGGTGTGCGTGGTCATAACTTCCCAGGTAATCGATGATAGATGTAATCGATGATAGAACTAGAGGGAATGGTTTTAAGCTGCGCCAGGGGAGATTCAGGCTGAACATTAGGAAGTATTACTTCTCGGAAAGGGTAGTCAGGCATTGGAATGCACTGCCCAGGGAGGTGGTGGAGTCACCAACCATGGGAGTGTTCAAGAAACGTTTGGATGTTGTGTTGATGAATATGATTTAGCTGGGAAGTATTGGTAATGCTTGGACTAGATGATCTTCTAGGTCTATTCCAACATTGATAATTCTGTGATTCTGTGAAGTACAGCTGTGTGCAGGTGCCCACTGGGACTTCTGTATGGGCAGCTTCGTATACCTGTTTAAATCCTTCACCTGACTTTTCCTACTCTTTTTCTCTTCACAATTTGCAATTCCTGCAAATATCTCTTGCACTTCAATATCTCATGATGAGATTTCTCCACATAAATGCATAAATAGCTAAAAATACTTAGTCTAGCAGAATTGAAGGTGTTGCTTTCTCAGAAAGCCAAGGGGTTTATCTGGACATTGAAGAAACCCTTATTATCCAGTCTTGCCTGTGATTTAGCACTCAAACAAAGGAAGGAGTTAACACCGTATTTCTGCTATAGGATGAATTTACTATTAGAAATTGCTTCTGCAGGCTTCTTGCTGTTTCATTATTCAGTGGAGGAAAGTTCAGATTTGAGAACTGAAAGTATTTTGCAGTGCAAAAGACAAAATGGAAGCTTGGTCTAAGCCAGCCCAAGGCATCACTGCAAAAAAGTCAAAGCATTAACAATTATGCATGTAATGACCAAGGGGATTATTTTTGTTAGGCAAGATAGTAATGAAAACAGTTTGGTTTGTCATCTTCAAGAAAATAAGGTTAATGCTATGTCCTTTTTTTTTTTTTTGGTCTTAGGATATTCATCCTTTTTATGCCGATCTGATGAACGTTCTGTATGACAAAGATCACTACAAGTTGGCTTTGGGACAGATTAATATTGCCAAGAATCTGATTGACAAGTAAGGAAAGTTTCTTCCTTCAGTTCTGTTCCTGTGGGGTTGGTTGCTGCATCACTCCCTGTTTTGCTGTCCCTGCAGTGTTGCGAAGGACTACGTGCGCCTGATGAAGTACGGGGATTCTCTTTACCGCTGCAAACAGCTGAAACGTGCAGCTCTGGGACGGATGTGCACCATTATCAAAAGGCAGAAACAAAGCTTGGAATATTTGGAGCAAGGTTTGTGTAATAAATGTGCTAAAATACAGGAATATGAACACAACATACGTTGTTATTCGTACAAAGGATAACAGTTTAAAGCAGATAAATGCGTTAAGTACAGAAATGTAGGTAATAAAAACGAAAGAGTTCTCAAATGCCCAAACAGTTAGAATTCAATTTTCAACCAAATAGTTCTCTTAATTTAAATTAAAACGTTACAGAATGTCTGTACCTGCTTAAAGGTTGTAGCCATGCTTGTGTTTATCATTATTTTCACGTACGTATATCTGAAAAATTCATCATAGAATCATAGAATACCTGGGTTAAAAAGGACCACAATGATCATCTAGTTTTGACCCTGCTGCTATGTGCAGGGTCCCCAGCCACCAGACCAGGCTGCCCAGGGCCACATCCAGCCTGGCCTTGAATGCCTGCAGGGATGGGGCATCCACAACCTCCTTGGGCAAAACCTGTTCCAGTGTGTCACCACCCTCTGTGTGAAAAAATTACTCCTAATATCCAATCTAAACCTCCCCAGTCTCAGTTTAAGACCATTCCCCCTTGTTTTATCGCTATAAATCCATGTAGACAGCCGTTCCCCCTTCTGTTTCTATGCTCCCTTCAAGTACTGACAGGCCACAATGAAGTCTTACTAGAGTCTTCTACAAACTAAACCAGCCCAGTTCCCTCAACCTTTCTTCATAGGAGAGGTACTCCAGCCCTCTAATAAGATAATTATCAGTTATTGCTAAATGGTTTCCAAGCAGTGGTCCTTATTTCAGGCTCATTTTTGCTTACCTCAGGCTGTGCTGCTTGGTATGATGGACTGACTAACTACATGGGGTGGTTTTCATGTGTAAAATAACGTTTCTTGTTCTGTTGTGTGATACTTCAGGAGTTAACAGACAACAATGCATTTTCATAAATGATCACTGAGTCAGTTTATAAAGTTAAACAATGTGACTGAGCTGTGTTTAAACATTTACATCAATTTTTCTTCCATTCAAAAGTGAATTAAGACAAATACTTCACGCGTCTTTTAAATGTTTCAGTGCGACAGCATTTGTCTCGGTTGCCAACCATCGATCCCAATACAAGAACTCTTCTGTTGTGTGGCTATCCAAATGTTGGGAAGTCAAGCTTTATAAATAAGGTGCGTGATTGTTCTTTACATGATACTGAGGTACCATTTAGCTGAGGTAGAATAAAATATGATGTTGTTATAGCACTGTCTGGTCTGTGGGGAAGCAAATTCATACAGTTGAGTAGAGCCTGACTGAAGTTTCTGGAGGGATATATGTGAAATTAAAGCACGTTCCATTCATAAAGTTGTTATCTTTCCCAAATTAGTGTGTATGTGATTAATGCATTTTCTGACAGATGAATGATTGCAGAGAAACAGCCCATATAACCATTCTTTAGCTTTCCTGTAGCAAATGCAGTGAGTTATGATCATGATACACAGCTTGCAAGTTCAGGAAATATTCAGTAATTGTGCTGATAAATCTTGTTTTAAGGTTACAAGAGCAGATGTAGAAGTGCAGCCATATGCCTTTACCACCAAATCTCTCTTTGTGGGACATATGGATTACAGATACCTGCGCTGGCAGGTAAGAACTGGAATCATTTTGCATTTTCTTGCCATGATTAACCGGTTACAATTTGCTGTTTTGCATCCTGAATTACATTTTTGTGCCTTGATAAGAAACACTGTGAGATCTGCTATGTGTCAAATGGGGACAGTAGTCCAAATCTGTTCTAAAAACATGCATGTATGTATGTATGCATTTTCAGTTTGGGGGAAGAATTGGGACTGGAATGCTTGAGTAAGTCCAGGTCCCTTCTTGTCAGTATTGAGTTCAGAGCCAGTTTGGGGCAGGGCTGTCTGTACTTGTTTGCCTCTCGGAGTGTTTCTTACTCAGTAACCTCGCTGTTTTTGCATTATTCCATTCCCACATTCTCAATTTAGCCGCATTTATGGCCTTATTTATGACTGAAAGGAATACTGCAGTCTTGAGATGATAATATGGACAAGAAGTCAAGAATATGTTATAAAACAGTGTATCGATTATGTTAATTTTAGGTTGTAGACACTCCTGGTATTTTAGACCATCCTTTGGAGGACAGGAACACCATTGAGATGCAGGCTATAACTGCGCTCGCACATCTGCGTGCTGCTGTGCTCTATGTGATGGATGTCTCTGAGCAGTGTGGGCACAGCCTGGAGGAGCAAGTGGAACTCTTCAGAAATATCAAGCCTTTGTTTGCTAACAAGGTAAGTTTGGTTTACGTTCTCTGTAAAATCAGTATTTTTTGTAACGTGATAGTTTGGATTGTGATTGTTTTTTCTTTCTTTTTTATTAGCCGCTTATCATTGTTGCAAACAAATGTGATGTGAAGAGAATTGAAGAACTTCCTGAAGAGAGCCGGGTGAGCCTGATGTTCCCACCCCTTTTTCTTCCAGAATTAACAGAAGTGCTGCGTGCACCATGAATGCACTGGCAGAACTTGGGTCGAGCAAAGAAAAATTACATGACCTGTCCTTAATTTAACTATTTAACAGTGTACTGGAAAGTAGTTTCCCAAGTGTTGACCTTTATGCTTGGTGTATACAATTGCACTTTGTTATGCAGACTTAGCAGAGTCTTGTAAAGACCAAACTGAAAGCAGCTCCTTAGCAGTTTTAGCAATCTCAGACACTGTGAGATCTTTTAATTACTGCTATAGTTGGAATTAATACTGAGTAACTGTTTAATAGCGACTGTTTCAGTAACTTAGAGATAATGAGCCCTAGACTGATGGTGGTGCTGAGCTGATTTTAATAGGAGCTCCTGTTGGGCAGCAGTTCTGTATACAGGGCCAGTTCCTTTGTATCTACAAGTTCAAGGACACGTGCAGCTTGTGTTTTCTCTCCATCTCTTTTTCTATTTTATTCACATGTGCTGTATTGGAAGTGGTTATTTACTTACAAATCAACAGGTTAAATAGAACTGCGGTTGTAAAGTTCCTGCCATCTCTTCAGAAACACATTTTAATGAGGTTCCTCAGTAACAAGTTGCATATATTGACATTGGGTTAAAACTTCAGTCCTTGGTGTAATGGTATATTAAGCAATGGGCACAATGTAATCTTTTGTGGTAATATTTCTATTTCAGAAAATATTTGAATCTTTTGAAGCAGAAGGATTTTCTGTGATAGAGACGAGCACCCTGACTGAAGAAGGTGTGATGCAAGTTAAAACAGAAGTATGTCTCTTTTCTCTCAACTTCATTCAGAAGGAATAGGGGAATCATAGAACAAGAGTTCCAACAAGAGCTGGAAGGGACCTCTGAGGGCTGTCTAGTCCAGCTCCTCTGCAATGAACAGGAACACCACAGCTAGATCAGTTTGCCCAGGGGCCTGGTCCAGCCTCACCTTGAAAGTCTCCAGGGTTGGGACATCAACCACATCTCTGGGCAGCCTGTGCCAGTGCTGCCCCACCCTCACTGTAAAAGACTTTTTCCTTCTATCTAACCTAAATCTGCTAAATTTGAGCTTAGCTTTTACTGTCAGTTAAGCTGTGCTAAAAGCTTTTTGCGTGGTGTTCTTAATAGCACACTGAACACATTGGGTGCAAAGGGAAATGGATTATATCTAGCACAATGCAAATCGTGACATTTTCAGTGAGGTTTTTAGGGTCTTGTTGCTTTGTCTTATTGTCGGCTCATTATAAAATACTGGTTATGCCAACTAAACAGGACCATATGCATGTTCTGTGGTGCTTGTTATATAAAATATGTTGATACGTGAGAGCTAGAAAGGTGAGGCAGAAGATTAGATAGAAGCTACTTATTTCAGATTTAAAGCTTGCTGTGCTACTTGTCATATCAGGATGACTTCATTCCTTACCTTATGTTGCTTCGTGCACTTTCAGGCCTGTGACAGATTGTTGGCTCATCGTGTGGATACTAAAATGAAAGGAAATAAAGTGAATGATGTGTTGAATAGGCTACACTTGGCCATGCCAGCCAAAAGAGATAACAAGGTAGGCTGCATGTTTACACTGTATTATATTTTCCAGTTTTATTTAAATAGAATTAGAATTCTTTCTTGTCTTAACACGTTAATGAAATATACATTGAGATTTTCTTGCTTTTTGGGTTGTTTTAATTTACAGCTGACTTTGCTGCTGGGTTTCCCAGCTTGGTGCTTCATTTCCTCTAGAAATACGTTACATTAAAACTCTGATTTGCCGTGTTAGTAAATAAAATTGTTTCTGACAGGTTTTTTTTCTTTTTTCCTCTTTCCTGGGGTGAATTGCTGTTTTAATTTCAGGAGCGGCTGCCTTTTATACCTGAGGGAGCAATAGCGCGGAAGAAGCGCATGGAAGTGGATACACCCAAGAGGAAAACAGTAAGTGGTGTCTTTTAATTAGGAAACCAGCAGGTGGTTTTAAAATACTTGATGGTGGCGCGTGGATTTACAATTAGGAACTACATGAAATGATGTGTGTCTTTGCAGGAGAGAGATATTGAACTCGAAATGGGAGATGATTATGTTTTGGATCTTCAGAGTAAGTAATTACAGAAGTCGGTATTATTGCTGGTCAGTAAAGGTTGGTCTGACTGGAGAAAACCTAAAATGGATTCCTTTCAACTGAGTGCCACCTTTGTAGTCCTTCTGTTCCACAACCTGTGACGTTCACCCACTCTTTGTTTTCTGATGCTTCTGAGTGGGTTCCTGTTTTAGTCACAGACATAAAATGTGTTTTCTCTTTTTTCCCACTTTATTTAGTGGTGTCTCATTAATGATGCATTGGACTTTGTGATTCCTGAACAGACCTTGGCAGCAGGCAGAGGGTTGGAAGGGTTTATGAATATGTCAGAGATGCTGTGAAATGTTTCCTACTTCGGGATGTGATTTTTTTCTATTGTGTTGTGTTGTCTCCTGTCACTGATCATTCTGCTTTGAAATTATCTCTTTATTAACATTCTTTTTTTTATAGAATACTGGGACTTAATGAATGCATCGGAAAAGTACGATAAGATTCCAGAGATATGGCAAGGTCACAATATCCTTGATTACATCGATCCAGACATAATGAAAGTGAGTTTTCAGTCATTCATTTTACACTTCTTTGCCTCTTCATCCCTTTGTTATTTTTCTCTAAGCTGGGATATTCGTAGATAAAAGTAATGTTTTATAAACCAGTTCTTCACACTGCCTGCGATTGCCGTGGGAAAGGAGGCTGCTTTATGTGTGAGCAAAGATGCTGTTTCAGAATGGAGAACTGCTTGATTTTATCATAACAGAGGTTTGCAGGGGAAGTTATATTTCCTTACTCTTTGACTGTTGCTGGAAGGAATTTAGTTATCAAAATGTGTTATTAATAATAAGAAAATTAAGCCATTGACTTTCTGTCTGCTGGAAGGTGATGTGGAAGGAAATAGGCTGAATTCTCAATTTACAGCATTCTTATGTAGTAACAAGCCCCATTCTTGTTTCATGCTGGTTCTTAAGTTGTGAGCACAGACTGCAGAGCCTGCTGGTTGGGCAGTTGGATTCATCTGGTTTGTTAGAGCTTCAGAATCGTGGTAAATGTAGAGAGAGGAGGTTTTTTGAGGTTGTGTTGCCAGAAGTGGCACAGTGGCACTGAGCATTATAAGTCTTAAGACCTGATGAGCGAACTGATTTTTGTTTCATCTCTTTTAAGAAACTGGAAGAATTAGAGAAAGAAGAAGAGCTGAGAGAAGCTGCTGGAGAGTATGACAGTGAGCCGGAAAGTGAGGATGAAGAGATGATGGAAATCCGACAGCTGGCAAAACAGATCAGAGAGAAAAAGAAACTGAAAATCCTGCAGTCAAAGGAAAAAGACACTCGAGGTCCAAGGATGCCCAGAACAGCTAAAAAGGTGAGTAAAGAGCCTTGCAGTTGCTGTTGTTTAGTAACTGTGTAGGAATGTGTAGCAATTGGGGGTGCTGGCACTGATGTTCTTCTCATGTTTGACCCTCTCCCTCTTCCATGATCCTTAGAGCTCTGATAACTACTTAATTACGGGGGGGGGGGGTTCCAAACAAAATGAATGAGTGAGAGTTGCCTTTTTAATTCCTGTTATATGAGTAAGTCTATTGTAAGATTCCGTATATATTATAGAAAAACTCTTTAAAGACATAATTCAGCTTGTTTAATTGGGTTGCTGTTTTTGTGTGTGTGTGATGGTGGGAGGGGGGTTGGTATATATTAAGACAAGGGTAAGGTGAGAACATCTTTCTTTAATAGAAAGAAGCACACACAGTTCCCTCATTCTTTTTACAGGTGCAGCGGAAGGTGCTGGAGAAAGAAATGACCGATCTCGGACTTGACATGACTAATAAGGATGATGTAAGTTTCTGCTAATTTCACACTGTGTTCATCTGAAGGAGATCAGTTCCACTCCTTTTTTTCTCAAGGACATTTGAATTGCACATTGCAGTTGGCACAAGGGAGAGATGGAATCTGCTGAGGAGAAAATAGGAGGCAGTCGATACTGGCATTTTTTAGTGCTGGCTAAAACCTTACTAACACTTGAATGGAATCGCTCCTGTATATATGCACTGCATTGTGCTACAGGTTGTTTGCTGTATGTGTGGGATTCAAGAACTGGATTTGGCTGAATGATTTTCATGATTGCTTTGTTGGGTGAGACGCAGCTGTGTCAGAATCAGCAATAATGACAGATCGAGCTGATCCTTTTACAGTTCCTTAATGCTGTGACTTATAACTGAAGTCTTGATAGCCTGCCTGGCATTTTTTACATAAGACTGTCAAAGTACTTCAGGCCCTTGGGAGCCATTTTGTTTTATCATCAGTTTTAAGGACTACTCCATTTTGTACAGCAAACCCAGCAGTCTCATGGCTGTGCGGAGCATGAGACCTTGATTTTGTTAACTGAACAAGGGCTTTGGAAACAAGGAATGTCAACACTGCACATCTGAAGTAAGCATTCGTGTTTCCCAGGGCTGATGTGCCATGTTGATTCAGTTGCTATCTCCATGCAGAGGAATTTGATATTTATGCTGTACAGTGATGGTTCTTTGGGGTTTAGTCCTGTAAACAGCCTCTAATCAGAGCAGGTTTTTTCATTGCTTCTTAGCTGTTGCAGAACTGCTTCAGTGTTGCTGTCCCTTCCTTTGTCTGTGGGGTTTCCTTTTTGTCTTTTTTTTAATCCTTATGAAGGAAGTGAGAAAAAAAGGGTTATAAAACAGGAGTTAATTTGGAAAGAATACAGCAGTATTCACTAAGGCTTGAATATTGCTGTGAGGCAATGACCAACAGCTGACAAGATGATGCTGTGGAACTTCACATCTTTTTGTCTTTCAGTATCCTAAAGAACCATTAGTCCTTTGACATTGTATTGCAGCATTTCACTTCCTGCTTTGATTTATTTTCCTATTGGTCTCATTAGAAATGGAGTATCTGAGCTGATGGTTTCTGGTTTTAATAACCCAAGTTCTGTTCTGGATTTCAGGCCCATTATGCCAGAAGGTCTCGTAGCGCTACAAGGAAACGTAAACGTGATGAGTCTGAAACCCCGAAATCTGTGGCACGCAGTCGCAGCTCCTCTCGTCCACCACGGGATGTCTCTGGTCTGCGCGATGAAAAGGTCTGTTAGAGTTAATTACAGTTAATTACCTTTCACAGCAAATAATACACCACTGTTGTGCTTAAGCTGGTTTCTGGGAAACTTCATACAGTTGTGCCTGTTGAGAGTTCATCTCTCTTGGCAGCTTCATCTTCTGATCCTTAAACCTCTCTGTTCTTAAAAACAAAAAGCTTTCTTAACAGTAAGATGTAATGATACTAAGAAAGTATGTTTTCAAATGTTAGGTATGAAGAAAGAAAGATAAGAACTGTATACATTTCATAACCAATTAGTAGAGCTCTACCTTTAATAAGATAGGAGTTTCAGGCGTAGCATGATTGTATTTTTAGTGTGTTGGGGAAGAGTTTTGTTTGCTTTTGAGAGAGATTAGTGTCATACAGTGTTGTAGAATAGCAGATGGTCGCTTATGTGAAGTATTACTTCAGGTCCTAAAATCCTTTGTGTTTCCTTTAAAGGGGTAAAGCTAGTTACCTGAGTTACTGAGTTCCACTCACCACGTTTGTATGCTTGTTTTTAAATAGATGGTGAAGAAAGTGAAGACTATGGCAAAGAAGGCTCAAAAGAAAATGAATCGCCTGGGCAGGAAAGGAGAGGCGGACAGACACATCTTTGACACCAAGCCAAAACATCTGCTGGCTGGAAAGAGGAAATCTGGTAAAACACAGAGGAGATGAGCAGTCTGCTGAATTAAAGCATACATTTATTACAACTGATTTCTGGTCCCGTTTTCCCTTTTAGTAATGGAGAATATTAACAAAAGCACACATTTGTGGTATGGGCAAGATAGTTGAAGCTCAGAGGGGGGAGAGTTCTCAGTGAGTCAGTAGGATGGTGAGAGGTTTATCAGTAGCCGTGGCAGAAGCTGTTTTCTAAATAGACTTGAAAAATGACACTCCTGGGTTGAGGTAAGATGGTTTTGTAGGAAAAGCAAAAGCTGCACACACAAGTAAAGCACAATAAGGAATGAATTCCCTGCTTCCCACTGGCAGGCCCTTTCCATCAAAGCAGTGCACTCCATCATTAATGGTCACTAACAGGAGCAGACAGATGCTGTAACTCTTTACACCTTCTCATCTCCCCCACAGCTTTCATTGCTGAGGGTGGTGCCCCATGGTATGGGATTTTCCCCCTCCTCTTCCTTAATCCTCAGCTTCTATTGCTGGTCACAAGGCCCCGTGCTATGGAATATCCCTTTGATTATTTGGGCCCAGTGGCCCTGGCACTGTCCCCATTTTTTGTGCTTCCTCAGCATCCAAAGATCAGAGCAGTGTGAGAAACAGAAGAGCCTTTGATTCAGATCAGCAGTACATAAACATCATCGTGCTGTCAGCACTTGTTCATCACAAATCCAAACTACAGCACTGTGAGCTAGTGACAAAGAAAATTAACCCAGCCAAAATCAGCACTGTGGAGTGTTCAGGTGTCAGTTTGCCTGTACCTTTATGGACTCCTAGTTGTAGTCTGTCCCTCATCTAATTCATGTGATTTGTAATTAAAAATACTTGTGCTGCAAGGAAGTTCAGTGTGTTAAAACTGTTCACAGGATTTTAAGAACTGTTTGGCAAAACTCTGCTTTCTTTCTATTATGGGCTGTTCTCCCAGCTTTTGCTCCAAGTTGACCATTTGAACTTGTATTAAAATGAAACTACACCTTGTTCACTCCCAGCCGTATCACTTCAGTGCTTGGTCAGCATTTTGTGCACACGTCTAGAAATAACTAAAGCCCAGCCCCAGTGTTTAGGATAATGGTTTTTAATAGTCAGCCTTAAGAGAACATGTAAAAGTAATTCAGGTGTTTCCAAAGGTATTCAAAAGAGTCTACTTAAGTGGTGTAGCTGATGAAACCAAATTCAAGACAGCTGTTATGCTGTGCTGCTGTTGCCTCCTCCACCATTCTTTGCTTCAGGTCAGCGAACAACAGCTTGACCCCAAAACCTTTAAGCGTAGAACTGTGGACACAACTGGGATGAGCAACAAACCAGAAGAGTTAGATCTACTCCCACACCAGACAGACTTACTTAAAATCATGTTTCAGAAATAAAGGGAACCAGTATGGGGAATATCCCATTTCATCAGGAAAACTCAGAGAAATGAACTTAAGAAATCCACATGGGGTGGCCGTGGTTCAGCTCTTACCCCTCCAGTAGATTTTCTGTCAACTAAAATTAAGACTGAATGAGTTCAGAAGGTTTGAGTTCTCCAGGACAATGGGAAGAAATCAGGTGTGTCAATAAAAAGTTTGTCCCAAGCTGCCTTTGTTTCATGTAAGATGATGAAGACTCTCCAGCACACATCACATCCCTTCTCCAAGGACAGGCTCTGGTCAGTAGGTAGCTACCTCCCATCTACATGTGGGTTAATTAACCATTACTTTTTAATTAGCGATGTGCAGTATTTGCTCACTGAACAGGCAGGGGATGGGTAACAAATTATTAAAAATTAATTAAAAAATCAGTGTTTATTACCTGAAGCTGTAACAACTTTTTGTAGCAGCCCAAAGTGAAATTCAGTCCACACAGATGATCCAATTACTTAAGCTTTTACATCTGATTAACTACACAGTACGGCAGCCAGACAGATCTGTTCTGCAATTAAAACAGTCCTGCTCGCTTTGAACTCACTGTTTTTCTTCACAGATTAGTTCTGGCACGTCAGCACAGAACTCAGATGGTTTTGTGATTAGCATTATGGAAGATGCAGTGATATCAAATTGGAAATGCACCATCTCTGCCGAAGGAGCTGGGCAGGAAGCGCCCAAACCCCCTTATAGCACACCTCTATGTAAGGCAGTAAGTGCAAACTGGGTACACGCAGGCTGAGGGTTCTTTAGCATCACATGAAGTAACAGAAGGATGAATCAAGGGTGTTTCTTATGTTACTGGAATGGAAGAAGAGGTGAAGAGACAGGAAAAAATCACTTGCTACAACCATCTGTTTAAAGTCACTTATTAACCATGCTTCAGGTGGGCCATTTTCCCTGCAATCGAGTCACAAGTCACCACACAGACATCACTTCCAGCCTTCAGCATCTCACTGCGACTATTTACATTCTGTGTATTTTTTCATGATCAACGAATTTGTTCAAGTTAGGTAAGTTATCCCACCACTTAAAAAGAAAGGTCTCTGCAATTAGTTTAAACCAGGGAGTAATCTTCACTTCGTTCCTCGAGGCTTTGTCTAGAAGCTGCTTCAGTTCTTTCTGGGTCACGTAACAGTAACTCTGGATCTCGTTGGGATCAGGATTCAGCGTGACATCCTTCTGCACAAATAAGATGTAGTCTATCTCATGTTCACCCCAGATCCCATCAGACTTGGCCTTGTAGTGAATCCGTGTCAGATAGAAGATTTCTTCCGGAGTAACCTACAACCAAAACACACGTTAGGACCAGCAGCAAAGCAAAGCAACTGAACTGCCCGGCAGCACAGCACAATTACCAGATACTTCCTAGGAAATTATTTTCTCAGGTGTACAATTGTAATGCATTTCTTAAAAAAAAATTATGAGAAAAGTTGTTTACATAGTGTTGATCTGCCTGAGGGGAGAAGAGCGCTACAGAGGGACCTGGATAGACTTGATCGATGGGCCAAGGTTAATGGCTTGCATTTCAATAGGGCCAAGTGTCAGGTCCTGCATTTTGGTCACAACAACCCCAGGCAACCCTACAGGCTTGGGGAGGTGTGGCTGGAAAGCTCCCAGATGGAAAGGGACCTTGGTGTGCTGATGGACAGTCAGCTAAATATGAGCCAGCAGTGTGCCCAGGTGGCCAGAGGGCCAATGGCATCCTGGCTTGTATCAGGAATGGTGTGGTGAGCAGGACTAGGGAAGTCATCCTGACCCTGTACTTGGCATTGGTGAGGCCTCACCTCGAGTACTGTGTTCAGTTTGGGGCACCTCAGCACAGGAAAGACATGTAGGTACTGGAGCAGGTCCAGAGAAGGGCAACAAGGCTCATGAAGAGCTTGGAGAATCAACCCTACAAGGAGAGGCTGAGGAAGCTGGGGATGTTTAGCCTGGGGAAAAGGAGGCTGAGGGGAGACCTTATCACCCAATTCCAGTACCTGAAAGGTGCTTACAGTGAGAGCAGGGCAAGTCTCTTCTCACTGGTGACAAGTGACAGGACAAGGGGAAATGGCCTCAAGTTGAACCGGGGCAAGTTTAGGTTGGATGTTAGGAAACACTTCTTTACATAAAGGGTAGTTAAGTACTGGAATAGGCTCCCCAAGGAGGTGGTTGAATGGCCATCCCTGGATGTGTTTAAGAGCCGTTTGGATGTGGTGCTCAGGGATATGATTTAGCAGAGGGTTGTTAGAGTTAGGGTACTATGGTTAGGCTGCGGTTGGACGTGATGATCTTCAAGGTCTTTGTCTCTTTTGGTGTGAATAGCACAATACTTTAAAAGACCATTTGGTACGATAAGCTTTTGATGCTCCAGAATATAAATGAAGAATGCTCCAATTCATCAAATCCTCTGCATTTCTAAAGTTAAATTCACTTTTAGATTTCACACCTGCCAGATGTGAAGACTCTTAGTGCTGTTAAGAACCCCCCTCCTCCTTTACCTGCTCCATAGGAATTCCTAACTCTGCTTTCATTCGTCTCTGTGCTGCTCTCCGAACTCCAATGGCATCATTTTCTTCCAGTTCCAGTGGGTGGCTCAGCGGATGGCTACAGCAAGTGTTGGTAAAGCAATCTGCAAGAAGGTTCTATCAGTGCATGGTATATATACCACTATAAGCTGCTGCAAAAGCAGTTGAGATGTAGAGCAGCCAATTAATGCACCTCATTTTTGTTTCTCATTTATAGAGGATGGTCAGAAGAAAAGGAGAATATTTCTACCCCTTCTTCTTCTCTCCATTCATACCTCTGGATTTGTCTCTACCAAATACTGCTTTGTTCTTCACCAGAGGAATTAAAACACTCACTCTTCACATCTACCAGAGCAATTTCTCCCATGTCAATAAATATGTCTTGCGACAGGTGAGTGTATGGCATTCACCCTTACCATAAACAGGACCAGACAAGTCAAGGAGCAATAATTTCCCAAGAGCATAAATAACGATAAGCTATTGCTCTCATTATGTTGCTCCATCCACAATAAATGCACATCCCAAGCTCTTAAAAGTATCTCCTCCCCAAATCAGTAAATGCTGGAACCTCTGCAAAGGTTTCGGAGTGTTATGTTATATTCTGCAGGAGTTACGCTGCAAAATCAGACTGGAATACCTTAAAACGTTGATTTAAAGCAATACATTCCATGTGCAACGTGTTTCAGTGCTTACCTGGAAACGTAATTTTAGCGTTTGACCTCTGCTGCAGTAACAGTTTATTTTCTGTGTTAAATAAGAAAACACTGAATGCTCGGTGCAATAAACCTAGAGAGAAAAAGAAACAGAAAGCTGTTTGACGGAAGAAAAGATTCATATGAAAAGAAAATGTAAGGCTTGGAATTGCCTGATTTAAACTAAATTCTAAATTCTTCAGGCATTAAAAAACAAGCCCAACTCCCTCAGCCTGTCCTCATAGGGGAGGTGCTCCAGCCCCCTGATCATCTTCCTGTCCCTCCTCTGGACCCTTTCCATGTCTTTCTTGTACTGGGGGCTCCACACCTGGACACAGTACTCCAGATGGGGCCTCACAAGAGCCAAATAGAGAGGGACAATCACCTCCCTATCCCTGCTGACCACCCCTCTCCTGATGGGGCCCAGGATCCCATTTGCTTTCCGGGCTGCCAGAGCGCACTGCTGGCTCATGTTGAGTCTTCTGTCCATCAGGACCCCCAGGCCTTTCTCTGCCGAGCTGCTCTCAAGGACCACTCCTCCCAGCCTGTACAGGTGCCTGGGGTTCTTCCAGCCCAAGTGCAAAACCTTGCACTTTGCCGTGTTGAACAGAGAGGAGACTGACTTTCTGCGTGAGCAGACAGTGGTAAGACAAGGCAGAATGATTTTTAAGCCAAATGAGAAGTTTAGATTAGATGTTAGGTCAAAGATCTTTACTCAGAGAGCAGTGAGGCAATGGCACACCCACCCAGAGAGCTGAGGCTGCCCCATCCCTGCAGGCGTTCAATGCCAGGCTGGACAGGCCCCAGCAGCCCTGCTCACAGCAGGGGGTGGCACCAGGTGGGCTTTAAGGTGCCCGGTAAGGAAGCTCGGCCTGACCCGGTTGGGCACAGGGCACAATGCCGTACCTCTGTCGATGTTCTCATTCAAGTGGCAGTTCTTCTTTGTGTCCGCCCCGATCCGACGGTCGTTCTCATCGATGAGGATGCACATCTCAGCCAGGAGCTGCACCTGCTGCTCGTCCAGGTGGTCAGTGCTCACCTCGGGCATCGTGACGATCTCACGGGCTCTGCTGAGGGCAGCGAGCAAGAGAAGAGCAATGAGGTTCTGTGTAACCGTGCCGCACACTCCCACCTAACCCCATCCCATCCCCATCCTAATCCCACCCCAATCCTAATCCAATCCTAATCCCATCTCAATCCTATCCAAACCCCAACCCAAACCCAGTCCTAATCCTAATCCCATCCTAATCCTATCCAAACCCCAGCCCAATCCTAATCCCATCCTAATCCTAATCCCCATCCTAATCCTATCCAAACCCCAACCCAATCCCAATCCTCATCCTGTCCTAATCCCAATCCCATTCCCAGTCCTATTCCCATCCTAATCCCAATCCCATCCCAACACCATCCCAATCCCATCCTAATCCTATGCAAACCCCATCCCAATCCTAATCCCCATCCCAATCTTAATCCCCATCCCAACCTCAATCCTCATCCTGTCCTAAACCCATCCCACCCTAATCCCAATCCCATTCCCAGTCCTATTCCCATCCAAATAATCCCAATCTCATCCCAATCCCACCCCATTCCAATCCCAATCCCATTCCAACACCTTCCCAATCCTAATCCCATGCCATCCCACCCCATTCCAACACTATCCCAATCCCATCCCTCTTAGGCCGCCCAGCACAGCACAGCCCCGGCGCACCTCACCTCACCTCACGGCCGGTTCCGAACACAGCCGTCCAGCTGCCGGCAGCGGCTCTGGGTGTCCCCAAGCGCTGAGGCGGCAGCACCGCCCCTGTAGGCCGGCGGTCCCGCTCCAACCCACGGCACCGGCCCGTCGCAGCACGCACCACACGGCCGTCATTCCGCCGCCGCCAATAGCGGAGCGCCGACTCGCCGACGTCACCGCATCGCCCGATCGCCCCACTACGGAGCGGGACGGCCGGGAGGAGCGGCTTTAACTCAATGCGGAGTGAGGCGTCGAGCGCAGCCAATCGTGACACGGCTGGGTGGAGGGTGTAGCCAATAAGAGCAGGGAATAGCAGAGAGGCAGCCAATAAGAGCGAGGAAACCGCTAACCAGAGCCCGCCTAGCGGGGCGGAGACGCAGCCCTGTCATGGCGGCGCGGCGGGGATGGCGTGTGAGGAGGGGGGTGGTTCTATGGGGTCACTTTGGGGCTGGGAGCTGTGTGATTTATCAGGCCATACAATGGAGGCACACCAGAAGACTGTTTGTACAGGATGAGATTTCTTCTGTAGTAATGGCTGTTGAGAACTTAAAGCATTTTAGAACCTGTCAGAAACAGCTGTCTGTAGCTCTGGGTGGAAAAGCAAAGTATTTCACCTGTACTGATGTTTGGGAGCAACATGTCACAGTTCCCAGTGGATAAGAAGGGATAAAAGAGCAGCCAGAAAGGACAGCAGAGTCAAAACAAGCCCTTATCGCAGAGCAGACAAGTGAGACCTCCCAAGCTCTTCATTAAAGACTCTTTCAGATCAGGTGTTTGATGCCATCTCTATCATCTTCCATCTCACTCATTCCCCCTCCTCCAGCCTTGCCCCGTGCCTTCAAACGAGCTATTTGTGTTGAAAATAAACCATCGTGGCTTTTGTAATTATATACGTTACATTGAAACCTCACAAGTTTTGCTCCACCCTGCATAAACACAAACCTGCATCAAGTGACACGTATATTTCTTTAAGACTCGATTGAATTTATGCATCTCTTGAAGTCTGCTGCTTGTTTGCAAACGCAGCCCCAAGAAGGGAAACAAAGAGAAAGCAGTTTCTTTTTGCTGCTGGGAAGTCTCTCGTTTCACCTGCAAATCCAAACAGCTGCAAATCACTGATGGAATTTCACTGTCTGCTCAGTTAAAATGCAAACCCAACAAACTGGAGCAGAACACCTTAATTATCCGGGAAGTTAAACTAGAAAGCAGTAAACTACAGAATAAATCAGTGCAGAGTAACATGGCATTGGAGCTGAAATTACAACACGCAGACTTGTGGAATAAACCTGTCCTCAGTTCTACTCTTGCCAAAGAAAATATATTGTTTCTCCATCCTTCACATCCAGTCTGCCTTTCTTTAAGCTTGCTGCTCACTTGTTCTAAAGCTTAAGGCTGCCAGTTTGCTCTTTTTAGCTACAGAGCTATCCCAGCTCCTGATCTCCCTGTGGAATCCTTCTAGAGAGTCATAGCTCTTCACAACATACTTGTCTGAAGGATGCAGAGCCAACACCAGTTTGGACTTCATCAGTTCTGGCAGGTAGCACCTCCCTGTTCTAAAACAGACTGCAGTTCTCTTGGCCCTTTATTCTTAAAACACCTCTTTCAGGAGAGCGTGTTGCTTTTAGCTTCTTTCAGAGGACAGACAGCTTTTATGTGATGGAAAGTGTTATGATAGAGAGCTTCTGGATGCTCCTGCACAGCATAAGGTGATGATAAACAATATAGGAAACGGCTTATTTAGCCAGGAGTTAGTAAGAAGCTTCTTACAGGAAGGAAGAAATGTGCTTTTCTCACTGTGTACAGTGCTTTTCTCCTCTAGATCTGTTTTTCCTTTCTTTTAGTTTGAGCACTGGATTGGAGGCCCTGCCTTTTCCTGCTTGCTTTTGCAACCTTATATCACACATTCTCGATCCAACCCTGAGTAAACAAGTAGAGCTGCCGACTAATCCTGCCCCTTATTTCTCTAGGCTCCTGTATTGTTCTCTCTCTAAGTGTCCTTTTTATCAATCAAGTCGTTTGTGAAAAGCAGTTTGTTCTGCACTTGCTGCTGTAGACAAAACAGTGCCTTGCTACCCCTGGGATGCATATCAAAACTGAGCCCGTCACAGGGCTGCTGTGATAGCACTGCCACACGTTTCTCTTGAACAAGTGGCTGCATCCATATGAGGCCTGCTGGTTTTTAGGTGAGAGTTGGCCCGTGTCGAGGAAGAAATCGTTTAAGCATCATTTCCTTACTGTGGTATTTCACGTTGCTTCTTCAGGAGAGAAATGGTGTTATCTTTATTGCCCCCTGCTGTTAGAGAGTGAGAGAGGGACTGCAGGGAAGGTGTTACTGCAGGGAAATCTTGTAGGTGGATTCATGTGTGATTTCTGGACATTCCCCCCCATTTCTTCCTCCATAAAATATAATGGTATGGCGGTATTATATTAGGATGATGTGGTTTTGGTAAGGGATAACAAGGCTTAAACATTTAGCAAGGGATTGAATCGCTGAGGGCTTCAGCTGTGATTTGGATGACAGATAGCAGATAATTGGCTGAGATAACTGCAATTTCAATGATTACAGAGAGGATTCAAAGTGGTTAACAGTGGCATCTACTGAGGTTGTGTCCCACCCCAGACAGCTCCGTTCTCCCTCCTGTCCATCTTCTTCTGCCTCTCCTTGAAGCTATTTAGATACTTTCTTTGCTCCCTTTCCTGCTCCCTTTGGTGGCACTGCAAATAAGGGAATAGGGGGAAAAAAAGGAAGTCCTCAAGCCATTGGGCGTCTTGTCTTGGAACAAAGCCTCCAGTGACGATGCTCCTATGTAGCTAAACCACATGGATTTGGTCTGTGTCGATACAATTAAGACATGAGAGCACAAAAGGAGGTAGAAAGGCGAAAAGAAGACAAAAGAGATCAGCTGGCACAGTTGTAGCTGGGAAGGACATGAAAAGAAAATGCGCTATTAATTTTAGCCCTCGCAATGAGGCACATGTTCTGCGGCCTTTCCACAGACCTCTTCTGAGGCTGCTGGCATCTGAGGGAGGAGAGGAAATAATTAGGCAGAGGCCTCTTTTGACTTTCATAATGCGCCGCAATGAATAGGAATGTGAGGTGGAGGCTTCTTCTGAGCGTTAATCACCAGAGGAACTAATCCCATTTCAATTACGAGTTGTACGCTTCAAAGCCAGCAGCCCGCTCGCAGAGCACACCACTTGCCCTTCATTCCACGTTTCTGCCACGCTGCAGACAAACGAGAATGACGGATCTGGCGTTTCCCGGCTGTTCTATCTCAAAAACGAAGGAATTCCAGCAGTGCTTTATCACAGATCACAGAATCACAGAATGACCCGGGTTGGAAGGGACCTCAAGGATCATGTAGTTCCAACCCCCCTGCCTGGCAGGGCCACCAAACATACACCTTTACTAGATCAGGTTGCCCAGGGCCCCGTCCAACCTGGTCTTGAACACCTCCAAGGACGGGGCATCCACAACCTCACTGGGCAGCCTGTTCCAGGGCCTAACCACTCTCCTAGTGAAGAACTTCCCCCTAACATCCAACCTAAATCTTCCCTCTTTCAACTTAAAACCATTTCCCCGTGTCCTGCTATTGTCAGCCCTTTCCAAGAGTTTACTCCCCTCCTGGGTCTAAGTTCCCTTCAGGTACTGAAAGGCTGCAATGAGGTCACCCCGCAACCTTCTCTTCTCCAGGCTGAACAAACCCAACTCCCTCAGCCTTTATGCACGTTTCCCCACACGTAGAGGCGCTGGGGCGGCCCTTTGCCCCCTCCCTGCTCAGGGTGTTGATGCAGTGTGAAGTACTCGTGCTGTCAGTGCACACACCCCTGGCAGTACCCGCCGCTCGATCCCGCTGATCGCATCGCGGTGCAGCGGGCGGGGCGGGCCCGGTCTCCATGGCGCCGGGGCGGCGAGCGGGAGCCGCGCGTTGCTTCCGCCCCCCGCCGGATGTCTGCGCTCAGCCGCTAGGCGCGTCGTTGGCGGAGCGCGGCTGGGCTGCTCGCTGCTGCCGTTCCCCTCCCGCCCTCGCCTTCCTCCTCCTCCTCTTCCTCCTCCCCCCCGCCTCCTCCGCCGCCCGCTGGGGCTGACAGGTGAGTGCGGGGCCGCGCCGCCCCCTCCCCGCTACCTCCGCCATCTTCCCTCCCGCTGCGACCCCCGTGGCCGGCAGCGGTTCCCCGAGGGCTGCGGCTCCTCGATCCGGGCCCTGAGCTGTTACTTGCGTGTTGCTGCCGACAACACGCTCACCCCTGAGGTGACCCGCTCGGCCCTCCCTAAAAGCGAGAGCTGCCGCGTTGTTATTATTTTTGTAACCGCTAAGCTGTGGGATCATCCAGCCCTGTCAAAACTGAAGATGGGGATGCCTGCTTAGGAGGCTGCGAACTTTATGTATGCACCGCTGTGTGTCCTGAGGATAGGCCAGGCGGCTGGGTAGTGCACGGGCTGAGACCTGTTCTGTGCACGGATGGAGTGGGAATGGGAGGCTGCTGGCAGAGCTGGCCTTGGGTAGCAGGACATGTCCTGGAACTGGCCGCTGCCTGTGGCTCATCTCCATCCATCACGGTTCATTTGCAGTATTTCTTTCCCTGAGCTCAATATTGTGGAAATGAATCTTCGAAGAGAATAAATTTATTTCCTGTATTAAGAAGTTGAGTAGAATTCAGTTTCCAGGTGTAGAAGGAGGAAACTATGAAGACTGTGCTGGTGTGAAGGTGAGGAAAGCTTTTTCAAGTTGTGCCTCGAGTCGCTGTTCAAGGCTGTCTGTTCTCAGTGTACCTGCGAAGGCAAACCTCTGCATGTCTTCATCCCTGCAGTTGCCTCTTCCAGCCTGTCAAATTTTGACTCGTTACAGTGTTTCTACGTATGCTTCCTATAACAGTAGCTCCTGGCAGATTAAAGAACTGGTGGAACCACTTCTTTGGAGTGACTCAGTGTCACTGAGTACACCTTGAAATTAAGCATGCTCTGTTGTTCAGGTGCTTAGTTTGGAACGTCACGGCTGTATCTTTTTGGATAAACAAAGTTCTAAAACGGTTTTCCAGGCAAGTCTGCTGTTGTCATTTTCCTTTATGTGATATTTTAAAAAGCGAGCTGGTAACCTCAAGATTCCACAGGTATATTGTCATATGAGTAGTTTATATTAGATAAGATCTCATGCTTGCGTGTGTCATTCCTAACGTGTCTTTCTGTAATAACTTTAAGCATAGCTTTGTGTGTTGTGGGCTGGGGCAGTTTCTTTGAGAAGCTCATTCATGAGATGTTAGAATTCAAGGCAAGGGCCAGTGTCATTTGTGTTTTTAATGCTGCTTTCTCTATGTGAACACTTGTCCTTAAACCAGGTTTATTATGTTCCATTTAAATACAACTTCCTCTGAGGATGTGTGATGTGGAGAACCTCAAACCTTGTCTTACATTTAAACTTAGGACTTAATAGTTGCAGAGCATCTTGACTGACAGTGTTGGTAAGTCATGTGAGGAATCTTGTGAGTGGGGTGAAAATAAAAGAGAAGCTTACTTACACCCAACCAGAAACTGCAAACCAGATTTACTGCATCGTAGAGGGAGAAGTGGTGTTGTTATTGATATGTTTGTGATGAGATAGGGATTATGTTATGGAGTTTGTAGGCCCTGGAGCTCAGGCTTACAGCTTGTTTTGGGAGATGAAGGCCAGGCTGCGAGGCCTGTTTGGGATTCAGCCTCTGCAGGGAGAGAGTGCCAGCACCAGGGATTGAGGGAGTTTCCTTCCAAGCCAGAGGAGTTTGTTGTTTTTTCACCATCTGGTAATTCCTGCTGATGGTTGTGAGACTTGGTGTTGCAGAGTCGTAGGACTGGGGACTTGCTGAGCTGTTGCACACTGTCCAGAGATCTGTTAGGCCATATGAGGAAATGCTTTGTGCTGTGTGAAGGTGCTTATCAGTGCTTCAGGAAAGCGTGCTGTGTGTGCTAGGCTTAGTGTCAGAGCTGCTTGCTTCTCTTGCTGTCTCAACAGTAAAATATTCTAATTGATTAGCAACTGATGATACCTAAATGAAGGTAGTAGAGATGATTCTGCTTGCATAGAAACGTGCTATCAGTTTATCTGCTGCGCTGGTAGTAAAAGCCTGAGCATTGTTTGTTTAGAGACAGCGCAGTAAGATTCTGGCCTCGAAATGAGCTGCAGTGCTTCCTTAAACAAATACCTTTGTTTAAGGTAAACCACCTTTGAGCTTGAACTTCCTTGGGATTCCTCACCCTCAGGTCTTATATTTGCATACCTGTACATGCAGCCTGGCTGCTCCTGAGCTGTTAGGGATTTGCTAATACAGGAATGAGAGCTAAAGGGTCTGTTTTGGCTGAGGGAGCTGGGATTGTTCAGCCTGGAGAAGAGGAGGCTCAGGGGAGACCTTATAGCTCTCTATGACTTCCTGAAGGGAGGTTGTAGTGAGCTGGGGGTTGGCCTCTTCTCTCATGTAATCAGTGATAGAACTAGAGGGAATGGTTTTAAGCTGCGTCAGGGGAGATTCAGGCTGGACATTAGGAAGTATTACTTTTCGGAAAGAGTAGTCAGGCATTGGAATGCACTGCCCAGGGAGGTGGTGGAGTCACCGACCATGGGAGAGTTCAAGAAATGTTTGAATGTTGTGTTGATGAATATCATTTAGCCGGGAAGTATTGGTGATGGTTGGACTAGATGATCTTCTAGGTCTTTTCCAACCTTGATAATTCTGTGATTTTGTGAGACAGCTGAGGAAACAAAGCGTGTTTGGAGGCTGCTCTTTAGGACTGAACTAGAGCTGGACTTGATGTTCTTTATTGAACTGTCCAAGAAAAATCAGCTGATCAATACTCATTAATAAAATAAAGCACAATACATATTTGGGTAGATCGGTATTCACAGTGTTAACTGCAAGTACAGTTAAATGTACTGTATGTTGAATGTAGTTATTGAAGCTAATTGAAACAGCATATTCAGTGAGTATGGTGAACTCAGCTCTCTAAGGAATGCTGTATGCTTTCAGTACTAAAGCAATTCCATTTCAGCGTTCTTTGATGATATCAGTGGACCCAATCAGGTTTCTTTTATATTCTAGATAAAAAAAATAATCTATTTTTAATAACACTTATTGATTAATGTCAGCTAAAGCAAGTGTGTATGGTTAAGGAGATGGCTTTTTTTTGCTGTGGTGGTTGGCAGGCTCAGTCAGTGATGCATTTTGATGGGACTGCAACATTTGCTGACATAGTTTTTATTAGCAGGATCAAAGCTGAATAGCAGCAAAACTGGGCTGCTTTACACTTCACAGAATCACAGAATGACCCGGGTTGGAAGGGACCTCAAGGATCATGTAGTTCCAACCCCCCTGCCTGGCAGGACCACCAAACATACACCTTTACTAGATCAGGTTGCCCAGGGCCCCGTCCAACCTGGTCTTGAACACCTCCAAGGACGGGGCATCCACAACCTCCCTGGGCAACAACACTTCAGTGCTGTTAGAAGCTTGCTCAGGGTGGGTATCTACTCATGTGCTGAAGTCTTTATCCCTGGCTTTCAGCTGCATAATGTAGTTAAAATTCACCTGTGCAGTTTCTTTATGAAGGAGGTTGTCACCTTTTCACTGGGAGCTGATTTCCCCTCCGACACGTCTCATAACATCCAGCTTTGTTTGAAAGCACGCAGTGCTAAATTTAGGAATAAACAAGTCACATTGTAATGCTTGAGTGGGTTTCGTAATGTTTGAGTGCGCTTCTCACAGGTTCTGGCATCATCTGTGATGATCTGGAGTGGTTTTGTTTCCTAAATATTTATCTTTAGAAAAACACCTTGTATTGCAAAGGAGTCTGCCTAACCTGAACTTTCTTGGGTGTGCTGTACTCTTGGAACTTGTATTGAACTAACTACATTTGAGTATGTAGCGTCCTTGAAAGTAATGGTTCACTGAAATCCAGATGTGGAGTCCTTGGTACAGGGGAGATGTAGATCTGTTGGAGCACATCCAGAGTGCCACAAAAAGGATCCCAAGGGTGGAACCAGGCTGAGAGAACTGGGGCTGTGCAGCCTGGAGAAGGGAAGGCTGCGAGGTAACGTGATAGTGACCTGTTGGTATCTAAAGGGAAGCTACAGGAAAGAAGGGGCAGACTCTTTAGCAGGGTCTGTGGTGATAGAACAAGGGGAAGACGTTCCAAGCTTAAAGATGGCAGATTTAGTCTAGATATAAGGAAAAAGTCTTCTACAGCAGGAGTGGTGAGGCACTGGCACAGGTTGCCCAGAGATGTGGTTGATGCCCCATTCCTGGAGACTTTCAAGGCGAGTCTGGATCAGACCCCAGGCAACCTGATCTAACTGTGCATGTCCTTGTTCACTGCAGGGGAGTTGGACTAGATGGCATTTAAAGGTCCCTTCCAACTCTAAAGACTCTTTGATTCTATTCTGTGACTTTAAAATGGAAGTTTCACTCTTTTAAATTTGACACCTTTGCATATTAATGAAGGTTGTAGGGGTGTAGATTGACTTTCAAATTCCTTTAACTCACGACTAATGCTGTCAAACTGAGTTATGGTTAATTAAGAACTTACTAAGGGTAACAGTTCTCCTGTCTTTCCCTTCTTTCCCTGCTGCATGAGAACAACATGTTAATTGGCATCTTTATTTCTTAAGGTGTTACTGCACAGGACAGTAATTACTGTTGTAGTAATTCTTTCTTATATAGCATGCATTGAATTTTTGTTCTAAACCATGTTTACAACAGAAAGACCTGAAACACTGTCAGAGATTTAAGAGCACACAGAAATCCAGTACAGTTGTTCTGTTTTGACAAAATCCTTTAAATAGTAAGTCCTGGCGTTGCTAAACTTTAAACAAAATGGACCGGGGAGATCTTGGGTAAGAAATGCTGCTGAAATTTCCAGATGCTTTCCCTTTCCAGACCTGTATGTTGTTTTGAATGAACAAAAAAGGCAATGCAGCCCTGGAGCTGTTTGGTCCGAGCTCTGACGCTTCTTAAAACAGCTTTTCTTCCTGGCTTCAGCAGTATCCATACCCCAGGAGCTCCTTTTGGCGGCCTGCTGCTCTTATTCCATGCTCAGAAGTAGAAGCACGCAAGTAGAATTGATTGACTGCACTGAATTCATGTTTAAGCAGTGAGAGCAGTGTGCATTGGTGACAAGACCAATGGCATTTTTGTTCAGTGCCATTTCTTTATTGTAGCTGAATAAATTGCTAACTGGCTGCACATCTGCTGTTTACTGTTACTCTAATGAACTATTTCCTGTGAATACACGGTAACATCTGTTACAGGAAGGTAGGTGACAGAACTTTAATTTAACAGACTGGAAAATATGATTTGAGTTTAATTAAACAGCATAATTGAAATACCGAAGTGCCTTTACATTCAGGAAGTAGTAATCACCTACGGTCTCTTTTCTAATCACCTGTGGACTCTTTTCTAGGACACCTTTTTTTTCCCCTACTTGTGCTGCTTGTCTTGGTCAGGAATCCATTTGGTGCCGTTCTCTGAAGACATGGCATAGTCCAACATAGCTGGGTGGAAATGCTCAGTACAGTTTACAAGCTTGCTTGTAATAATGGAGTGCTTGTTTACTAGCGTACCTTTACTGCGTTTAATTTAGTGATACCATTCTTTTCTCCCTTTTTCTATTTTTTGGTTTCTTTGGAAGCACTTTTCAGTTTTATGTACTCTATTTTTAACTTCATTTATTCAGGAATCTATTCCCATCCTTCCTGGTGATATTTCACACTGCTTGTCCTATTTGTAAGCGGATGGGGGGGTGGGGGTGGAGATGGGGGAGGAATGAATGCACCTTCTCAGAACTCGTTTGTAACATCTGAATGTTCTGTTTAACACTGTGTGACTAATGGTATGTGAGGGGTCATTTTAATGCCATTTTTCTTAGTTTGCTTGACTCAAATTTGCCCCTCAGCCTTGATGTGTGTTCCCTACTCCATTGCCCCCCTCAAAAATGTGAAATACTTTGGTTTGTGTACTACTGACTGTTTCACTAATCAATATTTAATGTGGTTTCCATAGGATATGTAACATGACACTGATATTCTGGACAGGTAATTCTCGCTGTTTGACAACCTTATGTAATGAGGGGAATCAGGTAACTGCTAGAAATGAGCACCTGATGGATTTGGTTTTTTTTAGCATCGTATTGCCAAGGATCTGTTCTGTAAAATCTACTCTTGGAAAACCTGCAGCTGCTTATTGTTGTGGTCAGTGTTGAAAACGTTTCTGAAGTTTCAAAGAGAAGTTCATGTTTAAAGGGACACCGTCATTACTTTTCCACTCGAATTTATGTCTGGGTTTTATAAACTGTTACTGCTCCCTTACTGAAAGGTGACGTGGCCTTTTGGTGGAAGTCAGAGCAACATGAAAGGTGGTTAAGCTGGACACCCTCCGTTCCTCCTTCCTGTCCTCTGTGTGCACATTTCTGCTTGTTGCCTCTGGGTTGCAGCTTTGCTCTGCTGCAGGGAGCTGTGCATGCTTGCTCTCCCAAACAGTGCATGGATGTGGTCACGCCGGGGCATGAGCAGAGCACGGCGAGTGCTTCGTATCTGGCCTGTTCTGTTTGCTGTGGAGGTAGAAACTCCTGTGTATTTCATGTGAGAATTTCACCCCGTGAAATATCATCTTGCCTTCTTGACCGTGTCCCTTTAAATTCTACATGGCACAATGTGCTGCTTTATAGCTGCTGAATCTGTGTGTCCTGGAGCAGTCCAGAACGGCGTGTCTCTTGGTGAAGTGCTCTGAAATGAAGTAGCTTGGCAGCAGAGGTCAAGGGAAAATTAACATAGAAAGAATAATGCCTAGTAAGGAGTAAATATAAACCATATTAATGCCTCTGTACATACCCACAGCTTAGAAGACAGTAGCTGGCAGGAACTAGACATTAGATTTCTTTTTGTGGCATTTAAGTGAACGGCATAAGCTGATTTATGTGATTGTATGCAGCTGTGTGTATGTATAGATGTATAACTGTTAATGCATCTCTGTGTGCACAGTTTGTTGTATTGGACCACACTGCAGGAACCGCTAAAGTAGAAGGCAACAAAAGAGTGGTTCCCAAGTGAGGTAAGAGGGAATAGAGGAGGAGAATCTTCAGCTGTTTTTGGTGTCTGATCATAGCTTGAAAGGAAACAGAAACGTGGTGAATGCTGCAAGCCTGTTCCTAATTCTTAGCCATATGTTCAAGAACAGGAAGGTACTCAGAAAAGCCCAGAAAATTGGCAGTAACTTGATTACAGGGTTGGCTTTTTTTTTAATATATAATTTCAGCCCTGTCTATCTATGATAGAGGCGTGTGGCCACAGGGAAAAATGAGACGTAGTGAAATGAGAAACTACCTAATGGCAGTTCTGTACTTTCTTCTTAGGTTTATATATATGGATAGAACTAATTAGTTACTGCTGATTAATCACACATGAAAAGCTCCAGTGGGATTAGGTGTGGGGGAGGACTGTACGGAGTCCAGTGGAAATTAATAAAATCCTTTCAGTGAAGTACAGGATAGTGGGGCAGTCTGAGTTTTCATTCTGGATTCCCGATGGGATTGATGTCAGGTTGCTGGAACTCAGATGTTCCAATAGCTAATAAAATACCAGGTACTTTTTTGAGAAGATGTGAGGATTATGGGCATGAAATCCCTAGTTAAATCTAGTCCCGTTTTTGTATCTTTATATATTTTGTGGTATAGAGAAGAAGGCAAATTTAAAGCTGCTTTTATTCGCGATACATACTGTGTTTTCAGTAAGCGATACTTTTCCTTGGCTTTACGATAGGTTAAAAAGTTGAAAATATCACATTGAAACCACCACACTGGTTAATGCTGGTTCTTCTTCATAGTGATGGTGCTCATTCCTAGCTTTGAGATCTGGTGTGTTGGCGGATCTTAAATTGGAAGTGGCCCTGGGTTCGGTTTATATTTTTCTTTGATCAGCTTGTCTGAAAGGAAGCTCAGTTGCCTTGTCAGCTTTGCCAACTCTGCTCTCCTGTTTCTCTGCAGACTGTTGCAGTTGTTTTAAGTCGTAATTGTTGTTTTGGAAAAATCATCTGTGCTGGAGAATGAATCTTTATCTTGTTCTCAATGTTCATGATTAAAAAAGAAATTGAATAATAAAATCCTTAACAGCTGGTACCCCGTGAAGCTAAAAAGAATTTCTGCTACATATTGGGTTTACTAAAAGAAAATTAAGTAGAAATCCAGAAATGGTTCATTTTTAAAAAATACAAAAATATTTCAACTGAAGAACATCTCCACTTGTTTATGGCAGAAATCAAACACGATTTGGTGTTTCTTAAGCAGGGGAAAGCAGTAGATCATGCATGGTAATACCATTCGGTGATACTGTCAGGTGTTATAAGGATGCTAAAATGCATATTTGGCATTAACAAGCTGCTGAAGATTAAAAATTAGCAGCAGCAGCAGCAGCCTGGTAAGTCAGGCTCACTTTCACTGTCCTGAGAAGTCAAGGGCACTTTTACTGTCTAAGAAGGTGAAACCGTGAGCTGTTGGAAGGCAGTTTGCGGGTTGTCATTGGGCATAACTTCTGCTATATGTAAACAAGCACATGAACTCAGTTTCGTATACTAGCGCTTAACGTTGCATTGTACATTCCTAACCTGACAGTGTCCCTAAGTTATCATGTCTGTTTGCTTTCATTTTCCAGCTGGGTTTTAATTTTGCATGCATTTCAGTGCAATATGGTATGCGTAATAATTGTTTCCTGGAAGCGTTTTGGGGCTATTGCTGCTGGTACTCACCAAAGTCAGGAAGGCAATGAAAATGAAATCTCTTTTCCTTTTCTGGAGGTTATCTAAATCAAAAACAGTGCAGAAACGATCCCATTCTTTATTTGTGTAGTAACTTACATGTTTTTGAGTTTAATGTTGTAAGTAATAAGAAGCTTTCTGCTTTAACGAAACCCCAAACAACTCCAAAATGTAGTGTACCTAATATTTTTGTTTAGAGGAAGAATGTTAAACTGTAGTTGCTTTGGCAGAGCAATCGGTGACATTTAATGCTTGTCCTTAGTTTTTAGGAGCCTCTGTGAAGCTGTTGTTTTGAAGTAATGCCAATAGAAAGTGGAAGTTGTGCATCTGCTCGCCAAGCAAAGCAGAAACGCAAATCGCACAGTCTTTCAATCCGAAGAACCAACAGTTCTGAGCAAGAACGGGCAGGACTGCAGAGAGACATGTTGGAAGGGCAGGTAAAGTAATACACCACTGCCTAGGTAACTTCCTTAGAGGGGGGTGGGTTTTTTTTTTTTATGAACAGTGTATTCTGTGTGGAAAAAAAAAGAAACAACAAATGAAAATAAGTAATGAAATACATCTAGTAAAGCTGGAGAAACAGCAGACTTGTTTGCTTTCAGTGTTGACCATCTATTGATGCAGATACTGGCAGTATTTCAGGCTGTTTCCAGGCTGGTGAAACCTTTTATTAGCTTTTACATATTCTTACATGAGTGGTAAAACCACTAACAAAGAAACACCCTGTTCAGAGTGCTGTGCCTCTCCCTGCCATCTCCCCACATCTCTAAGCTGAAGGCTGATTCACATGAATTTGGAATAGTAGTTAGTCAGGACTATGAATAAACCAAAATATTTGTTATTACAGCTCTGAAAGGGAAGGTATTGACAGGGATGCAGTTTGGCTTTTCTTTCTGTTGACTGAAATACTCTCTAATTGGGTGTATTTCTGCCTGCTTGACAGGTGTGAGCTAACTTACAGTTTTCAGTGGGGGTTTTTGTTTTGTTTTTGAACTCATCTCAATTGCAGATGCAGTTTCTTCTGTGCACGTAAATTTAAGTGAATGAACAACAATCTTAAACTTCCATAATGTTTATCATCACGTCAGTCTCTGTAGTAAATGTAGTCAGGAGAAACTCAGAATGCTTCACTTGATAATATTGAAATTAGATGTAGCTAAGACTCCTATGGGAAGAGTTTAAAGCAGTGCTGGCCAACCTGAGCAAATAACAGTTAGAAGATTACTCAGTATCAAACCGAATATGCAGGGTTAACTATGCCTGGCAAAGATGATGTAAAACTTGATTTGTATCAGGGATATTTTGAAATACTGTTTAGCTGTGAGAAACCTCACTTTTTCTTCTGGGCTGTCTGCAGGTACTTTGAAGTGAACAGCTTCTATTTCACTGGTGTGCCAGGCTTTCCTACTGAATCTGTTATTCATTAAATTACAGTATTAGTTTTGTCATCCAAAAGTTGGATCTAAATACTTTCCTGCACAGGAGACCACTCGTGTTGTAACTGAAAACATTTGCAACCTTACTTCAGGAACAAAGAGCAGCTGAGAAGTCAAGCCATGCTGCCACATCTGTATAGAAAACAAAATATTAACCTATTTGGGTATTTCTCATCCAACTCTACAAATGTATTACACTGTGATATGTAGAGTTTCTAAATGCTTTATCAGTTATCTTTCTGAATTTGTTGACTTAACCTTGAACAGCCCACTGGCCAATTCTAACATGTAGAGAATATTAATGCTATTTCACAATGGAGCTATAAACGACACGAGATCTGGGTAATGTTTTTTTTTTACCATGTTGGTTTAGATTTGCTGATGCTTTCAGGCTCTGAGAAGGAGGTTAAAAGCCTTCCCTATATTCTGAAGTTTTAGTAGGATAACTGAATTTCTTGTATAATCTGGAATTAGTGGGTAGTTGAATCGGAAGTATTTGTTCAGCCTTTAGTGTTTCTCATAACAGTGCTTAATTTGTGAGGTGATGTGAGGAGCACAGGACCACTTCTTTCAGCATTGTGCCCTTTTCTGTCAGTTGAAAATAGCAAGCTGAAAGTATCACGTCATTCATATAAGACTGAATCATGCACAAAGCAGGTGTGCTCTGTGTGCATCTGTCAGTGGTTTCTCTTGCTCTTGTCCTTAAACTCGATGTCCATAAATAACCTGGCTTTCTGAAGTAAGTCATCCTGAATGTGAGAACTAGAATATTATGTTAAGTTCTGGTTTCTTAAATGCTGACTTGATCAAAGATGCCTGCTGCCCTCTAATGGCTACCGTGCCTCTTTGTTCGTGTTTCAGTTTATAGGTATGGAAACAATTTCTTTTTGGTTTGGCTTTGCTGAAACACTGAAGAACAAAACAAACCATAATCGTCCTTAAACTTCCTTTGGAATAACCATGTTCCCTGTAATTTGGGAGATGTCCTGGATTAATGTTATGTTCCGTAATGGTTTTTTCTGTAATTTAAGACCTCTAATAGTGGTATAATGGTGATTTACATTGTGGCAGATGCAGACTGATTTTCCTATTTTATTTTATTTTATTTTATTTTATTTTATTTTATTTTATTTTATTTTATTTTATTTTATTTTATTTTATTTTATTTTATTTTAATTTAATTTTATTTATTTTTTTAGCTGATGTTTTCAAGACTTTGAACTTAAATACTTTTTCATGCTTTCTTTCTTTCTCTCTTTTTTTTTTTTAATGTCACTTAAATGCACATGCCCGATGTATTTGATAGGTGGATGCTGACATGACGGTTATGCTGGAAAGAATCATAGAATGGCCTGGGTTGAAAAGGACCACATCATCTAGTTTCAACCCCTCTGCTATATGCAGGGTTGCCAACCATCAGATCAAGCTTTCCAGAGCCACATCCAGCCTGACCTTGAATTTCTTCAGGGAAAGGAGTAGTCTATTACATTCAGTTGTCTTTTCTCTCTGTCTTCTCAACAGCTTTCGGTGATGGATGCACTGATTCACTTTGAATCCCAGCAGAAATCAATACTTGGTTGGGATACAGTGTGTTTCTTTACTGAAAACATGGTGTTGAACCCTGTTTTGTAGGCAAGTCAATAAAATTCAGCTGCCTACAGAAGGTTGTGAGCCAGCTGCATACTGAAGTCATTTACATCTCTTGTTAGTGGTTTTATCGTGTACTTAATTTTATGCCTCAGAAGCGTCATATTAGTTCTGCAGAGGAAAGATACAGCCCTTCTCTGTAAATCTGCCTCAAAATATTTTCTGTGGAGGTTTCTAGAACAGTACGTGAGGACAGAAGGATTAGAAATTGCCGTTTCTTTCATGCTTAGTTACAGTTAGTGATAAGAGTAGGTAACCATTTAAAAGGTAAGTTTGTCTAAAGCTTTAGTAAAGACAGTATCATCGCAGAACACCTTAAGTCATGTATAGTCAACTTCCTTTTAGTCAGGAGGCACAAAACACTTAAAGTGGGCTTAAGATTGAAATACAATTGCAGGAGATGTTTATATACACGTCTTTAGTTTAATGCTAAGTTTATATGACTAAATGTAAAAACCCATGTTTTGCCTCCTAGGATTCTAAACTACCATCTTCTGTTCGGAACACACTCCTTGAACTTTTTGGACAAATAGAGCGGGAGTTTGAGAATTTATATATTGAAAATTTGGAATGTAAGTATATAGTTTTTCTAACAACTTAAGAACTCGTATCTAGGATTTAGTACTTGAAAAGATTGCACTGAGTGCTGTAATATAATGAATTTGAGTTTCTCTGTGAGGAATTTAAAAGTTGTTTTGAACTTGTATTGAAAATGCTTGTTAGTGCATCACGTAAGTAACACCTGCAGCTGCTCATGTGTTTTGATGTTGAACACTCAGTTAAAATCTCCAAGTGTTATCTGCAAAAAAATATGACACATGTAATGTAACCTATTGAAAGTGATCCAAGCTGGTGTATGATCCAGAGTAACACCGTCAGCTGTAAAGCCGCTGCTAAATTTTCCTTGTTGGGTTTTGGAAGCTTGACTTCTAAATTGTCAAAGCCATCTATCTTGGCTCCACGTCAAACCTTTTCCCACACTTAAGCTATTCTCACAGTTAAACCAAACACTCAAGTTACAATAACATTCTTGCTTTGCTATTGGAAACGAGTTGCTCTTTTCTTCTATTAAAAAGGTGAGATTGCATTGGTTAAATGCTCTCAACGCTACACTTTTTTTACATTACTGAGAATTTGCACACCTGACTTCAGTCTCCTGCTGAGAAGTTGGCTGGAAGCGAGAGAAGTTTGTTCTTGGATTTTTATATTTCTCCACACAAAACATTCATGAAACTTCACAAAATCCTGACTGAAAAGCAAGCTGTGAATTTGCTTGTAACGTTCAGAGGGTAATAATTTTCCATCAAAACCATTTCTTTTACTTCTGCATCTTTGTCCTTCGCCAGAACATTATATTTCACTCCTGGCACTTGTGATTTTTCAGCCCCCAGGATGGCTTCCAAGTTTTTCAGTCTGTTGTTTTGGCTCCTGGTCTTACTCCTACATTGGTGTTGCAGTTACATTCACTGGAGAATCTCAAGTTCTCTTTCCCTTATTACAACAGATTTCTAGTCTCTTATAATTCCTTCTAGGCTGCAGTCTTAATTCTTTCAGCTGTTTACTTTAATCTGCCTGACTTGTTTGTTTCAGTCATCTATCACTACAAGTTTGTCTTTGTTTACTTCTCTTTCATGCTGTATTGAATAAGTTTAGGTGCTTGTGACTAAGGACCACAGGAAAGAGAATCCTGCTTTGCTCATTTCCAGCAAAAGCTGGCTTTTTTTAGTGCTTATGACTGAGGCTTCTGTGGAAAAAACACAGTCTTAATGGATCATGTTCTCCCTGATCTGAAAGTCTTGTGTCAAAGTCTGGGAACAAATGACCTTTTTAAAGAAGTTGTAAGAATTTGTGGGAAAGGCACAATTCAAACTTTATTCTTGAGAACAGCTGAAAACTGCCTGGCTAAAGTCTTTCAATGAAATTTGACCTGAGGAAGATGTTTAAAGATATCAGCACAGATTTTAAGGAATAACTATAAGCCACTGAAAATGCTCTTTATAAAGTGAAATCAGACCATTTAAACCAGTTAAGCAGCTGGAAATCTCTTAAGAGTACCTGATCTTGCTGTACCATTGCTCTGTTCCTCAAATGATCCTAGCGAGAGAGATAAGTAATTGAGAGAAAAGCACATTCTTGTTTCAGATGAATGTTTTGTGTTATGTGCAAAAAATATTCTGATGGTACTTAATGTTTCTAAAAGACTTAAATGTAGAATGTGTACATTATTCTTCTGCATTTTAATGTTTCTCAAAGTATAAAATGTATGTTTGCACTCTTTTGTGGAATCTCTAACAGTAAACAGGAGGTCAGGGAAGAATGCTATTTGATGATTAATAGTCTTTGTCAAGAAGTAATGCACATCGCTGTAAATGTACTAGCTGCACAATTAGTAAGTTTTCTACTTTCTATTGTATTTGAGTCAGTGTAGGTGGACCATATATCTAACAGAAGTTGCTTTGTTAATATTTAGTGACTTTTAATAGTAAAAATAATTAATTAGAAGCCAGTAGTGCTTTCCTTGGAATCTGGGTCAAGGTGGATCTCTGGAAGATTCAGCATGAATCTTTGTTTATATCATTGTGAGAACTGCTTCTATGAAATTAACATTACTTGCTAACCATAACACTTCTTATTTAGAATGTTAATGATATTGTTAATGGTGCTTCTTTTATTGTATTAATTTGAATTTTTGTTATCAGTACGTAGAGAGATTGATACACTTAATGAACGTTTAGCAGCCGAAGGACAGACAATTGATGGAGCTGAACTGAGCAAAGGACAACTGAAAACAAAAGGTCAGAAAACCACAAAGAATCTTCAATCAGATTTTTGAATGTAATTTTTCTGTGCTTGGCTGACCCAAACTTGGAATCTTGTTGAGTTACTTGTGCAAATAAACTAATGTTGTTCGAAATATCTTCCTTTGAATTTATTTGTCTCAACAGCTAGCCATAGTACCAGTCAACTTTCTCAGAAATTAAAGACAACTTACAAGGCATCTACTAGCAAGGTATGAGACAAATTAAACCTCTGCTCATCAGTGTGTATTCATGAGACTAATATGGCTATCTTAAGTCTCATCCATATGGTTATAGTGAAAAACTATGAAACTCTGTAGTGTGAGCTATTAATGTTTGCCATTACCTGTTTTCCTTTCAGTACAGCCTTTATGACTATTGCTTCTTTTGACATAAAATAGGAATTCACGCTAACAGTTAATTTGGAATTCTGACAGGGCATTGTCATTTTATCACTGGGAAGTTGTCATGCTCAGGATTTGGAATATCCTAGCTTTAAGTCTTAAAGATGTCCTTCAGCTTGTAAAAACCTTATGTAACTTGCTTTAACAACGTGCTTCAGACACTTTTTTGTTACCACAAATTAATAGGACTTTAATTTTTTTTTTTTTTTTTTAAATTTTACCTTTTACTGTATTTGAAACGTAGACAATTAGTTTCCTAATTTTTACAAAGTTGAATATGTGGTTTGTGTTGAACTGCTTAAAGGTTTTGAATCAACAGGTCATGTAGGTAGATACTTTCCCATAATTGCATGCTGAGCAAAGCATTGAAGAATTGCTCTGTTTGCTTGTTTTTGTTTTAACAAAGCTTTTCAGAAAGTCTTTCTCAAAGCAATACCTTTATTGTCTGGAGCTTTCAGTTTTCTTTTACTATTTCTCCCATTTTTGCTACATGTTTTCTTCCTTTAATTTAGTACGCACATACTAATTTGAATCTTCTCTGTTTTCCCTTAACATTGTGGGAATGTACTTGTCAAACTCATCTAAATGCTTGATGAACCTTTAAAATGTGTTATTACACAGAACCTGGCATGTACTCTCAGGTTAGTGGGTTAGTGTTTGATTAGTGTTTGATGTGATCAGCTTTTTGCAGTTCTGGAAAAAAAGTGATGGTGAGTTTGTGAAATGGAATGTTTTTATTTTATTGGAATTAATCCATAGTTCTTATTATCAAAGACAGTGCTCTCGATTTCATGGACTGTCTTTAAGTTGTCAGATGAAGTTGTTTGGGAATAGACAAGGAAAGGGTTTTGTTTTTTTTTTTTGTTTTTTTTTAATCCTTTACCCACACCAGATGGGAGGTTTGCACTGCATTTGTACAACTGGTTACTCCAACGAGGTTGTATTATTGTAGTACAGAGTAGTTTAGCCTTCTGTAAATAGGGGCATTCTGTAAGAAATAAAGTATGTTTGCGCTGTGAATCACTTTCCAACCATCAAATGACAATTTCTTAGCAGTAGTGAACTGTAAGATAATGAAAGAATCGGTATGAACAAGTTAGTATTTATTTGTGTTTGTGAGATAATTCATCTTGTGTCTGTGTGGAAAAATGTGATCTTTCTGCTCTTTCAGATTGTATCCAGTTTTAAAACTACAACATCAAGAGCAATCTGTCAACTGGTAAAGGAATACGTTGGCCACAGGGATGGCATTTGGGATGTCAGTGTTGCGAAAACTCAGCCAGTGGTTTTGGGAACCGCATCTGCTGGTAAGGTGTTGTGTTGCTTGCACATTCAGAAAATTCTGGTTTAATCTCTAAATAATAGCAAGGTACATCAGGAGCATACCTGAATTCTTTGTTCCACCACTGAACTGCACACTGAAAGAGTTGCTTTAAAGGAGCTCAAAAATAAATGTGTCCCTTCCTTGAAATGCATTTATTCTGTAGAAAATTCAGACGTCCTTGTTGTTCTTAGGAGTATGTCAGTTAGCTTTGATGCAGGTCGCTCTTCCCTTAGGAAGCTTGTTGGATAGTGTAAATGGATGGTTCTTGGAGCTGCTTGCTTGAAGTGGTGTCTTGCACACAGTGCTGTACTCTTGTATTCGCTGATCCCTGTAAGGTTCTCTATCAGTGTTAGCATTATAGAAACTGCTGACATAGGTGTCATAGTTTGCATATTCTTGTGTACTTCCGTACTTTGGGCTGTTGTTTAAGGACCTAGAGGCAGCTGAAAACCTTGTTTTGTTGGTTGTTATGCATCTAACTAGATTCCTCACTCTCCACTGAAGAAACAGATTTACTGATTTATTCAGTAGTACCTGTGATGATCCAAAAATGAGTCTAGAGGCCTGTATGTTTGCAACAGTCAGTTAGAGTTGGTCAGTTTGAGTTGTCAGTCTTTTGAAGAGGAAATAAATTGAGGACACTTTGGTGTGCCTTACAGTCTGAGTTAACTTGCTTGTTGATTAAGAAGTAAAAGTGAAAAGTATATGTTTTTAACAAATATTTACTGCTGCTTTTCAATCTTTGTAGATCATACTGCTTTGCTGTGGAGCATAGAAACGGGGAAGTGCCTTGTCAAGTATGTAGGGCATGTTGGATCAGGTAAGATAGGAGCATATTGTGTAAACTGGAAAAGAGTAGTTTTGGGAGGGGGAAGTGCCTTTTGGACACCTGCAAAAATGGTTATTGTGGTTTTACTTTATGGTTTGCCTACACAATTAACAAGCTAATTGTAAAATTCCATCAGTCTTCATACAGGGAATGTTTTCTAATGTGATTCTTTTTTTAGATCAGAGTATTAAGATAGTTCTGTAAATTCTGAATGAATGAACAGTGACATATACAGAAAATTTATGGGCACATTTGCAAGAGTTGAACCATGTTACCTAAGTTTGTTGTCCAAATGCTTCTTGAATGTCGACAGAATTGGGATTGTCACAATTTCCTTGATGATCCTGGTCCAGTGTTTGACTACGCTCTTGTGATTTTCCAGTCTGAGCTTTCCCTGACACAGCTTTAAGCAATTCCCTTTCATCCTGTAGGCAGTCTACAGAGAGACGGGCACCTCCCTGTCTATTCCTACCCCATAAGGGAATTACAGACAGCAATGAGGTCACCTCTTGTTCTCTTCCAAGCTGAACAAACCAAGTACCTCAGCTTCTCATCCCTCATATCTTCCAGTCCTTTCACCATCTTGTGCCCAAAGAAGGGTATTTCTATTATTTCTATTTTCATATATTGTGGAGCCCAAAACTGCACGTAGTACTTGAGGTGAGGCCACATCAGTGCTGAATATAGAGGGACATCTACTTTTGACCAGTTAGCTATTCTTTTCATTCTGGGATTACAGTTGGCTCTTCTGGTTGACAGGGCGTATTGGCTTATTCTGAGTCAAAACTGAGCCAGTTGTCCCCTAGTTTATATATACTTCCAGGATTGCACTGCCCCAGGTACAGAATCTGACATTTGTTCTTGTTAAATTTTTCATGTTATTGATGGTTGCCCATCTATTAAGACATCTCTGGAAGACCTCTCGACCCTCAAGGGAGTTGGTGGCTTCTCTTACTTATCATACATAAACTTACTTAGCATGCACTCAATTGCTGTGTCTAGGTGACTGATTAAAAACATTGAAGAAAACTGGCCCTGAGACCGATCCTGAGGGAGCACCACTAGTGTGATTTAAAAACTCCAACCACTGGTGGATTTATTTATTTATTTATTTATTTTTTCAATTGCTACTTGGGTAATCACGAAATTAATAAAATGCCCTAAATTAAGTTTAAACCAAAGAAAAAAAGAACAATGTTAAATTCCAGTTTACATAGCTTTCATTTAGTAAAACTTTTTTCACTTGTTTATGTATGACAGTTGATTTGAAATGCTGGATGTCAGCAGTTATTACACCATTGAGGTGATTTAGTGTGAACAATGAGTATCTTTTTCAATTCAATACTCAGCGAATTCCAGCATTCTCTTGAGAGCATAGGCATCTATTTTACTTAAATGATGAACACAAATGATTATTAAGTACTTTCTTGAACTGTTGAAGTGAAGCTTTTGGGTTTTGCAAATAAAAATGTTTAATAATGTGAAGTAATTAAATCTTATTCATTGAAATAAGAAATGAAGAGCAGCTTTGTAGGCTGACAGAATTCTCTCAGGACTGTGTTTTAAAACAATCATGCTTCAGTTTCATGTAGTTGCAGGGCTGAAATCTAATTTGTTATTTGCGTTGGATCTTCAGCAATTTGTTCACGCAATTTTTAGCGATAATGAAGAAGTTGATGGTCATACATAGGAAGTTTAATGATTAGGTTAGGAATAGTTATAAATAATTCACTTTATGGAAATCTAGAGCATTATTTCCAGTCAGCTTGCACACAATTGCTTGAATGTAGTTTGTTCATCCTCTTTAACATGAAACACTTGTAGTAGGTTCAGGAAATAATTTGCTAGAAAATGTGCTTTGTGGTATCTGTAATTGACTTTCTGGAACTAAATCTCTAAGGTCCTTTCCAACCTTGATACTTCATAGGCTTCTATGCTCAAATATTATGGTTTCTCTCAACTAAGAGGTTGCAATCCCACAGAAAGTCAATTACAACTGAAGACTTCTTGATGTTTCAATACTTGTAATGATAAAACATTGTGAAACAGTTCTTGTAGTACTCTAGATTAAAGCTCTGCTTTGTTTTACACAGTAAATTCCATAAAGTTTCATCCGACTGAGCAAGTAGCTCTTACAGGTATGTATGGTTTTTTTTTTGTTTGTTTGTTTGTTTTTTTTTTCATTTGGTGACTGTTTAATCACTTTGGAAAAATAAATGTGTTGTTTGGTTGTTTGCTGTTGTCTTTTTGGTGTTGTAGGGGCCTCTCTCTTCTACTTTGTCAGTACCATTGTTGATTACATTACTATTTTTTTAAGGAATAAGAAATCAGACCTACATCATTCTATCTGTGTTTATCATACCATACTGGCATCTGTGCTTTCTTCTACCCTTCTTGTTCTATTATATAAGAAATTTTTTAAACACATTTCTGTACAGTTTATGTGCCAAACCTGTGCACATGCATAACAAAGCACTTTTCATCTCAATGTAGAACTCTCAGCACTACCCTTGAGTATTAGGAGCATGTTTGTTTTGTCCATAGCCAAGAAAATCTTGGTCAGTAGTGGATAAATCTCTTTGAAAAACGGGGGGATCGTGAAATCAGCTGCTGAGCTGTAAACTGGTACTAGTTAAGCTGAGGTGCTTAATGTAAAGGCAGAATAGCTTCACTCTTGCTGTTCTGACTTTCTTAAAAATGGGCTAGAAACATTTAATAGAAGAAATCATTGAATGAAGAGGAACTTCAGCATATTTGGAAAATAGCATATGAAAGATGGCACTTGTATGAAATACTTTCTTCAAATCCAGTTTATTAGAAAAGCAGTGATATTGGTGTTCTGATTTGTAGGATTTAAGCAGATATTTTTACTGCAGGAAGGATTAATTTAGTAGCTACTTACATTTTTACATGAGTTTTGTTGTCATTTGCATTGGAGTCAGGCAAGTAACCATTTCATTAACATTGAGACTTACTTACCAAAAAGGTTGGAACAGTGTCTGTTAAAAAGATGCTATGCAGACAGTTTTGCCGAATATGTAACATGAAAGACTGTTTTGATTGTTCATGGAAATACTCTAATTTAATCAGTGCTCCCTCTCTCTCTCCTCCTCAATTTCTTTTTGCTTTCTTGTGCAGCATCTGGAGACCAGACAGCTCACATCTGGAGATATATAGTACAGTTGCCTACACCTCAGCCAACTGCAGACTGCAATGTAAGCAATCAACTCGCTGCAACTAAACAAATTGCACAGCAATTTCATTGGATATGGGTGTTATGGTAGTGCTGAACATTATGCTTATACGTAATTAAAAATTACATGATTTCAGGATTGCAGAAGGTGGGGGTTTAAGGTTTTATTTGAACGTGTATATTTCTGTATCTTGCAAAAAAAAATAAAAATGTAATTCCTTACATGTTTCTGAAGAAGCCATGATGCACATGTACCTTAACTGACTTTTTTCAAGGTAATAAGCAAATAAGGAAATGAAGTGGCAAATGCAGTTTTTCCATGAGAACTAAAATCATTAAAAAAAATATTATTTCTAAACTGGTTAAGTACTTGTAGCTTACCTTACTGAGGTATTTGGATAAACTGTAGTTGCTATGAATTCAAAACTGATGGTGAAGTTGTGTATCTTTGGCATTTCCTTGATTGTACATTTAAATATGATTTCCAGTTGACCTTTGACAGCATTAATCACACTGTCTGACATTGCTGACTGAAAAGAAGCCTGTGGAAAACATGTACTGGCTGGCCAATGCTGTTTGTGGCCCTTCTTAAATTGTGAAGACAGATGTAGCTTGTAGCATGAGCTTCTCAGTAAATGAAGTAGGGGCAAGACCTGGCTATGTAATATGAAATGCATGGGTAGATTTCTGCATGGCAAATGTTAGATTAAGATGAGTTGATTTGGAATTTCTATTTTGAAAGAGCAGTGCCATCCAAATATAGTGAAAGAGGAGTGCGTTTCTCTTGCGTAAGTAATGTACGGTTCAGAGATCAATGCTTTTCTTTTGTATTCAGTTTACATGGCATCATGCAGGTTTGATTTAAGGCCCAAAAGACAATGTCATGATACTGATCCGATAAAGACATGACTCTAAATGATTGTCTTCCTGAAGATTAAGACTTGTGCCCTGTTAGATGCTTCTGATCTTTAAAAACGTAAAGGAAAAAAATCTATTGATAATACACATGGGAGTGAAACTCATGGGTAATATAGTGAGAGGAATTACAGAAGAGGCTTGCCAGACTATGTTGGACAGGTATTTAAACAGTTTGATAGAGATTTAAAAATGAAGAAGTTATTAAAAATTCATTTGATTCAACTGTCTTTTCCCTTCAACTATGATTTTGATAGTAGATACTTAAATAGATGAGGTTCTGCAGAGTTAAGATTCCCACATTCACATTACATGTAGTAGAAAGCATTTACACTGTAAAATATAACTTAGAGACATTCTTTTCCATTTGTTTTTGTTCTTTTTCCTCTTGAATTTTATAGCAAGCATCTGGAGAAGATGAATATGAGTTCTCAGATAAAGATGAACCTGATGGAGATGGAGATGCTTCTAGCGATTGTCCCACTGTCAGAGCCCCATTAACTTCACTCAAAAGCCATCAAGGAGTGGTCATAGCAGCTGACTGGCTTGTTGGGGGGAAGCAAGCAGTGACGGCTTCATGGGATAGGACAGCAAACCTGTACGATGTAGAGACTTCTGAATTAGTCCATTCTCTTACAGGTATTTCTTCACTCAAAAAAGGTATAATTGGTGGTTTATTTTTGTGAGTATTCTTTATTGTGAAAGGTATTTCTCTGGAGTATGGTGTGAGTGTGTACAACACTTACGTTGCTGCTTGGTGTTGCAGTGGTTTCTAAAATTCCAGCTATGTAAATCCCCTGAGCATGAATTTTTGTTCTTTGGAGCATGTGATACAGCCAACAGAACAGTTGTTTTAAACTTAATATAGTCAAATTTTAATTCTTGTGAAATACTTCTGTTGTCTTCATGGTTTATTAAGTATCAGCAACCTGTTGTTATTTACTAATCGTGTGAAATGAATAGTACTTTTTGGTTTTGTTTTAAGTATAGTTCTAAACTTTACATCAACAGAAGCATCAGAGTTTGAAATGATTAATGCTCTTTTACTGATAGTCTAAAAGAGGTTATCAGCGTTCCATTCCAAGAAATGAAATGAAAAGTCTTATTTTCATTATTTTATATGTTCTCATCTGTGATTGTAGGGCATGACCAAGAGCTGACACATTGTTGTACACATCCCACCCAGCGTCTTGTGGTGACGTCATCACGCGATACAACTTTCCGTCTGTGGGATTTCAGAGATCCTTCTATCCATTCTGTGAATGTCTTTCAGGGCCACACAGAGTAAGTGACAGTTTCTTCAATTTCTTTTTAATATTTACTTTTGTTTTTTGCAAGTTATAAATATACTTGATTGGTAATATGGACAAAATTATGTTATCTTTTTGTGTTTCTAAGTTAACTTTCCTACTTTGTAAGAACCACTTTCACAGACCAGATGAGCTGTGGTCAAAAAACTGTATATGAGCCATCAGTGTGTGCTTGCAGCCCAGAAAGTCAAGTTTATCCTCGGCTGCATCACAAGGGGAGTGGCTAGCTGGGGGGGAGGAGGTGGTTGCTCCCCTTTGCTCTGCACCTGTGAGGCCACATCTGGAACACTGGGGCTCCCAACATAAGAAAGATGCAGAGAGATGCAGAGCTGTTGGATTGGGTCCATCTTATGAAGCAAGGTTGAAGGAACTGGGCTTGTTTAGCTTGGAGAAGAGACCTCACAGTGGCCTTCTAGTACTTGAAGGGAGCTTACAAGCGGGTGGGGGACTGTCTTTGTACGTAGTCTGGTAGATGATAGGACAAGGAGGAATGGCTTTAAACTAAAAGGGGGGAGACTTAGATAGGTGGTAGGATGAAATTCTTTACTCAGAGGGTGGTGGCACAGTGGAATAGGCTATAGCTGCTGTCTTAAAAACCAAGTACTGTTATGTAATGTTTCAAAGAGAACAATTAGGAGTTTTCTCTGAAAATCAGATTTTTTCACACATACAGTTAAGATTGTTACTGCCTTTTTGTTCTGATCTGTGATCCAAACCATCATCAAATCCTAGCAGTACACAGCGGTTCAGAATTGAAGTTTCATCCCTTTGTGCTGCACTTGCTTCTCTCTGCAGCTTGCTTCTCTCTTGGATGGATGCTGTAAAATGCTTCTGTTGGGCGTGAGTGCTTCTCAGCACACTGGAACTACAATGTGAAATGGAAGAGGAAAAGCAGTTTGTACTGAATATTTTAGTATCTGTGGAGCCTGTGAGCAGAGGCAGCAGAGCTGTCAGCAGATGGCACCACAGCTCTGCCATGACTGCCAGACTGGCTGTCCGTTGCTTCGGCTCACAGCTTCCAAAAAACTTCTCTTTAAAAGAGGCTGGGAGCTTCAGCCTCTGAAGTCAGGTGAAAGCCTGCCACCCTACCACTTCTGGCTCTTAGGACTTGGCATCAGGCACATGGTTCCTGGTTCCAAGAGCAATTTTTAGTTTTGAAAATTAGAGAGAAAACCAATGCTTCAAACCTGATCAGATTTTTTTTTCACTGCCATTTTATGCTTTGTGTCTGTTTGATTATTAAAGGCGTAGGTGGATAGTGTAATTTCACATTCCTTCCTTAGTAGCTGTAATGAATTAGATTTAAGATCTAGTCAAAATGGCACATGATTTATTAGAAATATAATGCAATGGTACTGATGTTGAGAGGCTAAGAGACTTACATGCAGAGTATGATTTTATAAAGCTAATTGGCTTAAAAAATTATAAGCAATTACTGTGTGTTGCCTTGTGCTATGCAGTGATATTCTCTCAAAATAAGCGTGTGTGTGCCAGTGAATGAGGGACTTTTTGTATTTAAAGTAAATGAACTAAGAAATTACCTGTTATTTTGGTTTTCTGAGCACATAACTATTTACTCTATTAAAAGCGGGCAGTTTCTTGTGGTTTATTGCTGTCACAGTTCTGCTATAGTCCAGGAAAAGAAATCATCCTCCAGGAAAGGCAGAAGGAGTCTGTTGTGACCACCACACCTGTGTTGGCCTTCTTACATTGATGCCTATTTTGAATTCGTTGTAGTAGACTTGACTGATTGCATATCAGGCTCTTCTAGTGATAATGATTTTCATTAACTTAGCTCTTGGTAAAACCTGTATGTTGCTCATTCCAGTGTTTAACCTCCCTGTTAAACTTTTTGTGCTTTCCTAGTTGGACTAGCTTCAATTTCTGGCAACTGGATCTTTATCTTGCCTTTTTAATATTAAAGAGCTTTGTTTCCTGCATTAATAGATACTTAGGTGATGATAAGTTTTGTTTATTTATTTTATAAACAAAGCATGTTATCCAATATATTTTGACATTTACTCATCCACAGTCCAAGTCAGTACCTGAATAGTACTTCTGTACTTTAAGCCTGCCTTCCACTGAGTCTCTAAAGGGCATCCAGGTCTTCTTTTGAAGATCTGTAAACTTTGTTGACCTTTTTCCTGTGTATGACTGCTTCAGTTCCTAACTTGTGTTGCATTTTATTTTAGGTTTGATACACCTCCAGGTTGTCTCACTTATTATTTCCTACGGGTTTAAGAATAATGAATTGGTGTGGAAATAATACTAATTTTTAATTAAATATTTTTTTCTCTGCATTTTGTGTGTGCACCACAAGAAACATGGATTCCTAGTACTGTTAGTCCCTAGGTGCATCCGTCTATGGGACAGAACCCTGGGAAAAGCTTACGTTGCCTCTTCAACTTTTTATCTTCAAAATTCTATGTTTGCTGGAAAATCCGAGTGAAAAAGATGAGTCTCTGATGTGTCTTAGTGAAATGAATGTGCAACTGCACCGAGTTTTAGATGTACAGGTTCTGCACCTTTGACTAAAATCTGTGCAGTGAGAAGGAAGTTCTGTTTCCTCCTAAGAATTGTTTCATTAGGCTGTCACTTCCATGTGCATATAAAGGCATCATGACTTGAGATTACTAGACAGTAATTGGTAGTATTCAATTTAGCACATTGATGAGAAGAACTGTAGTCAAACTTCATGTTAGGCATTGCAGTCACTTCAAAGAAAGATGTGGGCAGTAAATCTTGGAGTATCTTAACTTCATTTATGAATGGATGCTCTAAAATTGCTGTGTGTGTAGGTACACATATCTATATCTATCTCTCTATATTTTTTAATATAAGTAAGAATGTGGCCAAAGGCCTTTTCTTTGTATCCTATTCAGTGGAGTATAACACTTCATAGTGTTTTATTGTTCTAAAGCTTACATAACATATGCAGCAATACTGCGGGGATAAACTTTCTTATTCCATCCTAAAGGTAATGGAATTGATTTTAAATACACCATAACTAATCTGCTAACTTGCCATTGAGTAATTCTCATAAAAGCTAGTGATTGGTTTTCAATACTGCATCATTTTATTATTTTAAGACAGATAGAAAGAAAAGGAGATATTTGTTGTTTTCTCTGATTGTCATGAAACACTTATCTCTGGAAAAGGCATTGTTGATTTAGATGCTAGAAAATGACATTTCAGTGCTATCCATGGTCTCCTTCTCTATGTTAATTGTTTCATGGCTTGTTCTTCGCCTTTCTCAAGTTGGAGGAAAAAGCTCTGCTTAAATTTGGAGATAAACTCAGAAACAGGGAATTGTATGTGTGGGTCTTCTGGGCATTGGGTTCCTTTAGCACTCTTAAAACCTAACGGTGTATTCAAATGTGGAGATATTGGTGTGTTCCTCACACAGTACAGCAGTCCTTTTGGATGGGCATCTGTTCTCCATACCTGCAGGTTTTAAACCCAGTTCCTGGCTTCCCCTCGGGCTGCGGGCTGCTCTGTGTAAGGATGTGCTTTATTCCCCTAATAGAATATTAACTTTTTACTCCCAAATAACTCCTTCTTTAGGTTTAGTTCCCAAATGTTACCACTTAAAATACAAGACCCATATTTGAGCACTCAACTGTTGTTGTTTAACTATGATTTGGTGTACATATTTATCTGAAAGCTTTCTTTTAGCTCATTTCCTCCAGAATTTAGTCCCTCGTGCCTGTTAGCGCTCATGAACTTAGTCCCACGTGCCCGTTAGTTCTGCTGCCAGGGAAACGTGTTCTCTTCAAGTATTCAGCTGTAAATCCCGGTATGGGTTGCAAATCAAAATGGAAACAGCAGTGTTAACTTTTTTTTTTTGATGCATTGCCAGTAAGTGTTCTGCATCAGCATTTCATGGTCCAACATTTTCAACATCATTTTTTTTTTCCCTCCCTGTGTGTGAAATTTCAGCAGATTGTTATGCAAAACAGTTTTGTGTCTCAGTATGACTGGGGAGACAGCTGTTCGGCCTAATGAGGAGTGCTAGCACTACAGTATTTCTGTTGATTGAGACCCACGGAGGGAGCAGAATGTTCGAGGCCGGGCAGCGGTGTGTGGTGAGGAAGTGCCACGCTGTCAGCTGGAAGTACACGCTCGGCTGCTCCCTACGACAAGATAAATGAGTTTTGCTGGGGTTTGGCAGAGGCTGAAGCTTTTCTGGAGAATAGTTGTAGCACACCAAACTCCTCGTGGGACCCATGGTTTGAAGTGTCATAAGACTGCTGCTTTTTTGCCAGTTCTTTCTTTTTTTTTCTTCCCACTGTGTCCTATGATACCTGTCATCTTTTTGATTTATTAAAAACCTAATGTCTTCTGGCATTCCCTTAACAAGGCTTGATGATCTTTTGTTGACACTTCTTATTAATTTAACCAAGGAGATGTTAATCACAGGTTTAGGTTTAGTTAGAACAAATTGAAGATTACTATTGATGGCAAGTAAAAATATCCAAGTGGAAATGCAGATCGATGTCTTTTAATGTTTTGATGTGGTTGGAGTTAGGGAGGCCATAATTCTGAAAGGTTTTTGGTATACTGGCTGCTCTGCCAACTTATTTCTTCTCACCACAGACTTTGCTTTGCTTGCTTCTCAGGAAGAAGAATTTCTTCTTGTTGCTGTTTTGCAGTAAAAAGGGCTTTTATATCTAGTCTTTGAATTCAGAGCTTTTTTACAAGAAAGGTTATTTCTGTAGTCACTTGTGCTTGCAAAACAGTGCATATCCCAGTCTGCAGTGCCTTTCAGTGATGAGTTTTGGGGTGGTAAACAGTGGATAAATACTGCTAAACACACTTAGAAAGATGTCATGGAAAACTGCAGGGCATTCTTCCTTTTCATGGAACCATAGAATGGTTTGAGTTGGAAGGGACCATAAATGTCATCTAGTTCCGACCCCCTGCTATAGGCAGGGATGTCTCCCACCAAACCAGGGTGCTGACAGCCCCATCCAGCCTGGCCTTGAATGCTTCCAGGGAGGGGACATCCTCGGCCTTGCTGGGCAACCTGTTCAAGTGTTTCATCGCCCTCATAGTGAAGAATTTCTTCCTGATCTAGTCTAAATCTGCACTTTTCCAATTTAAAGCCATTTTCCCTTGTCCTGTCACTATGCACCCTTATCAAAAGCCCCTCCCCAGCTTTCCTTTAGACTGCTCTCTTCAGGTACTGGAAGGCTGCTATGAGTCCCCCAGGCCTTCCCTTCTCCAGGCTGAAGAACTCCAGCTCTCTCAGCCTGTCCTGGCAGAAGAAGTGCTCCAACCCTCTGTTTATCTTTGAGGCCCTCTTCTGGACCTGCTCCAACAGCTCCATGCCCTTCTTTCGCCTTTCTATCCTTTACCTGGTCAATAGAGTGCTACAGGGGGAGCTCCGCTGCTCTTCTGTTTTACAGACTTTTTCCTGATGTGCCTAGTAGCATCTATATGTATAGTTAAACTGAAAGTAGTACAGACAAAGATTTTGTTTTATTTTGAAAATCGTTTTCTTTTGACAGGAGCAGAAAGGATTGAGCTAATCTAGGGCTGACGTTCTGTTTGCATGGCAATGGCTTTGACTGTTTTCATTTGAAAGATGATAAATCTAAAAAAGAGAGAACTTTATGTGGTCAAAAAGACTTAACTATGTTTGACAGTGATAAGCGATAAAGGAGAACCAATACGAGATCAAAGAAGCTGGAAAACTGTTTAAAGTTGTGAAAAAAGCATCCAAAATTGGAGGGTTATTTTAAGACATTTTCAGAACATATTCCAGCTATAATTGGAATAAAATGTATGATGGGAAAACAGATCATATCTGTGTGTTGGTAGCAGAATACTAAAATACTGTGTATTCACTCACCTGGAGCCTTTGTATGACTTGAATTCGTCATACTGTCATGTATAAGGAGGTTTCACAGTGTGCAAAGTACACAGATTTAATAGTCAATATGAAACTTCTAGACCTTATTTCAGATGTGTTGCAGCAATGTCGAGGCGTGAAACATTTTTCTTGAGGTATTTTGCAGCTCGTGTGAAGAACTTTTGAGGAAATAAATGAAGAAAATTAGTAAGATTTGTGGCGTTAGGCAATCAGAAATCAAGTTGTGTGCAAAGAACGTTCAAACTCTAGTCTGCAGTAACTCGATTGTGTGAATGAGTTCTCTTCCCAAATGTGAAAGTGCCTATTGAAAGACTCATCTGCTGTGGCCTTCGTGTATCTTCTGGCTTTTTGACTTTTGGTTCATGAAGTCCAGAAGATTAGGTGAAGACCTCTTGATTCTTATTATAATCATCTTTCTGATAGCTTGGCTGCACTCTAATAATGAATTAGGAAACTCGGTGTCATGAGTAAAGTGGACCTTCATCCTAATTAAAACTTAATTTGGTGTCAATTTAAATTAAGAGGCTCACGTAAACTGGTCCGTTGTGACCTGGCTAATGCTAATCTCAATCAGCAGCTTGGACAGGACATGAATTCAAATTTCTGTAGAACAACCAAAGTGACAGTAACGACTGACAACTTAAATTAATACTACTAAATTCTAAGAAATTGATATGCGTGACCCCAGTTACATGATAGGTCATTGAGTCAGATCTGTAGGAACAAGATTTAGAAGCCTTCCCTAATGATTTTAGGCACAGATGAAAATGCTTTGCTAGTACTCTCTTAAGGACAGAATATAACTGGTTTTCATTTGAGAATCTGCATAGTATTTAACTGGAAATAGTACAAAGGTGTTAATTGCTTACTATGAAGGAATAGGTAAAAGATGTAGAAAAGAAGTCATGAGAATTTTTCAGTTTCTGGATTATTACTACTTGCCATTAGTCTTACCTGACTGTCAGAATTAAGCTACTTGTAAAATAGGGATTAAAATCAGCATTTGAAATTATTAGATTGAAATAGCTGCTGCTAGCAGAGTTATTCTGGTAACTCTATGTGTGTAATACCATGTTTAGGTTTACAAAATAGTGTTGGTTACAGTCTTGCATGGGGAAGTCTTCTGTTGGGTGCTGGTGATTCAGCTGTGGGTGTTTGATGTTCATATTAATACAGAACTTTAAAAGTGAATTAAGGCTTAATGAGCTAAGCGTTTCCTGCCCCATTAGGATAAATGGAACATGAGAAGTGCCTCCAGTCTGACTCTAAACAGAAGGAGAATAACAAGCTATATAGACTAATGGAAACACAGGAACAGAAACTTTGAATCACTTGCTAGTTTAATAACAAACCTCAGTCTGACAGTTTTCTTTTTCACTCCTAATTGTTTAGCACTGTGACATCTGCAGTTTTCACTGTGGGAGACAATGTTGTTTCTGGTAGTGATGACCGCACCGTAAAAGTTTGGGATTTGAAAAACATGAGGTCTCCTATTGCAACCATTCGTACAGATTCTGCAGTAAATAGGTAAGCAGACCTTCAAATTACTATTTTCTTGATTAAGAGAAATTTAGTTTTAGTCACTGTAACTAGAATTGTATAGTGAGATTTATGCGATTTTGGGAAAGGTCTGAAGTGGTTTAATAAACTAGAGCCCGCTTTTTGTTTTCTCTTCTGGACAGGATTAATGTATGTGTTGGCCAAAGAATCATCGCCCTTCCACACGACAACCGGCAGGTTCGGTTATTTGACATGTCAGGAGTGCGGTTAGCACGCCTCCCTCGCAGTAATAGACAGGTAATGGAGTTTTTATACCCTTAAAGTATGTCCGTTCTTCTCTTTATACAAGGATAAAAATAAGGTTTGATGTCTGTAGTGCAGAAGCTGAAGAAATGCTGAAAGACATTTGTCTGTACATACAGGCTGTAATTGAAAATGACCAACGTGCAAAGAAGTGATGTATTTTAGGGTTTTTTTCCTTGGCATTTCAAAGGGTGTTTGAACTGAGTTTCATCACGTTTTTCCCCTTGTGACAGTGGTAGTAATGTCTGCCTTCTCTGAAATAGGGAAATAAAGTGTTTTAAACGTGTTTTCACGTCTTGGTGTGAATCCTGTAAAAAAGGTGACCGATTTTGAGGTTTCATGGCTTTTTTTTGTTTTTCCCCAATTCTTCTTTGTTGAATTTTTTTATATAAAAGAAATATAAAAGGAAAAAATGGAAGTCGATTCTGAAAGCTCTTTTGAGAATCTTTCTTTTTTCCCCGTGATAATGCAAATCATTTCTTAATACTTGATAGCAAGAACTACACTGTCCTTCCTGCATTCAAAGTTTTGTGCATTTCAGGTTGCCATTCCAAATAGCACTGCTAATGGAGCAAGTTAGACTAAGTGAAATTAATTCCCCTATGCCACTTACAGGGTCCTTTTCATAAACTTTTTTTTTTTAATGTCAGTTGTCTGACACATTTCATATATCTCATAAACAGCATGTTTAACTAAGTGAAAGATAGGGTTTCTGTCTGTCCTATATTGCTTACATTGATACTGTGATTTTTTGGTTTTTTTTTTTTTTCATTATTTTTCATTAGTATTTATTAAAGCTGACACTACAGAAATGAAAGTTTTTTATGTATTTGTTTTACTTGAGCGCTTGTCAGAATCCTCCTTGGGGTATTCTTGTTGCTATCGAACTTAGGCAATACATAGGGCATTGTTTTTGCTCAGTAGGACATTCCTCCTGCTGTACTGTTATCCTTTCTGAATTACAAACATGATCGACAGAAAGAAAAATCAACACTTCATCTTACAGGTTCATAAGACAGTTGTTGCCAGCAAGTAGTTTCTAGTTTTAAAGTTGCTTTTATAAGTGAGAGTGCTAAAATCAAAATTCAGTCTGCTTTTATAAATGAAATGCCAATTAGATAGAAGACATGCTGTGAAAGACTCAAGTTTTGGTACTCCTGTTTGTTTGCTCCTGTCTTTTTGGACCCATTAACCAGTCTCATTATCATAAAGATTTTACCTCACAGATGAAGGTAACTACGATCTTGAGGATTCTTTAATTCCATTGATAAAAATGTAGAGCATTAGCAAGTTTCCATTTTGACTTCTGCCAACTTGTCAATGCAGAAGATTTCAGAAACGTTGTAAGTAATACTGACATCTCCTCACCTGTCATAGGGCCACAGAAGAATGGTGTGCTGCTCAGCCTGGAGTGAGGACCATCCGATATGTAACCTCTTCACCTGTGGATTTGATCGTCAGGCTATTGGCTGGAACATCAATATCCCTGCTTTGTTACAAGAAAAGTGAAATGCTGGAAGAATTCTTGCATTTTATGTTGCTGTGGACTGCTGTACATCTGCAGACTTCTCTGAATACCGGTCTGCTATTGGTCTAAAAGCTGTTCCTTGAATGGAGACTTCAGCAGATGTTGTTCTTGTTACCACATTGTGCACAGTTTGCATGAGTTGTACAGAAAATGTGATTTTTTTTTCTTCTTTTTTTTTTTTTTTAAATTAGTTTGTCTTGTGTATGAACTTTTATATTTTGGAATCCACTGGTCAACATGTTCACTGTTGCATAGAGCACATAAATGTTCATAAGTTATTTAGCGTTTGATAGATAAACAGTAGGGCATTACATTTGTGACATAAATGTGAAACTTATGTAGTTAATGTAGAGAGTGTATAGCAGTCTGTTACGTTTTTCCATGATCTACATATCTGCCTTGTGTCAAAAAGAATCTGCAGGGCTAAAAGTTTGAAATGAAGTGTGAATTTCATTAGTTGTATGATTGTAAACATTTTCCCGTTTGCATCTGATTGGAACAGTTATTTGTTAGTGCTGCAGCATAGTGCAACTTCAGCTCCATTTTCAGTCCAGTTATGGGAGAAATAGTAGACTCGAGAAGGAAAATATAAACAACTTGTAGTGATTATAGACTGCAAGGTGTATTCTGAAAGCTTTTTGTCCTTTTTCTTTGGAGAAAGGAAAATGTTCATTCTGCCCTTCTTATATAAAAGTGATTCTAAAAATCTCATGGCATTTCACACTAGCAAAAATCCAGAATATTATGATCTAGTCAAGCAAATTTTGAAGCACTTTAGTTTATAGCTATTGTTATAAACCATTTATGAAAGTTTGACTTTACCAGTGAATGTGAGCTGACCTTTGTAAGAAGGATTGCTTCTTTTTGGTGATCTGCCCAGAAAGGATATATATTTTTTTCTTTTTTTGTCTTTCTTTTCTTTCCTATACCTGCTATGAGGATACTTCTAAATGTGTTCACTTCCTTTTTTTTTTTCTTTGTTTCCTTTTTTTTTCTTTTTTTTGAGCCAGCAATACAAAGTAAATTAGTACTACCTCAAAAGTGAATGTTGGTCAAGAAGCGCTGAGTCTCTCTGTAGCCTAGGGGAAAAAAAAAAAGCACTTTTGGTCTCTGGCTGAAGTACTATTTTTGACATGAGAGGAAAGACAATCATACTTAATGTGATCCTTAACATAATTAACACTTAAGGCTAATGGAGCAATGTGATAAGTAAACATCATCTGTTACCTTTGTGTTCTCAGCTGTGGCAAAGGGCTGCAGTGGTCTTTATACTGTTGTGAACGGGATAATTAATGTAGAATTCCCTTCTTTCTCCCAAATGATCTTAATCTGCCTTTTCTCCCCACTGTGCTCAGCCTTTTTTGCACTGGCAGTGCGGTGTTATACCACAGCTGCTGCTTATTTAAGTAAATGCAAATGGCAGCTGACATCTTTGAAAGAACAGAAAGGCTGCTTCAGACAGACACTTCTTTTTAGCTAGAGGGAGATCCTGCCCCTGTCTGACATATCACACTGTAAGATGAAGGGTGAGGGTAAGCTAAGGGTGTGCTGGTACAATGGGAAAGTTTATGCTGGGCTGCCATTAGATAAGTAATTGGAACTTTTTATCTCATTCTTTGGATTATGTGAAGCTGTAGCTGTGCTCATGTCCTCTAAACACAGTTCAGGCTGATGTGTTTACTGGGTTCCTTGTTGACTGACATGTAAAAGCATTGGAGTGCGATGGGATGGTGAATGCATCTGAGTAGCTGTAGAGAAACTAGAGTCCTGGAATTGGTTTTGTGGAAGATCAAGGTATGTAATGGAAAATGGGTGTAATATATAGTATGAGCCATCATAGTGGCTTCATCTTAAATTCCATAGTGGTTTTTTCTTTTTTTTTTTCTTCAGGTAGAAGCACTGTACAAAATTGTACTGAAGCAGTCTTAAAATACCACAGCTAGTGAGGTTGAGGAAAGTGGCTGCAGAGCTTTAAGTCTTCTGATAACAAGGGTTAAAGATGGTGTCAGCGTTTCTTTTCTTTTCTTTTTTTTTTTTTTTTTTTTTTTTTTCCCTTAAATTTTAAAGCCATTTGATGTTGACAGATTTTATTCCTTAAGGAAAAAGAAAGGCTCACTTTTTCTTTCAGTTGATAGTGGAGGGAACTTTATGCTGGTTGGTGCTGCTTAACAAAGAGAGAAGCTTCTCTCCAGCCAGCAGAAGCAGTTTCTGTAGCAGAGCTTGTATGTAAGATCTTGAGCGATGGTCAACCTTCAGTGATGTGAGGTGAGGGAGAGAGGGTCACTGTTCTTGGTCCTGCTAGCCTGAATTGGCTGCTTAAATGTACAGATATAAAACAATATACAGATGTAAAACGGGACCATGAGACTCGATGCAGTTTGATAATCATTGCTGCAAACTTTTTATATCACCAGAGGAACAGACCTCTGGCACCAGGAATGAGATGATCATATGCATTCATTTTGGAAACAAATATCAAACAAGGTGCTACAGCCACGTTCTTATGAGCAGGCAAATACTCGATCAGCCACATATACTGAACTTATCTCAGCTTAATTTTATATACTGTACTGAAGATTAAACCCAAGCTTCCATTTCCCTTGAAGCAAATCACACATAAGCAGTGGTAGTGAACGCTACTGCACTGATTGAATACGTGGGAAACATTTCATAGCTTTGGATGTTGTACTGAGAGCTTTTTCAGCATCGAACAACGTCCAACATTTCATAAAATGGAGAGGAGTTGCAGTTACAGTTTCAGTACTGTGTAGAATATTCAGAACTTCACAGGAAGTTCGTCACTGGGCAGAATCAAGCTTTTATGTCTTTCAAATAATGCACATCAGTTTTCACAAGCTTTGCGTGTACTTTTCAATCAGAAAGGTCTGGGGTGCAACATCTTATTTGTTGCCTAAGTCTGTGAAAACCATCTTTTTGGAAAAAGAATTTATAAGTTATGTGGAACCACTTTTTATTATTCTGCTAATTTGTTTATAGGTGTAACATCTTATTCTTCGTTATGATTAAAAAATGCATTAAAACGTTCAACTCTTTTTCTTGCAAGTCACCGTTCTTCTGTTTTGCACTAAGGGTTAATATTAATATCTCGTTAATAGTCAAATGATTTTCCTATCTGTTTTTTGCTCTCCTACTCAAAAAGTGAATTTTCAGTGCAATGATGAGCACAGCTGTGCAAGAAGGTCAGGTGAAGCCCTGAAGTAGGATGTGCGTTTGGTCATGCTGACATAGGAAGGTGCTCAGTCTTGGTGTTTGTGCTGTTGTCTTTGGTTTTGTATGAGGTATTTGGTAAATACGTTTTGTTTTGCAGGTTACTGAAGTCTTCGTGTGACTTTTCACAGTATTACATAAATTGATATTTTTAATGGTCTGAAAGCTGCTATTGTTATTTCTGTAGGTTGAATATTGCTTGCTTGTTGCATCCATATCCTTTGAGACAGAGCTTTGCAACATTGACAAAGCTGCTTGTTTCAGTGGGCCTTGTCATCTGGCTCCAGGTGCTTGAGCAGTGTTGCCAGCCGGTACCCAAGAGCAGAACACATCTGTGTGTGACACATTTTGAACCTTCAGATTTCTAATCCTCTGGAAAATGACTTTTAGTGTTACTGATGATGTGGATCAGAAAGAAAAGAACAAAGTTACAAGGTGACACAACTGACTTGGAGGCTGGATTGAGATACAGTACCACACTTGCGTTTTCTTTATTTATTTTAGTCAGTTTTAATTGGGGGATTTAAATCAGAGCTCATGGTAACTGGTTTGAACTCATGATACTTCAAACCTTCTATCTTCTTGTATCTTAGGCCATATACACTTTACAAAGGCTATTTCTGTTCATTCTTTGGCTTGATGGGATTTGAAGATGAGCATACACTGATGCATAGATGCATTTCTTTTATAAACCTGTGAGTAAACAGCATGTGCAAATGAATGGCTTCAGTGGGATGTCTGCTCTAACTTGAAGAGCTGCAGGAGAACTGCCCTTATCATGTGTCACACTGAGCTCTTGGCTGACACACAACTTGTATTTAATACTCTAGTGAGACAGGAGTATGTCACATAGTCAGCCTTGAGATACTTTAATTTTTATGTAGTAACACAGGCATCCAGAGCTTGGAATGGGTACTGCTGGATGTAAAAGTTCTTTGCAATCTTAGTAACAATAGATGGTTGTTTTCAGGAAGAACTCGGTTATATAAGACGCCATTTTAATTACACTTTTTCAGTTTTCTACTTTTAGTGTTGTGATGGTGCTGTGACTACTTGAGTAGCAGATGGGTTTGTTCCTGTGATGGGAGTATTCCGGTGGGGGGTTACAAATGTTACATGCAAGCAAGCTCTGTCCTACCAACTTGAAGTATGACAGCATGACGTGGCTTATTAGGAACCACTCTTGGTGTGGAAATCTCTTCCTTTTTGCATGAGCTGTTGGTTTGGGGAAAGAGATGGTGTTCTGTGAGGCTTCTTTGGGAACGTGTGGCTGGTCTACAAAGAGATGTTCAGCGTTATAAGCTTAAGCATGATTCCAGACCAAAATGAACGCTTGCCTTAATTCTGTGTATCTCAGTTTAATTTGAATTGACAAGAGTCTTTTCAACCAAGCCAAAACAGAGGCATTTCCATGGATAGACTGCAGCAGGGAGTTACTGCTCTATTTCTAATAATTCCCTTTGCCCTGGGAAAGATGAAAGCAGCTCTTCCTTCACATTCTCGCTTTGTTTAGATGACAGTTTTATTTTCCTGTTATTTATTTTTAGATGATTTTTATTTTCCTGTTCATTTTTAAACCTAATCTAAATCTTTGCGGTATCATCACCCAGATCAGCCTCGTGTGCGTAAAACCAAACCAGCATCTTTTGGTGGAACAGCACCTGTCCTCTGAGGCTGCAGTTGTTGAATATATACTAAGGAGAGTATCCCTACACATAACAAAGGAAAAGATCTGACACACTGCACAACAGGCGGCTTTAATCGTGTTGATAGGATGATAAAACTTGAAGGGGAGGATTAAAGCATTAGGGAGGAGGGGGAGAAATGAAGGGGAAGCAAAACTTTTCAGGGGCAGTTTAAGGGTAGAGGGAACAGCGATGATATCATGATTAAGGTTGATTTTCAGTGTGGATAAAAGGGTGTGTTTTGGCTTTCAGTGTTTTATGAAGCTTGTGCAAATACCTTTGTCCGAAGGCTGTCAGCAAGTGGGATGCTGCTGTTCAGCAATGCAACTCGTTGAGTGTTGGGTGCCCATCGCCCTCTGTGTAGGCTGAGGGTGGTTGGTGATATGGAGACCACCATTATGGTCTCCATGTCTCACCATTGTGAGACAATAAGGCTCTTCAGGTACCTATTTTTGAAAAGCATACCCTGATTTTGTATGCATTTTATGTTGCCAAATTAATGTACCGAGAAGTTCTTGGGCATAAATGCACTATTTAATGAAATACATGAAAGCTAGAGAGGTGATTTTTCCCTCCTGAGTTACATAAAGCTTCTTGGAGTGTACCACTAGGAAACTGAAGCTGTGTTGTGTCAGCTCCAGATACAACTGCTTACTGATCAGTGAGTAAATACATTCTTTCAGATTCTCATTGCTCCTCTTGCAAAAGTTTTCCAACCAGTGCAGAAGTCGCGCTCAAGGTCAGGCTGAGCGGGGCTCTGGGCACCTGATTGAGCTGCAGGCATCCAAGTTCACTGCAGGGCAGACAGATCAGATGGCCTTTAAGGGTGCTGTTATAGGTCCTCAGCACGTCTGTTGCGTGATTTGTGTGACTGAACTCATCCAAATACATGTATAAAAACCCCAGTAATTCTTCTATTCGAAGCAAAATGGAAGACATTTAATCATATCCTTATGGGGGTCTGACCTATCAAACTGATGCCGTGTTTCTGTACAGTATGTTGGGTTATGGTTTGATCTCTCCAGGGCTGAACTTGGGGGTAGCACTAAATATCAATAAGCAGGTGAGCTAGTGGGAAGCCTCTTCTGTGATCAAGTACTAATGGAAAAGTACAAAAATAAGGTGGAAAGAGCTGTGAGGAGGCAGCTGTCAGCCCAGGCTGGAGGGGGAATGGGCTGTGAGCAACCTCCTGCAGAGATGGGGGTGCATGGCCTCCTCCCAGCAGCACTGCTGGTGGGGTCCCACACTCTGGGAGAAGCATTTTTAAGAGTGGGCTCACACAGAATCGTTCCTGCTCATCATTTGGTAGTTTTTGTCTGCGTTTAAGCCTTGCTGCTTAGGATGTCTTTTCAGCTCTTGGAGCAAAATTGAATGTCGCAGTTACAGAATAGTAATGCTGGAAGGGGCCCTGCATCTACCTTTTATCTGTGTTTTTCTTGTTCTTTGCTTGCTCTGCTGCAAGCATGTATTTTCAGTGGAATCTTTAATAATTCAATTTTTGTCAGGCTAGTATTTTATTTTGGAAAAAAAAGCACTGACAAGTTCTTAAGATACAATAAACCGACTCTGAGCAGTGCACTGAAGGAAAGAGGAAATAGTGGACAGGGCCATATCCCTGCAAAGATAAATATGGATGTCACAAGGCAACACCGTCTCCAAGCCTTGAGTACTGTTCTGTTGGGAACAGAGATGAGTAGGTTGAGGTACTTCTGGAGGATGATGTACGGGAAGTTAGTGTTTGTTAGCCCAGTATCATTGTTGTCATCATAACCTATAGATGCCTTCACAGCAATTCTGTTGAGTCAGTGGGGTTCCTTCTGGGGACAAGCAGGTACTGGAGGTGCAGCATTGGGAGCATGAGCAAATGGCAAGTGGCTCTTAGTGGGCCTTCACAATAAGGACATGTTTGTGCAAAGAAGAATGTGATGTCATCACAAAATGGCGGACACATTACATTAGATTTAAAAGAAAACTAATTCCCCATCACTAGAATGGGGAGAAGTTGGGATAACCAGTATTTTTAGTAGGAGGAACAGATCTAGAAAGAGGTGGGTTTGTGTGTCATCAGTGTGTGAGCTCACGTGGAGGCCCAGAAGGACACCAATGGTAGGGCTTTGTGGTGCTAAAGGACAGGGCCTGGTGTCTCCCACTTGAGACTTTGACACACTGGTGAAAGCTTTGATGTGTGTGCGTAGGAGAAATATATATGGAAAGGACAGAAAGTGCTCAGAGCGAGGATGAGAGTGGGTGTAAAGGCAATGGGCTTGAGTCACTAAGGCACTTGAAGGAGTTAGAAGATGGAAAACCAGATTAAACAAGTGTCTGTGGAAGAGTAGGAGGGCCAGGCTGTGGGACAGGGAGGCTGATGACACATCAGTTTTCTTTTGGAGGAAGACAGTGTGACTCAGTGCAGTGATACCAGGGGGCTGAGGATGGGGGGGTATTTGAGCAGGATCCGGGTGAAACTCAGGGCATGGGTCTCAGCTCAGATGGATCCTGATGTCTTCATAGGCTGAGAAATCAAGGTGATTATGGCCCTATAAAAAGACCCACAAAGCAGACCAAAAGCCCTCCTCCCCAGTCTCCTAGAACACTGGATTCATAACTGAAATTTAAGAAAGATGATATTCTCCTTACCAAAGGACCAGCACTTTCTGTTATTGGATCTAAGATGCGTTGCTCAAAGTGACTTGAAATGGGAGAGAAAAGTAAAAGCAAACATTAGAACAAGTCCGTATTTGACTTTTTCCTTTTTTGCCCCAACCTATCTGTTCTGTAAATAGCCTCCTTTATGTTTATTTTTCCATCCTCCTGAAGGCCAAAGATTAATTTATCTGGATGTCCATACCACCTTGCAACAAAGACTCGGTAACATGTAGAGCTATTTTAATCCGGCTTAATTTGATCTTGATCCTTATTTAATATCCTTTTGATTTTTCCTCTGACTTGTGTTCCTGAAGTTTACAAGTACAAAATCATAGGAGAAATGGTATCTGACTTCTGATCCACTTTGTTAATAAGCTGATTACAAGTGTTTAAAATTATCTCCTCTTCTCCAGAAGCAACGGAACAAATGACCTCCAAATGCAGGCAGTTCTGCCAACAAGGTATGGAGCTCCTGCTGGAAACGAACTATTTCACAATGCAAACACAGGCCTTAACCCTGCAAGTAGAGCCCAGCCTCAAGGCATAGGAGCTCAGCAGTGGGCTCAGTGCTGCAGCTCTGTCCATGCATGGACTTTGTATGAAACTGCCAATAAGCAGAGAGGTTTTCCTAAAACATTTGCTGATATCTTGGAGTGGTCTCTCTTCAAGTACATGAGTCAGCTGGTGGAAATGCCAGCTCTGGGATGGGGATTGGGACTGGTGGTGGTTGGGTGTGAAGATGTGGTTGGGGTCCCCTTTCTGGGGACCTGTTTGAGGGGTGCTTGGAAGATGATTGAGAACACAGTTCTTTAACTTTCAAGTGTTGTGGAGGGAGGCTCATTAACCTAAGGTCTGACTACCTTGGTTCAGAGGATTTGCAGAATTACAGAATTAGAAAAGCATTTGAGTTGGAAGGGACCTTTAAAGGGCATCTACTCCAACTTCCCTGCATTGAACATGGACACCTACAGCTCAGTCAGGTGCTCAGAGCCCTGTCCAGCCTGACCATGAATGTCTGCAAAGACAGGACGTCCACCACCTCTCTGGGTAACTTGTTCCAATGCTTCACCACCCTTACTGTAAAAAAAATAAAAAAGTCATTAAATCCAATATAAATTCAAAGTTTTGGGGCTTGTCCTTTGGCTCTGGGGACCAAGAGATACTGGTGAGAGGTCATTCAGACTTATGAGCTCTGGGCATGAAAAGGCTGCTGGTAGTCAACTGTCTCCTAACTGACCTTATGCAGATCTTCAGAGTTGGGAGGGTCTCAAACACAACTTTGCTCCCCATGGCCAGTCCTCCCACCTTCCTGAACCAGGGCTAACATTTCCACCAGCTGCTGCAGGTGAAGCCCAGATGCTTGTTTGATTGGGCCTTTACATGTGTGTTGAGAGCATCTGTGGTCCAAGGGTTTCAACAAAGAACATGTGCTGCAGGCTCTCATAGCCTTAGGGCTGCACCGTTTTTCCGCGTAAGAGAAGCCATCTCTTCTCCATGACATTGGTTTTCCAGCAATGCAGTTCTGTTAACAACATCAGCTCTTCACGTTTCATTTTTCCAAGTGTGATGATTTTCAAAGAATAAATCAGCACCAAACTACATCAGAACTTCAGGGATGAATGACAGAAGCGACTGGGCTGTGGTGGAACAGCAGCTCTGTGCTGATCTGCGCATTTCAGGTGCGGTCTTCTACCACTAAGCCGATGGAGGCTGCATTTGCCTTACTTTTCTTCTCTTTCCTGAAATCTCCCATCGTATGCATTTGCAGAAGTGCTGGCCCCAGGCATTCCCAGCATGGGAGGTTGGAGCACACAGCGATGTTGTTGGGAAGAAATGCCACCAGAGGGCACACCGAGTCACGCAGATGGGGGAAACACAATATTATGCATGTTCAGTTTGTCTATAGAGGCAGGCAGAACTGTGCTGGTTCATAATTCATATGCCTGTAGGACATTGTAAGGGAATATAATTGGTCTGTCAGGGCAGCGGTGGTATTTTGCTTTGAAAAATGCTGTCGACAAAATATCTTAAAACAACCATGAAAGTAGCATAATTTTAGATCTGCTGATAAAAAGAAAAGTGACTCCCTCCCCTGGCTCACCTAGTCCTTTCCCATTAACTTTCCCATCACAATATTTAGTAAAGCATAACGCTGAAAGTAGAGTTTAGCTGTTTTAAAGGCACAGAAGCTTTCTGGTTTTAAATAGCTACGTCTCCAGGATTTGCATCATGTGAATTCTGCTGTTCTTCAGGACTAGACATATAACATGTAAGTCTGTGGCATTAGATGTTTTTGAGTTTAATGTGCTGGTCTATGGGATTGCACACATTGAACATTCTACTGATTGAACAGCCAGACCTGAATCTTTCTGTAGAATAAAACAACTCCCAGACATCTGGCTGACAGCAGATGCAAGCAGTGCCGATATACAATTGCATCCTACCAGAGATATTAATGGCATCTATTGATTTGATAAACTACACAATGGATAGCTCTTCCCAGAGGACACCATGAAAAGCCATCAAGCCCAAGGTGTCCCCTGTCCTTTGTGTCCTCATGTCTGGTGCTGAGGTGGTACTGGGAGCAGCAGTGATGGGATGAGGTGGTGGTGGAATGAAGGCTGGGGGGGCAAGGTGATGAGGTGACTCCATGGCCCAGATAACCACAGGTGCCTGGGAGCTGGTGCTCATCACAGGAGTGGAAAACCTGTTCCACAATGAAAAGGAAATAATAATAAAGAAATCACAGCTTGATTTTTAAGTGTTTAAAGATAGATAGTAAAAGTGTTTTAGCTAATCAGGCAAAGTGTTTAATCAGACTCTTCTGTGCTGTTTAGTTTCTCATAGATCAGAAGCAATGTTTTCTCATCACTAAAGTGAGGTTTTCGTTAGGCAGGTGGATGCAGGGTCTTGGTGCCTGCCTGCATTAAGCCAGCTGTGATACTGCTGGTGTTGTGCTGCAAACCAGAGGCGGGGCAATACCAGCCCTAGCGGCTCTCACACCTCTGTGTTCCAACTTCTTTTAGGGATTTAGGCAAAAAACAATTGGCCCAACCCAATGTGATTTTCATTTCCAACCCCTGAAAACTAGAATTGCTTTGAATTACTATAGTTTTTCAAAAGTACAAAGCATCATTTACTTCTTTTAACTGAGAAGTAAAAAGATACCCAAATGAAATTAGGAGTTTGCAGTCAACCAAAATGTATTTTTTCAATCCAAAGAGATATCTGTTATTTGGCACGTCGGAAGGGAAATAACCCAACACACAGATATATTCAGGTTGTCCCAGCCCCAACTGTAAAAGCAATGTGTAGGTGGAAAACATCATGAACTTTATGAGGAGACTTTACACAGATACAGGAATATTTCCAATACTGCCCTTGGTACGCAATCAATTTCTCAATAAAACATCTTCTCCTGAATCAGAACAATGACAAAAAATTGCCCCTAAACTTGTTTTGTTTGGCTGAAGTGTAAAGTATAAACTCTAACTAACAGAGATTTGGTGGAGCAATAAACAAACATGTTTAGCGCCTAAGGCACTGGTACCCTCTGTGGGCTCAAAGAGTTCATTATACCTTGCCCTGTAAACCTATGGACCGGTTTTGTCTCATGCTGTCTGCTCTGCCAAGATCTTGCTCTGTAATCCCCTAAATGGGATAAGCTCCTAAATATTCAGCCAGCAGCAAGAGGAATAGCAGCCCAGCATAACCAGTGGCCCCGCTATCACAGGAGATAAACTCCCATGAATACTCTGTAGGTATGCATGCAAAGTTTCAAGTAGATGTGATTCCCAATGAGTGAGGAGTAACTGGGAGATCTTGAGGAAACATTTACAGGAATAAAAATTTAAATCTAACCCTCTTGTATTTTTACATCTCTTTCTATCTTATTTTCCAATATATTTTCAGTAAAATGGCAGTTCTGAAGTATGGGAAGCTATCATGCTTTTCCTGGGATAAGACGTGGCTTAAACAAGTAAGATACCTACCTATAATTATCTCGTTTTTTTTTTTCTATCCTTCATATGTTTATTTTCTCTGTGCAATGGGCCTGTGTTTATCACAACTTAGTCCCAGGCTAAGTGGCAGCCACCCTATGCTATTAACCTAAGCTGTCATATATTCTTTATAGATTACAGGCCTTAAAATTGCCTTAGAAGACTGGAATACAGTCATTAGGCTTATTTTGTGCTCCTCGAGCTGGCAAATCATGCAAACCTCCTAGAAAGAGAAAAATGTAAGCTAATAGATCATAAGCAGTCACTTCTTGTAAACAGCCTTTCAGCTCTCAGCTTTTAAAGATGAATAGATGAGGCTGTGGCTGAATCCAAGAGGGGATCTAAGAACCTCTCCCTTCTAGTCTGGAGCTTCCATTCCTGTCTGTCCTGGACACTGGGCAGATGAGGATTTAAATGGCAAAAGCCTACCTGTGCAAGGAATTCTTGCACTACGTAGAACCAAGAAGAGAAGAAGAGGGTAATGCCTCGTGCTGAGGGTAAGCAATATGTTGACTTTTTGCTCTGCCCAACCTGTGGCCATCAACCCAAGGTGACGAACCTTGCCTGAGTCTTATGAAGTAAAATGATCTTGAATAAGTTCTCAAACCAGGCAAGAGTGCAAACCATTGCTCCCGCGAGCCATCTCTGCATGGGCACCTTTTTCTCTGCTCTTCAAAGTTTCATTTTTTGTGCATGCTGCACTCTTGCCTTGTAGTACACTGGTCTGTACCTGTCTTTCTGGGCCACGTGAAGCCCAGCCTAATTTTCCCACCCACCACCAGTGTTGAGAGGCTCCTGTGACTTGATGCCCCAGAGCACATTTGGGCTGATTTCTTACTGAGTCCCTTTACAAGCTCTTCTTGGGAAGCTACTGCTGCTAATTAATCTTGCAGAGGGGCAGGCTCATTCATGGCACTTAATGAGCAGTTACATTTGATCTGATTAGTGCTGGTCATTTGTGTCTTAAAAAGGGTAACTTCTGTCTGACTCATTAATGTTTTGGGGCTATAAATTCTTCTTTAGCATGTCAATGTTGCTTTGCAGCATGATACCTGATGGATGAATGTGTACATTATCTATAGCCTATTTTCTCTAAACTCAGCCCGGAAAGCAGCATGCTCTGCTCTCTCTGGGAGTATTGCAGAATGCTTTCATTTTCAGCCATAACCACATTTAGACGTAGTGCTGCTGTTTTAAATTGGGGTAATGAAATCTTGACAAGTGTTTTGGACAAACACAACATAAGCAATAACAGAGACTTTAATAAAATGAAAGGATTTCCAGGGAATACCTTCATTTCTTCCCTCCTCCAATTTAATTCTTTCAGAGAATAATCAGACCATAACATAAGACTAAATTCAAGAGATGAAGTTCAGCTGGAGAAGAAATAATGACCGTAATATGTTTTCAAATGTTGTTCATCTGTTTGAAATGAGTTCTGTGAGTCAGGCTTATGTTTCTTAAGTACTTTTTAAGCAAAACCACTTTGCACTTGGAATACCTTTCCATCTAGGGATTTCAAATCATTTTTGAGGAAGGGGGAAGGAAAACAGTTTCTGTTGCCCGTTGCCAACAAGCAGCAGGTGGTTGAATCTTTCAAGACAGCTTTTGAGATCCTACTCCAGTGCTGTGGGGGGCTGGGGCAGGGGTTAGGCAGGTTCACTATTTCCATCCCATGGCCTAGAGCATGGATTATGCAGGATGGCCACATCTCCCCATTGAGAGCCCATTGGGAAGCTGCAATGTGGGAAAGGTCTAAAGGTTTTGTTGGCAGTCCAGAGCATTTGCTGAATAACCAAAGGTAGTGTATGAAAATAACTTGTTTGTTAAGGAAATTTCAGATCAGGCTTCAGTCCACATGATCAAACTAACCTTCATGTAGGTCCAGAGAGTCTCCAGATGCTCCATTTCCCTCTCCTGCATGGGAAATAAATAGAAAATAGTCATCAATGCCAAAAGCACTCTGGTGTCCAGTTCTGCTCTGAAGGCATATACATGTTCCTTGCTTGTCTTACTCTTTGGCTGTGGTAACTCTGGTAAACTTCTTGTGAATGGGCAGAGTATCTGCATTACAGCTCATTTTATTGAAAGGATGTGTATCATCTCCAAAATCCCATAGCCAGTAAGAAGTCTCATAAAGATGAAAACTTGTCCCACTGAAATAGAGAAAAAAAATGCAGCCTTTATCCATCCCACTGCTGTCAAATCTTGAATGTCTGTGGTGTGTAATGTGGTAAGGGAGCCATGGCTGGGTGAGACTGGGGTCACTATGGGTGATTCTGAGTCAGGTCCCACTGAAGGACATTCACTTCCAGATGAAAGACAAGGCCCTGCACTGGAGTTCATCACGTTCTGCTATTTCTCTTGGGTGAATAACTTCTAACAGAGGTCTAACAAAAGTCAGTCTGAAGATGATGAGACTGCGTGCTTCATTAGTACTTTTTGTATTTGAATGGACAGTGGGGCAATTAACACAGGGCTCATTACACAAGAATTTTGGTCATTTGCTCTGATTATTCATCATAGTATTTCCACTGAGAATATCAAAGACTGTGATTAAGTACACGAATAATTTGTGTGGTTTCTTCATCAAGAAGAATGAGGTGGGGGTGGGGGGGAGAGTCTAATTGCTTTACAGCTTTGGTTCCTTATATACTCATGGTAAACGCGCATAGTGCCTTGCACATAAACTATCCTCTTCAGATTCTGTTTGAGGTTACAGTCATATTCTATTGTACACAAGTAGATCCAGCTGAAAAGAAATTAAAGTAACAACCTCGAGGTCTAACAAGGTCTAGTAAAACATTCTGAGAACTATGAGATGATAGAATCACCAAGGTTGGAAAAGACTTACAGTATCCATAATGAGCCCAAAGGGATGCTTGCTTTGGTCCTGGACTGATTACCAATTAAAAAAATAGAAGTTAAATATTACAAAATGGCTTTAGTGGGCCAAGCCAACCTCTAATTACCCTCTGTTTTTAACAATAGATGAAGGCTGATTCTAGAATAGTATAAGAACAGTACAAGCAGGCACTGCTGGCTTGCAGGAATGCTGTCTCAGCCTCCATCAGCAGAACCTTTCTAAGCCAGTTACATGACTTCATACTATATGGCTTTAGGTAGATTTCTTTCTTGTATATTAACTTGTTCGTTATACATAGTATGAGAGGATTAATTCATAGTCCTTTTCTAGGATGCAGGAGGAATCAAGTAAGTCAGTTTCAGTGACTGTGACTTCAGTAAGTAAGTATCAGCCAGATAAACTTTGTTGAGACTTTCAGATAAGGAGACATAGGTTGCCCTTATCTAAAATGTGCCCAGGGAGGACTCCAAGGGCAGCAAAAGGGGGGCACAATTGGAAGAGAAAAGGGCACACAGTAGATTTTATTTTGGAAAATAGAGCTTCTACCTCCTTCATCTATAAAATCCTTCTCACTGTGATGTCTGGGGGTGCTTCTGGAAAACCTGTATCAAATGTTGTACTGATTTGGGTGCAACACTAAACAACATGAAGATATTGTAGAGGGACTGTCTGAAAATGCAAAGGCAGAAATTGCATAGAAGTGATATAATAAGTTATTTTCTGTTGGAAAGTTGTCTTTTAAGATATGCACAATGTAAGGTCTTAAAATAGGAGAAAATACAAAGACTGCTATTTCCAGATGGCATAATATCAGGAATAAAATATCTTGTTTCTTTTACAGGCACAGAATGGAAATTTGGGTGAAGTTTTCAGAATCTTTGACCAGAAGTCAGTCCTGTGTTCCTCAGTCATTTAGTTTTTACCTCTGTTTCAAAGTGCTGGAAATAGTTATTGTGTAGCTGAAGGTCTGTGTTGAAAAGATATGGGTCATTTCTGCTAAAACCCATGCAATTATATACGTTTTCAGACATTCAGAATAAATTAAATGAGTATCAGCTGAATGTTCACAAATGGAATATTTTATTTTTTTGAAAACTGGAAAAGCATTTTGACTGCTTGTTAATGAGTATATGAACAAATCAAGTTTCCCATTATTTGATTAGTGTGGGAGCTAATATATTCTGCCTATGAAGCTCAGGCAAAGAGAAATTCTGGGTCCAGTAAGTATGAAACTGGAAGAAGGTTTCCTTATTCCACAGAGGTTTAATTTACTTTTCCTGCTCAGCTGCAAACTGATACAAAGACCTCTCAATGAGAAAAATAATTGTGCTTGGAGCTTGGCAAATGGGAGAGGTGGGATACAGAGCCTATGGTTAACCCAGCTGGTGGGAGCAGCCACCCTCCTGTCCCAAAGTGTTGCTGAGCTTCACCTTGGCATCCTCCCTTGCCACCTTGCCAGGGCACATTGAACAGGCTTCCTCAGAAGCCATTATCTGTGTTCAATGGGATGTCTCTGGCTGAGCTTACAGGGACCAGCCTTGCCCCAGCAGTGGGCACTGTATCCACTCTTCAGGAGCAGGAAGGAGGAGTTCCAAGCCCAGGCAAAGGCCTGAGATGATGCCAGTCTGCTCTAGAAGACCTCTTCCAGTGCCTATTTGTGAGCTCTGCACAGGAACTGTGCATGTGATACTGAATCTCCTGGGAGTACATTCAGATTCTGGTGAACCAGCAACTTCAAATTTAAGAAATAGTTGTTCCAGTAAAGGTTTCCTGGCTGTTGCTATTGAAGTATTTTAGTCTGTGCTAACAGTATCATATTGCTAGCAGGGGAAGTTCATTCCACCTAATTGTTCTAAGCGTGTGGCGATGGAGATGGGAAGCTAATTATCTTCATCAAATTGATTTCATTTTGGTTACCACACGGCTATTAGAGGAACGACAATAAATTTTGGTCTCTTTGATCAGGACTGGAGTTTAACCAACATTTCTGAAGTCGTTAATGTGTTATGCCTCCCCCAGGCTAATGATTTGATTACCATGTAAATGTACTGGAGCCAAACACCTCAGCTATATGTTCCGGGTGATGGATAGGAAGATCTGAAAAAATAGATGTTGCACCTAACTACTCCAGCAGTGAAATACAGAACATTTCAGAGTGTTACAAGAGAAACACAAACCTGGAGGCTTTGCTACTTTGGCTGCTTCACTGTGGGTCATCCAAGAAAGGTGGGGGAGGAGATGCTGACCTGCTGCTGAGAAAGGACTGAAGCCTTCTTGGCTGGATTTTCTTCTTGGGAAGGATAAAAAAAAAACCACCTGTATTGGGGTAGTGCTCAGAAATTCTGTGGGATTTTATTGTACTGTTTTTAGCATTAGTTCTTGATGCGACAAGAAGATGGGTTGCATCAGGTAGTATGCGTGTTTTAAATTATGTGTGTGTGTACGCATATTGTAAACAAACATGTTACTAACACGATTACCAATTAAACACCATAATATCATATGACATAGAACAGATTTTACATTTATTTTAATGTGTTCTATTAAAAAAAGAAGTCTAGCTGTCATCCTTTCTTATGTTCCACAAATATTTATTGATAATGAAATCATGTAAGTGCTTGAGCTCAGGGGACCTTGGTTGCCAGTTCAAAAACTTTGATGTTCCATGCTAAGCTACACAATCCCAAACATTCAGGGCCCCCCAGATGTAAAGATAACTGATGTTTGGAGGGTTCCCCACCACTTGACTCAGTCCTTGGCCACAGGGTCATTGCATACGATCTCTGTCTCACTAAGGCAGAGCCCTTTACCCTGAGTTATGTGTGGAGGTAGCAGGAAGGCTCATAGGAAGCTGGATTTGCCCAAAGGACACATGGTCTTGTGGAGGCACTGCTCACCTGTGGGGTTTCACCGTGGCCAGCTTGGCACGCTGCTCTTGGTTTTTCATCAGTGAGAGATGAACATACAAACTGTGTGTCATTCACTGCTTCGGTAAGGACAAGAGGTGGACTAGACATACTATGGATAATATAAGAGAACCATAGAATCATTTGAGTTGTAAGGGACAATTAAAGGTTATGTAGTACAACTGCCCTGTCATGAACAGGGACACATAAAGCTCCATCAGGGTGTTCAGAGCCCTGTCCATTCTGACCTTGAATGTCTCCAGGAGCAAGACATCTACTACATCTCTGGACAATCTATTCCAATATGAGTATTTTGGGAACAATAAGCATCTTACCTATGTATAAAAATCTGTTTCTAGGGACCTAATCTTCTGCTCTGCCCATGAAATGCCATAGAAAGGCCATGGCATTTTCAGAGTGAGGTGGGCAGAGAGGAGCACATGGGGCAAGTAAGGCTGTGAGGTTGGTCCCTGTCTTAGTTTCAGCTAGGATGGAATTGTTTTCTTTGGTGTGTGACATGATGCTATGTTTTGTTTCTAGGAGAAAATCAATGTTTCTAACACACTGATGTTCTCAGCTGCTGTGAAGCAGTAGTAGTCTACCTTGATTTCAGCAAGGCATTTGATACTGTCAACCATGACATTATAACAAATCTGAGGAAGTGTGGGATAGATGAGTGGACAGTGAGGTGGGCTAAGAACTGGCTGACTGGCAGAGCACAGAGGATTGTCATTGGTGGTACAGAGTCCTGTTGGAGACCTGTAACTAATGGTGTTCCCAAGGGGTCGGAGCTGGGTCTGGTCCTGTTCAACATCTTCATCAATGACCATGACGAAGGGATAGCAGCCACCCTCAACAAGTTTGCTGATGATACAAAGTTGGGAGGATTGGGAGGACATGCCTGAAGGCTGTGCTGCCATTCAGCGAGACCTGGACAGGTTGGAGAGCTGGGCTGTAAGAAACCTGATGAGGTTTAACAAAAGCAAGTGTAGAGTCTTGCACCTGGGTAGAAATAATAGCATGCACCAGTACAGGTTGGGGGATGACCTGCTGGACAGGAGCTCTGCAGAGAGGGACCTGGGCGTCCTGGTGGATGACAGGTTGGTCATGACCCAGCAGTGTGCCCCTGTAGACAAAAAGGCCAATGGCATACTGGGGTGTATTAAAAAGACCGTGTCCAGCAGGTCTAGGGAGGGGATCTTCCCCTTCTACTCTGCCCTGGTGAGGCTTCATCTGGAATATTGTGTCCAGTTCTGGGCTCCCCAGTACAAAAAAGACAGGGATCTCTTAGAAAGAATCCAGCGGAGGGCCACAAAGATGGTGAAGGGCCTGGAGCATCTCCCCTGTGAAGAAAGACTGAGTGAACTGGGTCTGTTTAGCCTTGAGAAGACTGAGAGGGGACTTGATCCAGGTTTATAAATATCTGAGGAGTGGGGGGCAAAGTGGTGAGGCCAGACTCTTTTCAGCAGTGTGTGGAGACAGGACAAGGGGAAACGGCCAGAAACTGGAACGTAGGAATTTCCAGGTAGAGTGAGCAAATGACTCTATGGTGCTGAGCCACCTGCCAGGATAAACCACAACAGTCCTCCTTATATTTGGGCTTCTCAGATCAGCATTCCAGAAGCTTGGCCTTGTCTCATCAGCATCCCTGGAAATGCCACTCTTGCTGATTTAATGCTAGGGCTGGGAATTCCTTATATCTTATCTGACTTCCCTCCTTTCCCCAGAGCCAGTGCAGAGCATTGCTGTGCTGATGGAGCATCTGCACAAGGCTGTGTTTTCCCCATGGGTGCCCCAGGATGGCTCCAAGGCACTCAGAGGTGCCGAGGAAAGACAAATTGGGGGTTGAACTCGATGATCTCTGGAGGTTCCTTCCATCCCCTACGATTCTGTGATTCTGTGAAACTGTGTTTGCAAAATGAGGGGAAATAAGAAAGAAACCAGTGGTGCTTGAGGATGAAGCTGTAAAACAGGAAAATCCCCCTGTGCCCCACCCCTCCCTGCCTCCCCCAGCTCCTCAGCCTTTTGACCCTCTGAAAACGGCTCCAACTCTCCAGCCTTAGAAGCATTTATCATATTTTCTGCTGTGTCAGTTTTGTGCCAGCTTAGTGATTTGAAGCCATTTGGGAGAATGGCAGCACGAGGGCAGGATGTGCAGGAGGAGGAGGGAAGAGAAAGGAAAAGGGGCTTAAACAAAGAGACAAACAGCCTCTTATTCCTATTTTCCTGCTAGTGGGAGCACTGGCCAGATGATTCAGTGCCGATACCTTGATGTGGCATATGGGAAGTAACCCTTAAGCAAATAACATATATTAAAATATAGCATATATATGTGCATATCCAGAGACATACACACAAAGACAGACACTCCAAAGCCTGTGAGCTGCAGCACCCCTTGGATACATGGAGAGCTTTTTCATTTGGAAGCGGACCTGGGGCCAGCTGGTTGGTTTGCTTCTTTTCCTGGACTGCCCCTACCATCTCCCCAGCACCTGCTGCTGCAGCCAGAGCTTGGGGAGAGGGATGTGAAGGACTGAAGGGCTCTAGTCTATTAATTTATTGTAATGAATATAAATTAATATTGTTTTATTCTCTTTGGCTGGCAGTTATTAAAGGCCAAGAGGACTCATGACCGTGCTCTCTTATGGCTGGTGACAATAATGCTTTAATCACCCCTGCTGGTTCCTATGGCCTTGTTACAGGTGAGGGAAGCAGAAATGAAGGCTGGGTTAAGACAAGTGACCGCACACTCTCCATCTCCTCCAGGCACAACTCAACTAGTGTGGAGGACTCCAGGTAACTCTAATACCCAACATCTCCTCCTCAGTTCATCCCCATTTGGCATAGAACACCCTCAGTGGTAAGACAGGCACCATAGAGGATGGAAGAAGTATCAAACAGTTGACCAGTAATGATAATATTAGTAACAATTATGTCAGTAGCTACTGCATACCTGACTGTAAAAGATGGAGGGCCACTTCATTTAAAACATGTTTTTAGTTTGGTTTGTGGTTTCTTCATGTGTTGCTTTACATTTGCTTCTATTAATTAACTAGCAGCGTACCCCAGCAGCACCAGACCTCTGTGTCAGTGTGAGACTGAAACACTGGGACTGATGCTACTGCTTTCTGTTGGGGACATTTGGATCAAGTGACAAGGAGGAGAAAGAACCAACAGCAGAAACTGAGCATGTTTATTAAAAAAATAAATGTTGAAGAGCTACATCTGAAAATAATGCTATGGATCTGCTCTGAATGACAGAGGTGTTGAACTGCTGTGCCACATGTGAGATCACTGAACTATCCCTCCTACCTTATCACAAAAGACTAATCTTCACTGCAGTGCCTGCACAGAGCTTTTTCCACATGAAAACTCGAGGAAATATGACAAAAAAGGTGAGGAGTTTGAAGCAGGATTAGAGTATGGCTCGCGCTGGCCAATCCTAAAAGCATTGAAATGCTTCACCAGTTTAATGTCATTTCAGAGGGTAATCCTCAGCCAGCCTTGTCTAGAGACACTAGCAGGCTGCTTTGGCACTCAGTGGTGCAAATCATTGAGTTGCACAGTGAAGTACAAGGAGAAGGAATGATGAAGTGCTTTCATGTGCCTATTTCATCTGACCTTAACACACTGGCTCCTTCATAAAGTGAATTCTGCTCCATTACAGTAGTATGAGTCCTTTGAATTCAATGGAATTGTGTTAAATTAACAGTTATACCTTAGTTTGATTACCTTGTACGGCAGTGGGCCAAAATTACGTTTTGGTACATCTCAATGACACTTTTGGGATAGCAGGACCTCTGTGTCACTTCTTGAGTGAACAAGGATTTTCAGATTTAGTCAATCTTTGCTTTTGCCACAGTGCTTCAAGAGAGATAAGTAAGCAGAGAGACAAATGTGGACAGATCAGCTACTTCTGATCTCTGCATCATTCCTTGAGTAATCCTCCATAAGATAAAAGAACATTTTAAGAAAGCCACGTACATAGAAAATAGAGCTGAACTTATGGAGCTGAATGTACAAATATACTCCCACCTGTGCTAGGGTCAAATTGTTACTGGGACAGATGTGAAAAAAATACAGCTGAGAAGTGCTGAGACACAGCAAGGAAATTCTGATGCAGAGATTCAGATGGCAGTGATGGATGGTTTCGGTTTCCACTGAGTACAGGTGCATCAGGCCTAGGAACCAAGTTGTGGCTCTTCCAAACTTGAAGGTAATGCCTACGCAAGAACTCATGTTTGCCCTTTTCCTCATGTGTTTTTGTTTTTTTTCATGCTAAAAGGTTATTCAGTTATAGCAAGTAATTTAGCTTCATCCGTATAGTGTACAGTATCATAAATGTAAAGTGTATCCTCCTGATAAATTTCTTTCAAAGTGCCTGTTGTTCTGTTGATTTCAGTGCTCTTTTGCCCCTTTATACAGCAGCATGAGACATTTATCAGCTGAGTTACCTAACAAAGAGGAGCTCTCCTTTTTTTTCTTGGGCATGATCTTGTTCTGAGAGGACCACAGGTAGTATGTGTAGATGAGTCTGAACGGGTCTCAAACCACAGAGTTGATCAGCTCCAGGCTCACAGCAGGCAGCCAAGACAAGGCATATCCAGAAGATATGTAAACTCTAGAGAATATTTAATGTGAGAGGCTGAGAGGCTGAACAGGGGTTTGGCACCCAGCAGTGTAGGGTTTAGGTGTTGACTATGTCTGAAATCTGCTGTTGATAAGCCCAAGTCTCACTGCTCTGTGTAATAGTCAGGATTTCAGGATTCTGTGGTGTCAAGGGTGTGATAGTGTGTAAATCATCTTGTTACGTCTGAAAATGTTTCCTTTCACCCCTGGTTGTTTTGGTCCCATTGGGTGTTAAGGAAGGATCTGCCTCTCTCCTTGGTGAGCACTGCTGTGAAGGTGTCTGTTCAGGGCCAAAGGAGAGTGAAGAGAACCTTTTCCTCTCCTGGGCAGAACAAGGCTTTCATGGTCTGCTGGAAGTAATTCTGTAACACAATGGAAGTTGATAAAATAGAACATAAACTTATCTAATGGAGGATTTAATTGCCAGGAAAGCCAGGCTGAACGAAGCATTTGAATAGAACCATTTCATTGCTGAAAAGACAATGATTATGAATCCCCTTTCTCCAAGGCCGAATTATTTATTCAGGAAGCTTGACAAAAAATTCTACATGTGTCCATATGTATGGATGTGCTTACATACCTTTGTGTGCTTTTTTGTTTGCATTTTGTATGTGTGTGTCTTTGTACCCAAACAGTCTGTCGCTATGCTTGAAAAAGTTGCAGCTTTTCTGTGACTTCACACAAATTTCCAGCTAAACTAGTGTATCCACATGATCAAGCTGAAACCAACCAAATTAATCAGGTCTAAGGGCCGGAAAGTAGGCACAACAATAATGAATCAAAGGGCTTAAAAAGCTTTTAAATTGCTATTTCATTCTTCAACACACAAGCAGGGCTATTGAGGTTTAACTGCAGCAGAAGGACTTATTTATTTCATTTCAGAAACAAGCACTTCTCTCAAGCCCTCTGTTAGCTGATATACCAGCTTGTTCGTGTTTTATGTTGTTGTTTTTCCAATATACAGTTGGAAAAGAAATAACTGCGTCTGATGATCCTGGGGTGGATGCCTGTAAAGTTTTAAGTGCAGTTCTGGTATTTAGCCTTTAAACTCAATGAGATTAAATACAGAATCCATCCATATAATTTCCTCTAATGACTGCTTTGTAGTTGTTTTCAGCAGCCAAATCACATCGCAGTGCCTGCCATAGTTGGGCACTAGCAGCTGATTGTGGAGGGGAAAACAGGCTGGGAACCACCTGTGGTGAGCTCAGACATGGCCAAACTGCCCAGGTGTGGGCTGAGGCTCCCAGGATGCTGGGAAGGCTGGCAGGGAGCCCCAGGTGATGGGGATCATGGAGACATATGAGGCTGTCACCCCTTTCATGGCTCATATCTGGAACTGGAGGTGGAATGTGTCCCCTCTGAAGCTCCTCTGTGGGGCAAGCTGATGCTGCTTATCAAACAAGCCAGGAATTCTGGCTTTCTACTACATTTTCTACTTGAAAATAATGACAACTTCACCACTTTGAGTGTGGTTAGTGGCACAAGCAGCCTTACTGGTGTAGCTTCTCTCCTTTCTTATTGTTCTGCTGGCTTGAGCATCCTTGCTGGTAGGGAAGTAACAAGCCTGTGGTGAGAAGATAGATGATGGGATTTGCTTCAACTATATACTATATAATATATAAAGGATATAATTTATTATGTGAAAAACGTTGAGATCTATAAATGCTGAGAATCTGATGCTTTTATTATTCAAGTCACAAGTCCAGTGTGGATGAATCAGCTCACCGTAAGTTTTGCACGAAGAAAACCTCACCCTGTAAATGTTTTATTCTTCCTCTCTCCTACCTTTCCCATAGAAACATAGACTCAGGCTAAGGACAGGCAACTGCTGCAGTGTCTAACCTTGAAAAAAATGATATGCGTAGCCACTGATGATATTCTGCTGTGCCAGGAAAGAGACCCATGGAATGGCCCATGCAGATCCAGCATCAAATTCTTCAACAAGAGCAAACAAATTTCTGTGGGGTCCAGTGAGCTGAGGGGGCTCACTGGAAGCTGTTAAACTCAATTTAATCCTGGAAACAAATCTTCACAAGGAAGGGTAAGAAAGTCTCTTTCTAGAAAATTTTAACTGTTAATACTTTTACAGTTGGCATTTCTGAAAGGCTGGTAACACTGGAGATCTCTGTAAGGAATGGCTGGAGGAAATAATCTCAGCACCTAAGCAATAAATGTGTTAAACTTTTGCATAGATGATATCATTTGGGCTCAGTGTGATTCTTGTCTGCTGTAACTAAATACTTAAGGCGGAGGAACTTAACTCAGGAGGGATCCAGGGCCACTCCACTGATGAAATGGTCTGCAAAGATGCACTGACCTCAGGCCTTTTGTATATCACTTCAGTTTTCTGAAGCAGCTATAGACAGCAAGTCACGTGACGTGTGAGTTTGTAAAGACGTATTTAATTTTCATTGAGAAAGAGTTTCTAGAGTAACCTGGAAATAAGTTGGTGGCAGACTGATCTCAGTCATCTTTGACTGTCCCTAGAAGGCTTCTTCCCTCCCAGCAACCATCAATGCAAGTGTATGTTTCTTATGACAGATCTAATCCAAACAGAACAAGAACGTGTTGACTAGAGATCTACTATGTGTGTAAAATATTAGTGTATCTTGGAGCATTTGCAAACTGATTCCTAAGGCACTGTGAAAAAATGGTCATCAAACAGTGAAAGAACAATTTTACTTGGCATTTTATTCACTTAACAGAAACATTCACTTATCAGGTATCACTGAAGTGCAATTTACAGAATTTAGCAGCAAATTCACATATGTAAATTCAGATTTATTTTCTCTTGTCCTTTCTTGTTTCTTTTTTCTTTTTTATTTTTTTTTACAAATGTTACAAATGTACATCCATTAGTACAGTATTGCCATTCACTCATGCGTGTTATGTACAGAATCTTCGCTAAAAGATTACTACTGAGCAAGTTTTCCTTTGCTTCAGGAAATGCTGCATGTAGGTCATGCGTGCTTCTGGGAGCTGGTCCCATCACACTCTATCACTGCACATAATGAGAAGAAGTAGACATTTAAGGTCACATTCAACCCTTGTGCAAGTGGAGGGGCAACTTCGTTGCCTTCAGAGGGACAAGCTGATGCCCACTTGCAGTGGGAGCTCCATTTGATCCCCACTGCAACCCAATCCAGGATTTCATTTATGTATTTCTTGCAACAAAGGATAATTAAATCTTGCCAAGCTTTTCCTTTCATTCTTAAAAATAACCATGTGCAGCCTTTTGTTGTCACCTTGGCTGCAACACCAGCCTGTGGAGCTTTATGCACTTGTTGAGCAGCCGCTGTGCTGGGGCTGAAGGAGGGCAGCGAAGGGCTGGGAAATGTAAGGAGAAGCCTTAAGGTCTCTCGCATGCCAGGTGAAGACTAACTTGAAGAGGAAAAGCAAAAGATATTGCTTCCCCATGTCCTGTGGGTCTCTGCCTAAAAGCCTCATCCTCCAGTTTGGTTCTCCTATGGCTTCCCTCCCTCATTGGGAACAGCCCCTGCAACCATCACCACCAGCATTACCCACAGCATCTGCTGTACTTCTGGCCATGGTCATGACCCCGAGCCCTCCTGCTGCTCCCCTGTCGCCCAGACGCTGCAGGGGCTCTGCAGTAGGGATGGCTGTGCTGGAGGCAAGGACCACGTGAAGGGAGTGAGAAGCTCCAGCAGGTGCCAGAAATATTCAGAATGCTAACCAGAATGGCTGAGAAAGTAGTTAAAATATTGACAAAGTGGGTACCACAAAATGCTTCCATTACTTAAAACGTCTTGGGTATTTTTTTTTTAACTACTTCTACTCTAAGGATTTTTTTTAATTATTATTATTTAAATATTTTTGGTAGTTAATATGGAATGTATTATTTTGTTGAAAAGGTTCCTGGAAGGGGGGAGCTTTATTTTATCTAATTTAAAAATTCTAGTTTATCACAATTGTTTTTATACAAGACACTATAGATACATCTTGCAGTTTATAATCTAAAAATAAAATTTCATCAAAATACTGTAGCTATTCTATTGTGGGCATCAATAAACAATGTATTTACTGAATATGGCTCTCCAAACATGATAAACCCTATACAAAGAACATCTATCTTTATTGATAGGAACAGTTTCTTATGTAAAGGAAATTACATGGAAAAATATGAGCCTTGTGTTGTTTGAAAAGTAACTCAACCTGACAGTTCTGAGAAAATACCAAGACAATTATCACAAATCAGTAGCAGCATGTTATATACAGGTTTAAAGAGAATCACAAGAATAAAAAGAAAACAGTAGTTACATACCCGCAAATCCTGTCATTGAAAAAAAAATAAAATAATAAAAACACAAAAGAAATATGCAGGGCATTTGAAGGTTGATTCTGCAGTGGGACTATCAAAGCTTGGTTCTCCCATGACAGCGTCTTTTGCATTCTGATGAATTTTGGGATGATTCAAAAATGAGATAACATCAGATCTAGTTACAATTCTACAGGAAAGGTTATTTGCCTCCTAACTGAAAAACAATAATGTTTGTCATTTATACAGAGTTAGAATCTGGAAACTCTTACATGGAGAGGGACCTTACCCAAGTTTGTAGATCTACTGCACTTATGTCAATTTGGACGGTGTGCAGAGGTGAAACTCGCTGTAAAAGTGACAGCATCTGGCTTATCTGGGACCTGTCCAGAACACTCTGTTCCTGCCAGCTTCTTCAGATGTGAAGCATATGTTATTATCCCCATTTTGCGGATGGAGAAACTGAGGCAGGAAAGAGCCAAGTACCAAACATACTGCCTAGTTTGGGATGTCTGTTGTGGATACCCAACACAACTGGGAACATCCTGAGCTCACACTGACTTAATTTAGAGTGGTGGATTCTCAAGTGCTGTGAGATCTGAGGCCCAGGTTGCTGGCTCCAGCCTGAATGATTTGCAGCCATTCCCTGATCTCTGGATCTGGGATCATCCTCGCAGTGATCCTACAGCTCAGCACCATGGAGAGCCCCAGCCCCAGTGGGTGAGGGACACCCAGTCGGTTTATAATGGGACAAGTGTGGTGTGAATGGGCTCAGATAATTCAGATTTGCAGTGTGTGAAACTCATGGCCAGGATCAGAGGAATGGTGGGAAGTAGAATGTCCACGGCATCAGAGGAGTGCAGTGTAAACAACAAGAGAAAGCTGACGCCCAGCGTTGTGCTCAGAGTCAGCAGTGGGAAGTGGAGCTTAAAAATTCTGCATATCTTCAAGGCCCAAATTCTTTGTCACAGATTTAGGCAGTGAACAGGATGATTTTGCATAGAGGTTCAACACCTTTATTTGTGGATGACTATGGATGCCCAGGGCCCTGCTTAGTGCCTGGGGTGCTTTCATCTCTGCTTACTGTTTTCCATTATTCAGTGATGACTCTTGCACTGACTCTGTGAGGGAAAACAAATTCTGTTTGGGATCTGCCAGGTGGCCTGCTAACATCTCAGATTGTGAATACCAACAGCAATAAACTATGACAAGCAAAATCTTTGTGGGACTGACATTCTAATTTGGACAGGTGCATTCTTGGGAAAGGATCATGAAAAAGCAGTTTTCTAAGGTCAACTTCAGTGCATCAGACATATTTATATTTATGTTTTTCCAATACAGAATTAAAATAAAATATTTCTGTGGAGGTTGCTATTAAATACCAAATCGCTTCCATTCTCAGTCCTGCCCAGCCTCCTCACAAGCTGATTCGATCTGGTCGCATAGCAAAGGTGTTGAGTGATTTACCCAGTCAGTAGAAACTGATCTTGCTCTGGGGGTTTCTTCACCCAGGTGCCCAGCCCGGCTTTCTGAAATGCCTTAAACAGCTGCTGCTTGACAGCCTGGTATGTCTGAGCCACAAGCTTCGCCTCACTGTACATCGATGGCATGTCTCCATGGCTTGGTGTTCGCGTGCTCAGCTGCAGAGCAAGAAGCAGGGAAGGGGAAAAATAAAATAATAATAAAAATCAGACATCGAGCCAAGAGAAACAGGAGGTTCAGTAGCCATATAATCTTCCTGTCTACATGTCATCAGCAACAAACAAACTATCAATGTTCTTTGTGTGTTTACCTTTGGATTAACAACAACAACAAAAATGGAAGCATTGAATGCCTGCGACACTGTTCCAAACCATTGCAAAGAGTAGGAAGGTAAACAGCTCTGCCTTGGTGCTGGCACTGGCAGCAGCAAACATTTGTCTACCTTTTGGTTTTGTGCATTTGTCTACCTTTTGGTTGAGATGATTTTTAGAAAAGAAAGGGAAAAACCCAGTCTGAGAATTTTTAAATAACGTGCCCAGGTTGGCTGAACAGCTTTAGGAGACCACAGGAGGAAAGGCTCCTTGTGTACTCTCCCTTTTCCTTCTTGTATCTGTTATTGTCAGAAATGCTGTGAGAACTGCCCATAATGGGACAGAAATTAGTGTCTGCATCCATGCCGCTGGAGGAGTGAGCACTGCTGCCAGCCAACCAGTCAGATAGATAGATAGACAGACAGTGCCTGCACACACGCACACCTGGAGCACACAGAGACTGCAGTACCCTGAGTTGTGCAGAAGAACCAAACAGCTTTCTCTGACGTGCCAAAGCCTCGGCAGTACCAAAACAGCAGTGAGACTTTGACATGATGTGAAAGAACCCAAAGTCTGGAAAAAGCCCTAGAGCAAGCAGGCAGGTGAAAGTCCAATGCTTACAAGCCAGTGAAATAGCACCCTGTAGGAAAACACACCATTAAAAGCACAGCCTTGGTGAGTAAACAACACTGTTTTTCTTCTCTGTAAAATGGGGAAATTCTGAAAGAGAGACTCCAGGAAAGAGCAATCATGCAGCTTGGAATGAGCTGATCTGGTTTGCTTGGTGCCATGTGGATACACTCCATGGGCCTGCTCAGCTTCGAGGTGTTTGGCAAAGCCAGTGCAGGAGGTAGTGTTCCAGCCCGAGGGTTACATGGGCCTTCCTGAATGGGTTTGCTGGTGGAAGGGGCTGCAATCTTCCCTGCCATCTCTCTGCCTTGTTCATTAATTTCTCCATATGAATAAGGTTTGGGCACTTAATAAAATGATTTATTTCTTGTCCCCTTTTTATAGACTGAAGGACAATTCTTGACAAGCCTTCATATAGCAAAATAGTATTGTATCAGGGAAAGAAGGTGAGCTGAAGAAACACTGCATGTTTTCCCTGCTGCTCATAATAGAAGGAGTCAGTCTTGCTGACTCAGGTGCTCCTCTTCCCCAGCACCTTCTTGAAAGTTTAGGTAGGAAGACAAACACTGACTCCAAAACAAGAATAATGATAGAAACAAAGGAAATGTCTGAGACAAGCATTCAGAAGACATTGAAGCCTTGCCCTTTGCTAGATGGCCAAATGCTATTCATGTAAAATCACAGCATTGATTTGAATTGCTGTTATAATACCTTTTTCTTTGACTTGGTTTTGGACTTTGACTGCAGAAAGCATTCTTTATATATTAGGCCCATTTCTGTTTCAAAATGCTGTTATATCTGTGTCTCCTCAACTTTGTGTTTCCCAACCTTTGGCAAGCAAAAGGCTCCAAGGTACTCACTCAGCCCTCAAAACTGGCTCACTACTTCCAACTCCCTTTGGTTCTCCTTTACTTCCCATACCATTTTTTTTTCTTTTATTCCCCATATTCCAGATGAACTTTTTTCTATTCATTTCCTTCAGCTCTAGGCTCCACCCTGTAGTTTAAGCCATCCATCTGTCCCTGTCCCTGTCTCCATCCATGGGAAGTGAAGTGCAGTGGCAAATTGACTTCCATGCTATTGTGGGAGATCATAGCCAACTTCTCTAGAGGAAGTCCAGCTGTCAAGGAGTGGTTGTCATTTTAACTAAGTATAGCCTGTACTGCTTGTACTGCTACTGAGTAATGAAATCAGAGAGACTTCAGCATCTGGTGAAGTCACCTTTTGAGGAGTAGCTAGGTATTATCAATATTAAATAACACATCTAGGGGAGTGGGTGAGGGAAAAGGAATGACCAATCCATAGTACCTGCTTTAATCAGCTAACTAGAGTGAGACTGGGAGCAGCTGAATTTGGCAGTTTAAATTGCTGTGTAGGCAATGAAATATAGATGTTTCCAAGGCTGTGACAAATGCTGTTCTCAGGCCTCTGAGACTTGGTAGTTTGAGGACTCCCCTTGTAGACAAAGAGATACTTGGAGCAAAATGTGAAATTTTTTTTGTTGTGCTTGACTGGCATTCAACATTGCTTGCTTGAGCTTGAACCTAGAGCCACGGACAACCAGAACACACGCTCCTTCCAAATGTGCCTGCGATTTTGCTGTTGGCTTTCTGTGTGACCTCAGCTACCATAGGATCTTGGCTTTTAGTAACCTCTGGCCCAACCCAGGTCCCATCAGGAGGAATGCTGGACAACGGTTGTGGATGTACCTTCATCATGAGATTCCCAAGACAGGGTTGACTACCGGGTAAAGATCAGCCCACCTGCTGCTGGCAGCAGTATCCCATCAGTGTGCCAGGCCTACCTTGCCATGAAGCTTTGCCCACCGGGCAAAGAGCATGTGCTTGCAGAGCCGTGAGGGGCTTCCACAGTTCCTCTTTCCTGTTGTGGCATTGATAACCTCCAGATCGGTGTTCCCCACAATCCAGTTCACGCTAAAGCTGGGAGACTTTCCAGGCTGCCGAGCATCAGCATGACTAACCCCTGGCAGGAGAGAAGGACACCAATATTATCTAGAGCTTGAAACCCTCAGAGGCTGATAATTTGTGGTGGTTCACTGAGGCTCATGAGATGTCTTTGGGTAAATACACTGACTTTTGCTGTTGTCACTGCTGATTAAGTGCTACTAGTCTGAGCACCTCAAAGAGTTAATTTAGCAATTCCTGTGGATCTTTTTAACTTGACAGGAAAAAAAAATCATTAATCTGAGGAAAACTATTAAAATCATAGAATGGTTTAGGTTAGAAGAGACTGTATAGATAATCAGTTTGCTCTCTCTTCTTCCAACGTGGTCCTTTCTGTCTTATGAACGGGCTGCAAGAGTGTGGCAGGACTGAGCCCACACAATGAGAGAAAGGTGACCAATAAAGGGAAAAATTGCTTGGCACAGCCACTTTGTGTTGTGAAACTGCAGAGACCCTCTCAATCACTGGGACTGAACTCACTACCATGTAGAAGAGACTTACAGCTAAGCCATAACCTCTCCCAGAATTTGTAAACACGTTCATGTTGTATTAATACCTTGTTTGATTTTTTTCCCCCTGAGATAACAGATCTGTCTGCATCTAAAATTCCATTTCACCTAGGCAACAGGATATAAACTGAAAGCCTGAAAATCAGATAGCTCCCGGCACTATTGAAATGCCCCTGTACAGAACAAGATCAGAATCTGCTGCTTGACACCGCATACAGTCTTTGTAAAGATAGCACCCAACAGGACTGGGTGCCAAAAAAATGTGATAGCAAACACACTGCCTTGTGAATCTGCCACAGGTCACTAAATCAGTCAAAATGCCATGAAAACAGAAAAGAAAAGGCAACACCAGGGACACAGCAGGCTGTTCTACTCATTAGCTAGGAAGTGCGGGATGTACACCCCATCCTATGCCCACCCCAAAGCTCTCTCTGCTCATAGTGGACATCTGTGAGAGTAGGGGGTCTTGTCTCAGTGCCTAGGAAATCCTCTGTGCTGGTTCAGCTTTCTGTCTTTCTCTTCCCAGCTATCCTATATCAGCTCACGTATTTAGGTAAGTAGAGGATATTTTCACATCATTGTCTGAGAAAAGGCTTCAAAGCAAAAACTGTGAGACTCATGACAGCCAGAAATAGGATGGCAAGCCTGGATATATTCTGTGTTGGTTATGATCCTTTCTGTAATATTTTTTCATGTTTTTCTGACAAGTAATTGTTCTGAATTTGTTTGAAAGGTAATTCCCAAATAATCTAGATAATTTTTTCTCCTTTATGCAAAAAATATCTTCCTTAAAACCAAGACAACAAAGAATACAATAGAAGACTGTAGGAAATTGAAGGAATAGGAAAGTCTTTGTACAAACAATATGAACTTGAGCATTATGGAATATGAACTGAAATCTGTTCTTATTCTCCTCTCCCTCATTGCAAAGCCTCACGCCTCTTCACAATACACTTTAGAATGGCCTGAATCTTAAGAGAAAGGGAAATAAAAATGAAACAGGGCTTTTCTTTCTTCTAAAAAATGCACCCAAGAGTAATTCCAGCAAATAAAAGGATTTCCATCCATCTGGGACTGCAATGAGTGGAAAACCTCACTGATTATTTTTCTCTGGGACCAACGAGTTATTTCAGGATATCTCATCACACACTCTGACTGTCCTCTCCATCGAAATGCTTGCAGTGTTATGATGAAGTGTCTCAATTATTAGTGTCCTTATAATTGAAGGACTTCTGCAATTTAAAATCCCTGTCTGGTCTGATTCCTATGAAGAAAGTAGGAGGCAGAATTAAAAACTGAGATAAGCCATTCAAACAAGGTAAATTTTTTTGACCTATTCATTTCATAACATGTGCATGCACAATACACTTACCAGATGCATTAAACAGATCCTGGGAATTTTCCCAGTGGCTAATCTATCACTTCTGCCTCAGTCAAACTAATTTTGTCACAGAGACACATCAGAAGAAACAAACAAACACCAAAGCTAAGAAAGTTAAAGGACATAACAGCACAGAACCTAGGAACCTAGAAGACTGTGAAAGGCAATGTTATACTCCAGTAACACAGCCCAACATCCCATCTTTGTATTTCTGACACCATATTTATTTCTTAGTGAATCCTCTTGAAAAGCAAGTATCAGTGCCAAAGAGCAAAATAATGGTGTGATCCTGTGCAGAGCTGGTGGCCCTTGGCACTCACATGCTTCATGAGGTTCTGAAGGTATTTGAGATTTTGAGGAATTTGTGCAATGCAGCTGGTCAGTTGTTGTCTGGAGGCTATGGAAGCTAGGATGGAGATGGGAAGGACTAGAAATGAAAAAAAATGGTGACCAGGGTTAGAGAGAGGGGCTGGGGAGAAGAAAGGTGGCAGTGGTAGAACCTGGAAAGATAGCTGGAAACCACAGAATGGCTCACACAACCAGACGCATCCTCAGCAGGCAGCCCCAATGCCTCCTGGAGGACTGATGAGTAGGCAGGACCACCTGCAGGAGCCAACAGCCCTTCTTGGATGGCCATCTGCTGAGTATGATTGCTAGTTTGTATGGGAGCAGGAGCTTCACATAAAAGGCAGTGGTGGAAATGCTGCATTTATGGTCCAAAGTATGAAGAGCAGTTCTCTTGACAATGCACATTTGCACTGTCATTGGGTGGGGGAGGGTGGGATGAGAGATGCAAACCTAAAATGTACTAAAAACTTTATTCCTGATTTTTAGAGATCTTTCACTTAGAAATAACTTTTTTTTTCCCCCACTTAGTATAATAGCAGTTTTTCTACTCAACTTACATACACTACCGAACTCTGTTCTTATTAAAGAAAAACTGAATTTAAATGCATGTTTCTTTATTCTACAAGTTAATACTCAGAAGGAAAAAAAGAAATCATGGGCTAATGATTTACTTACAAACATGTAAAGTTTCCTGTTGGTGACCTATACAATTAGTGATGGGGGAGGGGCTTGTTTGTTGTGCGGGCAGGTGTTTGCTTACCACTGAGAAGAAGCTGATTGCGCCGATACGAAGCTGGCAGCTGACCAATATCTTCTATTCTATGGCTCATTACCCGGGAAAGGTGACCAGTGTGACAGAGGCTTCCCACAATGATGCTGTGTAAATACATGGGTTCGATGAAAGAGCTGAGGAGAGCACCTTGGAGCCCAAGGATGTTCCATCTGGAAAAGAAATTCAAGAGGAAGAAAATAATACATGGGTGGAGGAATTTTCCTGGGAAAATCTGCAAGGTCAATGTGTGGGGTGGAGGTATAAGGGGTGAAACCTTCCTGTTATTGTTCTATGAGTCACAACGCACTGCACTGGTAGATTATGATACACCTTTAGGACCAGTTCACCCAAAGCAATGGTCTTATATTACTATGCTGCCCCTGACTCAAGGGACTTATTTCCATTTTCTTTTATTGCAAACACCAGCTTCCTATGGAAACCTATTTTTTATACATGCATATTAGTTTGACTGAAGATCTTTTGGCATGTCTTTAGCAGAATTTAATTTTTTTCTGCATCCATATTTTTTGCACTTACAAGGGTAGAACTAAAATGAGTGCCTCTGTTATTATATTCATCTTTATCCATTATCTTGTATCACTACTTTCCCCTGCTGTACAACCAAGATGCTATGTGACTTAGGTCAAAGATCTTGTGAATAATGTTTGAAAACCTCAGAGACTGACATTTTCTTGCAGAAATGGTCAGACATATATGAAGAAATCTATAAGAATGAAATTCTGTTCCTGAAGACAAAGCAAGAGTTACAAGTTAAGGCAATGTATTTTTAACCAACAGTTTATCCTTCTCTAAAGTGTTCCTATTTATGATCTTATCTTACCTTGTTACTGTCTCAAAATGTGCAACAAAGTGATGGTGGAAACCTTGGGGCCTTCAGTTTGTTAATGACTGAGTTCCTTGTCACTGCTGGTTGGTTAGTTTCCCGAACTGTTCATCATTTTAATATCCTATGCTCTTTACATCATACTAGGCACAAGTAGGCATGAGTGCTCTCTTACCCTTGGATAATATTTCATATGTAAGTTGAATGCCATCAATCTGTCTGAATAGTTTTGACTTCAGGAGTTCGAAAGGAAAACTCTTTGGAAAATGCAGTTTTGCAAATCACATTTTGGCTCATTAAAAACCAAAATACTGGCAACATTTGGAAATCCATAGCTGACTGAAGAAAAAGATAAGAGGTGCCTGCTATTTAGGGCAACATTCAGTAGCTGCCATGCTAAATAATGTGTTTAAAGCACAATCTCCATCAGCAGCAAGCATTATGTAGCTAATTTCTTACATCATTGTTCTTTTCATTAATTAACATTTCTCAACTGTTAGTGCAATTATTGCAGTACCTCCATGCTGTATGTCTCTTTTCGTGATTAATAAGAAGTCATTATATTTCCCTTTCCTGAAGCAGTCAATTAACACGGAATACTTTCCATTAATTACTGAATGTTTAAAACCAGCATGCTGTACCTGGAGAGCAATCTGCTCTAAGAACCTGTGACACCAATTGCTTTAAAAAGTTCTCTTTAAATTTTATTCCAAAAACACAAGCAATTTAGCTGGCTATATTAATTTGCCTCCGAAGCAGGGCTGTGAATGAGAAACATCTTTTAATCTCATGCAAGAAAAGGCAGCCATCTGGCTGCTGAGGATTTCAGAGTCAGACTCTCCCTGTCTCCCTCTGTAAATGCAGGTCATTAAAGTAATGTGTTCATCTACATAAAACTCAAATGGAATATAAAAGGTAATATTTATATACAAACAATTTAGTCCCACAATTTAAACAGTCATTGGTTTTATGAAACATTTACTTTAGTCGATCAGATTTGCATAACTTCAATTGGGAAAAAAAAAGTGTGGTCATTCCTTCAAATAACATCACTTTTAAAGGAAGGAACTAGCTGCCTCTTTGAATAAATATCTTATCATGATGCAAAATTAATAATGCAGGCTCAAGAAATAGAGCCGAACTTGATAACAGCACTATGCTTCAGATCAGCTTTGGAGGACAGTAAAGAAATTAGACAGTGATATCTTTGTCCAGATGGAAATTTGAGATCCTGGTTCATTTGACATTTCCTTAAAAATATCCCTTGTAGATTTGATTGAAGGAGAGAAAAAAAAGTACAGCTAAACAGGAGACCAACGTATGCTCAACACTAATGGAACTTTAACTATATGCACATCACAAGAAACAATGTGAGCTTTATTTACTAGGATAGGGGATTATGTTCAGATCATAAATTACAAGGTAATAGTGATTATTTCATTGAAATGAATTGCAAGAAACCTGCCTTTTCTTTAGGTATATTTCTCTGCCTAATTCTGAACATGTTCATCCTTGCATACAAAGGGATTCAAAAGTCGATGGAAATACAGTATTGGAAATTGCAGCATAACCATGATCAGCTCAGCCCCTGTGTGTTAAAAGCATTTCATAAACAATTCTCATAATGCTTTATATACGCTTGGGAATCAAGATGGAAAGGCAGTATGATCTGCTGAAGTCTGCTGCATTATTTGGCAGCAGAGCTAGAGTCCACAGTTCCTCAATTAAACCTGTCTCGAAGGAAGATCCAGTCAAGTTTGAGGGAAGAGGAAAATCATATGTCAGCAATGGTGAGTATAAATAGCCCCAGGATTGACTGGATGGAGGGGTCACACCAAAGAAACGAGGGAACACATGGGGCACAAATACAGATAAGCCTGATAAGAAACAGGTGTTGTAAAAAGAGGTTGACGCAGAGCTAGATAGCACCTTATGGTATAAAGGGCAGAGAAATCAGAAGAGGTGCTGAAGGTTCAGAGGGGAAAGCATCTTGGGAGCCTTACTGGCTCTCTCTGAGTAACACCAAGCCTGTTTCCCATGTTGGCAGTGGGGAGACAGGATGAGAGGGATGGCGCTACCACCAGTACATGGGATGAGTGACATGCTACTGGTTGCTTCCTGGTTTGATACAGCCTTTTGTCAGCATCCATTCAGGGAACAGGGATGGAAAAACAAAGAAGCTTTGCTTGCAAATATGGCCCAGTGTCAGTGTTTAGTTGTGTTTTTTGTTTGTTTGTTTGTTTTGTTTGTTTTGTTTTGTTTTGTTTTTTTCCATTCTGTAAAGCAATCCTGAGCATGTGCATGAGTCTTACCAAGTCCAACCAAGCTTTAGGGAAAGAGCTGTTCCACTCTGAGCTGCCAAGCAAAACAAGACCCTTGCACTGCTGTTCCCTTCCCTCAGAGCACAGTAAAAGCATGTTGTTGATGGTGGAAGCTTTCACTTAATCAGTTTGTTTATGTTCTGTGGATAAAGAGATCTACTTTAAAAGGCTGCCAGTTCAGCATTTTGCATAGTGAATAGATTTGACTGAGAAACACCTAGAGGAAGGTCTTTGGAGTCTTTTGTCCCGTGTATTGTTCATCCCTTGACCAACAGACATGGATACTACACTGAATTATAACAAATAAATGTATCCCTTGGTAGGCAGAACACCTACAGGATTATTTGTAGGTAGATGATAGGGAAAGAGCAGCAGTCAGACTATCCATAAGACTGATCACTTCTGAAGAAGTGATTTCTCTGTAGCCTGATTTGGGTGCATGAAAATAGCTGTGTTCCCATCTGTAACAAAGTGCTCACTTCAAATGCAGCTTTTCAAAGTAAAATTATTATTCAGAGCATCACAGTGTTATATTTTAAGTCCTTGATATATGAAGGTAATTTTTCTCCCTGTGAAGAAATATGCTGGATCATTCTGAATTTTCATAATTGTCAAGGATTTTAAGGATTGTTTTCAAGTCTGTGCAGCTTTCTAATAACTCATATGTTGTGCTCTTCTTAATAATGCTTCCAATACAGAGAAAATCAACTCTCTGCTCCTTTAGTCACAAATGGTTTTAAAAACCTCCCAAATCTTCAGCAGACAGGATAAACAAAACTAAATGTCTTCCCCTTTTCACTTACATATGGAAGATTTTGGTACTTTAAATGGAGGGAAAGCACACTTTTCCTTTTGTTCAAACACCGGATATTACTGCACTGTTTACAAAGACAAAATCCCGTGTCCAGATTCCAATATAGATAATCCTTAAGTCAATATGTTTTTCCCTGTTTGTCAATCACGGAAATGCCAGGGATGAGTGTGAGGCATCCCAGAGCAGGCCGACTTTCTTCAATGAGATGCTGTGCTCTCATGGCCCCACCGGGCACATCGAAACTCCATCTGGCATCCACCCTCCTTGCTGCTCAGCACCACTAGGAAAGTATGCAGGGAAAGGCATCCCATGTCATCCCCATTATTTTCAGCATTACCCATATGATCATACAAATTAACATCATAATAACATCTCAAATCCCTTTGAGGCTGAGATGTAGGGAAATCGACATTGATGCTTCAACAAAACATCTCAGGGAGAAGTGTATCCCTACCATTGAAGCTCTCTGAGACTGAAATGTCTCCTTGGGACCTTTGGAGACCCCAGCTGATGAATTTCAAAGCTTTTTTTTTCCTTTGGGCTTTTTATAAAATACACACTTTTTTTTAGTCATTATTAAGAGCTTTAAGTCTTATCCACTTGGCACATGGTTAACCTCCTGTGCTACAGTTTCTATTACCAGTATTTCTAGCTATGCTTCATACAATATAAATTGTTATTCGTGGTGGCCTGCACTCAGCAGAACACCTGTGGTGTTCCTATTTATGTGACCATTTAGCTATTATTGGTTAGGAAACTGGAACTAGCGCATTAGTTTTTGATCTGTATTTTAACAGTAGGTGGTTTATGTATGTTTTCTGGAATATACCTTGTGGTGAAAGATTGAAATTGAAATCTCAGTCACATAGAAAGGGGTTAAGAGGGAGAATTACTTATCATGTGCACAAATCACCTCTAATTGAAGATCTTGCTGTGCTAATTGATTTTCATTTACATTAATATGCAGCCTTTGAAGTAGCTTTTCTTAAGAGTTACCTTGTCAGGTCTTCTGTTAACAATGGCTCTGGTCAACAGGCTAATGCTAAAATAGATCTAAGAATGCCAATTTCTGACACTGACTTTTAGTCTTGCAGTTTTACACACACTTAAATGTAGCTCAGTGCAACTAAATCATTTTGTAAAGTGCTTCTTCAGATTTCCACTGGTAAAACCTGAAATAGTACAAGACCACATCATCTTGCAGTACTCTGAAGATGTTCTCAGGAAAGATTGTGGACCCACATCATCCATAAACTTTCACCATGGACAAGAATAGGCTGTCAGGGCTGTAATGCCAAATTTGGAGGTTCTTTGTAATTGCTTATGACATTTTATAGGTGAGGTATAATTAATATGTTCTAGGTCCTATTTAACCTCCAGACTTAATGCTACTGTTCTGTGAAACACAAGGAAGCTGATGGCCATTAACCTGGCGGCAAGAAAACACACAGTCTTTTAAAGGTGACCTTTTGAGAAGCTGTACCAAGAAAACAATTTTAAGGCCAAAGCTTACAAGGTACACATTGAATTCTGGCTTTTATTTGCTGAATAAAGACAGTGTTTGTGAGGACTGTTTCCCTCAAAGCCTGTGTAAACACATTTCTCATGCCTGCACCCTGTAAGGGCAGCTGCAGATTGGCAGCTGGCAGATGTCAGCTTCTGGAGGAGACTAAGTGCTGTGTCTCACTCATTTACAGGTATGTCTGTACACTGTAGGTTGCATGCACAGAAAGCTGGCATTTCCAAAGCAAATATAGCAGCTAAGGTGTCCAGTGAGTATGAATATGCTCTGCCCTGGCAGTAGCTTAGGAGCTCAAGTTCCCTTGTGGAGGTTGACCAAGGAAGTGGTTCCCAGGGAAGTGCTGTGTACCACAGAACTCAAAGGGACACCCAGATAAGAATTAATTTTTGTTTTAAGTAAATCTTAACATTGAATACTTGGACTTAGATCCTCAGAATAGCTTTCATACATTTGTCTGGCTGTGGTGTATGACCTCAGAATGCTGGTTTATGCTATGTGTCTGTTGTGTTATGGTGGCCTCCTTCATGTGCTCCCAGTGCCAGTCACAGACAACAGACAAACCTTTCCATGCAGCTATCTGGGAGGAAAACACAGTTATTATGGATTGATATAAAAATTATTAATACAACTACTGATTGCTATCAAGAAAATGTTAAAGTACATACAAAGTGGTTCCCCAAACAATTGTTCTTTTTCAGAATTATTTTGTTCATGACATTGCTACTTTTTCACAGTGTGCATTAAAGAGGGAAATGAAAGTCAGGATCCTCAGTGTTATTGTAACTACTGAATTTTGGATATAAGGAGCATGGTTGAATCTTAAAATGTGAAGCAAGAAGGCTGCACTGTGAGATTCACAGAACTTCAGTGTAAAAGCCAACACTCTCTCAGAGTGGGTTATCTGGGGATTCACAGAGTCCTAACTTTAAATTTGCACATATAAATGCATAAGTTTTTAAAGCCAGAAGGAGCCACCAAGATCTAGTCTGACCTCTTCTATAATACAGTCACAGAATTTCACCTCGTAATTCCCTGCCTGAGCCAAATAACATGAGTATTCATGCCAGAAGTGTTTGTGCTTTAATTCAGTAAGGGAATGGGTATGATACTAGGCTGTTTATCCTGCAATCTCAACACAGCCACTGAACTCAAATAATGCATACCAAGCAACAAATCCTCTCAAATTTGTGTTGATAGTAACAAAAATTGCTAAATTCCTTTGAATAACAAATAAATCTGATTAAATTGCTCTCTGCTTGTGGCTATCCTATGAGCAGGAAAGAACATAAATTGTTAGATACATGATTTATAGAATATTACTCACTTTTCTGGCTAACTCTATTCTTGAGTCTTTGATATTCTGATAGCAATGTCCTTTGCAAATAATGCAAAATGATGTATATTTTAACAGCTACTGGTTAGATTCTCATGGGGAAACATTCTCTAATAGCCCACTGCTCCTGAGGGGCTTTTATAAGCAATAAAATCCAAAGTATACAAGTCAGGTTTTTTGTCAAATCTTGGTTATACAAACATGAATTTCAGCCTTAGAGACTTAGAGATATTTTTCTTTCTTTCTTTTTTTTTCTTTTCTTTCCTTTTTGTGAGATAAGTCCAGATGATATGAAACCAAATTCCTGCATCCTGCAGACATTTGAAGAGTCAGCTGTCTGTGTTTTAGGTTAAATATTTGGAATCTGAAGAATGACACAGAAACCACCTTCTGGTCTCTCAAGGTGGGTAGAGAAAGGGAGAAAGAAGCCTTCCCGCAGCAATTGCCTCATTTGCTGTTCTCCTGTCTGTACTTTCTATGGCTAGAGAGAAAGAATGTACAAAATGGCCGTATACGTGGTGAAACAGAGGTTTAGCAACAAAACCTTTGACTTCTTATGAGTGAAAAGGAAAAGAAGGGCAAAGATTGATCAGAGATTGTATTTTATATGGTAAATTTAAATTTGGGATAAAGTTTATTGGAAATGCTAAATCCAAAATTGTGTCACCACTCTCTCCTAAGCCCTGCCTAAAATTTCTAGCTGCTCATTTCACTGCAGTCCTCATCTGTGGCCTGCCCTTAGGGGACTGCTTATTTTCTCCCATACAAGAGATTTTTTTTGGTGCATGCTTCCCGTGTTGATGCTTTGTTTCTACTAGTGCAGTGATTCCTGGACCAGAACTGGTGAACCCAGCTGGCAGCGTAATACAAAAATGTGCAGTCTGTGGCCTGGTGGAAACAGTCACAGAACCTAATCTCACAATGTGACCACAGGAGAAAAAGAAAGGGAAATGTGTGAGCTTGAAATGTAGCTGTGGTTGGGAGCATCTCTAGAAAGATTTGTTCACTTGCTCAAGGTCTCAAAAAGATTTTCAACTGTCAACTCTCTGTTCTCTAATTACTGAATGAATATTTCTCCTCAAAATCCTCACTTGGATCCCCCTATTTGGTTTCCACCATTTATAGATAATGGAGCTCCTTGCACCATGCCCATAAATAATCTCTCCTATGATCATTTCCTAGCTCCATCCTTCCCCTTTGCTAAGAATGACTATACCCCCTTCCTTGAATTTCTGAATCTATTTGCTTTTGTGATTACTTCAGAAGTTTTTCTATCTACTTTCACTGTATCAGAGCTCTAAACCTGATAAACAAGCAACCAAGGAGCCAGCATGCTTGGAAGTGGTGAGTTTTGCAACACAAGCCTACTACAATTACTACAGATGTTGCTTTTCCTTCTTCTTTTAACTTGGGCATTTAACTGTCCCTTGTGAGAGTAAATATGCGCTGCTCAAGGCAGAGATTAACAGTTGTTGGTTTTTTTCTTTGTTTTGTACAAGAAAATCCTATGCCCAGTTGAATTATAGCGCAAAATACACACTGCAGTAATTCACGCAACACTGCAATAATGACAGCAATGGTGAGATATTTTAAATATATATATATATATATAATGGAAAATATTGTGATAGATTTTTTCCTTCACAGACATTAAGGCTGTTCAGAAAGTTGGCGAAAAGGAAAGGTTTTTTCATTGTGCTTAGCAGATGTGCTTGGAGAAAATGCAGCTTCTGAGAATGTGAGTTAAAGTCAGCATCCCCATCAACAGCAAATGTAACACTATTTGCAAAGCTGATATTTAATTCACTGGCTAATGACATTTAAAACCTCAGAGAGTGCAATATTTCAATTCAGAAACTTGAATTTGTTTATTTTTTTGAGGCTGAATTTGGAAAACCCAGCTGCACCGGAAAAGAATGAGAGCTGCTGAAAACTGTTTGGGTTTTCTTTTATCTCTTTATAAATAAATGAAAATATGATAGCAGAAGATGCTCTTTATCTGTCATGTAAACACAATATTTGTGATTACACTTAGCAGAGTGTGGATTCTGTCTTCTGTCCTTTGAACCTGTTAATATTTCCATTTGTCTGTTAGGTTGTACTTATTTTCTGTCGAAATGCCAGGCTTTGCTAAGCCTAAAGAGAAATTGAACTTCAGTAGGTCATCCAGTTAAAGCTGAGAGAAGAATTCATAAATTTACACTGAACAAAAACATGTTTTTTAAAAAGATTTTGTTCATGTTGAACTTCAGTTATTGAACCAAACTCTGGGCTGCTGTAATTTGACTGAGATCTTAAGCATGATATTCCAGCAGAGAATTCTGCCATAACTTTACATTTTAACGTCTCCAATATACTGCATTTTAAACATAGAGCTTCCCAGGGAGGTGTTGGTGTCACTGTTCCTGGATGCGACCAAGAAACAAGTAGAGGTGGCATTGAGGGACGTAGTCCATGGGCACGGGGGTGATGGGTGGATGGTTGGAATAGGTAATCTTGGTGGTATTTTCCAACCCTAACGATCCTATGATTCTATGATGTTTAGCTAACACACATTATATATATATATAATTATATATAGAAGGAAATTACAAGGAATTATGTATACAAAGAAAGTATACATGTAGGTATAGGTATATACAAATAATATAGTAAGTATGCATCCTGGTGCGCACTTTTTGGTTTCAATTGTGACAATCTTCATTTGCTATTAGTTAATATTGTAAATAGAAAACAACAAGTGTGTTGATGTTTTAAATACCACCATGAAATAATTACGAAATGTTTGTTACTTTGAAGTTGCTCTACATAAAGATATGTTATATGTGCAAGACAGAGTAGAGCCACAGAAGTGGGTGTGCCATGAGAGCTTTGCAATGACGTTCAAAGTAGTAGCAGTATTCTTAACGGCACTTAGGGCATTTTATCAGTGCAGATGAGGTCAGTTTATCTGCATGGTGATTGGTTTGCAAGTTTTGCAGTAAATGATCCAGTAAGAGCAGAGTGTATGTATTTTATTTGCACACTGAAATTCTACTGGCAGAAAATGCTGCAAAGAGAGTTTATATTTTTGTCACACTGTAAAGAGCAACTAATGACTCATGGAGAATTTGGGAGACCATTCTATTTACTCCACCTATTTATAGGATCTATCTTTGCATATAAGGGGAGTCCATGTCAGGACCTATGAGCTATTCCCCACCGGCAGCCATCATCATCAAACTTCATTTCCACATGCAAGCAGATTCATGATGCGTACACATGAGATGCTACAGTACCTGGCGATTTTGTCTGTGCAGGACATGGTGATGAGCTGCTCGCCCAGCAGCACGCCGTCCCACGTCTGAGCCGCGTTATGGCACCGCACTGGGATGGTTCCTTCTCCAGACTCGATCTTTGTTCGGAGGTGCCCTCGATATTTTCTCACTATGTGCTTGCTGCTGTTCACTGTGCAGAATTACAAGAACGGCAATCATTAATTGTTTTCAGATGCCTTTTGAAACTGACAAGCTGTGCTGATGCCATAGCTTGCATTTGCAGAACCACCTGTGGGGGTCCTTGAAGCTGAATGCAAAATAAGACAAATCCTTAGACTAAGCAAGGAGCACAATGGAGAAAAGTTGGTACTTCCTCTCATGATTTGCTTCTCACATACTTGTCATTGACGTACGCTGAGGTGAAGTCACCATTTCCTACCATGTTTGAAAAGAATAGAGGCATATCATTTTTTAATTATTTTTTTCTATTTTTTCCATGCTAAATGTTTGAAATTTCCAATGTTTGGAAAGTCTTGGTTTAAGAACTGTGATTAAAGTCTCACCTGAGCCAACTAAGTCTAGTAGCCTGATGTGATATTCAGTGGCCTTTCCCAAACTGTTTCAGAATAGAGCTTCTCATCTGCTATCAAGGAATTTCACTAAAAAATCTCAAAAGCTGAAGTTTCAAACTCTGGGTCTAAAGCAAGTTATAATTTGGCAGTTATTGCATGCCTAAATTCCCTCTGTAGTGTCCCTAATGGGAAACACGCTATTGCTTTTTGTTAAACTGGTATCTGTTATGACTTTGCCATCTGTCACTTCAGTAATACTACATTTGAGTATGAGGTGGTCGCCTATGGGGTGGTGCAGGGCAAACAGCTAACACACTTTTCCTGTGCCGAAGTGAGCTTCATTTGCAGATAATAAATAAAGTATTTTGCTATCACTTTCATGAAATAAAAAAGTGGGAATTCACTGTCAAAATTACTCTTACTCTCTTATACCACCTATTTGCCTCTAGGTATTTTGGTTACAAAGAGCAGCAATGTTGGAAAAGGAGAAAGGAAATCCTCTGGATCTCATTCTCACCCTCATGGGGTTTAACTGGAGAATACTTTCACACTGCAGCCCAGAGGAAAAGAAGGATAGACAGTAGGTACATGGTGACCTCTGCTTTCTGGGGAAGGAATGCTGCTTCTTACAGTCATGAGGCTTTTAGCCAGTTTTCAGATCTGCAGTGCATTCTTCCATGGCCCTAAGCTGGACCAGAAGGTTTCTGCTGGTGAAGGTGGTGCTCCTCAGATCTTAGTGGCTATGTTGTTGCCTGGATTCTTTTCTCACATTAAGTAATACTGGGTGCCACAGGTTGGCTGACCAAACCTCTGGCAACCAGCAGCAGGGTTTGTAGTGCTCACCATGCACCCATTCTTTTCCTCATTCTGTTCCTCACCATCTTTTCTCTGTGCAACTGCTGCCTGTGCTGTGAGCTCTGGCTGAAGCAATTGACTGACTTTGGCTGCTGCCAATGGATGACTTACAAAATGAGAAGAGTAAAATAAATCACTTTGGCCTGCTGGGATTAACAAAGGCAGCAAACACATGTAGAACAAACAGCAGAGTCAGCTGTGACCTGCCAGCAGATGCAGTAGCTGAACCCACACAGATCATTTCCTCTTGGATTCCTTCCTTCCTTTTTAAGTCTAAATATAGGAATCTGAAGGCGAGCAGCAGGCTGGGCCAGCTTGGATGGAGTGGCCACTGCCACAAGCAGTTCCCACTCAAACCCAAGCCCCATTATACCTACTATCTGGTGTTCCTCATGCAGCATCATCCAGAGGATGTCTGCTGTGCTGCGTTTGTGTGGGATTATCTGTCTGGGAACTGGTCCATATTTTTATGGGAACTCTGCAGGAAACTTTCAAAACATGATTCAAGCAGCAGTGAGCAGCATGTTTTATTATTAAACAACAGAGTGGTGGGGAAGGAACCATGAAATTTGAACAACAAAAGGAGAAAGTGATTGCTTCTGTCTAACAAATGTGTCTAGCTGTGCAACAAAGAGAGATGTATGGCAAAATCCCCTTGCCTCACCCTGCATACACCCAGATCTGTGGCATGACAGAGCCAGATCCCCTACATGGGAGCAGTGAAGAGTGACTCGAGGCTATTTCTGTTTCAACTGGAAGAAAGTTTTACTTTAAGCAAATTGGTTCTCTTTTCCTAAGCTTTCCCGCAGGTAAAATGAAGATAATGATGCTTTCTTCTTCTGCAAATTCACTTAAAGGCACTGCTCAACGTGTATTGATGAGAGCCAGATGTTATCCTTTCAATAAGAACCTACCACAGGAGTCCACCTGCAGGAATTCCCATAGCACAGAATGATTTTTTTAAACAGTTTTTCCCCATCTTTTTTAGAAAAGTGTTTTCTTTTTCTAATCATCTCTGTCTTTATTTCTGACCTCCACCTGCACCCACCTCTCTTCCTCAGCTCTGAGCCCCTTTATCCACGCACCCATCCTCTTGACCGCTTTGTTTCAGAAGCGGTTCACACAACCAATGCTCCACTGTTTTGCATGCAGGAGGACATGCAATTTCTGGGGAATTTTAGTGGCCACATGAAGAGATGAGCAGCTCATTGTGTACATGACTTGGATTTCACTTCCTAAATATTATCTAGGGAGGGTCTGAGGGGAAAAAAACCATCAGCACTGCCAAACTCTGTTGAGTATCTAGGGCATCTAAAGCACAGGCCACCTATTTAAGGGGAGAGCATCTGAAATTCTTCTGTGAGTTGAAGTGGGTTTACTGATCTGATTTCATTTGACTTACAAGACCCAAACTACTCCAGGTGTGGTTGCTACCGTAGCATCTTAGACCCAGCCTGCACATACCCAGTGCTGAAAAATCAAGTTTTTCAAAGCATTAAGAAATGAGTGTGACTGCACAGATCATCTCATTTTCCAAATGCTCACATTAACTCAGCCCATGTATCAAACTTTGCTCCCTTAATGCGCGCCGTACCCACGGTGCAGCCAAGCGGGCAGCATTAGCTGATAGGATTCGGGCAGCTGGGGCCGGCATACGCTCACCCTGGGATGCACTCCCACAGCACCGATAAGGGGTTTTAGCTGCTCAACTGCTATTAAATTCAATGAATAGGGTGTGACTAAAACCCTCTGCTGTGCTGCCTGTCTCGGGCTGCTCACATTACTGGGATAGTGGCACACATGCTGAAAAAAGGTCCGTAGCACACTTAGGAAATACTAATAACTCAGAGCTCCGAATGCTTTCAGAATGACAATGATTAAATAAATCCAGATTGGCAATTGCAATGTGCTTAGGCTTTGGTTTTTTTTCAGGTTAAACAGTTAAATAGTGCAGGAAGATAACAAATACTGAAGAAAGCAAAAGATGAGTTTTATGTGTTCTACACAGACTCTGGCATATGACTGTTGGTAGTAAGAGATGCATGTGCTGGCACAGCCTGCTATGGATAATTTTAAAGCAGCCTGAGAAATATATTTATTTGTGTAACAAAGCCACAAACTACAGCCAACTGCTGTTCTGCTGTTCAGTATGATCAAAGCATCAGAGACTATGAGCACTGCTGATCTTTCCTGCGCTGCTTCTCCAACTGCTTAATCTCAGCTAATTGCAGGGGAGAAGGCGTCTGAGGATGCCACTTCAACCAGAACAAAATGTCAATTTAAACCAGAATTGGAAAGGACAAATTTAAAAATCATTTGGAGTGGATTTATGATGTGTGCTGTGCTCAGATGTGGAAATTACTCCTGAGAGTTTCTAAGATAAAAAGATGCTGGATTATTAATTATTGGATTATGAATGTACACAGGTGGCTTGTATTCAGAACAGCATCTTGAAACCCACTGATTTCAAGGCTTTCCCCTTATTTTCACATTTTCTCTAGGACTTGTTCTGGTTCAAATGGTAATGAAAAAAGCTACCTCCATATTTATTATTTAGTTGAAGAGTGAAGTGGAAATGGACGATGATTAAATAGAATCACATGAGTAAGGCTCTGTTGGAGATTTTGCATGACTGCCTCAGAGGTTCATTTTCTATTTCCCTGCTTCAGTGGAGGCTGTTCTCTCCTCACGAAGGAAGAAATAAAACAGCATATCTTGCAGTTTTTTTTTTCCAAGCTGGACCCTCCATTCATCACAATGGTTTATAAAGCTTCCTTAGAGTGGTATGAAACAAAGAACTGAAGGGAAAGCTGTTAACATCTCACTGCCTTGGTGTTCTGATGGTTATCAGAGATACATACTCCTCAAGCTGATGCTGGGCGAATGCATGATATTCCAGTTCCTGAAAATGTTCAAGTGAGCACGATGAATGCCTTAGACACATCTGCTTTGCGGGGAGGTGGGGGTGGGCCAAATTAGTCTCTGCTGTGGTGTGCTTCAGCAACCATCAGAAGGTGAGGCTGAAATGTGACGGCCCAGCTTTGGAAACTGAGAAATTTTAGGGATATTCTGAAAGGAGGCTGGGTTTGGGAAAATAGAACAGATCCCTTCATAAAGGACTAAGCTGAACTGTGGCTACTGACTGTGGGATTTGAAACATCAAGAGCTGGGCAGGTAAAGCCAACATTCTTGCATGAGGATCTATGGAGCTCCCACTGGAGCAAGAGCAGGGATGCATCCTTCCTCCAGGAAACACATACATCTGGGTTGCACATGTCAAATGTACATGCATGTGAACCCCTTAAAGTCCAGACATGCTTTTAATTGCAGAGAAGGTCTGTTATATCTGAGCCCAGCTTGAGTAAGCTGTTTTGCTCCCTCCTAGAGACAGACAGCATCTGCATTTTCAAGTTAGACATTAAGTCAGATATGCGAATATAAGTACAAACCTTATCCAAGAACTCTTTGATTTGTGAAACTGAAGTTGAATGTTGAAATTGAACTTCCTTATCTTTTCCCTCTTCTGTGTGCTTTTCTTGGCTAACATTCTGATTTTGGATAACAATTCGATATCCCACATCCTGGAAGGTGATATATTTAGGATGCTATTCCTTTTCCTCATCATTAAGCTTCAAATAACATTTGTGAATCTTTCTATCTCGTTCATGATTTTTTTCTTATCTGCCAGTAATTTCAGGTGATATACAGATAAGGTACAGATAAGAAATCAAAGGATGAAACTGTCCATTCATAGTACATCAATAGGTGTGTGGCATTTAATCCATATTATTGATGGTGGGAAAAATGTAAAGTCTGAATTCGAAAGAACTGAATGGAAATGACTGCATCATTTGTCCTCATCTGTTTTAAATGCGTATTAATTAAATGAGCAAATAACACCACTGTATTTTAATGAAAACTCTTCATTTTGAACCATCAAAATAAATGATAGTGACTGGAAAAATACGGTGACTGAAAACACCCCACTCATTTTAAAGAAAGAGAGAAAGGAAGATATGGGGATCTACATACCAGTGAGCCTCATCTCTATGACAGAGATCATAGAACAAATCCTCCTGGAAAACATTTTAAGGCACATGAAAGATGAGAAGGTGATCGAAGACAGCCAGCATGGCTTCACCCAGGACAGGTCATGCTGGACCTCCTGTGACAGCACTAGTGTACAAAGGAAGGGTAACTGATGTACTTGGATTTGTGCAAGGCCTTTGGCACTGTCCTGCACCGCTTCCTTTCCTCTAAATTGGTGGATAAAGAGTTGGCTGGATCAGCCAGAGGTTTGTGGGCTCCATCAAGAAAGGTGGTCAGCAGTGTAAGGGAAGTGATTGTTTCCCACTGCTCTGCCCCTGTGAGGCCCCATTATGAGTATTGTATCCAGGCCTGGGGGGACCCAGCACATGAAAGATGTGGAGATGTTGGAGAATTTCCACAGGAGGGCTGCAAAGATGGTCCCTTCCAATCTATTCTATGATTTTGATGTTGGATGAACTTCTAAGTGAGTCCTTGTCTGTCATCAAACTTTAACCCTTGGAACAGAAAACAGTAAATCAACCAACCAGAGAAATACGTCAAAGTATCTACCTTACAAAAGAGTTCTGTTTTTGAGGAACCCCTGGGATAAAAATAGGAGTAACTAATTAAAATTCTCTTTAAAACAATTTGTTGACAACCGAGTCATGCACAGAGAACTATAAATAACCATTACAGACAAGGAGGAGAGAGCAGTTCTGGGTCAGGCGTGACAGAAATTCTTCATGCCACCCACAAACCCAGTCTACAGACTCCAGCCTATTCTGGGGAAAAATGCATTAATATGTTGAAGCCACAAGCAGAAAATCCTTCCATGGAATTAAGATTCTGTTCATGTGGCAATCAAGGAAAGTAAAACTTGAACACTCCAAGATTATTATTTTTAATTACTAATTGCTTCTCTCATCTAAAATTAGATGTGTAATGCCATTGCTTTTGAAGTGCAGCTGCCCCTGGAGAGAAAAGTCTGGAGACTTGGCAAAGGGCTGCAATGGTGTTGTGAAACTCTGATATGGAGAAAACTTCTGCCTCTGAAGCCTTTGTGAGCCTTGTCACCAGTCACAAAGGTAAATTAGCTGGTCTCCTGGTCAGCAGTTGAGAAAACAGTGGAGGGAGGCTGTACAGGGACAGGAAGAGACTTGGTGGTTCACCTATATCCTAAGATATACAACATCATATCTTCTGTCTATTAAAAAAAATAAATAATAGAAAAAGTTTTTCTCTTACGTCTGGGCTTTATCTTTCAAACATGCTTTCTGTGAAAAATTGTCAACATTTCGGATGTTGCCCATTTGGTGGCAATTCTCTCCCTTGGCATGTTTTAATCAAAAAGATTACATATACACGGAGAGAATGTGTTATTCAGCATAACTCTCTTTCCTCTATCAAATAAATATGCTGCTATTCATGTGAGTTTGGGATTTTTGTTGCTGTTTGGAAACTAGAATCTTCAAGAATCAATTGAAAAAAAAAATGTTATGAAAGAAATCAGCAAAAAAAGTGAAAACAGATGATGAAGTCCATGAGGTAGAAACAACAGAAAATCATCAATAATATTTCTGCATTACGATGAGCTTTAGCTCCCATAGAGTTTCTCTGAGCCCTGAGAGACTGTGGCTCCTGCTGCATCCCCATGCTGTAGTTCAGCTTCAGTTTCTGGAGCTGAAGGTGATGATTACTGAATAAAGTCCTATGGTTATTGGGTGGTCAAACTGAATCTAGATCACCAAGAAATGGTCCTTGTTGGCCTTAAAAATCTATGAATTGTAAATACTAAATCATCCTGAATAAAAGATATTCTGAATAAAATACACACTGCTTTCCATTTTATAACTGAGTAATAAGCATTACTTTCTTAAAGTTGTGACAGCACTGTCATTCATAAATTAAATTGTGTCTGTTGCTCTTATGCATCTGCCTTTAGAAGACTCTAAGAAACTCCCTAGAAATCCAAGGACTTTGAAAAGTCCCCCAGAGATCTTAACTGGACCTGGAGGTTCCTAACACGCTTACCTCAAAAGCTTTACCTGTAACTTCCACTCAGTGGAAGAGTTTGACCAAACTAGATCTAGACTAACATGTTTTTTCCACACAGAGTTTTCAAATTATGATTTGATCTTTTCTTTCCCAAACACTAATTATAATCAGGTGAGCATCTCGGCCTCTGAACACTACTGGACTACTGGATGTTGAGGCTGGTGCTGGAGCAGCTATGAACATATGGTCATTTTGTCCATTCTGAAGAGATATTGGAACCCTAGAAATCATGGACAAATTCTATCCACACAGCTTGCCTGGGTGAAAATTTCTACTCCTATTCTGAAAGCTTCATAGCCATGGCCTTCTGCTGAGTAAGGTAGTGTTTTTATCACATCTGAACATTGTGTCCAAATGCAATGCTGTTCAAAGCAGTAAAACCCAGCAACAAAGCAAAATCAATAAATACAGTGCAGTTCTTTCTTGTGATTCAAGCATTCTGTTAAGTTTTGGATACAGTTATAGCCTTGGAAACATGTTCTCCTGAATCCTAACAAACACAGTTTGCTTTACATGAAAGCTTTTCAGTGCTTTGGCCAATGCTGACTTTGAACTATCTATAGTTTCCAGCATATTCTTTCTCTTTGCTGAGATAGACACGCACCATAGAGACACATCCTAGAAAATCTTATTTTCTACTTTATAGAACCCCCTGAAACAACAAAACCCAAATAAAGAAAAGGCAGCCAAGAATATTACAAGGAGAGGGATTTATAACATATTCAGTGCACTGTTAATGCCAAAGAGTTTTCTCATGAGGTGTCAGTTTTGACAAAGTTTTATAGCATGAACTGAAAAGAGGGAGACTAACTCAGCTAATTGTCAATATCCTGAAGCCTTAACCTAGGACTTGAGAGATACAGGTTCAAACTTCAGTTTGAGTCTAAGTGTTCTTGTATGAAAAACAAAAACACCTCAAATTAAAATGATGTGCTTATTTTCTACCCCTAGTTGGTATGCTACTAACCACGAGGCATGAGCAGTATGTGACACAATCCCATTTTCACACAATTTCTTTATTTAAAAAACTTGCCTAAAAGGTTTTGATTTCTTTGCAGCCAGTACTTTGAGATCCAAAAGTTGTCCATGAGATGGTACTTCTTCAGTCATTTTATAGAAAAACTCCACTAAAAAGCTTAAATAACCATCCTGGTGGAGATAAATAATAAAAAATGAAGCAACAGCAAAATTTCAGAGAATGATTATTTGGTATCAAAGCTTAAGAACTTCCAATGTTGCAACACCAGATTCTCTTTCATAGGTCAGTTCTGTGGCACACTATTATAATACCAACACTAAAACCACCTGTCTTGTCACAGTCTCACTTCACTCAATCCTCCACCTTTCTAAGCCAGGGGATCACTGGTTTCCTTGATAGGTTTATGGATAAGAGATGGACTTGGGCACTGGCCAAAGGTCCAGCATGGCTGACTGTTTGGGATAACAGACATCCCCTTTGGATTATCAAAACCAATAAGATTTCCACCACTCAGAACACTAGGACCAGATAATCCCCACTTTGTATTTGCAGAGGCTCTGGCACTGCTGTTTGAGTGATGCGCCTGTTTGAGCACGAACATGTAACAGCTCATGCTTCTGCAGATTATCCCTTAGGCAGCACCAGAAAGGCTGCAGAGCTCACAGCAAAGGGTGTGGGCCTACCCACATTTGTTCTTCTCTACCACAGAATCACAGAATGACCCGGGTTGAGAGGGACCTCAAGGATCATGTAGTTCCAACCCCCCTGCCTAGCAGGGCCACCAAACATATACATTTACTAGATCAGGTTGCCCAGGGCCCCGTCCAACCTGGTCTTGCTTCAACAGGACTTGATCTCAAGGGAAGCTGACAAAGGGCACTGTGCTTAGAGGCATCCAAACCCAAACTATTTGGACCATCTAGCTTCAAAAAAATGAAAGAACATTTTCACTTCATCTTTGATAACCAGTTTCCAAGCATGTGAAGTAAATCAACAGCCTCGTGCTGTGTCTGCCCTTTTTGCAGCATCTTATACATGACCACAGAAATTCATTTAGTGCTGCAATTATTTCTCCCAAGGCAGTGTTTGGTGTTAAGGCCTAAAGTGCTCTGTGTATGTTTTTCTTTCATGTTACTTCTGGGCACGGTCCTGTATGATATTATTTTATTTATTTTTTTTAGTTCCCCCAAGAAATTGTTCTGCTCAGTCATATGAAAAATAGGAAAATAATGCACCTTCATCCCAGTTCCACAGACAGGTCATTCATCATTGTAAAATCGACTTCACAACCTAGGAGGAAGCTGCTCCACGCTCTGAATAGCTACAAGTTTCCAAAGTGTATTCCCGAGTGGCAGCAGGCCAGCAATCACAATGGAACTACAAGATACCTGGGAGAAGTTGTAGGATGGAAACACTGCTCAGAAAGACAGACGGTTGCCCTTGATTTTTCTAACAGTAGCATTTATCAATATATTAGAATTTGCCTTTTCCAATTGCTACAGATATATTATTTCTTTTCACATCACTGAGTTTACCTAGATGGTTCTTGAAATATTTTTTCCCCTTCATCAAGAATTTTTTTTTTTCTCATTTAAATAACACATGGGATTGGCAGATATAAGAGATTTCTTTCTTGATCTAGTGAGTGGAAACCATGGCAGTAAGCTGGAGCTTAATGATCCTTAAGGTTCCTTCTAACTCAAACCATTCAGTGATTCTATGATTCTATTATTCCCCTTGTACTTTCGATAACAGTTATCAAAATAAAACATTTTGGGTGTTATTCTATTCCAGGTGGTATCATAAGTGCCATCAATGTATCCGTACCCCTGATTTCTTCCTGCAGGACCCTGAATGCAGAGCTATGGGGCTAAGATTCTCCTGACAATTACAAATCATTTGTGCCCACCAATTGGAGATGGTGGTATCTGCTTGAATGTGGCCTTCTTCAGCCACTATGTCCAAGAAAGCTCCATCTGAACATGGAATGCTGATTCTCTGGTGTGAGCAGGACAATGTTTTGGGACACCCTCAGTTTTGGGGGGTAGCAAAGAACATTGCTAAAGATCTTGTCTGAGAATGAGATATAAAATCCAGCAGTCAGAAGCACAAGCAGGGAAAGCACAGGGTTTGCACAGGAAACACATGCTTTAAGTAGACAGCAAACTTGTCTTTTAGCCCTTAGTTCCCCAGATTCTACACAAACTTCAGTGTACATCTTATCCCCATCATATCACCTACTCGGGCAGTGATCCAGCTCACATGCTTGCAAGTGGATCCTGTTAAATGAGAGCTCTGCTGAATGTGTGTATATGAGAGCTTCAACACAGCTGTAGGTTAATAGGCAAGCAGGAGGAAGACCCCTTGTGGAGCAGATGCAATGGTGTGTTTCAGACCTAAAGAGAGCATGGGATGAAACAGGAGCTGGGCTATCAAAGATTCAATGGTACAAGGCAATACAGCATGTTAGCAAGAGATAGAAAAGCAGCCCAGGGGACAAGAATGGAGACAAGCCCTGGGGCAGATTCTGTCTGTCTCTTTGACAGTCTGTGTATCAAAAAAGAGTGCATATCTAGGAGAGACATGGGTGAAGAGGTAAAATCCTGCCAGGAAGAATGAGTGGGGAAGTTGAGAATTTATTAGCTCAATTTTTAAGCAATTCATTTTCCTTTTCAAGAGGTTCTTAAAAAGAAAAAAAGCCGAGTCAAGAAGCCTGAATTAGCTGGGAAGGTACTTCAGAGATCAAGGGCTTGATTGTTCTGTGGTTTGCTTTAGATTCCGGAAAAGGTGCAAAATATGCAACAAATGTTATAGAGCAAGGTGTCCCCATGGCTGCAGCTGCAGCTCATATGCTGGAGTGTGTGTGCTATCAGAAGTCAGAAAGTCAGGCACAACTTGCATGAAGATATACACAGAGGGAAAAGGTACTGGAAAAGGAGATGATCTGACCTACAGTACAGATACTGCTTCTTCATGGCATAGTGCATTACAGCCTTGTGGATGACCTTGGAAAACAAAAGGGAGAGAGCAATGGGAAGGAGACTGGCTGAGAAGGATCCAGGACAAATCCATACAAATCCTCACAGCAGTCTGAAATACCTTTGGCATTTCCCAGCCTCCCATTCCTGACACCACTGACCCTGGCTGGTCTCTCCTGCTCTCTACAACCCAACAGCTCTCCCTCAGCCTTCTCCCTGCACTCCTGGACTGTATCAGGCTCTTTCAAGGCTTCAGATTTCCAGCCTCCTGACCTACAGACACCGAAAAAGAGTTATAGAACTCCTCTCCATGCTCACAGCAGCCCTGTTCCAAATGGACTTTGCCTCTTCGTTAGAGATATATCAACAAACAAGTCTGCTCCTTCTTATTCATGAAGGGCATCATTGCAAATCAATGCAAGATCTGCTCTTTTATGCCCTAATCTCTTACTTTATTGAGTGAAACTATCATGCCTGTGGACTCCCTGACCTCTTCTGCTCTGCAGTGCAGACATTCACAAGAACCACAGTCAGGTCAGGTTCTCACATACACAGTTGAGTTGGTACCCAGCACTATCCAGCAGGAAATAAACTGGGTTTCAAGTGCATGCTGGCTTATCATTTCTTCCCTCACCAGAACAAAGCTAATAAGAAGAAAATGTGAGGCCTCCCCGAGGGTGCTGGGAAGACACAGCAGATAATGGGAAATTTTTTGGAAGGAGATTTGAGAAGTGGATTTTACTCACTCCCTGTATTGATAAAGACTTATCACGGTCCTTTGCAAAAACAGAAACCACATGGCGAGACACTGTTTTTAAATGTTAATGCATCTTTAGAGAATAATCAGCTATCTTTGATGGCTTGTGCTAGCTCTAGGAGAAGCTTCTTTGTTGTTTAAGAAATGAAACAGCATTCATCTGGAGTTCCTTGTCATTATTGGATGAAAGAAAGGTTATTTCTGTAGTTAAAGAGAGGAGGAAAAGAAAAAAGAGAAGATGTGAATGATAAACATTATAAAATATCTTTCCAGATGTCTCTGGGATAATGCGAGTTAAAAGGAAATGCTTATCTCGCAGAAGGACAGATTTTAGCAACATAGCTTTTATACAGAGCTAAATGCTTTTAAGTGCATGGAACAAAGGTGGAGGGAGCTGCTTAGAGCAGTGAAATACAAACCAAGTATTGCCCTATTTCTGCATCACACTGTAACCTTCATTAAGTCACACAGACCTTAGTGTCTCAGTTTTTTCATTCAGACAATAGCTGGTGCAATAAACACCAGGATAAGCGTTGTCATGGCCCCCTACAAGCTCACCCTGTGAATGCCAAGAGTTGCATAAAAATATATTTTTAATATATCTTCTTACATGAACCGTCAATTAAAGATGCATTCCATCATCAGCTGGTAGCATCTAGTCCTAAATAGTCTGTGGCCACTCTTGAGAGTGGCCCGTGTTTAAAAAATGACAGCAGTTTCTGGTGCTTCCACTTCAGATGTCAAAGAAGGAAAACATAAGGGTGCTTAATCAAACATAAAGCCTTTTTTGGATATATCTTAATATTAAAGTGTGAGGCTAAAATCACTATTTGTATTTGGCATTCATAGACACTTGCTTTTAATTTTATTTTTAAGATGGTGTCTGTGTCTCCTAGTTGCTGCCTTATTCTGAATTTGTCTTTTTGCTGCTTTCTTCTTAAACATTTCCTCATTTTTCTTTATTTTATATGCCCTACTGACAGAATGTAGAAATCACATCAAAAGAAGAAGAGTATTTCCTTTCTGAATAGGTGTATTCTTGTTTCTTGCCCCAGCAAGCTGCTGTTTCACCCATGACAAAAGGATTCCAGTCTGGAGAGAATAATGCTTAATCGTTAATAAATAACTCCTACAAATAAGAACCAGAAGTGAAACCACGATCAGATGAATTTTGCTGGGAGGCAGTCAGGTAGTTGCGTGACCTTGGGTGATTAATTTTACATTCCTGTGTCTATGCTTTTCCCTCTGCTCATCCTTCTGTCTTGCCTGCTTCACATTCAAGGTAGTCAGGGCAAGAACTATTTCTCATTATATGTACATTTAGCAGTGAGTGCTATGAGTATTACAGCACAGTAAAATGCATGTGTGCGAAGCGATACCTCAGGATAGAGGGAATTGTGCACCTTGTGAATCATGAAGTGGATCACAGAGTGACAGACATTTATGACAGCAAACCACTATTCTCTTGAGTACCTTGTTCCTTAGTGTGACCATGGCCTGGGGTGGTGCAGGGGGTCTGTAACTGTGATGTGCCTCTGTAGTAGTGGGACAATGTCATGGACAAGAATGTTTGTGGGTGGCTGGTATCATGAAATCACTGGGACATGTGATGGAGGTGAGATATTCCTTCATGGCCAACGTGATCTGCAGTTCTCTTGGTGGCATTCACACTGGCTCAAGGCCTTACTTGTTCATCTCACTTGCAGGATCACCTCTAAAGGACAGCTCTCTGTAAAGTCATATTCCTGCTTGAATATCATAGGTGTAGAACCAGATACTCCAAAGACTGCCTGGCAGACTCCATCTAATTTACCTGTCATGCAGTGACCATGCAGATGGTTAGACCCAAGCAGGACGGTCTGGGAAGGATTTCTTCCCAGAAGGCTCTTGACATTGTTTGCTTCAATGGCAGTTAACATCTGGAATGAGCCTAGCTTTCAAACCAGTGCTACAGGTACCTGATCTCATCTAATTGCTCCACCTCAGAATCCAGCCACTTCAGTTTGGACTGTTCAGATTTGGTATAAACACAGCCCTTCAATCCATCCATAGTACCTAAACCTCAATAAAAGTTCATGCAACCTCATATGCATACATAATTCTCTAGTCCAGCCCATGGCTGTGGCTCCAAGAATCTGTCTGATTATGAGGACCTTTCCCAGGGTATCTACTGATTACTGAGGTTGCATTTCCCATCAGGAAATGCAGGCTGTTGGGAACTGCCCAGCAGAGCCATGAAGCCTCAGGCAGGTAGAGAAATTCGATTTCTGCCCAGCCCCAGTTTTCCCTGCCAGTATGGGGGAAGGAACACCAGCTGCACAGACACACATGCCATGCACCTTGCAGTGTTTCTGCTTTCAAGCAAAACACATTTTCTGCAAGTCAATAAACAAAGAAAGAATGTTTCATCTTGGGACAAACAAACAAATCTACAATAAAAGGCAAAAAGGGGACTAAAAGAGAGGGAAATATTTTCTTCTTACAGTCAGTTGTGATTTCGTAGGGGGAGTTGAGGCGTGCGTCCCCGCAGGGCGAAGTGCTCACATACAGATGGAACAGGATGTTCTCCTGCAGCCTGTAGCCTCCCTCTTTTAATCGCACGAAGATTGATCGCTCCCAGTCTTCTCGTCGTTTGCTATGATCACAAAAGAGGTTCCAGGTCATTTGTATCACACACCAAATCAGAAACAATTCTGCTCTTTCTACCTGTATTTTTCTCCCTGCTTGTTTATTTTTACTAGCACCAGGCATCATATATTTTGCTTGCTGACAAGGAGAGGAAAACAATAAGTGAAGAAATGTTTGAAGGGGATCAAAACTGTCAATGTGCTTTGGCTTGTTTACCTGGATTCTGTTCTAAAAACAGAGCACAGATGCATAAAAACATTGATTTTAAAGAGGTTCTGGCACATGAAGGAAGACAAAGTTCTCTTAGACTCTCAGCTGAGAAAATCAGCTTTGCTCATCGCTGTGCCCAGCCATGTATTTAAATCCATTAACGTGACTGCAGCCAAGATATGCATTTATATGCTCCACTGGAAAAGGTGGCTAGCAAAGCACCCAGAGTTTATGACCCAGTCAACCCTCCTGCTCCCCAGGCATCGCTCTTCCCCCTGTTCAACCTCAGCCACCCATGAGCACTCTGTCTCAGCCAGCAGCATCTCCTTGGTCACTTGGCATTTCTCAAAATCAGAAATTGTCCTGAGAAGTGCAGACAGAACTTGCACAGGCTCCTTCTTGGCTGAGCTGAAAAAGATACTGAGATGAAGCTTTTGTCTGTGAAGTGGTTCAGCAGCTAGATGGGGACACAGCGCTTGTGTTCCATTAGCAGCAGCTGCCCGGGAGGAACAGCCCTCCCCATTCTGCAGTTTGCAGCAGCAGCTCGCATTAGGGCTGTGCTGTGTGTGTTTCTCAGATGATTTACATTCGTGAAGGCATGGGTGATTTCACTGACAGACAGCTGCTTCTGATACGTACATTTGGGTGCTGATTATCATTTTGAAGGAGAAAATGTGATCAGTGAAATTCTAATGACAGATGATGACGCTGTGGTCCTTCCCTCAAAAATTCAAAGGCCTTTTTGTAAGAATGCCTCTGAGTAGAACAGCACCTGCAGGTGGTGGCTTCCTAGAAGGCTCCTAATAAGCCGAAGCCCTACCCATTTAATTCACACCAGGATAGACCATCAAGTGACACAACTTCTGCTTGTCTCTGCATCTTCCATCAGTGCAAGCAGGGCTGCTTTTACCCAGCCTCAGAGCAAACCTTGAATTCAATCTAAGCTGCCTCTTCCTGCTTTCTCCTGGTGCAGACTAGGTGCTATTGAAGCTGTTTGGCTGTCACTCTTGCATGCTTTGGGTGTTTTGTCATTTTTTGAAGTGGGGATGCGTTTGCTGTCAGGAGGAATTTACAGGCACATTACCTTGCTGCCAGGGGCAGGGAGCTGCACCGCTCCTTCCTTCTGTGGGCTGTAGTGGAATTTCCCAACCGCGCTAATTATACTATCGCCCTGATACTGCTCTCTGAAATAATAAAATACCTACAAATTAAGTCCCGCTGCTTGGACTTTGGAGCAAGTACAGTTGGTTTTAAATAATTCACTGCAAAATCAGCTGGGAGAACCAGAGCTGTGCAATTCTGGCATCTGCTGTGATTATGTTAAGCCTTATTAGTGCCAGGGCAGCTTGCTCTACCTGGAAACAGTTGCTAGGTAGGGTTGGAGCAGTCATTTTTTGGGCTGGGTTGCAGGAGTTCGCAGCAATCAGCATCCATTCTGTGACTGTTTCTCAGGGATTAACCTCTCACTCTTCCTAGTACTGAGAAAGGTCTGTGGACAGAATGGTTGACAGACTGGAGTGATGGAAAGCAGATCTGAACATGGGCAACTCTAATGAGCCACCAAATGAACTCCTCCATACCACATGTGCTTCTGACCCATTTCTGGTATGGTTTTCTGGGGGTTGAACTCAATAGATTCCTCCCTGCCTGGTGGTTGGATGAGTTTAACAACTAAGCACTGAGAATATTGTTATAAATGAGTTTGGGATGCAGTATCATCAAGACTGGCTTTGCAGAGAGCCTCGTTTGATGGAGGTTTGGGGGATGTCAGACCCCAGAGACAAGTGGCCTGTGTAAAAGTGACCATGTGGGGCATGAGAGGCATTTCTGCAAATTCGCTTCTCCCCCAGAACGTGTGAGTACCATGCAGAGCCATGCATGCCTGCAAAAAGCCATGACGAATGAGCCCACAGTAAGCGTACAAATGGAGTTCATTCAGTGGGTGACACTAGTGTGTCACTTTCCACTTTAGCCACTTTGGCAGTGGCTAAAAGAACAGAGTCTGTCCTTAAACCTTTGCCTGTTGTGATTTATCGCTAGAGGTTTAGCATTTGAGGAAAATTCAAGAGGAACTCCTTAGAATGTCATAAATTTATTCTTTTATTGAAGTTCATTATTTTTACATACATGCATTTGTTTTCAGCTGATGGCAAAAACATTTTGGCACTTACTTGTGGTTTACTATATGTGTTTTGCCCTAAAAAGGACAGATAAGCTATTTTTAGCATGAATATGTAGTTATAGGTAGTTTCTAGTGCTACATCCATTGCTCAGCATAGAGCACAGCATCCTATGGAAACTAACAGAGGGCTTAAAAAGGTTGTGTTCATTGAGAAGATAAAAAAAGAAAAATAAGAAATAATATGTCTACAGCAAATAGTTATTTTAGAGGGGGAAAAAAATTGAGTGGACTGGATGAAGAGTTCCCTATTTTTAAGATTAACAGTAGTTTGTATCTAAATCTATTGAAGAACTTCTGACAAAGTCATCCCTCTGGCACCTGTAGGGCCACTACAACAGTAGGACCATTACAGTGTTGATTTATTTTAGGAATAGCTCATTAGTTTTAGTTTTCTTTAGTAAAGAAGTGTTGGATTTTTTTCTTCCCTGTTGGTCTGTTGATACAAATAAACCCACCAAGGTCAATGTGAATTTTTCAGCCATCGCTGAGAGATAATCAGACTATGATATTTGTGTACCTTTTGATGGTGAATTTTAGAGAAAGCTTCTCAAAAGGCCTTTCTCTCCTTCTTTTGTACATCAGAAAACTTGCGTCTTACTTTTCATCTCTTCCATGAAAGTACTGAGAACTTGAGGATTATGGTTGTCATAAAAATGAAATCTGGGAGGGGTAGTGGTTTTAATCAGACTGGTTAGAAACTGTCAGGTTTTAGTTGTGCTTTTAGCTTTTATTTAATTCAAGCACTAGACAATGAATCGTTGAAAGAAAGTTTCCTTTTGAAGTATTTGTCACTCTTGCTTCTTAGAGAGGATAAAGTTCCCGTTCTGGAACTCTCTTTCAAAAGAAAATTCAGAAAGCTGCACCTCTAGCATTTAACAATATGAAGAGAAAGAAAAAATATAATTTACATATTGCTGCAACTTCTGCATTTGGATGGAACTATTCCATGGTTCACATATCTGAAGCTGTCAACCTATACTCTCTTTATAACAATGGAAATAAATGGCAATTCATCTCACTTTCAATAAATACCATAATTAGGTCTGCTGAGTCACACTCCACAGATGCCCTTCTCTTACTGCTGATGACACAGTAGCCTTGGGGTATCTGGTCCACACTTGGCCAGCTAACTTGCAGACATCTCAAGCAAGGTGTTAAGAACTAAATTTGGCTCTGTGAATCAGTTTCCCCTGGACATTCATTCTCTGTCCTGGCCCTTGCTCTCTCCAGCCTCTTCGCTCTTTGAAGCTTTCAAGCTACATTGAGAGAAGCAGAAGTTTTGCATTCACTGAAGTCAGTGACATTATTTGTAAATGCTGGACAAGTGGTTTCTTTACAATAATGTCACATTGAAAGGTAATTCTTGTATTGAAAATTCCTGAAGTTTGAAATTCATATTTGGAAATCAGTTTGAGCAAGTAGGCTTGGTGGGAGGATGACGTGACAAATAGGGAATACTGTTCCAAAGAATAATCTTTCCTGTTTCATAGGGAGAGATGCAAAATTTAAGCTCTTTGAGCCCGTGATGCGTACTATGCTTTCTTTATATTTTTAGTTAGGGAATCATGTTTTTGTTTTCAGTGTGTATACCAGTCTGTACAACAAGTTGCTGGTCCAGAAGAGAGAGGACTTGAATTTGTGCAATGACATAGAAGTTCCAAGTCTGAAGAGCAAGTATGCAGGGAGTCAGAGTGAAGCTGTCCTAAACAAACTGTCTTAGGTACGCAGTAGTGCCTTGAGGCTTCTCTGCCAGTGGCAGTAGTGTCTGTTTTTGTAAAGGAAAGGGGTAAATGTGATTTAAATATGTTGAAAATGCTTTTTCTATTTTTTTTTTTTTAATTTCATTTTGAATGGTCCCATTTTTTTCAGTATATGGTGAAGCTCCCGGTGATGGTGTAAAACTGATAAGAAATAAATACTGGAATTGGAGAACATATTACAGCACACAGTTTTTCTTCTACATGGACTTCAGGAAAGCAAAACTTGATTTGACAGTATCTCTAGCCCTGTCTTTCAAAGCTGCTTAGCCTTGACAATTTTGGTTGAGATTTTTATTATTTGTGCTGGACAGAGAAGCGATGGTGTCTGATCTTGACTGAACAGGGAGTGATTTGATGTTATTGTGAACAGAGATCGTGCTGCACTGAGGATTCTCTTAACAAAAGACTGTTAACATTGATCCAAATAAAATAATAATATGACTGAACATGTTAGGGATGTGAATCAATACAATAGTCTGAGATACAGTGGTAACACTTGTTTCCCAAGAGACTTTAGCACAAAGCAAGAACTAGGGCTGCTACACTGCTGAAAACATAATTTAATGTAAACTTGACAGCAATTCAGATTGAAATAGAGAGAATATTGTTTTTGATTAAACCCTTCAAGGCTTTTGTCCTCCTTTGTTAGCCAAGCTCATCTACTCAATATACTCTTCTCTTCAGTCCCAGCCTGAAGTGAAAATAACCACCATTCCTATTATCATTGCTTTGGAGCTGACAATATTATAGGGGCTCACAAGAGCACACAGATTAATCCTTGTGCCTGTGACCTGGTGCAAAGCCTTCTGAAAACAAAGGGAGTTTTTGCACCAAGGTTAATGGCCTTCAGATAAAATCCCATCAAAACGCAAGCAAGAATGGAGGGAAGAAGTGTGGTCTATAGATAAGGTCTTTTTGTTTTCTTTCCTTGCTTCCTTCCCTCCTTTCTTGGTTCCCTCCATATACGTAAACATCACCTCAACCTGACCTCTGCTTGAATTTCATAGGATCAAATAATAATCCTGGAAGGGTTCTCAAGTCTCTGGACCAACCTTCTGCTCAAATAACACTCACCTTTGAGACTATTTAAACCAGATGGCACAAGTCTTTATTCCATTGGGTTTTGAAAACATGAAGGATATGAGGGAGACTAAACAACTCTTCTGGGTACCTTGTTCCACTGCTTGCCTATTCCTATATGGACAATTTCTCCTTATATCTAGACTGAACTTCTCTTATTTAAGTGCTGGCCAGTTGTCTGTCATCTTCCCACTTTTCACATCGGTAAAAACCCCAGCCCCACCTTCCTGATGACCTCCCATAGGTTCTGCTCAGTCAGCCATTCTGTTTCCCCAGATGAATGGAGATGATAAGTGAAGTCCAAGGACAGACTCTGGTGTTATCCAACTTGTGAGGATCTTCCAGACAGTGTATGACTTATTTAAATAGTAACAAGGAAAGTCTGACTGAAAACAAACAATAATTCCTCCATTGTAACTTTCAATGCTATAACATTTTAAAAGTTCACATAGAAGGAATGAATGAGAGCATTTTGTACTTTGGCAAGAAGTTTACTGTACTGTTAACACTGTTTTGTTCTCTGGTGAGTCAATGAAGGCATTAACTATCAGTAAATCACTTCCTTGAGGCATTTCAGCACAGTAAATAAGACAGGAAAATGTCTGCAGAGAGCAGAATGACCTCCTTCCAGAGTCTGGCCAGTGAGTGATGTTAATAAGCCTGCACGTAAGGATTTGTACAAAATCATTAGGCTTCATAAAACACAACTTTATGAGTCATGTCTAATTGCTAATGAAAGGAAACCAGGTAAAGTAAAGGAGCTCATGACCCAACACTCCAGACTGTCTAATACTTATTTTGTACTGTACAGTATAGTGGTCCTTTATCATCAGGACTCAGAAACAACAACATGAAGAAAAAAATATTTCAAGTGCTTGGAGGATGGATCTATGCCACAGAAGTCAATGTAACATTCAAAAACCATCAGAAAAATTAATTTACCTTAAGTGTAGCTCCAGCTGTGAGTAGAGGAAGTGAATAAATGCCCTTCTTGCCACAATTTCTGCATGGCAGTCATTGACTGCAAGCCCTTGGTCATTAATGTATTCCCCATTTATACATTTGGTACCCGATGACAGCACTATAACCTGAGCTTGCCTGATGTCCAAACCTGTAAAAAGAGAAACAAAAAGGTTGTGAAATTGCCTGGAGGTGAGCATATCATAACTGTTAAAGTTCTCACAGCCCACATTTTGATGTGGCTGTAGAGACGGCCTAAATTGGATGCTTGTTGAGGTGTAGATATGGCCTTGGAATATTCAGGAATCTCACATTTCAGTGTTATTAGTGTAATAATGGCTCTGTTTCAGTCTTGCTGCTAATTCCAAGATTAAAGCTTGCCACGAAGTTTACTTGTTAAATCAATAACTACATCCTAGCAGTGCACATGCTGTAGAGAGGTAATAAAGATTTCCTGCAGTGCTGATAAAAAAGGCTAGGTTTTTATGAGCTGTTGAAGACATTTTCTGGTGGGAACACACACTCCCTGTAATGTTAGTTTTCATTGCTGTTGCACTAGAAGTGCTAAATAAAATGCAAGTAACACTTCTAGAGCTGCTCTTTAAAAATGTCAGAGAACAAACAGATCTGATTCTCAGTACAGTCTCCTTTTTGTTTTTCTGATAGCAGCTACATCATTGCCTTTTCTGCTATGGCCCCAGAGATGGAGCATCCCTTTTTGAGATTGGCTCCATCCACTGTCTTTCGAGAAGATGGTGAAAAAGAAGGAAGGGAAGGGAAGGGAAGGGAAGGGAAGGGAAGGGAAGGGAAGGGAAGGGAAGGGAAGGGAAGGGAAGGGAAGGGAAGGGAAGGGAAGGGAAGGGAAGGGAAGGGAAGGGAAGGGAAGGGAAGGGAAGGGAAGGGAAGGGAAGGGAAGGGAAGGGAAGGGAAGGGAAGGGAAGGGAAGGGAAGGGAAGGGAAGGGAAAAGCACGTGCCAGTCTTGGTGCAGTAAGGCACTTGCTAAGATTAAATCTGCATTTAGCAAAATGATCACAGAGTTCAGAAGGACAGGGGTTTCATTGAAAAAAGTGGTTCATTCAACCCTGCAGACAAACTGAAGTAAGAGCTAAGAATGAACTGAGCCCAAACTGAAATTACTTATTGAACAGTACATTTCAGAATGCATCTCTCTGAAAAAGAGAGAACAGAGGAGCAGCTCCCGGAGAAAAAGGATTTTTTTTTTTTTTTTTTTCTTTTCTGGCATATAGGTGTTTCCTACAACCATGACAAAGCAGTTTAAGAGAAGCAGACTGTGTTTGACAACGATACATGTGTATTGTGTTTAAGTATGCACATGTACAGCAGAGCAAGCCAAGCTTGGTTGTGCCCAGGTAGTGGCTCTGACATACCCGTGGTGATTGCTTATCTCTGGCTGCTGCTCCAAGGAGGAGAGAGCATACAGGACGTTCTGTGCTTCTGTTCAGCTATCTCACATAGATATACATAAGGTGACTCAGTGGAAACAGTGCCCATCTTTAGGCACGAATGAATCCATCAAAGTTTTCACCATAGGGTGAGTAGAAAAAATCTCACCATAGGCCAAATGCTTCTGGTTTTCACAGATTTTGCTTGAGGATAAATAAAAGCTCTGTACACACATTTGTTTTGTCTTTTTCCTATGATCTGATTTTAGATGTGAAAAAGCTTTTGGAGTTATTTTCTAAGGTCAGCAATCTGTATTTCTTATGATGAATTCTGTTGAGCAGAAGAAAGGGAACAAAAAAAATTGTAGAGACTTTTCAGGGTTGGGGCCATGTTCTCTCTTAAGATCCATGGGCTGGATCTGAGAAAACAGCAGAGCAGAGAAGGAAAGAATATTCTAAACATAAAAGGATGGTGTTTCTGGTAATGCATATACCAGGAAATGATTCCTAAATTATCTTACATCCCCACCAATATGATAGCTCTATCAGTAGCGCAAAAGGTTTGGTATTATCGTGACACTGTAGCACTGTGATACATATGGGGAAGGTATAAGTGGATTGAAAGTTCAGTTAAACACATCTGATCTTCTGGTCATGGCAGCTTCAGACAGAAGTCATTTTTGGTACTAGTGCAACAGTACACATCATGTACACCTGTGCCTGCAGTTTCATCTCTCATTACACTATGGTGTGGCCATAACAATGTACTTGGCTGCATTCAAATACAAAACCACAAAAAATACCCACAAAAGTTGTAGCTGGAAGATGTTAGCCTACATGGGAGAATGCAATAGAGAAATTAAATTATAAAGTGTTTATGTTTATACTGGTTGTATTACTAGATAAAACATTGAAGTGGCTAAAACATTGCGTTTATACAAAGAAACATATTTACACTCTTTACATCAGAATTACTTTGGTGTTTTAGGGGCACTGCCTTCATGAGAAAAGTAATAAGTTTAGATCAGATTGATGACAGTGTTCTTTTCATGGGCTAATCCCAAGCATTTCATGAGGCACTGTACATATTTATTTCATCAGTGATAAGACTCATGTTTTTATTTATTTATTTATTTAGAAATGTTCTCAGAGTCTTATTTTCCACTGTACAGTAGAAGCAAAACAACAAGAGGCAGTAGTTCAGAAACCCACAAACCCTACCTTTGCCTTCCTGAACCTGAAGAGATCCATTGATACTCCTCAGGGCAGTGAGAAATGCTGCTTCCTTCTTTTATCCCAACTTTCTGCTCCTTTCACTTTCTGAAGTGTGTCCTTCCTTTTCCCCTTTCACCCTGCACTGACTGTACCAGGCTCTACAGAGACAGAGTGAACTATCTACAGAAGCCACCTTGCTCTTCAGTGGGGCTACTTTACTCATTCCCTGTTTCCATACCATCCCAGTGATTTGTGTTATGAATTTTAATATTTCAAACACATTTTTTTCCATACACAATCTTTTTTTCTATCACGAGTGCATGAGGATTGACATTTTTGGTGTTTTCTGTGAGGTCTGGATTTGTTCACAAATGAAAAACAGCTAGATGAAGGCCCCCAGCACTTATTGATGAATGAGAATATGAATAATATGAATACCTCTGATGTTGTTTGCTATCATAATGTTTATCCACACAGTAATAGCAAAGTCTGCCCAGGATGTTAGTTTTTGGGTGAATTAGCTCCATATGTTGGCTTTCAATGACACAGAGCCCAGCAGGTAGTCAAGTGCGTACATTGCCTGGGGTGTCTGCCCGGCCTGGCAAGGTGCACATGTATCCACAACATCACTTTGATGTTGATGTTGCCCAGGGCTGGAGTCAACAGTTTCCAAGAATCTACAGAGCTGGCTTGAGTGTTAAACATTAAAAGTCTCCATGTATTTTTCATTTGCAATGACAGAAAATATAACCCGTGTTCTTCCATTCTCAGAAATGCCCAAGAGTTATGTTTCACTACGAAGGCACTCAAAAACACCATGTACATGACTTATGCATCAGCTCTGAAATATTTACACCTCACTGGGGAGCCAAATGGAGAAAGTGATCTGTGACCAATATACCACTGCTCAACACTACATGTGAGAGCACCCTGAATTGTGAGAAATGCATCCAACAGCCTGACAGCTTCCCAATGTGTTTGGGGGCATATATGTTAATAGGTTGTTCTCTCACATGCCTTACTTTGTATGTGCATAGATTTGGAGGTTTACCCCTGTGAAATGCCTGATACTGCTTTCAACAAATGTAGGGGGAATTTGTCTCTGAGAATGAGACATACGATGCTCAGCTGATGGTGAAATTTTAACAGTGACTGATCACATTGGCATTTTAGGCAGTATTTCCAGCTCTTAAGTCTACATGCACGCTTCAGTGATTCAGAATTAAAAAGATCCTCTACATGTTTGTCTATCTTAAAATATATAAAGTTATTACCAAATCTTTGTATTAATACTTCACAGAATCACAGAATCATGATATTGTAGGGGTTGGAAGAGATCTCTGGAAATCACCTAGTCCAACCCACCAGCAGCTCCCTACATCAGGTTGCACAGGTTAGGTGTCCAAGTGGGTTTTGAATATCTCCACAAGAGATTCCACAACCTCTCTGGGCAGCCTGTTCCAGAGCTCTGTGACCCTCAAAGTTTTTTTTTTTTTTTCATGTTCATAGTTAATTACTTCCTAATTGATATTGCCTGCAGAATACTTCACATTTCTCAAGTGATTTCTGTTTACTAGTATCAAGTTACCTCCTAAACACTGATTAATTTAACCTCTAACTTGTCAGACCTACACAGAATTCATCTTTAAGCTACGCTGAGGAAAGCATTGGGTTTGACAAAATCCTGGCTCTAACCTGGCACTATCATCCATATGCTACCCTCTCTGCTTTGGGGAATGCATCAGGATATAATCCTAGAGCAGGTTAACTCTCACCAAGACCTGCGTTCTTGTTGAGGGAAGCCAGCCTCAGATTAAAGACCCAGGAATCTCACTGTGTGCAGGTGATTTGACAAACAAGGAGAAATGGGCTACATTACTATGACCTTAACTCCTGACCCGTTGATTGTCAGAGTACATGAAGCATTTTCTTCCCTCACTGCCTGTGTGAAAGTAATGTTTGAGAAGACATTAGGCTAGAAGCAACTAGGTGAGAGATTTATAACATGCACCGGCATTAGGTTTCTATTATTTGCCTAAAGACTCTTAATAGCTTCCAATTTGAAGGGGAAATGGAGCAGGGGAAGGAAAATTGGGGAGCTGTGTCAGTGTGCAGGCCGGGGACTGGCTAACATTGCTTTCACAAGGAGAGTGGGAAGGGAATTTGCCACCTTTTCTTTTCCAAAATGGCACCAATTAATTAGTTGCATTATAGAACAAAAATATAGTCATAAATGCATCTGATGGCAGATCTCATCTAATGACCTGGTAAGGTAATCAGTCCTTCTGGTGCTCTCAAGGTCAGGTACGCTGTGTCCCTTCTCACAGCCAAGGGGGACCTCAAGCCCACTCATACACATCTTTTTGTGTCAATGATACTCCAGGCCTTCACACTGCAGCTAAGCAGCTGAAAAGCAACTTGGTTTTACCACAGGCCCCCAGTGGTGGGATTCATTTCAGCTATCTGGAATAACTAGAGTTTAGATGTCTGTACCTGAGCTAATTGCAGTAAACTCTCTTTACAGTCAATGGAGAAAAACTTTCCTGGGAGGTGATTCATCTGGCCTATTTTAGATAGTCTGTGTTATGCCTCAGTAATGCCACTTTTTCATTGCAAACTCTGAAGATCTGTAACCATCCAGCAGTAGCACAGTTTTATATACTGTAGACAGCTGCTTGTGGTAAGATTTCTCTTACATACATTCATTCATGAATCAAAACTTCCCAAATCATGGAAGGGTCAGCAATATAAAATCTGTGCCTTTTAATTTTTATTTATTTTTTAAATTTCATAAAACCATAGCATTGTTTGAGTTGGAAGGGACTCTTAAAGGTCATCTAGTTCAACTCAATGAACAAGGACACCAGCAGATCAATCAGGTTGCTCAGAGCCCTGGCTAGCCTGACCTTAAATGTCTCCATAGACGGAGCAATCTCTGCCAGTGTCTCACCACTCATTGTAAAAAAATTTACCTTATATCCAAACTAAATCTCCTCTCTTTTACTTTGAAATCATTTCCCCTTGTGATGTCACCTCCTTTAGCAGGCTAAAGAATCGGTTCCCTTCCTCCTTATGGCCCCCCTTTAGATACTGAAATGCTGCTATCATGTCCCCCTGAATCTTTCTCTTCTACAGGCTGGACAGCCCCAGCTCATCCTGTCCTCATGCAGAGATGTTCCATCCCTTGGATCATTTCTGTGGCCCTCTTCTGAATGTGCTCCAAGAGGTCTATGTCTCTTCTGTACTGAGGACTCCAAATCTGGATGCAATACTCCAGGTTAGGTCTCACAGCAGAGTTGACCTACTGGCCATGCTTCTTTTGATGCAGCCCAGGAAATGGTTGGCTTTCTACACTGCAAAGGCATTCTGCTGGCTCATGGTCCAGAAATCCACCAGTACCCCCAAGTCCTTCTCAGCAGGGCTGTGCTCAATCCTTACATCCCCCAGCTTGTACTGACAGTGAGGGTTGCATGACCATAGTGCAAGACCTTGCACTTTGGATTTATTGAACCTGATGAGGTTATCCTGGGCTCACTGCTCAAGCCTGTCTATGTCTCCCTGGATGGCATACCACACAGTGTGCCATTAAGAATGCCAACCATACCACACAGCTTGGTGTAATCCGCAAGTTTGCTGAGGTAAATTTTCATTTTCTTTTCCCTACAATAATTGATAACATATATATTTTATATTAATGTCAATATATTCATAGATTGTCATATTGCCCTGAGCTGGGCTACTACACAAGTAAAGCAAACAATAATGTCTTTCACACGTGATCTTTCAGAATATCAGTCTTGCAGTCACAGAGTTTGAACAGAGTGGTTCAGAAAGATACTGACAGAAGAGACTGTAAGCAAGGAAAGTATGTAGATTTACTCAGCAAATAAGGTCGATATGGAAAACTGGATGACATGTTATGGACTACATTTACGAGCTCAGCCATGGTCATAAAAGCAAACTGTCTGCACCCATCTGTTTCCAGAAACAGCTCTACCAATAAAATCAGAAGCAGGGTTTTGGCTGGTCTAATTGATGTTTCAGCTGACTTTAATAGAATTACTCTCACTTCTAGTGTGCTGTGATCATTAAGAACTTCCATAATACAGAATTCATAGCCCTGCATATTTATGTGTTGGGAAAGGAAAGTCAAAATCAGTAGGTAATTGCAAGAGATGTTGACTGCTACCTGCAATCAGAAAACAGCATTTGGTGACACAAAACTTGAATCGCACCTGCCGTATGTTGGAGAACTTACTTCTGTGAAAATCAGAGGGCTTAACTCACATTGAACAGAATGGAATTTGTAACTGCTAATGCCAGCATACAACTGGGATCACACTTTCGCTTCCCAGCATCTGGCACAACACGGAGAGAAACATCAGTCAGTGTGCACGTATCAATTTCGTTGAATGTCTGAGACCCAGATAGTGGTAATGAAATCTATCTTCTGTTTCAACATGACACAGTAAAGACAACTTACTGCCTTGAATGTATTCATTTTAAATTGGAAAAAAAAAAAAAAAATCAGAAAAATCAGGTGTGATTAATTAAAAAAAAAAACCTTCACCTCTTTTACTAGGTTGGAGACAACTGACACTAAATACTGTGCAGTGAAAAGGAAATCCAGAAATAATGATGGTGTAACATCAGCTTTTGTGAATAATTCATGGGGTACAATTTCATGTTATTTTAAATGGTGCAGTTTCTCTCTTTGATAAGCAATAATTTTATGTTCTTTCTTTACCTTTTTTAACAAGTCAGTCAAAAGGATTGTCTATTGTTATCTGCAAAATAGTGTATTTGGAATAATTTTCGAGGCAGCTTAATAGAGCTCTGATCACAGTGGAGTTTTTTTTTTTTAATCCCTTCTACTCATAGCTGAATAAGTTCAAGTTTACATTTCAGGTTTGTTTAGGGAAGGAAAATTTTTTGATGCTACACAGTTCTGACAAATCCTACATTATTTTCTGCTATCTCCTTCCATAGCAACTCTACCATATCCACAGAATGGTTTCAATTTTGTGATAGGAGATAGTCAAGATATGAAAAGGCAGTGGCATAGGAAAACTGCTCCTAGGAACATGACAGTGGTGCATGACCACTCCAGGACAGGCTCCTCAGCACCACCAGGCTGCAGACTGGGGCCACATGCAAAATGCTTCTGCAAAAGTGGCAAAGAACTCTTCTCCCTGTGCCATCACAAACTGTTCCCTGGAAGTTTTCAAGAATCATACAGATGTGACACTGAGGGACATGGTTGAGTGGGCATAGTGGTGGTGGATTGATGGCTGGACCAGATAAAATTAGTGGTCTTTTCCAACCCTAATGGGCCAGTGACTCTGTGAAAACACCAGGAAAAGCACAGTGTTCTGAAAAGGAGCTGAAATATTTGCCCTCTTCAGTTGTGCTTGCTTAGCGGTCAGTCTATAACTAGCAATGAAGGATGTCATCACCCATGTCCATCAGTCTGGGCTACTTCAAGCTGCTGGTGGGTAATCTTACTGAGGTCTGATGTCTGCAGGGATCCTCATGCTTCTTAGTCAGAGAGCAGGGGCAACCCTCTCTGCCACTGGAAGCCAGGCCCATGGTTTTGTATGAAAATGGCAACTGCTTTCACAGTTGGGAATTCCCAGCTTTCCTGTACTACCAGGCACTGCTTTGTGACCAAAGTCCAGGTCCAGTTTCACCAGAAGAAAAATTCTTTTTTGACACAGGGTGGCTTTGAAAAGCTCAATCAGATCTCTAGGTCCCTGTCAAAGAGCTGTTGCTCCTAATTCATTTGCAAGATGCTCCTATGCAGGTCTTTTCAGCAAGACTCCTTTCCAGTCCTGAAAAGAGTCCAGGTTGAGGTGAATCAGAAAACAGGGATAACTGCAGAAAGCTGTGGAAAAGAGCGACCTAGACAGAATGAGTGCAAATATTAAATGTGAAAGCCTTTTCTAGGCAATGCCTGTGAAAGTGGTCTAAATGCCTACAAATATCTGACAGGAACAAGGAGAAAGTTGGGCACCAAATGCACAGTTTAGGGCAGTGTGACTGAGGACCTTGGATGAAATTGAAGAAAATAAAAACCAGCCCAAATAACTGGCAAGAATGATTAACAATGAGGTCTATTAGACTAGAATGCTTTCCCAAGGTAGTGTTGAAAGCCATGTTGGTAATTGATTCATTTAAATCTAGATCAGAAAAATGCACTCAGGAATGCACTACAGGGAAACATCTTGTACTTGCAGGGAAATGGACTGGTCTCTCCCAGTTCTCATTTCCACGGTCCATTTCTCTCCTTTCCTTAGTAGACAGAAAGTAGAAAATCCCATCAGCTCTGATTCTATAAAGAATGGAATGAGATGGTGCTATTCTTGAAAGCCCCAGTGTGTTCCCTTCCCTTCCCTTCCCTTCCCTTCCCTTCCCTTCCCTTCCCTTCCCTTCCCTTCCCTTCCCTTCCCTTCCCTTCCCTTCCCTTCCCTTCCCTTCCCTTCCCTTCCCTTCCCTTCCCTTCCCTTCCCTTCCCTTCCCTTCCCTTCCCTTCCCTTCCCTTCCCTTCCCTTCCCTTCCCTTCCCTTCCCTTCCCTTCCCTTCCCTTCCCTTCCCTTCCTTTCCCTTCCCCTTTCTCTCTATAGGGTTTGGAAATCTGGAGGAGAGGTAGGGAGAAGAGGGACAGTCAGTGCAGACCTCCACATGCCTCACTTCATATCAAGTCCAGGAGGACTAAACTAACAGTGGCAGAAACAATGTTATTTGAGGGTTCTTTCAGGTGAGCGCGAACCCTAGTTCTCTTCAGGAACAGAGCTCTGTAGCAGCTTACAGATAACTTCTAATTTTAAAACAAGAGTGAACTGCACTTTCCTTGCCAGGTTCTGCATACGGATATATCTGTTTCTCTAATAAATGCTGTGCCACTGATATCTAAGTATTAAGTAAAGTGACAGACTTCTGTTATAGTGATGTCCTTAATTACAGTGAGAAAGGATGAAATCCTGAATGTGTATTTTGGCAGGTAAGTGTAGAAGAAACTTATTCTCAAATATTTCTTCTTAAGTATACTTCCATTTTGAAAATCTCCCTATCTTTTTTACTGGATCACAGAGAAATCCAGTCATTTATGTCCCTAAGCTTTTATTCACTGAAGAAATGTCAGTCTTTTAGATCAGATGCATTGCTTTTTTTGGGACTGGATGATGTCCAGCCTGGCTTTCCAGTATGAAAATCTGATCTTCCCAACTCCTTGCTCCTTACATGTAGGGACAGGAACAGAATGTCTACTTTCCATTTTCATGTTTTATGTTAATTAGCATCACCTAGTGGCCAGTGCAGCAATGTGTAACTCAAAAACAGAACTCCGCCTACATCCGGGTTTGGAGAGGCCTCAGTTGCTATTTTGTTCAGAAATACTGTTTAAACAAGAAGAACCCAAAGGTCTGGAAACAGCCAGTGGTTTGGGATGAAAGGATCAAAGTCTGTGAAGAACCATCTGCTCTGAAATGGAAACCAAAGCAACCAGTGGGCACAGCAGGGTTGGAGATGTCTGCCTCAGGAATATTTCAGATGCCTACAGCTTATGCAACAAGTGGAACACTGGGGATCAATTGTCTCCTCAGGTTGGGTCATTCTACTATGGGAGTTCCTAAACCTGCAGAGAGAAGAGAGCATTCTCTCATGTTCTTGTTGGATCTCTACTACCAAACAGCTAGGAGGACAGATTTAGGTTAGGTAGTAGCAGCAAGGAAAAACTGGAGTGCTCACCTTGAAAAGGGAAGCCCTGGTTCTGTGCTCGTGCATGCATTTTTCTATTTTCTGTTTAATATGAAATATATAACAAGGGTTGGAGAGATGACCTTAAGCCTGTTTTTTTTTTTTCCAACTCTGCGAGGGAAGTAGGCTGCACAGTCACATCTTATATTTTCTGTCTCTAAGACAATATCTCTTGAGCTATTTTCTGTTCCTTAGCACCAATTTATCAAAAGAAATGGAGAAATCCCCTGTACCACTCTTGTGAGGGGAGTATGCTTGCTTGCAGCAGTGTGCTTAAGCCCGTGTTTTGAAAGAAGTGGTGAACCTGGCGGAATCACAGTTTGAACCTCAGACTATCCTTTGCGCTGGAATTTGGAAATCTAAATCTATTAGGTCACAGAAATCCCAGTATGGCCATTCTAAACCCATATCATACAGTGTAGGAATGGAATTGCAACTGTTATACATGGATATTTTAATTGAACTCAAAGTTACTTAGAGAGATTCTGAAGATTATTTCTTTAAGGCTTTTAGCAACGGAAAAACAGTTTTCTGAGAAACACAATGACATGTATTGTTTCTAACTAGATAGATATTGTTTTAAAATGATTCAGGGAAACCCAGCATCTTGTGGTGATGTGTCAGCTTGGGCACATGTAAGCAGTGAATAACATTTCTAAGAATGACAGATGAATTTGGGCCACCTCCTTAAGAGCATCAGGAAAAAGAAGCTGAAGAGACCTCATGAGGTTTTCAAAAACATGTCAGCAGTTTGGGCACCCAATTTCCATTTTAGGAATCTAAGTCTCACTGAAAACCCACATCTCAGGGGAACACAGGCGCTTAGTATCCATTTAACGATACTGTGCAAATAGGTCTGGAAAGCCTGAGTTCCTCCTGTGAATGTCTTCCTGAGGGGATTTGCCATGCTGTAAGTTATTCAGCTCCTCTAACTGGTTTTTTGGCTACTTGAATTCAATCTGGAATGGAGCAGATCGATTCTCCACACAGGGCCTGAAATTTCTACTGTATTTTACTAGTTTCCAACTTCCTACTTAAGCTGAAGAAGAGAAGCCAATTGGACATCAATATTCTTGATTGTTGTTAGATGTCAGGCTTTATGAATGTTAATGTACTGTAAAGATCCATGGAGACATATTGTCATCTTTTTTTTTTTTTCTGTTATTCCACTTAGCAATTATTAAGATCTGTTCCATGAGGTATAGATGATAATTTACCATCTTTTATCACAGCATGAAATTGCTATTTAGGGCTCTTTTGTCCAGTTCATCTTTATTTCATACAAAATAACTGAAAAGACCTCCTAGATCGCTTTTAACATCAAAATGATTGTCAGACTAAAAAAAAAAAAAAAAAAGAGATAAAATTGAAATGAGAAATCAACTTATAACCTTTTTCTATGAATGCTGTGCTCCTGTGAAAAGGACTGAACTTTCTTAATGCTTCATTTTTAACAGAAGGCATGACAAAAGGTTCCTATTGGTATTTAAACTGCTAAGATTTGTCGAACACAAATGGGAAAATAGTGTTTAAATAGCAGGCTCATTTTGCCTGTAGTAATTATGGGAGGGTTCTGTAGCAAAAAGGACCTCAGCAATCAGCATCTTGGCAATGAGCAGCAAGTATTCTTTACTGAGTTCATTGATTTCATGTAGAACACAAATGTATGCTCATATTTGATCAAAGCTGGCAAAGACAAACTCTGTCAATGATGTGGATAAACACTGTGAATGACACCTGCATTTAGATCGCAGCACTCAGCATGAAAGATGAAATATGTCTCGCTCTATGGCCAGTCATCAATATTTCTCAACACCCTTTCTTCCTTCCTCTTGGTCTGCTGTCTTTGTCTTTTTGTCCTGCAGGGTTGCCAGCTTCAAAATATAAAAGCCACTCCCCGGCAATATTGAAGAAAGGGCTGGTATGAACATTTGGAGCACAGGCTTTGTTCTGAGAACCTCAGATCCCATCAGAACTGAATAATTCTATGATTCTATGACCATAAGGCTACATCTAAAATGTATGACCATAAAGATACATCTAAAAAGTTGAATTAGGGAATTTGTGAGAATATCTTAAAGATATGTCTGCTTAGCAGCAACCAGAAAATCTGAATATGAGACAGAAAGCCAAGTCTGAGGATTTAGTCTGATGCACAGTCTGAGTCTTTCAGCCAAAAAGTGTTACAATCAGTGAAGCTTGTTTTTTATTTAGTATCATGTTTCAATCAGTATATTACATCAGACAACATCACATCAACCAGTGTGATAGTTTGCTCTTGCCTAGGCAGAGTTTTTGAAAGAATATCTTGGTATCTACTAATCAAATTAATTTTTTCACAAGAGGTATTGATATTTTAAGTTTCCTCACAATTCAGAGCAAAGGATATGTAAATACATTGAACTGCAGTGTTTTGCTGACTAGAATTTGTTACTTTGGAACATTCACAGTCAGTCAATAACATCATTTTCTACAATTCCCCCTCCCCCCCTCCACTTTGGAATTTGCCCTGGATGCCACGGCATAAGTCAATTAGAGAGACCAAATGTATCTCTGCGGTTTCCCTGGGAACTGAAATGGCAAAAAAAAGCCCAAAAAAGTCAGAGTTCAGGAAAAGAAAACCAATCTAGCACAATCCTGTCTTGTCTGTAGAGATTTTGTATTATCTCAACAGTAGTTACCACAGAATCACATTTTACTTTTTACCAGCTTTGTCTGAAAACCCTACAAGCACAGATAAATCCATCTCTAGTTGAGATTATGTTGAAGAGAAATGAAGGCTTTTTATTTTTATTTTTATTTTTGAAAGAGTTGTGTATAATAGCAAACACAATTAGACATTACCAGATTTGTTTTCATTGACATCATTAGTACACTGTGTTAAGAGATCTAAGTTTTCTGCCAGAAAAAAAGGATGAGAAATCTGTACAGATTTGATTCTGTGATGGGAAAAGCCTGTCTGTGTCATATTTGATCAGACTGTCAAGTTTCTTGCTCCCTTTGGGGATGGAGAAAAGACCACAGAGCTACAAGTTTAGTACAGAAAATGACACAATTGTTGAATTATTTGTCATGCCATGTCTGGCAGACATTCTTAAGTTGGAAGTAACTCAGATCTTCCTGGAAAAGGTGCCAAGATATGGCTGTTCTTAGCTTTGCATCTTCTGTGAATCACATTATATCTGTGAATCTACTTCTTAGGTTCCAGAAGACTAGTAAGGTCTTGATGAACTGGGTGGTTGACAGGTTGGGGGAATTCACAAAAGAAAATTCGGAGTTGAAACATAAGCCTTGAGAACGATGGTTTATGAAGAGAAGTACAATGATGCTAAGGAGAATATGAAATGTGAATGTGTAAAAACTCACCAAAGGCATGGGACTCATAAAAACATAATGGGAGGACTCTTTCACTCTTCCCCAAAGACAAGGCACAGGCAGCTGGGCAGCATTCTGGCAGGGTTCTGAACAAGCTCTTTCCTTTCTCTAGCACTGTACCTTCTCTGCAGCTACAATTTTAAAGCTATGACCTCTTCTTCCATATGATAGTGAGGTTTTGAACTGTCCCTCCTATGTCTGCTTCTTCAGTGACAGAGCACTGAGTCGACATTGGCTCCATTATATTTGTTTTTAAGCTGATCCAGGCCCAGGTCTAAAGGATGCTGGAGCTCTACCTTGGCAACTTAGGGATGAGGTGTAAGTCTTACAGACAAATACACATTGAGTGTAGGAAAGCTGAGCAGGGACACTGAGATTAGGACATCTGCCCCTCAAAAAATTGTTAAAGAAACAATTCTTGCCTCCTGTAACTTAGGTTACTCTAAAAGATTAACCTTTTTTTCTTTGTGGTCTTCCTGCTTGGAAAGAGCTCCTTGAAATAAATGATGAGCTCCTCTTGGTCCTGAATATGCCTACTGAGGTTCTTAGGTCTCCCATACCATGTCTTTTGTTTGTACAATCATAGGATTATAGAATCACAGAATATCCTGAATCAAAAAGAGGGAGTCAAAAATTTCAGTGAATCTAATTCATAGTTCTTCATAGGATCACCTAAAAATTAAATGATGTTCTTTTTAAAACACTGCATCTATGCAGCACTTCAGAAATTGTAGTCCCATCCATATCTGTCAATGAAAATAGATGAACCATAATGATATTTTATTTATCCTGAAAACAACACATTTTGGACCAGAGGTAGAAAATACTTCTAGGTCAACTCTTCTATGTCTAACCACTGGATTTCATTGTTAACTCTTATCACATCAGAAAGAAAAATAAGTTACTCTGCACAGAATTTGTAGCAGTATCTAGGCTTTGTGTCTGGAGAAGACCCAGCAGATAATCCTGTCTCTATCCTGCTGCCTCGCAATATTCACAGATGTTCCTGTTGAGTCAAGCTTATGTAATTGTTGAAAAGAACCAGAAAGACAAGCCTGGATGAATTATACATGCCCTTCCCCTGTGAGCTTATCCCTTCATTTCTAAACTCAATCCAGCACTCCATGTGTCTGAATGAAAATGAAGTTTATGGCAGTCTCTCTACTGCTGGCAGCCTCATAAATACTGAGGTGCCTGCACTGAAGAAAGCTCGCAAAGGAGGGAAGGCCATTTATGCAACAGTTTCATCAATGAATTAAGAATTTCTGTATGTGTCCTTCAGTAAAGTGTGAATGTCACATTCTGACCCTGTTGATTAGTACTTCTTGCAGTCAGAGAAGTGCAGAATTAAAACTGTGCATGCTTTGGGTTTCTTTTCTTTGGAAAGGAACCAGGCTGAGATTTGCTTTTACTGTCAGTCTGAGACAAAGTTTATGGTGGCCTTGTACAAACAGAACTCAAATTTTCCAAATCTTAAAAAACAACAACACAACAACAACAAAGACAGTTAATAAATAATACAGCCTTGTTATTGATAACTACCAAAGCCCCATCTATTAGAAAATGCAAAATCAGACAGTTCTGCATTTTGTCCTGTAAACACAGAAATGTAGGGACATATTTATGAATAAATCTTTACCTCTGTTGCCAATATTTTTTGTGTGAACCTACTTGAGCTGTAAATATTTAATGCTTCTTTCTCTGCATTACTATTTATTGTTCTGCGTGGGAGCAAAGGCATCCTTCAATACTGTGGACTAGGTAAATAATGTATTACTTAGTCATGAAAAATGCCAAGGAAAATAAATGAGAGGATAGGATATCTTACCTTTGGTCATCACAATTCCTGCAAGAGTTTTGTGGCGTGCATGTATGGAAGTGAAATTGTCTGTCAGCTCCTGGAACTTCTGTGTAACCATTTGGTACACGGAGTCCGCAAAGTCCTGAAAGACACAGTCAGAAAGAATTCTTTCACTTTCTTTGATTGAAGCAGCTGGGCGTTTCTGCAGATTAATAACCTGCTGTCAACTGCTGAGAAGTTCCTTTTAGGATTAGACACCACCTACCTGAGCAGAGATGAAAGGAGCATCTCTTTTGACTGCCCTCATCCCCCTCAGATTCGGCTGGTGTGGGGTTCAAAAGCCAAAGGAACTGACTTAAAAATAAGACCTGTATTGACTAAGATTAGTGGTAAAGGGACTTTTCTTGAGCCTCCTAGCTGTTGGTGGAAGATCAGTTCACAGAATATGTGTTGGTCCTACATGACATGAAGAGGCGAACATCTTTCCCACAAAACCACGTGGATGTGGGTTAGATGTCACCAATGTCAAAGGTTTACTGTTTCTCAGGATTTTTAATGTCAATGAATACTGAGGAAGGAAAAATTTCTTTAGGCCACTGAGGCCTAAGAGTTGAGCTGAAGACTGGGTTACAGGTAAGGCGTCAAAAGACTGCAGTCAAGGTGAGTTTTGATGATGAGCTTCTAGTGAGGTAGAAGCTAGTTGCTGAAGTCAAACAGGGTAAAAAGTCTAAGTGAATTCTGTAGACTGCATGCAAATACAAACCTAAAACATCTGAGGTGCTCCTGAGAACACTACTGCTTGAACTGTTTCCCTACAGAAACATTTAGTACCTTTTAATTCACTTAATCTGTGCACTTTGGTTGGCAGAGTCTTTCAAGCATACATTAGAGATAAGTCAGAGGAATGCTGTTCGTGAGAGTGAGTTATCCTCAAAATGCTTTGCCAGTCTGAGCATAAAAAAGTAAGATACAAAGGATTTTTAATTTGAGCTGTCTGATCTTTCAAGTAAAACCAAGCTGTACCTACAAATCCTTCTGAGACCAGCTCCTGGAGACCAGAGATTACTCTGGGGTGCTGGATGGAGACCTTCTGTTGCCTCTTTGGACCCAAGTGAGCATGCCTTTGTTAGGAAAGGTGTCTTGACCAAGCAACAGTTCCTGTTATTCTTCTGGTGTTGGGCTAAGCTCACCTGGGATGATGTCCTGGTAATAACAGATCCTCTTATAGGTGGGCTCATGGCACAGGGATAGGACACTGAGGGTGATATTCAGCCTCCCTTACCCTGAAAGCTCCATGGTCATGCAGAAGTAAGGAAACATATCTAAGAAGATCCATTTATTTTTACTTCTAAAACTGCTAATAAGTATGAAAACATGTTGGTGAAAACATAGTATTTTAACTGGGAGAAAATACAACTGTTTTTCAGAGGAAAGCAGATTCTAATTCACCAATATTGTGGTAATACTTGAGCCACTGAGAGCCTCTACAGGCTGCGCACCATATGTTTCTACAGTTTGTTGATGAAAGTCAGCTTAATTTTTAAATATTATTACAGAAAATACATTAAAAAATTGAACTAAATAAAACACAACAATTAGACAAACTCCTTTTCATAAAACCTGGAATATTTTTTTCCATGGAAAATCCTTAAAAATGATTGCAACTTGACCAAGTACATAAAGATAGAATTCCTATTCCTTTGACATGACAATTTTTCGTTGTTTTGCTAAGTGCAGATTTCCAAGGTGTTGCTCTTGGAAACAGCCATTTACCCACAAGAAGGAAGACAGTTTAATATAACATGGAGTAAATTGTGCTGGCTTGTTGTAAAAGATGGAAAGAGGCATTTAAACTCATCTGTGAGATACATGCAAAATTCTGCACTAGAATTAGATGAAAACTAAGAAAAATTATCAAGACAGTTTGACAGTTTCTAAATGGAATTTCACTTTGACTGCATTTAAACCTCTTCTAATCTAATTGTCCACAACCACCATGTGAGCAAGGTATTGCTCATACAGTGCTTCTGAAGGATGAATTTTGGGTCAATTCTCATTTGTCAAGCATCAAGGCGCCCTTGTGATATAAATGCAATTATAGCTGCTTTACAGATGAATGAATGAAGGCATTAAAAGGGTGAGGGACTGGTCCAAGGGAATAGCATGGAGCAGGGCAGAGCCAGGTGTTCTGATTTACCGATGTTTTGGCTATGTGCTCAGCACTGGAACGCTGCCTGTCTTTCATAATATGAAAGTTTGTTTCTAACTTGTTTTCCCTACTGGAGAGTGACTTCATCCATAACGGAAAACTGAAGCGTATTTGCAGTACAGATATAGCTGGGTCCCATATGGTGGACTGAAAATCTGATCAGCTTTATTTAGACTAGGAGGAAAGAGGGGGAAAAAAGAGTATCACAATAAAACTATCTGTACCATCATTTTAAACAAGCATCAAATCACAGATTTCATCTGCTTCAGTACTGCAGTTCAATTCACGCCTGCACTTCTAGAGTACCCTCCAAATCTGCATCCCAGGGCATTTTGCACTCATTAAGAGTTAATTAGCTTAGAGGCACATGCAATTCCTAAAAGAATCATTTTAAAAATGCTAAGTAGAACAAATAACTTTTAACTTTGAATTTAGAAATCCCTACTGTCAGAGCTTTCCTTACTTCATTTGGCAGTAGATTCCAAAGCCAGAAAGCTCACTAAAGGCAAAATAACAACATGACTTCAGATAACATTTAGGGACAATAAGGAATTCAGCATTTACTGATCTCAAGGAGAGACCTGGGACATTAAAGAGTAGCAAATCCACAAAATGTGGAGCTTCTCAGCTAAAATAAATCAGGCAGATATTTTCTGTCTTGAATACATTGCCTGAAAGGATGCCAGTGAAATCAGTAGAAGCAATGGAGTAACACACATGAATAAATGGAGGATACAGGAAAACCAAACAGAACCATGGTGTCTAGTCCAAGAAGTCTTTTAAGTGCAATCAAACTGCTTTATCTTTGGTTATTCCAAAGTACAGTGGAAAGGAAGAAAAGGAACAGTCTATTTTTGAGAAAAATAAGATGTCAAGAGACGAGGGACTCAGCCTTGTAAGGGGTTTTGTACCCCATAGACTGATGCATGCAGTGCAGTTCAAGTGCAGGGTTCTGAATAATTCAGCCCTGAAAGCAGGCCCAGTGGCAGGGCGTGGTTTTGGGTTGGTTTATTGACACTGATGAGTTACGATCTGTAGCATGCTGCCTTTCCCTCCAACACAACTTGTGCCAGCCACAATCACTGAAACCATCAGCAGGATTTCTGCCTATTTAATCTTTAGGCTGGCTTTCAGTGTTTGTACAGAAACAAAACAGATAGAAATCTATATAATGCATACAAGGCAGATATAGTGGAGGCAAGTGTTCACACATTTACCCCTGATTATAACCTGAGATTTTGTTTCAGAGATTTTTTTGCTTTGCTATTAAACAACAATCCAGTTACTAAAAGGTACACAAGGTTATCTTTCTTGATGGGATATAAACCAGAAAAATCCCACTATTAATGGCCATTGTGAACCTGGTTGGACTTTTGGGATATACACTAAAGTATGTCATATGCCATCAGCAATAACTTACAACCCCTGCACAAAAGAAACCAGTCTTGTTACTCTCCATTAGCAAAAAAGTCTCAGAGAGAAGTTGCATTTGGTGATACCATAGTTCTTACTGCCAGATATGAGTGAGAATAAGAGTCTCCATCTGGAGTAAATACAAGAGCCAAATACATCTTGGCAGCTTCAGAACAACTACCAAGTTGATAGCAGAAAAAGGGAAAATTTTAGAATATGGAGAGAAAAAAAAAGTCAAAACATTCCTTGTGAAAAAGAAACACGTGATGACAGAGTAATAACAGCTGTGGGTAGGGAAGGAGAAACTAAAATGATGTGGACAGTCAGAACTCTGACCTAAGAGCTCCAAAGCCCCACTGCAGGCAGTAGAAGTGTGCCTGCCTCAGAGATATTCCTTCAGGGTCATCCCTCAAAGAGATGAGTTCACATGGCTGGGCAGGATGAGCTTGGCCATGACAACTCTGGGCATGTGCATGGGTACCTAACGTGTTGGGAGTAAAAAATGCAGCACTACAAAAGGACTGACCTTCTAAATGACACGCTTCTTTCAAATACCCCACTTTGGTTTGTTTGCTCAAAAATCTTGGCTTTTATAGATCCTCCCTTAGATTTTTTTTTTCTGTACAAGCAATATTTGTCTCAAAAGCAATGTCTTTGAGATCAAATCTTTAATCTTTCTTACTAATACATTGAAGGACAGCAGTAAGGCAAAGAAGATTGCTGGACCCACATCGAGACCCAAATCTTAGTTGTACTCAAGTCATGTACATTGCCTAAAAGCCTACTGTCAGCAGTGAAATCATCAGGACTCTGTTCAGATACCTGGCAGAAAAAAAAAGTAGACAATACTAAAACTTCCATTGTGAAGGAGGACTGGGATATACTACAATATTTAACGGGCTATATTTTATTGTCTAAAGTAGGCTGGAGAAATGAAAAATAGATGTCATTACTACTAAAACAGCACTGTATTGTCTGAAGTATTCATCTCCTCTTGATTACCGTATCAAATTAATGGTCTTATTCACAAGGGAAAATCAAATTTTAGATCTTTCCATTACAGAATCAAAAACTTTCAGTCATTTTTCAACACTAATATTTCAAATAGCATAAATAATTAAATGTGTTCAAGTTTGCAATGGCAGTCTTCAGGGTAAAACTGACATTCAACTGGAGTAGTAAGGATATTAAAATCAATAGATTATGAAGGAGAAAGCCTTTAGTAAACATTTGCTATTGAAATCCTGTCTTAGGGCTTATAGGGTTGTAATATCATAAAGGTTAGATATGCATATGGATGGGCAGAAGTATTCCACTATACAGATATCACCAAGGACGCCGTTTTTCCTGTCTCCCAAGTACTTTATTTTCTAGGATATTACTGACATTTGGGGGTAAATGTTGAATACAATGAATGCAGATCGGGTTGAATTAAATCACAACTTCCTTCACCGATAAAAGGATATTCATACTTTTTTTTTTTTTTTTTTTTTCCTGCTCAAGTGAGAAACATGCACTATTTGACAGTGTAAGTTTGTATTTTTCCTCTGGAGTACTCTCACTACCTAAATGGGAAGGGAAGAAAACAGTACAGTGAATATCAATCCTGAATTGCTGGTTCTAGTCAGGTTGTACAGCAAATTGCTACACAACACACTCCTTCCCAGGCTTGTAAACAAGTTTGCTGTAGCTAGTTGGAGATTCATTGCTAAGTGATTGCACCCTAGAGCCAGTGAATTAGTTAGGGTCTTCCCAGGCACTACATCATCTTCAAGATGCAGCCTTGAGAAGAGAAATGGCAGAAGGTCATGGGCTGCCCTCTACCATCTATCTTGTGGCATCAATTTAACTTCTGTCGCCAGGAGTTCCCTTGGTGCAGTAAGGGCTGAGCACAGACCTAGAAGACAGAACAGACAGGGAAGGCCATGGAAAGAAGGAAGGCAGCCACTCGGAGGCTGAGTTCATTCTTGCCTTTCTTCCCAGCAGCTTCAGTGCAAGTCCCTTGCTTTAACATGAATACCACTTCTTCAGAGCTAAAAGCGTTTGACTTTTATCCACTTCACAAGAGAGGCAAATGTCATTGACAGTAATGAGAACCTCCAAACAGAGTCACGCAAATACTTCTCTAGCTGGTCTGGGGACTGCAAGCACAGCCCTCATAACAGCCTTCCTTCAGCATGCACAGGCTTTTACAGAGTACTACTCAGAGAACAAAGCATTTCCAGGGAATTCATCGTGGTGTTTTTTTTGTTGTTGTTGTTGTTTTGTTTTGTTTTGCTTAAGATGTGCAGTAATTATTTTTCTCCAATCATAACTCCTACAATATTGATCATTACATCTCATTTTGGCTTATCCTTCAGGGCCAGCATATGTGGGCTTTGTTTTATCCTAGGTGGACATAATTTTATTGTATGGCAGGTTTTCATTTCATCTGGACATGCTCATATATCTTGTGTACATCTTGACTTAGAGAGTTCTCCTCATTCACGACTCTCAGAGGGGACAGTGCTTGTGCTTCACAGGCAGCAGCTGAGAACACGTCCCCACATGGAGCTTCTAATGAAAACTCCACTAACAACGCATTTCTGATGCTGAATATCCTCATCATTTTCTTATCAAGATTGATGGGGAAGATCAACTGCTTCAATTGTTTCAGTCAAAAGAATCACTTTCAGCAACTCCCTCCAATTGCTCATAATCCTATTACAAATGTTTTAGCTACATATGATGCTGAGCTATCATAATAAACCCCTCATTTCTGTAATCACCAAATGCTCTGAATTTGCTCTGCATTTTTAAAGGCTTGGCTGACCTCATCTGCCTTGGATGTCTTGTCCGGACTGTGCAAGGGACTCGTGGGCTCAGAGCCATCAATTGCTGGCTGCTTGTCTCTCCTCCTCTCACCCCGGCTGGAGGCTGATTGCTCTGCTAATTTCCCAAGCCCCACAGAATACATTTGCCTCTACACCATTATTTATATCATTAGTGATCATTTACTAAATTTCATTGCTGTGCTGGTTGCTGTGTGAAGCAGTGTCTGCCTGTGTGGCAGATGAAAAAATGACAAAATGCACTGAAAGAGCCCAGAATAGAAAATTCCTTCTTGTACCATTTGGCTTTTGGGTTTCCCATTAACCCTATGTCTGTATGAAAATAATAGACATACTGCTCACTAGGTCTGAGAGGATACGGCACGACAGAGAAATTAAGATGGGCCAAAAGTCAAATGGGAGGTTTAGTTTAAGTTCTTCTTTGATGAATCTCAGCATTTTTATACCTGGAAGGTTTCCCAAGGACCGCTAAATACTAGTTCATCAGATTTTGATGAACTACTCATATATCCACTGTGTACTTCACCAGTGATTAAAGATGGCTGTAAGTTTCTCACTTGTGATGTTTTCAGAGTTGCTAAATGCAAGCTAAATGCCCTTCCCTCCATCTGACACTTGACTCTTGGTACTAGAGAGCCCAAAGGTGCCCTAGTAAATGTTTTAAATCTCTTTAGAATGTTTTTCACTCATGACTGGTATGGAGGTGCTGTATGAATATTCACACTATTTTTTCTTAACATATTATTTTTTTCCCCCACAAATATCAAGTCTGAAGTGGGGAAAAAAAAAGCAATTTTTACTGGAGAAGTATTTGGAGAGAAATGGATAATTTTAGAAACAGGTAGCTATGAAGCAAGTCCTGCTGTATGGAATCAGCTTCTGAATTTTTCCACAAGAACAACAATGTGATCTTGTAAATGAGATTAATCAGTGCTAAATATCTAAAAGGCAACTTGTAGCAACAAAAATCAAACAGGAATTTATTTCAAGAGCTCAGTGAAAAAAACGGTCTCCTTTCTCAATATATGCATCGACTACAGGCAATCAATCAAACTTAATACAATGTATCTTTTTGTTTCAGGACCCCCTGGAGTGGCTGAAAGAAAATAGTACACATAAAAAGGCATACTATAGAAAAAGGAAATACTGTCAAATCCAAATGCCCCAGCTCCTCCAAAAAGTACGGTTTTCTATTTAGAAGCAAGACATTTTGTATGTAGCTTTAATTAGAATCTTTAAATTCACATTAGTGTGTTAATGTTAGGATGCTAACAGATGAGCCCCTCTATTTGAGGTTGATTCATTGCTGTCTGCATTCATCTTGCTCTAAAAAAGATGCTACCAATGAGCGCCATTTCAATGAATTTAGAGGAAACGAGCTTTTCCACTGACACATACAGTTGTTCCCTAAAGGAAGCCATGCTCAGATTCCAGCTTCTGCTGCTTTGAGTACAGCTCTGCATTTATCGCTCTGGTAATGAAGGATGTCCATACCAATTTTGCAGAATCATTCTTGAAGTCAATACTGCACCTGCTAACAAACGTTGGGAAGGAGGGGTTGTTTGTTTGCTTTTTTTCTTTTACTGATCCTTAACCCAACAGCCAGCTTCCTACAGAGATACACATAAGGCTGGCTATGAGTGCTGAATAATTCACAACAATGAAGTAGCATTCACTTTGCAGCCTCGTGCTTGCTTTAGGACAAGCCTCAGGTGTCAAGCTGTTGTACACTACAGATATTAGATTAGCATGAATGGGTTTTCTTTAACTAGATGAAAGCTCTATAAAGCCACCAGCACCTGGGAATGGTTAACTCTGTATAAAGGCTTTTACACTCCCTGTACAATCTGGATTTTAGATTCATATTATGAGGCATATCTCTTTAATAAAATCAAAGTTTTACCTGAGAAATGTCCTTTTGGTTTTCTGTTTTCTTGCTTTATCCTTCTTGGAGACATTGAAACAAACATCCTTTGGAAACTAGCAGGAACAAAACCATTGCCGTATACAACTCTCAGCTATTTAAGATCCACTCTCCTCCCAGATGTACCCAGTTAGCAGCTCTTGGGTACATGCTGAAAGCAGTGAGAAAGTTGTACTTGCTCAAATCCCTTGAACACCACTTTAAAAATCTACGCCTGTGTGTTTATGGTACTCATAAAGGAGTTGACCCATTAAGAGCCTTCTCCACCACACGTATGCTTTGTTAGATAAAGCAGGGTGCAGGCAGCGTCCAAGACAAATTTAATCTATTCTGAACTGCTGATCCCATCAAGGCACTGTACAATTCAACTTTCTGAATCACTGCAGAGTAAACTGTATAATACACTACATGACAACTACCATGCAGACATTGGGATTTTTCCTTTCTTGTTGTTAAAGATCTTGCTGTCATCTGCTGTAATGATTCTCAAAATACAGCTGTAACCTTGCTAACAACTTTTCCCTTGTCTGGGCTTCCGTTTCACATTACTTCACCCTTCTCTGGGCTTCTCCTCAAATGTGTAAATAGCAAGGATGGCTGCCATCTACGGTAGCTTTGTGCCAGCAAAGGCATAATCATACTTTCTGCTGGCTCCCTGTTGCCACCCATAAACCCCACAGAGCCATCTGGATTGGTGTGTAAAAAGTGCAGTTCTTACCTTGCAAAAAAGAGGCCGTAGAAATATGAATAGATTTGTTTCTTTGTCATGTCATATGTCTGGAAGGACACCTCTACAAGTCTCTAGGAGGGATGGGGATACATACATCCCATGTACAGCCATAGGATAACATATGTATGTTCCAAGATTCAAACAGTAATTCCAGGGAGAATAGCTGAATAATTTGCAGCTTCCCAATTCTACACCCAGCTCTTATAATGCATAAAAGTGTGTTACCAGTGCATGCACTTCTGAGGTAATCATTGGATGTTAGCTCACTTGCTAAGAAGCACATAACCTGAAGGGCACCCCAATCAATTCTGCCCAGCAAGCTGCTCTCCTACACTGCTCTCAGGGCTCCTTGGCCAATAGGAGCTGACACACAGCCTTGTTCTGCACTTTCTGGTCCAGAGAACTGCCCTGCAAGAACCTCAGTGTAAAAGAGCACAGAAGGGCTACAGCAAATTCTTGGGCTTTAGATAATATTGAAGGCAAGGTAACACATGCTGCTCAAAGCCCCTGAAAATAATAAAGGCAAAGACAGGATTTAAGGCTGCCTGCCATTGCACATTTTCCTTGTTGTCTTTCTCCATCCCGTCTGCTCCTGTGATTTTATATTTAACCATTTCTTCCTTTCTGAGAAGAAAAAAAACACTTCTGTTGAATGAATCCGTGCTCAGCCTCACAGCAGTATTGTCTAGGTGGTCTGGAAACCCAGACAAACTATTATACAAATCGAAGTCTGTCCGGTTTCTGATAACACCAAAACTAATTTATTTTTTGTTTATACTCAGCTACCTTTGACAAAGCTTCCTCTAGAGATTTATATCTCCATCCTTACTGCCTTTCAACTATTTGTCAATTTTTTTTTTGTTTTGCAACCTATAAAAGAAAAAAAAGTCTGACATCAACCTTGGAAGAGGTACTGTGTGCAGAAATCTTTTCTTTCTTTCTTTTTTTTTTTTTTTTTCAGACGTGATAAAATCTTGCCTAAAACCATGTCCAACCTTTTCAGTAGAAAGTCCAGATGGCTTTGCAGCCTGTACAACAGACTTTATTCAGTGATGCTTCTTTAAGTGTCAGCAGGGTGTTGTCTTCCAGAACTAGTAAATGTGCAGTGAAAGGCAGCTCGGAGGGGAGAAATAAACACAAATAAAAAATATCCAAAAACTTGCTTAAATTGCCCCGTGTAGCCTCAAAAATCAAATTAATCTGAGTATTTCTACACGCGTCTGACTGAAAATTCCCCTTGGGTGAAGAAAAGGCTTTGCAAACAACTGGAGGTGTAGCGGCTGGGGTGGAAGTTCAGGTGGCTGCAGGGAGAGCAGTGATTTACACAGTTGCTGCTGACTCCGGGTCACCCTTGCCTGCATTGCAAATATTTCATCTGCAAGATCAGGGCTGCTCCTGCATCTGTGTATAAGCTTCAATCTGCAGCAACTTCCAGTATTGTTTTCAGTATGATAAAATTAGCTTGAAAAAAACTCACTTGTCCTGCCAGTCTGGGCAGCTGGTTTCAGTATCAGGGATCTGGGATGAGTTTCTGCATATTGATGCCAAACATGCTTTCACCCCTGCACCTCAGTTTCCAGTAAAAATGGGAATGTGTGTTTTTTTTTAACATAGGTGGAAGACAAAGTGCTCTGCTACTTAATGTTATGGCCGAGGTTTTACTGGGTGCCATCCTGCCCATCCCTCTTCTCTACACAGAACCTACGACCAGGTGAGCAGCACTGTGACAAGCACTGTGGCCAGTGACGAGCACTGTGGCTGCTCTACACCAGAAGTAGCAGCCTCTTTGGCACAACATTTGAGTCCTTCCAGGGAAAATAAAAGCTCTAATCAATATACGGGTGATACAGTTATCACAATTCTAACCACCACCCGCATGATACTGGTGGCTGTGGCTGAGTCAGAAGCCACCTCCTTAACATTCCCTGTTCCAGGAGAGGAAAGGAGAGGAAAGAAGAGGAGAGGAGAGGAGAGGAGAGGAGAGGAGAGGAGAGGAGAGGAGAGGAGAGGAGAGGAGAGGAGAGGAGAGGAGAGGAGAGGAGAGGAGAGGAGAGGAGAGGAGAGGAGAGGAAAAATTCAGTACACTCAAGGCCCAGGTTTGGCTCCTGTTGACAAGCTACTCTTTTGTTTTCAGCTGACAGCTGTGGTCCAGCCTTTGTCAGGTAATTAATCTAGGTAGTTCATTTTCACAGGTGACTAGCAGGTTGGCAAAGACCCTCTAGCAGTGTTTGTGCATTTTTCTTTCTTTTCAGAGTAGCATGGGTAAAGGGTGCACAGAAACACTTGTGTGTATGAATGTGTGTGCATAATATGCTTTCCAACCTGGTCAGACATTTGCTCTTTCCTCATCACAGAAGACGTACAGCAGTCATTGCACCCTGCAAATAGATGCTGCTCTTTGGAGGGTGAATGGAAAGAAACCTCAGTTAGGAACAGAAAAAACATCAGACTGGCTCTCGTTGATTGCAACTGACAAAACATTAAAAACACGGTACACTCTTGCCAAGGTTGAGCACCACTCGTTTGACTCCCTGAACAACTTCTGCATCTATTAAGAAATGAAACTGATTAAAAAGAGAGGAAAAAAAGAAAAAAAGGTGAGATATTAAGAAAGAAAAGCCTTAGTGGAGAAGTGGTGGGTGATGTACTGCATTTTAACATTTGGTTAGCCATGAAATAATGCAGTAATAATAATAATAATAATAATAATAATAATAATAATAATAATAATAATAATAATAATAATAATAATAATAATATTTTGCCCATACAACAGTGACAGCTGAAATGAGCACATTTTCTTTTTCACAGCACAGACAGCACTCTGCGAGGTCACTGAGCTGGGAAACGCAACTCTATGGTTCTCATGTCAAAACACCCTTTCACAGATCCATATGCCTCTAGATTTCCCTGAGCTCCACAGAGTCACTTTCCTCTGACTGATGGTCCCTTGCCACTTCTCTCTGGTGCCCAATGATGTCTACCTCAACAAATCATGGGGTAATACATAGATGGACAATACATTTCTCCGTCAAGGTCTCTGCTCTTGACAGCTAACACTACTATCGAGTTTTTTTTTAATTGCTTCTTTCTTGTGTTTCTTCTTCCTTTCTTCTTACAACCCAGTGTGTTCTTAAAATCATATCTGCATATTAGTCTACATGATGTGTCCCAGATTACCCCACCACTCTGTTTCCATCAGAAATCAAGGGATAGTTCAATTCAGATTGTGCTGTGAAAGGATGCAGTGTTATGACACATATTTTAGTTGCCTTGAATAATAACAATAAAAGGTGCTTTGAGATGCAGCCTGCCTCTGTGGAGGTAAACAAGCTTTGGATCCGAGGGCAAGGTGCCCTGATGGAAAGCAGCACTGTGGTCCCTAGGCAGTCAACTATGCTGGGAGGGGCTGTGTCAGAGGAGGTGGATTTAGGAAACTGAGCACTCTCCAGCTTTCCTTGAGTTATTCCTTGTCTTGTTATTTCTAGGTGAACATTTCAGTTGCTAACCTGCTTTCACTACTGAGCACCCGAGTCAAGCAATACCAAAGGAATGGCCACATCCTGGCTGTCTCTTCTCAGCAGGGTCAGTTTCTCTCTCCTGACCAGGTAGGGATCCAAGATCTACCGGCTTGAAACAGCAGATTAAAATTACTTCTCTCTCTCTTAAGTTTCAGTGCTGTAATAATGAATAGGTGGTACCAGTAATAGGTGAAATAAAGTGATTTCCTGACAGCATGGGAAGGTCCTTCTCTTAAATCCTTGTAGTGAAATGCTCAGATCCTATGAAATGTCCTACATATTAATTTTTACTGCCAATCAGGAGTCCTGTGCACTTAATATTGCCCTTGGAACACAGTAAAAATTTATTTCAATGACTAATGAAATTATAATGGACACTGAGACCTGGGAAACAAATAGAATAAGAAAGTCTTACCCTTGTAGGCTAAAATGATGTGGTTCAGCTGTATTTTGTCATGTACTTTATATATATATATATGCATATGTCATGCCAAGTTGTAGAGTGCCATTTTATATATATTAAAGTGGTTAAGCATACTTTCTTTAGCTGACATTTACAGCACATCTCAACAACATTTTTGCTAGAATTTATGTAATTTTTTTGATGGTTTCTTCAGCATGTAGAGATTTTCCATACTGAAAGATGAATACTCATCTGCTTCTAGCAGGGATGCAACAGTGTCACCCTTTTTTGTTTCTCCCACTTTTTACATGACTGGCTTTACTACTTGTGTTTTGTTTTTAATACTTTTTGTTCAGATAAACAAAAAAAAACCTGCACAAACACAGGGTACAGTGTGGGAGTCAATTCTGGGAAGTTGCTGTCGTTGCAAAATACATTGATGTACCACTGAAAAAGACAAAAACTGAGCTTCCCCAGAGTATCTAAGTTCCAAACTTGCATAACTGTATGGTTGGTGGTCTTTGAAAAATCTCAGTCTCACTGTAGGTCCAAACTAGATACATATTTGTCCCTTTCCGTTATATGATGTCAAGAATATCTGTCCTTGTTTGCAAATGACCTCATTATGTAAATCTCTTCAGCAAAGCAAAGCATTGCCACAGTGGTGTCATCACATGAGCAGCATGGGACAACTCATCCCAGCCTGCGACAAAAAGACAAAATGAACATTTCTTTACCTGACAGGTGAAATGCGGCTTTTTGTAACCTGCCATTCAAGCCCAATGGGAGATGACATTGCAAAACCATCTTTCCATCTGTGTTCCCATATTTAACATAGATGGGTTAGTGTGCTGGTTTTGCCTTCTCAATAGCCTTGTCTTGATGATGATGCAGTGTGTAGGCAGTTGCACAGTGGAAGAGTTTGGAGGGTCACCTTATCTCATGGAGCTCTGTCAGCAGCTGTTTGCGTTGCATGTGGGCTGGTAACAAAACAACAGCCACAAGACCTCTAAGCAGGAACACAGCTGTCCCCTCAGAAGGGTATGGCATTTGTTGACTAGGACATCATGAAGTGAGGCAGCCCCTGAGAAATGATGTTCAGGCACTAACCTCTATCACAGTCAGTCACACCACAGCCATTAGGGACTACTTGTTTAAAGGAGAAAATATCTTATACAGGCTATGGGGGACCAAGGGCAGGTTCAGATTCTAGTTTGGTACCTGGCAGCAATGAAATGCTTTTGTAGCTTGCTCCAGCTTTGCAGGTATAACTGTTCTATAAAATCCAGACTAAGAGAGAAAGAGGTCTTCCTCATCGGTGCAGTTATTCTTTCCCAGGAAGGCTGAGGACCCTGGAGCATTCATAGCACAGACAGCTCTAAAAATCTCTTAAGAGTTTAGCAAAGTCCCTTAAAGGGAACACAAAGCAAACTACTCTGGGAATTTTGGTTAAGAAAACCTCAAATACAAAGCTCAGTCCAAAAGGCATGGATGAGCACAAAACAAAGAAGAAAGAAATAATTAGTGTGAATGACAGAAACATTTCCATGCCAGCTTTGGTAAAGGAACCACAAGTGCTGAGATCCCCCATCAGTAAGAACAGGGTGAGCTACATTAATTGTGATGTGGCAAGACCAATTGGATGTGGATGTTTAATATGCATTCTTAGTGCTAAAAAATTTCCAGAAAACAATTTCCAAATTTTCCATCACTAATAATTTTAGAAAAGATTTTACTGTTGCTTTTTTCTTATTTTATTTTTTATATATATTTTTCCCCACAAAGCCTCCTTGACAGACTATAGTTATCTGACATATGGAAAGGATTTAGAATCTGAGCCAAACCTTGGAGAAAGCCATAGAAACATTTATGGTTACCAAAGTAGACTTCAGTTTGGAAGAGATCTGCTGTTTTGTAAGTTGAGCTTTGTACGCAAAGCTGTTAAAAATTTTGCCTGTGCATTTCATTTCAGTCTATATCTGTAGACATTTGGAATAGCTAATGGCTATTGTTGATGCTTAACAACACATTTTGTTGGGTCAAGTGGCATTAATGTATACCCATAGCACATCTTTTGCTAACTAGTACTGTTTTGAAAGATCTCAATGACTAAAAATCAGTCACTCAGAACGTACTGCAAGGGTTTAGAAATAGCAGCTCTCAGTTATGGAAGGCAGACAGACTACAAACCACCACGTGAAACAAACCACTGTGTGAAACAAGGGGTGAAATCGGCTCAGCCCTAAATTGGGAACAAATTTTACAAATGTTTCCTTGAAAAGAAGATAGAGAAGATAGCAGGCAGCAGTCCTTGTCCCCTTGTCTTACTTCCAGATTTCTCCACTCTTTCTCATGCACTATTGGCTTGTATTGCACTTTTTTTTTCCTTTTGGCTTTTTCACTGTGTCTTCTCCACTCTCAGGTGCTCTTTTTGAGGTTTATCTTGTTATCACATGCTAACCCCTTTCCTGTGTACTCTTTGGATGCTTATTTTTCTTAAGCTGCCACTTCTAGTTCACTTGTAGAAGAAAGGCACACCTGAACACAAGGCATAAGGGCATGAGAAGGGAAGAAATAATATGATGCTGGTCTTGGGTGGTGGACAGAGACACAATCTATAACACAGAGAGCTAAGGATGCCATGGAGTGCCTGCACTGGAAATTGTGGCCATCCCTGCCATTAGCCAGGACACCTTAAGGAAATGGATGAATGGCAGGAGTTACCAGGAGAACTATCTGCTAGTGAGGTGACTGCATGTCCTGCTTTTGCATATCCAATATCTGAGGAGGAAGGACCACAGATAACAAAACTGTAGCTCATTTCTACCAGTGATGGTAGAAATTGTAGAAACTTTACCTCATTTTCAGAAACTGTCAAGAGTTCTTGCCACCACCCACGAGTGGAATAGGACAGCAGAAAATAGACCAGAAGCACTAAAGTCCCCGGCTCTTTTCCCTTTTCATGCAAGAAGCTAGCTAGAAATGAGCAAATAATTGCAGTTTATTTTACAGAAATCATAAAATTTTACCACTCAGATATAAACCTTCCATGTCATACAACATACATAAGGAAAAGCTCCTAGTTTTAGCTAAAGATGAATAAGAATGTAAAGTCATGAAGTCTAAGGTAGGTGATATCCACATGGTAAATAGATGGATGGAAGCTATGGTGAGAAATGCTACAAAGACTGAGCACCTAAGACTACAGGATTTCACTGATTTTACTTTTAGCAAACCGCAGTCCTATTTTTGCCTTGCTCAGATTGGTGATCACTTGAGCAGCAGAAGAGATTCGTGTAACAGGGTGAATAAAGACTCCTAATCCCATTTTAGTTTTATTAGTTGCACAGGCGAGGGTGTGCACAAGCACTGAATAAAACAAGCTTGGCATCAGCTTGGAAAGATGTGTGAACTGCTCCTGCACGCACATCTCACTTCTTCCATCCATGCCCTGCAGCTGTGGCCATGCACCACAGCTGAGTGAGTGCAAAGCACACCGGGTGTCAGCGCTGCCATGGCCAGCGCCTCGTGAGCCTCGGAGCGAGCCATTCATCATCAAACATTGATACGGTTCCAGCAGGCTGCCACTCCTGACATTTGATGTATAGCTCTAGGTGCTCTCTGTTTAATTCAGAAGAGTCAATGAAGGATCAAAGGAAATGCCACGTTGGAGCCGTGCAGGGTGCAGTGTGACACATCCAAAGTGGCGATGCTCGGCTCTGCTGGCAGCACCTGGTTGATAGAATGAAGGCCAGGCTTGCAGCCAGCAAGCAATGCTGCCTTCTCTCCCCCAGCGTCTCAAATATTTATCATGTTAAATATCAACTGGGAGAATATTGCATTCGTTTAAGCTTTTCACGTTCCAATGATTTTTTATTATTTCCATCGACCAAAATAAATGAAGAAAATGTTTCAGACTACACATGAAAGCATGTAAAAATCAATAACGGGATTTTAAAAGATCTAGAATGTCTTGAATACATTCATTTTTCAAACATTTTTCTCTGATCTTTAAATAGCTTTTCTTGGAGCATAACATTTTTTTTAAAAGTCAAATATGGAGCATTAAGGGTATAATTACCATTTTAATTATAACTCAATCATCCTATCTACTTTGCATAGAAATTACAGCTTTTATGTCAGGATTTTTGGTACTCACAAACATCCAGGAGCAATTAATGCTAGAGGTTTTCACTGTATATGAACTTTACTTTATACTTAATTCAAGCAGGCTTCCTTCTAAAGGTATAAAAATACTAAATTTTGTAGACTGAATTTTCGAGCAAAAATTCTACATTGTAAATATCTTCAAAGCTAAGAAAAAATAATAATAATACATATATATATATATATATATATATATATATATATATATATAAACTTGAAAATCCTGAGAAAAATAGTCTATTTTCCTACCTCTTCAGATGGGATTCATCTGTGTAAAGACTCCAGATAAATTCCAGTGTTGATAACAAAAAAAATTCTCACTCAACCATTTCTGATCAGAATCGTGGAGCATTTCTGGTAATTTTGCAAGTATTTCTGTATTGTACGTAAGATTTAAAGTCTTATTCATAGGCACTTTCACAATTTATTTTGCCCGTTTGAGATTTTATGATAAATGATTGGTTTTAGCAAATCACTGCAGATTTGCCCATTATTTCTCTCCGCAATTATGAGTGTGTACATTAGAAATTGAGCAAAATTCATTACAGCAAAGCTGTTTTTCATCTAGCTGACACCATAATATATGTTTTAAGTTATTTCTCCCCATGTCATCAGTGCTGAGACAGGAAAGAAAATGCTTTATAAGTATACCTTCAAGGAAATAAAATGATCCTCCTTTTAGAGTTGGGCACCATTTCTTATTTTATTGACTTTTTGCCTTTTTCTCATCTCAAAAAATACTACTCTGTGCATTTCTATTGCTCTCCATGTTCAGTGTTTTGTAGTGTGCTGGAGCAATATGCGCCTTTTTTTACCCTTTAAAAGCATTGTACAGGCACACCAGTTTAATAAGGAGTCTCACAGAGTACGTCCCCTCTCATTGTTTTGGTGTTAATGATATCATGACATTTTCTGTATGCATTTTTCCTTTCCTCGCTCAAGTATTTGTTTGAGAAAAAGAAAATTATTCCAGTGACAATGCTGCAGCTGCAGTAATAGTGCTTCATCCCAAGAAGTGGCTGTCTTTGTGTAGTGTATTGGCTTTTTTGCAGAAAGAATTGCTTTTGTCTTCAGTGAAACCCTTGCATGAACGCCCAGGCAAAAGTAAGCCCTTCGACTCAAAGTGTTGTGGGATGGAAAGGGAAGATTCATGTTGCATATTATCAGACTGCACTACAGATAGATTCCTGGTTGTGGAGCTACAAGTAGGTTACATCTGAAATGCATGTGATTAAAGCACTTATACCAAATCACATCATGCATTCTGCATATATATGTGTGTAAATAGCTCTAACTTTTTTGATGGATGAATGAAAAATATTTTCTTATTATCCCCATCAGTAGCAATAAGTAAAGGTGAATAGATTTTACACTTGGGCTGCTCCATGTTCTTGACAGTTCTGCAAACAGCCCTCTCAATCTCTCGCTGTCCCTAATCTTTAGCAGACGAAACTAGGATCCAGATGTCATTTTAACTCTGGTATTGGAAAAAATAAATGAAGTGGGATGTTAAATGGGAGGCAGAAAATAGATTTTATCAGAATCTGTCTGCTTTCCTTACTTGGCATTGACCTGCGTCTCATGAAGTCACTTACCCTCATGTTACAGGATTTCATACTGCCTTGCACAGGGCAAAATTTCAGAAATATTGGTTTCCAACAGAAATGAATTTTCTCCATGCAAAAAAAAAAAAAAAAAAAGAAATTATACTTGGTGAATTAAAACCATCTTTTAAAGTTCGGGTAAACCTAAACCATTATGAACCCATATGTGGTCATGTTATCTGCGTGTACTTAGAAGATGGCAAGGACAGAGGGATCCTGTCTCTATCTCATTTTTAAGCAAGAGTCAATTTTAATTTCTCTTTCAGGCTCTGGAAAGCAGGGATTGGGATAACAAGTCTTGGTTATCTCAGTTGTCCTGCTGGGCAGATTTTTGTGCGTTGAGCACTAAATTGATGGCTGAAGCAAAGTCCTGTGCTCAGTGTAACCTGTCCTACCTCAGGAAGTGGATGCTCTCCAAACACAGGAGCCCAGAGAGTGGAGAACTGACCCTTGCTAAACCAACACGTTATGGGGGATGGGAATGTGCTAAATCTGGATCGTTTATGCCATGTACCAAGGTCTTGCCTAGAGTATTCCATCTACTCCGTAAAAAACAGAGATAGATGTTAATGTGGGACTTGGAAGACTGTTCAGTATGCAGTGCTGTCCTGGCAGGTACATGACTGAGCTGGAGTCCGAATTATCTGTTGTTTTTGGATGCTCTGAATAGGAGCAGTTTTCTGCTGAAGATCTGACAACTGCTGTGCCTGAGCCCAGGGAAAGGGATGCAGGTAGGTCCTCTGCATGTGGCCCACTGTTGTGGCTCAGCAAGACCACCTCCTGAACATGGGGAAACAAAGAGAATCAAGAGTCCCCAGTCAGCTGTGCACAGTGCCAAGAACTGCCTGAGCATATGACAGACTCTGTGATGGAATTGGCTTGGAAGAGCATTTCTGCTCTCGAGTCACACTGTATGGACCCTAAGAGGACCTGAATCTGCTGATGACCTTCTAATAAGACAAAATACTCCTATCCTCTAGATTACAGGAGACACCTGAGTTTCTGTATTGCAAAGTTTTTTGAACATTTTTTTCACTAGGAAAATATAGAAATTTTCTAAGAAAATAAAGCCATTCACCTGAATGTGTTGCTTCTAATTTAAACATCATAGTAGCAATTTCCCATTACACGTCAGCAAAACCTGAACTTCAAACTGAGATCCTTGATTCAGAAATGAAAGAACGAAACTAGAGAGCATATGAAATCATTCGTTTTTATTTTTTTTCTCACTCTACTGCAAATTTTAAAAGGGCTTGGCTCAGTCCTGAAGGTACATTAAAAAATACTTTCCCTCAAACAAACCTGAACTGCAAATGAACCCTGATCTCAAGACTCATCTGGAAAACAGGGTTTATAGTGAAAATACCAAGTCAGCATAAGCGATAATGATCCTGCAGTGGTGCTGAGGACAGGACTGCTTCTTTCAGTTTGTTTCTTACAGAAGGCAAAAAATGAGGCAGATATCCTTACCTCAAGAAAAATGACCATGGAGCAAGCAATAATTCTTATGTTCTCTTTTGGTAATACCTTCAATTTAACAACTGTCTTTGAAAAGGAGTTTCTCACAATGAGTTATTTAGTCACTATGCTGTCTAGGGTATAACTGTCATTCTGAAGGGAACATCCATGCCATGATTTGCTGTCAGTCTGTTGTGCACTGACTGTACAATGTTCATTTTTTTCCCTTAACAGGTGAAGATAATGCTGTGATACACAGTAAAAGATAGATGATAAAAACAATTCTTTAAGGAAAAAAATAGACACAAGGGGGTTGGCAGGAAAATATGATAAAATGTTCCATTCTCCTTTTTAAAGTACCTTAATAAAATATGTCTGAAGTGAAGTACAGATAACGTAAACAGCAGAGCATAGGTCTGCAATCCCAGCGTGATATTGCACAAGAAGCAATCAGGAAGCTTTCCTATCGCACTTGTCTGTCACACATTATTAACAAGAGTATTTGGGACTATTAAATAATCCTGCTAAAGGGCCATGATCCACTTTAAAAAGGTGATGTATTTGTATCAGTTTCATTTGATCTGACAGAATTATAAATAATTTTAAAGCCAAAGACTCTGAAGCCAGAAGGGACCGTTTAGTTGTACTTGTCCAGATAATAGCACAGTATGGGCCATGAAAGTATTACAACAGATTTTCCTAAAATCAGCTGAGTAACTTACATCTCATTAGTGAAAACAAATTGAAAACATTCTGCTGCTTTGCACTCCTGCTCATGGTGACTGGCATAGTTTACTGAAGACTGGAAAAAAGCAAATGTCACTTCTTTCTCCAAGAAAGGGAAGAAGGAAGATCTCAGGAACAACAGGACTGTCAGCCTCACCTCTGCCCTTCGAAGATGATAAACCAACCTGGAAAACATTTCCAAATACAGAAGGGGCAAGAGGGTGATTGGCAGAAGTACACATTGATTTATGAAATAGTTATTGACCAACCTAAAAGCCCTCTATAATGAGGTGACTGAATTGATGGAAGTTGTTTACCTCAACTTTAATAAACTATTTGATGTGATCTCTAATAATACCATCATAGACAAGCTGTCAATGTATGGATTAGATAAATGGACATTGGGTGGATCAAAAACTGAATGTCCCAAGCCCATAGTAATAAGTGACGCTATGTGTAGCTGGAGTAAGCAGTGGTGTGCTCTAGGGGTTAAAACTGGGTCCAGTCCGGTAGAACAGCTTTATTAATGATCTGGATGGTGAAGCAGAGTATACTCCTAGCAAGTCTGAAGATGACAGAAAACTGGGAGGAGTGGCTGATAGAGAGAGAACTGTGCTGCTATCCAGAGGGAACTGGGCAGTGTGGGCAAGTTGGCAAGGGGAAATGCAAAGTTCTCACCTGGGGAGGAATAACCCCATGCACCTGTACATGCTAGGGGCTGACCAGCTGGAAAACAGGTTTGCTGAGAGGAACCTTAGGGTCCTTATAGACAGCAGCTGACTGTGAGCCAGCAGTACGACCTCATGGCCAACAGCTTCATTGGCTCTGCTAGGAAAACTGTTGCCAGCAGGTTGAAGGAGGTGATTCTTCAGCTCTACTCAAAAATGATGGGGCCACATTTAGAGTACTGGGTCCAGTGCTGCTCTCCCTGTACAAGAGGGAGATTTGGATCTTTCAACAGCAATCAGGGAGAAAAGAAAGCTAAAGAAATGAAACAGTTAAAAGCTGTGGCATCGAGGTGCAAAACACCGTATTTAATACTATTAATTTCTTGCCTAACTTTCAAGTTTAATTACAAAAGCAAAATTGGCTGTTGATGCAGCGAGTTCCTTTTTTTTAAATTTATTTTTTATTTATTTATTTATTTTTTACGACCCTCTCTTTAGGCCATGCTGAGATATCTGCATTGGCATTAAAAAACCATTATAAGCAATTTAAACTCAGAATTGATCCTGATACGTGAATATGCTCAGGTCCTCTTTGTATGGCCTTTCAGTAGTTCTCGATTCAAACTGAGAACAAGCGTCTCCCTATAAACAGAGGAGATAATTATGCTTTATTGATTAAACCCTCGGGGTATGAATGGGAACCAGACAGCTATTTGAGAACAGCCACTGATGTGGATTTTGAATTGTAGTATCTGAGTCTTTTCCTTTCCAAATATTACCCAAATGTAGTTCTCTAAATTGGAAAGCTGGAGTCAACATAATTTTGCCACTAACTTCAGTGGAAACCAGTATGTCAGTGCAGATTCACAAACGGTGATTTTATGTTTCCCACAGGCTTGTCCTCATGCTCCCCACTTAATTTCCACCTCATACTCCTGGAATATTGCCCACAAGGCTCTCAGATGTATCACAAACCATCCTCTTTCCCTAACACTGCGCAACTCCCTTTACAGCTGCCTAAGACAACAAAGGTCCCTGTGTAATCCAGTGTCAACATCAGTTGTCTTCAGTTTTGCTAAAGTAAGGATTTTAGCACCTGCTCCACCTATTCTATAACAAGTGTACCACAGTAGAATCATGAATAGACACCTGACTACATTTCCAGTTGAACCTTTTATCAATCATTTCTCAGTCTTTTGCTTTTTGCCAATTAAATCCCACAGAAACCAGGATGAGATATGTTAGGGGGGGAAAAAAAACATCCACTGTTGGAGAGGAGGATAAATAGTTTTAAAGGGGTTATTAACAGTCCCTTGATTTGGCAGCGTAATACGTTGAAAAACAAGGAAATTGTTCACAGATGTTACTGGAATTCACTTAAATTTAGATGATCAGTTTTGGAGTTACCGCCACGGCTGCAAATAGAGTAAATGATGGCTTGTTCATTTCTGCTCCCTTGGCCCCACCAATCAAGCACTGATATTTCTGATTACGTATTTTCCCTTTGCAGTCTTGACCCAGCCTAAGACATGGGTTCAGACATAGGGAACACATTAGAGTTCACTTTCCCTGGTTCATCAAGGCAATTCTCCAGTGCTTAAAAATAATCTCATAAAAGCAAAAATGTTTCAATATTTCAAAAAACAAATTAGTGCTGTGAAGTCCAAACATGCATGACAGAAATCTACTCCCTTCTTGTATTCTGTGCTCCTACACTGACAGCTGATTGATTCTACAGTGCCCACTCATGGTATAGAAACAAGATTTCTGGGTGCAATATGGTACTCCATAAAAGGGATGAGAGGCTAAGGGCAGACAGCTACCTCAACACAGAATGCAAAAACTTCATGTCTCTGTAGGCATGCCTCTGAGGTATTTCTTGAGGATACCATTGATGCCATGTTTGCAGTAAACACAAGTCCACATCTCCCAGCCTTTCAGAGAGGGAATAAGACGAGGAGGCTGCCCTGACATAGTAGGCTTTTGCACAAGCCTTAGCTCTTCCCAGGCTGGAGCCAGGTCTGAATTGCTGTCAGCTCCTCCACTTGGTATGGGCACAGCTTGATGTTTATGAACCTGTGGTGGCCTCAGAGTCTGAGATGCTGCTGTGATTCCTGCCCAGGGCTGAGATCGGAACAAGGCACTCCATGAGGCTGCCAGATGCCCATTTTTTGGCACAATTCCCTCCCTGCTCCCAACGATTCCCATTATGCAGCCATAGGCGAGCATTTCCTAAACCTAGGCCTCTGTGACTCTGCAGGCTTAAGCAGTGATACTTCTGCAAAAGAGGGAGTGCAGGTCCCCTGTATGGAGAGAAGAAATAGAAAAGAACCTTGGGCTTCTTTCACTTCTACAAAGCCCCTGTTTTCATGTTGTTCAGATAGAGACTAAGTGTCTTGAGATATTTGCTGCTATCAAATACAGCTGAGCAGTCTCAAATGTTATGAGACACAGCAGAAAGTGTGATCATAGACTGATAATTTTGCTAGGAAACCAATCTGAAAACATGCACAGACACTTCTTCTGCAGAAATATTCACATCACACGAATGGCTGCTATCAAGAATGAGATAAAAGGATGGGCAAACACCTCTGATGACTTCCCTTGCCCTTTCAGACAGTGCACTGCAGCAGCAAAAATGTACTCAAAAAGAACAAAAACATTTAGCTGGTAGTTCCTTACTCTATATGGACCAGAAATCTCCATGTGTTTCATTAGATGTGACCAACTTTGGACTCACAGAGCAAACAATCACTCTACAACTATTTTTAATTGCTTTAAAGGCTTTTTGTTCATGAAACCCACAGTGAAAAAAACACTATCCCTCTACCTAAGTGTATGAAAAAGCTGAACGATGTCCAGGGTGTCCTTTCCCCAGTGATAAAATGAGAATGACCTCTGTGACTTCATTCAGGTTCCACCTCTCCTGAGTTATGAGCTTCTCCTCACTCCTAAGGTATGGCCCATATCTCACTCAAACTCTCAGCCGACCACAAAACTCTTCCAGAAAAAATTACTCTTCCCTCAGTCTGCGGAGGATTACCCATGTCAAGGGAAGTTATATTATTGTCTTTAGTGCTGCTAGGAATTACTTTCAGGATGTTTCAGCTCATTACCCCAGGTCTTCATCAGCTATTTTCTGAGCGCGGTAACCTTTGTGATGAAGGTACTGTATATATCCATTGTATTGATTCTGCTTCTCCTGCTACATTACATGCAATACATGTAAACAGATGCCAGTGTTTCACTCCCGGCTAACAAGGTGCAAAATGGTAACAGATCTAGCAGCTACAAAACGCAGATAAAACCCTGAAGTAATCAGCTGAACTGTCGTGGAACTAATGCCATGATATAGTGGAAGCAATTATTTGTACTTATATATCTTACGGTAAAATACGACGTGTTAAAACAACCCTGTTGGCCTTATCAAGGATGCATTTAGCTTCAAATGTTCCCCTCTTCATCAGTAACTAGTTATTAATTAATTAGATAGTGATCACGGTTGTTTTTCATACACACTTGTAGTATTATTGGACTTGATTTTGTGCCTCAGCACAGAGCATTGCTAATTTACTGCACGTGCAAACATGTTAATGTGCTCTAATGCAAGCAATTATCACAAGGACGGGGCATCTAATATCTGACCCCAAATTGTACTGAATTGTTTTCACAGCTGCTTCCTTATTCCCATCTCCAGCCTGTGCCCAGATGGGTGAAGAGACCATTCCCAACAATGGGAGCATGACAAGGGAGACTGGAAATTAGTAGTGGTCAGAGTGGAGCTAGGAAATGGAATGAAGGCTGAAGATTTTGGGAAGCTGTGTATGACACTGGTGAAGCAGGTGAGTGAGGTGAGCAGCAAAAGAGAAAAGAGGTGGTGTCATTGCTTGTTTGCTACACCACAGGGGAAGATGTGGTCGTGTCATTTTTGGGGGCTGTTCCAGCTCTGCAAAGCAATCAGTTCTAATGGTGGGGGTGAAGCTGCCTGCAGAAAGCAATTTGTTAATGGCTAACAAAGAGGAAGTTCTCTGTCCTCCTAACATTAGCTGTGTTTAAAAAGAGGAAGTTCTCTGTCCTCCTAACATTAGCTATGCTTACTTGTGCTTGCTAAATAATACATTTTTCAATAGATTATTCTTCCCCTCTGAAGGCTTTTAGTGGGAACAGATAACAACAATGTCAAGAGAAAAACAAACAGTAGTAGAAAACAGACTTTATCTGAATTGAATTTAATAGGGGCCAGAAGCAGTGAACTAAGGATATTCAGCTGAAGTAGTTCAGGCAGAGATAGCTGAACTTTTTGCTGTGCCTATTTAAACAGAGAGACCTGAACCAGAGATTAGCTATTTATCAGCTGCATGATGGAATGAGAAGCAGCTGCAACATATTTTGGAGTAAGTTTGATATTTTATTCACTACAAATCCACAGACACAAATTCTGCTCTGGTTTATGCCTGTGGGAATATGGAATAAAGGCATTAGCTTCCCCCATTACTTTGTGGCTCCATGCCCACGTATATTAGAGTAAATTTAGTTTATGTTGCCTCAATTAATCACCTTAATTTCACAACCACATAAAGAATTTTTAATATTTCTAATGCTAGCAAGTAGAGATGCAAGGAAATAAGCCCCCAGAATGCACTACGTGGTGTGGGCAGCAAAACAGCTCCCACTCCTAGCAAAGCATGTCCCTGTGTGCACCACAGAGCCCTTCACTGGGATTTCACTTCTATTTGTGCAATAGCAGAAAGTTTCCCTCCCAGACCTGAAGTTTTTGCCTGATTTTCACCACAGGTGTGAGTTCTGCTCCTCAAACCCAGCTCCCAGATTCTCACCTTGGGGAATTTCTATATTTTGAACATTAATTCCAGACCCCAACAAACTTCCAACATGTCTGCAAGCTGGGAACAAGCAAACCAGCCGCTCTCACCTAGACATCAACACTTCACATTTCAAAAGGCAGAATTATTAGTCTGCAAGCCACACCAGTATGAGTGTTTAATTTGCTTGGATCATTTTCTATCAAAGGCATCTTGGAAGCTTATTCTCCATCCCATCAGGTCTTTGCAACATTTCTTTCTCTGTTTCTGCTCAGTTCAGCGTCACTGGCTTTCCACTGCTGACCTGTGGGTATCAAGGTCTCCCAGGAAGATGTCTCTGATTTGCACAAGATCTCCTGTTCTGCCACAGTGAAGCTTTGCTCAGATAACTGCTTGATTTCAGCTTGCTAACATGACAAGGCAGCGACTTTGCCTGCAGGACTCTCACTTTCTAGTTAAGCTCGCTGGCTTGAATTTTGATATATAAGTCACATTATTTTCTTTTTGATGAATACAAGATTTAAAAAGGAAAATTTATGCACAGCAGCTTGTCAGTGTTTTGGGGAATGTTGTTCATTTACTCCTGTCAGTGTAGCTCCAGAACGTGGTGACAGCAGCAGCCTCATCCCTCTTGTGCTTTAATTTCTTTCAAAGTCAAAACGTAAAACACAGCTTGCCCTGGAAAAGGACAGGGCATTGCTGTTACTATGATTATTGTGATTGCAACCAAATATATATATATATATATAAAATTGTATGACAATATTTTGTGTATTGTCCAAGGTTTTGTTTTGTGGATTTATGAGAAAAATATTACATTTATTTTATATATAAAGAAATTTTTAAGAAGTTTTACGGTCTGCTTAGCAGGCAGACTCTACAGGAAAGGCAAATACAATACAATGCACAGATTCTTCCAGCCATGCTGAGACTGTTTGCTGGGTTAGGTCATGTGGAAACTTAGAAAAACGTGCATGAGTTATGGTCAGGAATAATGTGTTGGGGCATTGAAGAAGTCATAGTTTTGAAGAAGACAAACACAAAATGGGTGTAGATGTCTCTGTGTTAAGAACTCATATCTGCTGTTCTCCATGTAACTCTATATTATGATTGCTGTGCTATGATGAACCTTCCAGTGACTTCCCCCAAGTCATCCAGCACCAAAGACACGCTCCAGGAGAGCAGAGCTATTACCAGAAGCCAGTATCAGAAAGTCATAGCCATCAGCCTACACTAATAATACAATGTTTGCTCCCCCTGTGCACTGGAGGAAAACATGCTGAGTGGCCTTAAGCTGAGGGAGAACATCCATTTGAAAGGCAGCAAAATATAACAGTCTTCTAATGTGTTGCCAGTCCTGTCTGGGAACAGCTAAATTCTTGGGTTGAGCTACAGGTTCAGTGATCCATATGATCCATAATTATGTGTATGCCAGGGACTTTTCTTTTTTTCTTTCTCCCTTTTCCTTTTTTCTTTCTCCCTTTTCCTTCCCCCCCCCCTCCTCCCCCCCCCCTTTTTTTTTTCTTTTCTTTTTTTTTTTTTTCCCTATCTATTTTTGAGATGCTAGCTGATGATAACTGCCTTTAGCATCTGTGAGGGTGTTCTCTGGAACTGTGATGCTCATGAACCATTCCTCTTCTCTCCATCTTATTGTATCATGAGCCTCTATTAGCATTATTATGGGTAAATGTCTTGGGTGAATCATGCTGCTGTTCCAAATGGTACAACATACAACTTCTGGCTTGGGGGACAGTTCTAACAGCTATGTGATCAGTTTCCATTTTCATCTGGATTGCTGATACGCGAGAACACAAACTTCAGTGTGGCCCCGATTTGTGTCTTCTGGTGCATGTCAGTCAGCTATCTGCCCCCTCATTCCTGCCATGTGTATAAGCCTTCAAGGAAATTGACTTTGACTGCTGTGTTGGTCAACCATTGCTCCCTTTTATTTTGTATCTTGCTTTTAATTTTTTGCTGTTATGTGTTGATGGCCAATGACTCAGTTTACAGAAGGTTTATGTGTAGCTCAGTCAGGTTTAAACAGGAATGTTCTATTTGTACACTTCTCTACAATAACCAGGACTGCCAAGTCCTAAAAGTTTAATTGTGGTGCTATTATGAACTACTGTTCCATATTATGAGTGTACATGGGTCATTTGGCACAGAGGGCTAGAGTGACTTTTCTGTGTGCATCAAGGAGAGTGGAAGAAAAAGAGGGGGCTGATCCAGGGGTAATGAGTTTATTCTCTAATATCCCTGAGAGGATAATTCCTTAAGAGTATGGGGCAGAGTTGGTTTGGATAAAAACTAATTATCAAACAAGAAATGAAACCAGTGCTGCTGACTTTACTCTCTCCCTGCTGGACCCCGGAGACTCACATTACTCATTGTGTTTAACCTAATAAAGCAATGACCCACATAGGAGGGAAAGGAGTTGTAATTATTTCTGTAAGTAATAGTGGCCAGTTCAGAGAAAATGGTCTAAAACCAGGAACTCGGCAATGAAATAGCATGAAAACATAGAAATCATGTGACTTTAAGGCTATTTCTCTGAACAAACTGAAACACATTCATTTTGTTCATTTCAGTTTGTTTGTTTGCGAATGTTCTCTCCTGACCTTTAGTTTTGTGGGTGAACTAGATAAAGAATAAAATCCTCACCCAAGGAACTCATAAAGCAAATCAGTATGGCTTCAGTAGCATGGGTTCGTGCAGGTGACGTCTCTGTGTGGCCCTGATTTTAAGGTGCCATTGTCTGATTACGTGACTCACACCTGCAGTAGATATGATGACATGTAGGTTAAGAACAATCATGACTAGATTCTTTCATATTGAATGTCTTCTTGGGTGCAGAATATAAAAGGGAAAACTGGAAAATAAACTCTGAGTTACTGATTAGGAAACTGGGAAGAATGAAAAAGTAACACGATTAGTCTAAAGGCAGTTTTAAAGTATTTAAAGTGAAGGAGGAAAGGTTTATAGCTACATTCCTATTTTATATTTCTTAGAATTCAGCCTAAGAAGTAGCCTAAGAAGTAGTATCACAAGACATAGAGCATATTGATTGTTTTCATCGAATAAAACTTTGTGGTGAAAGCAGACAGTTAATTTACCTACTCCTCTCATTTATGTTTCTCAGGAGTTCATAAGAAATGTTGTATATTAACAAATTCACATCACATATTGCTGCATTTGAAAAAATCCAACATTTTCTCAGATGAATTTTACTCCTATCATAGACTTTAAATCATTTGTATTGGTATAAAGTACTAAAGGAACAACAAAGGATATTCAGCCAGTTCTCTAGCTTTGTTTGGTTTTATGAATGTCTGAACATATAAAGAATATTTTTTATCTATTATAACAAGCCTGAAGTCTGTTGCATTCTATTAGTTCTCATCGATCCTAAAATTAAGTCCTAATGCAGCTGGTCCAGGCACCACAAGAGGGAGGTAGGCATCGCCAAATGGATGGGAGCAGCTCGCTCCTCATCGTCTGCTCATGGAAAGAGAGAGCTTCTTGAATAATTAAGGCTTCCTAGATGTGACTACAAATAAAAATAGAGAAAGAAGGGGGTTTTGGCATGAGTGTAACACTCCAACTCAGACTGAGAGAGCTTTACATGGAAGTCGACCAAAGAAAAATCCACTCTGGGCTCTTGTATTACAGCTCCGTTTAGCGGAGCAGAACGATCATGGCTTGTATTAAGTAGATAATAATGAAGCACCATAAACAATGTCAGGATGCAGGATGAAGCAGGAGGTTTAATGAGGTCCAGCTTGCCGGGAGCCTTTTGAAGTGTCCATAGCTCCCCGACAAAGCCAGAAAGCAACAAAGGTGGCTCTGCCAGCTGTGAGAATGCCTGCTTGAGAGGGAAGTTTTATGTGTAGATGACACCAGGCTGGAATTCAGCTTTCACGTACTAACTAGCTCTGCACGTTGCCGGAGCTGTGCACAAACTCTCTCTCCACAACGTGTTACACTAATAATAATTCTTCACAAATCAGATCCATGCCACCGGTCACCACATGGACAAGGCTGGGTCAGTGTGGCAAATAGTGGCAGCCAGCAGAGTCCTCAGTGCCTCTCACTAGACATATTTAATGAGCAATGTAAGCTCTGAAGGGAAGAAATCAAACACACATTCCATAGCAGCAAAGATGGCACGAGGTGTTTGTCAGCAGCTATACTGACAGAGCACCCAGCAGCTAAGTCAGACCGTCTCACCCTACTCTAAATGCACTTTAATCACAATGGACTCCCAGATTCTTTGGAAAGAAAAATCAGATGTTTCTATAACCCCCTTTTCAATGGAAGAAGGCTTTTATGTTGTTTACAAACTTTAATTTTATATAAATACTTTAAAAAAAAAGAATTTTCCTTGAAGATATCAAAATTATATATATTTTTTAAATTCTGGAAATGGAGCCAGCCATTCATTCACCAATTATCACCATTATTACAACTCTATCTATTACTAGTTAGGCAAGCACTATACTTTCACTTAAAGCCAAGTAGTGAAGAGTCCTACTGTGGTCCTTCTGCAGTTATTTATGGGCAATGGGGAATAGGGTTACAGGGTCCTACAACTGAGGAGCAGAAGAGTGAGATGTAGATGAGAAATAAACATGTTGCCACAACTGAGCCTGTCCTCCACTGCCCTGGCTGGGTGGATGCTGCTCTCCATCAGGGCTGTGGGAAGGCTGGAGAAGGGGATGTGGGGTGGAACACGGAGGTTCCAATGGATTGAGGTGTTCTCACACTCACATCCCCTAGGCAAGGTGGATGTGGTCCTACACAGTCATGTGCCTGTCAAACAGCCTCCCCAGATGTGCCCCACAGACAGGCCCTGATGCCTTTGGTGGTGTATGGGTAGAGACGCATACACCGTGTCAGACGCTTCTTTCTACAGCAGTTAGACAGAGTGTAGCTGATGCAAAATGATGTTTTATGTTGCAGTTAGGACTGTACTTAGTTTGCAACCCCTTAACGTGGCTATGCTTATGTGATGATACTGTGAGAACAAGAGATCAGAGACCTTTCTGCTTTATTAACTGGTTTCTTCTGATTCCATGTAGGTAGCCTTTCTGCATCTCTCTTTGATCTTACATGGATTATATACATTAAAACATGGTAATTTCTTCATCTAAGACTCCAGTTGTAATGTCTGTGGGGCAATAATCACCTTTTATGTTGGACTTCTGTGAGGGGTAGGAAGTGGTCTGCTGTGAGCCTGGGAGTGACTGCAATCTTATTAGCAGCCAGGAGAATTATAGCAGTGTCCAGTGTACTAATGCTGTGCCTCTAAAGTGTTTCTTTTGCTATTTTTTTCCTTAAGAAACTGTAATCCTGTAAGTGTCTTGACTGCCCATTGCTGTGCCCATTTTCTCCCTCACCTACAGAGTCAGAAATAGATGGCTGAAAATCAAATATTGTTTGTACCGCAAAGGCATTTCTTTGGTCCCAAGCATTTCCCTTTCTTGTGACTAAGAGCGGCACACATACTTATCGGCTGCTTCTCTGTGTGTGCAAGACAGACAGCTATAAAAAGGTACCTGGTCACTCGATGAGACAAAGCTCTTTGTATAAACACACTGGAACAGATTCTCAAAACTCAGTGCCAGCTCTGTGCTGTCCATATTCGCACCAGAGTGAAATCTATCACTGCCAGACTCAGCCCTGGCTTAATTGCAACACAGGTGACAGGGCATGCTTGCAAGGAAGTTGGCAAATGAGGATAGTTAGTGAAATAGAGCGAAGGAGGCAGGAACAATTGATACTGAATGGAAATGAAGTGTTTTACAACCCAGAGAAACAGGCTTTTGGAGGAAAGCAGATGAGAGGCGTGGGACATACAGGGTTTTCCCTGACATGGTGCTTGATCTTCCTATGCCATTGTTCTACAGGGTGATGCTGAAGTCAGCTGGTGGGAATCCTTGACCCACACAGGGTAAGGAATCAGTGCAGTGTGGATAACTCAGATAGTTCTGGTCTGTAAATGGCACTTCAGAATTATAAGGGATTTAACTGGAATTGGATGGTTAGCTTTATTTGCAGCAGAAAAAATAACCAGCCTGCTTCTTTTTGGTGACATACACAAAAAAGAAAGTGAGGTTTCATTTAAATAAACAAACTGACAGCTACTGCTCTGGAGGCTCTGGATATGAACCAGCGACAGCAGAGTTAAGCAATTTCAAAGCAGAGTGAATGTGATTTTCACACTTATTTGCTTTTAATTGAGATCCATTTGAAATCCAAGCACCCCTCTATTACAGATTTTTTAAATGGCAATATTAATTAACGTTTCTGCTGTACAGCAGTAAGAATGCTGTTTAGACTGAGTGAGATAGATTGGAAGGACTACAAGATTACAAAAACAATCTGTAAATTGGTCAGATGCAGTTGGGGGTCACCTTGATCTTCTGAAACAAGCATATTGCACTCAGAAAATCTGGGAGTGAGCAAGCAGCCGTCTACCAGTGCATCCTTATTAGGGCTGGCTGGGTCAGCGCACCTCAGTCTCATCTCCCACGTTGGACTGCAAGAATATTAGTTACCAATGTGGAGAGAAATAATTGTCAGACTTCCATAAAATCTGATAATTGAAGAAACTGCATATTATTTGATGGACAGTATGAGTTCAGAACAAGTATTCTAGGAAACAAGGAGCAATTATTTAGTGACATGGAAATGGCACACAGTGGTGCACTGCAATTTCCATTCTCCTGATTCACTTTATCTCTGCCATTATTCATTAGTTTAGCAGCTCAACAGGCTTCTTTCTTGGCTACTCAGATCAACGCAGTATGCCCAGCCCCACACCATCAATAGTATTTATCTTGCACTTCAGCAGCATAGCACAGATAAGACATCTAGTTTGTGAAAGAACAGTAGCTGGCAGATTGATGGGCAAATCTTCTCATCACTTCAGCTGGTTTATCTCAGCTACCTCCTATTCACCATATATATGTTCAAGAACTTGGAACCTCAGCTGTCACTGCACCTGTATGAGAATCACAGAAGTGAATGAAAACCCCACCAAGAGCTGCAGAGAAGTCACAGGCTAGATTATTTGGGATTTAAATTTTGACATAATATTTTTTCCTAGAGTAAAGCATGAGTTTTCAGGGGGTGGGGCTGGGGGAGGGGAGAGGGAGGGAAAGGGGCATAATTTTGCAGTCAGCTCAAACACACAGCAGACAGACAAACAGGGAAGAAACTCAGATATGTAGTGTTGTTCTGTTAAGAAAACATAGATTCATAGAGTGGGTTAGGTTGGAAGGGAGCTTAAACATCATCTACTCCCAACAATAATAATGTGAAATTCTCAAAATCTCACGGTGGATATTCAGCATTGTCAGGTGAGGGGCAGAAGAGGCAGCTGAAGAAGCAAGTTGGACTGCAGCTGCCTAAGGGAATAAATCTATTTCTATGTTTGCTGTTCTTGCATTTCTTTGTTTTGTCTGAATTAGACGAGATCAGCATGGCAGGAATTTATGTCTATGCTCTACATTTCCCAGCAGTTCAGGAGGCCTCTTGTGTAACCAGTGCCTATTAGGACAGAGTAGAGGATATGGTGCCTTTTTTGACATCTTGCACTGGATCTCCCTTGTTCAGCAGGGAAAGTGGTTGTCAGGCTGAGAGCGTGCCTGAGGGCCAGGCTGGGGAACACCATGTTCCCAGCAACCATGATGAGCTAGGCACAAATGTCAGTGGTAACAAATCGAGCTGATAAGAACATGTAAACTTTTTGACACTTCTTTGGACAAAGTCAAATCTATAAATTCAGCACTGGTGGAATGGCCAGGATTGTGAGATTTTTGGCTTTTCCTGTTTCCAGGCAGGGAGAAATCAGGAAAGGTCACATTCTGGCTTCCTAAAGCCACTGGTTACAGCAATGGGAACAGGAACAGAGACATGCAAGAACAGAATATTCTTTGGAGTTAAACATAGTCTTGTATTCTACAAAATATGCAAACATATGGGTGACAATTGCCTTTCCTTGTTATCAGTGAGGTAGCTATCTGATATCTTAATAAAATGAAGCATGCAAAAAGAGTGTTGGCTGGATAGTCACTCCTTATTCTGTGAAAAAATTAAAACCCCCTAATATTCAAAACTCTAAGCTGTTTGAGTTTCATATTACTCTCTTGATTTTAAATAGATTTGGACACAAAGCAAGCTGAACCTACTAAATGAAAAGTAAGTATAGCTTTGAAAACACAGCTTCAAATGTGTCCTTGAAAATATGGCTCACAGAAGATCAGAGAGAGAGAAAGGAGATGAAACTAGTTTCAAGTCAGCTGGTTTTCACCACTGCTCAATGTGAATAACATTCTTTTTGATATGTTTACCATCATTTCGACTGGCAAAGACAGCCAGATGGGCCAGCTGAAGCAGTGACCAAAGCGTAACTACATTAGATGCTGCATAACAGAGCCAGATCAAGAAAAAGTGCTTCTGGATATAATGCTCCAGCTACAACCCAGCTGAAGTCACAGGAAACACATCTGTTAGTGTCACTAGAAGCTGGGTTGTGATATAAGTGAGTAACACAAACTCAGGTTGTGTGTCATGGCCTCTATGACTACTCATGAAAGCAATTACTAAGGAAGTCAGCAAAAATCAGTGTTAAGGCTTCTCTCTCAATTAGCATCCTGAATGCTGACATTAGAGGTGTCTGACTAACCTTTTAGTTGTATAGCACATAACAAACTCATAAATAATGAAGTTAGTTCAGTTACACCTTTTCACTCACAGAAATCCATAAAAAGGAGAAAAAGCCGTAAAAAGAATAACCAAAGAATCTGTCATGTACTGAGCAATTTGGGACATGGGTGGATGTAACAATCCATCTTCACGGAACATGGTCTTGAAGCCAGGGAACCAAGAAATATCTCAGACAGATCATATCAAGGCAGCGTTATTGCGGTGTAGTTTTAGAATATTGTGAAGCATCCCTTGATGAATGCATGGTATTGACCTGATAATCCACCCATAAGAGTTTACTGGGGTCAGTAAAGCAGACAATAGGATGCAAATACATCCTCTTTATACTCCACTGTTAGGTTTGCATAGGAAAGGACAGGCAAGCTAGTAAAGACAAATTGCTTTTTTACCAGAACTAATTAAGCCAGGAGACAACATGGATTTCTCAAATAAATCTCACCCATATTTCAGACTGGATGGATGGAATTGACATGTTGGCCAAAGCACTCTGTAAAGATCACTGCTATTATTCAATTGTGTTAGTATCCCACTTGCACATGGAGTTTATAAACCAGAATTAAAGGGACAGAGGTAGATGATTATGATGTACTTAACATTTAAAATTTCTCACATTTTTCATATTTCATTTTTGGAAACTTAGGAAAAAAATTCTGGGTCACCAGATAAAATTCCTGGATCTTGGAGGCAATCACGTCACAGAAAGGATTCAGATCCTATCCGACATCATCTTGTTAATGAACATCTTTACTAATGTTAATGGGAATAGCTACTACCTATTTGCATTTACACACTGCTTAAAGATCTTAAAGTATTCTTTCATATAATATGCACATTTTTTATTACAGGAATATTGGATTTAAATGACTTGCCTAGGGTTTCACAGCAAGCTAGCAGCAGAATAATTCTTAGAGCTCCTAGTGCTTTGCAATAAATCCTGGACATTAACAACTCCCTTCAGAAAGGGAGCTTTGTGGTGGTAGATCACCTCCTGGTGCTGGTGGATCAAACCTTTTATGGGAGTAGAAACAAACCAAGAAATTACATGAGCCCATGTAATGCTTCTCAGGGTGTGTAAATCCCAGCTTCCTTTGAACCTATAAAATTGTCAGAAGTCTGTGTAATGCTAAGATAGCCTTTGGCATAGGACCAACTATGAAATTTTGATGTGCTAAGTATGTACTTCAGGTCTGTATTTTCTGTGTGAATATAACTGTAATCTCTGCATTTATCCCAGGAAAACATCAGAGCTTTCACTATTCCCTGTATTTTAGAGGCTTATTTGGAAAAAGAAAAAAAAAAAAAAAAAGAAAAAAGAATGCCAAACAAAAGTAAACCTACACTAAAAAACAATTCTTAACTTTTCTAGTGGTGGAAATTCTATTATAGAATTGCAAAATTTGCTCTAACAAAGACGTGCCCTGTCATTGCTCTTCCCTCTGGATGGTGCTGTCCTCAGTAAAAATTAACTTAGAAGGAAGACATGGGATATCCCCTTGTTTATGGACTTCTATCTGTCAAGAAAGAGTCAGCATTACAAAATGATTTGTTTTTTCTGCTTGAATCAATGCTATCATTCTCTCTAGCAAATGGAAACCCTGACATTTCACCCTGCCTTCTGTCCTCTCATCTCTGCCTCGCATGGGAAGGACCAGCAAATTCTGCCCAACGATTTTGGATTATGATTTTTAATCTTTTGCTTTTGCAGATAGCTGTGTCTATGAGAAAATAGCTATTTCATTGCATGGCTTTTGCTATAATGTCAGAGGAGCCATCTGATAGAACAATAACAGCTATAGCAATACTGATCATGCTAATTGAATGAGCTCTTCCAACGCAGTGGTGGCTACCCAGGAGCTCTCACCTGTGGCAAATGGTGACATTTACTCCTGCTGGGAATGTGGCTGGGCAGCCGAATGTTAAAGAGAGCTTGCAGTGCGGCCTGTGCTGCTTGGCCCTTAGCCAGCTTCTTGCTGCGTCCTGAGCCTTCAAATGTTCTCCCGTCTACTCGCACCGCCATCACAAAACTCTTGATGTGCTGCTTCTCCACGGTCTCCGACAGGCAGACGTACCGCAGACCCGAGCGCAGCTCATTTAGCAGCACCACTGGGTTCTTCTCGCTCTCTGCTTTGGATGCCATCTTGTGTCTGTTCTGCTTACCGTGGCCCATTAAGTCCAATGTGTGGCAGAGTAAGCGCCCATGTCGATAAGCAGTGGAAAGCAACTCGTTATTAACTGGGTTATAGACCGAAAAGTCCTCACTGTGTGTGGATGGTTCAAACTCCTTGAACAGAGTATCTGGGAAGTCTGCCTGATCAGAAGTAAAGTCCGTGGATGGGTTAATGCAGTTCCCCATGGCAAAGTGAGCTTGGCAGGCATTGGGGAACTGAACGAATGACTTCAGAGCTAGCTCTGCAGCACGCATTTTGGCTTTCTTTTTTGTGGGTCCTGTGCCTTCAAACGTAAGTCCATTTACTTCCACAGCAACAGCAAAGACTGGAGCGTGCACTGGGCCTGTCTGGGAAACAATTTTGTATTGTAAACCAGGTTTAAGTTCATGTAGCTGGACCAGAGCATTCTTTGGTGTCACTGACCACGATACTTTCTTCCAGATGAGTTGGAGTTTGCAGAAATGGCCATTATTTCCATCCTCTAAGGGCCTTTTTCTCTTACTGCTAGGTGTTCCCCCTCTTGGCCTCTCATTGGAGGATATTGGATGATCCTCCACATTGCCAATGTTTCGATTTTCCTTTACATCTGCACTGCTGGTACCTGTCAATAAAGAAAGAACAAACCTCACATTACGGTCGTCATCAGAGCAGCTGACATCATGTCTGGGGCGAGCAAAATAGCCAAAAAAGAAAAAAGAGGTTAATGTCAGATATCTTTGCTTTTCCTGTTTGTTTTTGTTCTCATTTTTCTCCCCAAATAGTGGTTTACTTGTTACAGCATAGATTCCCTTCATATCCTGAATGATTACTTGTCCCTAAATCTTACTTCTATTAGTCAATAGCCTCCTGTTTTAAAAAGATTACATCATTCAAAGATGAAATTTAAGTGATGCCTTGTGACTTAAACAAGATGTTGTATTCACACCGGATAATTACTAGTAGAAAGCGAATAGTTTGCAAACCACCCTTAGGCTGAGATGTTTTTCCATAATCCATGTGGGTGAATGCTTATGAACACATTATTAGAAATCTGAAATGATTCACAAATGATTCACAGATAGAAAAATGGGAAGATGCATTGAATAATTTATTTCCTATCAATACTTTGACTGGTTGTACTCAGCCCATAGGCTCTTTTGTTGCTAACATCACAAATCCAGCCTAAGAAATTATCAGAAATATCTTTCTTGCATTTGAAATCATAATTTGGTCTGGGCTCAGAATTTGGTTTAATAACTGAAGGTCTTTCTGTCAAGTTCAATTGCAGATACTCTTAGCTCCCACATCAGCAACAGATAATTTTGCAAAAAAATGTACGTAAATCTGAATCAGACTATGAGAAGCCAGAGCATCATGACGGGAGTGATTACCCATGTAAAGGATGATCTATGTCAAAGAAATCAATGGGAGAGAGAGACTGCCAGGAAGCACTACTGCGATGGGGGAAGGGAATGAAACAACTGTGATAGCTATGAAGGGAGCACTGCTGCTGTTACTGTTGAGCCAGTGAATCACACTTTGCTCCCAACTACACTTGTTCAGTGCCTGTGCTGCAAGGCAGAGCAGTTTGTTACAGCAGATGTATGACTGAGAACAGAGATTCATTTCACTGATGTCCTGAATGACACAAAAAATGTGCTAATGCCTAAATTATCATCCTATAACGTTTCTGTAGTTTCTGATGATTTTGTTTAAATGTATTGCATCTCAGATGCAGCCCCCAGCCTTACTGTGCCTTGATTCTGGCAGATACCAAATTGGGGAAGTAAACAAGACCTTAATCAGCCCTTGAAGCAACCCATCCCTGAAGTGATGCACCTGATCCCTTTCAGAGCAGAACACTGTCTGCCTGCCTGCTGCATTCCAGCCAGTATCACTCACGGAACCTTTTCCGTGTTTTGTTATTGTCAGACATGATCTTGCCACTTTTGCAGGCAGCATGAGTCCCAAGCACGGGGAAGGTCTATGCTGTCTTAGAGAGAGGGCAGAGAATCATCTTACCAATTGCTACAGGGCCATAGCTGTGTTAGCCTCTACCCTTCTGAACAAACTGGATACAAGGATATGACTGGTGAGCAGCCAGCTGTGCCTCCAGGACCTTCTGCTGGAGCAGTATGCCTTTGCTGCAGCCCAGTCCTGGGCTGTGCTGACATCGTGGGAGCATGCAGAGAATTATATGAAACCAAGCATCCTAATTAAAAAAGCTCCTTTAATATCCCAATAAGATGCACTTGCGTCAAAATACTTTTTCTCATCAGGACAGTAATGCTGATCTCATATGAGTTGTTTCAAAAAGAGCATCTCACCGCTTGGATCTGAGAAAAAGTCCTGGTGTGACTGCACATGGGGAAGCCCATTTGTAGGGTTAAGGATTTTGGTTTGCCCTCATGGAAACCTTTCAGCACACATCAAGCTTCCAGCCTGTGTCTATATTTCACTGGTGTTATTTGCTGAGCTCTGTAAGTGTATGAGGTGCTTTGCTGAGGCAGAACACGAACTGAAAAATTAAGGTCTTCAGTGACTACAGTGACTAGTTAATTTTTACTTTGTAAAGCTAAGGGGAGAGAATGAAGACAGGTGAGGAAGGAAAGAAAAAGAAATACATAATAGAAGAAGAAAGGCTTCATCATTTGACATTCAGCTGTATAAAATGTGACATCTTTAAACCAGCCTAACTGGAAGTAAGACATTTAAAAGGTCAGGTTAAGTAAGACACAAGGATAAGGTGGTCTTTTCTTGTTGAGTTCACAACTCTATTTATGGGAAGCTCTGATCTGAGGGGAAGAAGATGCCAACTTTAACTTTGCTCTGTTTGTCTTGGCAGTGACTTTGGCCAGACATTTTCCACTGGGACTTTCTCATGTTTTCATTTCATTCAAAATAGATTTTTTATTTTTTTATTTTTTAAAATAATAATATTTTGACTCAGACACCATTTATTTATTTATTTTTGTTTTAAGGAAGCAGATTTGCTTCTAGATTTCACACCTCCTCTTACCTCTTTTACAGACCAAGATATGGTACATTACAATATTATAGTCAGGAAGCATGGAAAGAAAGCTTCACACTGTATTCAGGGTTGAAGAGAATTTGTACTGATTATGCATCACAGAATAGGAAAGCTCAGGGGTTGTTTGTGTTAGTAATTCGTATTGTATCTTTTGCAGCTATTTTTTTTTTCCTTTCATACTCAGAGTACCATAAAGCATCGTGCCTTAATCACTCTGACTAACATGTGATTAACTAAACATATGGTATATAAAATAAACATTAACATTACATTTGGTCCATGAAATTCTCTAGCGCAGTGTTTGGCCACCAGTGTTTTCTCTGATGTAATGAAAAAAAAAAAGCAGTGATTCAAGTGTAAAACTTGAAGACATGAAGCACTACACATAGATGGATGCAAAGGTGGGTGTGCGTGAAGGTGATGTGTCTGTATTTATGGTCTGCTTTCACCTAGTTACAGTGGCAGAAATCTGTGCAAGTGTCCTTATAGCCACTTGGATATCCAGAGGACTCTATAATGAATGGCTGGGATGTAGCTGACTTCTTCATAGACTTCAATGCAAGCTGCAACAGGCCAGAAGTCATCACGTCATGGAAAACAGAGGCAGCTTCAAAAAGCCTGTAAGCCTGATGGACTTGTGTGATATCTGACAGCAGCCGGACAATGTGAAATTACTTTATACTTTCAGGTATCTTTGAAATAGGGGGTCTTTGAAATGTGCCTTTTATAAGACCTCTGTGTAGTAGACATGAGATTATTTCTCTAATGGTGGCACATGTACTTCTATTGTGAAAATCAGACAAAGCAGGCAAATGACACCAAACCACATAAGATAAATACTGTAAGCAGCTGTAATAGAACAATCACAAGCAATTTTAGAAATGAAAAGCACTAAAAGGAAAGGGGGTAAGTCGGAGGATGCACACAGCAAAGATGCAAAACTGTGGATCATTTTCAGTCCTGCTAGCTCTTATCTCCTGTAATATCCTTGCTCTTGCGTTCCCCAAACACATTCTCTACATTTGGAAGAAATGATAATCAAATATGTCTCTCCTATGATGAAAGGTTGGAGAATAATAAAATTGTAAGGGGTCAGATGAAAGGTTGGAGAATAATAAAATTGTAAAGGGTCAGAATTAAGAAAAAGGAGATAGAAAAATATTACAATTTTTTTTTGCTCAGGTAACTTTATTCACTGATTTTTGCACTATCACAAACAAGAGGAGACACTGCAGACTTATACTGGCTTCAGTAATTGAATGGGAGAGAATAAAGAAGTTAGTGAAATACATTTATTTATGCACTGTTCCTCAATCTTCTGACTGTTCTTTCATGGTGGTTTTTTTTCCTTTTGGTCATTATGCACAGTAGAGTTAACCTAGAAAGTCTGCATCATCAAGAGCTTTTCAGAACTATAATGCATCACTAATAATGACACTGCCTATGTCTCTGGGTCATAAGGGCTCTGCAGAACTACCCATCCGATACTCCACGCTACATTTGAAGAGATAATATTGTTCCTGTTGAAGGTTATTCTGCTACCTAGCCAACTTCCAGGGAGGATGGGGAAGGAGAGGTGGTAGATGACAACTTCACTCTGACTGGGATCTTTTGTATTGAGTCACAAGGGGCAGTACATTATTGAGAAGCTGTGATATTGAAAGAAAGGCTTTGCAGTTTCTAAGTGTAGCAAAATTCTGATTCAACTGATTTCTCTGAAGCAGGAAGTTATTACTGTTATGAATGTTTAGCATTCACAAGGTTGCTACCAATGCATTTTCCGCAATACAGGTAGGACTTTAATTTCATATTCCATGTTCTGCATTTTAATATCTAGCTCCTGTTTGACCTGCTTATGTACAGTATGTTTTTGCTGTTCATCTACATTACATTAACTGTGGAGGTTAAACAGACTGGCCTCCGTAATTCCTGACATTCTTGAAATTAAAAATGTTTAAATCAGAAGCAATAGGTATGAACCTGTGAGCCAGAGCCTCAGTACCTTTGTACAAGGTCAGCTACTACATCAAAAGTAATGTAGGGCCATTTCTCCATGCAAGCAGATGACATTTTCATACACTTACTGAATCCATAATAGTGGGTTGGGGACTTTTAGGCTGGGGATTTCTAGGTCTGTATACTTGATTTTAGAATAGTAAACTTGTAGCTAACAGCAGGATCCACTCCTTCCTCTCTAACCTGCAAGCACACACATTCTATAAAATCCTTGTGAAAGAAGTCAGTATGGTAAACCTACTTAAGGGAAGCCAACCCTGATCTCTCTGTTGCAGCTGTAGCCCTCCCCACCAGCTCACAGAGTTCAGGCTGCTTAATATAAAATTAATATTTACTGGTGTGCAACAGTGATCTGTGAAGGGAAACATTACCAGTGCACAAACGTACAAGATTTTGCTTAGTTAAACTGGGAACTGAACATTTTTGGAAGTGATGCCATTTGGCTGCTCCAGAATGAAGATACTGAACTTTGCCCAAAGTATTATCTGAAGTAACTGAAATTCATACAACGCTAGCACAGCTCTTAACAGTGTGGGAAATTATTCCCATGACCTGACTGAGCTGATACTCATACTCTCATGCACTCTGTCCAAGTTAACAAATAAGTATGTGCAGCCAACAATTTGGGCAGCTCTGAGCAGGAATACATTTAAGTACTTGTCTGCTTGAATCAGAACCAGAGTTTAGCTTAGCTTTAAGCATGGGAGAGATTCAAATAGAGGCAATAGATACAGCTTTCAAAATAAAACCAGGGAGTCTGATTCTCCTTTGTCTGCTGGTGTGAAATAGCTTTTTTATTGCTGGAGGAGTTGCTCACTGCATTTTTAGAGACATGCAGCTTGCTGTATTTCAAATGTGCCATCAAAAGCTTTGGGGCCTTATGCTGCCTGAAGAGGGATTTGACTGACAGGCTCAAAACTAAACAAGCTTCAAAACACTGAATTTTGGGTTGGGAGTCATCACACATGACTTTTGCTTTTTCTGAGATCCATATGCTGGGGTCCAGCAGCAGCTCTCTGCAGGCAATGAGAAAAGGTATGTGCACCACAGCTATGCATTTGGCACCACAGCACAATGAGTTCCATGGGAATCATATGCTCCTTCTAGAGGTAAAGCCCAGATTTGTGAGTATCTGTGTTGGTTGGTAGTCTGCATTGTTGTGGCATAGTGGATGGAACAATTGAAGATCAGGGCAGGCAGAGGTCTGTAGCATCATGAAAGGAAAGCAGGCAGTGAACAGGGAATGATTATTTACTGTTTCAATCAGTCCAAGCCCTGGAGACAGGAGATTTGAAGCAACAAAAGGGTGTACTTTTTATAACACAAAAATATCACTGAACTGCTGCTCCTTGCTGTTGTTGAGACCAGAAGTATCACAGGGCTCTGGAGAGGACTAGACAGGTCTGTTGGTGAACAAGAAATATGATGATTCACGTGCAAAGTCTATCTGAGTAAATTCCTTCCTGAGTGCTAAAAAGATAAACTGAGGGGACATTCACCATTTAAGCATCCTTTTTCTCAGTGCATAACTATCAGCAAATGTTGAAGACAGAGGACAGAGCTAAATATCCTATTTCTAACACTGTTACAATTTGTATACCCTTAGCTGCCAACCACTGGGAATATACAGGGTGTTCCTTTTCTCTCGTGGTCAGTATTACACAGACTGCACTGGAGACTGATTATAGCCTACCCAAAAATGCCATTCCAAAATTGCCTACAGTCTTCAGTACATTTTTCCAGCATTAGTTTATGGATCATAAACCACATTAGTACTGTCTATATGCTAATAATCACCAGTTGAAAATGCACCTGGAGTTAACCTGGCATGGCTTCCCTATTAAAGCAGGTCTAAAGGAATGTGAAACAGATCTTGAATCCATTTCAGCTAGTGGGACTCTGCATACTGATTACTGTTACAGCACAGTAAGGGCAGGGATGATCTCAGAGAATATACAGTTATATTGCACAGGATAACCCAACCACTGCTCTACTTTGCTGGCATTCTCCTAAACTTTTGTTAAATTGTTAACACAAAATAAGTTTCTGCTTCTTCAGAACAAATCACTGAAGCTCTTTGAAATGTCTAATTAGTACAGGATTACCTGCATGCTATAGAAATTGATGGGAGCTATGCCATTATACAAGAAGTGAATGTTTGACCCAAGAAAGGTCTAGGCACAACATTTTTGAAAACAGTGAAATTTGCTGTTTTTTTCAGAAAACATCTAATGCTGTCCATGTGAGCTATTTTATAACCAGCACAAGCACGAAGCAGACTTAGCATTATAGCAGCAATAAGAAAATGGTGTTACAGTGCTTGGCTTGTACAAACTTCCTACATTACCTAAAAATAACTAAGCAGCACTTTTGGGAAACATTACGCAGGAGGTGCCTGCAGAAGCTGATCATGTGCATAATATGTTTCCAGCGTGTACTTCTCATATCTCTTCCTGAAAATGTAGCCTCCCTGGGACCAGTTCTGAGGGATTTTCAAGATTTTTTCACCTTTCCTAAGATATGCAAAAAACTGCCATTCCCTGTGCAGCAATACAGAGTGATCCTCAGCAGCAGAAAGCTGAGGGCTTTGCTCCTTCAAAAGCTATTCCCCTTCGTGCTGCATCATGATCAAACCGTGGCACATTAGCAACAACAGGGAAAAAAAAAACAACCCATTCCTCCCACCCACTGCCTTTAATAGGGCAACATATCAGTTTGTGTCTGGCTGGGAAAGGAATCCATCTGGTAGGTGATACTAAAACTCAGAGAGTTGCTCATTTGATTCAGAAAGTTTCCGCCCCCTTTATTTATTTATTTTTGAATGATTCAAGTTATGTTTCAATAAGGAGGGCTGGATAACACATAATTGCTTCTGGATGATAAATGGAGGGCTCACTGAGGGCTGTCCAGCCCTACCAGATCATTCCTGGGTTGGCAGGTGTCCTGAAGACTTCATATCTCCTCCCAGCCCAGCAGTGCTTCCATGTAGCTCCACAGTCACGGCACCAGGAATGTCAGTGCTATTTTTTGGGTGTAAGTGCCCCAGAGCTAATTTTGTGCCTTGTGACTAATTTCGTGGTTACATCTACGTAATGAACCCTGTCATCTCCTTCTCAATTGAATTTGCTTTATTTTTTTTTTCTTTATTATTATTTTTTTTTTCTTTCTCCACGTGGATGTAGAAAAGAACCTTGCAAAACCTGCAGCATTTACATTTGCAAAAGTAATTTGTAATTGTGGAAGAAAAAGCTGGGGGAAAGACATAATACAAGAATAGTTTGGGCTTTTGTAGACTGAGCTAGCAAGCAAACAAAATAAGGCAATGGAAGGAGAGGGGAGTTGAGGGAAGGGAGGGGAAGGGAAAGGAAGTAGCTCCACAATCCTGGTACCCTGAGTATAAACATCTTTTTGCAACTCTTTTCCCTTTTATCCGTGACACACCACTTACATTTCACCATCCCAGGGAAAAGTGGGAAGGTTGGCTGAGGTTAACGTCTCCTTTACTGGAGACCAGAGAATATGTCTGCACTCAGCATCAGGGATCTTCGCATTTTACATGAGGACTGGACTTAGGGCTTGCCACTGTTTGGAAACCTCCTTTCTTTCCACAAGTGCCCCAACACTACAGAACTTTTATTTATGGACTTCATTTACCTATTAAAAAAAGAGGCTGCTTACTTAAATTGTCTTCATCCTCCATGGTGCTTGAACCAGGACTCAGATACTTGAAGGGTGCTATAAAGGTTGACAGTATGCTTACTTTTTCTACAAGAAAACAGAATAAAAGAGACATAAATTCAGCATTCTGTCAATGTACCCTGATCTACTCCACACTTTTACCTTTTACTCAGGTGAAAACATCTTGATAAGTCCATTTCCTTTTTTTTTTTTTTTTTTTTCTCCCAACTCCACTAAAATCCACAGAATTGTAACACATTAATTACAGTTGGCACTGCAGGTCCCAAATACAGATCCCTACTGACTCTTGTATCTAATCACAGAGTCATTAAGGTTGGAAAGACCACTAAAATCATTGAGTCCAACCATTATCCTATGCCTGATTGCCCTAGACCATGTTCCTCAGTGCCACATCTACTCTTTTCATCCCCTCCAGGGATGGCAACTTCACCTCCTCACTGGACAGCCTGTTCCAATACTTCATCATTCTTTCAGAGAAGAAATTTTTCCTAATATCCAACTTGAATTTCCCCTGTGCAACTTAAAGCCATAAACTCTTATCCAGTCACTGGTTATCTGGGGAAAGAGGTCGATTCCCACTTTTTACGCAGTGCTTCTGGTTGTTCTTCCTAGCAAAGAAGCTGGAGCACTGCCTTCACACAGCCCAGACCCTGGGTGGGAAGGAGCTGGGGATGTGAAAGGTGTGAATAAGGGCTGGGAAAGGGGTATGAAGGTGGGAACTGGATGCAGGCAGCCTTGAGAGACAGGGGAACTCTTCTGCTGAGTGAGACCATGAGTTTACCCACTCTTGTTTCCCTTGACTGACAGAGTTTGAACCAGAAGTCTCAGAGAATGGACAGAAAAGATGGCACAAGAATCCACAATGGATTCCAATTATTCTAATCCTAATGCTTCTAGAAATTGTTGATTTGGTATTTGGAAAACAGTTTATGGTGTGACACATGAAGCTATTGTCCAAATTATAAGAATCTTGTTTGAAATCCTTATTCACATTCAATTTAAGTGTTTTTTTTTTTTAATCTGCATTTTTTTTTGTTTATGCTAATAGTAGATGGCACAGAAGTGTACTTCACATGCCATGGCCAATATCTATCTGCTTAAAAACTCTTAGTGAGGGGAAGAGGATATGAATTGTGCAATGCTGGGCTTTCATCTTATGGCAAAAGCATAAAAAACAATTGAAGGATGTTTTCTGTCAAGTCATGCAGGACAAATTATTTGCACTGGAAACTTTCTTTTATTGATAAGAAAGTATTTCTCTGAATTTCCTTGAATTACCTGGCTAATACGTTCTTTTCTCAGGCAGCCACTGATCTGGAAGGCTTTCTGGATGAAGAGCTCTTAAACGTTTTCTATTTCACCAGTACATCCGCTAGCTTTTCAGCTTGGTTATTCCTACATTTGCAATTAATCCTTGCTCTTGTTAAAGACTGTTATCAGAATCCATCAAAAAATTACTGCAGATGTTTGCCCTTAGCTAGGAAATATTACAGCTCTATTATGAGAAAGCACAGTAAAAGCAGACTGTTCTTTGTTAAGTAAATACAATAAGCAGAATAAAAGATTGCCTGAAGAAAACCTTTTTCTGTCCAGAAACCTTTCAGCCCAGACTAATATATAATTAGAGCACAAATTAGCCTCCTTGAATTGCAATTTCATTAAGAGATTGTAATGATGTCATGAACTGAAAGAATGAAGCTATTTATGAATGCTTTAGCCAAAAGATTTTCCTAAGTGAATACTTTGACACTTTTTGCTAAGGCTTTGCTCCTTAAGAAAAGCAGTATCTTTGTAAGACACTATCGTGGTGCATGTTAGACTGTTGAGTTGTGATCAGGATTAAGGCTGTTATTCTTTCCTTAACTTCTTAACCAGTTTGTCATTGAAATGAGAAGAACATACATCGTCTTTGATAAGAAGAACACTTCAGATAGACTGAGGACCAGAACAGTCCCTAACTTCAGCATCAGCAATGACTGTTTGTCTGGATATCAAGATGCAGTGAACTGAAGTGTATTTTTCCTGTGGTTGTGGATGTCAGGCATTGAGGACTGACCCTCAAGACACTGGAAGGCACACGCAAACTTAAAGCTCATCCACTGGGAAAATACTCTCATTTCACACAGAGAGATAATCAATTAACTAAGCAATGAGAACAGGAGCCTTCTTGATGAGGTTGCTGATATCTATCCAAATCATCAATCAAAAAGTAAAACTGTAAAGTTTTACTGTAGAATCATAAAATGGCTTATGTCGGAAGGAGCCTTTAGGATCATCAACCTCCAGCTGTGCAGCTGCCATGGGCAAAGTTGCCACCCACCAGACCAGGCTTCCCAAGGCTTCACACAGCCTGCCCTCTAGAGATGGGGCATCCACTTCTTCTCTGGGCAGCCTGTTACAGGGTATCACCACCCTCTGAGCAAAAATGTCTGATTTAAATATCCCCTCTTTTAGTTTAAAAATGTTTTATACCAAACTATTATTGGATGTCTTTTACACCAGCCATGCAGTAGACCAGTTTAACAGTATGACTACAAACGCTATCAAATTATTTTCCCTCTTGCTTTGGGGTTTCTTTTAGCCACCCTAAGCTTTTGTTGTTTCTACTTAGAACCTGTCCCCAAAGACTATGCTTATGCCTTCACTTTCTGTGGCAGAGATCTCAGATAGCAAAATTTACTGCACTCCTAGAGCAGCAATGGATGGGTTTATGTCAACCAAACTTAGGCAGGCTCTAATAACAAGATATCTTTCAATCAATACAGACAATAAAAATTAGAATTTAATATTTCAATCAGTTGTTTGAACAATGGAAGATTTAGTGTGTGTCTGGAAGGAGGAGGAGGAGAAAAACCTCAGTATGCACATAGCAAAGGTGAATTATGGAGCCTGTGGAAGTGGGGAAGATAGATGACAGAATAATTAAAAGTAGGTGTTTACAGGGAATTAATCTGGCTATATATATATATCTACCACAATGATGGTGTACTTCCATCTTTTACATACTATTGCCTGTTACCATATATGCACTATAGGACGCTGCTTTTGCTTTATTGTCAATGATGTTTAACATTTTAGAACATTGTTACCTAAATTGTGTATTCACCCTTTGCAGTCTGTATATATTTTAATGTGCATCACTATTAGTCCTTGATGACATATTATGAATAAAAATAAAGGATATCCTTCTTTGGATACAAAAATGCCACAGATTTTCTCAGATAAATCCCTTTAAATTGAGACACCTTTTATATTTTTCTTTTTATCTTATTCTCGTCCCATGTTTTTTGTTGTTTTTGTTGTTGTTTGTTTGTTTGTTTGTTTTCCCCAAGAGGAAGCAAAAAAAAAAAAAGCTTAAAAGTCCAAGTTTAAAGGCTCAAATTTCAAGCTGTAGGTTTTATTTATAACTGTAAATGTTCTTGTATTTGTTAAAGGAAGTTGTTTTCAAAGGTCAAGAGAGAGACAGACAAGACATTTCAAACACTCTTTTCTCCAGAAGGACAGAATATATAACTCTACGTTTATGAGAAGCTATACAAGGAGATATTACTGATTGCATTCCAATTATACCAAGAGCCTCCAATGGCAGGAAGGAACTATTTTCTGAAGGCCTACAAAGGCACAAATAATGCTGTATGGAATTTGAGAGACAAAAAGCAGGTAGTGTTGGGATTTATTTCTAGCCATTCTGGAATGCTAACATCATAGGACAATAATGTCATATTTTGTAGCATATTCATTATAAAAACATCCTTCCAAGTGATGCCAACTGGAACTCAAACTAAAAAACACCATTTCTCTGCATGAGAAGCCCATTATAGGAAGAAACATCACTCTCTACTGTTTTGGGACAGAAAAAGATTTGAATTCAAGCTTCTTCAGTATGTATTTTCCAACAATGGTAAATATTCACTTAAAAAATGAAAACAAACACAGTTTTGACAGTAGCTATGTCATGTAATCATATAAACAAATTAAAAATAAAACATCAGCCAATATTTTTTTTTTGTAAGGACAAGAGAAAACAGTTTCATCTGAATGGTTCAGCAAAGCTTGGCATACAAAGCAGCCAAGTTTCCACTCAAATCTGCTCTTATTTTAAAGCAGCTCCTGCCCTGTGGATGCAGTTAGAAGGCTGGTCACAGGTTCTCTAAATACACATTTGTTGTAGAGACAAGAATACACAAATACAGCTATAAACAGCTTTAGCGCCCTTCGTACCTATCAGCGTTTACAGGGCATCAGACAATACAACTTGATCATCACACATACTGAGGTTCTTTCACTCTCAATCACATAAATAAAAGCAATGGGAATGGCGGGAGTGCAACACTTTTAAAAATCAGTCCTTATACATGTTGGACAAATTGTTTGGCTTTAAGAAGAGCAGACTGACTGGGGTCATAACAACAGTCTTCCAAGTCATAAAAAGCTGCTTCACAGAAGAAAGGAATGGACTGCATTCCATGTACATTAACGCAACTAGAAGTAATGGACTTAAATTGCACCAAAGAGAATTCACTTTAGACATTAGAAAACCTTCATAATAGCAAGGACAGTGCAGCAGTGGAATAGACAGTCTAGTGGGGACATTGAGGAGCTGTTATTGCAGAGGAGCTGTAGGAAGACGGTTGGCACCTGCTGGGTGTTGTCCTTGGGCTGATATCATCATTACAGTCTCTCCTATCCCTCTGGTCCCCAGTGGAAAGGCACTCAAATGTTCAAAGTTGGAAAAGTGAGTAGTATTTATTAATATCAGCTAATCTCTGAGCAGACGAGTGTGGCCTGCTCTTTTGCTTGGCAGCTAATGAGCACTATTAATAATTGTGTTTTAAAATGCAACTTCTGAATGTGAGAAGGATTTGACAGATGGCTACCAGTTGTTTGCCAGATCAGTGTTAGCAGTGTTTTACTGAGTTAGTTTAATTCTCATATTTTAATTGATTACCATAAGCTTCTTTATTTGTCAGAGGTTTCTTTAATAGTGTTATTCTAAAAACACAATGTGAACATTATAAACCAGTCCCAAATAATTAATTTGGTTTTTATGGAGTATGAAATTACCAAGGACATGTCAACTCTGATGTAATAATGCAGAACTTATTGGAAAGAACTCATTTGATTTCTCTTAAGCAGCATTTGCAGCCATTCAAACAGTTGCATTTTTACAGGCACGTTAGCCTTGCTTTATTTTGAAAGGAGAGAAATAGGGAGGGAAGAGAGCCTGCACATCAGGAGATGGTTCTCTGCCTTCTTGCTGATATCCTAGGCAGTTGGGCTGACGGTGATTGACAGCAAATGGGATTTCTTTACAGAGAAGAAGAATGTGATAAATTTTGTGGGAAAAATAACGACGTCTTTAAACCACAGCACTTACTGAGAGAGGCTCACAGCCTCCTAAATTATGGCTTGTACAGCCACCATGCTGCATCATTTAGTTTAAGCAGCCAGTTTCCAGATAGGGATTTGCTTTCTTGATGTCAAAACCAACCTATACAGATAAATGTGAGAAACAGACATCAAGACAGGAATTACTGAGTGTGAAGTGCTGTAAGATCATTGCCCAAGCACTTTTGGCTGAACAGACAAGTGGGAAGGTTCTGTGTGATGTAAATGCCCACAGTGGTGCCACACTGGTTGGGATGGCCATCCCAGTCCATCTACTTTATCTGTGGTGAAGTTTTAAATGTGGATGCTTTACATACTTTCAAGTGGTTCATGTTCCTTAACAGACATGGAAGCAACCTTGGCATGGTTGTGTCAGTTTTGGCATGGCTGTGTCAATCTTGGTATGGCTGTGTTATGGGTGCAGGAGTTCATTTTGGTGCCTTACATTGCACTAGATAAATTCAAGCCTGCATATATCTGCAAGGGGCTCATAGCACGTGCCAATTCCTCCTTGGATTGCTTTTTGTTCTTATTCCTACAGAGGAAGATTGAAGGTGAAGTCTGTCTGGCATCATGGGCCCTTGAGAGCCATCAGGTAAAGCAGATGGAACAGCGCATCCGACTGAGCAGCCCAAAGGTAAAAAAAAAAAAGCAAAAAAAGCCTGTGTACTGGAGGATAGAAATGGGCTAAATAGTGTGGGACTGTTCCCATCTCCAGCTACGCTGTTTGAGGTCCCTGAGAGTGTGGCCTCTGAAGTGGGCAGTTACTAACGATCTGCTTTTTATAATTGGTTTTCAATCCAAGGCATTTGCTGTGATATCCTGCAGTAGCCCATGTGGGAAGCAGAAGGAAAGCTTTTCTTCAAGGCAGCAGAGGAATGTGTTGAGAGAAAAATCTGCTGGCTGATGGGGATTTTTATCAGGAACATTTTTCTTAAAACAGGGAGGCAAGGAAATATTCAGATTAAGGAGTTTTTTAAAAGAAAAAAGAGGTATTAAACATTATGTCTTTTGTTGTCTGCTTCATCAGGGAACTGAAGATGTGAGAAGCCAGAACACTTTTATTTATTTATTTATTTATTTATTTATTTATTTATTTATTTATTTATTTTCATGCTTGAAAATCATAGGGAAGGGAAAAAGAGGGAACATTGGGATAGTCATTGTTTCAGGGTAAAGCTGCAGGAGGCTGGCTGTGCTTTGCGTTAAGAGAGAGGTGTGGACCTAAAGCCATGGAGACTTTCTCTGAAGTGGAGCAACAGGCTGCTCAGTATGATATGGCACCCACAAACAGAAACATCTGTACCTATGCATCCCTTGGAAGCCAATCATGACCTGCCAAGAACAGGGATCTGCTCTAAACAGATCTACTTGCTGCCTTCATTATTAATTTATCTAGTTCTCGGAGCAGGAAATATCTCTCTGTTCTATCAGTATTCAAAATGGGTCCTCATTCAAAACAGGAGTTCTGAAACACCAGTATATTAAGTGATATCAGTGTAGGGTATTACAATATTTTGTGGAATGCCAATTGTGAAGCATCAGTGAATTCAGAGTGTTGGTAACAGAATGAATCCTCCTATCTCCATTCTTTCTTCTCTGACTGTTTGTTGACCTAGGATTTATGTCCTTGAAAAGCTTTGGGGGAAGCTACAAGAGATTCTTTGCTGGTGATGACTCAGCCACTAACACAGTTTCTGTCCCATGCTCTAACCACTCAGTTCCCCACATCCCAGCCATGCCTCTGCATATGGCCTTTCTCAGTTATTCTGAGGTCAAAATAATTTCTGTCTATCACTTTGGAAGCAGAAAGAGCCATCAACAGATCTGGAACTGTGATTTGTATGGATCCATAGAATACAGCTTGTGATATAGGATCTATGCTCTGACATGTTTAATTGATCACATGGGCCTTAGTCAGTATTTGCAGCATTTAGGGTATAATTTCTTTGCACAGTAGCCTGTCCTGCAACTCCCCGTCCTGCTTTTCTAGGATGAAGATGATAGGCTGTAGGTGCAGTTTCACCACATAAATATAAATAAGCATTTGAGCAGACAAATCTCAGTGACTGTACTTTAGCATTCCCTAACAGCCCACTCCCAATTCCTTTACAATGGAAGACCATTTACAGAATGAAACACATTGTGTGGTGATATATTAGTTTCTTATTACTTCTTGTAAAGAGCATAGTAAGTAAAAGCTCAAGGCAGTTGATGGATTTTATATAAGAAAGGCTATGTGTATGTGTGTTGTTCTCTATTAGATCCCCCCCAAAACAGTCTGAAACCTCATTCAGCCTTGTAAAGTTAGATCTAAAATTGTTTAATTTTGTTTCAGGAGTGTTCTTCTCTCCTGATGCCTTGCTTGAGGATACAGAGAGATAAAAACTCTTGAGTTATTATCAGTTTAGGTGAATCTCTGTCTGTGTATGGAGTGTACTATATTAGGTATTTTCTAAGCAATCTGGCTGTGGCTTGAAGATGGCAGTATAAAAATCACATCTTCTCAAGTCTCTTATGCTGACTGAACATTCATTTTGGAAATATTTGTATCTTGCCCTCCATAAACTGCATCAGGCTTTTTCCCCACATTTGATTTGGATGTCATCACTTTAGAAAACAGAAGAAGCACAAGAGAGGATGATTGTATCAAGTCACCAATGCTCAGCCCTGTGTGCTGATGTCCTGCAATGAACAGTATAAAAATGCCCATTGAATTTATTAGACATATGATAAATCTGCTTAATTGACATTATCTATGACTATGTGATTGTATGCCAGCTGCATATGAAATAGTATTAACAAAAGGCAAAGGTGCTTTTTTCAGTCATGTGGGAGACCAGTTTGGCTGGAATTAAGATGAGTAGGCTAATTTCTCTAATTTTTTATGTCTGCATACAAGTGTTCATTACTTAAGGATTCTTGGCTAAACTTGGAGAGAAAACTATATGAAGCTCAGTTTGCTTCTTCCCTTCTGTTCCTTGTACATTTGTAATAACACATTTCATGTGAATTCTGCCCTGATTTATCCTTTCTAATATGAGGCAGTCTTCTGTCAATCAATATGTTAGTGGGGAGAAAATTAATGGTACCACTATTATAATTTAGAGATGCTTTTACAGAGAAATGTGCACTTACTGAGAGCCAACAATTCTCTCCAGGTACTATAAGAGGGCTGAGCTTTGCAGGGGTTTCTCAGACAAGAAGTTATGGATAAAAGTCGTGTCTGTTAATTGAGCCAGTTATTTAAGCATTTAGATACTTAAATTCCCATTTGATACTGTGGGAGCTGAGACAGATAGAAAGAGTAAGGGGTTGACCCAGGTGCTGCTGGTATTGCAGTGCCATTTACTACAACACAATAGCTCCATTTTCACCTTTTAAAGCATGAGGCTTAAATATTTATTGAGCTCTCCATCACAGCTGGCAGTCCGAAAGTTTCAAGTTCGTTGCTGTCACTTGTTTAGTATTTTCTTCTTACCATTTTAATCCTTCTGGAATCAGATCACAAGTTACTTCAAATCTGTCCTTCAATTAAGAGTGGTGACAAAGGAAAAGTTGGCTAAAGCTTTACAAAGGAGGCTAAGTTTTCGGAGTGATGCAAAGGAAACTTGACACCTGACTCCCATCAACAATAATAATGGGGGCTATGCATCTAACTCTTTCTGCATTGTGCTGACATTGTACCCTTGAATGTTAGTACAGTCCAATAATTCTCCAAAGATGAGGCAGCTTATTTTCTCTGCCATTGCTGCTTTGTTGGCATTTTTATGGCATTCCCAGAAGTACTACCTGTCAGAGCTAGTACTTCCAAGGATGGCATTGCTTTGGGGTGATTGAGGATTGATGTAATTAAAGAGAAGGCAGTCTACTGTTTGCCCATGGGTGTTTTATATCAAGCATTTCAGTGCACAGCTAGGATTGATGATTTAAATGATGACAAAGTTGGGCTGCTCTGTATGTACAAGAGCGGCTTGAGCCAGCAGTTCAGAGATATGAGAGTCTTGTATTTTAGACTAACAGAACTGTAAGAATGCTGTAGAAAAAGAGCTTTCTAGGAAAAATGCAGCCTTCTTATAACCAATTTAATATAATCACTGAAAGTGTCCAAAAGTCTAGTCACAGAAAGGAACTAGTTCTAGACATAGCTAGGGACAAGAAAGATTGCTGTTTGGGAATTATTTGGAAAGGAAAATGGAATAAACAGCATACAATATTATACCACTGAATGCATCAATTGAGTGCATTGTGTGGAATTCTTGTGTTCTATAGTGGACTTATTCAGTTCAGCTTACTCACACTTCTGTACATATCAACATATGGAGCTGTAGGCTTTCTGTATAGTCAGTGAAGACTTAGTTAATATAGCCTTTATGACATTAGACACTGTCCTAAAGAAAGTATGCATAAGTCCTGTTTTGTGACTTGAACCTGTTGAGAACCATGTGAAATATTAGACATCATTATCTCAACATCTACTCCTTAATAAACTGGTGAAGTGCTAAAATCACACAGCAAAGCTGCTCTTTTACAATGCAGACAGTCTGGTAAGGATGGTCTGAGAGCATAAAAGAGCTCTTTGTGCAGAAAGAAGCAGCAGCTTATTCTTCTCTTCCCTGCTGTAATGTCCATAAACTCCAATTACATTTATAACTTTGCATTAAATTAAATATGTTATTTTACACAAGCACTTAAGAAGTCTACTAAATATCCAATAACAGTTTTCTTTATTCCCTTGTTAGCAGCTGCCACATTGGCAGGACTCGCACAAGAGCAGAAGTGATTGAGTGCATTGATTTGCAGTTGGCACAGCCCTTTGTTCTCAAACAGAACTGATTAGCTTAGCAGGAAAGTACCATTTACTTTTTATCACATTTCTTCTCTGCTCATCTCCCTTCAGCAGCTGCCAAAAGGAACAGCACAGAACTGTAACCTTCTGAGCAGGTTGCTTACTGTCTTCAAATCCAAATTGTGCAATTCTGAGGACTGATATTACTGGATGGAGCTAAAGCATGGATAGGGTTGTTGCTTTGACATACTGTAGATAGGTCCCACTGAACTCTTTTAGGCTGTTTCAACACAAAATAAACTCTGACTATGACAATACTGTATGTGACAAATAGCCCCACCTAAACCAGGATTTTTGGTCTTATTGTTTTTTGTTTTTTGTTTTTTTTTCCTACCACTTACTGGGAAATCTGATAGGACGCTGAGGTGAAAAGTCTAGCTGAGAAGATTTCTCCTGAGTATGTCACTATTACTTCATGGGCTGACCCTAGGTCTTGCCTTTTAACACACAACATTTGAGGCCTGCGTATACACTTCTGCACCTCTGATCTTCTGTGTATTGAAGCTGCTGGGAAAACTCTTGATTCACCAGTTAAAAGTAAAGATTTTTGGCAGCACAGAATGACTAGCAGCTGCAATAAAAACAGTGGGAGTCATTGAATTAGCAATTATTTCCCCTTGAAGACCAATTCACAACAGAAGTTCAGTTTGCTTTGGATAAGACTCCATAATTTCACAGGTCAAATCCTCAGCTGGAGTGAATCTGTGTGGCTTTACTGAAGTCCACCAGCATCCATGATGTTATATCAGCTTAGGTCAGTGGAATAACACTGATTCAAATCAGTGAAGAATCCAATCTGATAAACTTATCAGTGCTACTCAGTCTTGGTCAAAAGTCCCATGAATACAAAGATGCTCAGTGGTGCTAAATATTTCTGTCTTTAGTGAAAAATAGGAAGAAAAAATAGGAGTGGTTGGGAGGCTGAAAACTATGGCTAAGAGTTATTTCTGGAAACAAAGATGAAAAGATGAATAGGGGAGACAGAATTTCCTTCCTACTTTTAGCTGAAATTCCTCTTAATAGAATTAATCCTTTTGGATTCTTTACAGTCAACAGATTTGAAGAGGCTAATCCCTGATTCTTCTACACCGGAGCCTCCATTAGTTCTACTAAATAGTTGGTACAGAACCAGAGAGAAAGAAGTACAGAAACATTTACCTTCCCTTCTCCTTTGATCTCAGCAAGAGATTATGAAACAGCTCTCATACTCTCTTCTTCCATTTTACATTGCAAAAGTAATCTGAAACCTTCTTCCCTCTGGCACAAGAAATCCTGGTAAGGAGAGGACCCCTTTACTAGAAAATGTATATAGCACACTCTTCAGATGTATCTAATTCCATTAGTCATGTGAATTCAGTATCTTTTTTCCCTCTTACAAGCCATCTCTCCCTCTTTCCACAACAACAAAGAAAATCCTCTTTTCTTGTAAAGCAGAAGTTTTTTTTGAACTGCACTAATTCAAAAGACCAGACTATATGGCAGAGCTAACAAGCTCCTTACATATCCTATGGATACACTGTTAGGAAAACATGATGACTACATTCCTCTCCTAAATGACCAGAAAATAAAATCTACCTCTTTATAAAAATTAAATTGCTGCAGAAGTGGGTACACTCAGAATCAGCAGCACCTTATTCATGTAGTCCTTTATCTATCTGTTTTGTTCTGCGAACTAATGATCAGGACTTCAGTTTTAGAATCATAGAATCATAATCATCAAGGTTGGAAAAGACCACTAAGAACATCTGATCCAACTGGCAGCCCATCATCACCATGCTACTAACCATATCCCTCAGTATCACATCTACTCTTTTCTTATAAACCTCCAGGAATGGTGGCTCCAGCACCTCCCTGGGAAACCCATTCCAGTATCTGACCACTCCTTCTAAGAAGGAATTTTTCTTGATATCCAACCTGAACCCTCCCTGGCACAGCTTAAAGCCATTAACTCTCATCACTGTTATCTGGGAGAAGAGGCAGGGTAAGATCTTCCCTGAGCCTCCTCTTCCTCAGGCTGAACAATCCTTTGCTCTTATGCTCCTTGAAAGATATCAGCACTCCTAGGGTAGGACCTGGCTTCCCTAGAGCACAGACTGACATCGGGCCTATTCTGGGGAGGCCCGTGGGGCTGGACAAGATCAGAGATGCCCATTTGTGCCCTCAGTCCTGACAATCAGTAGACGTTTAACACAGTTCATTTACCTGCACACAAAGTTCTTCTTCTGAGTAAAACCGAATGCTCCTCTCTCTGTATTTAACCTTTAAATTAGACCAGTGTGTATTCAATGTAGTTTAAATAATAACAGATGCTTAACAGAAATACTTCTCTTCCACACTGCCAATTATGGCAGGCACTAGTCCATCTAAACTACCAATCTTTGCAGTAAGCATATGCTTAGCAACCATGCTTGTCATGGCCTTGCTTGGCTTCCAAACCTGTAGATTGAAATTTGCCAGGTTCTTACAAACAGCAAAGACACTATGAGCCATTGCTGTGTGGCTTTTCCTATGGTCACTTCCAGCAGAGTATGCACACACCTCATCAGCATCAAGCACAGCCTCACTGCTGATGGCTGACAGCAGTACTCTGAACCAAACCAGTGAATAGTCACTGCCAGTCACTTCATTATATGCAGATGGCTTCTTTGTCCTGACATCAAATGCTAAGTAATGTAGCAAAATAATTATAGCACCCTTAGATCTTCATCAGATTTGATCAGTTTTGAAGAATTCTCGATCATATCCTAAATCCTGAATATGGTAATGTATTTGCAGTTAATGGGGTCATATCTGTAGTGCCATGGCTAAATATCAGGACACTGGAAATATATTTATTAATTTTTCCAAGCTCAGGACTACTGAGAATGTCCAGGCTCATTTCTACTGATAAAACTGAAACGTCTTGGCTGTGGCTGAGATTCAAGATATGGGTTTGTTCCTATGTGTTAACACAAGAGACTGTGAGGGGGAGGCATAAGGTAGCAAACTGTCTACAGAAGTACCCACAGAGTAAGTCTCCAGTGAACAGATTTTAAGGAAAGAAAGTCCATCAGATTGGTTTCCACTAATCTGATTCTAGACGTTATTGATGGTTTACAGGATAAATCTAATTGTCTAATGCTGATGATTTAAATGCAAACAATCCCATAATTTATTTCCTCATCTCAGACGGACAAAACTTTGGAGCTGTATGTAATCACAGTAGCTTCTAGAAATGACTTACTTGGAAAAAATGAACTTGTTCAATTCAGAAGGAAATAGGGAACAAAACTATATCTTTCTCAAAAAATGATAAGAACATAAAGTCATGTTCCATGTGGCCCTGACATTGTAGGGTGATTCAGGCTGTAGACTGTAGCCTGTGTCACTGATACACGTAGAACCTGTAGAATCTGTCTACCTCATATCTACTGCTGAGAAAGTGATTTGTGCATGGTAATTTGCTCTGCAGTCTTAAACTTTTTTTTTTTCCTGTTTGTATCAGAATTTGATTTTTTCCAGATATATTTGTCAGTAGCATTTGTTCAAAAGCACTTTGTAAACACATTTCAACCCATGCAAACTATTTGTTTTGACTGTTCACTACTCATGCTGTGTAACCATCCACCTAAGGCAAACTGCAGCTTTCTAGTGCTACTGCAGATGACTGATCCCTGAAGTCCCCTGAATTGTTTGCAGATCTCTACTGTAATCTATCTTCAGTCACCCAGTAAGGTTACCAAAAGCTATTTCTCAGTCACGTAACAGGGGTCACTGTCTGTTGACTCTAACAGATATGCTTAGTGTCCTGACAGAAATGAAAAGCAATGATGGAATGCATTAGCATATACACAAAGTAAGTTGAAAAATGGATATTTTTATGATTCTTTATTATTCAGATATTTAAAATGTAAAATGCATTTCCAGAAATCTCTGTAAAATATAAAAATACAAATGCTGTCTTGCAGAGGTCATTATGGAAAATTAGTACAATAAATCTTCTAATATAAATGAGTTCATTTAAATGTTCTGTTCTTGACAATACCTATCTCTAACCTTGCTTATAAAGAGATCTGGAGGTTTGGACCGCATGGCTACATCCCCAGTTTGAATCCATTGCTAAGTTATGTTAGTATGGTTTTTACCATATAATAAGAAGTGAATTTTCTGCTCTTGATAATGGCTGCAGTTCTGCTTTCCTAGTGAATATAACCAGACAGCATCTCAGGACCAAATGATAACAAATCCTTTGATTACATGAGTCTTTCTTCTGGTCAGACTGGCGCTTAGCACAGCAATGGCAGAGTCTAGTAAGATGAGCCTTGCCCTGACTGACCTGACTTGTAACAACTACCAGTGCCTGGTTGTTCAAAGAAGGCTGGTGGATTGGTACAGAAGTAACAGTGCATTCATCTCAGGGTCCCCCATGGAACCCAGATGCTCTTTTTATGGTTAGTTAGGCATTTAGGAATGAATTTGCAGAAGAAATCTGTCTGCTAATGATGTATCTGCGGGCAAAGATGCATCAGTGTTCAGAGTGCAACGGAACAGGGTTCTTGAATGTGCGTCATTCACTGTAGCTCCACGTATTGTCTGTCTTGGACAGAGGGGCCATGAAATGGCAGAGTTCCTTATTCTTGATGAAGTCAGGAGGGATGCAGGCAAAACTGCTACCTGGGACTTCTGGAGGGCGGACTTTGAACTATTGAGGACACTGGTAGGGAAGATCCCTTTGGGATTCAGTCCTGAAGGGTAAGGGGGTCCAGGAAGGCTGGTTGCTCCTTGAGAAGAAAGTCTTAAAGATGCAGGAGCAGAGTATTCCCCTGTGCTGTAACATGAGCAAGCAGGTAATAAATTGGCATGGATGAACAGGGAGCTTTTCTTGAGGCTCCAGGAGCAAAAGAGAGTCTATCTCCTGTGGAAGAAGGGACTTGGAGAAAGTACAGAGAAGTTCCCACAATTCAAGTGGAAACAGGAACCTACTACTACACCTGGAGTATCACAAGTCCATGCAGCTAGATGGGATTCACCCAAGGGTGCTGAGGGAGCTGGTAAAGGTGACAGCTATTTTCCACCAACTATCAGCATTCCATGTCATCCAGAGAGGTCCCAGAAGACTGGAGGCCTGCCAATATGACTCCCGTCCACAGGAAGCACTGTAAGGAGAATCTGGGGAACTACAGGCCCATAGGCCTGAGCTCAATGCCAGAAAAGGTTATGGAGCAGATCATCTTGAGCAAGATCACATGGCATATGTGGGACGACTGGGGGATCAGGCTCAGTCAGCATGGGCTTATGAAAGGCAGGTCCTGCTTGACCAACGTTATCTTCTATGATTGAGTTATGCAGCTGGTGGGTGAGGGAAAAGCTGTTGATGTAGTCTGCCTAGACTTTAGCAAAGCCTTTGACACGGTCTCCCACAGAATTGTCCTAGAGAAGCCAGCAGCTTCTCTAGATATACTCTTTGCTGGGTGAGGATCTGGCTGGACATCTGGACCCAGAGAGTGGTGGTAAATGGAGTCAAATCCAGCTTGCATGAGTGATGTTCCCTAGGGGTCTGTAGCCTGTACTGAGATTCTAGCTAGAAAATTCCAGGCTCTTGAAAGTGATAACCTCACGTCAGAGTATGCATAACCCCCAATGCCTTCTTATGTCCCCTTGTGGTAAAACTCATCATTACATGTGGCATAATTAGAAGAAAATAAAGACATCTAGCTTAAAATAGGCAACATATATTTTTAAGTGCAGAGGAAGGTCATTTGGCACTGTTATTTTAAGAACTGTGCTGACAGAAGCTTTTCTGTAACATTCTAATTTCAATGCTACTATCTATAGCCCTTTGTGTGGATTTGTCCTTTCAATGTGCACTGTTGTCAATGAAAAGATACTGTAAGCTGGTTTCAAGGTGTGACTCAGAAAAAGCTGGCAAAAGGCCACTCCGAGATTTTCAAAGCCGCGCTGTACACCTTGAGTTTTAATGGGTCTTCTATGTATGCCTCTGCAGCTTGAAAAAAACTCTTCTATAAGCTGCTTCCTGTCTGCAAACAAGAGTGAAGGTTATCCAAAGTGGTTTTATCACATGACTGCAATGATTATCTGTCAGCTCTTGTGGAAAGTCCTGGAGCACTGTTAGAGATAATGTGTATAAGAGAATGTATGTTTACATTATCTTCACATATATAAAGATATGTATTTACAGGAACCCTTCTAGTTTTCCATGTATAGTCACCTAATTTGTACATTATGGCTACCAAACACCTAAATACATACAGGAACCACGTATACCTCAGAGTCTTTAAATCTAGTTAAAGTATTCTTGTTTGAAACAGAGCTCCCTGTGTCCAAGAGGAAACCTTCATATTTGCTTCAAAGATTAAACCTTTGTAGACCTGCAGGCTTTTAAAGCCAATATGGTTTAAAAAAACAACACACACACACACACACACACAAAAACTTGTAAAAGACAAAGACAAACCAGGGCCATACAGAGATCTGAAGAGAGGTAGATCTGTGTGAACGGTGGCTTTATAAGGAGTAGCACAGAGTATATGTTTAGTAACACATCTCACTGTGATTCAGGACGCCCCACTATCCTTGATGACAAGCCCACCAGAAGAACAGATAGTATTTCCTGGTCCTAAATGATGTTTTACTTTTTGAAGTTCAGCTCTAAAATATAAAATCATAGCTTCTCCAAAACAATTTAGAAAAACAAAATGGAAGGTTCCCTTCCATTCTTTCCTCCTTACATACTGCTCAGTCCTGACAGGCTGCTCAGCAGGATGACAGGGATTTACTGTTTGCTTCATGGCACAAGAAAAGGTATTAAAATAAATAGTACTCCCATAAATAATTGCATCAATTTTGCAATCAACCAGAAAACAACAACAGAAAAAAAAAAAAACCACCAAAAAACAAAACAAAAAAAAACACACACCAACAAACAACCAGGTCAATACTCAGTATAGCAATCTTGCCAGTGCTCTGTATAATTAAAACAATTTCACCTTGAAATCTGGCATTAATTATAATATGGAGCAATTCCAAGTCTTAATATTTCACTTTGTGTTCATGGACATAGATGGAAAAGAGGTTTGTATGTGGAGTATTTTATGTTGCTTTCTCTTTGTCTTTTATTTTTTGGGATTTTTTTCTATGCAATCTATTTTCTGTGTATTAGTTGTTGCTTCTTATTGTTGGTGTACCTGTATGGTTGGGTAATGCCACACTGAGTGCAAAACTCTTCCCAGAGTCATGGACACAACATAGAGGCAAAACCCAAGGACATCCCAACTCAGTGTTTGCTTTTAATACATTCACCATTCCAGGGATCAGATGCAACTGTCTTCTGCACTGTGATAGCCCGGAGATTTAAAAACATTTCTCAGTTTTCAGCTCTAGCATTTTGATTTCTCTACCTTCATACAGAGATTCAGTTTCAAGAAGAAATATAAGAACACCCTGAATAAGAATTGATGTTTTTGTGGAATTCAGTTTACATAAGCCAAATATGAGGCGATGAAAGACACACATAAAAATTACATCTTTGCCCTTAATTTTAAGAATATTGCCTTCACATTTAGAGAAATTCAGGCCTTATTTACACTTAGGTAATTCAAGCGTGTTACTCAAAATCTGCACTAGTTAATTCTTGACATAGATTTAAGTTTTGTTAAGTTGAGCCTAGCTTTAATTTAAACTTCGAGGATTTATTCAGTTGCCTTCATTCACCCAACATCAAGTGGTTTCAATTAAAGAGATTTGCAGTTGAAATGCACGCATTTTGCACTGGTGCTGTTGATTTAATAGTGATCTATATGTGTTTGTAGACACAGTGACCTTTATTATCTTCTCATTATGTTTGAAAGCAGTTCTTGTTATCCAACTGAATGAATTATGTTGAGCGTTGTTATGGCTCAAATAACCTATTGAAACTAGTTATTTTTCATCATACGCTAAATGTTAAAACTAACAAGGAGTTAGTTAATCATTACACTGGAGACTACCATCATGTCTTACATCTTGGAACATGTACTTTTAAAACTGTTCAGATTAAAGATGAATTAAAAGTGCTTCGGCTTCAAGGATAAGACTTGGAGGTGAACGTCCCCATAGGCAGAACTGATGTATAAAATCCAAGAAAAATTGCTTTTAAAATTTAATAATTCACAAAATCTATGGTAAAGCGCAGCCTGGCTGGGGTAGATAAGTAAAATAAATACTGCAAAGTCAATTTTTAATAATCTGTGGCATGAAATTTAAGCACAAAAGAAAACATTTCACAATCAAGTCAGAAGCTTTTTGTAAATGATCAAATGAGAATTTTAAGCCCCCTTACCTACCAATGCAAAATACATTCAGTTTATCCTTTAGTCCACAGAGTATCTTCCTATATTTCTTTGTTTAAATGCCTTTTCATTCTAATAGAGCCTTTGCTATAACCCTTTTCTAGAACCCCATCTATTTACAACAACATCAGAAGAAGATGCACAGATACTGAAGGCTGTTTTTTGACAGTGAATTGGCTCAGTGCATGCAGCCACAGGAAATAATGTAATTAGTTCCTGTGCTAGTCTGGTAACAAGTGGTCTGGTATATTTATCTAATTATTGAGACAACACATTTACAACTGAAGGGATTTTGCTATAAGAGGTTTATAAAACTCTGATTTAGGCTGATCTTCAGTGTCTTAATGCCAAGTAAAAACTGGCCTTCAAGCAACAATTTTATATGATGAAGAATAAAATCCCAGATGGATTATGACAAGTCCATGTCTTCCTAAAAGAGAAATCAAAATGAAAAGCAGGGAAAATTAAATGGCAAGGATAATATATATACACACACTCGTCTGGGGAGAGAGAGAAAATGTGAAGATTTGTACATATATTATGCATCTGGAATCAGTACACTAACATGCGGTTTATGCTAAGAGTTGTACCATCTGCAGGGAATAAAGACAAGGGAGAGATTATACCACATTATGGGGAAATCGTATTTTGACTTTATTATTATGGCTGTGGCTATTTTATTAAGAGGAGGTGGGTTAATAATTGTCTAACCATCTGAAAGTGAAAGAGAAAGCAAAATGCTTTTTTATTCAGAGGAACAGGTTATTATTTCTCATGCAATAATAAGAAGTTTGTACAAGAGAGCAGAAAAGGCTGGTGAGGAACAGCAAAAAATAACATGAGACTGTCTCATGGTAGGAGAAAGGTGAGAACTTGGGCATCTGCCGGGCTCCGAGAGGCTGCAGAGGAAAGGGCGAGCAGTCTCAATAGACATGACCAAGTATGCCCGGTGAGTAAAAAGGTCCCTTGGTGACTGGATTCCCTGCAAAACGGTCAGTGTGCACCAGCCTTGGATGTACATATCCTCAGCACAGCTGCCTGCCAGGTTCCCCTGGGCATGGTAGAATAGGGGCAAGGGAAGATGCTACAATGAACCCTCCATGCTTACAGCAGGTTCTTCAACCAGGGATTAGTGGGGATAGGTCATGGACTAGAGGGGCTGTGTACTCTCACATCCTATGATGGTATGCTCACCTCACTCCTTCTTCCCTCAGCTTCCAATTTTGGCTTTTCACTGGAAGTCAAAGAGCAACAGTACTGATAACACTCTTGCTAAGACATATCAGCAATCACAAATCTGTCTCAGACTGGGGGGAGTGAAAGAACTGATAGTAGACACCTGGCTCAACAGCTGAGGGCCAGTTGAGCACGTGCCTGAAAACAAAGTATGACTATGAATCAATGCTGTTACTGTATAAATAGTGAGCAACTCAAGAGCCCCTCGAGCTCCCCTGCATGGAGCAGTTTGCACAGCAGAATGTCCCCTCATATAGGGACACCTCTTGAGGTACCACCTCTGAACTTGATGTTAAGATGCCTTGCTGATACAGATCCTTGGTAAATGACTGATTGTTTTAGGCTTTGTTAGCTTTGGTGAGATCTGAGATTGATTGTGCATTAGATATAAACTAAACTACTGACCAGGTCTGAGACTAAGAGTGGATCCAGTCAGACCTAGGCTCCTTACCTCCATGGTTCAAGGGGATTAGAAAGAAACAGGGTCCACTCTAAACCTCAGGACTCAGTGGGAGGATCTCCTCAAAGTTAAGACCAAGTCTGGGGCTAGAAGTAGATTCAGATGCACCTAGTCTCCTTTTCTCCATGGTTTAGAAATCAAGTCCGGTCCGCTTTGAATCTCATGATTCAACAGGAGGGTTTTCTGTATGTGTGTTTAACCCTACCTTCTTTGCAGTAAATAATCAAGTATACCCAAACATCTCAAATTTTGTTATGAGTCTGTTAAATTACTGCATTATGTCAATAAATAATATTTCTGCTTCTCTCTTATGAGTGTAAAGTGTAGTTGTTTCCATCTGTGACACAACCCCCTGTGAGGCCCAGTGTGGCAGGGGACTGGGGTGGTTAGGGCACAGGTGTGGTGACATTAGGAGCCAAAAAGGGGTCCCCTAGCAGCAAGCTTTTAGCAAATGATTTTCTGAGAAACAGCAGAAACAAGCAACACGACAGCCTAAGTGAAGCCTGTTCAGAACAGCTAAATCTCACCCCTGCATAGAGTCTGGATCAGACCTCCTGCTTGCTACATTCCTCCTATTGGTGCTTCCTCATTAAATATCAGGCATACATTATTTGCCTCTACCCCCACCCTGCTCCCTCAGCAGTCCAACAGCTTTCTGTTCTGAATGGAAGGACAACCCTCACAAAGGGCCTTTTCCTGAGAGATATGGGTTTCATTTACAGTGGGCTAGAAACGCATGTGCTGCGGTGCCCTGGGCTTTTCAATCACCTGCTGGGAGCACTCGCTTCTCATTGTTTCCATTTCAGCACTGTTCTTGCAGCTGCAGTTGTAGCCTCTTTGAATTAAATCTGGGTTAACAGTCTGAGGACAGATAAGCCCCAAGAGAGGAAATGATGTAAATCCAAATAGCAATTCTTTAACCTAGTGCTTTTCTATGACAGGCTTGAAGCCCTGGGTGTGATCGGAAGCAAAGTGCATTTTTGCAGTCTATACTGATTTGCATAAACCTTTCTTTTGCATTTGCATAATTTTTCAATTAATCACCAGGACAATGCCTGAACTCCTGAACGTATCTCTCCCAGGCATTTAAGATATTCTTGTGAGTATAAAAGCTTTGGACAGTGATGATGAGGCCAAGACCTGAGGTTTTCCATTGATTTCACACATAAAACTCAGTCCAAATGTTTACTGCACCTTACACTCCACAACTAGTGCATCAGTGATTACTGAAAAAGCACAGATGGGATGTAGACAGTTTTTCATTCCTTGTTCCATATGATAGAGCTCAACACATCTGGTATGCTATGAAAAGCATCTTTGCACTAATTTGTTTGTCAGTATCTATTGAAATGACTATCTGTCATCCTGTCACATTTCGGTTGCCCTGAGAATGTTTGAAGACAACACTAGTCACAAATTGCGACTGCTGTCCACTTGGGACTATCTGGTAGAAACCACCAGCTGTTCTGAGTATCATCAGTGGTGGATTTGTTTCTTTTTGTGTGGAAATTTCAGTGTAATCTCTCCTCAGACATTTTGTATTTGCAAGAGGAAACCAAATCACTTGAGTAAGAGATGGTCTGTTTGTTCTTGCTGTCCGTGTGCACATTTCCATCTGTTTCTACAGCTGGGTGAGTATTTTTTGACTGCACTGTAGTATAGGGTCAGAAAATGCACTTGGTGCATCTTAATATTCACCTTTGTACAAACAAATCTTTTAAATCACAAACCTGACCATAGATAGACTGATTTGTCAAGGAAGAGTAAAAACTGGAAAGGGATTTCTGTGTTTATATGGATTGATAATGTAGGAATGAGAATGTGTTGTTTTTTTTTTTTCCACATAACTCTTTATGCTGATCATCTCCTTGAAAGACAGCTCTATGACTTATGATTTGTTGTGTTTATTTTACCTCATCTCCCTACCAATGAATCAAAGTGTTTGATGTCATTTCTTTTCCAGTCTGATTTTTTTTTTTTTTAATTTTCTTATTAGAAATGCTTTGCTGCTTTAAATTCTGATTATGTGACTAATTTAAGTCATTTCTCTTCAGTCAAGAGCTATTCTGGCATGAGAATGCAGGTCTGATTGAAGGTGTGAATTTCCGATTCTATTAATGGCTGGGCAATATATACATAAATAGCATTCAGAAATGTGAGAAAATCTGTGAAACACAGAGATAGCATCCCTATATAAAGGGCACATAGGGCACATAACTTCCAAAAATACTGGTTTGAACCATCAATAGTTAATCAAGTACTCATGTATTTTTCACCACCATAACTTGAACTTAATGCCAGGCATTTCAAAATAAATCCAGTATGCATTACAGCCATGTCCATTCATGATCTGAGTATCTCTATGGATGGAGACTCCTCAACTAGAGCTGGTTCAAACAGTGGCAGCTGAGGTGACTAAGAGAAAAGCTGAGGTAGAAGTGTGAATAAGTACCTAAAGTAGGAAGCCTGCATAATGTCTGCCAAAGTGTTTTGCCTTGTCTTTCTTACTCCTACTTGCTAGTTTAAAAGAGATCTTCACATAATAAGATATTTCCCCCCCACCCAGGTTTTCATCAAGTGGTTACACATGCACTGGATATAATTTCTTATACTGCCCTAGAACACCACTGGAGCAATTGGGACTCCAGGAGCTCAGAGACTGCTTTTGTCCCCCTCTCCTTAATCTGTGGGTGTTATTATCACACATCCCATTCCTTGTAGGACTACAAAGCCTTGGATGACAAGAAGACTTCTACTACAAGACCTTCTGTATATTTTACATTCAGTGGAAGAGAAAATCAGAGTCAATTTAGAGAGAACCTGATGGATACCACTTGCAATCAAACCCAAAGCTAAATGGCACAAGCCAGGCACCTGAGAGAAACTCAATTTTAGCATGATTTGATTTAAACTTCATAGGACATTGCAAGTCTGGGCACATATTTCTCCCCAGTGTCATACACTGACTCCATCAGGGTCAAACAAATAAAACTTTATTTAAAAATTCCTTACTTGTCTGCTTGTGTTTGCCTTAGTGCAAAATTGATGTGACAGAGATTTCTGAAAACCTTTTCTTCCTGCAGGGATTAATTCTGGTGGTCTCTCTCTGTTAAGGTTTTTTTTAATAATCTCTGCTGGCTGTGAAAAAGGACTCTAGCACCTATGGAAATGATCATGCCATTTGCTTCTGCAGCTGCTGTCAGTTTTCAGTGAATACAGAAAGACAAAAGCACCATAGGCTGAAACTGGTGCATGATGGGAGAACTCAAGGTAGGATTTATTTTTCTTTGAAAAATTCCACATTTCTACAGTTTCCTGCTTCTTTATCACCTTCATTCTTTCAGGCCAAGTGAAAGAAAGGAGAGACCTGGGAGATGAATGCAGAGTGCACAACATAAAGAATCGATTTGTAACTCTTGAATCTGACCTATGAAGGGGATTATATCCTGAATGTCACTCCCAGCTGCACCCCAAAGTGGTTTTTGAATGCACTTTGCAAGAGGCAGCCCTACATACCAGTGAAATTTGGTGGAGGTTGGGTCTGCCTGACTTTACCTGCATCGCCATCCAGAAAGGCACTTGATGGCAGCTAATGTGTTTTCCTTTGCTGCTTGGTGTCCTTTCCTTGGGCGCAAGCACCCTGTCAACCAAGTAAACATTGGCTGAATTGGCTGAAATTATTTATTTACTGTGGAAATGGAGGAAGATTTTTAGATTGACCATACCAATCAGAATGTATGGGAGGTATAAATTAAAAACTCTCTTTTATGAGCAGAATGAATACTTTTACACAACTATGACTTGTTCTTCTGAAGTCACATTTATAAACTGTCCATACATTTCTGGAAGGTTTACAACACTGGGACATAACAACAAGCCACCAGGTGATTTGTCAGGAGGAATCACTATTTTTGAGACTAGCATGAGACCTGCTTGGGAAGATGCTTTAATCCATTCTGTAGTTTGAGATTCTTATTCCAGACATCGCCTAAAAGCTATGTAGGGTTGGTATGTGAAATGACACTTAGCATTTGGTAAAGACAGAAGGAGAATAAACAGCAGTTGGTGATACCGAGGTGCTGCTATTAGCCAGTCTAACACAGAGGTCAGACTTCAGAAGGTGCTTCGTGGTATGGCATTTACTAAGTGATGAGTTTACAAGTGAGGACTGATCTTGTGAAGTCCTTACGTGGAAAGTAATACACAGACACTTCTTAAACTTCCTCTGTTCCTGTGACTTTCAGGTGCTTCTTCAGGACTTCCACATCCCTGCCACTGCAATTTTGCTACAACCTTTATGAAACTGGTTAAATTGTTAAGACATAAGGTTCTTATGGGAGCAGCCACAGCAACCTTGGCCATACTGGAGCTGAAAGGAAATGTTATCGACATTAGAAAGTACAGCCTTTCACTGTCTCTCAAGACATATGCACTGGTGGGAAGTAACACATCATTTGGGACTTCCAAGAGTGTATCTTAAATTGCAATGGCTTTGAGGGGGGAAGAAATCAGTGCTGGAACTCCTAATGTATCCAGGTAGATCTAAATTTCCCTCGGGGATGAGATGACTTAACTGTCATTTCAAGTTTTATATTCTTCCTTTAAATCGGCTATTTCATTTAAATAAAAAGATTCTATTTTCTGGGATGGAAATGCAGCTGCTTCAAGTAACCCTGCAGCATGTTGATTTATTACTGACTATATACTCGTTCAAGGAGAAGATTCCTTAAGAAGAGATTCTGCGCCCTGTTCCATATTTCTTACTACATAATGCTTTATAGTAATCTCACCATATCTGTATCCATGAAATCTGGGAGGAAAAACTGTAAAACAAGGTAATTACATATTTGGATAAATACATTTGAGGGATTTGTATTCACATGAATAAAATACTCTGCTGTCAGCTCTTAGAGATGCTGAGAGAAAAGTTACCTATCCCAAAAATATCTTTTCCTCATAAATTCAGATATTAAAATATTTTCAGGTTTCTACTTCTACTTTTGTGAAGCTCTGTTTAACTGCCAGTAAAACTGGGCTCAGGATGTAGCTTTTTAAAAAAGGAAGAGAATTTTTAGGGGAAAAAAAACACCACATCGTTTTGCTAAAGGTCTTTACATTTGACAAAAAACAAACAAACAAGCAAACAAAAAACCAAACAACCCTTCCAGTTGCATTTTCTCTATTAGATTTAAAATGAAGGCTATATTGTTATATACCTTTGTATGAACATGACTTAAAAAGGATTATTATGCAGCAAAATTGGATGAAATCTCCTGAGGTTGGTTAGCATAGATTTTCACCAACTTAAACACAGGTTCAGTTCATGAACAAACAGCGCGTTGTAAATTTCAGTAGGCACTCACACATGGGAAAACCTGCCTTTGTACTGAAACAGGAGTAAGTGGCATAGCAATAGCTCACATTAATTGTTAAGAACGTATCTGCTCTACCAGTTTCACTGTTATTAATGGAAAGTCAAGATCTTACTAGACTTAGCTGTAACAGTAAATTGGAAATGGATGGTGGTAGTGGAATACAACTGTCTGAAGAGAAGTGAGATACAGGAAGTTTTATAAGACCACATACTTACACATTCAGTACTACTAATAACAGAAACAAAGTTGAGGCGCTTTGATTTCAAATTGTAAATGTTCTGCACAGAAGATCAACTGTGCTGAAGGAAAGATTGCACAGATTCATAAACTTCTCTACATGTCTCAGGAAGGACCACAAAACACAGGATTCGGAGGGTGAGGTAGAGATGGTAGTTGGAAGCAGCAGATATCTAAATAAATACGATTCAGTACATTGCCAGTACCCTTAATGCCTAATGATGTTTCTTCAACAGAATGTACTAACCAAGATCAAGGTATGGGGTGGGGCACTAAACCCTCTGATTGCTGCTCTTTGAAGGAGGCCACCCTTGTGACTCTTAGGACCACTGAGAACCTGGAGGAAAAGACCTAGTTAGAAGGAAAATCCACTTGTCCTTCTTTGATAGCACTTCTTTCTTTGTCTTTGGTTTTGATCCAAACACTTCCACTGATTTAAGAAATCAGCAGGACGACTGATGAATGCTACTGCTCAACAAAGGATTGAGTGTGCACGCAATTCCACTGTCCCTTAGAGAAGAATTCATACAGTTAAATGACCTGAGATTCAGTTCCAAAAGGACATTTTGAAAATTATGAAGTTCAGGCTCATATTTAATAAGAGAGGGTGAAAGGGGAAACAGACCATCAACAACATTATCAGATCACCAAAAGCAGGGAGCCTTTCTATTATCTCTGCACATGAGCACTTTGAATAGTAACCTTATAGAAAAACTCTATATAGGTAAAAAGATTGTTTCAGTGCTATATAGGTGCTAGGTCTTTCTTGGGTTATGCATATACCCACAACACATGATGATCTAGACTTTACTGATTGTTACTATGGGATCAATATTGAAAAAGTATTCCCTATTCACAGCAACATATAAAAATATTGGCCTCGAACCAACAGAATGATGAGAAAGAAATGAAATTTAAACACGCCCTAAATTCCTGTCTTCTCTTCAAATGACACATTAAGCAGCCATTTGAAATTAACTATCTCACTAAATTAGCCAGCCAGTCTTTTCATTATGTTCACCTGGAGATTTGAGTTTAAAATCAAAATCTCCCTGTACAAGTCTGTCGTTGGAATATAGTAAGGCTATTTCTAAGGCAAAACATTGCTATATCAGTATGTTAAGATGCAATTTTCTACTACTTTTATTGCCTGAGTAGGAAAAATAAAGAATAAGACATTTAAAAATGATAAGAGAGACATGGATTCCAAATAAAATGTGTCTCTAATATTTCTGTGATAAAATGTATCTCAGAGTAGTATATACTGGATCATGGTATTTTAGGATAAACACTAGACATACTTTATATATAGTGTCAACAAAACATGATACACTGAAATAAAAAGTTATTTTATTGCTGTGAACACAAGACAAATGCTGCCAATCAAACATGTTGAATAGGGCAGGTTGGTTACAAGTACTGCTTCTGTACAGACCTTTAATGATTAAAACTTCCCCCTACACATTGTGACAACCTGGTTTTTAAGCTCACTTGGTAGTGTCAGCTGAATCACGGCTAAATACAAACTGTCAAGCGTAGCTGACAAGTGCAAGACTGTATAGTTGTTACCTGGCTTCATTTGTTATAGACTAGTTAATATCAGTTCTGTGTACCACTTTTTCCAAATCAATAGAGGAGAGAATCCTTCCATTTATATAATTTCAGAAGAATGTAAAATGACATTCCTCTCTTTTTGTATACAGTTTATGTTATTTGTTTTTCATAGTGTGGATTCTATTATTTCCCTTACAATAAACTAGTTTAATGGGTGCTATTTTTCTTAGTTAAAAGGGCATGTGCAAAGTAAGTTAGCACTTATGTAAAATAAGATGGGTAATTTTAGAAGAGGATGTTGCTTGTAGTTTATTGTTATTATACAATTCTCATTTTTAGAAGACAGAAGATTTTTCTCAGATAATAAATCCTCATTTACATTCATATCTCTTCTCTCTGGATTTGAAGAAGCATCTTAATCTCAACAGCAGTTGAGATAATGATGATCGTCTGTATCAGACCTCTGCATTACACTTGTCCTCTCATCAGCACTGTGTAATTTTGCTATGGCTGAGCAAGAAGCTTTGCCATCCTTCCCATGGCTAAGTAGGCTGACCAGTGGGAGACATGCATTGCGTTATGGGTCAGAAGTCAACTGGGTCACTTGCAGAACATTTTGACACAATCTGGCAAAAGCTGGAGCAGAAAATATGGTGGAAAGGCTTCCAAGTGCTCTAGATTTCACATAATGATGGGGCTTGCTTTCTAAAACACTATGTATTTCAGAAAACAATCTGGCATTACACATTGTGGATGATATGGACCACAGAGAGACATACGGTGAAAATGTAATTTGCTTTCCAAATACAGCTGAAAAAAAATCTGTTATTTGTAAGAAGCTGGACAGATTATTAATTAGTTGGACGCTTACCTCTAACCAAATCTTATATGGCCTTATCACCCAGAGCGCTGACAGAAACCCTTCAAAACCCTGCTTGCTACATCCTGCAACTTCATTGTTTCATTTGATTTCCGTGGCCATTACCTTCTACACTCAAAAGACAAAAAACGCTGACATTTCTCAGTGGCTTGACTTAATAGTAGGTTTTTTTTATTTTTTATTTTTTACACAGCACATCATTCTCTCTGCTTTGCTGTCAGAAGAAATACTGCATCGTATCCTCCTGATGTGAAACAGGAACTCCTCTGGACATGGCACTGACATGAGCTGTGCTCAGATGAAGAGGTGGCCCTGGTGATTTCATGGGCCTCTTCCATCCACAGCTTTCTGTCCCACCTGGGCTTCAATATTTACTGTGTAATCACCAGAATCTCAAAAGCAGCAGCTTGACTAGCCCAGCAGATGAGAGGATTCCTCTGAAGTACTTTTTGTCCATGTTGTAAAGAGCTAGGAATGGTGGATGCACTTTTCTGTTCATAAATGCACATTTCCTGACAGACTAGAGATGCTCTGCTGTGCAGGTTGTAAATAAATGCCTGTGCTGAAACACTGGCTTTCCAGCAGCTGCTATAAAACCTAAACTACAGACAGAGGAAAGGACATAATACTAAAACCAATTACATAAGGCACAGATAAGGTTTGGCAGCAGGCTGAAGACTCAGACTAAAAGACTGGGCAAAACAACTGCCCAGAGATGGAATAACCCCTGTTCAGCTATTGACACATATGACACTGCAAAATGCAAATATCTCTGAGCAGGTTTTATTACAAAAACCCTCGGAGGCCATTAGCTAAAGCAATGCTCCCTGGCAAGGCTGCAGTAAGACCAAGCAGGATACAAACTGCCACATTCTCATCAGCTTGTCTGAATCTGGAGTCAGCCTGGGGATGAAGGGCAATAGCAGCAACGTATGCTACCTGCAGTGATGAAACTATCATGGCATGAAGCTGGGCAGCTGGTTATCTCCCAAATGGGAAAATGAGTAATTTGTAGCATCTGAGAGCTTGAAGGGGTCATGAATTCCTTTGGAAGAGTTGAGATGACATGTACTGATTCCTAAGTCATCTTCTTGGACATTGGGGGAATAAATATTGATTACACCAACAGCAGTGCTGTAAATCATAAAAAGGACAATATCATCTAAGAACTACTGAATTTCCTTAGGATAAACCCCTGATAATAATGAGTTATAAAACATTTTGTTCCTCTGCTCATATCTTTCCATGCCTTGCCCAGGCAGGCAGCTTGAAAAACAGAAATATAAATCATTATAATCAAAGTAGAGAGTAATATTATATTTTAATGGTAAAATAATATCAAGACTGCAATAAATTATACAAAAACAGCATTAGACATCCTATCTAAGATGTTGAATTATTATCTGAGGTGAAGTTGTACAGTTGTAAGTTCATAAATAATAATGAAGCCTCTGCTGGCAACATAAGTAATGTTTAAACTGTAGCATTTAAACTCAGCTTTTTACTGAACAAGCACTTAAAAGGAGGAAAGAGGAGTACAAAAGCAGAGATAGTACAACCTCAGATAAAACTGCTGTTATCAGCTGTTTGGGGAATGGTAGTTTCCTACAATTGAAATGAAAGCAAACAGGTGGTTCAAGTCATGCGCTATCTATAATAGCACCTCTAAACAAATGAACATAGGAGAGCCTCTGAACCCCCCCTCTGAATCCAGGAATAGCTGAAGAAACAGAAATTAAAGCATACTTGTAGTTAAAACAAGCTCTAGAGAAAATTCCTATTTCCCTTTGCATTTGATCCTTCAGACTTTAACCTGGCATAGTTATGTTAGTTCATACTTTTTAGGGTACAAACATCCTACGAATATCAGAGTGGTTTGGTGAAAATTTAATGGTACTTCTGACTCTCTGAACAGAAGACCAGGCCAGACGTGACCTGATGTTCACCTGTAAGCTGGTGTTGTTAGGTGAAGAGAATGTGGGTCACAAACACCAGCTGGTCTCTGAGGTCTTCCACAACCGACAAGGGCAATCCATTGGCTGGCTTGTTCCCTAATGTTGAAATACTGGTGGGAAAACCAGTATTTTAAAACACTGCAGGACTAAATCTGGCAGTGCTTTAACTCTCAACTGTGCCACAACTATTGCAACTTTGAAATGGAGTTTTCAGAGGATACTGAAAACCTTCAAAATGAGTAACTGCATTTTTCCTGCTGAGGGGAGGTTTTCCTATTCCTCCCTCTTTCTGTGTGTTAGCTAACTCAGATACTCTGAGACAAGTACTCCTGAGAAAGCTTAAAAATCCCTATGGAGACCTTACCTGGGTATAAGCACTGTGCTTATGTTTCACTAACAAGCGTCAGGTAAACGGTGTCTTGAGCTAAGAAGTGGCTATGAGCAAAAATCCTAATAGAAAATTAATTGTACTACTGAACACAGTTCTGTTTTTAATAAAAAACAAAGCTAAAAGATAAGACAAATAGGCTTCTCCCTGCTGAAGAGCAGAGACTAAGATCAAACCTGTGTTTCCACAAGGCACTAAACATAACGCATCTGAAAATATTTTTATATCAACATGATGTTTCAAAACACAGCGGGCAAATTTATATTTTTGTATGCAAATTAATCTGTTCTTGTCATGCACTGGGAAAATAAATAGGATTAAACACATACTACTTATAGTCCAATTAAGTCCAAGGGAAATTAGATGGCTTGTTGAAGATTTGCCCCTCTGACTTCTGGCAGAAAAGTGCTTGAACTTGAGAGAGTCTGTTTTTCAGGTTGGTGGAGCTTGAGCAAAGGTCATCACATTATCAAGACCTCTCCTAATTTCCCACTATTCTTTACATTAACTTTGGACATTCATCCATGCACCCGTGGATACAGACTAGAAACATTTCTGTTCTGCAAGCAAAAATCACTACTTTCCAGCTTCTCAAACTCAATTAATTTCCTCTATAAATTTCAAGCAAAAAGAATCATTAGGGAATCTTTGGTTCAGGTTTGATTTTAAAATGTCTGGACAGACTTTGTATTGCATTGTTAAAAGTTAGTGACCTTCATATGTGCTTTCAGAGGAGTTCATACTCCTGATAAGCGGTCTTTTTAAAAATAAACACCAGACAGTGAGGAAGTTACTGTTGCATTTAAATTACCTATTTATTTAAAATAACCTTCAAGACCTGATATTTACTTTTGCTTGAATATAATTCATCATGAGAAAGAAAACTGCACGGTTAGTGAGAATACATGGACATTTAGCTATTTTTTTTTTCCTATTTATTAGTGTAAATATTTTTATCATCATCTGCTTTGTTGACTAGTATCTCGCCATGAAGGAAGAGGCACAGAGAGCATTTTGTTATGCAAAAAGACAAGAAAGCTTACACTGGATTTCTGACCTCAAATCTGTCTTTTGTCAATAACACTGACAGCATTTTATCTTTCCTAAGCTGAACACTGTCTGCCAAAAGAAAAGCTCCTTAAATAAAACAACTGAATGTAACTGTTTTTCCCTCAGCCAACTATGAGCTGCTGCAATGATCCTTTCAATTAGCGATGATACCATGCAGCAGTGGCCCATGGGGATTGCTCCAGTATTTGTGATGAGTTCATATTTAGCTAAGTACCAAAGAAAATGTCCCAGGCATATGCAGAAACCTTCCCACTAAAGCACCGCTGGGTGCTGGGAAAATTTTGTTCTGTTTTTTAAGTATGATTTTAGTTTTGGGGTGTGTGATGAACAAAGGCAATATGAGCTCAGCAGGGAGGACTGAAGGAGGTGAAGGATGAGGGTGCAGAAGGTGGAAGCAGATTCACTATCAGTATGATGAACACGGCCAGATTTCTGTTCTTTATCACACCTGAAGATTTCTTTGGGATCTGCATGGTGTTCCAATTGTGCAGGCAGAATAAGCTTTGGGATGGTTGCCATAAATGTTCAAATACATTTTTTTCTACATTAGGTCTTTTTTTTTTCAATGAATAAAAGTGTTATCGTTTATGCATCTGCACCTTCTGTTTTAACTCCCTGCAAAAAAATCCACGTGATAACTGTGTTTTCCCTCTTTTTCCTCTTTTAAAGTTCTCCAAGGCCCTCTGTCCTTCAAGGGCTTTGACATAAAAGGCTCCAACTTATTAGAAAGCTGAAGAAGGTCTAGGCAAGCAAGACTTTGGTATATCCCAAGGTTAAAATACTGTCTGAAAGTCTCTTGAAAAAGTATTTCCCCCCCTTCTTCTTACTCTGTAGAGGGAAGAGCTGCACCACATGATTTTCGCAGGTACAATTTATTTACATGCAAAATTCAAGTCCTGCTTATCCATACAGCCAGCTGACAGATGCTTGTTAGCAGGTGAAAAGACGGCTACTTGTTAAAGTGCATCTGCCTCAATATTTTTTGCCAGCTGCATATCAGGCACCACCTGGCAGGAATTTATTCATTAGATATTACTTTAAAAAACAGCAACGTGATGAATTTAAAATGTTCATTTGGAATGTTTTAAGGAGTAGGTAATTGATGAGGAAATACAACACTAATTTGCTGTGACTGGTGTTGCTAGTGGCTATAATATTTGATTGCTTTTTCTAGGTTTGCAAATGAATTAGCCATTGTCATTCCAAAGCAATAAAATAGCGGCAATCCCTTCCTGCATTTACTAGTAAATAAAGTATGTGGTAGATTCTAGGTCAGAGATTCAGCTGAACTAGGCTCTTGATGGAAAGTTAAGCTCCTGTTAATAGCCTGAGAAAGCACTTGTGTTCTTTGTATTAACATTTTATCCGACCATAAGGTGACAATTCAAAGATCTTACAATCCTTCATTTTGCCTTCCCGAGGCTGAATTTGTAATGAGGCTACTTGTCCTTTCCTCTGTTTTTTTATAGCAAAAGAAGGTACTGAAGGAGCGAATTCATAAACATCTAGGCATATGCAAATGTCATTCAAATTATAAAACCCAATGATTGAGAATTATCCCAAACAGAAAATTTAAGTGAAAACACACCTTGTGTGAAGGCACATCTTTCTTTGTCTGTTTTCTAAAGGTATTTGAATTAAGATAAGTTAACATTATTAACCGTCTAAGTTTTCTTTTTCTTGGCATCTAAGAAATATAATAATCACTTCCACAGGAATGATATGAATCCATTTATCATCAGTAGTGAAAAACTAGAATTTCCAGGAAGAGAGCTCATTTATAAGAGAGGGATTCATCTCCCAGAGAGCATAACTCAGTTCTGGTTATTATATTACTGAATCTCTTCTTGGATAATTAATAAATGGGAAAATCAGTAATATATAATTACAAGAAGACCAAAGAGTTTCAATCTAATTTATTGACTTAGTATTTTATGAAATGAAAATTCATTATTAAAAATAGAGGAAGTCATCTTTGTTTTTGACCTTCTCTTTATCTAATTGATACTCCACAGATATTTCATGTCCATTTATTTTCGAACCATGTCATATGTGCTCTGCAGGAGTTGGTAAAGTCACACAGGATTTCTGTTATCACTTCTAAACAGTGGCAGTGTAGCTCCAGGGCCCCAACCTGAGAAGTCTTAAATATAAAGGTCCTTTCTCTTTTTCCCTTAAATGTGTCCCCTGAAGGGAAAGCAACACCTCCATTAAGTTAGAGAAGTGTGCCTTTGGGAGTGCCCTAACTGTGGCAAAGCAAGCAGGCACCTGGGTACACTGCAAAGTCAGGGGAATGAACTTGAGGGAAGGTGAAAAGGAGAAGTCTGCCTGAGTTTTCGTAGAGGCACCAAGACTTTCCCTGTTATATCTCTCCTAGTGCAAAGGAAAATAGGATCTTTCCAGTTTCACTGCCTCTTGCAGATTTCAGGAACACGGGACAAAAGGCATGCACCAGTTGCATTTCCAGGAAAGATCTCTTACTGGAAATCGTGTCTCACCTACCAGAGTTTTCATTTCAAAATTGTTATAGTCATGATATGTTCTGGAGGAAAAAAAAAAAAAAATAATCTTGTACAAACAGAAAATGTGAAGTCAGGTTAATGTTTCTGATAAAATTCATGTATTTTGCTTGAGGACATTTGAAGATGTAAAATCCAGAAAGACCAAGAGCGTAGAACTGGTCCAAAGAGGAGGATATGGCTGTGTGCTGTCAGTCAACAGCAGAGAGAGGAGGAGATGAGCTGCAAGGCCTCTGGTTCTCCCCAGACTGCAGAGATTTCCAGTTCCTGTCTCAGAAGGACGCTGCCTATGAGTCCATCCAAGGCTGGGTGGTGACAGAAGACAATAAGAATTTAAAACTAAGGTTAAAGGGAAGCACAGAGTCTTGTGCTGCTGGGTGCCTAACTTTGCTCACAACTGTGATCTGCAAGGCAGCACATTTTGGGGACTGCTGACATAAATGCTTGCGAAGGTGAGGCTGAACTCAGACCATTTCTAATGTGGAAGCCAGGAACGTGCCCAGCTTAATGACATTTTTTTTTTCATGTTCAGTTTTCTTTTCCTGTTTTCTTTCTTTCACATGCTGCTATTAGAAGACACCTCAGCTGGCCTTAGGATGAAAGACACAGTAACATATTACTGCCTTTTCAGATTCCCTGTTATGTCCTTAATAGATATCTATGACTCTATACACAGTTCTTCTCAACAAGAGCAGAGTGCACCTTCCGCTTGAGATTTCCATCAAATAAATCCCATCTGCAAAGCAAGCACTTTGTACTAACCCCCTGCTAGACACAAACCTTCCAGCTGAAATAAAACGTTAAGGCACATAAGTGAAAATTCCACTGGAGTAGATGGCTTCACATGGTTTTATCTGTCTTCCTTTCCTTAATTTCCTACTTTGTCAAGAAAAATAGTTGGTTTTTTTTTTTTTCTGTTTTCAGGTATTTTCCTTAAGCTGCACCAATAAATTTTGAATTGATAAAAATACAATGTTAAGGAATGAAAAACTACTATTTCTACTTAAAGCCTGATCTTACAGTTGCATTTAGTTTTCTTCCAATATCTACATCTTTTTTCCTCACTTATATATATATATATATATATTAAATCATCCTTGTATAGTCATAATTTTTCTATATTTACAGGGATTAGGTCTGATACCACTTAAGTCACTGGAAAGAATAAATTCATAGGAAAAGCTGAATTAGTTTCCATAAGGAATAAGAGATGAGATTGGCTATAATGTATATTTGTACAGGAAAGTGTTTCTGTTAAGCAGTTGGAACCAAAAAAAGTACAAGGGAAACTTTAGTGGCTTCTAACAAAATTAAACCAGAAAAAAGCATTTTCCTTCTACGTGCTTAATCAGATACTGAGTTGCACATTGTATATGCTGATAATGCCAAGATGGAACTAAATACGTTGGTAAATAAGTGCAGATCTGAAGAATGCTAATGAAATATTAATTTAATTTCTCCAAAGTTAGAAGAGCTGAATCAAAAGGCATGATATTTTCCCCTCATTATATATATATATATATAAGTTTAAAATATATGAAATTTGAAATTTGAATTATATGAAATATATGAAATAGCTTAATACCTAAAGTTTGCTTAAAAAGAAAAGAGAGTAGCAAAAGATTATGGTATATTTTTGGATCAGTTGTTTCAGCATATAGTCACAGAACAGAAAGTGTTGGTGCAAAAGTGATACATTTCTGTCTCATCAGATTCATACCGCTGATGCATGCAGGGAAGATGAACAAAAATTCTCCATCAGTACAACTTTACATTAGGAATTTGACATAGCAACACTTTTCAGTCCTATACACGCTTAGAAAGCTGTCAGTATTAGTGTAAAAAAGTGTGTACACACACACATATTTAGGGAATATAAAATTTTACAGAAATTAATAGAACAAATTCTGTTCTTCTCACATATAGGAATGCATGAGTAGTGTGAAGACAAAATGGGGAGACACAGGAATTTTTAGTGCTACGATCACCCAGTGAATATCCCTACTTTATAGATGAACCACTCCATAAAGTTACTAATTTCTCTCCACAAGATGCAAATGAAGTTTAGGTTATTTGTGGATGTCTATTCAAGCTTATCCATGAGAAATTATTAACTTTTTTTCTTTACCATTGAAAGTATATATTTTCATTCAGGAAGTCATTCATCTCATGGGCATGTCATCATTTTCATCTCACTCATTTTATAAAACATGTTGCAGTAAAATGGATTTTTCTGCCTTTAATGTTAAAGTAGAATACTCATCTTTTTATCTTCCTTTCTCCAAATAACTCTTACGTACAAATCCAAAATAAACCCCAAACCACTGACTTCAGGAGAATGATTATTCTATTTACTTGTGTGGTAAGAGTTTTCTTCTGTCTTGAAAATGTCTGTAGAAATAAATCCCAAAAGCCTGGAATTTTATCAGATATCTGTTTGTGCTTTTAGAACGTTATGAAATCAGGCAGGTATCCTGCCTCTTTCTTTAGCACGTTTACATGCAACCTGCTGACCTAAGAAGGGAAGCAGTGCTTTCTGCTGCAAATATTGTTTTGCTCTGTAAGCGTGCAACTGCTTTCTTTCCGTTATCATCAGCTGCAGCCTTCCAAGATGGCCAGCTTAAGAAAAGAATGAAGCCGGGAGAACACTGAGGAAAATAATAAACCCAATAGCAAAGGAGAAAAATTTTAAAATATATTTTAATATCTTGAAGGAACAATGGGTATATGCTTCAAAAGGATAAGTTTTTTCAAGTTTTGTTTCACATTTAGTTTTGCACAGTTAAACAAAGGTGTTTCAAACTATAAGCAGCCATCTTCATCTAGAATAATGTTCTAATCCTTTATCAGATGTCCAAAGACCTTCCATTTGAAAGAAGGTCATCCAGATGAACATTTTTTCATTTCTGCGTACCAAAGCCAATGCTTAGATGCTTAGATTGCTTAGATAATGCAGTTCATTAAAACAATAACTCACTGAGCCCTGTTTTCTTCAAGGCTGTGCAAATGTGCAGAATAGTGAAAAAATATCAGACATTCTGACAAGTACGTGCCCTAGCTGAGCTTCCATTTAACTAATCTGATAGATTTTTTTCAGCAGATAGATGTCCAACTACTTGAGTGCTGGTGTATTTCCCAAAAATTTCCAAGCAAGTTCTAAGCTTCCTAAACATGCTTCGTTGGCACTTAGAGATCCTGTCTCCCCTAAGAACTTTGAATGTATTTCTTCACCGTGCTGCACAAATACGTTCCAACACCAATGTAGTTATTTCTGAAAGTAATTTCATCTCATTGCCCATTTAATTCTTGACCTTTCCGCTGAGTCTGAATAGACCAAAAATGGAAATAACTTTTTTCAGCAAACATATCCAGAGCGCATTTGCCTTTCATAGTTGCTCCTAGTCTGTGTTTCTTTAAGGCAGAGGAAGCTTCCACTCTCCATGAAGCAATTACTTGTCCAAGAGCTCCAGTTCAAGACTCTAATCTTGATGGTGTAAGTCAGGCTCAAATTATCCACATCCTCTGGCTTTTGAAATGATGTCAATATCAACCTTGCATTGATGTGAAAACCAGACTATGAACCTGGATGCTCAGTGCCCACTGAATTTACTCAGTTTTGGATAAGGTAGCTGCTTACACACCTAAATATGGATTTAAGAGAATGCACTTTCGGCTCAGTGCCCAAATCTTTTTTGCTTAAGTGAGTAGAGTGGATATGACATTTCTCAATGTGCAGCTACATGCACTGTCAGACTCTGCCTGAGACTATGGCAAAGGGATTTCATTCAGAGTATTTTCCAGTGCCTTTAAAAAGTGAAATTAACCTCTAGACTGATGCCTATTTTTTTTTCTATATTTCAGAAACAATCCTTAGAAGATAATAATGTGTCAGAAAACCAAACCTGTTAGAATCCACTGCAGTGTTTCCTGTTTTTTTTTTTTATTATTTTTTTATTTATTTATATTTTTTTCTGTGTGTGTGTGCTTACTAGGATTCCTACTGACAGAATGGCTCTTTGCATCAAATGTCCATTGACAGGTTCACAAAGCCCAGCACGTTCCCTTCATGCAAGAGTTAAACCCATTATTGATACAGCATCCAGTGCAACTAATAAACACAAGCTATTAGCTGGTACGTTTTGTTCCTGGGGATGTGTAAAACGAAAATCAATATGAACAATGTGAACATTTTGAGGCAACACTGGTGCTGCTTGTTTCAGAAAGTAAGAATTGTTGCTTATGTCAGCATATTGTAAAATATTCTAGTATTTCTGTTAGTTCACCTGCTACTTTTAAATAGAAGACATTAGGCTCTCTGGGGAACCTGCCTCTGACACAACACTGAATTTCTCTTTATGAACTGAAAGCAATCTGTCTGACTAGGACATTGAGGACCAGTAATTTACTACATCAACTGTAATATTAAATGCTCACCCAATGCAGGGACTGAAGCTTTCATTCTATAATTATAGAGGAATCAAAGACTAGCTCACTAATGCATTGAGCTGCAATGCCAGCTATTTATAATTATCACTTCTCAGGCAATATGTTTTTAATATGTTAGTGTAATATGGTTGTCAAAAACAATCATTTTTCTCCCTTTTATCTTTTTTTTTTCCTTTTTTTCTTTTTTAGCTTCCTCCAGTGTTCCACGGCTGAAAAATGCAAACGTTTTTTTAAGCTTACAGTATTATATTATTTTTAAAGGAAAGAAAACATCCTGTGAAAATTCTCTGGATTAGAAAGGATTAGGTTTTTTTTCCTTCCTTTGTAATAAAGTAAAAGCATTGTCAGAATAAGTAATAAATATCTTGAAAACAAACCACTATGATAAGTGAAATAGTTAAGACAGTAGGTTTGGGGTCAAGATCAGGTTACTAAGCCAAAGCATTTCTGACCATTCAGAGCCTTGTCACTTTATTAAAAACTTCTGTGTAAACTCAAGACATCAAATGTAATATTTTTGCTACATCTTTACAGTAGTGATCTAATAATTAGCCTCAGAGATGAGTTTGTTGCTTTTTCTGATCTAATCGCCTGTGAGCCACCTAGATCCATTTTTCTCATCATCAGCTGAAATATTTTTTACAAATGACATTTGTTATACTGTTAGCTCCAGAAAAAAAGTGATACATATTATTATTTTTTTTAAGTTTATGGAAGAACTTTTTGTTGTATTATTTGATATTCCTGATTTGCATTGAGGCTTGAAGCCACTCATGACTGCTTCAGGATTCCCTATCTCCAGATTTATCAACATTCTCCACTCTCTGCACTCCCCATATTCAGGAACAACGTCCCCTGCATGTACATTATCTAGGGTAAGCTGCATTCAGGGTGAGCAAGAGCTGCTGTGCTCATTGGTGTGAGCTTATCCCCGTGAGTTCAGAATACATCAGTTTCTGTGTGCAGTAGTACCTGAACAGGGCAGTTTTCCACTAGGGTTAGAGAAGACACAACCATGCTGATAGCTCTTCCCTCTGTAGCTCTCTCATCATTCCTCCTGTCTATTCGCCCTGAGCACCCAGTTCCTTTCCTTCTGTTTGGCCAAATGCTGTTTCAGTTAGATGAAATGGAGAAATGTTCACAGAGCAAAACAGGCTTTGCAGGCATGGGGGAACATGAATTGCTCCTATCCCACCTGAGGTACTAGACTATTTATCTGCCCTTCTTTCTGTTATTTCTACGAAGCTTGAAGAGCCCTATTATTTCTCTGGAATCCAGGCCAAGGCACTTCTGCACTCTCAGACAATTTTGTGGGAAACATAAGGAACATTTTTTCACAATTAAGTGAGCAAGAGTCCTTCCAGATAATGCTGATTCATTCTTTCAGCTCACTAATAAGACTTATCAGGCTGCCACTTATTATGTTGTTCGCACTGTGTCCAGGACAATAAAGCCTTGCATTTATTAGAGCTTTTGATGTCATATTGTTGTACAAATAATTACAAGTAATGGAAAAACAGGTTGAAATTATTCATGAATAACCTGTTATGAAGTTGATTTACTGTCTGGAAAATACTGACTTGCATAGTCAATTAATTAATGTGCTAGATCAAAATTCAAGTGATACAGTTCTCATCAAAAGCTCTCTGCATCGCTCCCTCTCTCTGGTTCTGACTAAGCCTAACGCTCATTCAGCAGGCAATAGGGTTTTCTGCACTGTTCCAGTTCAGTGATCTGATGACACTCCCCTTAACTAGTTTCCTCGTATCAAAGATTGACTCAGCTGAGCATTTTCAGGCAGAAAGCTGCAAGACAGAGAAGGGGCAGACTGACGAGCCCTGGCAGTCCATCACACTCACCCAGAAACGCCAAGAATGGTTTGTCCTCATCTGCTAACAGACAATTATAGACTCTGACCCTGTTTTCTGTGGCTGTCTCTGTTTATTCTTAGACCTGCATAGGACTGAACCTGGACAAGGTAGAGGGAAGCCTCCTGCCACTCAGCCCTGTGGAGATGAACCATTTACCCATAAAAGAGATGGCCCAGGGATTTCTTTTCTTTGTTCACACCTACAGATCCCTGGCACATCAGGATACCTGCAGTTGCTATCATCCCACTCAAATATTACATGCAAAAAAGCTCATCCTCTTGGCTGGATGCACGCTTAAGGAAACTAAAAGAGTTCAGCATCAGCCCCTTATATTCATTTCGCTTACCTTATTCGCTTGGTCAGATCTCTGATATTACCGACTGGCATGGGGTTGTCTGCACATTCAGTGCTGACATACATGTTGCTTTTTGATAACTGAGGGGATTTTAATTGCTATTTTATACACTGATTGCATCGTCAATTGTGTCCCTGATAGCAATATGAGCTTCAGGATAAAATAAAAAGCCAGTGTATAAAAGTTCTTGCCAACCAGCAAGAAAGCAGCGGCAAAATCCATCTTTTTCTTTTATTTTCTTTTTCAAAAATCAGTTAATTTTTATCAAGGAAAAAGTATTTCACTGTGATATTCAGAAAAGGGAAATTTTTTATGTGGACAGATATAGAAAATTACTTTTGTTTTGATACAGTAAGATCTGAGAAGGTTAAATGCAGCTAATGTGAGAACTTCTATTTATGGTAACAGTGTACAGTATTTAACACTGGACCCAGTATAGAAATATTTGTTAGGAGGCAATTCCAATATACGTGCCAGCCTGTCTATTTCTTTTACGTAGCATTTAGAATCTTTATCTGAAATCTTACCCTACTGTCTTCTCTGTCCTTACGTAGGTCAATGCTCAAGCTAATTGCCTTCAGTACCACTGGCTTAGGGTGGAGCAGACTGCCTTGGGAATGTCCATCTCATCATTTTGCTGTGGAAAGAAGTTCTTCAGACCCTATAACCAAAGCTAGCTGAGACAGCTCGTCACAAACACATGAAATATCATACACTATCAGCTCTGGTAATCTCCTTGTGGTACACTCCTAGTCCTTCAGAAAGCATGAACACTCATTCTTTCCAGTCCTGACGAGAAAAAGAGAGACAGTGATGGTGGTATGGGGCAATGAAAGTCACACCAAACAAATGTGTGGGAATAGTCTGTTTCTAGGCCTGTGCACTCACTGTCTGTTATGTACTTTAACTACCTTTCAAACTGCCAAAATAGTTGTCAGCTTCCCTCGAGCCTTGGAGACCAGAGGCCTACACTTAGCTCTGAATTACTGAGCAACTTGCAGCCTGCATCAGTTTTGTGTCCTATGCAGGATATGCTGCAGTGACACAGGCCGCTTTCTCGGTGTCTTATCCTCAAACTGTTACGTAGTAGATATAATTTGCTTTCACTGTCACATCTCAGGCTCCTTAGGAATCTGTCCTGTTTCCTTGGAAGGAAAGAAGGAGGACTGAAGACTGAACCTGACTGACAGTGAGGTTGGGAAGTGGTCCTTATAATAAAGCAACTCTGGCTTGGAATCATCAGTTTACTTTCAACATCAGTACTATCTCAGCTGCTGGTCCATCAAAATGACACAAACACTGTTATAAATTGGAACAGCTGGTGTTACTCATATAGCACTATGCTTTATTTCTTATTTGGTTTATACATACATAGATGTATAAACTAGAAAAAAAAACATCTGAAGTAAAGGGTCCTTCTGTTAAATGCCATGTAAACTTTGAAGAGATCTCTCCTGTACAAATATACATCTCATTATGTATCAGTATGTATGTATACGCACTCATATATACAGGATGCCATATAGTACAGAGAAACAGAACATATTTGCTTTCCTTTCTCTGAAAATGACAGCAGAAAAAGGAAAATAAGATAAAGATTTTAGAATAATTAAGCGAAAAATATCCCCTAACCTTTTCTTTTGTTATCTGACCTTGGTTTCCATGGAAACAGGATCAGAAACGTCAGCAGCAGGAAGAACTCTCGCTTAAAGGTGTCACCCACAGAGAGGGACTGGTACCCCGCACAGACACACTGCCCAGCATGAACACTGAGAGCTTGAAGCACAAATACAGTGGTTTGAAGCAAAATATGACATTTTCGTAGGGACAACAGGAGGACCAGATCATCTGCCCTCTGTAAATTAAGCTTCTCAGACATAATTCCCTCGGCAGGCAAAAATGTAGGTGCCCCAGCATCACTAGTTACTATATATATGTATTGCATTTACATTAAAAGAGCTAAGTCTCTTTTTGCCTGCTGCAAAGCCTATTTGCTCTTGAACAAGCTGACAAAATCCTAGGAAGGCTCATGCAAATATGTGAGGTTGGAGATGGCTTGGGAAGCATCGCTTACTGTGACTTAAGACTGGGGCTCAATCAGTAGCATGTTCTGAAAGTAGGACATAAATACTTACATGGTTTCATTGAAAACAAACAAACAAAAGGCAAAATCTACCATTTCCGATCAAGCCCTTGCCACATAGAAGAAGCTGACCTTGCATTACACCAGTTCCTTATTGATCTCATCCCCCTAGGGTCTGATTCACTTGGGTCATCCACCTACTGCGCTGTAATGCCTCTACTCAGACCTCATACTCATGTCACCCATTCGTGCTCAGAGGTTTCCCATCCCAAAGGTAAAGCTTGCACAGGGTAAACTGCGATTCAGATAAAGCTTTCTTAATTAAGGTATGGAATTAATTGTCTATAATGATGTCATCAAAAGGCTGCTTGCTAGAGTCCATTTACATAGAGAAGCTTAGTGATGGACTATAAAAAATACACAAAGCCACAGTATTCTTTGTTTCATTATGAAACAAAGCATCTGGACATCTTGGCATCTGGGTTATTGACAATACAGATACACATCAAGCCTATTATAGAACCTGACATTCCTGGCTTATTTTCCTTTTCAATTTTTTTAACACCCTATGTTTCTTGTTTAACAAATTGTTCTCAATATGACGTATTCACAATAAGCCCATAAGCACAAACTGAAACACAATTTCCTGCTAGCTTCAGTAGAAATACATTAATCCACTGGATATTTCCCAGGACAATATTATCTCTCATGTGCAGGCTATATTTCTCTCATTCAGCTGCAAAGGGGAGAAAAAATCCTTGAAAATCTGTTTGAAAAGTGACACACAAGAAAGTCGTAGGTAAACTGCCTCTCGCTCACGTGAAGATAGTCCTATCTATTTATCTATCTATCCATCTATACATCACCCACCTGTCTCACAGCACATTATACTAAAACCCTCCTTGAATATGACACTGAAGTTAAATAATGAAAGAAAGGCAAGAAGGTAGTTATGCTGCTGTGCTACTGCTGATTGCTTTGAAATGTTACTGTCATCTGTTTCTAACTGCTTTGTATCATGAGAGCCTTTTTGCATACCTGCAAAGGTAGAACATCATTGTCTTCTTTGCGTTTAAAGACAGGCATCTTTTAATACCCACTGCTATTATTCACCCTCATGTTTTCAAGGCCAAATATGCTGCCATGCCTTATAAAAATGTGATATTAAATGCTACCAAGTCTCCAGGAGTGGTTGATTACTGGCCTCTCATGACCCACAAGGCTGAAACAATAACTTGCTCTTCACTGTCTTGTCATCTGGTAATGATAAATGCTTTCTTAAAAAAACCAAAAACTAACAAAACAAAAACAAACAAAAAACAAAACCCCAACCAACCACACATAAAAAAACCAAAACCCCCCAAACTACCCCAGAGTAAATGAGACAGATTTTTTTATCCCTTCCCTTCCCTTCCCTTCCCTTCCCTTCCCTTCCCTTCCCTTCCCTTCCCTTCCCTTCCCTTCCCTTCCCTTCCCTTCCCTTCCCTTCCCTTCCCTTCCCTTCCCTTCCCTTCCCTTCCCTTCCCTTCCCTTCCCTTCCCTTCCCTTCCCTTCCCTTCCCTTCCCTTCCCTTCCCTTCCCTTCCCTTCCCTTCCCTTCCCTTCCCACAAAACCCACCCAAGTTAAACTCCTTCTCAAGATGGGAATAATTTCACTAATATACAACATAAATTACTTATTCTGAAGATGGTGCATGGGCAGAAATATCCCAAGCAAAAATGGAATGCTGCCGAATAAAATAATAGATCAGAAAACCTAAAAATGGTCACTCATTCCAACACTGATCTTTCAAATGCCTCTGAAGGAGTGGATTTTTTGTGCATGTGCAATTTGGCAAATGAACAGAGGCTGTCCCAGAAAAGGGAAGGCTTGGAAGTGAGCGTGGAAGGAGTTAAAGAGATGGACACAAAAGTAAAGGACTCCATAGGTTCTTTTGTCACTGACCATACCCGGATCTTTGGGTGCTTTGGAAAAAAAGGAGAAAAAGTTCTGGATATGCTGGGAAACAAATCCAAATTGAACTTTCAGGCTTGGCAGGCAGAAAGGATTTGTCCTTGGTTTAGGAAGACTAGCCCTTGGAGCTCCAGAGCAGAAAAACAGATGGAAGGAAATTAATTCAATAAAAATAAATTAGACCTTTTAAACAGTATTGTTTTTAATATTTATGATGCAACAAAATTTGCATTTTTTCTGTCAGTAAAGTATATGTCTCTGCTTGACCTTCACTCTCTGAGTCAACACTTTATTTAGCCTGAATGGCAGACCTTTTTCTGTCCTATTATGGACATTTTAAGAAAATCTGGATGCTACTTTTTATTATTATTTTTATTACTATTATTATTATTATTATTATTATTATTTTTAATTCATGTTGTAAAAAGATCCTTGACAATAAGGAAAAGGTAACATTTGCTCATACCACATGACTGGATCAAGGTAGCCAATGATCTGTATCTAGGTTGCTACAGCGTGATATATTATACTTCATAAGATTTGCTGCAGGCAGAAATCTTAATTAAGCCCTTTGCTAAAGAGTGACCTTCAGGGACTGCATTTTTGAATCGATGTAAAAATAGACAAATGCCCTAACAGCACTGAAGAGTTGTGGAATAGTGTTGTGTACATTTCCCTTTCTCCTCTACACAAACAATTATTATTTGCTGCTTTTATTGAATATGTTGCAAGGTGCTTTCAGCAAGTAATCAGCTTTAATGCACACAGAAAGAGATTTCAACACAATATGCATCTCAGTTACACAGATCCTTGTCCGCTTCCAGTGTAAGTTGCATGTCTAATTTGAGAAAATACTACACTGTGCCCTATGGTAAAGTTCTGATTTTACCATGTTCAGGGATATTCATTGTTTTGGGATTTCTCTATTAGCGTGGTGTCCTGATCAGCTTTCATCAGTACCCCCTGTACCCAGCACATAGTGGTGCCTGTGAGGATTTTACTGGGAAAGAAAGGGATCGTAGACAGTGCTTGGAAGCAAATTAAGCCTATTCACAATAAAGAGTTTGTAGCAGCAGCTACAGCCATGTAGGATCCTGGTGGGATATGTACAATTATCTCCAGGCTGTTTTTCTATGTATCCTGAACTGAAGCATCCTCATGATGTCAGGTGTGGGCTTTTAATCTTTTTTACACCTGAAAGAAACTGGCAGCTTTGCACTGAGGTCACACAGAGGCTGAGATAAGGATATCAGCTACACTTCCCACTGCAGGTTCCAGGTAGGACTTGATCTCCAGAGATGACAGTAAAATGTATGCAATGCCTGCATCCTAGCACCCTCCACGGGGCTGTGGTGTGTGTATGGGGTTGATGTGTGCATGTTTTGGTAGCAGGAGGAACTGTAGGGATGGCCTCTGTGAGTGGAGCTCATCACTGCTTCATGTCAGATCAGAGTAATCTCCAGCTGTCCCTAAAGGGACCTGCTGCTGGGTAGAGCTGAGCTATGAAAACACTGGGTGTGAAGGGAAAAAGTGCTTCCCAGCAGCTCGGAGAGAGCAGTGAGAAAATCTGAAGGAAACAGCTCTGCAGGCACCAAGGTCAGTGCAGAAGGAGGGCAGGAGATGTACCAAGCATGGAGCAGAAGCTCCCTGAAGCCCAGGAGAGGCTCATGGTGGAGCAGGCTGCCCCCTGCAATTCACGGGTGCCACATGGAGCAGATCTCCATGTGCAGCCATGGAGGAGCCCACGGTGCAGCAGAGGATGTGGCCTGGAGGAGGCACAGGAGCAGGGCCCAGGCCAGAGCTGCAGCCCATGGAGAGGAGCTGCAGTAGGGCAGGGATAGAAAGTGCCCATGAAGGAACGGTGGAGACAAAGCATCATGGGCTGACCATAACCTCCATTCCCTGCTCCCCTGCACTACGCATGGAAGATGGGAGTGGGCAGATGGAGAGGAAGCTGCTTTTGGTTTGCCTTTAGTTTCTCACTGCTCAAGTCTGTAAGCAATTGGCAATAAAGTATGTTAATTTCTGTGTTGATTTGTTTTTCCCATGACAGTAATTAGTAAAGGATCCCCCTGTCCTTTTTTTCAGCCTTTGAGCCTTTTTCTATCATGTTTTCTCCCTTTTCTTTTGAAGAAAGGCAGACAGAGAGTGCTTATGCTGGAGTTCTGCTGCTCATCAGTGTGAATCCACCACAACATCATAACACACATTCTCAGCAGTGGTGTTGACATGGGGCTGACCCCAAAACTGCTGCCTCAGCTGAAAGGATTTTGGCAACTGGATGAGGGATACCATACACCGAGATAAGGAAAGAGGATTTCAGTTGCCACAAGTTGGATAAGCCACTTAAAATTTGAAGATGAAATATACTTTCAAAGTAACTTTTAAAAAGCTTTTGACACAAGTTCTCTCCACCTCGATCTACAATACGGCTTTCTTCATGGGTAAAGATGAAATGAAATAGCTGCTGGAGCTTATAGAGAGCTCTTGTCAGAGACAGAGCTTTTGTCTGTATTTTTTGACAAGCAGAAAACCCTCGGCTTTTAAAAGATAAAGCCTATTGTGAGAGACACAAACCAAGCACTGGGCTAGACTCACCCGCCCTATTTCCACTGGGATAAGACCACACCATCCATTTAAACGTGCTGAGGGACTGTCTGTAGTACAGAGAAGAGCATGCTTCCTTCTGGCAGCCCATGGCCCGGAAGATGAGAGCCCTGCACCTGGAGCAGCCTCAGAGGCTGAGCCCCATGGTGTTGGATACCCCTGCATGCTCCTGAACAGGCTCTGCAGGCACCACAGCCTGTGTGAAATGTCCCGTGCTCCTAGGTCTCATTATCATGCTTTTAAGTAAAGAAATTCTCCTGCATTGTCCCAGAGACACAGCCTGACTGGGTTTGTCCCTGGGATGGTGGAATACTGCTCCAAGCAGAGGAATTTTTATTCCCCATTCTGATTCTGATCTTCTAATATGACCTAAGGAAAATGATATCATCTCACTGCTACATATTTCAAACCTAAAGAAGAGAGATAATTTTGCTTATCTGAGGGCAGTAGGGAAAAGCCCAATGCTTGCCAAAGAGTTCAAAGTTGCTTAGATGAAAGATGCAGCAGATAGAAAGGCTGATAGTAGCTGACCTTCCCTCTGAAGCACTGTCCCACAAAGCCTGTCTGAAAAACAGATGACAAGTCACAGTGCTCCCCAGCTGGCTGTCCTGTGAGGTCCCTGCCCCCTCCCACTGCCAGGATGTGGGGTCATCATTTTGGCTCTGGTGGAGATGCTGTGAGGGCCGTGATCTCACATTGCCTCACAACATGCTGTGCCGTATCCAAAACAACTTCTCCAGCTCTGATTCAGGCTGCTTGGCTGGCAGAACCTCGAGTGGAGCAAAAATAAATAATGAACCAAGGAGACAGCTCGCTCTCAGCCTCACACATCGTGGAGGAGATAACAGGCCACTGCATATAATGATCTGCGCTGAATCATTTGCCACATAGGTATCAGAAGCTCTCAGCTTCATTCAGAGGCTCTCTCATCCAAGCTGCATGTGAGATGACAGTGTTAATACATCAAAGCTTGCAAAGGCTGCTGTAATGAAATCTGTCAGTGTTACCCCTGCATCAAACACTACTTGAAAAAGCAGATGTGTAGCTCAGATTTACTGTCTGAACATTCCTCATGTACAAAACCAAATATTGAGTAAGGGAGAAAATCCCAGGCTCCTGCAAGTTGCAGTAGGTGCAGCATGGAGCACAGGAAAAACATGGTCTATTGTTATTAAAAATAGGTATATTTTTATATTGTTATTAAAAATAGGAGATTCACCTACCAGATAAATCTCAAAGACTCACATGTTCTCCAAGGTGTTTAAAAGAAACCTCATCAAATCAAAAATACCTGTGGTTTCTGCTGCTAAAGGGCAGTTTGGGCAGTTTGGTACCCCTTGGAGTGACAGTTTGGGCTGGCTGTCAAAGTATGCATCATTGCTCAGAGCAACATCTATTTCTCCATGTAACCTAGGGGAGTCGTCTTAGGTGACATTTCCATAGTCGTATACTGCTTTCAAAATTGAAATGTCATTTTCAAAACCAAAGCACTAGTGATACATAGGCTGAAAATCTGAATAAGAGAAGTCTCCTATATCATTTTGGTACTTCCAGAATGAATTAACACATGTGAGCTAGTTACTCAATGTTCCCTTTACATTTGGTGGATGCAAACAGCGCATGGGTATTACGCATCTGTCTTCCTTGAGATGCTTCTTTCCACCCAGCTTCAGTGGAAAAGCTGCTCCATAAGTTCCTAATAGTAGGCTAAAATTCCCTTATACACTTTGGGTACTGCTGTGCAATGAAGATAACATCACATGTCATCTCTCCAGCATCACTCCTCTGCCTGTCCAGCCCTGTAAATTTGTGCCATGAGCACTGGCTCACTTCAGATTCTCTGGATTGTGACACAAAAGCAGCATGACTAAGTTCTAAGAAGACAGTTCACAGACACAGCAGGGGACAAAAGGTTTTGCCATCCCAGCCCAGCTTTTGCTCTGTTGCTTTTTTTCCAGCACAGTTGAAAGGATAGGAACTTGCCAAGCTCTAGGAATTTTCTTTTCTCTTCTCCTGCCCTTACAAGGAGAAATGAAGCCTCCAACAGTTCCCCTGCAGTGAGTGTGGGGAAAACACCTGCCTGTCCTCTGCAGTGTGTAAGGAAAGCTGCACTCTCCACTTCAAGCAGAGCTGATGAGCAGGAAGATATAAAAGTTTCTTTTCCCATGCCTTGTGTATTCTGGTAATTAGAGTGAGTCAAACAGATGCAAGTAGCGGGTTATTTTGGTAATTGCCTATCTCTAAGGCATCAAACGCTGTATTACAAACTACCTACCAATTAGGATTCATAGTAAAAACATGTCTTTAATTTTGATTTTACTTACATTTTTACTTCAAATGTCTATTTTTCTCCCTGTGCAAACAGACCTGAGCAATCTTGTATAGATCAACAAAATCTTCCTCAAATGCTAGTCATTTCTTTCTTGATGGTTCTGTGAGCATTTAATCTGCCAGCTTTGTCAGAAAGAGCTGTCTAATTTCTACGGCCTGCTTATTTTTAAATCAACAAATATTTACCGCACTCTGCATTTTAAAAGATACAATTATTAGTTTACCTCTGTTTGATTACCGATGACACAGTAATAATAACAGCAGCTGCTGAATTGTAAGTGAAAATAACCCTTTGTTCTCATTTTTCGTGTCTGTAGACTATAACAGCACTCACGGGGACAATAACCTATGAAATAGATTAAAAGCCTGTTAAATGCTATTTTCAGCTTGGCAGATCACCAAACCCTAGCTTACCCTTAAGCTCTGTTTCCTTTTAAATATTCCTTTTACTACAGCCATGTGACAGCAGTAATGTGCACTTTCACAGTGATTAAGTAACTGTACAATCAAGAGGCTTTAGGTATATAAAGTGAGCAGTGCCGTTCTCACAGGTGAGAAGAACTGCTCTCCACCGCTGACACCAAGTTTCCTGGAAGAGGCTGTAATGGCCTCATTTGCAGATTTTCCCTCTTCTGTAGTGAAGGAGACGCAGTTGATGTTCTCTTTTTGATTGACAGTGCCGAACCTCCTTATTTATTTCCACTCCTCTTCTATAACACTAGATTGAGATTAACAGTGAAATAATTCATATTTATTCACTTATTCTGATGAAAGTTCACAACCAGATAACTGCTGAAGGAGTCATCAGAGGGAATAGCACAGCCTGAAGCTATCCTCTGTGCGTCAATCTGCTTATCTGAGCCTTGATGACTTGCATCTGCTTTTTGGAACAGGAGAACAAAATTAAGAAAATAAAAGAAAGACTAGGAAAACCAGTAAAGTATTAGAAGTAATACTGTGGGAGAGCTTTGTTGAGAGAAAGAGACAGGAAGAGAAGGAAAAAAAATACAAAAACAGATTTAGAGGAAAATGGGAAAAGCTTCAGTATAGGAAGTGGGGCAGAGGCACTGGTGGACAAACACAGCTCTGCTGGAAGCATTTGCATTCTTTGAGTAGACTGTTTCTATTCAGACATGAGACAAAACAGATCTTTTAAGAACAGTTCTACAGGAATTGGGTCCTCTGCCTCCTGCTCTGATTGAGCAGGAAGCCCTCAGAGATCAGCAGCTCTTACTGAAGAAAGCTCAGTTGAAACTGTGACCTTTAACTCCAATTCAGCTTTTTTGAATGAAAACAAAACTGTGGAGAAAATCCTAACCATTTCTAAAATCAGCTAGGGGGAGTGAACATAAATAAAAATTATCCCAGCTTTTATCACCTTTGGAGTTGCCCAAATATCTCTGTGTTTATAAGCATTTCCTTACGGACATTTCTTTAAAATTTAAAATTGGAAATTATCTCACTTTCATCCCTTTCAAATACAAAAACCTATTATCCTCTCACAGGGGGGACAATAAGAGCCCATGAAACACTATGCTGCAGTACGTAACTCTCTACTTGAACTTCAGCTTGCTAAAAGCACAAAGACCTCTCACATGCCTGCAAGTTTCAAAAGACAGGAATTTTCCCAAAACATGTTTATCCAGACAAACCTGCTACCTTGAAAAGATCAACATGTGAGAAGAGGACCAGCCTCTAAGAGGCTCCGTTGCACTCTCTCCTCAGTAACAACCCAGCTCACCTGAGATGGTTCATGGATGGCTGGAGATGTATTCAGATACAGAGCTGGAAAAGGAGTTTTAGTTTTGAAACAAAGTCATTATATTCCTCAACAGAACACAACTAAAACATGTATTCTCCAAACCGCTTTGCATTTTTCATTGCTTAGTGCTGAGTTGTGACACTCCCTCACAAACTTTGCTCTCCCTTTCCTTTATCCTTATCCATGGAATCATCAAATCACAGAATCTTTTGAGTTGAAAGAGATCTTTAAAGGTCATATGGTCAAACTCCCCTGTAATGAAGTTCAATGTGATAATACTTTTATCATGTAGTTGGACATTACTCTAAAATATGTTTTTACTATAACCTGTATCATGATATACCAATGAAAAAATTGAAGCTTTTGTATCTGTATATCATGTGTATTGCTACTGCAAACCAGTTCTGAGGAGATGATGGATATTATAGCATTTACTACGTATCCTGCTCCTTCTCCAATATACATAGGATATACATGCAGTAGAAGAGGGAGAAAACAGTCCTGTACCCTCAGCTGCTGCCCTGTGGATGCTTAAGGTTGGAATTTCAAAGACGACTTTTCAGGTCAAGTGCTTAAACTCCAGTGTTGTTTTAAAAAGGACGGTGCTGTAAGTACCCAATTGAAATATTTCTGCACACGACATTTTAATGCACCTCTTCATTTTTTTTGTTCATTTCCCCAAATCCTGGAGTTTCGCTTTGAGCTGTGGGTTGAAATGAACACGAAACATAAAGTGAAACTCAAATGAAAGCTCTAACTTTTTCCTACTTTCAGAAGAAAACTTCAAATCCCACTAGATACTTCTCTGAAGAATGTTTTTGAAGCAAAAGCTTAGTTCTCTTTCCCTGATGTGTGCTATAATCTTTGTGCCTTAATTTCACCCGTTTGGTTTTATCCCATAAGGCAGAGAGCATGTGAGCATGCTTCTGTATACTCACGTGAGCTGGTTAGGGAGACAGTGCTTGCAATTAGAGCAATAATATCAGAACTCTGAAAATGAATCCAGTTCTAAATGTCTTCTTGTTACTTCATGAGTAAATTGAAGCTTCAGTATTTAATTTTACTCTGGTTCTTTTGTAGTTTGTGATACCAGCATCCTGGGTTTATAACCACAAGGGTGCTGAGAAGCTACTGATGTTTGCTGAACGCAACATGGTTCCTGGAAGGAAGGCAGGATAAACACGCAAAAGTTCATTGTAAGAGCTGACCTGGCTACTGGTACAGGAACAAAAGATGTGTAGCTCTACTAGGAACGTTATTTTTTTCTTTTCTGATTCACCATCATTTTATATTCAGAGCCTCAGGAAGATTTTCTGGGGAAAGCTGAAGGAGCCCTAAGCCTGAACTCTAGCTATTGTATAACCATGGAGCTGGAGAGATGGACCTCAGGAGGTCACCTGGTGCATTTCTCTGCCGTTTGCTATTCCAGAAAAAGAAATTATTTTTCTTGAGTCATTTTTAAAAGACTGACACAAAAAGCCAGTGCAGTTTGCTCATATTGTCACACAGAATGTAACTGTTTTAATAAACCATCAGGACTTGGGTGTCCACGTGACAGTGATCATCAGTAAGTGAATACCATAGTCAAACTGTTAACATTTATTATTCGATCCAAAACAGTGGGTTATCTAGCCAGACATTCTTAAAACATAGGAAATCCCAACTCCATACGATTGTGATCTGTTTTCTGCCTCCATAACTGTGAAAGGACAAGCTTTCCTTGCTTGAGGTAGGACAGATGGCAGCCCTACAGGTTGCCACTCCAAAGTGCCTCCAAGCAAATCTCTCTGTACTGTGGCCATTGTTACAGCAGCATATGCTTGTGAGTAGCAAGCTGCTTATCCTGCATCTAGCACTGTACCTCTGCATGCTAGGCTCCCTCATATCCACAATTCATTGCCTGCCTTCCAAACCTCTCCAAATTTCCTTCTTCTTTCTTAATTTTTAAAGCAAACCTTTAGGAGAGCACAGACATAAATTTGTATGTATAGTTAGATATTTTTGTACTCCTTGTATATTTTGTATTATGTGTAGTTGGATGGAAAATTCTATAGGTGGTGGTTCCAAATTTATGCCCCCACAAAAATAAATGGAAGTCCTGATAACAATATTATAATAGACAGGCTAAAAGGTCTTTTGTTGGGAACCTGTGATCTCCAGGGACGTTTCAGTGGTCATTGCAACACTGGAGAGGATCCACACTTTCCTGTTCAAATCTCTCATTATCTGCACAGTGAGGACAACCAACCCTGTTCCTGGAGATAGATATAGTCCCTTATGATCCAGTGGTCATTCTTTGGGAAAAACATTAGCTTGTTATATCTTTTTATCAAAAATAGCCACTATACAAGATAAGGTGGTACTTTTAACCTTATGCATAATTTAAGGTGCAGAAATTCTCAGTGTAGGGTTCTGTGAAAAGTAAACAGTTTCCAAAAAACAATTAAATGAACTTTTGGAAGAATATTTGAACAAGAACTACCAAGGTCACACAGATACTTGTGATCCCGTGGATCACAGGAAGCTGAGAGTACACACCAGGAAAGTCCTGCTGTAACACATTCCCTATTCCTACACTATTCCTGAGACATCTAATGGGGCTGTCACCAGATATGATTTACTGAAGAATATGATTTGATGATTGACCCAGACTAGCTGCCACTTGGCTGCTCATGGGAGGCTGACAGAAAATGTCTATGCTGGTCTTCTCATGTAGTAAATCTTTATAAAGAGTGATGCTATGATGGTGTCAGAAAACAACAGAGGTGAGAGTGAGTGTGATACAGTGTCCTAGATTTCAATGTGCAGCGTTGTGGGCTCTGTGGAATTTCCTGCCTTGTCTCCAGCTTAGTTCCATGCAGATGTTAGGTTTCCCCGTTGCATTGCAACAGTTGCAGACATTACAATTAAAGGCGTAGTCATACTTATTCTGACTGGATCTGGAAAAATAAAGGGGAAAGTGTTGGTATTAAAATAATAAAGGGAAGGATGATTTTTTGATAAATTTAGCAGAAAAAGTTTAGTGTTTTTTTGTTTTTTTTGGTTTTTTTTTTTGTTTTTTAAGTAGCAACAATTCTGTTAGTCTTTAGAACATATTTTTTTTATTAATATACTTATTTGTATCAAGATCAAGTGGATTCTGCATATGCTGATTTCTAAGTTTCAGATTAATTAGCTTTCTTGAAACCAAAAAATGGATGACTGATGATAAACTGTCTGATGCTTTCTAGGTAGGAGAATACGAACAAATTGTTATGGAATGTATGATCTGTATTTTCTAGGCTTGGCCTTGATTCCTGCTGGGGATTCGTTTTGCCACTGTGGGCATGTTACTAATGCATCAGTTGTCAGAAGATGTGAATGACTCACTTAGGAGCTTCAGGTGCTCAGAAGCACTGAAAATCTGACTGAAATTCCCAGTGTATTTTGACTCTTCTAGAATTAACAAAAAGAGTCCTTCTAATCTATCTTTTAATACCCCGGAGTACAAGGGAGTACAAGGGACTGATGGCAAACTATTATTTGTATAATATGATATAAGGCAGAGGAATTATATATAATAAGGAAATATGATCCATACACATACTTTTTTTGTCTTATAATAAATTAAAATTATTTGGAGTTCACATTTCACCAAAGTGCATAATCCTCAACCTAAATGTGCTAGAAATGTTCATTGAGCTGGAAGAACAAAGCCCCTTGAAGACTGAATCCAGGCCTTTACACCATGAGATGAGCTGGAGTTGAGCAGTCTATTATCAGAATGTGGATTTAGCTGCTAAACATAGGTGAAGATATCATTGTATGTTGGGCACAGGAACTTGTTGAAATAACAGATCTTCCAACCTAAGTAGTTTTTTAGTAGATGTTTATGATGTGGAAATAGGATTTTGTCTGGAACACTTCTGCGTATCTTAATGACATGCTAATAAACCAATAAACTTATCTGTCTTCTCTTCTGATTGAAGAATCTCAACAAAACAATTAATTTACTTTCCCATCTTTATGTCATTTTTTCTTTTCTTGTTTTGTTTTGTTTTTAACTGAAGACCATTCAGTACAAGGATGGTCTTATTATACAGACTTACTCACACTGACCTATGCCTTACAGATAATGTGGTGAGTTCAGATAAATCTGCAGGTTAAAGATGGACATTATCTCATAAGTCTGAAAAAGCAGTCAGCTATGGATCTGTATTTCAGTGCTTGAACATGGAAGGCCCAATATTATCTTCAGGCAGGCACTTAATGAAGCTTTCAAATGCATTGTTAAAATTGTCTTTGATAAAGGCACTTGTCTGAGCCAGCAACCTCTTGCTTTGCAGATGATGAAATGCTTTTCACAGTACAATACTATCCCACAGTAACAGTGCTAAGGCAAAAGCCTTATGAGTGTCTTTGAGAAACTTCCATTTATAAATGCTTTTATGTGTTATGTTTTCATTATTTTTAAGATGTCTTTATTAAGATGTATGTACCTCACTGACCCCTATCCAGATACCGTTTCACCTTTTGAACTTCAAGTCTGCAAATATTAGATGGTAGCAGATTCTGCTATGTCCTGATGTCCCCTTGAACAGGGTTGTTGTATGTTTTGTTTTGTTTTGTTTTGTTTTGTTTTGTTTTGTTTTGTTTTGTTTTGTTTTGTTTTGTTTTGTTTCAAAAAGGACTTGCATTTTACCTGTTCTCTTGTATCTGCATTCCTCACTAATATTCTTTTTATTCTTTCATTTCCCTCCATATCATCATTCTAGGAAGCTGCATTATGAAATTAGTATTCTGGATAGTTCGATACCTCATTCGGGATATTGCCAAGAGTGTAGCTTAGCTTTGACTCTGATTCAAGGTCTATTTAGAAGGTCTTGTTATCTCTGTTGAAATCTTGTTCTGGTATGTGTCAGCTGTTGTTCCAGAGAACTTTTTGCCATAGGATATTAATGCCATAGGTGACCAGCACAGTGAAAAATGGAGTTGAGGAAAATGTCAAGATGTAGACAACTGAAAGCTGTGAAAATAAAGGCTCTTAAAAATAAAACCCAGTACTTAACAACAGAGACAACACTGGTCTGTAGTGAACGGAAATGATAAACTCTTATCAATCTGTGTTGCTGATGTGACAAGTCACCATGTGTTGGACCATCTGGATCCTCTTCATCATATTCTCCATCAATTCTTCATACTGTAATGCTCAGAATTTAATACAAAGGTGACAAACTCAAGTCTGGCTGATCTTCCTCCCACATGGCAGGAAGATCAGGCAGCCTCTTGATTAGGTAGAAGGAAGCATTTCTAACACAGACACCTCTTTAGTAGTCAGGGGCATCAGAGAATATTGAACCCAACTGATAGGACTAATGCTGACATCACATTAAGGAAAACTTTTGTATTAATCAAAAAACTTCTTTACAGTATTTTCTTCTTCCCTTCTGCAACTATGTAATTTATGTTTAAAGCTACTGTTACCTACTGCTAGCTCCTGGCTCTCAACCTCTTTCCTTTCCTGACAAGCTATTCCAGACACATATCTTCTTACTATCTTCAAACCACACACTGTCCTGTTAACAAGATAGCACCCTGAGCCCATCCTTTCCCATCTCACAAACAGATTGGGCTGACCAGTCTGAGTCACCCTCAGTGTATTCTAAGGGTGATGTTGAGGATGCTCAAGGAACTCAAGGAAGAGAGATTTAATGCAGCAATAAGCTTCACTGCACTTGGTTAATCATTGAACAGGTATTATCTGTGAAAACTATAGAAGGAAAATAGTTTTATATTTTGAACTCTCCCTTTCAGCTACACCTGGTAATGATGGACTGTGGGGGTAGATGTAACTGTGAGCAAGTCAACAAAGAGCTTATCAGACTCTTTGGTAGACCTTATCACTGTGAAACCCTGGAAGACCAGAGTGTGAGACAAGAGCAAGCAGTGTCTGTTTGCTTCTAAGGGTAGATAGGAGGTTCCATTGATGTGAGTGGGGTCTTTCCCAATGTTTGTTATAACACTGTGAAAGTCTGTTCCTTAACTATTTTCCTATTATTATTTTCTTCTCCTTCATGTCTGTATGACCTATTTAAATGGAAATCTCTCCAGGAAAAAAAATGATGCATGTATGAAATCCAGCACAACGTCTGTAGTCTTGGTTATGACCTTTGGGCTCTCTTTTGTAATGCTAGTGAAATTCCTCACATAAGGAGGGAGCCCAGGCTGGGAGCAGAAACAATTCCCAAGTTTCTTTGAAAAACTGAGCAGTTCTTGATAATTACATCCCATTTCACACATTTGTTTCTTGTCATGCATTAGCCGATCAGTATGCTTCTGTGACTAACAGTAACAGTGCACAGAATGAAAATGCCACTTTCCAGATAGAATGATCAATCTCCTTGACTTTGCCTGTAAACATGTTTCATCAGGGGGTCACTAATATGCTTTTATTGCCTCACTGTCAGAGATGATGCCATTACCAAGCCTGATAGAGTATTCTGTAGAGGGTTCCTTTTAATTTTATTTTTTATGCAATCATGAGAGACTGTAACCAATAAATTTAGTTCAATGCTTTCTCACTATTAACTAATTCTGAGTAAATCCATTGGGGAAGCCTGGATACAAACACTTCAAAGAATTTTTACAGGATATTGAAAATGATATTCACCGTGGGACAGAGGTTTAAGTACTGAGCTGCTAGTGTTTTCTTTACCATTAAAGCTACAACACTGCTAAATGTCATTTAGTCAAAACACTGTATTCAGAAGGATTTGTAACACAAGATGACTATTTGCTTTTAATAAATTTGTCGCATCAGGGTGGTTATGTTAGCTTATTTCTTGGGGAAATGAAGCTTGGGAAAATATGATGTGTTTTTTTTTCCACTTTTTCTTTTTTTCGTGGGGCCCAATGTAGCTCCCACTGAAGGCAATGAAAATTTTGTTTCTGTCCATAGTGGGACAATGATCTCCAAATGCTTCAAATATTCAAATGTAAATTAAAATACAGGTCTTTTTCAGGGAAAACAAAGGAAACAAACAAAAACCCTTAAACAAACAAGAAAACTACCAACCACAACCCAAAACAAAGTCAAACAAGAAAACAACCAGAAAAAAAAAAAAGAAAGAAAAAATACAAAAATGTATAGCAGTTGGTTTAAAAAAAAAAAAAAAAAAAGGAAAATGGAACTGAAATGAACTGAAATAGTGGTTTTTCTGGTGGAGGATCTTCTTTTTCCCATGCTGCCTTTACATCCCATGTAGCACCCTAAAAACTGGCACACAGGATGTGATACCATGGAAACAACTGGATACTACAGGATTTGTGAACTACTTTTGTCAAGGTTTAGACTCTGGAGATTTGATTTTTTTTTTTCTTTTTTTGAGTTTAATTGATTTTTTCTCCTGCTGAAATCCATGATATGTTGAGCTCGTTAAACTTATGTTAGAGGTCACAGAGTAAATTTAATTGGTAGTATTTCTTTTGAGCCTAATTTAAAGGTTGATTTGGCTTTATGGACAGATTCTCAATTGTTGTAAATCACTATAGGTATAATGGACCTCTGTTTGCATCATTACAATCTCAGGTGATCATATTTTATAAGATGTTAACATCTCAGGAGGAAAAGGAAAATCAACAAAAAAATAAAGCTTTTTTTTTTTTTTTTTTTTTCCCCATGAAATACTGTTTTAAAAAGACAGGGTGGCCCTGTAAATACAGTTTATGAGCTGTGTGGTTTGGTGTTAGTTGGTAGTCACTTAATAAATCATGGCCAGTTCTCTGATCAGTCATCAAAACACCTTCCAGTAGGCCCCATCGCTCCTATGGAGAGTCTTGCACTGAGTATTTATGTCCCCTTTTCCTCTTTCTACCTCCTCTGCTTGGTTGGGCTCAGCTCCCAGCGTGGCTTTCTCTTCTTTGCTCCTCATTTCCCTTCCTACTTCACTTTGGCCCTGCTTAGCTTTCTGACAGCAGACATCTCTAGTAGCCTGAAGGAAGATCAAAGTCAATGAAGTAGCACTGAGTTGCTGTGAGAGATTAATAGTTATCCTTTCCTAACAACAACAACAACAACAACAACAAACACAACCCAAACCAAAACAAAAACAGCCACACAAACAAAACAAAACAAAAAACAAAAAGCCCTTAAGAATGATATTTGGAGAGATCCTTGATCCTACTTTTTATAGGCCTAGTCATAATTCATGCACATAAATTCTTCCAAGTTTAAAGACTATAGCGTATACTCAAAGTATTAAGAGCAGGCTAACATAGAATGCATGTGGCTTATAGACCTTTTGAGGACCATGAAATTACATTGCACTTACAAATGCTGTCCCAGTAATGTGTATGCAGGATCTGGAATATCTACCATGCAACCATGGAGGTGAGATGGTCAGTGTGAAAAAGCTGAAAACTATCAGGAAGATGTGCACAAAATTCAGCCTGGTCAAAAGGTTTTTAGACTGGATTTGATTAAGACGATGTTTCCTGAATCTTTATGACCTCGATGGAAGTACTCAAAAAAAGATAAATACCGTAACAATTGCTAGTCTGTTAGCTTTTCTAACTCAATCAGAAATTGCACTTTAGAAATTGTCTTGAAGTGTTTTTCTGAGAAGCTCATTAGATACAAAAGGCACCAATAAGCTTTTAAATGAAAGAAATGAGTCTGCTAATCTTCTGGGATATTCCCCTCACTAGAAAATATGCAAGTTACTGGAAAAATCCTAGGGCTAAATTTTGAAATCATCCATTAAAACCCAGTAATGACAAAACTATAATCTCAGCACAGTTTAAATAACTTAGTGAATCTGGGCAGCTCTGAGAGTTGTGATTTGAATATCAGCACCCTATTTTTAATCTGTTCTAGTCTTCATGTAGATCCTAAACAGCAGTGCAATACTACTTTCACCGATAATATTGTACTTAGTCTATTTTTCCCTATATCTAGTATGTGAAAAAGTCATTTCTGTGTATATCATGCTTCAGTTAGTTCATCTTGACAGCAGTGACAATCTCTTGAGAGAGCTGCAAACTTCTCACCTCTGGAATATGCACTGGAAACCCTCCCTTCCAGTATTTCTCTGCCAAGTGCAAGTTTTGACAATGTGACACAAAGTACTGTGGTGCCACAAAAAGCAGCATAATACTCTAGCTGTGTGAAAAGATATTCAAAACTGGCCTTGAAAAGTTGATGTTGACAAACAAGCATATTGAGAATGGGCTTTTGAACTGAAAGAAAACATTAGAAAGATCATGGTTTGTGCAGGATAAAGGTCTTGAAAGTAAAGGAGGAAGATGTGTGGAGATTCTTCAAATGATGATATGTTTAGAAAGTGTGAACCTTACAAAAAAGAAAAATAATCAAATGTTTTTAAGGCGTTTTTCCTCATGGTGGATCCTGATCTCCAGGGAGGAACTAAAGTTTTCACTGTGACTTTAAAGAACTCAGGTTGTGTCCTAGAAAAATACAACAGCAGCAACAAATGTGTCTCAAAGATAGAATCTTGTCTTTGCAACAGATGGGAAATGCCTTCCTGAGGGCCCACTCTCAGACTTTTAAGAGAGTAAGGTATGAACTGGAGCTAAAAGGTGGTCCAAATAAAATCTTCAGCTGGTAGGAGAACCAGAAGTTTTACTTACTCTGGCTATGACATGTCCAAGCATAGAATGAAAATATTCCCTTTAATTATATGAGTAGACAGTTATGGTGTCTCGATAGAGAAAATACCTCAGGGTATTTTCACTGGAAAATAGTCTGCAATGATGGAATTTTGGTGAACATGAGTGCATGGCTGACTGTCTTGTTACTAGCTGAAAATTTCCATTTCACATTTGCTTAATACTTGTGTAGCTCACTTTGTTCACAGCTAAGGCAAAATGATCTGAAGAGGCCTAATCTTCAAGTGACAAATCCATAAATATACCCAGAAATAAAGTCCTGAATGAGGAATACCACACTCCAGGATAATGCAATGAATCAAACTCTTTTAACTCCCTACTATTCTGCCAGCCATGCTTGCAGACCTGGATGAAACCCTGATACCTCATTTTTGCCACAGTTATACAGTCACAAGAGATTGTATTGAACTCTCATTATGTAGTACTTAAATGTCCTGTTTTAAGTAAATGTTGTAGCATACTTGTTTAGGTACCCATCTGAATGTTTTGGGCAGTCGGTACTAAGTGGCTGTACAATCAAGAGTCAGGGAATATTTTCTGTCTTCAAACCTTATATTCAAAAGTTTACATTATTAACTCAAAACTGAAATTTAATCTTCAAAGTCTGAATCACCTACAAAGTATGCGAAATCCTCACACTCACAGCTTAGCCCTGACCAAATAAGTGAAAGAAGCAATTGGATAACTTTGAAGGTAAAAAGCAGAACTTTTACCAAAATTATATAGTTTCACTTAGGAAAACTGACCTGGATGAAAAGCACAATTGTAACACTTTTCTGGCACTTCCATATTTAATTGTTTTCTTTCTACAAAACATCTGTGCTCACATCTGATTTCAATAAATTATTCCAGAACCTTTGTGAAGAGTAACACAAAGTGCAATACCTAAATTAAAAATAAGGTACCTATTTGAATAAGGTGCAAAATACAGTTTAAGTCAGAAGAAACTTGACTGGAATAAGTTCTAACTCTCTCAGAGTCAATAGTACAGTGCATTTGCTTAGCCTTCTGCATACTCTTAGTACCATCAGGAAATCTCTTCCTCACATGTAGCTTCATTTCTGCTTCACTTCTGGTTTCACGGTGTCCTTTCAGTGGTTGTCTGAAGCTCTCAAACTGAATTGCTTGTGGGTTTATTACTTGGGTCCACTACACCAAATCTGAGATCTACTTCATGGAAATCGGCACCCTGTCATTGCAGAGAGTAGAGGCTTTCCCAAAGGAGACTCTTTGTTCTACTTGTATCTGCTGCCAGAGTGAATAGTACTGCTCACCCCAGCCCTGCCACTATCTCCCTGCTATTAACAATGAATTTGTATCTGTTTCTAGACAGCAAAGCAGGAAATTAAGGGAGAAACTGAAATCTGAACCAGTTTCCTTCTCTCAGGTGTTCCTAGGGCAACATAGCCACGTACTGTCACTAGTACAAGTTTAAAACTCTAATTTCAAAACAGTCCTTATGAATGTGTGAAATGCCTGGTTAAGAAGTAAAGCATCTGTCCAGATGGTGTCGGCACAGCTGACTGTACCTTTGGGCAACAAAATGACCTTTTAAGGTCCCTTCCACTTCTGTTTTCCCTGATTCTTTTTTCTACAGTGAAAACTGAAGTACTTTAACACTATCCACAAATGAGCACAACTGCCATGAAAATACACACTGGAGGGAAAAATCCTCTTTGATTGCTATTTTTTTTTTTTTTAACGTAAGATACAGCTATAGCTTCTCCCAGAAAGAGACTAATTTTTTACCATTTCTTCTGAGTACTGGCTATTTTTATTACTTTTATATCTCTCATAAAGGCATTTCTTTCAGACAGAACACATTCAGCCCTTGTAAGTATTTGATCCATTTTTTTTTTTTTCAAAGCAGACATCACAATCTAACCTTAGTGCTTTGTATTGTGATTTTTTTTCCTTTTTTTTTTTTTTTTTTTTTTTTCCAGAAGCCTCTGTAATATAAATATGTCTTTATTTCCAAGAGGATGACTGTTTCCTAGGGGATGACACTGCTTCTGCCCGAGACAAAAGCTGTTCCACCCAAGGAAATCTTCTGAAGTGCTAAACACAAGGATGTGCTTTTCCTTTCATCCTGGTGCAGTTAGCTTTTCTCTTCTGCATGAAGGCCTCAGCTGCTGCAAATACCGGGTCTTCACCTGTCCAGCTTCATTTGTTATTAGCAACCTTGGCATTCTGCTCTGCTAGTCATTTAGCGAAGGATTAAAACTCTAAAAGCAAAAATGGTGAAACTGGGAAATGTGGGCCCTGAACATGAGTGTGGAGACCTTTGAGATGGGTCAGGCACAGAGCTGGTCTAATGTAAGAGATGGTGTTGGAGGCAGCTAAATGACAAGATGGCCTCACTAAGTTTGTGTGCTGAGCCTTGATGGCAGGAGCTGGGCCCAGCTTAACAGCAATGTTAATGATAAAGTAAAACCAAGGAGATTATAAGCTCTCTTGGGTAGCTGTTTTATTCACTTTTTGGCCATTTTCTGAGAAGCTAGTGGTAACTAATCAAGGCTTCAAGCAGTGTTGAGAAAATGGGGTGGGATGGTTTCCTCTCACCCAGGGGTGCCCAGTACCCCTTTGCTGAACAAAAAATCCTTTGCAGCTCTTTAACTGATGCTTCAGCATGGATCTTTACCACGGGGCCCACTCTTCAGGAACTGCTCCAGCACAGGTCCCCAAGGGTGGCAAAGTCCCCAGCCCTTCTGCTTAAATGCAGGGCTTGGTCTCAGACTCTGATTCTGCAGCAGCTATCCATGGCTGTGGCCTCCTCCAGGCTACATCCACTGCTGTACCATGAGCTCCTCCATGGCTGCACGTGGAGATCTGTTCCACATGGTGACCATGGGCTGCAGGGGGATAGCCTGCTCCTCTGTGAGTCTCTCTTGGACTGCAGGGAGCTTCTACTCCATGCCTGGAGCATCTCCTGCCCTCCTTTTGCATTGACCTTTGTGGCCTCAGGGCTGCTTCTCATTTCTCATTTCACTGTTCCATCTGTTGAGTGCACGGCACTTTTTTCCCTTTCTTAAATCTGCTCTGTGAGTTCACACACAGTATCACTCACTGCTCAGCTCTGCATGGATGGGCTCCTTTAGGAACATGGCTTCTGGACTCTGCTCACAGACACCATGGCTGTAGCCCTTACACTAAAAAATCTTGCCATGTAAACCCAGTAGAGTCAGCATGAGCATAAAGACCCTCTATATTTTATTGCACTGTGTAGGTAAAAGAAATATGCTTTTTGCCATCACAAGTAGCAGAGTGGTTTGTTTCTTTGTTTTTAAACTCGGGAATCAAAAATTTCCAAAATATTAAGAACTTGATTTTCCCTGTTCTTTTAAAGATTTCACTCGTGAGAAACCCTTCAGAGTAAAACTGCAGAGTACTCAATTTATCTTGTTCTGAGAGATAAAAGGATGAGATGAACCCACCTGGGATTTAAACCTGTGGTTTCATCGAGTCTAAGTGTTTCAGATTAGATGTTTAAACCACTAAATCATCTCGCAAAATAGAATACTTGTGTTCTGCCTTTTTAGTTTCTTTTATACAAAACTTCTGAGCTTGGTGGGGTTTTGTATCTTTGTCTGAATTGATTAGCACTGCAAATAGGACAGTCCAGTGATGAATGAACAGTGCCATCATATACTCTGTGCACTGGCAAGGATATTCCATTTCATACATCATTTACAACTTGCTTCAGCAATTCCACAAAGTTAATATGTACCCTTAACACAGAGAGGGGTTAAAAAAAATGCCTCTCCAATTCTTCATCATCTTCTTTCTATGAAAAGAGGACATCTCAACACGGATATATGCATATTTCTCTGAAAGCCTACATCTTGTCACTTTTCTGACTGTATCCTTGTCATTCACTTTATATCATTTTCTTCTGGCCACAGCTGGGAAGTCAAAGTAGGTAACAGTTTTGATGGATGTTAAGTATTTTACTTGTGCTGTCAAATGTGCAGTTTTGAATTTGCAGACCTTCTTTGTGACTGTGTGCTCTTGAGTGATCATTCTTATATTGGACTGGCATGATACTGGTGGTTCCAAATCCCTTAGCACTGATCACATTGCATCCCTAATCATTATCTTAAATTAATTACATTTGTTCCAGATCTGTAAAAATCTACTCATAATATGACAGAAGTATTGACTGTTAGCCATGTTTACACTGACCTTGACATGTGAATGAAAATCTATGTGAAATGTGACGTTAAAGCTGAGTGAGAAAGAGTTTCCTCAAGCTACCATACATCCTGAGATTTAAAAAATCCTCCTCAGTATCAGTGGGATGAAGTTACGATCTTCTAGAGGTGTTTCAGAGAAGCTGGAGATCCCTGCTGCTGAGTGTCAAGCAGCCTGGCACACGCATGGGAGTGGAATATAGCGATCCAGCTTGCTGCTCTATTTGACTCACTAATGAAATATTAATAGGACAGAGAGCAAAAAATGACTGTCTTGATAGCTCAACAATTTGGTCACTCATCTAAAATGTGTGAGAACTGGGGTCACGTCCCAGATCTAAATCAGGCAGAGGAAGTAGCTAAATAGAAACTTTCAGTACTCTGGTTGTAGCTCTCACCCCCAGACTGATGTACTGTAAGTCTTCTTTTTCTTAGAAAAATATTCTCCAGAATTAAAAAAGTGCTAAATGTGAAATCATTTAGTTAAAAATACTTCAAAAATAGTGCTGTCTGCTAGACTGCAGTGTGCGAAAAGGAGACAAGAAAGTGCAGTTGTGAAATGCTTTTAGTTGACTGCTGCATGTTGCCTGTACTTGACCTGTGATTTGGGACCTGAGAGTAACAGTCCTTTCAACTTACTCAGCTGGCAGCATGGAGGACTCTCATTCATGCTTGGGGGAAGCATTATTTCTTGTGCAGAGTTATTGTAGGACTTTAGAAACAAGGAAGTAATTTGCATGGGTTGCTGGAAGCATGATGAAAAGTAATTGCAAATTCTCCATTCTTCCAAAGTCTATGGAAATAATGAATTTGCTATAAATATTTATTAATATTTGAAATCAAGGCTTTCTTGGGGAGAAAAAAAATACAACAAAAAACCCACCTTGTTTAGTGAGTGCTTTTCATTTGTCCACTTTACTTTTTTCGATATTTATTGATTAGACACGTAATGAAGACAGCTGAGTCGTGTAGTTAAGAAAGAACATTAACGTGTTCGTGAGAGAGCAGAGAATATCCTGTTCGATCAGATTTTGAATGGACCGTGACACCAGCAGAAGTGGAACAACACAGAATACTGACTTACAAATATCGGTGTGAGAAATACATAATGAGGAAAAGAAACAGCAAATCTTGCATGGAATCTGATCACTCATTTTTCTAGTCTATGCTTGTTTCAACATCAAGTACTTGAGAGTAACAAGCTAAAAACAAGCTGAAGAAATCACACAATAAAGCAGTTTTTCCTAAAGATTTATTTCTAACCTTGATTAATTAGAGATTGGCTCATGCCCTGAAGCACAGGGATTTGTACTCCTTCTAAAACCTTTTTAATATTGCCAGATAATAGTGTTGTATGTATAAATGCCAAATGCTTTGAAAATCCTGATATATTCTTGGCCTCAAAGATACCATGACAATGTAGCTTAAAAACTAAGCAATCCCAACTTGAATAAAGTATTTCTTATCTTTTAAAAAGATTTTTCTCAAGAGATATATCTTGGTTTTGTATTATGATATTGGATAGACCAGTGTTGTGATGAAATTTGATGAAGAATTGCATTTTTATTAGTGCCTAAGTGATTCAGGAGTGCGAGTCATTTGGAAGATGAGTTAGATGTTTTGTAAATCTAATTATAAAATATAGATTTCCAAAAAAAGAAAAAAAAATTCAAATATCTCTTCTAACTAGCTATAAAGAAATTACAACAGATAAATAATTAAAGCCTACTTTTACTTTCTTCCACAGAGGAGATCCTATTCCTTACTAAACACGCACTTACAAGCATTATGAAATGTATAGAAATTATTCAATTCCAGCTGATCTTGCTTCAGGCAAGCATTTAGTTATCAAGTACTGGAGGTTAGTCTTGATCTTGCATTAGCATCTTGTGATGCAACACTATCTACACCAGTGGGCAAAATATTAGATTCTTGATTTTTAAGAGATTCTAGTCTTAAAAGAGCAGCGGGATGAAATGGGGATTTCTTCCCTGCATGTTACATACTTATGTAGGAAAGCACTGCACCCCCTTTCATGTTTAATGTGTCTTCTCACAAAATCTCCTGTGCTGCAGAGAAGTATTATTATATTCTTTTCTCAAGTGAGGAACTAAAAGAGTGATTTGCCTACGGTCACTTGGAAGGTCCTTAATGGACATCTGTATCCCCATCAGCACTGTAACTTCCTTTTAAATGAACCTTTTTCCTCTACTTTAGTCAGACCACCCTTGCATTTCAATGCAAAATCCCGCTTTTTATGTTTTGCCTATCCCTTTCCTGCTATCATTTCAAACTCAGCCCACCATTGCAATCACTTGGTTTTCCATTACAGTCCTCTCCAAATCCTATTAAACTTTATGCAGCTTAGTTAGTGAACCTAAAAGTCGTTGCTTTGTCAGCAGACTGGTGGAATTTGGATTCCCAGAAGAGTTACTCATTTGCCATAAATGGACATACTGCTTTAGCACAGTCACAAAGCAGAGCATGTCTACTTGTTGCAACATAAAACTGTGAGAGTGATATGGCTTGGAAGCATGTTTTGTATTTAAATTCCCTAAAACTGGGTCACCCTTTAGAAGATTGTTAGTCTTGTAGTTATTTGTAGTTATACTTGCATATGATCAAGTAAACACCATTTACAGAGTTGTTACAAATAACAACACTACTTTCATAACCACTTGGGACATACACCAAGACCGCTCCAAGTGTGAAGGAAAACATGCCAGCCTAAACCACCCTCATAGTATTATAATAGAAACTCTGTGCAAAAAGCCTGAAGACACTATTTCCAGACACTGAATGTTTTCAGCTGCAGAGATGGATTGAGAAAGAAAGGTGTAAATGGCTTCTTCCATTATTGTATCTACTGTAATAGCATCACCTAAATGACCATCTGAAATTTGACAGGTATGTGCAGTGGAGATGTAGAACATTCAAATGTTTCTTTTTTATTGCAATACACTGAGATATGTTTCTCGTAGTAAGGCAATACACCACAAAGCAGGTTATACTGTTTATCTGTCAGGAGGCTGTGAGGAAATGAGAAACTTATGAATGGTCTCTAGTTTCTCCTCATCCTCTGTTACTCCAAAGCACAAATTAGCTTAGCAAAGTGATTGTATTAAAGAGGGTAAAGCACCATTGTCTGCACTGGTTAGCTGGTAAGCAGTTTTACTCATAACAGGTATTGTGTTATGTGATATACCCATTGTGTTATTTGCACCCATTTTTAATCCAGCCCACTGAATGAGAAGAGGCTAACAACTCTGCTATACAATTATATCTACCATCTCTCCAAGGACAAATGTAGATAGAGGCATCTAATTTACCTTTTAATTAGCATTTCTCTGATGGGTTATGTGAACAAAAAATTGTGAGTCAAATTTAAATGCAGTCGTTGCTCCCTTTAATTTCAGAGAAGAGCCACACTCCCAGCATAACTATGTGGTTCAGAAGAGAAAGATATGAAGTCATGAAGCCTGTCAATTCAGTGCTGTAGTGGATCCTAGACATTTGCTAGTTTGCCTTTGACTTACTGCAACATGGTCCATTTTCAGGGGAAAAAAACATTTCTTACAGTTACCTTCCAAGCACCAAGCTGCAGGCTCATTAAAAGGATGCTCTTATCAGCAGTTAGATGATATGGGGTAATTAGCATAAGGTGCAAATGTCCTGATTATAGGATCCTATCTACCTAACTTAAATATCCAGGCTTCATTACATTTTAGGCACCTAATGAAGCGGCCTATGTAGAATGAGTTCCTAACATAATCAGATGAACCAGATTATTGTGATAGTCTTCTGAAGGATCTAAGGGGTGTCTGCTTGCATTTAGGTACTTCAATTATGTAGGAACGATCTCCTTTTGGAGGCCTCCTGAGGCACTTCATTGTCTCTATTGCTCATATGGGGAATATGCACACTTATTTAGCTATTTGATTAAACTAGAGAAATCTGGGCATAAGTCAGATCTCCCAGTTAAATGGAACAAAGACCACCTAATCGTCTTCATTGAAATCATTTTCCCAAGAAAAATAAAAGCTGTGTTCAAGGGCTTAGGGGAACTACATGTGTTCTGCCAGCCAGCTTTGGTGCATTTTGTCTTCATGTGCTGTACCAAATGCTGAATGTAGGGACAGAAGTTTTCTATGCCAACTTTTCACTGCACTATGAAAAATCATAGTCTGCAGTTTTCTTCCTTGCAAATATATCCTTCACTGAGCAACCCCAAAGAACAGTCCTTGCACTACTTAAAAAAAAAAAAAAAAAAAAAAAAAGCCTAAGCTAATTGAACCCAGTAATGGCTACCTGGAATAATCACTGACTCAAAGGCTGTAAAAACAGCATCTTTTTCCTGACTCTACAAAAATGTGAAACAATAAGGGAATACAGGGAGATAGTCAGAAACCAGCATAAACTGTTGTTTGTACCTTCTTTGGCAGGAGAGAGAGGGACAAAGGACATTGTTGGAAGAAGAAAAACAATTGAGAAAAACGTGATTCTGAAACTTCTATATTCTACACAGATTTTTTCATTCAGATGCAGACATTTGGCAAATATATCTCAAAAGCAGACAATGATTTTGATGGAGTCTGGGGAGATGCAGTACTAGGAGATGGGTATCTGTAAACACTGAAATAAAACAATACAGATATTTTCTGACAACACCATAAAAGTAAGATTCATAGAGCTGCAAAATCAGTTACAATCATCTGCAGTGCTGTTTAATCCACAGTTCATTATTAAATAATACTAAGTACCAGCAAGCTACCAAATGTCCTTCTTTGGTGCACAGTCATTTAACATTCTGAAGACTCAAAAGCGTTTGATTGACCTAAGTTATTGGTCTCAACTCAGAGCTAACTGGAAGAAATTTAATGTTCTGTGATATATAGGATATCAGACTAGATGATCTTTTCTGGCCTGAGCTTTATAAATCTACGGAAAGTGAGACATTGCCATAAGTTTCTCACAATGAGCTGTCACTGCCAGGACACATTGTCCTACTGGCCTTCTTTCACTGATACACAAGGTCTGGATTTAGCCAGCTACTGGACTTGCTGAGTTGTAGCTGTGAAACCTCTCACTTTCCAGCTATCCTTCACTTTGATTATTGTTCTTGGGATGTTGGCTCCTTGTATATAACTGTGCTAAATCATTTAATTGTATATGACTGTGCTAAATCATTTTATTCCAATAAATCTTTCATTAGAGTAGTCCTCAAGAATTCAGAGATACAGTGTGTAATTATTTATCCTACTCCATTATTCTACTTGAGAAAGAGTGTTTCTCTTCCTAGCTAGTGTTTTGCTTTGGTAGATACTGTAATTTTAATCCATACATATCACTGGTAATACATTAATGCCTCTGTCACAGAGGAAAGGACCAAAGATATACAAACTAAGATTTCTTTGGCCAAACAGGACAAAAATGAAGACCTGTGACTGCTGAAAAAGAAAAAAAAAAATGGCACTAGACTGCTGAAAACAATATAAATTTTCCATTCATTAATTTGATAAGAGCATCCCAAAGAAATATGAAATATATTTAAAGTGTATTATTTGCAAATTATTTATCTCCCGCCAAATTAGAACTCTATAGTCTTCATCTGAGCTAGCTACCTTCCCTTGGCCACTGCAAGAAAGGCTGGTAGGGAGCTGTACAAAACTACTCTAAGTGGTAATAAAGGAAACAAACAAACAAAAAACCTTATCTAACATAGGCAAAAGACATCGTATGTATATATAGAAATTTGGATGAAATTTGGAGCCACAGACAAATGAGGAAAGCACCAGATGTAAAAGCGTGATATCAGCTATATAGAAATGACTTTGGGGGGATTCTGGATTGAGTGCAGATGCTATTAACTTGCTATAGGACCTACCCCACTACCAGACTGACCCAGAGGAGCTGGGAAAGGGTAAGCATAATGCCCACAAAAGTGGTAGAAGCTATTTAGTGTGTATGTAATAATTTTGGCATTATTGACATTTTAGTGCAGAGTTGCTTCCTTCTTCTGATGTGATGACATCTGGACTAGTAGTTATTCTTTTATTAGACTATTAATATTGATTTACACTAGCAATAACTTTTTGGCTTTTTTTACATAATGTGCACAAAAAGAAGATTTTGACTAGAAAAGAAACTGGAATAAAACTATTATTTGTCAGAAATAATGTGGTCAGCAGTATGATGAAGCCACTCGTCATCATGCTGAGGTTGCTTTCCTTTTCATTCACCACCAAGTGTGCTGGGAGAAAACAACCCCATTTCAGTGTGGTAGAGACCACCTTTTCCACTAAGCCCTGCTTTTTTCTGTATTTCTACAATAACTCCCATGCCCCAGAAAGGTTCCAGCCATGATAAAGACAGAAAGATTAGAGAAAATTTAACTCTCACTATTTTTTTTGAGACCATCTCTTCAAGTATAGTTTGCTTAGTAGCTGCCCATACCCTGTTTCTATAAGTGGAGGTTACAATCAATCTGGCATGCGTAAGTACACTAAATTAACTTTATAAAGAGACATGTTTCTCTAGAATATACAGTTTTTTGGTTATATAGATGTGACACCATTCATGATAAATACTTCAGCCTCACTTACAAAATGTATAAAATCTATTTTTATATCATCTATTTATAAATCAATGTCTTTGCAATGTCCCTTTCTCAAGGATGGTATTAGATTGAGTGGAGAATGGATTTGTTCCCTCATCCTTCATTCCATTGCTTTCACAATTTGCAAATAGTGCTAGGCAAACAATGCTACTGCTTAAAGTATTTTGCAATTTAGACTGATTATTGAAAGACAGTGCTCAAGCAAAGAGTCTATGAATTATTCTGAGATGCAGAATCTTATTACTCAGAGGGTCCCAAGAAGTAGCAGTTAAAGTGAAGGAGTAAATGGATACCATATTAGCTGCATATATGGAACATTTCGCTAATTGGAAGATTTGCTGGGTTGCTGGAGGATCTGCATAGGGAAGTTTTGATGTCTGACCTTTGAAGATGCAAAGGGCACAAGACAAGATGGTAAGCAACAGACACAGACACTGGAGGATAAACAGATACACTAACCTAAGAGTTTGTTCATTTCTGTAGTATGCATTTTTATGACATATGTTGTGCCAATAAAATCAACTGAAAAGCGAGTGGTACAATACAGCAGTCCTCCCCTGAATTTCTGAATTACTGTGTTCCCACAATCAAAACTCTCAGTATACACTTCTTGTAGCTCAGGCAGTTATTCTGCTCTAATAAACTGTTCTTTTACAGAACTCCTGTGGCCAGACTCAGACAGAGAGAAACAGAGGATTCCCCAAAGAAAATGAACACTAATGAAGTTCACATTTCCAGTAATTTTTGGAGCAGTATATGCTCTTTATTATCAGACTGATGAGAGGGCACATTCACAGTGACTGTACAATTACTGGGTACTGAATTAGCATTAAATTAAATTACTTGAGTTTAGCCCTACAGCACAGGAAAGCTTAGTAGGACATCCTTTCTGCCCAGCTGGGACTGATGAAAATCAGAGGAGCAATGGGATTCCCGCCACCAGATCTGAGAACCAGGGAACAATGCCTCTCCTCCTGCTTTCTGTTTTGAAGACTGGGCAGCTACCTCTTTCCTGGGGCACAGTGGCTTTTTGCTGATCAGATTGTTCTCCCTGATGACACACTCTCCAAGTTTTGTCTCCGAACAAAGCGAAGTCAGCTAGAAGGATCACATCTCCACTCTGCTCTAACTACTGTACTTCACAAAGGCTGGAATTGGCCCTGAAGTGGTTTACAGAGATTAATTTTTTATAAAATAACGCCGTTGAGAGAAGGATGTAGGGAGAGGACAGCCTAGAGACCCTCAGCTTTGCAGCAAGCAGATGATAAGAGAGGTGCAGTGGATATAAAAGCAAATGACAACTTTCATCTATTGCTTGCTGCAAATATCTCTGTCGCTTGCTCTGATTTTCACTGGCATGAGTTATTCTAGGTAAAGGGGCTGCAATCAATTCCCTAAACATCCCTGTTCTAATCTCCAAAGGGTAAACCTTTGATTGCTTTCAGAATCTGATTCCCAGTGCACTAAGTAGAGAAGATGTGCCCAGGTTCCCTTCCCACCTCTCAGCCCACTGTCAGGCATGATGCATACCTATCCTAAGGGAGTAGGTGCAGAAAAAGAGGGGATGCATCCCATGTATCTAGTAGGATGTTCATAATAAGTCTGCATGCAGTGCTTCTCCAGTGCCTTCCAGTTTCTTATTGATGTGTCTTATTCTATGGTGCTGACACACATTTCTGTCAGTTTCTGTACAGATGAGGGGTGTGGATAAGTGTCACTATTCCAATTCCAGACACTGGAAGTCTATATCAGGTCACAGTGAACTTGAACAACTCCAGGTCCCTTTTGGGTGACATTCATGTTGTCAGCTTTACATGCCAAACCGAGAAATCACAACTACTCTTGTTTTTAAGGTCAAAGGGATGAAAAAAATAATTCAGACTGTCTACTACTGAGAGCTGCCAAGTCATGACAGTGAAGACATAGTGATGATGTCTTACCATAGGAGATTGTACATATAGAAGTTTTTTACAGTAAGGGTAGTGAAGCAATGGAACATGTTGCCCAGAGATGTGATGGATGTCCCATCCTTGGAGACATTCAAGGTCAGGCTGGACCAGGTGCTGAGCAACCTCATCTAGCAGCAGATGTCCCTCTTCATTACAAAGGAGTTGGACTAGATGAACTTTAAGGGTCCCTTCCAGCTCAAATGATGCTGTGATTCTATGATTAAAGCACACAGAATTGCAGAAAGACACCTGTGTACAGTTGGAGGAGGTTCCTCAGCAGTGAGGAGTTGCTGAACCGCTTCTATCAGCAGGCCAGGCTCAGGCTGGTGAAGCACCAGACACCAACCAGCAGGACTTCTCAGCTCTTTCTCACTCAGTCTGTTCCTGAGAGCGCCCACAGCACCTCACAGCCTTCTCCTGCTCTCTCTCACAGCTCTTCTTCCTCTTGTTGACATTGCCCGCAAACCATCCCTGATTTGGCAGCAGCTTTACAAAGTGCAGGTGACGACCTGCACGAAGTGATACAACTGTGATGACTTTGCTGTTATTGAAATGCTGAAGATATCGAAAACAAGCACGAAAGTCACACAGCCTCAGAGTGAAAGGTTGTCTGAGCCCCGAGGAGGCAGAGAGGTGGGAATGGCAGGGGGACGACTCACACAGCAGTGTGCTGGCTGGTGGCTGTGATTTGTGAAGGAGGAAGGCCCACTGCCCTTCTTGCTCTCTGTTAGAGTCCCCTCCCACCATTGCTTCCCTCTGGGAGCACTCACAGCAAAATGGATTGAAATGCTTTTGGAAATGCTTCTGTGTGACATAAAGGTCAGCGTGGAGGCAAGCAAGTGAGGATATTTAGATGAACAAAGGCACAAAACTTTGTGTTTTCTCAATCTTTGAGTTTCACACTTTTTTTTTTTTTCTTTTTTTTTTTCATGCCAGGGAGAATGTCATACCTGTCTGTCTCCTCAAGCCCAGGCACTGCTGGGCTCCAGACTTGTCATCCTCTCTGCTCAGATCCAGGTTTAATATGGAAGGAAATAACTGTGCAAGTTCTAGCTGATATGAGCAGCTCACTTTTCCTGCATTAGGACCCCACAGTGCACATCACAGCATGTGTAGGCCCTTCCCTACTACTCCCTCCCCACTTCATGCTGCTCTTGGAGTGCAGCAGCTCATGTCCCCACTCAGGCAATCCAGGAAAGTCTGTAGGAAACATGGTGTAACCCAGCTGGTTCCTCAGTATTTAGTTCAGTAGGTATTGCCATGTTCACAGTATATGTAGCACGTATCTGTGCTGCCTTAAATTTCCTCCTGAAGATAATGCTGCTAAAGCAGTACATTGATGTTGCACTTTCTCCCTTTATTGAATGTCTCAGGAAATAGATCCAAACCTCTTCTTAGTTAACCTCTAACTCATGGCCAGAAATCAGGCGTTATTTTTTCACAGTATTTTTTTTTCTTTCTTTTTTTTCTTTTTTCTTTTTTCCCAGAGGGGAGTGGGAAACCTGTGAGAGCACTCATCACAGCTGCCAGAAGCCACCAGTCAGACTCAACGAGCTTCCACACGCTACTTATGCATCAGTTCAGCAGGGAAAAGGAGACTCTCATCGCTATTCACATGATTTTCATTCCATTCAAATCAGAATTACAAAACCTCTGAAAGTCCCCTAGTATTGGTGAAGATGTGCCAATTGCAATTTCCTGAAAGACAAGCCTTGTAGAAACGTGCCTCACTTTTCATGGACAGTATCCACTCACAGTAGCTCCTCTCAAGAAACAAAATGAAAACATAACAATAATACAAGCATGAAAACAAATGCCTCATTATTATCATCATGTATTGGATAGACTGACAAGTGCAGAGCCCAGGAAATCATAAAGTGACAAAGACACAAATTGTAAAGGCAGCTACTGCAGGCTGCCTGCATGCTGTTGTTAGACTTCATGAATGGCATCTTGAAGGGCTGAAAAAAGCCAAACTCCAACCGTAGGACAGTGGAAAATGGGAAAAGCAGAAGTAAAATCTTCCTTCTTAACGTTTGCTAAGCTACTGTCATTTCAACAAGCACAAACCACCTGCCAGTTTTTTTCCAGAGCAGCAAGCTGACATATTGAGAGCTCTGGCTAAGAGAGTGTTTTAAGGAGAGTGATCCAGTTTCATCACATATGAGTGACTGACTTTGCAGGCTGTGAGATTTTCATACCATCACACTGTATCACTGGGTTTTGATTTATTCAGTAGCAACTGCAACACCAAAATGTGTTTCATCGCTCTCCTGATAACACCCAAATGTGGAATGGGTGAGCATATCATCATCTACTCACTGACATAACAGCACTGGAGTTTATGGAAGCAAAAAGCCAAGGCTTGGGGAAGACTTATCTAAGTGAGTGCCAAATCAGCACGTATAATTTTTTCTCTCTTTTTCTGGCCTTTTCAAAGTGGTGTGTAATGTGCCATCTTTCTCTCACTAAGGAAACATAAAAATGACTGCTATTAAATTGAAAACTATTAACAAGGACTTTGCACTTTTCTGTGAAAATCCTTTTACTCACGGGTCACTCCAGTCATTTTACAGGAAAGGTGAGGAAGGCTAGCGATGCCCTCATTTTATGTGTGGGTAAATCGAGGTGCAGACAGGCTAAGCAAACCCAGAGCACACAGACAGTGATTAGCAATTTTGGCTTCAGCTACACTTTCAGCACTCACACTCCTTTATGTATGCCAGAAAGAGGTTCCACAAGCGGTATCTGTTATACAGCGTACAAAATCAATGATTTATACTGCAACCACAGAAATGTCACAGGGTAACACCTTCAGTTTGCCTCTGATTTTTTCAACAACATGTCTCCAAAATGTCTTCTTGAACTCTGCCATCATCAATGATGAGAAAAAAAAGAAAAAAAAAATATGTTTCAAGATACAGCTTTTGGGAGTAATGCTTGTGACTTGCATGCTTCCAAAAGAAATAGTATGTCAGTGTGTTATTTTAAGCACTGCTAAATGGGAATGGCTGCAAAGACATAGCCCTGAATGCATTAACGGTGCTTCAGCTTTCTCTGGAATCTCAGATTTAGCCTCCCTATACTATTTTGTCCAAATTGAGCAGTGCATATTTTTTTCTTGAAGGACATAATAAACATTTTCATTTTTCAGTGGACAAATACAAAATATGCAGAAGAGTCTTTCTAGCTCATTCAAATTTTTATAAAGGAATTAGTTTGATTTCAGTGTTAAATGAAACAAACAGTCAGCAATACCATGGCATCACCACAGCTAAATTCTTGGTAAACACAACAGGCTGAGGTTATATTGTGCTTTGTTTCTTCACATTAAATATATCTCATCCTTAGATTTATACTGGCACTTTATGGCTTTCGCAAATGACTGTCTCAGCACCGCAAAGTAATTCCACCCTGTCATATTTGTCTTTGGAAATTGTAACAAATTATGGTGATTTATAACATCAAGCTCAACTCTTCCATTTTTTCCCCAGATGGGAATGTCGCTGATGGCAAGGTGCTGGGCCATCCATTTACGCTGTGCGGAGGGTGACAGTGAAACATGTTTCATCTCTCTTGCCTGACACTCTCTTTCCCTTTGAGGGGAGGCTGTCAGCATAACTCAAGCTGTCAAGGCACCCTTGCAAGGGGCCTGAAACAAATCTAAAGCTCTCCTACCTGCATGCCTACTAATGAGGTGTGACCTGACCCTCCTGGCTGCCTGGCTTCACTGAATCTCCTTGCCTCTGACCTCTTGTGGTCTCTTCTCAGTCAATAGAAGTCAAAGCATCATTTGTCTTTGAGTAAGGACAGACAATGATCAGAAATGGAAACTTTGGGGAAACTCACTCCATGTGTATTTCTTCATAGTTGTACTGTGTACATGAAAAAAACAAACCAACCTCTGTGCCGCTATCATGACAGCTAAATAAAAACCCAGCAGGGGGTTAAACCAGCACTGCAATATTCCTCTCCACTTGCCTAGGGCAAGTGGGTTTTCTAATTGGCAAGTCAAGCATTTTCTCAGCACAGTATTTCCTCTCATAGGAAAAGACAAAGAGTAGATGACGCTTGGAAACTGATAAATTTTCCTAGTAGCCTTTTAAAGTAGAGATATCACAGAACTCCAGCTATTTCACAAAATAAATAATTATATTGCTTTTTCTAACATTAAGAAAGGAAAGGAACACATGGTTCAAGCAGTGCTAGAGACATAGTTTTTCTTTTGCAAATAAAACCACAGAATTTTCCACTGAGAGTGGGAGGATGAAAAACAGGTCCCTCCTTTATGGTGCCTTAGCAAGTGCTGGAATATTTTGAAAATCATCATTCTGAAAAAAAAAAAAAGGCATACCCAGCAATATGTGATGCAGTAAGGCTGATGCTGTACCACCTTTGAACCTGCCTTGCTAAGATACATTTCTTGCAAATTAGGAGCTCAGTAATAAGCATATTTCTTTTCCACTGTGTTGTGATGGTGTTACCAATCCCTGCTTATGGCAGAGATCACTTAACAGGGCTATACAGAGGGAGAAGTCAGAGAATGGAAGTAGAGTTTTAACAATCTCCATTGGAAATCTTGTTGAACTCTTTATGCTTTAGTAAAATAGATTTCACATGATGGAAATAGAAAAATGAAAAACTGAAGAAGTGTAATATGAAAAATTCACCAGCCTGGTCTGGTGTAAAAGTGTTATGCACTTTATCATGGGAGTAGTGAAGCTTCAGCACCTCCAGCTGTACAGCAGAGCTGTAATGCTACCCACATTGGCTTGGAGGGTGTATAGCAGCTACCAGGGATCACTGGCAGCTATTGCTGGTGCCATATACAGACAAAGATAAAATAAACTGACCAAGGATATTGTAGACAAGTGTACCCTCCAAGATTAAGTAAATAAATAAATAGGAAGCATGTCCAATATAATCAGTCCTGAAATTACTCTTGAAAATACGGTTTTATTTCTCCGCTCCCTACAGCTGCAGAGAACTAACAATTGTTTAGCATTTTTTCCTTACTTACGTATTACATAAATACGGAAATACACTCAAACCATAGATATGTACTTGAAGTGTATGCAGGCAAGTGTGTGTGCGTGCGTGTGTGTGTGTTTATTTTTAACATGCTAAGCTGGATATGTCAAACCGAACCACACGTAACATGGCAACAAAAGAAATCATTTCAATAAAATTACATAATGTAAAACAAATAATTGGAATACCTACATTAAATACAATTTGCATGCAACATCGCATTATACAACTGCTGACATGCTGCAGAGGTATTAGCTTTAAAGTAACTACGTTTAGAAAGCAATTTGCAGAATTTCTGCTCTTTTTGCTGGTTTGAAAAGCAGTGATAATATGTTTTTTTGCAGCTGACAAGCGAACAAAAAACAATAATTGAATGGTACCATTTTACCCACAAGGCAAGCTGATAATTAGAGGTTTAACAGACAGTTTGGATTTAATCTGAGCAGTGGCAGATACTCCTTTTGATTTTTTTTCTAGTTGTTGTTTAGGGAACAAATAAAAGTTCACCTCTCAACACACATTTGCCAATAACTATGGGAAAAATAAGTTATTTTTTTCTTTCTGGCTCATGTCTGTCAGTGTGTCCCTGGAGAGCATACACTGTGAATGATTATGCAGTAGGGGACAATGTCTGGAGAATGCACATGTGAAAACAAATATAAGGGAACACAGGGAAACAAATAGCTGTTGTAGGGAATTGGCTGACATGCTCAGGCACATATTCCTAGTGTATAGGAAGAGGTTACTGGCCACAGATTCCTCCTACTTGTGCTGACTTAGTGCAAGGATTAGTGGCTCAGGCTCTGGCAAAGGAGGATGAAGATGCTCCATTACAGGTAGGTCAGAGGCAGCAAGAGACAGGCTGGCCTCCTCAAAAGGAGGGCAGGGCACTACTAACTCACTGGAACCTTTAGGAGCATGCTGTGATCACCAAATTCCCAGCTCTTCCTAGGTCAAGTGAAACATAGTCCAGAAGTAATGAAGATAATTTTTTTTCAGCTGAAAAGGAGCAAGACTATACTGCAACTGTTTCATACTTTCCTAATCCAAAAGGAACAGTTCTTTTAGTCCAGTTTCCTTTTTTGTTTTGTTTTTCCTTTTGTACCACTGGGTTTAACTGTGCCAGATCCATGACTGTATTATTAAGGAGTTAAAGTCTGACTGATATCAATAATAAAATAAAACTATCATTGAAAAATATTGACTATTAAACACTAATGACTATATAAACCAATTTTATAAAAACACAGACTTCCTGCAATGCTTAATTGGGCTGGATGGAGAGTGAGGACTAAGTAGGCCATTCCTTTTCAAGCAATTTTCCACTGCTTTTATATTGTGTCCAAAAGTAGAAGTCTGGTTTTGCTTTTGGTTTTTAATAGCTTATTGCATCTGAGAGCAGAATCAATTAAAACATCCGCAACAACGTTAGACTTCATTGGAGGCCAATTAGGAAATTCACAGGCTACAGATGATAGTACCCATTGTTAAACATGTTTGTTCTCAAAAGAATTCACATTGTATGAAAGTGATCTGAATGTGTTACATTTGCAGAATGCAGACAGATAAATTTCCATGCAAAATACCAGATGAAGGCCAATTTGTGGAACATGGAATGCATCCAAAAAATTATGGTCAACCAAAAACAAGGAATAAAGCAAAAATATTTCTTGTTCTTGTTTTTACCAGTAACTGAAGGACTGCATTTTCTGTGAGCACACTAAAGGCCATTTCAACTTGTTGGTTCAAACAGCAAAACAGTGACGAAATTTCTAGAAGGCAATACCATAAAAACAACCACAGCACCTCAGAACAAACCAAGGCAATGGATTCTTCTTTTATGGTGCTGCATCAGTGTCACCATGTAGTTTAGTAAGCCTGACTCTTGCATCTAGAAAGCAACATTGCTCATAAAATGCACTAGATTGACAGTCATGGAAATGGAACTTTTATTTCCACCATGGGTTGTAAAATACACATTCACACACCAGACAGTACCTATGTGGGCTGTCTCCTGTGTAGGTTGGTTCTTGCTGTCTCAGATATCTGCCCCCAGTTCCACTAGCCCTTCTCTAACCCCCCAGAGAAGCCACTGGACACACCTGGTCTGCAATAGGTGCAGGCAGGTCATAAATCCCTTTTGGATAATCATAGAATCATAGACTCGATATAGATAAAAAGATTATACAGATAAAAACCTTTATAGCTCACTGTTAGTTACTTTACAGATTATTTACTTTCCTGATCTTATCTTTTACAAGATTTGAGAATAGGGTAAAATAAATGAAGTTTTAAATATCAGTTATTTTCCTCAAAATAAAATTAAGAGGAAACCAACTTTTCAGTTGGAGACTATATTAATATCAAATGAATAAGTCATTACTCATATTACTGTAATGAGCACCAAGTAAATTAATGGTTGCTGGTTACTTATTTTAAAATTATTCACATTTTTCATGTTTATTTTCAGCTCAGCCATTATGACCTTCTTACAGAATACGTGCTTAAAGAGTAGTTCAATTCAACCAGTAATAGAAGCACAGGAAAAATCATTGGGAAAAACAGTTTGGATGGGAATAATTAGCTTACAATATTCCCTACTATTTCACCCGTTGCTTTAAATGAGTATGCCAGAATGGACATTCTCCATTCTGCTACAGTTCATTAATTGACAGAAATACTGGCTTGTGTAGTTGCACAGGCAGAGTGCTCCTTTCTCTGGAGATGAAAGAATTGAAAATCAAATGTGAATCTTCAAAATAAGAATACAGTGTATTCCCACTCAGTTATTAGGAAAGAAAAGTACTCCTCTGAATACCCAAGATCAAGGTCTAATGCCTAGACCTACCACAGTAATGAAAGTAATGAAAGACCTACCTGAGTAATGAAAGTCACTGACAAAGCCACTTAATCTCCCCATGCCTCAGTATTCAAAATCACAGGAGTAAGTCTCAAAGCTAAAGAGGGGACTCAAATTATGCTTCACACACACAAAAAAATAAAGTAAAATAAAATAAAAATCAGGCATCAAACGTGCAGCTTGATTTTCTGAGACTGCTCATTTGTGGCAAGAGTGGAATATGCTGAAAATCTGGCCTTGACTTCAGGTTGTTCAAAAGTACTGAAGAATGGGCTTTGGGAATAACTTGAAGACCTTGTTCTAAGCCTCCAGTGGTGTGCCCTAACAACTAACCTACATGGTGCCTTTTTTGGTCTGTCAGTTACTAGTTGTTCAGCAAGGGCTACACCTGACCTTGATTTGCTCACTGCATCTGTGCTAGAGATCATATGGCCATGTTCACTTCTACTGTGTGAATCTCTTTATGTACGGTTTGATGATACCTATCCTTTTGGGACAGGAAGTTCTTGACTCCTTTCTGGCACATTTGAAGCCTGCATGAATATCTGATCAGGAAAAGGTTCTGTCACAAGTTGTAGACTGGAACTACCTCTGTTTGTAGAGCAATAGGACAACCGGGATCTCTGATGAGCCACATCTAATATTGTTGTTCTTATATCAGCAACCCAGAATTGATTGTGGAGTGTTTGTAGCTCTAGCAACTGCAGTCAACAGCTCCAGAAATAACACACTACACGTGAGAGTTATTTAAAAACTCCAAACCCAACATGTTTTATTTTACTGAACTGATGCATAGTTTCTTTTATATTCAATTTGTGGTGACAAGGGGCTTAGTAAAATTTTGCCTACAGTTAAAACCCAGAATAGATTTGCTACTTTCTCCCAAATCCTCTTCTGGAAAAGAAATCACCATGTGGGATATTATGTACGGAAGCAAAAGGATCCATAATGTATTATGTATGTAAATTTTTGTGTATAAGGATATGTATGAAACATTCTCTTCACACATCTAGTGCCTGAGGGCTCACAAAATGAGATACAAAACAACAATCTGAAAGAGTGTCTGTGCTGTAGCATTTTGGTTGGTGGTTTATTCTGTTCATTTTTTGGTCTTAAGCAGTGCACCAGACTCACAGGGGACCACCAAGTCCTAACTTTTCTTGGCAATTTGAATCTTGCTTCTCAGCACGCTATTAGACAAACAGATTGTCTGACAGCAACAAAGAGTTAACATTTCCCCTGCAGTCTTAATTCACCTCATTGTGTTTGGGATTGCAGGGATAGAAATGATCATACAGTGAAGTGCTGCAGAGTGCAATCTCTCTAGACACAATGCAGTTGAGTTGAGTTAAAGGACACCAGGCACTTAACTTTGGATTTCCTTGCTTTCATTCAAACACTGTTACTTTAACAGAACTTTTTTTTTTTCCAGTTCTGTTCTGTTCCTTCTGGTTTTAATTTTATAACATGGAAAAAGTTACATGTTTATTTATTTGAGCACAACAAAATTGTTACATACCTACATTTCCAGCCCAGCATGGGTTTGTATATGAAAAAAAGAAGTATAACAGAAGCATAAAAGCAGAAACAGGAAATAGAAAAGGAAGCTGCATGTAGATATCTTGCCTTTTGCATGTCAGATTGAACCCAAAGTGATTTATTTAGGCAAAGAAGATGGGGTGGCTCTAGATTTATGTCACAGTAGAATGTGGTTCATATTTACCAAAATTGATTTATATGCTAGTAATTTACAGTGATTTTCTTTTCTTCTTAAAGTGTGCTAATTTCTTTCACTATCCCTCACTAACAGATTTTAGATGTTGTGACGGTTGGTGGTATCAGCCCTCCCAGGACGGGCATATGGTTTATCTCAGTGGCAGATTACTGAAAACGAGCTTTTCTATTAACAACACAAGTATGAATATATGGAGTGAACTCCTGTATGGAGTATCTTCAGTACTGGCCAAATCATTCTTTTCTTCCCTCTCCTGTAAGTTCTGGACTAATGCCCACAAGATGGTTAACAGAAAAAATTTGTGGACTATATGGAAATGATGATGTGGGCATATGCAACACTCATGTCAAAATAGAAATAAACCCACAGAAAACCGTTTCCTTTTGCACTTTTTTTTTTTCTTTTTTTTTTTTTTTTTCCCTGCAATCTAGCCCAAATGATATCCTGTCTCCAGAAAAACATACATAAAAACCAGTTTGGTTGTACAGAAATGTGCTCTGGCTCAGTTCATACCCTTCCTGCACCAGTGGACAGGCTTTGTATTCTGCAGAAAGTTTGTGCCATCTCCTTATAGAAAAACCAATCCAAAATTCCCCATCTTCACATGGCTCCCTAACATCCGCACCTGTACAGATTGTTAATTTACAGTTATCCCCTTGGAACATAATTTAGCCCCATGTAATGATGGGTGCCTTAAGGAAATGCCTGTTCTAACCATTAATTATTTAATACACGTCAATTCAGCAATATAATACAAGCACTGTTTTTTCCTATAAATTGGCATCTGTATTTCATAAATTGGTTCATTTTAATGGCTTATAATTGCTGCATTTCTGAAACTTATAGAGTGCAGAAATGTTGGACAGGATTCAAAATATGTTGGCACGCATGCAATTCCTGAAAACAGGGGAAAAAACAGAGCAACTATTTAATTTGGTATTTGCAGCACTGTAGAGTTATCAGCCTGCACAAATGCTATAATTGTCATCTGTAAAAAGACCAAAGCGACGTGTTCTGGAAAAAGAAAATGCATCTCACAAGTCATGGCCTAATCCATCAGTCATTGCATTCACGTGTAATCTTTACTCAGCTGAAGCCAATAGTGTTAGTTATTGAACAGGGGTGACAGGGCTGAATGGAAGTGATAAAAAATGAAAACCCTTTAATGAGAATTTTTTAGTCCCAGAGCCTGATCCCGTCAGCATTTTGTATTGGACATGCTGCTTATTTCTGTGAGCAGTCATACTGACTTTGGTCTCGTTATGCTCTGTTATAAGTGCTGGCAACACTACTCTACTCTCAGCGCATAACAAAAACAAAATGCAACAAAACAGAAAAGAGAAATCCTAATGGACCTGCCTATCATATGTCTGCAGTTGAGGCCTTGTGCAGTTATTCTTCATTGCCCAGAAACATCCTGAGCCCAGCACTGAGCATTTGCCCTGCTGCTGGTTACACGAGGAGGACCACAAGCACATGTCTGCCTGGGAGTGTAGAACTGCATGGCTTGTTTTCTACCAAGTTGGTGTGCCTGTTGTGGATGGCAATGCTTGCAGGGTAGTGGGACTGCACTGTTCTACCTAAAGGTCTTTCCTGTAGCAGAGCAGTGCATTGTTCAAGGGATATAGGTCTGGTTTGAATAAGACACAGAGCCCAGTTAGTACCTGCTCAAAGTTGGGTATGGTGGAACATTTCTGTACAGTTTAGGGAGCTGAACAGCCTCCGCACAGTTATTGGTCTTGTCAACAACATGCTGATGAAAAAAAAAAAAAAGCCTAAAATATCTGTGCACTATCACAGTTTTCTTAAGAAGAAGGGAATCACTTTGTATGCTATGTATTTTAAGAGTATCCACAAGAGTATTTTTTGAAGACCATATGCTACTTATTCACATGTGTGTGACAGAACTCATATATGAGGAGTGAGGCAGAACAAAAACGTAGGTGTTACACATTTTCTATGTGCATATGTTCATAGCCTATTCCCGAGCTTTGGTTCTGAAACGCTTCATTACACATATGTCATTTTCAGGTTCAGTTTTTGGTTACCTTTGTCTTAAAAAATCCACTACATTGATGATTAACATCTTCAAAAAGATATGGGCTCTAAACTACTTGTACTGGAAGAATGAGAATGGCTGATTTTATAAGCAAATTATGTCAAAATATGCCTAAAACTTCAGGATGATGCAATTTCATTTTCTGGGAGTTGAGACAAAATGAAATAGCACAAACTCAGCTACTTCTGGCTCCTCTCCTCTCCTCTCCTCTCCTCTCCTCTCCTCTCCTCTCCTCTCCTCTCCTCTCCTCTCCTCTCCTCTCCTCTCCTCTCCTCTCCTCTCCTCTCCTCTCCTCTCCTCTCCTCTCCTCTCCTCTCCTCTCCTCTCCTCTCCTCTCCTCTCCTCTCCTCTCTTCTCCTCTCTTCTCCTCTCCTCTCCTCTCCCATGCAAAAAGCACACAGACACAGGGAACACTGACACCCAAAGCAGAAAAAAACCCACCAAAACAACAGCACTTTCTAGGTAGTCAAAAGAGAAGTCTCCTGGCCACAGATGGTCCTCCCCTGGACGACCTCAGCTGTGTGATGCTCAGCCAGGGCAGTCACTCTAGTGCTCCTCCACTGCTGCTCTCAATAGACAAGGTGTTCAAGAGACGTGTGTTACAGCTATTGACAGCAGGAACCAAGGAAATGATAAACATTTAGCCAAGACAAGGATGTGACTGCCAGTATCAGACTTGTTTTCTCTTAATTCCCAGCTTCTTCAGGTGTTGACCACATTTAGACCATAATTATTTCAACCAATTAGTCACAGAAATCAGCTTTTAAATTGTCAATTCTCAGAAAAGCTTAATGAGCTACAGAAGGGCATAAACTCTGTGCTTTCCCACCCATGAAGTAAAGGAGCAGAGAGTGAACAAATCAGTGTTTTACTCTTCTGACATTTTTTTCTGTTATCACGCAATAACCACTGCTGTTTCTGAAAAGCCTGGAAGCCTTCACTCTGTATAAGTGTTACAAGCCACAGAGGCACCTTCTCACTTGCTACCACAAAAGGTGCATTCAGCCAATGCCTCTCAGCCCTGGAACACAAACACAAGTGGTTCTGGACTTATACTACTTCTTAGTATGTGAAGGAAGATCCCGTTTTTCTAGAAGTAGCTTTCCATAAACTTGCTTATGCTGAATGCAACATTAATATTCCACTGAATTTTCTCATTGCTGTTTGTGAGAACGTTTTTCTACATATGGTCAAAAGCACAGTCTTCTCATCCCCATGCAAAACATTTAGCATTAATTTGAATCTTGTTATTTTCCATCAAACATATATAGAGAGTAAAGGATTACTCTTACAATCATCAATAGAAAATAATTCCGGTGTAGTAAGAACAGTGGTTTAAAAATAAACATTGCAATTTTTCAGCTGACAGATTATTAACAGTCAACTGATAATACTGATAGATTACATAATGACATCTCCTGCTCCCTACAGAGAAGAAAGAAGTAACCTTTGGGGAGCAACAACACAGAAAAGATCAAAGAAAGAACTGGTTGGAATGTGTCAGAATGGGAAAGTAAGGAATGATACTTTATGCCAGTAAAGACATGAGTTAAAGAGAGAAAAGCTGATTGCAGCAATTCATCAGGAAAAAAAAACGTAAGAACCAAAGAGAATGAATTAAAAAAAAAGTAAATAATCTTTCCTCCTTTTTTTCCCCCTACTCAACAGTTATATGTAAGAAAAATATTAATGTAAGTATTAATTAATTAATTAATAATTTTATGATATGCTTCATAGATCTGTTAAACTAGCATTGTGCACATACAAAGTGTCTCTGTATGGCAACAGGACTCTATCACAGATCAGTTACTGTGATGTTCATTTAATTCTAATAGGAAAGGCAAGAGGAAAAGCCTGGCTGGCAGATTTATTGATTACATTTCACCAAGGACCAGCAAGAGGCAAGCACTCTGAAAATCCCCAAAGGTGATCATTAGTACTGAGTAACTGTCACTAAACATTAGCACCATCAACAGACTGGAACTAAAAGAAAGTGTGATGCTTTAAATGTGAGGCCCAAGAGGGACTGCCTGTAGTCCAAAGGCAAAGTGGAAAATCTTCTGTTGTGGCACTTCTGCTGCAGACAGATGAAATGCTTTTTTATTACAGGAATATATATATAGGAAATATGAACATATATATTCGTGCTTATACAGATATATTCCTAAAATTGGTCTAGTGCAATTGGGCAAGTTCGGCAGGGCTACCTACTACAAAACACATAATTAATGTGTCAAGCCAATTTCGCGGTCCACTTCCCTGGAGCTGATTAAGAACCAAATTAAACTTTGTCCTAATCAGCCCTAGTGCTTTGCAGGTAATACAGAAATCCATGGAAATGCTGATTATTGTAAGAGTATGTGCAAGTTATCTGCATAAATAATGTAAGTATGGGTTTACCAGAATAATTTCTGGTTACAGACTTTCTGATACGTTGCTTGTTCACCTATTTTTGGTGGATTTCTATTTGAAAGCCCAATTTATTTATTTATTTTTCCTGTGGCACAGAGGAAATAGATGTCAAACAATTTATTTATTTTTTTTTAATTTATTTTCTGTACTTGAATCTGATATGATTTTTTTCTTGTCCAAAAGATCACTTAATGTTTCTGAAGCAAGCAGTTTAGATATTACATAAAGAAAGTGTATATGAAGGTTTTGCCACTTCCTGTTAGCTCTTGGCTATCTCCTCTTTTTTATCACATCCTGTGATTCCTATATGTGTGCTTTTGTTCCATGGGAAGCAGCAGGAACAATACCCTTTGTAGTGCTGGCAGCTTCTGATACAGACACTTCACTGTCTTTTGTGTACCTGAAGCACTGCCTCAGTAAGGGAAAAGAGTCTATTTGAATTCCACCCTCTTGGTCAGTATGTAATCCTTGCAAGCCCTGTCTCTGAAGACAGCACCCCAACAGAGGAAGTTATTTCTTGCATTGACCAGGCACTATCCCCTTTCATCAAGGGACCACAAGGTCTAAAGCACAGTGCTGGAAAAGATCCTTCTTCTCCCAGTGTTATCTGGCAGTCACAGCAGAAAATGTGGGAGGAGGCTCTGGGAAGGCAGATTCACTGAAAACATCTTATTTCTATGAGGCTTTTCCTGCTTCATGATCCTGCATGAACAGAAACACAGCCACTGTACCATCCTACACAGGGTCCTGTCTGTGATATGTAACTCGGAAAGTGAGCATTAAAGATGAGGATTTTATTAACTCTGTAGACTGATGTTTTATGAGGCAAGATTCTGCTTGTAGATAAAAACTTGAAAGCAGATCAATAGTTTATAAATAGATATTTTCCAGTGTATAATGTCTGAAATGGAGAAAGGAAGATATTCCCCCTCAAAGCATTTTGCTGTTCTTTGGGAAAACTCATTCTCCATTACAGGGAGGAAGGGAAAATGGCAGTGCTATTTCTAAATGAGCCACTGGGCATCAGAAGACACAGGTTTGAGCTGGCACTTCTTCACTAGGATCTCAGAAGTTGCCTCAGAGCACTGTTCTTCCTTTGTCCTATTCCAGCCTTGCTTTAGTACTGTTTTGGTCAAAAATTATCAGTCTAGTATTCTCTCAAAATTAAACTATGTGGAGAACTTCTGCCTCTTTGGCGAAGTTGCAGTGAGGATCAGTACTGAAAAGTGACTGGAACATAGCTTACTGAGGGAGTAAGTCTGGTCATCCCTGAGCTAGAAGATATGTTCTGTGTAAGACACTTCAGCCCCTCTGTATGCTCATGAGATACTTCTGGTAAACTTTATGGGCAGTTGGTATATTACGCAAGACTATGCGACAAACAATTATTTAAAACCAATGTAATAATGCAGGCAAGAGTGGACTCACTATTGAGACAGCGATCATTACTGGGGATAGATGCAACACTGCAAGGTTCAGATAAGTAGTCTCAGGCTGCTTTACTTTTGTTATTTTTCAGTTCCAATTTGTATTTAAAAGCTTCTATCCTAAGGGAGATGCATAAGAGGCGGCTCTACAAACTGCATACTTTTATGTCAGAACCTACATTTTCATCTTCAGAACTTATTAATTTTATAATTCTTGCAATGAGTGAAGATTTCAAAAAGGGACCACTGGCTCAAAAACCCCAACATATTCATTAGATAATCTTTTATTTAGAAGCGCCTCCAACTGCGTGGCCTCTCAATATTCAAGTGATGTTCTTGAACTGTGACATTTTTGCTTTCTTTACGAAACACTGTCTTCTTGTATAATGAGCTAATGTTAACAATCATCTTCACTTTAAAAGAAAGAGAGAGAAGAGCAACTTTGCCACATTTTGCCAAGTCCTTTACCCATACTTTCATACTGTGCTAAGAAAATGGCAATTATTTAAGTCAAAAGGGAAAAAGAAGCTAATTTACATCATCCATCGCAGTTTTGTTACATGCACAGATTTCAAGACGTCACAGCAAATCAGTTGTGGGGAAGGGAACAATCTTTTTCATCAATTGCTGTGTTGGTGTTTACAAGCTTTTAAATATTTATTGACCTCCTATATCAAAACAGCTGATCGAATTTTGTGAACTTTAAGTCATACAAAGCTGTTTATTTCAAAATCTCATGGGGAAACTCTAATCAAACCAGTTAAACTCAGAACACAGCTGTAGGAATGGAGAGAACAGATTTAACTCAGGACAAAACAGCAGGGACCTGGAGTTGTGGTTTGGGTTATCCAGAACCTTGGGCTCAGATCCAGACATTTTCACAGATGTGTTTTGAGTAAGGTATTTCTCTCTGGCTTCACCTGTTCATCTAGTTCATTTGTTTTACTTAGTTTGTATGGTTTTAATACAAAAATCAAGATGATATTTTAAGGGCTTATGGTTGACACTGCATGCAAGAGGACTTGGATGTTGATTACAATGGCTAACACTGTAACAGTTGAGCTTAAGGATTTGCCAGCAGACGTTCAGCAACCTGTTTTCTTCAGGAAAAAACAAGTAGCCTGGGCTTAGAAGAGTTAGTAGCCCAAAGCCTCCAGAACAGTTGTCTCTCCATCATTCAGAAAAATTGTGTGCCAAAAGGGGTCTATTCAACTGCGTAAACACAGGCTACACACAACTAATTTCTGCAAACATGCCATTCTCCAGGAATCCTCCAGTCTACATCCTTAGAAAGTAAAACTTAGCAGAACTCTTGTTTGTCTTTCCTACATGAAAACAAAAGGTGTTTCCATGGGTTACAACAACAACAACAAAAAGGCACACAGTACATGCCTCCTCTCCTGCCAAACAATATCAGTCAATATTTTCTAACATTTACATATCCACCCTTACTCTTCCCCACAGTTAAATCCTCATTTATAATCCCCTGCTTTGGGATCACAGCTCTGTAGGGACTGGTATTAAGGGGATTCAAGCAGGCAGACTGAAAGGAAAACAGACCTTGGAGTTAATGTTGATACGTACTGCATATATCCATGGCCAATTTCTGCTTCAGAGGATTTATGAGTGAAGTACAATAGATGGAGACCTAAAAAACTATGATCCAGTTGTGTTCCACAGATGGAGGACTGGAGCACAGGTAAGCACTAACTGCCAAGTGACAGCCTCAAAGTCACCAATTAACTCTTGAGCACAATAAAATTTGTATTCAGATCACTTGTGTTCTTGGTAAAATATTTCAGTTTAGGGCTTTACTGGATTCCCAGGGATATAAGAATATCTGATTTTTCTTTCTCCTGGGGGAGAAAAAAAAGGAAATGATAAAACTCATGAAGTCCTAACAATAGACATGGAATTGTCTGCTGTGGAAAGATTCACAGTAAAAACAATTGTTCAAAAATTATTAGCTTTATTGTTTCTGAATGCATCTATTAATGTATGTGTGTGCACACATGTATGCGTTTGTTTGTACATGCTTGTGATGAACAATATAAATGCTACACCCCTATATCAGCTCCCTGGTCTATTTTCCTTCCTCTCCTATGGACTAAGTGTCCTAAATTTAATCTTTCCCCTTACAAATTGGCTGCCCTTTCATGTCAGGAGAGAAAACGCCCACTCAGCATGGCTTGAAAGAAATAGTGAGATAGTGATAAGTGAGCGCTCAGGACCAAAGGGAATTAAAAGGCCACACTTTGGTTTGATGGAGTCACTCTCCTTCTGTGGTACATCCATTAAGGATGCCGTGCTGGCACGTGGTGGTGCCTGTACCACTTAAACTGTAAGATACCAGCTTCAAATAAAACTAAGTGTGTGGCTCCAAAGGACACACGTGGCTTTCCAAGGAGATCCTCATAGCCTTGTGAAGGAAAAACAGCTTCAGGCTATAGTGTGACCACAGGTTCAGATTCTGCTCTGGACAATATGGGAAATATCTGTCAAACAGACCAAGAGGTGGTTCAGAGTGTTTAAGAAAAAAAAAAAAAAAAAAGTTAACTTTACTCTTACAGAGAAATTTATCTGTCTCTATTAAAAGAATTTCTGAAACCTTGTAACTAAAAGCATTTAGAGATAAGAATTTCTTTCTCCATCATTTCAGATTATCAAATCATGGAGTCAGAGAATGGCTTAAGTTGGAAGGGACCTTAAAGATCACTGAGTTCCAAATGCCAGCTGTGGGCTGATTGCCACCCACCAGCATGGGCTGCCCAGGACTCCATCCAAAATGGCCTTGAGCACCCCTAGGGATGGGGCATCCACAGATTCTCTTCGCAGCCTGCACCAGTGAAGGTAATGTGACAATAATGGTGCGTTAGACAGTTAGTAGTTTGTGTATAGTCAGCATTCCCTTGTTCTTTCTCTGGTATTACTGTTTCTCTTGTTCATGTAAGCTCTTCCCTGAGGAACAATGAAGATGGAAAAACATTTTTAAAGATTATGATTCAACTGTGAAACCTTACTATTTGTCAGTGTCACCAACAGGCAGGTGTAATGCCTGAAACTGTCTTTCAACTGCTTTCTAAAGGGACTAAAATGTAAATGAAATTTTTATTTCATAATTAGTACAATAGATTTGACACTTGTCTGCCTCTGGTAACAAGGCAAGCTTTCCTTACAATTGCAAAGTACTATGAAACCTCCTCAAGGAAGATGTTGCAGAAATGGAAAGCTCTGACTGAGTGTTGTAATACGCTATGTTTCAAACCAGGAGCCCAGCAAGAGACTTTTACAGACAGAACAGTTAATGATTTAAGGATTATTATTCGTTTTCCTTTAAAAATATTGAATTTTTCTCTGTTTGGAGAACTGAAATTGCGAGTGCTGGAGCATGGAAATGTTGGTCACTAGAAACAGACCGTGTTTATTATCACAGGCAATCCCCTTTAATGTCACGATTTTTAACTTGCATTAGTTAAAGGACTGAGCATTAAAGTAATTACCATGACAATGAGTTTGAGAACTCCCATTTCCAACAAGTAGTCATTACAGAATGCTTGGTCTTTTGCACAATTCAAAACTAATCTTTAGTATTCATTTATTTCTGTATATAGGTCTATCTATCTCTTGCAGTAAAACAACTCAAGAATGTGTAAATACACTTGTTTCCTCATGCACAGAGATGCTTATTTATGAATAATTTTGTATAAAAAGTATGCTGAGGAAAAAAGAGAATTTGTTTTGAATAAGATTTAGTAGTTCTGTGCAGGAAAAAAAAAGTGGTAGGTTAAGGGTAAAAGCCACATAATTTGAATTACTATTGGTTTCAAAAGGAAAAACAACAAGTCAAATGAAACTGCACACACAGTACAGGCAAAATCAAGAAAGATTCATAATGTGAAAAAAAGAGAAAGAAAATATTCCTCCAAAGACAATAACTTTCCAACCACATTCAGTTTTCTTCTTTACCATTAATTACTTTCACCCAGCTGGTTTTCATTTCTCCTTTCTTAAGATGCGAGATCATTATTATTCTTAGTATTACAACAGTAGCTGGAAACTCCAGCATTGATCATCATGTCATTTTGTTAAATATCAGTGGAGAAAGAGATATTTTCACCAAAAATTTCATCTGTGGGACAGGGAGTCCAATGCCCTACTCTGTAAGCTTGCTTAAGTGAACAGTGCAAATAGGCTGCAGTTAGAGATTGTGACTGTACAGTGAAAGCTATGATTTCAGCAAAACTTCTGCTTTTTTGAGATTATCAGGATTCTGCCCACTACTGTACCACAACTGATAAAAACTGGAGGGAAAAGTAATGGGAAGCTGTGATAGTTATCACTTCAGATGCAATTATTTCCATCTATAACAAAGTTTTTGCTCATCAGTAACATTTTGTGGATTTATGGCTTAGTTTTTTGTTTTGTTTTGTTTTGTTTTTCCTCTTGTGAAGCAAACCTTTCAAAAAGTATTGATAGCATATAATACATCTAGACCTCAGGATACTTCTGGTTAATGGATGAAAGCTGTTACACTACTACTACTAGAAAAACACAGAACTGGTAGTGATTTGAAGTTAAGCATTCCACAGCTGAAATGTATTAAAACAGGAAGAAATGAATAACTGATTGACATTTTCTAGGTTATCTAGCTTCCATTTTCACAGCAACGGTGGGCATCCTGAGACAGACTCTGCAGACTGTCTAGGTTCAGAATAGTTGTTCAATGTGATCTGGCAGGGCATTTTAGTGATATAATTACAGACAGTAATTAAACCTCTATAACACCCCTTGGGGATCTCTTATCCCACAATATAATTGCTTTGTCTGGTTACTCTATTTTATTTAGTTTATGAGGAATGAACTCCGACCTATTCTACAAGAATTTGTTGAATGACTTTCTTTTTTAAAGCCAGATACCTGTGGTCCTAACATAGCCCCATGTTACAACCAGTAGCACTACTTCTGTTCTCTAAAAGCTCCCATAGCAACACCAGAGGCATGACAAAAAATGCAGGGAAGAATGATGAACAAATGGACTTAATATAGTGCGGAAAGTAAAATTCAGTTAATAAAGCAATATCCAGGTACAAGCCACTGTAAAACAAACCTTGTTTTCCACAAGAAGAAGAACTGTAATTTTCCAAAGATGCCTCAGCAAATAAAATACCTTCTTTTTATTGGGTTCAAGGAAAATAAAGTAAGGAAAGAAAGCAAATATAGCTAGACCTGAACTAGCAATTCTTTTTCTGCAGGTATTTTTTCTTGTTTCTGAAGAACTATTCACTGTTCTTTTTGGATAATGCAGATGTTCAATTGAATCTTAGTTTTAGCTGATTTCTCAAAATTCTTGTAGGACAATAATAGCATTTTTTGCAGTGTCCATATATAGTATCTGTGCAAATCAAATAGAACTGCCAGAAACTGGTTCACTTTCCCCCTGTACATTATTGTCATATGTAATTATGTATCAGACAAAAACATATGCTGACTTTTGACTAAATGATAAAAAATGCATAAGAATTTTTTGCAGTATTGAACAATAAGTATTTTTATAATGCTTAGCAATATATAGAATTTTTTATTTCTTTTGCTCACGTTGGCACTCTTTTGCTTTCTCCATTTGCTGTGGTTTTCTGGTGGCATGCTTAAAACCAATTATTATCTCTCATTACTGCTTCTAAGGAAAAACCATACATTTTCTCACTGTAGAAATAATCAGCAGTAACAATGCAATAGCAGGCCACTACATTTTAATGAGCTGAGAAATATAACTCATGTCAAAATAAAAAATACATCCATTTTTATTTTAATAAAGAAAAGTCAAAACCACAAGGATTACTCTACCTGCAAAACATGCTAATAAGCATTTGATTGAATTAATTAACATCGGCGTTATTTCAATGCTCTTGGTGACCTAGAGACCATGAAGTTCACACTGATTTTATAAGTCTTAAAAACTTTTATACAAAATGTAAAACCATAAATTACAATTAGAGTTACCTAACAATTTCTCATAGTTTAGTGTCACTAAACTATCCATAAAATATCCAGAAATGGTTACATAGACAAAAAATACCAAGGCTGAGGTCCTTAAAGCTCTAAAGGTGTCTAAGCCTTGTAAGTTAGATTTTGAAATAATGGAAGTCAAATTTTAAAAGACCTTTTGGAGTCTAAAAACAGTCGAGCTATGCCATTTCCAGTTATGCCCATTTAGCTCAAGACAGGTTGAGCATGCAGTTTTGAAAACACTTTCAGGCCATCTGTATCTTTAGTACCTATATGCCTTTAAAAACATCATGCTTTGAAACAGCATCCTGAGTGTACCACTTCTGCCCCTTTTCTCCTCCCTTTTCTTCCACAGCTCTTTGATATTTTTCCATAACCTACACCAGTCTTATGTGTGATCATGTAGGGCTGACTGCAACTGACTAGAGGTATCTTACTAGCCAAACAGGCAGTAGGATGTTCATCTGGAGTGTCATACCTCATTCTGGCTTTGAAACAGCATGACATCACCAAGACACAGCCAGGTTTACATATGCCCATTAGCAGGCATGAAGTGTTGTGAGCACTGTCTCAGCAGAAACATGCTTGGAAGTCAAGCACAAGCTATGGGCCCTAACCTGCATGCATGGAGACAAGCAGTCAAAGTACTGAAAACAACCTTTCCTGCCAAGCCTCTCTCCTGCTGCCTTCCCAGCATGGCAGTGGGAAGGAAAACACACAGCTCAGAGGAGTCTAAACTTGAACAGCTGAGCTTCAATGAGAGCTTTTTACCTCCTCAGAATCATTTTATAAGCAACTCTGTCATTTTTGTCAACAATGAGCAAATCAGCAGTGGAAGACTCCACAAAATATTTCAAATTACAACCAGTGCTGACCTAAGTTTTATTAAATTTGTCTAATGGGCTTTCATTTATTTTATCAGAGATTGATGAATCCCTGAAAAGTATATAGAAATATGACACAGCAGCATAATTCCCAAGTTATTGACATTATATCAACCCTAGAAAGTATGTTTTATATTTGAAGAGGCTTGCATTTATTTCTGATTGTGGTCCATCATTTTGTTTTTTTTTTCTCCTATATTCTGGTTATAAATAAAATGGGAAGTGTGTTTGGAATCTGAAGTTTGTGTATATATACTTAATCCATTCAAGCTGAAAATACTTTCCTTAGCAGCCTAATAGACTCTTACAGGAACATGAAGCATTCCATCTACATGATGATGATGAGACAGGAAAAGAGATTAAGTAGTGGCTTTTCACCTTGGGACAGTGAATGATGGAGCCCAGCTACACCCTGAACCCTTTGGACAGAAGACAACTCCTCCAGTGCCTCTGCTGTCAGTGTAGGGTGTGGTCTTTAAAAACACACTGCCATACTGTTCATGGTTTCCATGTCACAGATGTTTACAGGCCTTGGCAGAATGAATCAGTATGTCTCGTGGGGACTTCACTCATGAAGTCCCACCTATGTGGCAAATCAGCCAGACTGATATTATAAATTTGTACAAGTGCAAGACCTGCTATTGCTACAATCTGGACTCCAGGGAGCCTCCTCTTATTATTAAATAATTATGAAATAATTTTTAATTATTATTTTATTTTGCTCTCTTGGCCATCGTGGCCACACAGCCCTGGCAGGACAGCAGAGTTCCCCTGTGAAATATCTGCATTGTCTTCTATACACCAAGACTGATCCCAAATCAACCTCATTCCTATGGGAAAACAGAAATCTCCTTTCTAAGCATTCACAGGGGAAGAGGAGTTTGTCCCTAATTGCACATAATTTTCATACTATTGTCTCCTAAGCTGGAGAGATCCTTACTAGAGATCCTCACATTCATGGACTTTCTTGTTTGCCCTTAGACACAGTTGCCACCTGAACGCTTATGCAGCTCATACAAGCAACTCTATGATAGCTGGCAAAAAATAATTCTGCTGCTCCAGGGAGTATAAGTACTTCCATGCATGAGAGGCAAAAAGTAGCTGATGTGTGAGGTGACATTCAGAGCGAGACCACTGCACTGCTGCCTCTGCAGAACAGAATGATTATTTTCTGTTGTTCTCTGTGTGTGAATTGAGGCTGCAAGCCATGTTGGTGTCTGCGGCGGAGAAGTGGAAAGCAGCACGAATATGTTTTCATGCCCTGTAGCTGAAATCTACAAGGCACAACACATCCTTTTGGAGGTCATGAGCCTCCCAAGCTAGGTCAGATCAAACACATTCTGGGTTGGCACCCCTAAGGAGAGAACTTTTTATTATATAAATGTCAAAGAGCTACAGCCTGTTAAAATGCATTAGTGCCTTCTGGGTAGTTCTACACTGGCTTTAATTATGCACCATCTTCATTTGAAAGCCTGATTAGAGTACAGTTTGGTTGAAGCCACATTGCCCACCCAGCTGTACACAAGCCCATGTGGAGAGGACTTGAAAGAAAAGTCAGAGATGCAACAGACACTGAGCTACATTCCTTCACGTTTGTACCAGTTTAGTACCCAAAAGAAGTAAAGGAGACTTCTGCTGTTTCAGGCTCTGAGCTTTGAGGCTGGAAACACTGCCCTGACTTAAAATTATGCATTTAAGCCAAACTCCACATTTCTATTCTTTCATGAAAGAGAGATGCACCAACATAATCTTCCCATTTTAGGATCATAGAATCACAAGGTTGGAAAGGACCTATAAGATCATCTAGTCCATCTGTCCTCCTTTTACCATACCTACAGGAAACCCCTAAACCATGTCTCCCAGCTCCCTATCCAGGCTCTTCTTGAATGCTGCCAGGGATGGCGACTCTACCACCTCCCTGGGCAGGATATTCCAGTGCCTGACCACTCTCTGAGACATAGTGAAGACTAACACTAGAGTTTGAAATTGTAGTTCATACATGATGAAACTTGCAGAAAGAAAAATATGCAAGTATTCTCTATTCAGGCTTTACTTCTCTTATGCCAATGTAGGGTATGTTTTTGTTCATTAATACCAAGAAAACATTTGTTTTGCTTGACTTTCTTCCCATCTAGTGAAACACTGAAGCAGAACAGAACTCTACATCACCTTCAATCATACCAGCTTCTCCGTATTTATGCTTTTTTACATTAAGGGCAGAATATGACAGAATTACTCAACAAAGTTTACTAGGAGAATAAGTAATATATTTCCACCTTAATGTCAAATACAACTTTTTAGAGTAAATATTGAAGCAATAATTCAGTTTGGTTTATTCAAGAAGGTAGTTTTACTTAGCTGGGAAACATCCGCCTTTTTCTGCCACTGATAAGCAGTTTGTACCTGCTCAGTGTCCTGCAGCATCCTCTGGCACACTGTCATTTAATCTAAACACAACTGGACACCTGGAATTCTTCTGAACACTGCAAATTCATTTTCATATAAAAATTAGCTTTAAAATAATATTTTCTCTCATTCCGTCTCACTGGATTTGTGTCTGTCTATTCTTCTGCTCTGTATGTCTTACAGAAGGACCTTCTCGAATCAGCTGATTAAAACACCCTACCCCAGCATTTTTGTATATAGTTGTTTCACTTTTCCCTCTATAAACCACACCTCAGCAGGAAATTTCACTTATCTGTTCTTTTCATAATATATTCTCTACAGAAGTGGTCAAGTTATATATAAAATATGGTTGCTTGGAAAGTAATGACCTCTAATTTCCATGGGAACTATAACAAAGAGCACAACACTATTTCATAGAGCAAATGCTTAACTACAACACAGTCACCATGTTTAGCTATGCATTTTTGCCAGTGCAATTTTGAGCTTGTAAGAATTTGAACCAGTGGAGGTTTCCAGGTAAAACAGATACTTGGCTAGGTACCAAGCAGTAATCTGCTGATCAGAAATCTGGCCTGCATGTGTATTGGAAAGGCTTGCAGAGCCTCAAATAATCCCTTGAATTTGTGTTCAAGGATAGACCTGTCTGCGTACTCTGATATTTATTAAAGACAACAGGAATCTATCACAATTTTGTGCATAATAAGAACAAATAAACAAATAGCACCACACTACTTACTGCAAGTACAATATAGCAGTAAAACAAATAAAGTGCATTATCTTATCTTTACACTCTAGTTGCCTGCTTATCTTGTGCTTATTAGTATAGTCACTTAAACCCTTACATGAACACCAACATGAATGGCAAAGTCCTTAGTGAATCATCAGTGATGGTTCATTAACAGCACCTTATTCCTCAGTAACCAAATACTCTCATTAGAGGTGAAATCTGACTGCAAAAAAGACATTTCTGACTTACTTTTTCCAGTCCACAACCATCACTAACCTCAATAATAAGCCAAGAAAACTATCCTGCTATGACTAAATGAAGTGGAAAACATAACTGCCAAACTGATCTCTCCATATCCCTTCTATTGCAGAAGTTTGAGAAGACAGAGTTGCCCACACCCTCTGAATATCAGCCTTTTATTTATCTTTAAAGTTTACACAACCAAAAATAAGCTTAGAACTTGTGTAAGAGATCAGACCTGCCATTGCTGAGTTTCACCATTTAGCTCCAAGTTGGCATGACATGGAGAATGCTGGCACTCTAATGATAATGCATCCAAGCAAACCACTTCATAGTAATAGAGATCCTTGAAGCGAAGTAAACAACTGCGCATAGTGTATGATATGGAACATTAGTCATTCCGATCAAGACACCATCAAAATACTATCAGTAATTGTGGTTTTCAGTCATTATATCAATGAAATACTCAAGATATTCAAGACCCATCTCGACACCTACCTTTGTGACCTATTGCAGGGAACCTGCTTTGGTGGGGGGCTGGATTCAGTGATCTCCTGAGATCCCTTCCAACCTTGTGATTCTATGACTCCATGATTCTGTGAAAGTCACATTTTAGTAAATTTTAGCAGAAACACTGCATCCTGAAATATCAGATCTCTGCCTCTCAATACCTATGATATTGTCACTGAAGTTTTTCACTGAATCACTCTAGAAAAAGAAAATACAATCCTTCCTGGAAATGAAATTAAACCATGCTGGCTTACGCAGTAACTTCTATTAACCCTGTGGACGTATTAATGGCTGAAACTGATGTTTCTAGCTTCTAACACAGTAACTAGTAAATAGTTTTCAGTTTGAGAGAATGGTTTAAGCCTTCATTATGACCAATTTCAGTCTCTCTGCTCTTTGTTTTTTAAGTGGTTTCAAAAAATAGGTATTCTCACGCCAAAAGCAGAAATTTTGCACAAGGTGTGTCTTGTTAAACATGCTTTTGTAACATTTTGCAAATAGGATAAGCAGCCAAAGAGAAGGTATGAAGATAATTTTCTACTGACAGCCCATGCAGTCAGCCTACCTCATGCTTCAGGCAGGACAGAGATTCATATCCTGCTGAGAAGCTGGGCAGCCCCAGAGGAGGTATTTTTCTCATTTAAGGAAGTGAAGTTTGCCTTCTTATATGAACAGCAGAGCAATAGCTGTGCTGAAGCTCAGTAGGTATCATCTGTCCTAATTTCAATAATTGCTTATAGAACAAATCTCCAAATGGTGTAAATCAAGACAATGCTATGAGTTTCCATACACTTGTACTGATTGCACTCATTTCTAGTACATCTCATGATTTTTTGACCATGAGAGGCAAATCCAAATGTTTAATTCTGATCCAGTAGAGGACAACAGCAAAGCACTCAAAGTCCAACAGCACGCGAGTCCCCACAATGAACTGTTAAACAGCATTCACTGGTTTTGCCTGGCTATTATGGTATAAGAATTTAATTTGAAACTCCTTTTCCTGGTGATGGAAATGCCAGCTCATATCCACAAAGCAATAGTAAAAAAAAAAAAAAAAAAAGAAATGAGTACACACAAATGCATTTTGTTCTGAGTGCTTTCAACTGTAGGTTCTTTGTGTTTTATAACTTTATTAATTAACACACTGTAAAAACTAGCAACACGAACACAGAGCTTTAAACAACTTGGTATACTGTATTTTGTTTTAAGCTGCACTTAGTAGTTCCTTACAACATATTCCAGAGTATATAATTGAATAAGTTTCTTAGATTGAATTGAAATAAAGTCTTTTTTAAAAGTTAAATTGGATATCATATTTTCTTGAAAGCTGTCATCTTAAAAATATAGTGGTGTTTCAATTTAGATGAGTTATATTGAAAGAAAGGAAGAACCTTGTGTGCAATTTTAATGTGTTTTTCAAGGTCTACTGATGTTTGCTATATTTGTTTTTAGCTTGTAAGTAAAATGAGATAGAAAAGAAAGTTGAGATGGGTGAACGGTTCATAAAATTAGCTTGAACTTGCGTAGAAGAAATTTTATGCATCCCAAGCCTCATTTTTCTATTGAATGTTCAAGTCTTGCTTTCTGTTACACTACTCATCTTTGCTTTTTCCCTGTGCCACTCTAAAAATATATCACCCTTTCTGTGATTAGAGAGAGTAAAATGTTTCCTTAATACATCACATTTTTGTCTCGCACTAAAGTAGCTTAAAAGTCAACAGAGCCACATTGATGTGAAAAAAGTATGAGTGAGATCAGGCTCAGTTACCTCCTGCTAAGAATGTAACTGACAATCACAGAAGGGAAGGTTACTGATGGCAGAGAGAATACTGATAATCTCAGCCATCTTCTTCCATGTGTACATTGAACCAAGTCTGAGAATTTCCGAAGGAGCTACACTTTCCCAAATATCCAATTCCCTCATTTGCAGTTCAACTCATCATCTTTTCAAAGTGTTTCTTAACAAATTAGTGCCATAACCAATATGAGCTGGCAGTTTGATTACAGAAACCATGAGAAAGATGGTGAGTATCCTGCCTGTGGAGAAAACCCACAGGAGTAATCCCTGCAGATCAGCACAGAGATGTGTCAGTCTGTAGCTGTTTGATAGATGAGTAACAGATTTCACTTCATAGAACTATTTATAGCTCCATTTATCAGACTTAACATTCACTAATTTCTTTTCAGTTGTTTTCCAAACAAATACTATTTCTGAAACGTTTCCATACCATGAATTATAATTGCCACATCAGACTTCATCAGGAAGATGACACCTGTTTGAAAATCCAAACAATACTATTTTAATACGTGCTTCTCTAGAGATAGCAGAGAAAAATGCTTACAATGATTATTTTTAAACAAAGTGAAATGAGAAAACATTACCAGGTAAAAGAGGGGCAGCAAAACTAGGCAGAAGATTAACACTTCTGGTTACTACTATTTAAAAAAGGGTAGCTCTCCGGACATTAAAGGAAAGCCACATAAATGGAAGGAAAGATGACTCACAAGTTTTTCTTGTCATTCTAATGCATGAAGAGATGGCTTTGATGCTTATAAAGGTAGCTGTTTCAAAGATATGATGAAGGATAAGTAATAATCTATTACTGTTTGTAAAACTACAGAATGTTCTTCTGCCTATCCTAAAGGCACTGGACAAGAATGTATTTGGAGAACTTAGTTTATGAGTGCATGAGGTACACAGAGGCACAGGGCAGGATGTATATCAAAATCTTGGTGAATTCTTCCAAATTTGGATGGTCCTGCCATTAAAGTAACTTATCTTTACACCTCTGTTTTTCTTTCTAAAGACTGCTTTCTTGATAGTAACAACTACTGTCAGAATACAGGCAGACAAACAAATATGTAAGGAAATCCCCACTTCTGACACAGAATTCTATGATTCTGAAATGTTATAGTAGTATTGGCAACATAGGTCTACGAGAAACAAAACTGAGGAATTATATCAAAACCTTAACAGTTTCCTCAATACCTCAGTCTTACTTTGGGCATTCTGACAACAGGTGTTCCTGATGATGAGTACAAGTCCAAGAGAATGTGCTACCTTCCCAGATGATTACTGCTGCTGACTGGCTTCCTACAGCATTCTGCTCCAACTGGTTTGGGTGAGAAGCTGACTTCGATTAGACTGTCCAGAAAGGAAGCCACAAATCAGGCTTCATGTTTTAGGGGGAGTGTGGCACGCTTTATGTTTTAGTATTTAACAAAGACATTCAGACTTAGTGGAAGGGGCTTTCTCATATTGTTTAATATAAACCAAAGATTCCATACTCGGACTGAATCCAGAAGTCAAGACTACAAACCTTCACCATTAAGAATCTTATTCTAACTAACTAGTTTGAAGTTTTCCATGTTAAGGGCAGTTAAGGGCATGTTATGCTGTTAAGGGCAGCATAAAGCTTTCATGGCACCATCAGGTAAAACGACATGCGTGCTGTCTATTTGTCACTGACAGAGCAGCAACAACTATATCTTCTAACCACATTTCCAAAAGGAAGCAGGTGGATATAAAATAGCGCAAGGGCTGAAAGTGAATCCTGGGAAGTATCATATGGACTGGCTGTCCAAACCTCAAGCTACCAACTTACCCAGGATAATTACATGGCAGCGTTTCTGCTAGAGGACTTGAGCCAACTTTATGCAACGATAAATGCATCCACTCACATTCCAAGATATTCCCTTTATGTATGCAACCTGCCAGAAGATTTAATAAACTAGAGGTAAAACTGTCTCATGTCTATTGTACTGGTTAAAACACCAACTCAGTCTATCCCTTTGCTGTCATCATCAAAAAGGAAAAAACAAATGAAAAAATGTTACATGATTGTACAGGCCCTTCAGGTTTGTGTTCTTTCTCTCCAAAACTCTTAGGATAACAAATTCATCTGACATGCAAGCAGTCAACATTTCACATAAGTCATCTATCTAAAAGACAGTTTTAGACAAAGGTAATTCCTGCCCTATTTGCTACTAGTGAAATCTCAAGAACATGCCAGCTCCTAGAAAGGGATGTGTGTGAGGGATAGGGAGAGGAAGAAAGAGAAGTCTTGAGAAGAGCAGTCCACTTGATTCGTACACATCTAAAGGAGATGCACCCTCTTTTGGAACAGCAAAATTATAATATTAGAGGCAGCAAGAAAAATCTGAGTTCTCCTGCAACTGATGTTGGAGATCTGAGCAAACTGCCACTTCTAGTCCTTGGAATAAGTCTGGGTTTGCATGTCTGTGACCTAATGTGAAGCTGAGTTCTACCTGCATTTCTTCATTTTTTGATATGTGGAAAGACAGTTTTTCCAGTAGATTTTTGTTACCAGATTTCTTTATCCAGTTTAAAGTAAATGTGAGTCTGAACCTTCCCATGGAGGAAGCTTGCTGACTGCGTAAGCACAAAGGAAAGTGTGCTGCACATCATTCAGATTTGCATTTGCTCTAGTCTTCTCTGTTTTTGTCCCTTTCTGAAAAAATGGTACTTCAAAACTGATATAATTAATATTCCCTTCAGTGATGTTGAACTGGAGTTGGCATAAGTGACTTCTATGAAGTTGTGCAGATAATTAGTTGTCAGCTCATTTTCTTAAAATACAGTGTGCCCAGATTTGAAGTGAATACCTGTAGTTTGCTAACAGTAAAGCTCTTGACAAATACCCAGTGCCTCTACTTATACACTAATAACATTTCACAGAAGCTTTTCTGAACCTAGATGGATGTCTGCAAGCACAGGAACATCTTTACATGACAAGAAAATTATGGTGCTTATTGGTTAGCAAGGCTCTAAAAAAGTCAGTCCTGCTCTCTCAACGTTATGGCTTCTCAATGTAAAAGTGAAACCCTTCTAATAACATTGATTACCATTGTGAAAGTACATTTTATCTACTCATGCTAATAAGGAGAAAAATCATTTTCAAATTCTGAATATTTATATTAAAATTATTTCTGCCCTAATGTAACAAATTTGTCCTTTAAATGTGTTTTTAAGTATTCTTCCTACAGAGTTAAATCAAGCTATGTGGTATGTCAGGAAGACTGCAAGACAGCAAGTTCTTTGTGGAGAATATCCCAGGGAAAGCTGCGAGGCTTATGTTGCTCAATATCTTCTGCCATGATTAGGAGAGAGAACTGCAGTCTTTCAAATGATCCCAGTATGGGGAGTGGTTTGTCTTCCAACAGGTAAGGGATGAAGAAACCAAACACTGGAATACCTGCAGAATCTTCTAGAATTCAATGAGATGTGAACTGTCGTGTTGGGTCAGGTTGTCAGGTTTACCACAGGAAAGTGACTGAACAACAGCCCTGCAAGAGAGAATCTGGGGTTTGGGACACTGAGCTGAATATATGCCAACAGCATGTGATAATTGCAAATAAGCCCAAATCCACAGGGCTGCAGTAGGAGTAGCTTGGCTAGCAGGTTAAGATGGCTACTATCCACCTCCACTTGGTGCTGGTGAAGCTAAATATGGAATATCATGTTAAGTGCTATTTTGGGAAACTGGAAGGAGTTTAAATTACTTATAAGGTTTTTACTTATTAGTAAACTTATAAGGTTCAGATAATGGTACACAGAATCTTAGACATCTAGGATTACTTGGTCTGGGGAAGGTGTAGGGGGGATCTGACAGCAACCTGTAACTACCTGAAGGCTACTTGAAAAGGTGACTCTCTTTAGTAGGAAAAGGTGTCAGAACAAGGCCACGGAGACTCCACCCTTGGCTCGACATGTATCTACTGATCTAATCCAGTGTTACCCATGAGTTTATTTCAGCTAGAAGACTGGACTAGAAGTTTGTTGCAACTAGCACTCTGTCAATTTGATGATTTTATAAGAGGTAGCCTAATTTATAAGCCAAACTGAGTACAAAGCCCTGCTGAATTTAGAGCCCTCCCCATAGTTAGATGAAACCTCATCATTAAGCTGGTAACCTCAGTTGACTGACAAGACATTTTGTATCTGGAATGATGAGATGTGATTTACTCTGACATGTCAATGTTGTTCAATGCAGTTTTCAGAATATTTTTTCTCCATATTTTATAACATAATAAAAAAAAAAAAAAAAAAAAAATGAAAATGTTCACATTAATTCCTGAAATAAGCAAATACTTTTTAAAAGCTGAATTTGGTTTCACTGAGTATTTTCCACTGTCTTCCAATTATGGCAAAGAAAGACAATGACAGGAATTTTAATAGCTCTACTGTGAAGCCAAGTGAGACTAAGTGGTTTAAACTGATACATTGCAACTTGAAAAATCAAAACAAATTCCAAAAATGTGAACATATGCAACTGAAAGAATAACTGCTAATGGAGGCAATCAAATTTTCATGAGACTAATTAATTCTAAGGAAAAAAAAAAAAAAAAAAAAAGGAACTATTAAATACGAAGATTAGAAACATATTCTGCCCTTTCACTGGTGTTACACACCCCCACCCCCATTGTTCTTGCTTCTTGACTCCTTCATTCTCACTCATTTATTTCTTGTGGAAAGCCAAAGAGCTTTTGTTGGTACTTATGTGAAATTAAGAACATTACAAGAGTCCTCCTTTGAATTTGGATTTTCGGAGGTACAATTAGATTTTCAAAAATTGATACAAATTTCAAGGCAATATTTTGAAATAATTAAGATAATAAATATTAAAGTCATATGGTTAGCCAACTTAAGTTGGCTAACTCAAGCCAATTTAAGTTCTGGTTAGAAGCCAGAAAAATTGAGCAACTAATTTGGATATAGCTTACTCATATTACTTAGGTCATCAAGGTAGGGAAGAAAGTAACATTTTGTGAGGTAGATGAGAAATTACTCAGTTAATCAGAAGAATATCAAATGGGTAATAGTCAATATTCATATAAAAACAAAAGTAAAACCAAAAACAAAACCAACTTTGTTAGTTTTCTGTAAATTGAACCATTGTTAACACCTCACTGCAAGTAAAAAAATATTTGCCTTTGTATTTAAAAGCAAATATCTTCTGTAAATTAATGTGTGATAAGAAGTTTTTCCACTTGGGCAGGATGGGATTTCAGGCTTTCTGATCTAGAAGTTCTTTGTTGTTTGCTCTGAAAACTCTATCATGTGCATTTCTATAAATTGATTTTTTTTCTTAAAAACATTGGTATTTACACAATATGCATTACATTCAGTCATTCCTTATTTGAAACTAAATAAATCGTCCAGGTATGGATGCGCTACAGGTGGAGTACACATTCTAGTGTAAAGACCGGTGTAAGAAAAAAACAGTCCTTACAGGAATATCATAATATTTCATACCATTTCCACTGCCAAGAAAGCAAATTTATTTAGTACTTCCTGAGCAAATCATCCTTATTCTGCATTAGGGATGAAATCAGAAGCAGTGCTTTTGCGTACTTTAATGAGGCACGAGTGAATCACATTGACTCCAGTCCTTCGGTGTGTGTCTGAACAAACGTAGAGTGGTGACTGTCTTCTCCTATCCTGATAGGTGTATACTTTAAATGGATTATTCAACCAGTCTAACTGATTAAACTAGAAAACCCCAAGAACCATAAGGACCATTTTGCTGCAGAAGCTGCTAAAAGATTTTTATTCCAGTATCAGACAGTTAGAGCTTGGGTTAAAAGCTTGGGATATGGTTAAAATGTGTTTTTAATCTGTCTAAGCAATTTTGCATACAACTGATAACTAACAAACTCAAAAATCAGTGAATAGCTTGTCCACTTGCTAAACTGCTAATCCAACAGTTATTCACACAGTGCTGAAGAGCTTCAGAGTTCCAAGGACAAGGTAAAATAATGAGACTGTAAACCCCAGAAGGAGATGAGCTTGTGAGTTATCCCAGCTGGTGCAATCCCTTCAGTACTATACAGTGAACTGCTGTATGGAGTATCAGAGAAACCCCAAGTGGTTAGTCTGAGATGAAGAAAAGCCTTTCAGTCTTTGCTGATGAGGGGGCAGAGAGCAAGACCAGGGAGAGAAAAGCTAGTTGCATCACTGAGTAACATGTAATCCCATTCATAGAGCAGAACCAGGGTGGGCTCCAAAGGGATATCTGCCAGTCCTGCGAGCAGGAGCAGAGATGTTGACTATAGTTCCAGAGGGAAGAGATGAAACAAAACAGTAAGAATGGAGGAAAAATAAATAATTTAGTTCAGTGGCAAAAAGATTTTTAAATGTCACATTTCCAATGTTTGAACTATTTTGGCAATACCTTCTTTGGCTTCGTTGTCACTTTTCAGATAGAGAAGAACTTATCTCCATGGCAACACATTACATTAAATGTGGAATGTAGAATCTATCTGTCTCAGCATCTAAGCTTGTTAAAGTTCATTAAATTGTAACCTACAATAAGAGGGGAACAGGGATCTGTACTGCTGTGTTTGTTCAAGGCAAATGAAATACACTAGTAGATATCAACTAAAAATGTAACATTACATCTGTAAAAACAGATTTTAAATATGAACTGATTTCTAGGCAGTGACAGATGTGCAGGTCTAAACAGTAGTCTAAAAGTTGTGTGTAATAGAAAGAAATGAAATGTTGAAACACTTTATGTCATTTAGAAGATAGAACAGACTGAATGTTGCAAGGGGAGTTTTCAAAAACTGGAATCCAGGCAAGGGAGTGTATCACACAGCAAACGGAATAACAAATGATCACAGGGACTGGAATTAGCAGCTAAATTCTGCCAGGGGCTTGTGACTTTGACTAGTACTGAATTAACTAGTAGTGGAGGGTGTTTGGCTCTCCCAGGAAAGGATCCATAAATCAGCGAGCTCATGTAGCTTGACTGCCAGCCATAAGGACCCTCTTAGGTTCTTATGGTAGAAATGGTATTCACAAATCTCTCCATCTTTTCATTCACAAGACCAACATTTCTAAAGTGCATGTCCACTTTTAACTCACACAGGAGTATTGCCGTAGTTTTTCTTTGTCCTCTGTGCACTGGAAAATCTGTTTAGATGTTACTGTGAAAAACTCCTTGCTGATAGCTGCATACCTGAGATCACAAACACTCTGCTATTTCAAGTGAATACCCCCCATTCAGATAAGCAATAGTGTCTCGTGCTTGGAAAGCCAAAAGGCCCTCAGTTCTCCTACTGCTCTTGACCCATAGCCAACAGCTGAGCAGCATGTGCTGCAGAAGCTGCTAAATGCTTTTTCATCCAGTATCAGACAGTTAGAGCTTGGGTTAAAAGCTTGGGATAAGGTTAAAATGTGTTTTTAATCTGTCTAAGCAATTTTGCATACGACTGATAACCAACAAACATGAAAATCAATTAATAGCTTGTCCACTTGGTTCATTTTCACATGCTTCATTAATGAAATATCTTTAGGCATCCTATTCACAGCAGGCATCAAGAGATAAATGAAAGTACCAAAATGTATGAAGAGGCTTGTTCAAAAGAGTTCACTCTCATTAAAAGTTAACTGCACAGGAAAGCACAGAGAAAGCAAAATGGAACAAATGCCTGTTGGAAAGCGAATCACACATTATCTGTTTGTGCTTCTTACAATCTCGTTCTGGGTTTTTAACCTCAGGTGAAGCGCTACTTATGTTATGACTTTACACAGCCTCCCTTACATCTTCTGTTGGGGAATACAGAAGAGAAATGCAAAGCACAATTGGAGTGACCGGAAAGACACTTGATTGGGTTTTAGTCAGCTGACAGCTGGTGTTTATCTCAGTTTGCCATGGAAAAAATAATCTGGGAACCAACAATCATAGAGTGATATTATTTCACAGGGTGCTGAATTCTCCCAAGTCTCACTGGGTTTTCCTCCTGCCCATTTGTCCATCCCCGCATTTCCCCTGTTTACTTGTCCTTTCCAGCAAACCCACTCCCATGGCTTTGCTTCCTTGGCACATCAGGCTCCCCAAGCCACCACCCTCTTTGTGGCCATCAGCCACAGCAGCAGCTTCCAGGTGTGTTTATTTACCAGCCTGTCAGTGAAACTAAAAGATACAGATCAAATGAAGCTTGGGTAATTTACTGTTGCATGCATATATATTTTAGTGCTTGCAATTTGCATGTTCCTTAGGAGCAGCAGTGAATGTTTGTGAGCTGTGCACCTTGCCTTTCAGACCGCATTACCCAGGATTCACAAGCAGATAGGAAAAAGGTAGACTGAAGTCAGAGTGAACCAATTATGCCAAAATCATTTTCAGAAATGATTTCAGTGACCACTTCAATTAACAAAAGACTGCAACAGAAAACACAATCAACAAATTAAAGTAACCTTAATTTAAGACTGTTTTGGTCCCTAAGTGCAGCCAGTACATCCCCCTACAAGCAAAATTTTATGCAGAAAAATATGACCTCTTTTTCTTTTAAATCAAAATAATCATGCAGTGACTTCTTCAAAGCTCGGGCTTATTAGACAGGAACAACACACGAGTAGAAGTTACTACATTTTCTGTGTCTGTCTAAAATTTATGAAATCCATCTGTCTGAGCAAGAAAATTTTGACATTGAGGGCTCAGAAATGTAAGTCATTACCAGATGCTACTGTCATTTCTTAGTGTTATTGTAATATTTTAAGAATATTTACATGACCATATTAATACTTACAGTAGTCTGCAGACTGGTGAAACAATGCTTTTCTGAGGCTTGCATAGCTGCTTCTCTATGGTATAAATGATGTCAGTCAAGAGGCAGTATATCCCTGAAAGATCTTGCCTAAAGGACAGCGTTTAGATGGAGCAGGGAGGAGAGATAAAGCACTTTTTTTTTCTTTTTTTTTTTTTTCCATTTGTCTTTCTTCAGTTTCTCATTTGTTAAAGGAAAAAATGCCAATATCCTTCAAAAAGTTCCAAGATCATTTATTCCTATTTTAAAAACAGCTATATGACACATCAAAGGAGTGCTCTAAAGATGATAACAAGGCAGGAAATGACAGCATAGAACTAATGAGATGCCTTTTTTCTTTTCTTTCTTTTTCTTTTCTTTTTTTTAAAAAAAAAAAAACCAAAAAAAACCAAAAAAACAATGATGTGGAATTCATCGTTGTTTGGGAATTTGTGCAACAGTTCAATCCCATCTCATCAGGCGGACTAATGCTCTCTGTTCGCTCTCCATCAACTCAGAACAAAAGGTACATTTTCTTAAGCATGTCCTGTGCTACACAGGGAACAATCAGTAGAATAGGCAACAATAGAGAAAAACATATTTGAAACCAATGAACTTGGCATTATTATAATTATGAGATTCTAACACTACAATAAATTATAAACACATTTACATAATTATAGCCACTTTGAAATAACACTGGGTTGTATTCAAAATCAATAATTACTAAATATTAATATTTGACCTTCAGGATGGCCGTTTCAGCCTGTGTATAATGTGTTTTCATTGAGAGCATCACGCTCTCATTGCTATGATGTTTAAACAAGGATATCTTACAGAATTCAGACAGGAACCCAGAAAGAGTTTTATCTAAAACAGTATGTGTTAAGTGGTTCTCACACTACCCAGCACATATTAAAATGAACAATGAGTTTTGTACAGCCTGCTCAACCTGTGTAACAGGAACCTGTGTTGGTACCGACAGACCACTGAAGTTCAAAAAACAGAAAACATTGCAGGGATAAGTACTGGCTTGGACTTCAGGGAAGATGTGCTGAATGCAATTTTGTGATGAGCTGCAAAAATAAATATCTTAGCTCTGCTGCAAGTTCTATCTCTAAATATGTCCCACAGCAGTACCATTTGTAAATCTATTAAAATAAAAAAGACAAGATGTTGCATGTATATAATCTGTATTTTATTTAAAATGTATACTTGGCCACAATCTCCCATTTTTTCTAAAGAACATTTAAGTTAGCATTTAAAATAAGATATTTATTCGGTGATGCTAGTACATAGTTCTAGAATCATTTCAGTCACTAAATAAACACTCCAGTATGTTCAATTTCCTTCTAAGTAGCTTTATTTGCAGTTAAGTATAGTATCTTAAATAGAGTTTTGTTTTCACATGAAGATCATATGCCTTGGCAATTCTGTCAAAAAAGCACTTTTTTTCTTTATAGAATAATATAACTTTAATATTAGCAATCAAAAACATCTAACTTGGGATTCTGTTTCTTTACTTACATCTGCTGTTTCAAAATAGAATGTGGCTCCTACTTGTCTTTCAATTTCCAGACAGAAGTCCAAATGTTTTCCATATATACAGGTGATAAAAATTAGCTCTTAAATAATCTGTGTATTTTTTAAAGATTTAGGAATAAACTCCACGAAATCTAGTGATGATAGTACTATTATACAACAGCTTCATTAAATGTACAAGCATCAGAAAGATTACTGTAGTATTCTTGAGGTTACCCAGTCACATGGAGAAGAGCTGCTCTTTTGGCACATTACCTATTAATTAATTTTGATTGCTATTCTAAGGAATAACGCATTGACATTGCCACAAAGCTGAAAGTAAGATCCAAAATACAACCACACACGTCATTTCTATGTTCCTTCACACCACTCTCTCAAAAGGAAGTTGATTAATATATATATATATATATAAAAAGCCGTGCTGTTTTCTACAGAAGTATTTCTTCATGTCCCTACAAAACCCATGTGATATTATTGTTTTCATCTCTACTAACAGAACAACAAAGTAGAAATTCTTCCAAAGCCACCAGAATGGGGGTCCCTGATACATGGGAGGACATGAAAACATGGATAAGAAGACATCCTCAGCCAACATGTACACCTTCACTGACTATTTCTGTGCATAAGAGGCTGAATTCCTCCCTTGAAGATATCTACTCATCATATCTACATGCCTACTTTAGATTCCATGGATCATGAGCACTCCTGAACTACGAGGTTCCTCTACAGGAACTTCTACTCAGCCTGGTCCTCCTTCTCAGGACTTGAGAACTTATTTATTCCACCACTGCTTTAGCAGAGGATGTTCAAAGCTGACGGTGCTGCCTGCTGCACCCACATAGAACAGAAGCAACAATGGAAGCAGCCATTGGAGGCTGCTTACGGAGCAGTGGAAGTACAGCAATGGTTTTTTATTAACCAGTCTTGTAAATGGCCCTACAAAAGCAGTGTGACCTCTTTATTTAACAAATGTGTTACATTTCTAGAAAAACAAAACAAAACAAAACAAACACAAAAAACCTAGTTTGCTCCAGTCAAACTAGATTAATTTTCCTTTAAAGCTGTTTCAGTTTGCTCAAGGCATCTTAAGCACCCTGTATAAATGAATTAGGAATGACAGTTTCTCTAGCAAGGGGATAGGTGACCATGTTCTTTTCTTGTACAGCACATACTTTGTGAGAACAAAGAATAAAAGGCAGCATGTTATCTGTATGCCTGTTATTTAAATGGCTCTCTCCCCTTTCTTTGTGAGAGTTAAACATTCCCAGTGATGTGTGGAGAAAGACTTTGAAACATAAAAATAGGACTTCAGATAACATAAAATTACTTTGCAGCAACAAATGCATGCATCTGCTAGTCTATAGACGTGCTAAGCAAAGCAAGGTGGAATTTTACAAACAAATTTACAGCGTGTCAAAAGCTTCAGCAAGAAAGCAGATTGAGCAATGCTCTGTAATGATAGTACATGGCTCAGAGCGCTCCGCAACAGCCTGCCTGTACTGCAGGACAGTTACTGCCGCATGGGGACATCTGAATGCCTCAGATCAGGGCATTATTTGTTCAATAACATTCTCCATGTGCTATATTCTTATAATTCTGCAAACTTTGTCATGTCTTTGAGAAAGATACAAAACTTAAACCAGATTTGAGAAGTCCGAAGAAGGAAGAATAATTTTCTAGGTAAATTAGATTTCTGTTTCTTAAAATATGAAATAAATACCTGGTCTTAATTCTATTTAGTTTTGGACTGCATGGAATAAAGTTTCCCTTCTGCCTCCCTTTCTGATGTGCAGCACAGTCTTGCAGCAAACCTTACAGCATCTACAAGACAAGCTAATAACATGCCCAGGACTCCAGGACTCGTGAGTATCCCCCAGGACACGAGCACGCAAGAAGAAGCACATGAGGCAATGACAGGAGAACACTGTTGAGAGTCTGAGACCGCACAAATCAAGTTATCAGCCTGGCTCCAGCCTGGCAAGGCAGGCTGGGGAACAATTTACCATTTTGCTCCTTTCAAGGCAATGCAAGAGAACAGATTCTGCTAAGAGCTAAACAAACTTCTGGGAAGTATTTATGTGCCTGATTTGAGGTTTGCCAGCCCCTGTTCTAATCAAGGGATTTGGGTTTTGTGTAGCTGATGCGTTAGTTATGGAGTTATTCATTGCAGAAATTTGTTGCTCTGGTAGCTGGGTGACCCAGGGAGTTAATAAAGTGAGTTTTCACCCCAGAGATCAGTGATTCATGCTTGGCTTAACAGACAACAGTAAATGAGTTTGGTGGTCTCAAACTGGCCCACAGCCTCATGGTGAAATCCCAGCATCATTTCAAAGGAATTTACTGAATCTGGGATTTTCAATTCATAAGAGAGCTAAGGCTGGAATAATAGGGTTATGTTTCAGGGCAGGATGAGAGGCTATTAAGCAATCCTAGTATATTATTAAGTAATGTAAGTTTAAATACATGTGCATAAATGTCTGGAATTAAATATAAAAAAATAATTTAATTCCATTACGAGTTTAACTTTTGACCATAGCGTTACAAGGAAAAAAGGAAACAGTCTTTCTCTTGGACTGTATACTGACATACAGCTGTATGGGAACTATAGTATCAGTCATCATGGAAATGCCGTATTCCACAAGTATGTGAAAGCATTGTCCTAAAAGGTAGTCCTATAAACATAATTAACTAATTTATGCTTCATCCGTGTATGAGACAGCTTTTGAATATTTCTGTCAATATCAGACATTAAATGCTTCTCCTCAAGAGACTGAAGATTTAAAACTCTCCATGGACTATCTCTAAAAGGCAGAATGCATTACCCCACAGATATACCACCTCCTGGGGGAAATGTGTGTTTTAGTCACAGGTCTGTTAGCTCTCCCAGTGTTGTGTATTACATCAGAAACAAAAAATATAGAAAAAGCTACTTATAGATAATGTTGAGACACAATCCCCGAGCAATGACAATATCCTTACATGCATAATACTTCTGTCCCATTCTTAGGATGTACATCTCAAACACTTCACATTTGCCCTATCTGTTCACCAAAGGGACAGACACAAGGCACATTTTGCCCGTCTTCACAGCTCTGGCTTGATCCCAGCCTGATGTAAATCAGCATTATTCTGCTCTGAACCTTAGTTTCCAGATGAGGACCTGACTTATTTCTTACCGCCTTGGTCAGTGAGAAATGCAGCCCAGACCTGTCAGAGGGCTGTCACAAGGCAAGTATATGAAGAAATCCAACAGACTGTAATACATTTTCTCTTTATAAAGTATAAACAGCCCACATGTTTATGGATGACAGTGGTACTGTGGAGGGGGCATGAGGGAGAGATGTGGGGAGTGACAAATAGACTGTAAATTAAAATGAATTGCATCAGGAACTTGAAGGAAAGATACAAGTCAGGTGCTGTGTGTAGAAAATATCTTATTGCAGTCAAGCCTGACCCTGTTTCTTGAAAAGCATTTCTCTGATTTGTTCAGGTCACAAGTGAGATGGAAATGAGCCTCTGTACTGCTTCTTCACACATCCGGATTTAATAGACTTTTTTCCACTGATAAAAGACCACTAATGAGTTCATTTTCAAGCTATTAAATTGGCTAGAATAGCTAGTTCTGCTGATGATTGCACAGAGGCCTGACGGTCACAGTGGGTTTTGTCTTTGGCGGTTAACCATTTGCTGTATCAGTGTTGCAATACAAATATTTAAGAAGAAAAAGAAAGGAAATAAAGCACAAAAAAACCTTTTGTCATTACCTTTAATCTATTCTTTGTTCTACACTTCCTATTTTGTAGCTCCAAGTAATTGTTAGATGCCTGTAAACATGAACATTTCTTTTCCAGATAGATCTTGTATTACTAATACCTTGTGTGATCCAATTAGAAGCATTTTTACAACATCTGAATCTGGTTCTGGATGAAAGCACAATTCATATTTTTCATCCTGCACAGAAATGTTTTACTTTGGTTTTACTCAGATGTCAATCTTGTATTTTATTTATTTATTTATTTATTTTCTGGGCTGGAGTCTATACCACACCCTTATTAAATGCATGCATGGCATGCCCAGTTTTCAGGCAGTGTTTAGCTGCCTGAAATCCTAAGAGAACGACTTACTTCTTTAGCCATACAAATGAATGCAATTAAGGAATCACTAGGTGATTTCTCTGTTGGTTTAAATACACATCCATTGCACTATCATGCAATCTATCAGCCTTTTATGGGCAAGCAATTAGTTGCATAGTTGCTCAGTGGTGAAAACTCTGCCCTTCTCATTGCTTCAGGGAGGCAGAGGGAGGTGGTCAGAATTGTTTAGTGCAGTTGTGTAAAGCACAGTTGGAACACCTTTAATGTGCATGGGGGCAATGGATTTGGCACCATAGAAAATCAGGTATATACCTGCCTTTAACATATCCCTATATCTTGCACTGCCTTCTCTCTATCTTGCCTTGAATCATCATTTCTTTTTATCAGATAGCCCTGGACAGAGCCACCCACAGCAGTATAAGTACTACACACTAGACACAGCAAAGAAAATGCCTGAAATATACCTGAAATACTGGGAAGTCATATGTGACTGATATTCAGCGTGAGTGAATGTTGTGGCTTTGGTCTTTTCCAGCTGCCCAGGGGTAAGGAGAAGATAGAGGGGAGTCTGACTTTGGGTACTGCCCTTTCACACTCTGGCTGGCTGCTTCAGTCACAATGGCTGCAGACTATATTACAAATATTAAATGAGAAAATGCCATGATGTTAAGATCAAAGGTTGTTCAGCAGTTTTAGCAGCTTGAGCACATGTTCATTCCCCTCAGTGTCTTTGGAAACCCCAGGTTTTAGTTTTCTTTCCTGTATTCCACTAAGTCTCTGCCCACACCAGAGATAATAAACACAAATAATGAACACAATACTATCAATTAGTCTGAATTTCTGGGTCTTTCAGCGCTATCACGGATTATTTGCTTCTGTGCTTACCTTCTAACCTGCTGCTGTACTCAGATCTCTTTTTTTTTTCTGCAGTTTCCACAATCTGTCCCTGGGAATCTCCCTTAATGAGACAGGATTTGTAAAAGGCAGGGAGAAGTAATACTAGATTCCTTTTCACACCGTACAAAGTTATGGATTTATGCATTCATGAATTTTATGCTCATTGAAGATTTCCTTTCAAGCTTAACTGAAACTGATGTTTTCACAGACAATCAACCAGCCTTTCCAATGATATAGTCCTTGTTTAACATTAAAGAGAATGTTAAAAAAAAAAAAAAAAAAGAATATGTTATCACAGCCTTTAACACTCATGTGGCTTCCCTTTATTCTTTACCAACTTAACTTGGCTAACATTCCCTTTTGTTCCTCTCTAGGAACCATTTCTGCCACCAAAACAAAGCTCTTCCTTCCAGATCTCATGGGTCAATACCAATTTGCAGAAAACTTTGGAGAGAATCATCAAAATGTGGGAAAATGGGATAAAACACAACACTTGCCATCACAAGATCTACTCCCAGTGACTGGTGTTGATTATACAGTCAGATTTTGACAAATGAGACAGTCTACATTTCCCAAAAGTGGAAATTTTTGAAGCTAGTTCTTTTTGGCCTCTCTGGATCCACACAATAAGTCCATTCATGATAGCTGAGGCAAATGGACTTCAATCAATCACCTCATCCAGAATGGAATTGTCATTTTGGGCCACTTGTTTGACTCTACACAGCTACTCTGCTTGTGCATGACTTGGAGCTTCCTGTTCAGTAAAGAAGAAATATTTAAATTTAGCCTTCTGTCAATTGAAATCTTCACTCAGTGATCCAGTTCATTCTATTGAAGGCAGTAGATGACCTCCCTCTTCCTTAATGGCAAAATGATTTATGACTTCAGAGATTTCTGACTGAAACACCTCGTTGGAGCAAAGTTGAGTGAGTTAAAATCTTTAGGCAGGAAATTATTGTCTTGTAAAACTAACTATGCTAGTTGGCTGATGTTAATTAGCTGAAACAGAAATTTACCTTGGAGTAAGTTGGCACAGGAACAATTTCTTTTTTGAAGAAAGGGAAAAAATATCTTACAACTAAACATGTTACTTCTAAAACTGTATTTAAAAGAAACAATTTCAGTAGGAAAAATAAAAAATAAAAAAGAAAACAGATGTTTGGAAAAACAGATAGATACAGACTGGAGATTTGGGAAAGAAGTAGAGAAATAATTGTCATGGTTTTATGTTGTTTGTTTTTTTTTTCCTATCAGAATTCCATGTCATAACATCATGTAGTGCCCTGGGAGTTAAAGAGCTAATGCTGTATTCCATGAATTATGATAGTTCCAGGTACCTGGTTCTCAAAACAGAAAGAATGAACTACAGTTCCCAGAAGACTTCACTGTTCTATTTCCATTTTCCACTCAGAGGGAAAGAAAGCTGTATGGGAGATGCAAGACTCCTTCCTTTTTCTGCTTGCCTCTGCAGCGCATGTGCTCCCTAGCTGTCTCAGCGCTGGAGTTAGACCTTTGGTTTTGGATGCTCTGTCATTTATTCGACTTTTTACCTTCAATTCCAATTATATTGTGTTATATTATCTCACATTCTGCTATCATATTTAGTAAATTAGTTTTCTCCCCTTGCTTGTTGCTGCTGTTTTGTTTGCAGGCTCATCTCCCTACCTTTTCCCTTTTTCCCTTTCCCTCTTCCACCTCTCCCTGGGTGTGGGTCCATGGGTCCTGCTGTCCCATTAGTCATGGAACTAGGCTGAAATGGGTGAGAACTGTTGACAATAATCAAAACACAATGGGTCATCCTTATTTTTATTACACATTCAAAGAGTCTACGCCTGAAGAATTTGTTCCAAGCATATAGAACATCCAGTTAATTCTCTAAAAAATGATTATTTTCTAAGTTATGCAAGCTCACTTCGCAGAAGTCTTGCTTCTGCGATCCTCTTACGTAAAATGTAAAGCAGGGCCCAGCCCATAGGGCTTCTGAGCTGATGGAGTTGTGCTTGGATGAAGCAGAGTACTCCACTGGGCTGGGGCTTCCTGCTGTGTGACAGCAGCTATAGGAGAGCACCTAGTGCACACTGCAGCACACAGCAATGTGTGTCCTTCTGAGGTGAGTCCTGATGCAGAATCCATTCGTGAAGATACGTTGTTTCTCTCCTAGTGCTTATGAAAAGCACCAGTTTGAGAAGTTAAGTTTTTTATCAGAGAATGTATTACAGACAGAGAACAGTACTCTTGTATAAGCAAAATGCTCAAGCAAATTATCTTGAATAAGGTTTTAAAGTTGATTAATTAAACTGAATTACAATTCTGTGTGGACACTTCCAAAGTGAATTAAGCTAAATCCAATGAAGATCACTTTAATTTTGAATAAGGGATTTACGTCATATTATTTAACAATCCAATTTAAATTAACATCCTTAGGTAATTTAGATTCCAATTTTGTAGCATATGTCATACAGGCAAAACACTAAGCTACGCTGGTTCCAGCAGTATACAGTCACAAGGAAATCTCTAGCAGGTGAGGAAGACTTTTGTCTCCATGACAATATTGCTTAGGTTTTCTGATAGTAATAAATGTAACCACTGAAAGTCAGATAGACTATTTAAAATAACCGTTAGGATAAGAGTATCTCCTTATTCTAGAGCTCCAGAAGTGTGACCAAAGCAAGTCGACCTCAACCTGGCCACCAATTTGTAGAAAAGGTAAAATTCAAGAAAAAAAAAAGAAATCAACAACCAAGCAAGACATCACTACCAAAGCAATGTGGCTATTGCAGCTAGCCTCAGCTACTTTGAAGCAGATCATCAAGAAGCCATCAACACACATTGCACTGATGGTCCTGTCTGGCAGGCTCTATTCCCAGCCATTGTGTTACAGGTGAATAATTCATCTCCTCTCACCAGTCAGATTGTACCTTGACTCTAAGCCAATTCATAACAACTGCTATTATAAAAGCACAAAAACCTCAGGTTAATCTAGTGTTTCAGAAGATAGATAGCCCAAGCGTTGATGTGAGATACTCTCTTTTCCTCTGGACTTCTCAAGGTTTCACAGCTCCTTTTTGACACATGGGTGCTTCTAGGCAGCAGCCAACCTGGATTGCTTCTGACAAACTACAGGGCACAATTGTTTTAAAAAAGGAAACATTAAAAAAAAAGAACAAACAACTTAGAAATTTCGTTTGCATGTAATCAGCATTCATTTCCTGCAAAAGCGATGTCCAGTCAACTAGAAGAAAAATGACTTTTAAAAGCAGGTGTTCTTTCTAATTATTGTTGATTTGAGCAAGTTATTAACACTTAGTTATACTCGGGTTTACAGTATTGCAAACTTGTTTGGTGTACAAACATACATGTGATTGGGACCAGAGTCTTTTGGTTTGTTTGGTCTTCAAAACTGGAGCTTAATAAATGGCTTAAATTATCACACCCTGAACTTATATGTTTAGTACATTATATCTTAATATACAAACCTAATAACCAAGCTAAAACAATGCCTTCTCTGCAGATTAGAGGAAAGGTACTGTACTATCAGAACAGCAGTGGTTAAATGTGTCGACAACACTGATAGATTCAAGTAGTTTATTTCTCCAGGCTTACAAATTTGATTACCATGGAGTACAAAGCTATTAAAAATATGACCTTTCTATACTGTACAATGAGGCAAAAAGCCAAATAATAACTTTGTTTGACTTGGGTAGTATGATCGAGTGCCTATTCAGCTGGAAATAAAATGACTTTTCTTTACAGAAAATTATATCCGGAAGACTTAATGTCCATCATGAACATAATACACATACAGAGTTATTAATTCAGACGCACTGCAGCCACTGTCATGGAAGTAAAGGGACAATGTTTCTATATGTCTCAGAAAATAATGAAAAATTCTGGTGCTTGCTTGTTGGTTCCTCTATCATGGTGGTAAGCAAAGTAAGCACTGATAATAAGCAGTAAGGAAGAAAATAAATTTCATAACTGTGGTATGGCACTCATACCTTCTGACTCCTTGCCTTGAACAAACACTTGCTTTTTTATACTCTTCACATGCAAACAAGGGAAAAATATGAGTCCTATTCTGATGTTAAGTAGATAGACATTTGATATGATAAAACATCTCATGAGCTTCCACTAATACCAATGACAAACCTAATGGCCAAATGACAAAACCAGTGGAAATTCCTTCATATTCAATTTTTAAGTTAAACACAATGCAGACAGGTAAACGCTTTTCTTTTGGACATGAGGGAGAAGATAAGGGTGGTCCTTCCACCACGAGCTCATTGGGGACTAGAATGTATATTTAACATGTCGTAGTTTAAAAATCACTATTCCTTGCTGTTTTCTTTCTTGGGAATTAGGTGAGACAGTGAGTTGTGCTTGATTCAAGTTTACAGGGAGGTAATTCTGAATGTTGAAATCCTCTGACTGAAAGTGTGTGGCAACATGACAAACTCCTGCACCCTATCACTTTCTGTGAACTCACTTCAGGGTTAAGAGTCTAGTCACTTTTCAAGAGCCAAACAGCTATTAGAGTGGATTGATCAAGTGGAACATGATGTCAGGAACAACAGAGAAGGAAAAGAATGAAAGCCATTTTATATGAATTATGAAGCTGTGGTATGCACACTATACTGATCGTGGTTGCTTACCCTAAGGAAAGCCAGGCAATGAAAATTTGTTTTCATGTTGGATAAAGGTATCCTACAATGCTAGCACTTATTTACCACTTTGGGATTGTGCATATATACTGCCTGTTGTCTTTTCTGCTGGAAAGATTAGAGGCATGAACTGCTGCTGCTTCTCTATGATACTACTTTCCTAGGAGAATATCAGCCACTAGCTGCATAATGGAGCGATAGTAAATATATTAAGAAATACAAGTCTCAAAGCATTCCTTTGGCTTTCTTCTGCTTATAGAAAAGAGATACTCTTAATACATACATTGTGAAAGACCGAGAGGGGACTTCATCAGTGCTTTATAATAACCAAGTATAAATCCTAAGCTCTATGGGTAGTATTCATGATTAATTGCATTCAGTCGACATTAGACGCTGTCATTATCAGCTACTTGCTGCTCGGCACTTGCTATGCTGTTAATTATTGTTATGTGGCTCTAAGGGATGTTTTCAAAACATTTCAAATTCTGCTACTGCAATAGCACAGCTAAGAGATCGATAAGCTGCTATTTAGCAAAGGAAAGACAAACAGATACTTTTATTAAGATGTTTTGAATAATTTTGTTTTATCTGAGACTCGACAAGCCATAACTAATAATAAGGGTTCTTCCAAGACAGGACTGACATTCTACCTAGACTTCACTGAAACTCTTTTCTTCATCCACCTACACACAAATCCACACCCTGTGGTACACAAGGTAAATGAGAAGATTTAAAGGGTTGTGTTCAGCTTCCAAGTTTTTTGGTATGGATGTTTTAATCAAATTTCTGCAAGTACATATCTTATGAATAGGAAAGATATAAGTGGTGCTTTTTAATTACGATTAGTAAAAAGATGGACAAAGTACTAATGGTCTTCATAGAACAGAAGATACCGTTTCCAAATGAGATATAAAAGGAGCCGCCTGCTCATAAAAACTTTACCACTCACCCCATATTATACAAGTTAACACTAACTTGATCAAGACAGATACAACTGATTCATTTCTGCTGAAGTCCATGTGTTTAATATTGGTCAGCTTTAAAAGTTTGACCAACAGTGCAGCCATGTGAAAGTCATGCAAGACCTGTGCTATTTGCAATAGTGATAATGGGCTTCTATACATTGTAGCAAATCTGTATCAATTGCCCCTGGTAATAAAGGCAGGATTAAATTTATGTAATGAACCTAATAAAGGAAAGAATCTTGGAAATTAGAGGAATTCACAAAAATCCTTTTAAATTTATTTCATATTAACTTTTTCAGAACATGATTTTCCTTTAATTCTAGTCTAATGGAAAAAAAAAAATCTAGTCTGCTTTCATCCAATTCAGAATTAAACCAATTTTTGAAATTCCAGTATTTCTAGAGTCGGGAATGTTCTTTATAATAAGTGGAAATGGTCTAGTAGCTGGAAAAAAACTGACTCCATATTTACATTGTTGGAGTACATAGTTTGGATGTGGAAAAACAAGAACTAAGACTGGAATACGTAGGATGTACAAATCTGAAGTACTGGCCACAGATCTGCCCATTCTGGGATGGTATATCTAGATTATTCTGATCGTAAATCTCACCCCCAGACCAAAGAATCTGTCATGATCACGTTTACAGACCCAGTGGCCTCTCTCCAGAAAAATGCTTAGAGACTTTCAGTCAGTTTGGATTCCCTTGGAGTATGAGAATGTATGGAACTTATTTGGTGTATGAGAATGCAATGGATACTGTTGTCAAATTAGAGTTAGCAATGCTGTTTGTTGTTGCCTCCCCCCCACACCACCACCAATGAACATCAAATTTGGTTGAACTTGAAAGTGTTTGATTTTCATTTTTTGGATTTTGGTCTATAAAACTCCAGACATCTCCATATGGGAAGCACTACAACAAGACCAAAAGGAAAAGTTAAGTGCATAAATTATCCATTTAATGAAAACATCAAGAGACTCTGTAAATCAATTTCAGCTATCAACTAATGCTATAATCTGAACAAGATGTAGTGCCTGAGAACATCTGCATGGGCGTCCCTGAGCCTATACAGTGAGATTTACACATATGTGGGCTGTGTATCCATGTGCAAAGGAGCTTAAAGCAATCCAGAAGCAGCAGTTCTGCTGGGACACATTTGTGGAACACAGATCTGGATTATGTGTCCGAACCATTTGAAGACAGTGAAATTGCATGTCAGTTTCCATTCTGTTAAAAAAATGGGAGACTATTCTAAAGAGAGGAGGACAGCAGGGTGTGCCAGAGGCCAAAAGATTAATATATTTTCTCAGTATTAGCATTAACAAAGCGTTGCCTCAGAGGAAGTAATGGTTAGAATGTGCACTAAACATGAAGCAAAGCTCAATCAAATATTGGAATAAATAGGATAAAAAATTACCTTTGTATCTTTCAGAGAGGCTTTTTGAGCCAGTATAGCTCCTATTGTTTTGCTGGGCAAATTTCAGCCTTCTTTTGTGCTTTTCATGAAAAATCAGTTATGTCACAGGAAGAGTGAGAGACGTAGGAGGCATCATACTCTGAGCCCTGCAATGCTACAGGTTAAAAACTGATGCCAGACAAGTTTTAATTAGCAATAAAGCACAGATTTGCAACAGTGAGGGTGACTAACCACTGGAGTGGTAGGTTTTACATTCATATCTCTTCCAAATGGCAGAGCTTCCTGGAAAGCATGCTTCAGCGAAGTGCAAATTACAGAGCTCAATAGAGACAGTAAGATCTAATAACTCATAATAGACTGGTCAGACTGGACAAACTAATGATCCCCTGATTTAATTTTCATAAATCTGCTAGCACCAGGAAGCTACTGACTCAGCTGGGAAGAAGAAAAAAAAGACACATGTTCCTTTCTCAAATTTGAGTTTGCTAAATGTGTAATACTTTTTGGCAGATTTACCCCTCCTTCCCCCACAACACAAAGAATTGTAAAATGTTATGCAGAGGGGAATTTGTTTGTCTTATGTTCAAGGCACAAAATCCTGTTATGAACAGATTTTTGCTATTTGCATCTGAAATTCAGCTATGATGGATATTTCCGTTTAAGTACCACCTCAGCCACTCAAATTGTAATAGAGACACCACAAAACGGAGAAGCCTAAAAGGAGATCGTAAATGGGTATTCTGTTATTATTCTAACTCCATAAAATTGATAAAATATTATTTAAAATGACACATTTTCTTTTACTCACCTTGGAAATGAGTGATGAACAGTTGGAGAGGAAGCTCAGGACTGAGAGGCATTTTTGATAAACTCCATACACAGATGAGCTTTAGGCAAGTTCTGTCATGGCAGAGAAATTAGGTTTGGAATATAACCAAAACCTAGGTGTTTGACTTCATAGAGCTGAACTGTTTTTAAGCAGGACTCTAACAACATACATCCCTACCTGTAAACAAGACAACTTCTATGTTTTCAAAGCTTGTTATAGTAGCTTTCAAGAAAATAGCTCTCATTTCTCTTCCTCCATTTACATCTGAGAGATTAATTAAGCTCATCTACACTTGATTAATGCAGGTAGGAAGCCTGTGGCTTCCTCCAATTACATTCAGATGATATGGTACTACTAGATATATTTATTTGGCTTTTAAGAAATATATCTGTAAGAATGATCTAGACAATCGTGGTGTTGTATTAAAATACATTATAAAATCATTAGCAAACAAAACCAGCAGCACATTCCGTGTGGCCATCTGGAAAAGAAGATGTTACAGAAAAGATCAACAAGGGACCCTGTTTCTAATATATTTTCCTTTATTACACTAATAGCTGCTCAGATATTTTATTATTGTGGAAGATGCTAACCTATGGAGTGGGGAGGTGGTAGCAGTAAAAGTTTATTACAAAGCAAAGTCTATAATCTGCTCCTTACATGGGACAAAGTTACACGTTTACTTGTACTGTACTCATATACTAGATGAAATCCTTGCCAACAGTTATATATATATATTTGCATTTCTGACAGCTTCATCTGCAGAATAAAGGATCTACTGGTTTAAATAGGTAAAATACAAGCATAGGAAATATGCTAAAAAATAAGAGTAGACAATTTTTTAAAACATTTTATTTTGCAGAAAGAAATGGTCTCCAGCATATAAAATATACTTCAGAACTCTGCTGGGACAGTACAGAGACCTCTCACTTTTAAAGCAGAATGCCCCGATCCTGAAAAAGTGATTCTCATGGTTCCATCTTATGCACCACATGTGGAAAGCAAAACAAAACAGGAAAGATTTCCAGAATGAGAAAAATCCATCTTTTGTTGTCATTTTTGTTGTTGATGTTGTTGTTATTTTCCCTTACTACCTACAAATCCTGTTGCAAAAGTTCCATCAAAATGAGATCTGGGGACTGATGTTTCTGATGGTGAGGGCATCATCTCCAGTGCTATGGAGCTGAACTTGGAGAATTACAAGATTTATTTAATTGCATCCCCATCATCTCTTTGGGTTACCTACACTGCAAGGATGAATTTGGGGTTTTCTGATTTCAACAGCAACACTCCCATAGGACTCTGTGTGGCCTGAACTTTAATTTGAGCTCTTTGCTGTGCCTGCAGGAAGCACAATCAGAGTATGTCTCACTTGGGCAGTGATGGGATGGTACTCACATAGAGCACTCCTCATTGTGGCCCTGCCTAAATTGCAGCTATGGTTTTTCCTGGAAGGAGATGAAGAGCTGGAAGATCACAGAGAGGATCAGCACACCTCTCTATTAAGTCTTTGATGATTAGTGTGCTTTGGTTATATCTCTATAAAGTCACACGAAGAAACTCTTCCTAATGCACTAAAAGCAATGCATAGGTTTAAAACTACATAAAAAGAAGACAGATAGTAATATGGCAAAAATTATACTAGCATGGCTCACTGCATATGTCTGATCTTCCCAAAATACCATGATTTTCCACTTTTCTTTCTCCAATGCATGTGAACTCAACACCCCAAACTCCTGCATTTCAAAGAATAGCTGCATGTATATTAACCATCACTGCAATGCTCAGGTACCATGCTTAATTGCTGTCCACAATTATGCACTATACAGTATAAACAAGCAGAAGTTGTACATCCAAGCTATCTTCTCAATTCATTTATATTCATTCTAGTACGTGGAATTTATTCTGTGCTTATTTTATCATTTTCAATGGGATTATTCTTTTTGCATCAAATACTTAGGCATTACAGTACTGTTACTGGTTTAATTTTTCTAATTGATATGGTTTTGATGAACCCACTTAATGGAATTCATTTCATTAGAAGTGGGACTGATACTGATTTATGTAAAGAAAACAATTTAAATGAATGAGCAAATATTCACCACATTCATTCACCCCAGAATGGCTTTTCATTGAAATCAGTAGACACTTCTCAAAACAAATGCATTTTAATTCCTTCTGACTTATTTCTTCTCCTGACACTTCTTTGTCACAGTTGGATGAATTGAAGTAAACCAACTGGTATTTACAGAAGACAATTTTCATTTAAATCCTGTAAGATAGTTTAAATATTTCTTTAGAACTTGTTACTGAAATGCAGTAAGCTTACTACTTATAATACTAATAGATTTTATTTTAATGATATTTTTGTTTCTCTCTTCCTCCCAGTAATTAGGCAGATCAAATTTATAAACAGGAAAGATTGGCTTTTTATATTCCATCACATTTTCACAATGCCATAACTTTCTTGCCTGTGGTACTACTGGACTATGTGGATCCAAGCATCTCCAGTTTGTCCTCCCTTAAATGAACCTTGGGGATGATCCAGATGTGGGCACCACCCACATGAGTCATCCACTAATGGCATGCAGTGCCACACTGATCTATATAGTCAGAACAGGATAAATACTTTTCCCACATATAACAGCTGCATATATCCTAAATACATCATTTATATTCTGATTTTATCCTGCATCTCATATTGTTTTTTAACAGTGCTATAATGTCAACAACTGCACAACAACTCTATGCACATAATCAATATTACTGTCCTGTGATGTTTTTTTATTTATTTATTTTTCTCACAATCAGAATATACGCATTAAAGAAACTTGCTATCAAATATTTGAAACCGGTTATGAAAGATTCTGGAGTTCACCTCACTTCTGTGAATAAGTTACAGGATTTTGTTGCTAGTGGTTCTGGGTACTTATTAACACTTTCTACTACATGTTAACAAAAGGTGACCTCCTCCTTCTGGAACTAGGATGCCAGTCTCATCTCTTCCAGGATTTCATATGAAGAGATAATTCTCTTTGAAGTGTATAGGTGATGCTGTCATTAATAGCAGACTTTGACTGGATAATCAAAGAACATATTCAGTAGTGATAACCTTGGTTTTGTTTTCAGATGATGCTATTTCTACATTCTGTATACAAACTATAGAAATTTGCTGCATGAATCTCCACTTTGCTAATGCTCGAGTTGATTTGCAATTAAAATGCCAAATCCATAGAGATGCCACGTTCCTCTGACTTTCACTATCACAGAAAAGTTTTCAGGCCTCCTGAGACTGATTTAGTCTCTGAAACCACCAAGAAATGAGCCAGAGGTATTGTACTAATCTTACTACACTTCCTAAAAGGTGGTTTCTATATGATTTATCCTAAATCCATATTCAAGTGGAGGAGAAATCTTAATTGAAGAGTAATGGCCTGTGAGGATTCCTTCCCTGCCCTAATTTTCACATTGTTCTTCCTTAGCATCCTCTGCCTTTTTCATTTAAAGATTAAATCAGATATCCAGAAACCAACAATGTTTTTGTTTCCCTCTTGCTGTGCTTGAGGTGTTTCCATTTCTTCCAACATGCTGGCCAAGTGGTTCACCCACAGGCATTGGTGTCATTCTGGATCCCTCAGGAAATGGCTAAATTATGCTTGAGTGACACGAGGATTCTATCATTTTGCTATCATAAATAGAGATAAGATATGCCATAGTCTCTCCAAATAATTTGCATGTCACAGTTCTGTTTGTCTTGAGTATTTTGTCACTTACAAATGAAAAATGCCTGTATTCCCTGATAACAGCCATAAATAACTACTATCTAGGTCTAGATCTACTTAGACATTGCTGGTCCAAAGAAGAGGAGGAGGAGGGACTGCTGCAGAGCAGAGAATGATATTCAACAAGAAAAAGCACTACACAGAGAGAATAAACATCTGGTGAGAAGCAAGAAAGGGGTCAGTTTACAAAAAAAAAAAAAAAAAGAAAAAGTGAAGGGTCATAAAATGATCCCCAGCGTCCTTCCACAAAGACATAATTTCCAATACCAAATTCCCTAACAGCTTGTAAAACCTTTACAAGTACTCTAGTTTTGCTGCAGCCAACTGCTGAGTGATGTGCCCATATATCAGGTACCAAGGTTAGCAGATGAAGGAACTGGACTGGAGGACACTTGTAGATCATATTGACCCCATAGCTAAGAATCTGCCACCTCAAAAACAATGAGCATGGCTTGGTTTATTAATAAATGAAGTACATCTCCATGTTTCTGTGACTTAACAAAATACATACTTTGCTAAAATGTGAACTTAATAATACAGGAGTTTAAATTATTTACTTTACAATTGAATTAACATGTCAGCTATGTTGCATGCTCTACAGAGGAAGCAAATGTTTTTAAAGTGCACCAGTAATCTAATTAGCATGCTCCTTTTCTTTATATCATTTCTCAACAGTTACTGTGTATGTCTGGACCTCAAAGTACTTCTCCCTTTGGTTAGATGAGGGGAAAGTGGTTAATTTGGTCGTGAGAGAAAGGGAGAGTGTTCAGGAAACAGCTCTGTGTCATGCTTTGATAAAAAGCTTGGCAAAGATTTCAAATGAACATACAAGACTGGAGTTGATTTTGAAGCTGACAGCTTCAAAGGAGATGCAGGATTGTGTGATAATAACGGGCATTAAATTACCTTCACTCCAGCAGGGAGACTGTATCATCTGGAGTTAGGTCACAAGCAGGGTAAAGGAATCTGAGCTTTCTACTCCTCACTTTGCTGTACTTTGAAACAGCAGAAGACTCTTCACAAGTCTCATTAGCTGCCATTACCATTCTCAAAGGACTATTTTAAACTTGAAACTAAACAGAAAAAAACTGAACAGATTTCTAATTTCTAAGATTGATGCAGGAACTACATTGCTGCTTAAAATATGGGCTTCACTAAAAAACATATTAACAGAAAGATCCATATTTTGGAAAGTAATGCAACTTTCTAGGTATGCAAATAGGCAAAATGTTTATTTAAAATGAGAAATACTGTTTAGATGTATCTGGAGGAGCTTTAATTGTTGTCTATACAAAAGCTGTAACAAACTAAAGCTCAGGGTCCTGAGGCCATCTTCCAAAATACTACTTATGATTAAAATCTGAATGCAGCCAGATATTGGCAACATTTTGTTTTTCTCACTGTCTTCACTTTGACACGTGCTTTGGTAGACAGTGTGAATTGTTGGGTTTTGTCTACGACACTAAATAGACATTTAAAATCTTTTATATTCAACATGTTGCATCTGAAACATCTTTGGTTATTGTGACAGAAAATATTGCAAAATGACTGATCCGTAATTTAAATCTTAGTAGCAGCTAAAGACTTCAGCTAGATGACCTAAGTTCTGAGCTCTGTATATGCCATGAGACAGTACACTTATTGCAAAGCTTACAGTTTAAATATTTAAGGTACTCATAAAGAAATGTGTATTTCTGTTCTATATATATGAGAAAATAAAATTGCTGTGGTTGAATGACACAAACCTAAGGAATTTTTCAGCTCCCCTGAGGCCCAGGTCAGAAACTTAATTCTGGCCTTCTTTCATCTACCTTTAATGAAATATTTGTGTTGTGTGCTGTGTGCATGATGTGCTGTATGGATCTTGCTATTACTTAAGCGTCCACAAAACATAAAGCCATAAAATTGACATAATAGGAAGTTCTTATACTGAATGAAAGCAAAGGAAAAACATAAAAGCAGAGAAAGAAATGTGAATGGGAAAACTATTTCCCTCTCCAAATATATCTTGTTCAGAGTAGCCAAATTCTGCTGCCCTCCTTCTGTAATGTAATGCAAATTTAATGATTTGTGTTATATGTTATAAACAGTCTGCCATGGCCATAACATTATCCTGGATTTAGACTGCTGTCCACTGCCCTGGTGAGCATATTCCACTCCCACCTCCCACAGGTGAAGAACCTTTTCCTAACATCTACCTTACCCTCCCTGACAGAGCTCCATGCCATTCCCTCAAGGCCTGATTCTGTCACCAGAAAGCAGAGATCAGCACTGCTCCTCCACTTCTCTATGAGGAGCTATCAGCTGCCCTGAAGCCTCCACTCAGTTTTTAGCTGAACAAGCCTATCAGCCTCAACTGCTACTCATATGTCTTACCCTCTAGACCCTTCACCATCTTTGTAGCCCTCCTCTGGATGCTCTCTCATAGTTTTATGTTCTTATATTTTAGTACCCAAAACTGCACATAAATGAGGGGGAATTGAAATGAGATGTAGAATAGGAGCATCTGCCAGGAACATGATGATTGGCAGCCTTCACACATCTTGACAAGAGAAATGAGGAAGGGATGTGGCAGTGTGGAATTGCTACCAGCACCAAATGGGGCACAGGCAATTTCTTCTACAATGGGTGAACTTCACCAAATGCACACATTAACATGAAAACTGGAGGCACTGCTGGAAGCATGCAGGTTTGTGTAAAATAGGCTGTTGGAGGGATGTCAGTCAGGCTGGCAGGAAAAGCAATTAAGCTGGTGAAGAGTCTAGAAAACAAGTTTTATGAGGAGTGACTGAGGAACAGACGCTATACAGACTTGAAGAAGAGGATGAGGAGAGATCTCACTGCTCACTGCAAGTATCTGAAAGGAGATTGCACCAAGGAAGCTATGAGTCTCAGTTCTCAGGTAACAAGTCCTGGGCAGCAAGGAAACAATCTCAAGATATGTCAGGGGAAGTTCAGTTTGAACATTAGGAAAATACTTATTTACAGAGAGTGTTTAAGCATTGAAAATGGCTGCCCAAGGATGTGGACAAGGCCCCTGCTATGGAGGTCCTTAATAAATGTGTGGACATGACACGAAGGGACATGGTTTCAAATGGAGCATGCAGAGAGTAAAATCATAATCTCATTTAAATTAATGACATGAACAATCTAATATGAGTCCTTGTAACAGTACTGTGTCTTTTGTTCACAGCAAAACAAATAGGAAAGTAGAGAGAAGGAATATTGTCTGAACTATCCATATAATGAAAGAAAGTGTGGCTATAGTCCGCATTCATTACCCTGAGGAAAGGATATAAAGCATCCTTCCAAATCTGACTTTCTTTAAATGATGTAAGAAACATTCTGAGTTTGTTACCTCTTATATTATACTCCTGTAGTGGGGGTGTCATTCACAACTTCTCACTGAGCTCAGGAATTCAGACGCCCTTTGAAAAACAACAATACTGAGCATGGAAGGGGCAGAGAGTCCATTGTGCTTTACCTCTTTGTACTACTCCCTCCCCCTGCTAAACAGTGGGTTCACTTCCTGGGTATTCCTTCTGTCATCCCTTGTGCAGCAATCGTGGTGAAGATACAGAAGTGTATACTGCTGGGACATGAAATCCTCCATCTGGCAGTGAGAACCAGAGGAAAAGAAATAGGAAGCTATAAAAGTTTTAAAAGGATTTCAAGCTCCCCAGGGAATCTATTCTATTCTTTATTTAGCACTGAATACCTCTTGTAAAACTCGGCCTCCCCCACTTTCCAATTAGAAAGACTCCTGCTTTATTCCAGTTGTATCTTCTCTGAGCTAAGCAGACTTTCTAATGCAACTCCATAAACGAGGTCGACTTGACAAAAATATCCATTGCTGAGGAAACCATGTAGCTGCAGGTGACTTACGGTCTTGCACAGCTCTGGGAGGTAAATCTGTCCTACTGCAGTGAGTCAGAATTTTGCTGTTTGACTTCAAACAGATCAGGATTTCATTCCAGGTGATGGAAACTACTGCAAGTAATAGTCAGCAGAGCATTAGGACACTAAAGAATAATGGAATTTATATTCACCAAGTGTCAAAATGGCAGCCTCTATAGCAGTTTCCCTTCTTGTCCAAAGGTCAGAGTACAATCCTATACATGAGAACTGTCTCTTCTTCTATAATTTATACGAAGTAAATTCCAGGTGTAGTGCTGATGATGTGACAGATACAACCAAGAAAATCTGAACTGATTATAAGGCTTTACTCCTAGAATCTGTCCAGCATTCACTGTAATTATTGTAATTATTCAACTTTCGTGTCGCCCAACAATTACAGCTGTGGGGAAACATATATGGTGTCCTCCTGGCCAGAAGCAGAGAAGCTAAATATCCAGGAGACAGAAGCTGCAACAAGTAGTATAGCAAAAACTATCCCTTGTTACTACAGGGTTCCTACACTGCAAGGATAAATTATCAGACTCCAAGCGTAAAACTTGTATATCTCAAATATAATTTTTAAAAGCAGGGGGCATTTCTCCAGGGCTTTTCTCTGACTGCAGCAGCATTGGCAGGTGTGCCAAGTACTCTGCCACTGATTTAGTGGGCTGGAAGCCACACTCCATCATTGAGCCTTACCTGCCATTACCTTCAGGTCTTTGCTGTCCCTCGGCATCCTTCTCACAGCAAAAAAATTATTCACTTGCTTGTATGGTACACACAAAACACACTATTTTTAGCTACCTGCATCTATCACAGCAAGTTTATATCAGGACTTCAGGGAGGAAGAAAAGAGAGGAGGAAAAAGAAACTAGTGCAGAGGGTTTGCTTTCTTGCACCCAGTATACACCCACTGCACAATGGTGCCACAGGTTCTCACCGGCAGTGATACAGAAAAGCACAGGATGCTCCTTGATCTGTCACTCCAACTTTGTCTTTTCCAGGAGAGTACTGCACTGAGTGGACAGATGATGATCACAGTGGAATGAATGCAATTTTTCTTGTCTTCAGTGTTTCAGCTCAATGGGGTTTTGAAGACACAGTCATGGCCCGTATCTTTCATGATGACTCAGATGCATTTTGAATTATTTTCCTGATGAAAGTGAGCCTTTTGTTGGTGGCTAGAAATTTCTATGACAGACATTTTACATTTCTAAAGTCTAACTTTCTGTCAAGAAGAGATCTAATTTGCCATGTGATGAAAAGTGCATTCAAGGCACTTTCTAACAGCACTGTGCAAATATCATCCCTCATTATGCTCCCTCTGAGAAAAGCTGCCCAACACATTTCTTGCTCCCCCCTACAACTCAGGAAAGACAGCAACTCCAAGACATACAGGTCCAGAAGGTTTTGATGCTCCAGTTAAGAAAGTACTAATCACTGCAGGATATGACGGCTGTCACCAGATGGTTGCAGTCAATATTTAGATATCTAATTCAAGGCATTAAGTCAGGCTCTTAGCTGTGATTATCAAGTCTTTAGATCCAAAGGAACCATCAGGTCATCTAAAATCTGACCTGTTGGACAAGTCATGCGAGGAAGCTTTTCAGATTATTTTCTTTCTCTAAAAAATAGCAAACAAAACTTGAAATTTTCCCTCGTTAGCTGATGAAACACTGAATAAGCATTGCTGGAAATTCAAAAGTTTGGTCTCCATACAGTAAGCACAGAATAATAACACTTACATTTTCTATATATTCAAACCTCTCAGCTGAAGTAAACAGACCAGGTAGTTAGGAGTTTTGACTGAGTTCTCTCAGAGATTTTCTAGAACATGACAGGGTTATCATAGGATATCTTAATATATTATGGAAGAAAGTCAATGCTGCCTGGCTCCCCAGTAAGGCCAGTTGCCTAGAAGCACATGGGGAACAGTAAAGCAAATTCAGAATTAAATTAAAATAAAATAAATAAATAAAAATTAAAAAAATAAAATAAATTAAAATATAATAAAAGGATTGCTGTATTGGGGTGACACATTGATTTCTCAGAACACAAGAATCCTTTTGCCACCAAAACACCTTATGGTGGATCTTCTGATGATCCCAGTGATGTTCTGGATTCTGCACTGATGACATTGAGAGTAACGGGTGCTGGGACTTTCCAACATTGGGACACACGTTTAACAAAAGTTTCTGGTTAGTTAGTCATCAGGGACCTGCCCATCAAGCTGTTCCTCCCCAGACAAATCTCCTACATACTGTAGGAGGGGATAAAGTCCCAGTTGTGCACATAAAGAACATGGTGGGAAAGACAGTCTGGGTCATTCCTGCCTTGGGCAAAGGCAAGATTATTAATGAGATTGCTTTTGATCAAGGACCTGGGTGCATGTGGTGGGAAATGCAGTAGGATGGGGGATGTCCATTGTGTTCCTCAAGGTGATGTAATGCTGGCTATATAATACTGTATGTCATAATTATTATGGTTTTTATATGCCTTGTTATCAGTATTAAAGTAAGAACTATCCAGGTTAAAGATGAATGAACTGATGGAACCAGAGCTAGATTCTCGATGCAATAACCCAACACTATGAATCATCCTTCCAGTACTCAAGTACTGCTAAGTTATGCAGCTTAAAGTTATGAACTATATGAATACCATGAACAATTTAAATGGATGGCTCATAGACTATTGAAATAATACATGTGTATGTATAAAAAAAGACAAGGTAGGTGATGGTAATTAGTTAAAATACGTAGAAATTGTGGGTGCTGAACATGATGTAAATGGTATGGAATAAGAGATGGATATCTTATTTTCAGCTGGCTTGGATTCTTCTTCAGAGTGTCAGGTATAATGATTTGCTTTGGTTCTAGGAGCAAAACAAGGTTGATAACACATAAATATTCATAGCTGTGCTAAGCAGTGCTGGACAAAGCCAAGGCCATTCTCAGTGAAAGGGCCCAAGGAGATGGGAGAGAACGGAACTAAGACAGCTGATTTAAACTAGACATTCCATACCATATGACATCATGCAGAAGGAGTTTTAGAGGGGATGGAAGTTCATCTCACTCTCTTCTGCTCCTCAGGGGGATAACTGGGCATCAGTTGGGGGGTGGTGAGCCATTGCTTGTGCATCACTTGTTATAAACAATTATATATATATATATCATAACAGCTATTATTCTTTTCCTTTTTTTTTTTTTTTTTTTTTTAAATCTTAGTAAACAATCTTATTACAACCTACAAATTCTAGATATTTTTTTCCAGTTCTCTCCACCCCTATCCCACAGGGATGGAGGGAATGAATGAATGACTGTGTAGAGCTGAGACGCCTGCCAGGTTAAACTACAACAAATATATGTCTTCAGATACCTCCTCTATATTGTAATATATGCAGATCATTCTGTTATGAATGTTTATTTTGCTTTCTGTAATTACAAGACATGGTTAAGTTGTGTAAAATACATTCAACTTACATTTTCAAGTTATATTGCTAATTATTGTTTTTGATAGGAGAATTTTCTCTGAGATCTGCAAAAATATCAAATCAGAATTATGACTTTTGACAGAAACGGGAGACAACATGCTGAATTTTCCTTTCTTACTTTTTTCAGTTAGTTGAAAATTTATTTCAGACACCTAACATAACACTTGGTAGGACTTAACAAGACTGGCTACTACCGGATTGCAAGGTGCAGATGTAAATCAAATCCCAGTTCTAACTTTCTAGTAGCTACATCAAATCTTTTAACGATTGAGAAGCCATTAAAATGCTAATGAGTATGAAGGATGATCTATGATCCCACACTTCAAATTCTGTTTTTACAAAGGCACAACATACATGAAAACCCCAACAGTTCTCTGCTGCTGAAAGAAATATGAAAGACAGTTTATCTTTTGAAACTATGACACTGTTGCTAGATTTGCCTGCAAGATAAATTGTTACGTTGCCAGCACTGTTATAAAAAAGCTTCAGAGTCAAAATTAGACCTACAAAATTCTTAGCTAATTCTCTTTAATTTACTTCCAAAGGCTAAGCAGCGAGATATCCAGGAAAAAGCAGTGAACCCAAGCTGCGACTAAAATTGAGAACTTGGAGAGAGGTCATTCACTCAGGAAAGCAACCCCCTTCATAAGTGTCCTGAGCACTCTGCTTGCTCCATGCAGAAGATATGGTCAGACATAACCCCCAAAATCTGGCAGCTCAAATGTTCTTTCTAGCTGGCATCTTTGGAGTTAAAATAAATACCATGCCTCAGACTCACAGGATTTCTTCCTCAAGAGGCACTGGTGCTTTCCCAATCCTAGTCAAGGAATTTTATGTCTATTGTCTAGCACACAGGTTATAATAAACTCTGCTTAGGCTTTGGTGGAAGCACCACGTTTTCAGATGTGCTCAGGTGTGACCATGTGTGTGTATCTGGCACTAAATTTGTGAACTTGCTGGTCCCTGAGTAGCAGCACATGCATCATACTAATGCAATCCTGCCATCTCCTGTATCCCCTTAATCAGCAAGCAGCTGTGTTTCACTTGCTTCCAGAAATATCACAGTCTCGAATATCTCAGACAACATGGAAAAACTCACATTTTTATGGAGGTTAGAATGAAAAGGGTGAGAGGGACAAGTTACAGTCAGCTTTCTGTGCTGTTCACTTCATTGTTGCCTAATGTTATTTATTGCAGCACCATGTTGATTCTGAAACATAATTAAACAAGATAAATAACCACATAGTCTTCCACAAAGACAAACTGATAGCTTGAGTCTTTTCCTGTTGAATCTTAACATACAAGAATGAACAAATCTTTGATACATATTTTCCTCTTTCTTTGCAGGAAACATATTCATCTACTTTGGGGTTTTCTGAGGCCCCAGGAGTAACCCAGCACTTGACTCTGGGTCTCAGTAAAATAAACTGTTAAGCATCATTTTTGTTTTCACTGCATGCATTGGGCTGCAGGTCTGTGTTCCCACAGGTGGGCAACTGGGCAGCCCTTTGTCTGTGGCATGTCCTAATTTGGGGAATTTATCCTGTTTGCCTCTCTTTGATACACCAAGACTTTACGATGCAGCTCCAGTGGCAAATATCCCATTGGAAATACATTCCTTCACCACCTGAGCTGGTAGGGATGTGACTGCTGTGGTCCACACAGCTCAGCAATGCAACTTAAGGCTGCTCTCATTTACAGGGCCTCATTTTTGTGAGCTGCCTTTACGGACCTAGAGATGATGGCAGATCAACTCTGTTCCATGTTCTTCAAACAACATGAGGCAGTGCTGCTTTTTTCCAATAGTAAGTGGGCATACCGCTGCACTGTTTTGGTAGCATTTTATTTATTATGAATGATTTGCATCACAAGAGTGCCAATGCAAGACAAGAACTAGACACAAGGCACACCATATTTCATCTGGAAAACAAGAAGCAAGAACAAGTCTGTCACCTATCCCATGTAGCACTGACAAGTAAGACAGGTGAGTGAAGAGAAAACCAATTGGTAGGAATCAAAATCCCAGCCTTTACCAGTTAAATGTGTATATAAATAGTAAAAACGTTTCCAGTTTATCCACTGTTTCCTCCACTGTTGTAAGCAAAACAGAATGCACAATGCAGCAAGACTGACAACAAGGAGCTTTCAAAAGGGATTTGGGTGAAGGCAGCATATGATCGTGAGACTCTTGCATTGCAAAACATTTTTGTTACTATGCTTTTAGCTTGCTCAGTATACATGTTCAGAATTATGTCTGGAAGAGACAACCTGGATTAGTGACTTTGTTTTAAGAATAGATAATCTCTTGGTAAATATTTGCGCTGCTTCAGCTAGCTTTGCCAGCAAAATTGTCTTGACAGTTTATCAGGCTGAGCACAAAACTGATTTGCTGATTCTTTCACGATGTCGCAAAAAATAATACAAACTAATGATGCTTGTACTTGCATATGAGGCAAAATTAATTAATAGGGAACTAGACTGGCAAATTTTTTATAAACTACCCTATTTCCAAAGGTATGAAACTGCAGACTGAAACTCTTTGAACTCACTTGTGTTAATTCTAAAATGCATTTATCCATTGTAAAAACTGTAGACAGGAATTAGCAACTATTGGATGTGAGTACAGAACTGTGCACCTGACACAGCATGTACAACCAGGCAAGGTGAAAGCAGCTGAGCTCAGAATCTAATTTATGCCATTCAAATACAGCGCTTTGGTTCTGCAATGTCTAGCTCATGAAAAAAAAATCCTACAATAATAAAAGAGTACTATAACCTATACTTATAAAACTGCAGCAAATATTGCCAAGCACAGAAAATATTTTTAATGTTACTAATATTTTTTGGTCAGGAGATTAGAATGGACTACTTGCCCATGAGATTAATTGAAACATTCACTTCAGATGCTTTCAGCTCTCAAGAATCAATTCCTTTTAATCACTGTATTGTCTCCATCTTTCATTTCTTAAGGTACAGATAGGTACCTGAGATCTATAAAACTGAGTGATTTATTGACTTGAAGATTTTTTAAGTGATGATGCCTCCTCTGAGACTACTCAGACTCTCCAAGTGTCATTTATAGTGGAAACAGCAATGTTTGTGTTGGATGAGCTTTTCGCTTCTTTTAGTTTAGTCAGCACTGACATTATGAGATGGGGAAAAAAAGGCCAACATTTGACATATTAAGTGCTTTAGGGGGTTTTGAAAAGGCAGAGGGTGATACTACAACGAAGAATAAGAAAAAGTGCCACATAAATTCTAGTGGGTAAATAAATGTGAGAAAAGACTACTTGCTGTCTCCCATGCTCTCTCAAACATTTTCCACATGGAAGCAAACGTAGCTTTCACATCTTCTAAAATCTATACTAACTGTAATGCCAGGCTGAGAAGAAAATAGTTATTTCAGCTTTTAAGGCAGTTGCCATAAGTTTTAAAGTATTTCCTTTCTTCTGTTGAATTAAATTATAGCTTTATCAATTAACACAACTTAAAGACAGGTTGTTTGAATTCTTTAGCACTGTTGTTCTTGTACCCGAAGCAAAGATACCCCTAAATAGAAACTAATAGCAAATATCCTTACCGTACTGTTTTATCAGGACAGCATGAAAGAGGGGATACTAAGAAAAAGGGAGAAAAACGTCATTTCCCTTTACTTGGTTTGTCTGACACAGGCAAGATTAACCTGACTTTCAGGGACTCTGCCTGAATTTCTCTACCGAGGTTATCTCAAGGATACTGTAGAATAGCATCATTTCTCCTCAGTGTGCCAAGGTGAACCACACAAATGCCTCCAACAGCTCTCAGCTATTCTCATGTGAGACAGATTGCTGAGCTTCTGTTTGGTTTTAGAGATGTTCTCGTGCCAGTCACTGGGCCACAGGATGACAAATTACCTCTCTGCCAATATGAGAACTGGGACAGTTCTCTCCACAGCCTCCACCAGATGGGCCTAATTAAACTATTAGCCAATGAGTGAGGTCTGATGACTCCATTAGGAATCCTCCTGTGCTTAAATAAACAGCTCAAAATAAATAGTTTTATCAATTAGAGTGTTATTCACGTCCTGTTCTGGGATATTCATTAGCAGAGTGTCTCCTTTGTCTCCTTTACCCTAAGAGGACAAGGCCTTCCTGACATTATGCAAGAGATCCAAAAGACTGTAACAGCACTGACCAGTTTCCACTATGGAATGAAATTCCCTCCCTTGTCTCTCCCAGAGTATCTATTTCACTGGGCTTTGTCATAAAGACTTATTTTCCCTTATAGTATATACTTTCTTTCTGGCTGTAGGATTTGATACACTGATGGGTTGAAGCCTGCCAGTGGCACGCATAAGACCAATGTAGACTATACCACCTATAGATCTTAATCCATAGTACTGTGGCAAGGAGTGATGGTCTCTTCCCTTTTTTTGTAAGTACTACTTAAAACTTACTAACTTCTCTCATGTTAACAAAATACCCTCAGAGCTGACTATTAGACCTCCCTCTTCAGCTCCTCCCTACATGAAATTTGTCTCCCTGATTCAGTTGTAAATATTTCACTTTGCAATCTTTTCACCTACCAGAACAATCTTTCTTTTATGTATCTCAGCTTGCTGATGAGGAAAATGCAGTTTGAAGACAAGATCTTAAACAGATCCTCTTCCTCTCTTCTCCCTTTTTAAAAATTTCCCCTGAAAGTCACCTCCTACTCATTTATTGCATTATCCTTGACTCTTAGTTTCCCAAGGACATTTTCATAATACAGAAGTTTCTTTTGTGCCCTATCAGTGTAAGGATGATGAGTTCTGCAGCGAGCATGGTTCGTGATCAAGTACTTTTTTCTGACTCATTCTCAGAGGAGAATTGCTGCTTCTGGGGTGGGTGTTGGTCCCACAGGGTAAAAACTTGATACTTTGCCCATTAATAACACTCTTTGCCAGTAGGGTTTGACTCACTGTTTGAAATGATCAACTGAGATTTTATACAAAATAAATAGTAGATGGATTCTTCAGTATACCTTATGTCAAATGTGGTATTATCCATGCAGCTAATTAGAACAACTTGATCTCAAAAATAGTAAGACACTTGAACCACAGCTCCACATATTTAATTATAACTCACTTGGTATTGATTCTTCATTTGTTCTGATAGAGACGTTTTAAGATGTCCTTCATTCAACTGCTTCAAAAATAAATTGGCATTTAAGTTTTAAGTTAAAATATATATATATGTATATTGGACGGCAAACCCCAAATTGTTCCCATTTAGTCACTGGAATGAAATCGAATCATTAACTCTATGTGAGAAAATAACATACTTCAGAGGTGGGTCCTACAACAATTTGTATGAAGAATCTATCACCACGTAAAGATTCCGCAGTAAAACAAAATTCAGTGTCACCAGTAGAGGCCATATTTTTGTTCAAATAAGATCTTTTTTTTTCATTTTGTCTGTTAACATTCCCATTTGAAGTAAAATACACATGCAGTATTTTTTCATTTTGAATCAATGTCTGAGTTCTTTCTTGAGCTCCCTGTCTAAATAAGCCATTTTTATCATCCCATTGGTCTGGGTAAAAAACAAGTATAACACCTTTTTCATTCTCACACAGCTTCTGTGAAGCAGGCACATTCAGAAAGTAACTAAAGTCACATACACATGGAGGTAATAATATCAGTAGAAGGAAAGGTTTCAATAACTTTGTGTCTGGGTTCTCTTTTAAGCTCCTGTTGGAAGACTGCAGGGAGCAAGTATTTTGGAGAGCAGTGCTTTCCGCACATTCTGATTCCTCCTGGTGCTTCACCTAGAGTCAAGTCAGGGATGGAGCTCACCTCCATCATATGTGAGGATCTCAGAGCAAAAAGGGTGATATGGGAAAGTGCACAAAACATCTTTCAGTGGCTGCAGAGGATTAAAGAAATAGACTTTTAAAAAGATGTGCAAGAGGCTGTTTTTTGTTCTTTTTCTTTTTCTTTTTATCATCAGCTAGTTTGAGGGCTGACGGTATTTCCACTAGATGAGCTTCCAATTGAGAAGAGAGACAAGCCAGTTCAGAAACAAAATACAAAAGTAGGTACCTAATGAAAGTAAATGACTTGAAGAAATAAAATACAGTGAAATAAAGTTAAAAAACCCATCTATATAAAGGAAGGAAATATCCATGTTCTTAAACAAAGAGAGCCTTGCTAGTGAAAGTCTATTAGCATTTAAATGCTAACCTTTTTTCCTTTTACAAAGTGAACGTGATCAAGTATCTTAATTCACAGAAACGAGCTAAGAACATATAACTTCTGGTCCTTTCAATTATAACCTACCAGAAACGTGTTTTCCCAGGCTGCCCCACTAATTTATCTTAACCCTGTTGATAGTGGCCCACTTTTTATCAGTTGTCTCTTTCCCTACACAAGCTCCTCTCTCTTGCTGAGCATTCTACTTACTGCCCTGCATCCACCCAGCCTTTGCAGTGTCAGGATTGCCAATAGCATTCCATAGATAAAGATCCCTGCCAAAATTCAATCAGAAATAAAGGCATATCTTATTACTTCAGAGGAAGGTTTGATTAGAGGAAAGAGCCAGAAAATTCCCACCTGCTGAAGTGGTAACACTTGTCCTGTTCAAAACATTCTGGTTTTCACTGAGATATTCAGAATTCTACTGGAAATGCTACATGGGTTTCATCAGTGACCACAGTGACATTTACTAGATAATGTATTTTATTTTTTCCTTTGCTTAACTCAAGTAACTAAGGTTATCTTCAGAACTGAGACTGGTGTTGGTTTTTTATTATTTGTTTAGTTTATTTTATCTTGCGCTTTATAAAATAACAACTGTGAACTCTAACATGACAAAAACAACAGCAACAATAAAAAAAAACAACATACACAACTGAGAACATGCCTGTGTTTGGCACATAAAGCTTAATTGCAACTGAGCTAACACGAGTGCCTTGCTTAAACTTCAATTGTTGGAATTGTCATATTGTAAAATTTCATTGAAGTCCCACTTCTCTGCCTGAAGTGCCATAATGTTAGCCAAGTGGGGAGAAGGGTTCTTCTGAGATTGATTTTGCAGACACCGTAGTTCTGTTCAATTGAATTCACTCAAGTAGTGGTTAACATAAACACTGTGGAGAGTATGACATGTCAAATTAGCAGCTTTGCAAATCTCCTGTTAATTGTCAGCCTAATTAAAAAATTGCTAATTATAATGTTTATAACTTCAAATAACTGCTCAGCTATAAAGCACTGGCTGTCAGGTGTAAACAGGGGGACTGAAGGAAAAAAAGAAAAAAAAATCAATCGACATCTGTTAATTTATCAGAGGCAGTACACCAAATTGAAAAATGGATTGCCTAATGCACTGTAAATCTGCATTACGATAAAAGACCAATTCATTTCAACACCTGCTTAATAAATGATAATGGCCATCTTTAGAGGGTTGCCCTAGGGTTTCTTCTGCCAATCACACTTAAAATCCTGCCTTTACCAACATTAGGCCACAAACTGATTGCACATTGCTAAAATATACATAATATCTCCTCCCTTCTTCATTGTCATAAAAATGACTAGTCTTTTCATATAATTTTTGTGAAAAAAATCTCCTGGATATGTCATGAAGACACGTAGAGAAAAATCTATTTCATCCTCCTAAGTTTCCTCTACTTTAGACAGACATAAATTCACTTACGAACCAGAAAAAAGTGCCCAAGTCCCCATCTACAGACATTCAGCAATAGAGCTCTTACTTAGAGCATGAAAGACAGTACTTCATTTCTGTATTTTTTTCCTTAAATGTTTACTTTATTCAGACATTACAATTTTCAGGAGCTCACAGGACAGTAAGTATTGTTAATGGAAGTGATTTTGAACTACCATCATCCAAAGCACAGGTCATTTTGCTCTGCCCAGCCAGGTGGGGACATGGGATGGACCCATCATGCCTGGAGAGGTTCAATAAATGTGTAGGTGTGATACACAGGGATATGGTTTAGTGGGAAAGACTGCTGGTAGGTGGATGGTTGGACAGATGATCGTACAGGCCCTTTCCAACCTTAATGGTTCTGGAACTGCAAAGTGTTAGACAATCACTGCTCAGTCTTTAACAGAAGCTAAAGAGGTTATTTACCGATAGATTAGTATTTTTTTCCAAGGTTCTGAAAACTCCTTTCAATGGCTTGCTCCCTCTAGGGGGCAAGAGAGTGAATATAATAAACTGGTTGTAATTTCCTTGCTGAAAAGGTGGACTGCTCTTGATGTGTGGAGAAGACAAGGAAGGAGGATGAATGGAGAAGACAGATGTCTCAGTAAAGGACTTAAATTTCTCAAAAATTTGGGTGATTTTTTCTGAGCTAGGTGTTGCTGTTTTCTAATGCATTCTGGCAGCAGTATGTATTGCTGCTTCTTGACAAATATCAAACTCTCTCCTGTTCATTTCGGCATAGACGTGTTTTGAACCTACGTGTCTTTCTTGAACTCAGCGTTACCCTTTAAAACGATGCCCTTGGCAGTGTGGTGGCAGTTGCCATCTTAACCTGAGATATGTCTCACAATGCTGTGTTAATGGTTCGCATTTCATTGTGACATTTCCAGCATGCAACACTGCTTCTCCTTCACTTTTAAGCACATTGTGAGGGATTAGGCAGCTTCTGTGCTACACGATAAGATTAATCAATAGAACTCTTACATATTTTGGAGACTGAAAATCTTTCATGGCACATTATCAAGTCCAAGTATTAACTCAGCTATTAACTTATTAACTTAAAACTATTTTTAAATTGCCAGTTGTGATGACAAGGTCAAGTATGGCCTAAGGTGAAATTACATATTTTCGATAACGTTTCATGCTTTGAATCCTCAAGTTCTTGTGCTCTTCCCACCATGTCCCAAGTTCAAAACATAGTCATTTTCCATGAAGTTTTATAAAGTATTTTATAATGTTGTACTATGGTATAATCTGAAAGTTTAGTATTAGGACCAGTTGAAAGATTTAGGATAAGAAGGTGTCTAGTCCTTGAACCCAGCAGGTAATGCTGAAATCAAGGAAGAAAAAGTGAGTGGGGCAAAATAAACAAAATGATTCACAACCAAACAATGTGTCCAAGCCAGAAATGAGGGCAAGTCCAAACTTACCCATCTATACATCAGATGATGCTGCTCATCTCAAAATGTAGCCTACTTTCATGAGTGTCATGGTTCCGGTAAAACACAGACTTCTTCTCTATCTTGCCACCCCCCCCCCCCCTCCCCTCCCTCCCCCCCCCCAAAAAAAAAGACTCCTGATTAAAATCGAAATTAGAGGCTTTATACCAGAGAGGAGAAAAGTGAAATGATAGAAGTGGAATATTCACAGAAACTTGCTGCCTGTGTTGCTTCTGCACAAACTTAGGAGAGGTGAGTTACAGGCTGGGAAAAGGCGTCCAGACATTTTCTTAAAGTTTCAGTGAACTGTATGTGAAGACCTCCAGCAACTGATGACACACCAGCAGTTTGTATTCTATGTTTTTCCATTAGATTTCATCCACAATTTTGTAGTTATATATGGGAAGGCATTATATTGACCTTATGTTGAAGTGTAAGATTTGATTCTTTAAGGAATCAACATTAGTGATATTTAACAATAAGTGATACAACAAATCACAAAGCAATAGATCCAACTGGACTGGAATAAAAACAAAATATTTCCCGTCACATCTTAAATTTCCATTTTAAGCCATGTACATTAATTCACAGACACTTTATTTGCATGTAGGGATACGGCTGTTTTTTTAAAGCCAAAATTAAGAATGCTTCCAAGTAATAAAGAATCACAGAATAGCTCGGGTTGGAAGGGACATCAAGGATCACAAATCTCCAACCCCCTGCCAGGCAGGGCCACCAAACTCCCCATTTACTAGACCAGGTTGCCCAGGGCCCCATTCAACCTGGTCTTGAACACCTCCAGGGATGGGGCATTCACAGCCTCTCTGGTTGTTCCAGTCTGTTCCAACACATCACCACTCTCATAGTAAAAAACTTGCCTCTAAAGAAAAAATTACTGACTTAACTTCACAGATCTCTATATAAGTTTGTTTTGGAAGGCTTTGTTTTCCCCAAAATATATTTTTCATAACAACACATGGATTCTTACAGCACTGCATGCCTTTAATAGATCTTGTATTTAATAGCTTTTCACTACTTTTATCTTCTTTCTCTCTGAAATCCAGAAATAAAATAGTATGCTTTTTCTATTGCATATGCTCCGTCTTTGGCACACCTACATACACACCTTTTAAGACAAACCCATTAAAATTAATGTTACAGCTTATACATCCATCTGGTGTATATAAGTTAGCCAGGAGCAAGATGTTTGATGGATTTAGTCTGCCTTGTATATCTCATAATGTTTTTAACCATTTGAATTCATAAGCTTCATATCCAATATTTTACATTATTTTCTAGATTATAGAAATGAAGTCTGTTTTCTGAATTTATTTTAGAAGCATAGTTCAGCAAACTACAATTTTATTTTATTTTTTTTAATATTTCTTCATAAAGTGAAGGAGAATTAAATTTGATATCACAGATGACATTGTTTTGATCTAACATTCCACATTAAATAGCCAAGTAAACATTAAGCCAAATGCCGCAATCAGTGAAGACCAATTTAATATCCAGCGTATTTCAGGGTAAATAAACCAAACTGAGATACCTGAAATAAATCCCTGAGTAAGTTGTGTAGTTAGTTTTATAAAACTATTACTAGATATTTGTCCTAGATTTTTTTTCAGGCAGCCTACAAATTATAAGATAACAGCAGCACAGTCAGTCGAATACCTTAAGAAACATACTTAATCTGCCAATAATTACGATGAGAAAAGTTATCATGCATTTAGATAACAGAGACTGGGTAATTTCTTTAACTATAGTGGTAGACAGCAAATTCTTCCCTGAGCTAAAAATTCAAAGAAAAAATTATAGGAATGGCAGCATATCTGGCCTTTGAAACATCCTTTAAAATTGCAAGCAGAAATACCGCAGGCACGTTAGCCAAACAATATAACAATATAGTAACACTAAATGAACATCAGATATTACACGGTTTTTTAACGATGTCTGCAGATAAGGGTGACTTCTGGAAGTCTTAGCTAATTTAGAGAAGAAAAATGCACAGTACCCTGCAAATTAAGAGGCGGATGGGAAAGCAACTAAGTTTTCAGTAGAACCTGAGCATATAACACACCTTTCTATTTTCTTTCAACTAATGGGAAAGAAAACAAGGCTTAGAAAAATTCCGTACCAAGTACAGAGACAACAATACTTCATCTGAAAATTTGAAATGCTTTCTTCCTACAGTAAGGAGTTATTTGGAGAGAGAAAAATAAATAAATAAAAGGAGCAGGACCAGCCACAACAGAAAACCACTTACTATGAGCAAAGAAAAAAACAAAGAAAAAAGGAAAGATAAGAGATTTGGAATAAAAATACCAGTATTAAAAATTTAAATTTCTCTTATTGATCCGCCTATGATAATATACAAGATCCCTCACAGCTGGATCTCTTAGTTTCTCCACCTTTTTGTCCTTCTTATTTACTCATCTAAGCTTTGCCATCGCTACCCTTACAGAAATAATGGCATTTTCTCCGGCATTGTCCTGAAAAAATTAAGTCAGCCTTTTCTTAACATTGCAAACCAGTGATAGAATGTTATTTTGCTGCACATCACATGTCTCCTAAAACAAAGTACACATTTTATAAGCATATCTCTCTACGCATACACATATATATTACTACAGGGGTATATTCAACAAGCAAAGATGTAAGTGTATACAAAAATGTAGTGAATTACATCATGATAATTTAGACTGTTATTGATTAAAAAAGCAATTGTAAAAAGGGACATTTACTGTTATATTCCCCTATCTCTTCTTAATGTTAAAGAAGCATTGACTACATCAGCTAGGGACATTAGTTAGTCACCACATTTGGATAATTCATTTGCAATATCCAATTATCCCCTATGTTAATGCCACACATCTGTGTGCAAACCCTGCCAATGAAACCACATTCACATTCAAAAAACACACTGAACTTATACCACAGTGAAACTAAATCCCATCATTTCCATCCAGTATTCTCAATCACTTAGTCCTTCTAGAGGGAGGAAAAAAAAAAGAATTCAAACATCCTAAAGTCAGGCTGATTCACTTAAAGCACAAAATAAAACCAATATGCCAGTTTCCTGAATCCTGCACTGCAAACGGGAATATTTTATATAAGTTCTTCGCATCCATACTTAGTGGCCTACACAGATCCTAGAGGTTAGAGTTTCACAAAGCAAAAGTTACCAGCCTGTGTATACTACCATTTAGCAGTCAAAATACTGTTCAAGAATCATAGAATCACCAAGGTTGGAAAAGACCTAAAAGATCATTCAGTTCAACCATTCACCTATTACCAATAGCTCCCACTAAACCATATCCAATAGAAAACAGAATATTCTCTAGAATATATTAGGTATATTCCCTAGAATATATTATATTCCCTAGAATATATTAGGTAAAGCAGACGTAAGGGTGCATATGGAAAAAAAACTAAATCATTCTGTTGTTAGTTCCTTAAATGATAAGAAAAAAAAGAAAAAAGTAGTTTTTTTGAGAGGACTTTAAAAGATTAACAATAAGGAGATCATAGGAACTTTTATCCAATTTCATATCCCCACCTTCTAAGTTTCCTCTCCTAGCAAAGAAGTTCATACTTAAAGTATTTCATCAAAATTAATGTATCAATATACTTAAAGAGCCACCAATGAAGAAAAGATGTAAGAAACTAACAAGAAAAATATAGAAAAGGGATTTTTCAGTGACACATTTCTTGCTTTTTGTGATAGAAGGGTAGACTTTATGCCCTGTTCCAGATCACATCACAATTTCATAGAACCAAAGGAGCTCCTTTGGCTTGGCCCTGCCTTCTCACCAGGTGTTCCATCACTGTTTAAGGCTGTGACTTAGCATTTCCACTACAACTGTAAAGACAATGAATGCTGATATGGTTCACCAAATATTTACCTGTTGGAGTTCACAGCCTGTCGACAGTGAAGTAAACATAGGTGTTTTTTGTGTACAAAGGTTGATGTAGTATGCTATTCAGTAGAAAGTAGTACTCACAAAGTTAAATTTTTACTTTTTGTGTAATTTTTTTTTTCTTGTCCTCTCTACAGCAAACAATAGCATTATTGGTACTTTCTGACTTGCTGAAGACAAGAGAAAAAATAAACTATCAATAAAGAAAATATGTAGACCAGTAAAGATGGAAGACCTTAGCACAATTTCTTCTGAAAACAAGAAAATGTATCCAAAACAACATATCTGGGGACCAATAATGCAAAATACTTCTATTAACTACTTTAAATTTACTTTGTTTCCTCTTCTGTCCTCCTCCTCCTTTTTGTATACCCTTAACCCATGTAATTAGCATAGACTGGAAAATACATTTGGAGGACTCAATTCACATTTGTGGGTAAGTTATTTATTTTTGAGCAGATGCATTTACAGATCCCTGATAAGAGAGAGCTAACTGTTTACCAACGTAGGATGTTCACTAACATGAAAGATGTGGCACAATGCTTGCCTGACCTTCTACAAAACCATTCAAGCCTGGTTTCACACAAAGCACTTTCAAGAAAACCAAGGACTTCAATACAAATAATCACAAAAAATCATTTTCATCTCCTGTTGAATGTCATCTTAGTAAATGAAAGTCAGTTTTATCCTTGTCTGCTGCATATGCCCTGATATCAAGGGAGTAATGGCTTGTGGCTATTGAGATTAAGGCAGATGAAGGGCAAATTTCTTTGTCAAAAGCAACACAGATCCTCTACAACAGTTACTTCCAGTGTAACAAAAAGTTATACTTTCCACTGCATAAATGTGCCCACAGACATTGCTGTACAACATGGGAAAGCTAGAAAAATAAGAATTAACAACTTGAGACAAGTGAAAACAAAACAAAACAAAAAACGGATGGGTATCATGTTTTTGCATCTGTCAAGGAAAACTCAGAGATGAAAAAAGTGAGGAGGCATAATTCATAGACAAAAACACATCTTGTCTCTTCTCTCAAAGAAAAAGAAACGTCACCTGAGCTCAGCCTCTGCACACCTGAATTAAATTACTGTGAATGGCAGCTGTGTAAGACAGAAATGGGTTGATGTGCTCAGAAACAGAAGGTTTTTTATGCTGTTACACTTAAATAACCTATACCCAGATCTATCTGAGAAATAGTAATATTTATCTTGTTTAAATAAAGACATCCAGCTTGTTCTGACAGTCACTGAGAAACAGCAGCAGCTCCATTGCACCACTTGCAGCCTATTTATTCTAGTTCTACAGGGAGGAGGGCTCTGAGTTAAGTAAGGGGTGAATAATTGTGTAGGCCATTGAGTAATGATACAAAAAAAGCATCACATAAAGAAGACTCCTTAAATATAATTATGGAATTATTAAAATGCAAATTCCAGATGGAAATTGCCTTAATGGCTATTTTACTAAGGCCTTCAGAGAACACTCAGAGGAAGCAGAGCACTGACAAGACAGGCTGTAAGGCTGTCATTACACAAAAGGTCAAAGTTCCCTTAGATTATGTCTGCTCTGTGAGTCATTGACTTTTATAGACTGAGGTGTTTGGAAAAAAGTCTCATGAAATTTATGGCAGTATAATGTTCTGGCTATACTCTGTAATCTTATTTTAAAAGAAAATATAGCTCGTTAAGTATAGTATTCAGAGTATATAATATATTATTGTTTTTCATTTAAATAACACTATAAATGGGAGCTGGATTTTTAAAGCCTGAAAGATAATAACTCTGCTAAGAAAAATTTACAACTTACAGACTTTTTGAAACACCAGACCAGCAAGTAGCCTGGCTGAAAGTCTGGCAGATACCAAAGGACTGCTGGTAGAAGTAAGGACTTTAAGACTTAGCTCCTACATCTTCAGGAGCTGCCGATGGACAGAAAAGAACAGGTGAGGAACAGGGTTCTTTTTGTCCCAGTCTTAAGGGTTTCAGCTGCTTTTCCTTGTTGCTGACTTCAAATCTGTCAGTCAACCTGCCTTCCCACCACTTTCATAATGTTGCTCTCTTAGACCCTTTATAGTTTGCTTATGCATGCCTCCTTTAATGATCACACTCTGCTTAGATCCTGTCTCTATTTTCTTTCTGTTCTGTCATGGGTTAGTCTGTGTTGCCGTATCTCCTGTATTCTTATTCACAAGCTTCTTTCACCTATACAACTCAGCTTCCCATTTTCCTTCCCTGAAATCTCCACCTCAAGGTGCAAATAGAAGTAATTAATGTACATTTTCCTTCTCCAGCAAATGTTTGTTTTGTTTTGTTTTTGGGGGGTAAGGAGGGAATACAAAAAGAAAAACTAATTTAAAGACCGATCAGGCACATTCTTGTTTGAAAATGTGGTGCCTATATCGCAGCATGTATGCCCACCACTTCAAAGAATCTTTCATAAGAAGTAAACAGACAACAAACAAACAAAAAAAACCTGCTGTTTTTAGGGCTAAAGCTGAAAATATTCAGTTAAAAAAATGAAACCATGAAATGAGTTCTCTTTACTTGACACTTAGCCCTTCAGTTTCCACCAAAAACTGTTTTTCATATGCCTGAGGCTGTTCCTGTCTGTGCATTACCAGGCAGTTTTAAGGGATCATAAGTGTGTATAAGGTTCAGCCTGTATAGTGCAAATGATTTGCCTGGATTTTCACAAGTAATTTGCTTGGTATTGAAATACTAAAGCAGTTTAAGTAGATTTGTGCAAATGAGCCATGGCAATTATTCTGAATAATTTAATGTAGTGAAAATTAAATGATTTGCAATCTTATGTGGTTACAATTATAACTATGACGCATTCTCCTTTCTTTCTCTCCACCCTCCTTTTTTTTTTTTTTCCTTAAGAATTTATTACTTCAGTACCTCAAGCAAGAAAGGAGACTTCAAACTGCGTTATGCTTAATTTTAAGAGAGTGAATACAGCTTACAGCTTATTAGTCTTTGAATGACTCTACTACCTGAGTAACTTTTTCTTCTTAATGTATTGCCAATATCAAAATGGCATTTTACATACTTTTTTTGTTCACACTTTTAAAGCTCGACCAACAATCATGCATTTGCAAAAATCAATTAGAGTTTAAAAATCGTCTCTCTGCTTGACAAGACAGTCATCTGCCCCTTAAACATTATGAGCCAGCCATGCCCAGTCTTCACCTACCAACAATTGCATATTCCAAATTTATAGGCTCTATAACAAGCCAGCTGAAGAGCAGTCTCCGTGCCAAATCTCCCCCACTCTCTCTCCAGGGAATCCCTTCTCAGATGCTCTTTTCACAACCGGTAAACAACACTTTATGTCTTTTGAACAGATAGCAGATAATTACCATATGGTTAAAAACATGTTTGTTTCATTCACTTTCCCACTGTAAGCTTCCTTCATTATGACAGCTAAGGAGCATTTAGGGAGGCAGACTCTATAATTTACCCCCCTATAGTCTCAGTGGTTTGAAAGGTCAGTGTCTATTACAATAAAGTTAGAAGCAATTGTAAGTGACTTTGCAAGAAATAATTTTTATTCCAGAAGTGCTGAAGAGAGAAACTGATGTAGGTGCAAGGAGAGAGCCTACCTCATATTGCACTGAAAACTGTTATAATCTATTATTGAATCCAGTACTGTAAGAAATACGTGCTCAGGAATAACGTAGAAAGAGAACAGCTAACCAATATATGGTAAAGAGACAAAAGTGTCCTGTTTTTTGTTTTTTGTTGTTCTTTTTCTTGTTTGTTTGTTTGTTTTGCTCCTATGCTGCTTCCCTGCCTTGTTGCTCATTGTATAGCATGGGGTTACACCTGGGAGAAGGACACTGGACCAAGTTATTGAGCAGTCTATGGAAGAACATGACCCATTCAACTCTACCTGTCAGAACACTGGGGGAAGAAGCAGCAGCACATCTAATTCACATAGTTCAGGAGACAGGAGATGAAACCCCTAAAAGATAAGAAACCCAGAGGTTTGTCACAGTCTTGAGGAGCCTCTGAGGCAACAATCCTGTGGAACTGCTTTATAGGAAAGCCGATTATGATCAGTTTCATCAGGCTTCTTCCCTTTTGTGGTTGCTTAATCTGTGCTCTGAACTGAAAGGTTTCTTGGCAAATGCAATGGCACCTTCAACCTCTGTAAGATTAATTCTTTGTGACCTGGCTATTTACTTAGAAATGCAGATGACAGATGAGCCCAGTGGGGAGAGAAAGAGTATGAAGTATGTTGCACATTTTGGTAAGGCTTCTGTCACCTTATGTTCCACAGCTCCTGGAATACAAAACTCTCACAGACAGAGGAGGGAGCAGAAGATCCTGATTTACATTGTATATCGTTTCCTGAGCCTACCAAGAAATATTTGTTTTTAATTTTCACCCTTCAAGTCTCTTTGAAATGTAAGTTAATTCTATCAGCAACTTTCTTGATATGCTAATCCTATCCTCCTTACAAAGACAAAAACTTTTTCTTCATGTACACAGTAAATGATAGCTACAAAAATGTAGTAAACCTAGAATTAGATAATGACATAATGACACAACCCCAGTCATTCTCATATCAAACTTTTCCAAAACTCAGTCAACAGCTGTGGAAATACAATGTTAATTTTGAATGTTTTCATTTCAGCTATTTATGTGATAATTTTTGCTGAAAATTTTCTTTAACAATCCCTTCCTTTCTGATTACCTTTTAATACAGAACATCCTTCTAAGAAACAAACGACATCAAGGGCTGTGAAGAGATACTCATTAACTCCTGTAAAGCCATCGGAACATAAAACAAGCTCACAGACAATTATTAGAAAATTCAGAGTTTGGATTACAACTCCAGAGAGTGGATGCATTTCATATATATAGTGGATTTATGCTACCCAAAGAGGATGAGATCTCACCTATTCATAAGTAAACTGGGACCTGTTAAAATAAATAAGAATGAAAGTGGTGAAAGTGAAAATAGAAGCCAGAGGTTTAGAATAATGGAATTTATATTGATAAGTGGGAGGCCAAAGCAGGTCAGCATTCATGATGTCAGGTGCTGGACAAGCAAAGGAGCAGAGACAGTGACAAAGTGGAGCAGTCAGAGCAGTGCAGCTGCTATGATGGCAAGTCCACTGTAACACTGTAACAAGTAACACTGACTAATAGTTACTAATGTATTTCAAAGACAGAAATGAGAATGGTGATTCACCTGTTATGAACATATCATCTATCAGTGGAAATTGCCCTTAGCAATGGACAGTGCTGTCAGCTTGGGAAGGAGGCAAGAAAGAGTAGTAAAGGACACCAAGGAGCTGATTTGGTATTCTGGAAAGAGTTCTCTGGACTAAAAAACTAAAATTTGATACCTGTGTTTAATCTGTAAGTTAAGGATGCACAACAATATAGCAGATTTAACTCCAAGGTATCCTCACATATGGGCCCAAACATTTTATTAATTATCAAGTTGGAAGGGATTTCCAGAACTGTATTTGTTCTTATGGATAAGGATAGAGAATATTAGGGGCTTATATCCCTTAAAATATATTTCAGGTGTTCAGATGCATCACGGGGTCCTACAGTGTTTCCTGGTTCATTGGGAAATTCATGCCTTAAGGACCCATATGAGCACCTTCCTATGGGCATGTATCACTGGTACTTGATGAAAAAACCTTGGTTTATTCCACTCAGTCATTTGAACAGTAATATTTTCTTTCAAGCAGAACATTTATTGTACATGTAAGAGAACTTACACTGCCATTTTTAGATTTAAAGAAGAGATTTTCTCCTGGAAACACAAAGCACACTGTTTTAACAGCATTAGAGAGCAATTTGGGCAGCTGGAGCCCATCTTATTTGTTTTATAGATAAGTCACCTTTCACATGAAAAAAAAAAAAAAAAAAAAAGAACATCTGTGGTTTTATCCACACAGAACAAGTAAAACAAATAGCAGTACAGTATTAGAGCTGACTGCTTTGTGATTTACTTAGGAAATGATCTTCATACATTATTATTATTATTTATATTGCACTATAATGCAGGAATCCTGTAATGCTAAGTATTAAAGAAAAACTTGCATTCCTCCAGAGGTCTTATGCAGTCAGACCATGGCAACTGTGCTCACGGACTTGTTAGAGAAATATGACGCTGCTGCCTGGAGAAGCTTTTCTTTCACCATTGAAGGGAATAGCAGTAGGGAGGCAGGTTTAACTTTTAAATGCTGTACAGTTTTGCTGTATATCCTAGCTGAAAACTGGATCAAGAAAAGTCTCCCCTCCCCAACTTATCTGGACAATGTTGCCATGAAGATAAATTCTATAGGAAAATATCCTTCATATTATTTAATAAACAGCCTCACTGTGGGATAAAATCAGAGTAATGGACAATTAAGTACAGATCTCTGGCTTTAACAGAAAATGCAAAGATGAAACAAAGACATCAGCTTCAAAGCCGAAAACACCAAATATTTAGCTATGTGTTCTTTTAATTAACCTTACACAATATGACTAATATAGACGGAAATATCAGATGATGTATAGGCACAATCACTTGACATAGTCCATTACATCTTTATTGGTGTTTGGTGAATTCCATTGGTTCAGAGAAGAGGCTGCATTGAGTTTAGGAATACATGGCTCTGCTGAACTATATAAGTAGGAACAAACAGCTTCTGAATGCTCAATAGCCTCATGTATTTCCTTCCATTCCTAGGGTCCACCACAACCAAGCCAACTTTTTCACTGTGCAGAAGGCTCTGCCAGCTAGCAACAGCTCTTTCTCAGTACCGTAGATGAGTACCATAGGGGCCTCCACATGGAACCCTACTAACCACATCTGGTACCCCTTTCCTTGTTTCTCCTTTCTTTCCCTATAGAAACATGAAGGATGGAAGGGATCAGTGTGACCTCATTCACCTGTACAGAGCTGCTCCCCTTGCTTTCATACCCTTTCTGTCAACATCTATCCTTCATCATTCAGTATCTCTTCAGCTTTAATGAACCTTCTATGACCTCCCTTTGCTATATCACTACTTAATAGTAGGAATATAAATTTGTTCAGAGGCTCATTTTTGGTAGTGAGATTAAATATATAGAAAGAAAGTCATTCTATTTAATGAGCCTGTAACTAGATATCAGCAGGTTCAGTGAATGACAGGGATATAACACAAACTGATGAATCTGTTGAAGAATTGCTATGGATTACATGCTAATAGGTTGTTGATCATTGGAAGCAGTGAAATTCTTTACAACACCTGACAAAACAACATTAGGAAAATCAAAAATCATATATTAGAAAAAGTTGACTCACACAGCAGTGACAGAGTCTCTAGCTATAGACCACACCACATCAGGAAGCAGCTTCTATCCAAAAAAAATTCTTCCTTTGTTGGCTGACCCTTAATGAGCCTTGGGGGTAGGGAGGTGGGGCTGGGGGGTGGACAGATCCTGGGTGTGCTCCCTCCAGACAGGTGGGAAGTTACAGAGAAGTTACAAACCGCTCAGTGATAACCAGTGAATGACATGGCTTTTTAAGCCATCCATCAGAGATAAATGCTGTAATGAGGTGACAGTAACTCTAATTATCGGCGGAAAATGGCCAAATAACAGAACTCTGGTGGAGCAGAGAAACACCAACAGTCTTATATAAGCTCAACTTCTATCAGCAATAAGAAAACAATATATTCTGTACTCAACAATTTTTAAAATAGTAATCCAAATTAATCACTTGAAGTCTGCAAAGATTGAGATGATTATTTCAGCTAATTTTTTTCCCCCACTTGGAGAAAATATGTGGTGAAATGTGCAGAGAACTTACACATCCAGATCTATCTTAGAGAAAAGTTTGACAATAATTAACAATAGTTGCAGCCTGAAATATCAACTCTGAGATCTTCAAGCCTCAACTTTTAATTTTTTCTTTAACTACTTTCTGATTTTTTCACAAAATTTAGCTTAAATTTTTATTCAATATAGCAAAAAGTGAGAACAATACATTCCTGAATCAATGAAGTGACCCATCATATTTCAACATCATTAGATTTTGCAATTGATATACAATTTTAATGTTTATTTTTAATCGATACTTGTTGCTCAGTGGCATTACTTTAAATTATTGAGGCCTAACAGTGTTCTTTAAATAATTGATCTAAGTATGTATTGGGCACAGATGGGCCCAAAGGACACAAACATCTAAAAATTATATGAGGCCTTTGACAACAGTGAAATTAAATTAATAGTAAAATTGGATTGAGTTAATCAATTGAGTAAAATGACAGGAAGGTTGCGTAAGAGAGCTGGAATTGAAGGAGTTTCACAGTAATCAGTTTCTGCAGTGCAGCTGCTACATGTTTGTGCAATAACAAGAGTTGATGAGCAGCTAATTTGTACGAAACTGGAAGCAAGTTTAATGTTTGGATTAGAACAGGAGTGTGGATGAGTCACATGCTGGAATTTCTCAAAGCTATTAATGATGAGATTGTATGCTGCAAGAAAGAGCTGCTCGCAGAGTAATGGAAAACTCAGTGACTACATTCCTTTCCCGAACGTTATGCCCTTCCTATGTTTTCTTGTGCCTTTTTTTTTTTTTTTTCCTTTCCAAAATAGCAAGGGAATGCGCGACTACAGCACTGTGTTGAACTTGACTAACCCTACTCTTTTCAGTCCTTGGCAAGACAGACACCTGTGCTAGAGCAATGCACTATCAGAACTGAATATTTGGACGAAAACAAAACTGACTTCTCTTGGATCCGTCTGTATCAGCTGCAGGTGCTCTGGCATGTTTTCTCTGCTGAAACCATACAGATTTAACACCAGCTATTTCTCTTACAAATATGGCAGTATCAGTAAGTGTTCCATCTAAAACTTCGTTAATTTTGCACCAGTCTTATAAATGGCAGCTAAACATTTTATTCTCTGAATCATCTTTTCTTTCACTTATTAAGAATAATTCTGTTTCTTGGGGTATACATTTTATTATATGTGAATTTCCCTTTCTAATACTGCGGCATAGGTAATGGTATGTTATTGAATAGAAAAAAAGTTAGGAAATGTTTCATTAGATGCACATGGGCTCTATGCACTTGAACTGTCCGTCCATAACCTCCAGTTAGAAATGTATATATTTTAAGTCAACAAGGTTCCATTTATTTTAACAGCACATGCAGTGGTTAGATGATAGGAAAGCACAGATGAGAATAGCACCTACCTCATGAATGCTGGCTATTTATGTTCATAGTCAATACATAGTCACCAGTTCTAAGCTTTTTGATGGCAACAGAATGCTCATTCCAGTCCAACAAATTTTTGAAAATAATAAAATTAGGAGGACCTGTAATCATTAATGGAAATGTGGCGCAGCCAGGTTACAAGCATAATTGCATGTGGGGCCATGTATAGGGGAAGCAGTCCTTTGGCACTGTAAGCTGCAGACTTGGAGCTGCTCTTGCTTCATGAGAAAGTGACTTCTGTAGGCCTTGCCAGCTGGATGGATTGTAAAGCTCTGGAGCTGATATAAAAGGAATAATGATGTATTCTTCTTCTTCTCACACTATGCTGTGGTACTCAACAAATAACAGAAATTATTAGAGCAGGAAATTTGGACATAAATAGGATTTTGCATAGAAGTGTATGCAAAACTAGTACATGATAGACTAATAGTAATTAGTGATAAAATTAGATAAGATAGATTTTTATTTATTTATTTATTTATTTTAAGTTTAAATCTCTGGATAGAAAAAGCAGGGAGCCAGAGGATCAGAGCCTCATTTTAAAAGCTACAAAGTACCACAGCACTAATGTAAGTCAGCGCAATCTACCAGCTCCACTGGAGTTTCAGCAAATTAAGACATTGCTTATTTTCTTCTGTGATCCCATCCATTCATCTCTTACAACTGTGTGTCAGAGTCAGCTATGTTTATTGCCTGTTCAGGATTAAATTCTGGCTCTGGTGTTCCCATAACTTCCACACTTGATGCATACAGGACAGGAAGATTCCTCATGTGTAGCTTGTCCTGTGCTTAACCCCCTTCCTAAGCATCTGCTTCTGACCACTGCTAAAGGCATGATACCAGCCAGCTGCCTGCTCTTATGTAAGTCAGGGAGTCCTACGCCAAGAGTATGAAGTTCCACTCCTGAAATCAATAGCCAAATTCTCATTTCAGCCAAGGAATGAACAAAGAAATATTTTTCCTTGAGATTTCACAGCTGAAGTAGTTTAGCAATGTTAAATCTTCTATTGTCCACTCCATGCTAATATGAGCAATGAAGACCCAAAGAAGTAATGAATAAATAAAATTATTACATTTGTGTAAGGAAATTTTGAAACTGACAGCTCAGATTTTATTGGCCAGATTATTTGAGAACAATTTTTTTCTTGTATCACCACCTCTAGTCAATTATGAATATTTTTTGCAAGATGTCAGGCAGTAGTAATCACTGGGCAATACAGAAACTAGAGACAGGCATATGGTTCCGATAATCCAAGGTGTGAATCCACACAAAAATGTTCTTCCTTGAATTCAGCCCCAAGGCTTACGTATTACCTTGAACTAAAATATCCACTCTGTTATTTACTTCACTGCTTAAAAAAATGGCCTTCCTACTTTTAGTGAACCTCATAAATGGCACACTTTGTTGTGCAACGTACTAGCTTGTGTGCTAAATCATATATCACTACACTTAACAGATGTCAGAATTGAAAGCAGATCTTGACTTTTCCTTCATCTAAAGACAGAAGGAAAATTGGCAGTTCATGCCACTGTGAGTTGAACTACATTTTCTGATTTGTTTCATTGTGACTGCAGCATCTTGTTGGTTAAGGCTCAGTATAAATATCTGGGCTGGGTTCTTTTTGGTTTTGATCTTCTGTCCCATATTTTTATTATTATTTCTAATGATGCTTGCCTTCAAGGATGCCTGCATTTTAAGGAGACACACAACTGCATAGAATCATAGTATGGGTGAGTTTGGAATGGATATTTAGCCACACACAGCTGCATAGAATCACAGTATAGGTGAGGTTGGAATGGACATTTAGGCCCATCTGGTTCAGTAACAGTTCCAGCAGGGACACCTGGAGCAGGGTGCCCAGGTCCACTTACAGGCAACTTTGAAAGATCTCTAAAGAAGACACTTCACAGCGTCTCCTTACAAACTGCTCCAGTGCTTCATCACCTGCACAGCACAGATGTGCTTCCTGGTGTTCACCAAGAACATGTCGTATTCCAGATTGCGCCCATTTCTTCTTGTCCTGGCACTTGGCACCACTGACAAGAACCTGGCTCCATCCTTTTTGTACCCTCCTTTCAGGCATTTGTATATACTGATGAAATCTCCCTAGGCCTTCTCTAGGCTGAACAGTCCCAGCTTTCTTATCTGCTCCTCATAGAAGTACTCCTATTCTTTAACTGTGTTTGTTGAACTCTTTCCAGTATGACCATATATCTCTTGTACTGGTGAGCCTAGAACTGGACGCGGTATTCCAGATGTAGTCTCACCGTGTTTAAGTAGATGAGGAAACTAGAAGCTCTGAATGCATAAGGTCTCATATAAACCTATCAGGGTCACTGGGAGTAAAACACTGTTTAAAAATTAAGACTGCAACAACAATGAATCTGTATTGTGACATCAGGGGGGCTGGAACTACATGATCCTTGAAGACCCTTCCAACCCGGGTCATTCTGTGATTCTGTGATCAGATTTTTATTTATTTATTTATTTATTCTGGTGTAACCAAAGGTGTCTGGGAGAAGGGCAGGGAGAAGGAAAAGACTAAATGAAACTATGACTAAATGAACTAGACTGGATGAACATATCCTACCAACTTTACCAGTACAAGCTTGAAATGCTCATGTTGAAATTTTAGCATTTACAGCTCTGAATTTATACTGCAAAGGCATGTATATATCATGCAAAAAATAATGGTTCAGATAGTGCTGCTGAAACAAAGCTCTACATGGCCCATCAAACTGCTGGGAATTCATCTGTGATCTGCCTTCCTGGAGTAAATCGTAATGTTAATATATAACTTTGTGTATCCTTTAAGATCAGAATGTGCAAGCTGTACACTGATTGGCACCTCTGTGGTATTAAATGACATGAATCTCCTAGAAATCATGATATATCTTGTTTTGTGGGGAATGGCTCACTCTCTAAGCTGAGATCAGGTTAAGAAGAGTCATTTGGGAGTCAACTGAATTCTCTGTTTCTGAGAAGAAACAAAGAAAAACAAAATAGAAAACATAATGTGCATCTGTATGTGAAATAATTCTTTCCAAAGTGACAGCAAGCATGGGGGACTTTATTTCAGAATTGAATTCAGAGAAGTTTTAAAATAGAATGCCATATTGAGGGGTAAAGTTAAAATGATTTGTTTCAATGATTGTCAAAAAGAGCAAATATTCTACAGTACTACTAATCAACTCTAATGCACTCATTACTTCAGAGGTTCTGCTCTTTCACCTTTTTTTGCTAAAAGTCTACTCACCTTCTTATTCACCCAAAATTCTGTTGGCTTTCGGTACATCATTTTTCTCTGATTGTGGTGCAGATTTTATATTCATGAATGATGTATGTAGCAGCTTCAGTGGTCAGACCCAACCTTCAATCATGAGTCCACTTGAATATTGCATCTAAACGTAGATGTCCTAATGTTTTACAGGCCCATTGAGTTAAACAGCACAACTCTACTTTGTCTAGGTCCACTTGAGCCACTTCAAGTTTTCTAGCCTGTTTGCCTGCTCATTGTTGCAGTGTCATTAGAGAAACAGTTCTTGGGCATGTTCCACTTAATAGATTATGACCTACTGAAATAACTCGTGCTTCCTATTTTCTGTTAATTATACGACTTTCTGTTGCTACTAAAGCATTTTACTTGGGGACAAAAAAGAGATGAGATATCCTCAATTCAGAATGCAGAGAGGAATTTGTTTAACTTTGGCAAATGTAAAAGAATGGGATTTTTGTTTTTTGTTTTCCATTTAATTTAGGAAATCATTTAGCTAAGCCTTAGATAAGCTGTACCAAAAGTACTCCATCTTCACATGGTTTCAGAATCTGAGGCGAGCCCTGAAATTAAGAATATAAAAATGGTAATAACTCTTCAGTTTCTTTGCCTGTTAGTGGATATTATTACTTGAAGGAATGAAGGATACAGCAGTAGAAAAGATTCCCTTGTCCCACAGCTATTCCAGTTACAAGATGGGACAAGACACAACCTGTACAGAATGACAGGGAGACTGTGCACAAGACAAGAAGAGTTTAAGATAAACATTCAAAAAATGATGTAAAAATAGATCCAATACAAGAAATGAATTTTAACATGAACTAGCTTGAGGTACAGGTTAAATTGGTCTTTTTCATGTATTAAGAAGAGTCTGAAAGAAAGACCGTGGTTTAAGGTGTAGGTTATGGAGGAAATCTATATATCTTTGTGTGAAACAGAACAAGGTTTTCACCATTATTGAAGTGTTTTGAAAGATTTTTATTCTTTCAGAAAAAATATGAAAGCATAGTCTGTCTTAACCAAAAGCTGAAAAGCAAATAAAAAGAATCCCAGTTCCTTCTCCTATCATCTATGAATTTCCAAAGCTCTGTAGGAGAAATACTAAAGAACAGAGTTTCTTAGCTGTGAGAATAATTCTAACTCCATAAAAAAAAAAAAAAAAAAAAAAAAAAGTAGAAGCAAAATGAAAAAGAACCCAGACAGATTTAATGTGTCTGTGTTTACGTACTCCTTTTATTTCCTTCACTAAACACCTGTTTAAAAACAGATAATGTGCTAATAACAACAGATAGAATAACGTTCTCCCTATCTTTTATAATAACCATCCAGCATCCCTTGTTCTACATCTTATACCCTGAGACAGATGCCTAGCTAACAAAGCAGACAGCAGTTATACCCATAAGTACATTGTAGCTAAAACAGCACAGGACAGGACAGAGCCAGACCATGGTAGTCACTAGTAGTTAATAACCTCCCTGAGAGTTAAATGGGAATTATGACAGAATTGCACAAAGCTCATAGTTAGAATTTTCTGAGCATTTAATAGCTCACCTGGAGATAAAGAAGTATTCAATATTTTTCTTTCCATGTGCCAGTTCATTTGTACATTAGTCTTAACGCAAACAGGAATTTCAAAATCATGGTGCTAGCTGATGATACTTAATAGCTTGTACAGGTGCATTCCAGTGACCTAGGGCTTTGCTTGTGTATTTTTTGTTTGTTTGCTGCAATTATGTTTTTACCCTTTTATCTTTTCCTAAAATCTTTCCTGATATTTTGTTCCAGTAATGCTTAACCAGCCACTAGCTTTTGTTAGTAAAGCTAAAATGAATGACATTAATGTGAACAGCATGAAATATTGACCTACTTTATTAAATGAAGGAATAGGCCCTATAGGTCTGTTAGGTTGTCCAATTTACTGTTCCACTTAAAATTACTGATATTTCCTTACCATGATCTGTATATACAGGTTATGCTTAACTCTGTTTGAAAGCAACACAAATGCAATGCACAGTATGTTCTTATTCACTCCCTGTTCTGAATTACCAGCAATTCAAGAAATAGCTAAAATTGATGGTTCCAAAAATTGGAAAAGGAAAGAAAAAATGGTACAAGGTGACAGATCATCATCTTGACACAATTAAATGCTACCCATGAAGCCAGTATGACCCAATGGCATTTTTAAAAGAAAGAACTATCCTCAGGCATTTTTCTGCTCAGGTAATTTTGCATGTTTCTCCTCTTCCTTGCTCTGTCCAATTTTAAAGGTCCAATCCTGATGGAATTGCTGAGTAGTCTATCATTGGTTTTAGCAGAACAGAAATGCTCTTTGCACCTCACTAAGGTTTGCCGAGCATTGCAGAATTAGGTCAAATAATTAGTTGCTGTCAGACAAGATCAAATGTCAAAGAAGTAGCCTTTGAAAGTTCACCTGCAGGTGACTCAGCTTCCTCTATGCCTAAAAATGCCATTTAGTAACGTTGCTTTTTCTTTTACAATAGCAATATGCCCAAAATCAGATCAGGACCACACAGTTTCAGAAATATTTTACTGGTCTTTAAAAAGCTCACAGTATGTGGACATTATAAATAATAATGAGGAAGGTTTTCTCTCTGTCCCCATGGACTCCACGTAGAAGGGATGCAAGCAGATTGCCAGAGTCGCAAAAATGACAGCAGCAGAGCCAAAAATCAGATCAAGGGTTCTCAAATTGAACAAGATCATCTTTCTAATGAGTTTTACAAGCAAACAAGACAAACACAGGACTACCCTACCAAAACTCCTATGTTTCTCCATGTGAAATTTAACAGCATAATGACAAAGAGTTACTCAGAAAAATCTACCCTAAAGTGTCCAGTTTGGGGTACTAAGGAAAATCAGTGCTAACCACCTCCAGCTCTATATCCTGAAGGAAAAAAAAACCACAAAAAACAACCAAGCTAGTGTTCACAGATTATTATTTTTTAATAGCTCTGGCCTTGAAGTAGCAGCTCCCATTCCCAGTAATATAGGGAAAGAGGAAGGCAGAAACGTATCAATCACTCAACAAAGAGTCTTGTCAAAGAGTGGGCATTTTTCATTTGTTGCATTTTCTTCACTGCAGCTGCCCACGTACAGACTATCAAGAGAAATCTCAGGTGTCCATCAGAATATTTTTGTACTCTCTCCACCGTTAGTGCTCAAGCTTAATTTGTTTGTCAAGTACTTATTTGGAATTAGGAAAATGGGGGAGAACAGGAAGGAATGTGCTTGTTTCGTTGCAATGCTCTCCATCTCCCTACTTTCAGTCAGCTTGCAAATATTTACATCAGACCTGCTGGATTCCTGCGTCTTTTAGGATACTTTGTAATTAATTCAGTTTCAATATCCTCCTCATTTCCATACTTTTCAAATGTCATTTCATCTCTTTTGATCTGCTTCCACTTCTTTACTCCCTTCTCCCTTTTTCCCTTCATGCTCTTTTTGAATTTTGAAATGGTTTTTATTGGTTGATAGAGGCATTTGAAATGCTTTCAGAGGCTGGGCCTTAGAAACACAGGAGAGCAGACTGCTTAATCACATTTCTCACCTAGAACCTGTATAATAAGGGTGATACATAGGGTGTGAGGCTGCAGAGATACTCATGAAGACGAGCTAATGGACCTTGGCCAGCCTTAATTAGAGTTTCTAAGCCAACTCTTTTCCTCCTCTGGCCATGAGTGTGTCAGCCTATCAGTTTTAAAACAGCTGCCAACCTCTTTGGACTAGTTTATCTTCATCTTTCCTATTTTGCGTGTTGACAGGGAACCAAAGGAGAGTTACTTAGCAGCAAAGGGTCTCTGCTTTTCAGAGCAAATACTGCTCTCCACAGAGCCTGATTCTGCCCAAGGTTTGGTCAAGCATGCACATGAGCTGCTGCATTCCCAACACCTTAACTGTCTACCACTTAAAAGAAAATTTACTGTCCTACTATAATGTCTCTAAGCAGTCACTTCAATCAATCCATTCCAGATGTGCTGGCCCCAACATGAATTACATTTTTGTCAGAGGGGGTGGGGTGAAACAACCTCTTTTCCTGTTTCGAATGAGTTCAGGAAGGTTTATCAATTGTATGTTTGTTTCCTGGTGGAAAGCTTCCAACCAGCTGTGCAACATGTAAATCAGAAAGTGCCTTCTTAATAACAAAGGCTTGTTCAAAGCAGGATGGGCTGATAAAATTGCTTTCTGCCCACGGATAAAGGACTCAATTTTTGGTAGGCAAAAAAAATGTAAATATTTCTCTCCCTCTTTTGTTCTTTCTCAGCCAAAAGCATTTAAAGGGAGCCATCTGTTTCCTTGCCACATAAAGAAAAAATTAGGGTTACTGGGCTCCTTGCTCATTCATCTGATTTTGCCTGGAGTGAAATGTTGGAGAACTTTTCTCATTCAGGGGAAGGTTTCAGTTCTGCCACTGGCTACAGTAAGGCTGCTGTTATATCCACCCTGAGGCTTGTTTGTCCCAGGGTTTTTATTTCAGCTAGATTTGCAAAAGAGTTCACACAATTCTAGTACAAAATGGATGGGATTTCCTCTTCTAAGTTTATTAACTTCATCTGTTTCTCTCCATTAAAAGGGAAAAATCTCTCTCATCCTCTTGCCCTCTCCACAGCCCCAGAGAAAGTCGCAATTGTACCATTAAGCCTTGAGTGCTTTGCATATGCAAACACAAACACAGTGCTTACAGGAAAGATCTTTGCTATCCATATGTTCATCTCCTTCCCTTTACCTAAACCAGACGATTACCTCAGCAGCTCAGCTGTGTTATTGAGACATTTCAGCGTGAAATTTGTTTTTCCTCACTGAACTTTAAGCGGAATTTCAAGTGCCAAGTCTCCAAAGCCAAGTGGGGCTATTAAGAGATAATTACTAATTATGCTAATTTGAGAAGTTGTGCTATTTCTTTCCCTGGTCATTTTATCTGCAGCTCTCCTGAGAGAACAGTCCCCATTCAATGTTAATAACCTTTTCCTGCTAAGCATTCAATGGAGGACAGTGTGTCCTAAACCTAGGAATATTTTACAGTTAATCTAGATATGTGGCTGTAAATTGGAAAGAGAAGCAAGTTGCACTAATGCTAATGACTTGCTTTATTAACTTTTTGCAGTGGCAGAAATATCTGATTCCTCTCCATTCATATATTGATACAGCCTTTTGGTGATGGTTTTATTTGAAATAAAAGAGTCCTTGGTGATTTGAAGTATTCAGTATACCAATGATATTTCTCACAGATCATTCTCTAATCTTATCTTTTCCAAACTCCCAGAATGGCAGATTAAAACAAAGAACAGATATGATTTGCATTTTCTAAATGTCTCATTTATTTTTGTGTTATTCATGTCAAAGTACAAAACATCTTTCCCACATTTTATACATGGCTTTATTTTTCTTTTTCAAGCAAACAGTTATTGAGTTGGTCACAACTGTATGTGCAACATACTGCCAGAATAATTGTTTTTATCCTCATTTTAAGTAAAATAATAACATGAAGTTTTATTTGATATATAATTCCATCCCTGCTGTATGGCAAAACATACATAATTCACCAAATCATAGAATCATATAATGGCCTGGGTTGAAAAAGACCTCAAATATTATCTAGTTTCATGAACATGAGGAAACCTTGGTTGCTCACATAGGGTGGCAAAGGGCAGCTCCTGCCATGCTGCCTTAAGCCATTATCCCACCTTGGTGTGTCAAAGCAGCCCCTGGGAATAAGGGATGCAGGGACACACTCTACTTAGTTGTTAGTATAGTTTGAACACCATAAATATTCTATTGGGGACAGTGACATCTGAAAGCAGACGACAAAAAAAGTCACAAGTGTACAGTTGCAGCCAGGAAAGGCAAGGTACAGCATGCAGCTACAAGATGCCTCTGCCCACAGCATCAGTACTAATGAGAACTGTTGCTGTCTTTCCGCAGTAAATAAACTCCTGTCCTCACTCAAGTTCATCATTTAGCTTGATACTTTGCTAAATTTTGCTCCAGCAGGGTTTTTTAATGAGTTCTACCAAACTCCTTTCTTCAAAGCCATCAGCACTGATCCAGTTCTTGGTGCTTCCTCCAAAGGCCAAACACTGTCCTTGGTGCATGTCAGGATTCCCAGAAATAAAGTTTTGGTTGATCTTACCACCTTGAATATTAGCTTTATGTGCTTTGGTGAGCAAGTCATGCAAGTACATCACTGGTTTCTGCCTCATGCTGACCACTGAAGACAACAGGGCATAAATATCTACAGATACCCATGGGTAGCTCAAGAGGAGATGGCAGAAAACAAGAAAAGACCTAAATTTATTTTAGAGCAATTTTGGACTATGCTGTATACATTTATTTAACATCTCTCTCTATATATATGTTTATTTTATTTTATTTTATTTTATTTTATTTTATTTTATTTTATTTTATTTTATTTTATTTTATTTCTGATTTGCAGCATATACAATCAAGCAAAGATCCCTTTCCCACAACCAAATTAAAAATGAAGAACAAGTGACAGGAAAATAAAGCATAGCATCTCATCCTTTTTGTTTTTCACTGTTTTTAAACTGCATTTAGGCCTAAAACCAGTGGATGGATTTTATAAAAAGCAAAGGATGTAAATATTCAATATCTTGGGTAACATCTTTTTCTGGAAATTTTAACACCCTGCCCTTGGTACACCCAGCATAGCTGTGGGAGGACTGTGCTTCAATGAGATGTGAATTGGGACCTAAAAATATGTACTAGTAATAAAGGAAAAGTTAATTTTAACTTTCAGCACTACTAATTTAAAAACAGAACTTCCTTTATTAGAAATCTATTTTGCAGGTGTGAGAACCTGCCCCCAAACCCTATATGAACACTAGGCTTAACACATATCCTCCTTGCTGATAGGGCTGGGAGCACCAGCAGGCCACTTTGCCCCAATCATACCACCAGAAGACAGAGGGTAAACACAGCTGCAGGGCTCTCCAGCTAGCAACACATCTGTAATCACTCCATGTGCAAGTTCTTCTGGGAGATTAGCTGTATTTGCTCTATCTCATGACTGCCTCAACATTTCAGCAGCACATCTCTCCCAAGCACCATCAACACTTGAGACATTATGGGGTCTAAAGAAATGTTCTGTTGCCCTCAAATTTAGCCTGACTGAGTTGCATCTGTCAACATCTCCTTTCTGATCCACTGCTGCCCAAAGACAGTTGACACACCATGTCACAGAGTTATCTAGATCAATGTATGTCTGTGACAGGGGGCAGTAGGCCCGTGGGCCCTCCAGCCCCCAAAAATGGGAAGAGAAAAAGGGAAAGGGTAGGGAGATGGGAGCTGGGCTCAAGGAAACAAACAGAACAGCATCAATGATCTAAGGAGGAAAACTTATTTTACTAACTATGATATCAGAATGCAAGATAATACAATACAAACTAATTGAAACTGAGGCTAATAAATCAAGTAAAATAAGAGAGAGAAAAGCCTACTTTGAAACTGAAGGTGTACAGCTTGGAAGCACACCTACACCCACTGCCAGGTAGTGAGAGAGCAAAAACAAGAGTAACTTCCGTGATGTATTTTCCTCTTTGACTGCAAGGTCCGCTGGGATGTGTGGTTTTTCTTCTCCATGCTCCATATTATGTCATGATGTGGAATACCACTAGCAAAAATTACAAAACCATGACACACCAGAGGACTGGGATGCCATCCAGAGGAACCTAAACAGACTTGAGCAGTGGGCTGAGGTGAACCTTATGTGATCTAAATGCAAGATCTTGCACCTGGGTCAAGGCAAACCTTATTATTAACACAAGCTAGGGGATTAAAGGATTGAGTGCAGTCCTGCTGAAAAAGATCTGGGGGTACTGATGGATGGGAAGCTGAACATGAGCCATCAGTGTGCCCTTGTAGCCCAGAAAGCCATCTGGACTGCATCAAATGAAATGTGGCCAGCAGATCAAGGGAAGTGATCCTTTCTCTCTGCGCTGGTGAGGCCTCACCTGGAGTACTGCATCCAGATGTGGAGTTCTCAGTACAGGAGGCACATAGACCTTTTGAAACATGTCCAGAGGAAAGAGCCAAAAATGATTCAAGGGATGGAACACTTCTCCTGTGAGGACAGGTTGAGAGAAGACTCCGAGGTGACCTAATAGCAGCCTTTTCAAAGCTAAAGGGAAGCTTCGGGAAAGAAGAGGACAGACTCTTTAGCAGGGTCTGTGGTGATAGAACAAAGGAAAATGTCTTCAGGATCAAAGAGTATAGATTTAGGTTAGATATAAGAAAAAGTCTTTTACAGTGAGGGTAGTGAGGCACGGGAGCAGGTTGCCTAGAGATGTGGTTGATGCCCTGTCCCTGGACACTTTCAAGTTGAGGCTGGATCAGGCCCTGGGCAATCTTATCTAACTGTGCATGTCCCTGTTCATTGCAGGGGAGTTGTTCTAGATGGCCACTAAAGGTCCCTTCCAACTCTAACAATTCTATGATTCTATGACAGCAGCTGAGAGGACCAACCACCATAGCAGAGGCTGAGAAATGTGTATTGGGAACTATGAGGCTGTAAGTGATTAAATATCTGAAAGTGAGGAGATCTCTACAAAAACAAACAGCAAACAGAGGCAATCAGGAGAGAAATGTGCCGTATCTCCAGAAAGGTATGCTGGAATATTTCAAATTAGTTCTTCCTGGAGAATGAAACGAGTGCTAGAGACAATCTTAAAATGCTTCATGGGCTCCATTGGTCACAGACACACTTGTTCTGTGCTCTTTGGGAAGCCAGCGAATTTGAATCACATCTCCAGAAAGGTACCTCACATTTCTCATTCTAGTTGAGATGAAGCTCTACGTACATGCTTTTTTCTTATTCATGTTAGAAAATATTCTTTTTCAATATAGTTACCCAAAAGCTCATAGGTAATCACATAGGGTTGTGAAAGGAAAAAAAGTTTTTAAATCAGATGCTGTTTTCTTTCTTAAATTTATATTATATCTATAGAATCATAGAATCACAGAATGGTGTGGGTTGGAAGGGACCCCAAGGATCATCAAGTTTCAACCCCTCTGTCACAGAGTCAGGGCCACCAACATACAGATCTGGCACTAGACCAGGTTGCCCAGGGCTCCATCCAACCTGGCCTTGAACACCTCCAGGGATGGGGCATCCACAGCCGGTCTGGGCAGCCTGTGCCAGAACCTCGCCACTCCCTCTGTGGAGATCTTCCCTCTGACATCTAACCTAAACCTTCCCTCCTTGAGCTTAAAACCATTCCCCCTTGTGCTATCTCCATCTATCCAAGTAAAGTTGATTCCCTTCCTCTTTATAATCACCTTTTAAATACTGTAAGGCTGCAATGAGGTCTTCTCTCAGCATTCTCTTCTACAGGATAAATAAGCCCAGCTCCCTCAGACAGGAGAGGTGCCCCAGACCACCGATCATCTTTGTGGCCCTCCTCTGGACCCACACCAATAGCTCCACACCTTTCCTTTATTGGGGATCCCAGACCTGGATGGCATACTCCAGATGGGGCCTCACGAGGCAAAGTAGAGAGGGACAGTCAACATCCTGACCCTGCTGGCCATCCCTTATCTGACGGAGAACAAAGCTTTCAGACATACAGACTGATTTTTGGACAGTGTTGGGTGGAGTTGGTGGTTGGGCTTGGTGATCTTTGTGGGTGCCTTGCCTCAGGATATTCTATGATTCTATGATGAGGACAGCCTCGGTATCTCTCTTTGGCTCAGTTTGGGCTGAAGAGAATGAAGATCTTTGGATTGAGAAGTCCACCTGGGCATTAGATGCAGTAGAAAGTAAACAAGCAATTGCTGCATAAGTTGTGTGACACTCAGAAACAGCTAGTTCCTTCTAGAAAAATACATCTTGTTTGTGCTGCTAGCTGTTGCTTGACAGGTAGACTGGGACAGTAGGTGGGAGGAGCAAAGAAATATTTTAGCCTTCACTATTCTATCTGGAAAACCATTATTATTATACTTCACTATTCTGTCCTGAAAAATACTGCCTTGGACAAATTTATCCTCTGCTATTCCTTCATTCTGTGCTTTCATGGTTTCATGCTTGAAATAGATAATGACAAATGGGTATTTATCCCCCTTCAATCTCTTGATATGTTGACCCCATCTGCTTGAAAAAATATGCATAGGGCAGAAGTAATGGAGAAAAGTGCTTCCTGCACAAGCTCTGAGCATTGGACTTCACAAGGAAATCTGGACAAAGAGTTGAGGGAAGTTCAGGTATGAACAACTGAGGAGGACAGATCTTCTCTGCCACCGTAAGTTCTGAAGCCTGTAGTCTCATAATTAAGGACACAAGTTTCAGCTTTGTTGCCATTGCCCTCTGTCCCCTTGGGTGTGTTACCTGAATCACCAGCTTCTGCCAAGCCCATCCTCCTCGGATACAGTGCTTCCCCTGGGATGTCCAGCTCTGCAACTGCTGCAGGCAAAGCTACAGGTACACATACAGGTCCTGCCATGTGATTTTTTGAAAACCATAGATTTTGGCATTCTAATGTTCTTGGAAAATGTCCGATTTGTTTACTTTACACACATATATAAATATATGCATGTTTTTGTCCCACACATCTGTAAAGAAAATTTGAGATTATAAGCAAATGAAATCTCTGCAAGATAATTGATTTGTCATTCTATTCTTCTAGTTGCAATATCCTCAAGTTAATCTTTGGAAAAATAAAAATAAAAATGGACATTTGAAGTTCCCAAACCTACAAAGAAACATAAGTGGTGGGTTCTCTGACTCTACATTATTTCCCATCAGCCTATGTGATGTGATTTAATTGCAGGTTAAGAGCCAAGATAACAGAGAGTTAACATTTCATCCTTAGAAAAACCCGCTCACAATTAAGAATAAACAATAATCATGGTAGTTACACAAAGCAAAGAGATGAACTGCAAGGGAGACGTTCAATCTTGTCTTTTCAGCTAAGGTTATAAATGATCTGAGCATATGAGAACGATTCAGAGTCTGAATCAGAGGGGCTGCTAATTAATCGGTTATAACGGCATAGGGGATTACAATGCATAATTAAAACACACAGAAAACAACAGAGACAAAGGAGAATGGACAAGAGAGTGTGGAAACACTACAGAGTCAGCAGAGGAACACCTGTGTGCTAAAGTTATGCTAAAGAAAAAGCAAATAAAGAAGTAACAGTGAACCAAACGAATTCCTGGAAATTTGGCCCAATATTTATTAAAAACTAGCAGTTTGATTCAAGATCTGTATGAATCTTAGGACAAAGCTTCCATCAAGCTCAGCCCTTCATATGAATATGCATGTAAGTTAATGTACGCATTGCTGGAGCACATATTGGCACATTAATATGCATAGTACTAGTGTCTGTGTTTAAGTATATAAATAGAAATTGAATATAAACATATGCATTCATGGCTTTGAAGATTCATTAGTAGCAGGATAGTGTAGAGAAATTATTACCATTTTTTACATGATGTTTAAGTCAAATACCGAAATGCTACAGTCACTTACTAACGAGGCATTCAACAGATGGGGAGTCTAGACTGATAACTCGGGTGTTATGCAAATGTATTTTTAAACATCCTGTAATGTTAAATTCTGTTGCTGTAATGCAGTAAGTAAATAAACTGCTTTCCTGAATGTGCAATTTTGCATGTTTGCTTTCTTTTAGAAATTCTAATTTGGCAGTGATTTATTGCTGTCAGTTCCAGCTGTCATGACCCTAACCCATATAAAAAGTTACCACTGAGATCAATGAAGATAGTGTAACCACCCATGGGAGAATGGCCACCCATGGGATGAAGGTCCCTGTAAGCAGTAGGGCCCAGTCCTGTGAAAAAGAGGGATTCCCACGTGACAAAGCAGGATCAGGCTCCTATTCTCTTCATCTTGACTCTGCTCTCAATCTTTCTTTCTTTTCTAGTGGAAACAAAAAAGGAAATGGTGCTTTTGATCGCAAATTCACAACAAGCAGTGTTGATGCATGCATATTTTCTGTATTACCTACTCAACAAAAATTAAACGATAACCTTAATGTACATAATAAATGACAATGATCTTTGTAAAAGTGAAGACAGAAAACATTTTTCCTATCTCCTTTTACTGTTTTGGAAAATGAACACAATAAAATCATATCCCTTTAGAAATACCGCTGCATACTATTTGTGAAATTTTAAGCTATATCGTTTAGGCAGCATTTATCTGTGTGGTTCACTGCTTGCCCTAAGAGACATTTATTTGTTCAAAGTATGAACTTATTCTAGATTTAAAATGGTAAAAGCAAACTAATGTAAAAACATAATGAAATCACCTTGCAATCTGCTTACATTCTCACTTTTTATACAACCCCCCCTTCATAAAAATAATCCTCCAAATTTCTCTGAGATTATTCCAACAAATCCCATGCCCATCAAATCCTAAAACATGTTCCACCTGCTAGTGAAACTATCACAGTAATTGTCTGGGCTTTTATCTAATGAATATGCACTAAAGCAGTCAAAACAAAATTCTACAATCTACATTACGGGGAAAAGTTTCTGAAACAAGCTGTTGCAGGGAAAATTATGTAATATACTGTCAACATTCAGCAGAAACAAGCTGTTAGGCAGGACTGAAAGACTCCAGGTTCCCACACTCAGTCATGGCCTGTGTTGCTGTTACCCTCATGTCATGATTTTGGTCACTGATGTATTGATGATGTCCCGTCTCACGCCTGAGCCTCATGCATATGCCTGGACTGTGCTGGTGAACACAGACTCATAGATTGTCCCGAGTTGGAAGGGATCCATAAGGATCATAAGGGATCACTGATGAGTCTCTTTTTCACTGTGCAAGTTTCAGTGAATTATCTGCACCTGTTCTCCAATGCAGACATTCATGGATATCTGCTGAAGCGCAGAGCAATTGCAGATGGAATTTCATGTGTTGTTGCAGGCTGCATGCAGATACTTGCCTCACACCAGCATTCACAATAAAGCCCAGGGCCCAGGGCAAATCAACAGAAATCAAACAAGTTAGGACTGAGATTAACAAACCACTGCTTCCACCCTACAGTTTACAAACATTGCTTTTGCTACCATTGTGATTAGAAAATTAATCTTAGCCCTACATCTTGATTTTTCGCTATCTCCCATTTTTGTCTAAACAGCATGGGCAGCAGCTTTACATGCCAGTGTCACAGAAACAATTATTCAGACCAGCAAGCACTAGGATCAATTTAGATGAGGTAAAACAGACTTAGACCTTAAGTAATATCTTTCAACAGTCATGTGCATTAGAAACTTCATATGTGGAATTTTTTTAGGCAAATAATAAGAGCTTCTTGTTTCTTTTCTGATTCCACAGAAAATTTAAGCATATGTGTATCTGTATGCAGGTCTTGTTACTCACTCATTACTGCTTTTCTGAGCATGATGGCCTGACTGAGGAAGTGATTTTGCCACATGCTACCTCAGAAACCTTTTGTGAGATATTAGTCTGATCCAATCACCAATCAGTCATGGACATTAATTTCTATAATTTGTATGAATAAAGTGAGGATACACGTGAAGAGATAATGGCAAGAGGTGGAGATGTTTCAGTAAAAAGTGAAAGATTCTTGATAGTGGTTTGGAGTTTTATGAGGCAAAGTTAAAGTAACATTGCATGGGGAATAGATTTTTTTTTACTAAAAATTGTTTTAACTTTTAGAATTACTTTTCTAGATTCAGAAAATGAGGCTTTTTGCTTTTTATTCGTCTTTTTTTAAAGAAACATAGAATTATCTGCCATATTTTAGTCAAAGACTTACCTTATGATTAAATGGTACAGTCAATTTACAGTGGCCTCAGCTTAAATGAAAAAATCTCCTGGTCTTCCAAGGAGGATGTGCATTTACCAAATTGATGAACTACACTACAGGTACTGTAATTACGATTTTTAGTGGAAATAAAGGCTATGAAATTTAGATCATATTTATGAAAAATACATTCCCATGCATTTGTTTATATCCAAAAATAAGGTAAAAAGTGGAAAAAAAAATATCAAAAAATAAAGTAAAAGCCAGGGAGAAGTCAAGTGAACAACCCTGCAGGCTTGTGGTGGCAGGGATAACTGTCTGCCCATTAGCCCCATAGGGTGGCTATGTGTGGAGTCGGACCTTGGCAAAGCAAAGTCCCACTGTGGCAGTGTTGAGCGATGTGGTGCCATAATGTGTGCATTTGAGTGGCTCTAGGCAATGAAAGTCCTTGCTGGTGAGGGTGAGTTGGGGTTATCCAACGGGAAGGGCAAAAATTAGTTCAATGTGTCTTGCGTCATGAAAAACTAAACTTACTTAAGAACTGACCTTCAGGAAAACTTTTGTCTGTGTTTTCCAACCTTGAGCCATTTTAGCAGTGTATCAACTGCTTATAATTGTACCTATGCTGGCAAATCTAAAAAGTAGCGTCCTGTTAAGCTGCATCTAATACAAATCACACCGCTCAACTGCCAAGGGCTGTTTCATTTTAGACTAAGCAAAATCCGTGTACATTTTTTTTAAACTCACCCCATTTATTCTTTGACACCTAATAACTACCTTGTGGGAACTGGGATTCTGTTGTGTTGTACTACCTTTTTTTCTACCTTACAGCTTACACTTCATATGTTAACATGCAGGAACTGAAAAATTCTTCTTTTTTAAAAAAAAACGAACATGTAGAACTAAAGTATTATAGTCAAGGTAGAAGTTATCCCAGTAACACTTGCTTTTAACTTGTTCTGAAAACTAGAAATGCTTTAAATTCATGCTTGAACACTGTATATTCCCACTTCCTGTCTGCGTACAAAATCTAAAGCATTTGTACAATGAAACTTTTGATTCTTAAAAAAAAAAAAAAAAGATCATCAAATGATTTGTGCTTGTGGATTTCAGCTGAGGGTACAGCGCTGGGTAAAGCAAACCTTTGCCATACATCTGCAAAAGCTGTTTTTTGTGAATGTGGTTTGAAAACGAGCCAAATATCTCGATTTTAGAACTAACAGATTTTACAGACGTGCATCAGATGCTTTAGCATAAATAAATGATAAACACAGATCAATCAATGCTCTTTGCAGCAGTTGCAGCTGGAGGAGACCTGCTGTCAGTGATAGCAGAGAACTGCCTCTCTTTGTACTGCATCTTTAAAACTCCTCCATCCACGAGCAACAAGAGCTGAGCTCCAATTTAATTACTATCTGCGCTGCTCAAGAATGGAAGCAACCCAGACCTCTGCAGCTCTGCCCCTCACAGCCCAAAATTGCCATTCATGTGAACACATAAACAGCAATTCATGATTGGCATGAGAGAGGCAAGATTACAGCCTGGAAATCAGCTAATGAACGTTAATTAAAGTTAAATATTGCCAAAGGATCCATAGGCATTTTTGCCTGGCATTGTGTGCCATATCTGCTGGCATGGATGTGACAAAGAGCACCAGCTCAAGGTGGCTTCTGTTTGCAGCTATGACAGTTTTTCCAAGGAAATCAGCTGGAGAATGATCATCACAAAAGCAAACTTCAGAGCAAATCCGCCTTTTTTGATGAAGGTTTGGGGTTTCCTGACATGAATATTACAGGCTCCTGCACAAGTGTCTCTGTCTTTGCCATTCTGAATTACTCAGCTACTCAGAAGACATATGTACAAAAATAGAACATAGCAATATCCCGAAAAATCTGGATTATAAAGGATTTCTCTTGCTTACTTATTTTGCAATTAAAAAAAAAACAATCTTGTACTTGTTACACAGCTGTGTCTGTGATTTGTCTACAAGACTCTTGGTATTACACAGATGGAGATAATACAGAAATCATACGAGAATGTTTACATGTATGCCTATGTATTCAAAACTGCGAATTCACACAGCATGAATGTATGGGTGGATCTGCACAAATATTCACATGCTAGAAATGGATTTTATCTTTACATCCCTGAACAAAATTATTCAGCTTAATATAAAAATTCCTAAAGAAAATATTTTTGTGGGATTCTACAGGCTTTGAGATACATTACGTAACAGAACATGGTGTTTAAAATACTCATTGTTTAGACACAGACAGAGAAGGCTACAAGTGTCCCTATTTTGTACAAAAGTTTCGGCACAAATACACATATGTATAGCAGCACAGTTCTGCCTCCCAGTCATGTGGAGGAGTTTCAATTATAATTTTACTGGAAGCAAGGGCAGAGCATCAGGCCTTACACAAAGGCAAGCATTATTAGAGTTGGCCATCATTTTGTTAAACCCTGCTATTTAAGGAACAAGTAGCCATTGCATATGATAGGATGCAGGCAGTCGCATAAAATTAGTTGTGTGTAAATATCTCTCCATGGAGATGGCGATAAAATGTCTGTCAAATACTACTTATTTCACCCTACACCTCTCAGCAACACTGACTCTTCATGCCGATGTTTCATTAGCAGGCAGAGTAAGGTGACTCTGCTGATAAATTTGTGCACCTCCTAAGGCTGATGTAAAAATGGGGAAAAAAATATGAAAAGCACCATTTCCCAAGAAGTACTTTGCTGAGATCTGCTTATTTCTCACTGCTTCCCAAAATGAATGTGAAGCACCGCTGCCACATATGTGGTAGGTGTCAGACAGCACTCATATGTGGCATGGCTGCACCATGGGATGTGACGGTTGGTACAGCTCCATCCCACGCCAGCATAAAGACAGCCACTGTCTGTAGGAGCCATCTCCCATGCACAGCATTCATCTTGCAGCAGTGCGCTCACAGTCACGTCAGTAACTGGCTTTCTTCTGCTTAACAAATCATCGTGTGGTTACACGGCTCGTCAGTATCCCACTGCTTTGTTCCTTTTTCCCGGGGAATAAGAAGGAGGGAGGGATATTAATATTTGTCATCCTTCTAAACTCTCCATGCCATCAAGGAGATTGGGAATTTTGGTCTGTCTTTATGTACAGAGAGATGAGTTGTAACAGAAAGGGGAAGAACTGAGCAAGTCATCAGGAAAAGCAAGGAAATAGATCTCTCCAGAAGTGCCCTGCAGTATTGGAAGGAACAAAGGCGGCTGCTTAGTGCCAACCCAGTAGTGGACACAATGGAATAAACCATCTACAAAACCACATTTCCCCTTAGTCCATGTCAGTAACTTCCTGAATAAGAAGATTCAGAACTCGTATTAAAAAGCAAACTAACAAATCCTTTCTGATACATCCAAAATAAAGCCCAAAATTTCATTCACTGAAGTGAGCAGCAAACTTTTTATATTTATTCTCAGCTGAGCTAATCAAGTGCCTCCTCTCCTTACACAAAGGTAAGTTTTGTTTTTTCATACCTGAAGCAGTGAGTCCCACTTGCCAGCTATGTGCTGTCTCAGAAGAAAGTCGTTTTCTCCTTTGAAATGTGCTGAAATTCAGCTTCCTTAAAGGCTTTTGTCTTGGTAAAAAAAAATAAATCAGGAATAAATCAGAGTAGCCAGTTTACTTTATTTGTAATCTTTCCGTCATTAATATGGTTTTGCTGTTTTCCTTCTTATGTTTATCTCCAAAGTAAACAATACAAATCTCATCAATTTTCTTCTGCTTAAGTTTTACACGTCTCTAATCCCTTTGCCATATGCCTCTGAATCCTCAATGTTTCTAGTATACATTTTTGAGCCAGAACAGCCAGATGAGGCAGAAAGCACTCTGCAAGAATATACCTTTCATTCGCTAATGACACCATAACATCCTCAATATTAGCCACCCTGTTCTTCACGCATCCTGCCCTGCTCTGTGCTTCCCTCATTACCACACTTTGGCTAGCAGAGATTTCCATCAAACCATCCACAGCAACAACCAGCCCTTCATCTCAAGCAGACGCTGTTAACTCAGAGCCCCAAAATATGCCTTCATATTTCAAATCCATTTTAAGAAGCAAGAAATCTGAGACCAACTGAACAACAATGATAACACTGTCCATTTAAATGCTTTCTGTTCAGGCATTAAATTTGGTTATTTTATGACTCAGGGAGGGCTGCCTATTAGTATGAGCTGACAAGCTGTTTCTACCAGTTAACATAGTGGTCTTTGTAATATATTACATAACGCAACATGATGTTAGAACACCTCTGGGTTGGCTGCTTCGTTTAAAATTCATGCACCAGGAAACAAAAGTCAGAGAAGAAATGTAAGCACTGCTGGAACTTACATGATTTGCAGGCAAACCAGGCAGTTTTACACACAAATAAATGTCAAGTTCATCACAAATGCCTTGAGAATAAACTATCTACTGATGCATATCAGCTTTTTTGTCTGGATAACTAATAGTTTACATGGGAAAAAAGCGGTAAACTGCCTGAAAGGTTGTAGAGATAGTTAGCAGTGAACATGAGGATCAATTCAGGTTCATTACTACTTGCAAAACCTAGGCAATATTGGACAGCAGTAATTCAAAAGTAGTACAATCAATGGAGATCAGACAGATATTCTAACGCTTGCCTTTTTAATGCAACTCGCTAACCTGAAGAGAATTGAAAGAACCTAAGAAAATGTTTCCATGGACCTTTGGTACCTCTGATATTTCACAAGGCAATTTCATGTGACCTTTAATTTTTAGTGCGGGGTTTTCCATTTGAAGGGTAGCTCTTCATACAGGGCTGCCATTAAGTATTTTCAAAACTCTGTTAATATCTCTTAAACAGGAAATTGTAAGCAAAGCTGTAAAGAATCGCCTTATGGGAGAATTTCACTATCCAAATCACAGAGAAGCTACAAAATTTTAAGGCACGTTGAAGCAATTTTCGACACTATATACATTGCCACTACCTTTCAGTGCCTGTGCATCATTACTGAAGAAAGAAAACCTTTGACTAAATTTCTGTGTTCAAAAAGGCAAAAATGGCTATAATTGTGGCTGTTCGTTTACAGTCTGGTCAACATTTGTGTTACTGCTTTTTCTGCTTACATAGTTAACTATTGGAGGTAAAGTCAAAATATTTTGTTCTGTCTAAAAGTAAAACGCACCATTTTATTGTTCTCACTCTTATGTGCTGTTGCTAGGAAGATACAGCTGTGCTACAACCTAATTGTCTGCTATTTAGGTATGGACTCATGAATCCCATATTTTTATTCTAAATTTAAGTTCAGTCATTGTAGCTAATGTCCTTGATGCTATCTCAAATTGCTGTCATTACACGGATCACTAGAAATTGGAGGTAATAGTAAAAAAGAAAAGAAAAAAGAAAGGTACCAAATTAGATGATGGATAAAGGTTTAATCAATTTAATTTTATCACTAAATCCAGTCCCTTCCTCTCAAGCTGCCAGGGAATGAGATAAGCGGAACACATCTTGAAGCACGACACAATCCTGTTGTGGGGAAAGAGTTGTGTCCCTGAACCTCGCTGAGATGAAACACTCTCATTTATTACTTTGGCACTGCAGGATGATGAAGAACCAAGCTGGTTTCCTCCCTCTGTCCTCAGCACACTCTTTCTATTTCATTAATTTTTCATGAAATTTCGTTTCACAATCGTTTTGTCTCCCTCATGTTCTTGCTGCCCTTACTTAGTTTATTCTGTCCATTTTTATCTCAGATCACATTTTATCATAAACAACCCCTGACAAAGCTTTCCACCTCAAAAGGGATATGTGATTCCCTCTCATTCTCTATAATTAATTTTAATTGCTACTATAATAAGGTATTGCAAATGAGGTGGCTTACTTGTGGTTTTACACTGGAAAATAACTAAGAAGTTATTATATATCCTCAGTCATCCATTTCATATTTAGTTTCTCTGTGTTGATTTCTAAGAAGTTAATGGAAGCTGCCAAAGTGTGCCTTTTCAGTGTTATCAATGAATGACAACTCTGCTTTTGTTTGGTCCACTTTTAATCATTTATCTCAGAAAGCAAGCTTGCTTTTCAAAATCTGTACCGCAGGCTATCAGATCTGCACAGAACATGGGGAGGCCGCTGCACTGAATTCTGCCAATACTCTCCCATGTTTCAAAACCTTGGAGAAAACACCATAAGAACCCACATATCCAGCAAATTTCTCTAAAGACCTAAAATTTGGAATGGATTTCATTAAATCATTAGTCAGAGTTTTTTTTAACTTCTGGTCATTTCATACACATATATCAAAACGAAAAGAAAAAAAAAAGAGAGAAAAGCATAAAATATCAATTTCTGCTTTTGCACAAAATTAGCCTGTGGATATTTTGGCAATCAGCTGCATTTATTTTTCATTAGGTCTTTGAGAAATTAAGAAGTTTATTTCCTACTCAGAGTTAAATATTTATTTTCTAAATGACAAAATATTCACCCCTCCCCACCCCCCCTTGTAGTAATTTCACAAAAGCTGTGAATATCCAACCGTTTAAGTGTTTTTAACAGACTTTCTGCAAGCAGTGTAAAACTGAATGGAATCTCTGAGCAAATATATGCTTGGAATGTGATATCCAGTGGACATTTAATGTTAATGCTTCAAGGCAAGATATTTATACTCAGTAGTTTGCTGGATTTCGTGTACCTAAAAATTAGGTGCATGAAAATTAATTACCAGGCTATGTTTTTGTACACTGGAATCACACTCAGTGTCTTCAATTCACAATTTGCATATATGGAAATTCTCTCTCTGTGTTTCCCAGCACAGCACATGAGTTCTATTGTTTTGTGTTGCTCTTTGTTGGTTTTTTAGCATAAATACACACAGACACTTAGCTATTCAAAGAATGTTGTTTGTTCTCCTTGCTTGAACTTGCTTTCTGCCCCCAAGAAACTCCTAAAGCAGAGCATCCAGGTTTACAGAGAATGAAGCAAATTTCTAAAACAGAAAAACTAACTTATAATTCACACCGAGGACAAAAACATGACTAAAACCATGAAAAATAAATTAGAAGAGGAAAAATAATGCTATTAAATAGAGAATAATATCTACTACTGCCATGCGTTTCTAGATGTTGCGTATAATGTCTCAATTTTTTTTTAAAGTACAGAATGTATATAATCTGTATATATATATATGTGTAATGTGCTTATTAAAATTGTATAAGTAATATGTAGAGCTCACCTCCTTTAGGAGTGGAGGTGTGAGAGGAAATTTCACTTCTTTACTCTGAAACTGCTCCATTTAAACATAAAACAAGAACAATTTCTTTGTATACATGTGTCCAGAGGTATCTGTGTCTGTCTAAATATATGTGTGTACTTACACATTTTAAAGCATCATTTAGAAGTATTCTTGCTATAAGTACAAAAATAGGTACTGGAGAACTGTTAAAGGCAAGTGCTTTAGTTGTAACTCTATTAAAGGATTTTTCTCACAATCTATTAAATAATCAGAGCTGCAGAATAGTGCAGCCCCTATTAATTGCAGTGAAGATGTAGTAATTGGTGAGCCTAATAAACATTTTCTTGATGAACCTCCAGGAGAGCTAGTTGTTAAACAACACCTTTGCACTAGATAGCATCAAAAAAAGACATAGGAATATATGATGAATAAATGAGATTTCATAATAGTCAGAACTGATTGGTTTTATACTGGACATGCCACAAGTTAGAGAAATTTTGCCAGCATAAATTCACAGGAATGTGTATTTCCTTTTTGTTTAAGAATACACACGGTGGTTATATATGAAAGAAAAACAAAATAACACAAAAACATGCATTTCTCCCTATAGCAAGTATAGTAACTACCTGGTTGTAAAGTGCTTACAGCAGTATGTTTGAAAGAATAAGAAGACAAACTCTTCACATGCACATTCACATTGAGAGTGGTCAGCGAAACACTTTCTAGAATGCCAGTGGCATCCAGCTGTTTGTTCTGCAAATAGCTGCCATTTACTAAGTTATTATTTAGCAAGTTTGTCATTTATTTTGTGCAGTTTTGGTTTTTTTTTAAAGACATTCAACTTCCACCTTATTTTAGCAGAAAAAAGCAATAAACAAAGCAGCAGAAAAACAGTATTACTAAAAGACCCCCATTTCTGTCTGTTCCTTACAAAGAAAATCAACACTTATGATTTTCTGTCATAACAAAGCACTCCACTGTGTGGATTACTGGCCACATTTTTCTCTTGGCCAAGCACAGGGTAGTTAAGACTAGGCTAAGTTTGTAAACCCCCAGAAAAGTTGCTTTTCTCAAACGTTTACAAACATAAAGAAGTCCACAAAGAGCAACTTATGTATAAGCAGATTTAAAGACATGAGTGTGGGAGCTCTCCCTTTGCTTCATATTTTAATATTTGCACTGTAACAGGGTAAAACACTCTTTATCACCGGATGTGACAGCATGCTAAAGATGAGGAGCAGCAAGTCAAGACTACACAATTACCAGAAGCATGAATGCTTCTGCAGGTCTGCTGTTCTCACTTGTGCTCAGGTCACTGTTTGTTAGCATGATTATGAACATAGTGTTCAAAGTCAAAGTTGAAATAGTGGCAGTTGTGCACTGGAGTCCGGAATTCAGCATCTGGCCCATTTTCACTTGTTATCACACAAAACCTGCTTCAACATTTCTAAAAAGTTATCCAGTAACATGATTATTGGCTTTAACACACGCCAATAATTAAAAGAGTGTTAGCTAATGTGCTCTATAAGTTCCTAAAATCAGAAGAAAAAAATAATGTAGCTATAGTATCAGCTTCAGTTGACAAGCTTAAACTTGTGTCAGCCCCTTGTAACTGTGACAGGGAACAGGTTGGGGATTTTTACTGCTCAGATAAATAGTAGGAGTTAGCATTGCAGTATCCAAATGTTTTGCAACTGGCACTGTTTCCTGTATCCTTTCATATTACTGTAGTGTTCACAGTCTGCTAACTTTGACTTTTTCAGGCGAAACATCAGAACTCAGTAGTGTGTCATCCTCTCTACAGGAGAAAACAGGACAGCCATCAGAAGAGCTTTTATCTAGGGCATATTCCCTGTTTGCGGTGACATCCTGTAGCTTTACTTTTCTTGCTCATGACAATTAGTACTTCCCTAGCAAAGGTTTTTCACTGGGGGTAGCAGAACAGTACCAAAAATAGCTAAACTTGGTGGACTTTATCTAAAAAAGGAAAGGAAAAAAAAAAAAATAAATAGAGAGAGCTTTGGGGTCACCACCTACAGCCGAGAGGCTCCGCACCACTTCGTGCTCCACACGGGTATGTCCTGCCGGGTGGAGCGGGGACACCGCGGGACGCTGGGGAGCCGGGGACAGCACCCGGGACAGCTCCGCCTCGCCAGCATCGCTGCGGGTTTCAGCCGCGGCCCCGAACAAAGAGAAGGGAGAACCGATAGGGCGGGGGAGCGGAGGTCCCTCTGGTCCCCGTTTCGCCCTGCGGGGCAATAAGGCACAGCCTCCCCTGCGCGGCCGTCGGGGCCGGTGCCGGCGGGCGCCATCCAGAGTCGAGAAGAGCAGAAGCAGCCGGGGCGTGCGGCAGCGTGCGGGCGGGAGCCGGGCAGAGGGAGGCGTGGGGTGGGGAGGGAAAGGAGAGCGGGGGAAATAAAAGGAAAAAGAAAAAGAAACAAAATTCCTCTTACCTTTCCTCTTCGACCTCCTCCTCCTCCTCCTCTTGGACTTGCATTTCAGCTGCCCGCTTGGCCCTCCCGACGCCCTGCTGCCGCCGAGGACGGATGTCATGCTCGTACCTGAGAGCAAAAGCACCGCGCCGCGATGCTCTTCTCGCCGACTTTCCTCTCTTTCTGGAGGCGGCTTTTATAGCGCACAGGGGAGGGCCGCTCGCTCGGCGCTGCCCGGCGTGGGGTCGCGCCTCCGCCCCGACGGGCCGGGCCCGGCCGTGCGGTCCTCGGGGGCGGGGGTGGCTGCCGCAGCTCCTCCGGCCCCGTGCCCACTTTTGTTACCTCTGTGACTTTCTCGGCCCCGGCCGCTTTGAAGGGAGAGCGCGAGGAGTGAAGGAGGGGGTGCGGAGCCGAGCGGGGAGGGGGGGGGGAGAAGGGGGGGGACGGATTTGCTGCTGCAAAGTCTCCTGCAGCCCAATCGCTCCCGCCGCCCTGCTCTGACATCAGCTCCGCCAGCCCTCGCCCCCAAACTCCTCTCCCCACGGGCTGCCGGCTTTGCCGGGCTCCCGGCAGAGAGCCGAGCTGAGCGGCCCCGTGGGGAACGGCAGCGTCCTGCCGCCCGTTCCGGGGGAAGCCTGAGGGGCGCCAGGCGAGGAGGGATGCTGCAGGCAGGATCGCAAGACCGCAAGCCCCCCTTTCTTTTTCTCTTTCTTCCTTTCTCTCTCTCTCTCTCTCCTTTTTTTTTTTTTTTTTTTTTTTTTTTTTTTTTGTCTTCTCTTTTCACCATGTGGACAACCGAACATTTCTTCCAGCGGAGCAGAAATGCTGCTGCTGTCTTCCTCAACCAAGCGCTTATTAACTAGTTCGCTAATTGAGCTGCTTAATGTTTCCAGAGAAAGCGTATGAGTTACTGTCGAAAGATCCCTGATCCGCAAGCCTTACGTGGGAGGCTAAGTGTAGCGATTCCCCTTGAATCTCCACTTATTTGTAAGGTATGTGCTCCGCTAAATTCACAATCAAGGGCAAAAGCTCTGCGAAGAGTCTGTTGTCGCTCAGGCTGATACATTAATGCTCTGCAGTGCCTCATTTAGGCAACTGTGCAATTAATGTGTCGGGAGCAGAGGGGCTTTTATGGGGAGGAAAGATGACAACAGCATTTCTCTAAAAAGCTTGACTACAAAGCATTATGCGTTCATTAGAAAAAGCCAGCATATGCAACAGATAAGATACGGCTTTAAGTTACAGGGGAGCTACAGCCTCTGTGCTCTTCCCTCCTTAGTTATTATCTAAGTTAAAAATATGTATCTGGATTCACAGGCGGTGAATGGAAAACAGAAGAATATCAAGAAAAAAATCTCTATGCTAAATAATTAATGTCATCATTAGTGCTGACTCTATTTGTAGTTGGCTAGAGAAGTGCAGTAAAACCCTGTTTATCAGAACTACTTTAATCTAAAACTTCCTCTTGTTGGAATGTAGGTTACCCAGCTCCTGCTGCTAAGCACTGCCACTGCAACTCTCACAGCTATTAGAAACCCTCTGTGTTTGGCTGTTATAGTCCTCTGTTGTTTTTGGATTAAGAAGAGCTACATGTTACACAGATTTCTTTAACTAAAAAAACAAAAATATTTTCATGATTCTCTCTAAAAGTTTTCAGTTGGCCAAGAATTTGGATCACACACTCATACCAATGTGGTGTTGCCTCTTGGATCCTCCAAGGAGTGGTTCTGCTTTTCCCGCATGTAACCTCAGTTTTAGCTATGTGGCACAGCACAAAGTACAAAAAAGAAATGGTCCCCATACCTTATAAGCTAAGTTAAGAGAGCCTTAGAATTTGTCCCAGTATTTCTTGGATGTCAGATGTAATTCAGGAAAGCCTACGTGGAAGTAGGTTTTTAAATGCATGGCTTTTACAAATTACTGGCTGTAGTTTTTTACATCATTCACATCACCCAAAAGAGCCAAACCTTTGAACCATAACTTAAGTAAACATCTCTTTGAAAGCTTCTTCTTATGTCAGGAAAAACAAACAAACAAACAAACAAACGTGTCCAGGAAATGAGAGAAAATCACTATTTTGTTATTTTTATTTTTTTGCTTGAGTGTTCAGCCTTTAATCACCAACGTTCCCCTTCTGGTTTCTGATGCTCAGACCACAGCTGACTCTAATCTATTAATGAAACAGTTGCATTCACATGAGAAGTAGCAAAACTCAGTTGCACTTTCAACTGCATATCAAACTCTTGTCTGTTCTGCAACTTAAGTCACTCAGTTTAGAAACCAGGTTTAGTTAACAGTGCTTTCTATGCTTCAGTACCAATCTGTGCTTTATACATTAGGAATCCAAATGAGAAGCAAGGCCCAATTAGGAACAAAATGAGCATCCCAGAACATTTTCCTATCCTTAGGGATGGCTTCCAGCTCAACAAATGCTTTAAAGTTTCTGAAAATGTTCTTTCTGATAACTTATAATTATACTCTCAAAATGACTGGAACAGGAAATCAGAAATATAAGAAGATAGACTGTCTAGATGGCATTGCCAGTCCCTAGATAAGGCATGCTACCAAACCAACCTGAAAAATGTGACAGTTTACCAATCCTCAGAAGCTATCTTTCAGTGCTAGCAATTTCATGAAATGTTTTCCATTCTAGGCACACACATTGAGCAGGCCAGTTATTATCAGCACAGCATTAGCAAAGCTGAGCTGTGCTGGTAGTACAGCTCCCTCCATGGCTGCTTACAGGTTTGCTGAAGTCATGGGACAGCTGAAGTCGCATTAGAGGAAGGACTCCTTTTGAAAGTGAGCTTAAGTGAAGGGCATTCACTTTTAGTAGCACTCAACTACAGTCAACAGAATTCCTTAGGTGCGCTGTGTTTATTCCTCTTGTTGTCCACAATGGAAGAAAACACCGTTTCCACTTATTGGTGTCCTGTTCAGCACCTTATCTAACAACAGTGAAAGATCACCACTCCCATCACCAGTCTGAATCTACCCTTAGGCAAACATGTACACGATTTCAAGTGCTATGGTAAAAGCAGTGACATAAGCTCAATCTAGGAAATACAAAAGCAGCACCAGTGAGACAGAAAAAACAGCTAAACAATAAAATAATACCCCTTTTTTTTCCATTGTGTGCTCATGCCACTAGCAGCCAAGGCATTTGATAGTCTGAGACACCCACAGAAGTTGTGGCTATTACTGCATGTCCTGGTAATGACCTTCAGTAGTATTTCATGCTCCTTTTCATAAAGCAGCTTAGAGCTTCACCCATTCCCATGGGCTGGGGAGGTCATTATGTTTTTCGCCTTCAAGCTGAGGCATTTCATAATACTAAAGGCAATAGCTTTACATACCTCAAGTTGCAGCACGCAGAGAAGTGCGCCTCACACCAGTGCATGGACACCTGCTCAGGTTTAGGGGAACCAGCCAAGTTGGAGGACTTACAGTACAAGTTCTGATGTAAAAGTTTTTTTTTTCTATCTGGTTTAAGGAGCTAGGACTTCTCTTGCGATCCATCATAGCACATCCCAGCCCATACACCAGTACCAATATTCCTGTTCTTCAGTCTTCCTCTTCATTCAGCACTGGAAACAGCCCAGTAAGGAATCCAAGCTTGTCAGATCTGTGACATTTCACTTCTTTACTCAAGTTCTCTCAGAGAACTTTCTCAAAGTGTTAAGAACAGTCCAAATAGTTTAATTGAAGTATCGATGGGGACTATGAGAATATGTTGGGGAGAATAAGTGTGAAACTGGATACCAGGATATGCAACTAAATTGCAGATTGCCATATATTGCCATTTCTCAGGAAACCAGTGTAGAGTTAATCACTAACAGAAATGAAGAAAAATGAAAATGTATGAAGAGGAAAACGCAGTCCATATTTATTTAAGCAATGTATTGATCAGATAAACAACTTCAAGAACACAATTTGAGGAAGGTTATCCAAACCTAAATAAAAACTTTAATTTTTTCAGTGACATGATACTCCAAAAATTGTGTGTGAAATCAAATTTATTTATTTATTTTTAAGAGAAAAAAAACCCACTACACTGAACTTCTAGAAATGCAAATACCTAATAACGGGGCTGAGCATTTAAGGCATGACAGGGATGCTCCACAGGAGAGCAGCAGCATCTACAATGCATGCTCCTCTCAGAGAAAAAGGGTCCTGCTGAGCAGCACAGCCAGCAGCAAGTTCCAGTCTGTGCACATCCCAGGATATGCATAAATACTTGGAAGATAGAATGCCTGGCTGCAATATCCCACAATTTCCAGCTGCACCACCCCTTCTATAAGGAGCAGTGGATGCTGAGATCAGCAGGCCATCACTGAGACCTTTGTAACAGGCTGCTGATAGGCAGAGGGGTCCTACAGGCTCCTGAGTAAGGAAAAGGATGTAGCAGCAATGCTCTATTTTTCTACCATCCTCCCCACACCATTTCTGCTTGCTTTTGCTACCTCCTGTCTGGTAGCTGGAGAAAAGAGTAAGGTCCTTCAGAATCTGGAAGACAAAACAGAGCTCAAGGGCATTAAAGCAGTACAGAAATGCAATCGTGTGGCTGTGCAGGTGAGACTCCTGAGCTTTCTGCCGCAAAATGCCTGCACTAATCCACTCTTGCCCTACTTACAAGGAGCTGTCGGTGTGCCTGTTTTCAGCAAAAGCCACTTTAGCTTTGGGGCTAACATCACGGGGTGGTGATGAAGCAGTGAGGGTGGTGATGAAGCAATGAGGATATGGATCCATACTGAGTGCATCAAGTTTACCAGATAAACTCCTTACTGCAGGCAAGTCCGTCTGTCTGTCTGCTTAGAATCTTCTTGTATGTAAAATATCTGTGGTGTTGGATTTCAGGATGTTAAGACAACACTAAAAGGATTATAGCTCCTGATGAACAAAAGATAAACATTTCAAAACTGCTCCGACAATGCTGTCTTTAATGGGGAACATGCCAGGATGTCAAAGACTGCAAATCAATGGAATTAGTAAGTCTGTACATGCCACACAAAACAGCAGCAGTTGCTGGGGATGAAACAACTTTTTGAAAGGTGTTTAATATTGTCATATTAAAACACATCTCAACAGTTCTGAGTCTGGAGAACTGTTCATCACCAAAAATGCTTTTTGTTTTAATCAGGTTTTTCTGTTTCTAGTGAACTAACTCAAAACATGGAATGATGAAAGTGACCCCAAAGCAAAGATGAATGAATCCCTATTTAGCCCCCAGATGTTGCTGTCCTGGCCCAGCCTGATCAACCCTGGTTTGTTGTCTGACATTACCTTGTTCACAGACTGTCTGCAAGGCCTCTACCAATCAGGTTTTCTTCTCAATATTCAGAAAGCTAAGCAGCTGTATTCTTTATTTAAGCACTTGAGAATTTGTCAGTGTTACAACAGCCAAACAGTATTATTATTTTCTGTTTTAATTATGAAATATTTGCTTATAAATGCCAAAATACTGAAAAATCATTATGTCTTCATACCCGCCATATATTATATATATCATTATCTGTCTGAAACACTGGATCTGCCTAGGGGACCTTCCCTGTGCTGCAGAGAAGCTGTCCAGCACAAGGACTTGCAGCCATTTGACCTATACACACCTTTGCACATGATCAGCCCTCAGCAGGGCCAGTAGGACCAGTGCCATTATCACTGGTGGGTCCCCAACCCACCTTGGTGGGAGGCAGGATGCAGGGAACTGAAACTTTGCATTGCCCTCCTGCTTCACGTACCACAGACTAAGAAATCTGGCAGCTAAGAAGTGTCCAAAACACTGACCAGACATAAAAATAAAGACCTTCATTTCTCTGCACTGACAGCTTTTGCATCAGTAAAATATGGATGCAAATGCTTACCACAGGGGATTAAGGAAATCTCAAATGACCAGGGGATGTTTGCATACAATATACTTTTCACCCTAATCTTTCCAGTTTGGAAATTTTCCAGAATTACACTATGAATAAATTCTCCCCCTAGCTGCTGGGTGGCTTACAAAGACTTGTAAAGTTTTTGATGTAAGACTCAACCACCTTCTAAAATGAATACTACTTGCCTATGTCATGAGAAACCTTAACCAACTTCTCTGGGACTCTAAAAATGCTTTATAGAGTAATCATGCAGTAACTGCATTGTAAAGAAATAAGGCGGTACTGAAAAATAGTATAGCACAGTAATTGTACAGCATTATTTCAGTAATGCAACGTGCTAGAGCTTAAAGAAGTTATTACAGAAGTATAATTTGACTAAATTTTGTGTTTGTAGGCATGCATTTGTTTAGTATTATAGCCTTTCTTTAGACCTCCAGCACCCGTTACTGACCTTGCTAGAGATGGTAGATGAGGCTAAGGTACAATAACAGTCAGTATAAGAGATGTACATTAAATTGCATTAACCTCTGGTTAGATTTCCTTGCATATTCATCAGTCTTCAGTGATATCCTGTTGCTTTACAAAAGGTGCTTCACTGTGTTTTTTCATGTTATTTTAAAACATAATTTTTCAAAAGGCGTTCCCATTAAGATGACATATAGTCATTGCACAGACAAAGGCAACAGGAAAATGCAGAAAAAGACACGAAAAAAAAAGCAGTATCTCTGTATTTACAAGAACTCCTCTCATGGATGTCCATGCTGTATGACAATATCATCATGGAACTGGTGTAAGACTGAAACATCGCCAGTCAGAAATCAAGTCTCAACTTTAGCAGACTTGAAATGCATGACCTATATCATCTGTGTGCAAGAGGTACATCAGTACATCATCTATATTCTACAAAATGGCAAGCTATATTGCTCCGTGTAATTTTTGATTCATTTTTTAGTCTACAAACTACTGAGATAAATGCTATCTTTTGCTTGTGTCTGGGTTCAGCCCTTAAACATATGGTGGCCAACTTTTGACTGAGATGATATTACAATGTGGATATAGAAATATCAGGGAGATATAACTGCAATCACATCTCTCAATTAATATTTGCCAGTACCACTGAGAAAGCAGTAGCAGTTTCTAAAGCAAAAATAAATGCCTCAAATTATCTTGAATAAGGAAAACAAATAATTCAATGCAGTCAATGCTATTACAGGTTTTTCCTCTACCTACCACATAAAATTCTCCTTAATTTTATTTTCTCTGCACTACAACTGGTTTTCTTTCATCCAGAACTTGATCCTCGGTAGGCATTCGGAAAACAGAGGTGTTGAAGAATCTGCTGGCAGGAAAAAAAAAAGAGTTCTCTAAGGATGCTGGTTTGGAGGGTTTTTCAGCAAGTTAACCACTGAAGGAAAATGACATTTACAGTTTGAACAGACTAGCCAGGGAAAGTTGAGCAGAGATGGAAAACAGATTCAAAACATGCATCAGGGAAAGCGGAGACATCAAGAGAGGCAGAGACTACAGTGTGTCTCCCTTACTCCAGAATTCTCACAGAACAATCTGGTATCTCTGGATGTTTCAGTGGACCAGTCTATACTCAACAGACAGACAGAGGTGGAAGATGTTATTTTAAGACCTCAGGGAAAAGTACTGAAGCACAACATGTCCATCAGTGATGAATCTTGAAACCTTAATTATAGAAGAAACAGGTAAAATTACTTTTGTGTACTTTGTACACAGTTCCCTAGGGACACGGTGGCTCTGTCAATTACCATGCTAATTAATAGTAGCTATGGAATCCTTCAGCCTAAGGTTTTAGCCTCCACCCTCTTTCTCTGAGTTTTTCTCACTGAATTTGCATTCAGGCTTTATTTCTGTGTGTCATACAAGTAAATATCACCTTTACATCAGGATGACAATGACAGGCATTCACTGAAGCCTTAAAACACAACTGCTGCATCAAATAAATGCTCAGCCAAACTGACATGATTTATTTTAAAATAATGAACTTCTCCTTACTGCTGGACATTTTCTGAACAAATTTGGCAGTTGTGAACTCTGACAAGCTTAGAGGTTCAGAAGTAATCAGTGGAAATGCAACTTCAATTCTGTTGTGTCACGGGTTACTTAGATTTACCTATGCCCGTGACAGGGGAAGCCACCCCACGCCCCCCCCCCGGGGCCCGGAAAGGAGGGGGAAAAGGGGAGTGGGATAAAACAGTGACAATCTAAGGAGGAAAAACTTATTTTACTAAATATGATATCGAAATACAAGATAACACAATATAATATAATTAAGGCTAACAAAATCGAACGAAACAGAGAGAGAGAGTCTCCGAAAACCGAGAGGCCTACTGTGAACTCTAGGCGACACGGCTGGAACGCTTCCCACTCTCCGAGAAGTTCGAGAGAAGAAGGAGGAGGGCACTCCAGCCTGGGAACGAGATTATATAGAGTCCTGGTCCCGTGACTTATTGTTACTCCTGTTGTTCTCTGGGATATGTAGTCTTCTTTTGTGGACTGCACATTCAACAGAAGTATCCATACTTGACATGATGTTATGATGTGGAATACTGATAGCAAAATTACAAAATTACAAAACCATGACATTCCACCCCTTATTCTACATTATTACATCATGGTTAATATATACATATATATACATATATATACACGTATGTAAAATTGTGATAGCTAAATAGTAGAATTGCATGTAACATAACTAAATGTACAACTATAATAACTAAAATACACTACACATGCAAACATATATATATATATATAGATACATAAAATTATTGACTGCACTCCCCCAGCATCAAATTCCCTTGTGGCACACATTGAACATCCCCATCCTTCTGCATTACCCACCAAGTGCACCCAGGTCCCTGGGCAAAGACAGTTCCACGGATAGGTTTGCCCTTTCCAGAAGCTGGAAGGACCCAAACAGCTTTTCCCAACATGTTCTTTACATGTATAACAGGGACCTTATCTCCTTCTACAGTGTGTAGGGGGCTAGATTGACTAGGACCATCACGATTGACAGATCCTCTAGTATTGACCAACCAAGTGGCTTCTGCCAGATTCTTCTCCCAGTGCTTAAATGTTCCACCACCCATTGCTTTCAACATAGTTTTCAACAACCCATTATATCGTTCAATTTTACCAGAAGCTGGTGCATGGTAGGGAATATGATAAATCCACTCAATGCCATGATCTTTGGCCCAAGTATTTATAAGAGAATTTTTGAAATGTGTCCCATTATCAGATTCAATTCTTTCTGGGGTGCCATGTCGCCACAAGACTTGTTTCTCAAGACCTAATATGGTGTTTCGAGCAGTTGCATGGGGTACTGCGTATGTTTCAAGCCACCCAGTGGTTGCCTCTACCATAGTGAGTACATAACACTTACCACTGCGAGATCGTGGCAAGGTGATATAATCAACCTGCCACGCCTCCCCATATTTATACTTTTGCCATCGCCCTTCCTCCCAGAGAGGTTTCATCCTTCTGGCTTGTTTAATTATGGCACATGTTTCACAATCATGAATAATCTGCGCAATAGCGTCCATGGTTAAGTCCACCCCTCGGTCTCTGGCCCACTTATATGTTGCGTCTCTTCCTTGATGGCCTGAGGTCTCATGAGCCCATCGAGCTAGAAATAATTCACCCTTATTCTGCCAGTCCAAGTCAATTTGAGCCACCTCAATTTTGGCAGCTTTATCTACCTGATGGTTGTTTTGTTGTTCTTCAGTAGCCCGACTTTTGGGCACATGTGCATCCACATGACGCACCTTTACAACCATATTCTTTGTTCGGGAAGCAATGTCCTTCCATAGTTCAGCGGCCCAAACAGATTTTCCCCTCCGCTGCCAGTTATTTTGTTCCCACCGCTGTAACCACCCCCATAAGGCATTTGCCACCATCCATGAGTCAGTATAAAGATACAGCATTGGCCACCTCTCCCGTTCAGCAACATCTAAGGCCAGCTGGACAGCTTTTACCTCTGCAAACTGACTTGATTCTCCCTTACCTTCGGTGGCCTCTGCAACCTGTCGTGTGGGGCTCCACACAGCAGCTTTCCATTTGCGATGCTTCCCTACAATGCGACATGATCCGTCAGTGAATAGGGCATATTTCTTTTCATTTTCTGGTAATTCGTTGTATGGTGGGGCCTCTTTAGCACGTGATACCTCTTCTGCTGGTGATGTTCCAAACTTTTTATCTTCAGGCCAGTCCATGATTACCTCTAGGATTCCTGGACGATTGAGGTTTCCCATTCGCGCTCGCTGTGTAATCAGCGTAATCCACTTGCTCCAGGTGACATCGGTAGCATGATGGGTGGAGGGAACCTGTCCTTTGAACATCCAGTTCAGCACTGGCAGTCGAGGTGCCAAAAGGAGCTGTGTTTCAGTCCCGACTACTTCGGAAGCAGCCCGAACCCCCTCATACGCGGCTAAGATCTCCTTCTCAGTTGGAGTGTAGCACTCTTCAGACCCCTTATATGATCGACTCCAGAATCCCAGGGGTCGGCCTCGGGTCTCTCCTGAGGCTCTTTGCCACAAACTCCAAGTGGGGCCTTTCTCTCCAGCAGCAGTATAGAGGATGTTCTTTACATCCTGTCCAGTCCGTACTGGCCCCAGGGCTACAGCACGGGCTATCTCTTGTTTAATCTGTTCAAAAGCCTGCTGCTGCTCAGGGCCCCATGCAAAATCATTCTTCTTCCGCGTTACCTGATAAAGGGGGCTTACAATGAGGCTGTAGTTTGGAATGTGCATCCTCCAAAAGCCCACTGCACCCAGGAAAGATTGTGTCTCTTTCTTGCTAGTTGGTGGAGACATGGCAGTGATTTTGTCGATCACATCTGCTGGGATGTGACGACGTCCATCCTGCCACTTTATACCTAAGAACTGAATTTCCTGGGCAGGTCCTTTTACTTTGCTTCGCTTAATAGCAAAGCCAGCTTGTAGAAGAATCCGGATTATCTGCTCTCCTTTTGTGAAAACTTCTTCTGCTGTATCACCCCACACAACAATGTCATCAATGTACTGCAGGTGTTCAGGAGCACCACCCTGTTCCAGTACAGTTTGAACTAACCCATGGCAAATGGTTGGGCTGTGTTTCCACCCCTGGGGCAAACGGTTCCAAGTATACTGAATGCCCCTCCAGGTGAAGGCAAACTGTGGCTTGCATTCTGCGGCCAAAGGAATAGAAAAGAAGGCATTGGCAATGTCAATGGTGGCATACCATTTGGCTGCTTTTGACTCCAGCTCGTACTGGAGTTCCAACATGTCCGGCACAGCAGCGCTCAATGGGGGTGTGACCTCATTCAGGCCACGGTAGTCTACTGTCAGCCTCCATTCTCCACTGGCTTTACGCACTGGCCATATGGGGCTGTTAAAAGGTGAGTGAGTTTTACTGATCACTCCCTGATTCTCCAACTGGCGAATCAAATCATGAATGGGGAGCAAGGAATCCCTGTTGGTGCGATACTGCCGTCTGTGCACTGTCTTTGTAGCAATCGGTACCTGCTGCTCTTTTACTCGTAGCAGCCCCACAACAGACGGGTCCTCTGACAGGCCAGGCAAAACAGACAGCTGCTTAATGTTGTCCATGTCTACAGCAGCTATCCCAAAGGCCCATCGATACCCCTTAGGATCCTTGAAATGCCCCCTTCTGAGGTAATCAATACCCAGTATACATGGAGCCCCTGGGCCAGTCACAATAGGATGTTTTTGCCAGTCTTTGCCAGTGAGGCTTATTTCAGCCTCCAGCACAGTCAATTCTTGAGAGCCCCCAGTCACTCCAGAAATATGGATTGATTCTGTCCCTTCATGACTGGAGGGCATTAGGGTGCACTGTGCACCGGTATCCACCAGTGCCTTATATTTCTGTGGTTCTGATGTGCCAGGCCATCGAATCCACACAGTCCAATAAACTCTATTATCCCTTTCCCTCCCCTGACTGAGGGCAGGGCCCCTCTATTGGTTACCTGTGATGACTGGAGCAACTCCACTGGTGGTTGGTATGTCTAGTAGTTCTTTCACCCGTGCTCGTAGTGCAGACATGGGCTGATCATGCCACTTCCTCATGTCTTCTCCACGGTCACGTAGGTAGCGCCACATGGAAACACGCGGTGCAATCGTACTGTTGTTCTTTGCTCGAGCTGGGAAGCGTGTGCGTTTAACAGCTGAGACTTTTGATGATGCAGGTGGGGAGTAGGACTGGACTAGTTTGATCAGATCCTTCATTAGACCTGGTGGCCCGTACGAGGATTGACCTTCATCAGTTGTTTCTGATACTATTACGGGATCATTACAATTAGTTGATGGAAACAATTTCTTGCACATTTCATCTACTCGGTTTTCTAGCCGTGAGATGGCAGAAACTGCGGCATGCAGTTGGGGGAGCTGCTGATCGATGGTTTGAAGCATTATAATCAGCTCAACAACTCGGGGCCATCTGTCCACGAATCCTTTAGATCCTGATACCAATGACTGTGCAATTCTCTCTGGTGCTGTACTTGTGATTTTCTGCCACATGTCAGGATCGGCCCTCACTCTCTCAGGGTCAAGTTCGCTTGGATCAGGGCTGTACAACATTTTCGCCATGGCCAATTCCCTCAGGCGCTGAATACCTTTTTGGACGGTATTCCAACTATCAAATTTAGGCTTCAAAGCATCCTTATAGGGGTACCTTTCTCTCACGGCTTCTAACAGCCGCAACCAGAGAGTAGCAGCTCCATCCGAACATCTGCTAATCCCTCTGTCGATACCTGCATCTTGGGCAATGCTTCCTAGTTGGCGAGCTTCATTACCATCTAGAGACAAGCTGTTGGCCCCATTGTCCCAGCAGCGAAGCAACCAAGCAAGGATACCTTCATCTTGACGCCGTGTAAACTCCTTTCTTGAGCCTTGGATTTCAGTCAGCTTCAGAGGTCGACAATAGGTGATTTCCTCCTCATCATCAGTCTCTTCTTCATGCCTCTTGGTTTTTGCCTTTGCTTTTTTCGGTACTGCTCCATGCCCGGCACCTGGGTCTTCTGCTGCCCCCCCCTGTGCTTCTCCTTCTTTTCGTTCTAGACGCGTGGACACCCGTTTCCATTTCTTGCCTTCCACAGGGGCAACTGATATTGCTACTGATGCCTCCTGTGACTGATCAGAATTAACTTGGGCTTGAATCTCAGATCGGAAACTCTCTCTCTCCAGAATAGTATGATACAAAGCACGGTATGCATAAGCCAAACCCCACATAAGGTTTACCTCCTTAGATCTCTGACCCAAATACTCACTTAATTTCTTAGGGTCCCTTAGGTGTTCAAGAGTGAAATCCCATGACACTGCGGGTCCCCATGCTTCTAAGACTTTTCCTAAACCTTTCCATATTCCCTGCCAGTCATCATTCTCTGGTTCTGGAGGAGACTTCCGCATAGAACGAATGCATAGGAACATATATGCATGCATTGATAGTGATAACATGAATGCAAGTATGAACCCTATCTCAGTTATTGAAAAGCGTGTGGAAATCTGAGAGTACAACCTAAATAAAAAGGGTTTTTTTAGCCTGTACAATGAATTAAACATGGTGGTGTTTGTAAAATTGCCTGTTCCATCTGGGATGCAAGTATTTGTAAAATTGCCTGTTCCATCTGGGATGCAAGTGTTTGTAAGATTCACAATTGCATCTGAGGTGTAGATGCCAAAATTCTGACCATACCACATCTCGTAAAAGTACCAGGCAGGTGTCTCCATCAGTATCCACCTTATTAGGCTATATATCTGCACAATTCCACAACACCAAATTATGGTGTTAATAGTTGACCAATACTTTAAGAAGATCATAATTGCTTTCAATCCCTTAAACAGAGCAACTGGGATGAAGAGTGGATTCATAGCTGGCAGGCTCTGTAAAAGTCAGAGCTAGCTAGCTTTGCTCTAAGGGAGAAAGAAATCCCTTTGTTTTCTACACAAAAGTTAGATAGCAATGCTGAGAATGTGCAACAGCCCTTAATGTTGACAATTTGTCTGGTATTTCAAGGTCACGTTCTCCGTGAGCAGCTACGGAAAGATAACACTCCGAACACTCCCGTAACGAAGCTCTTTAAGAGCAAAGAGAGAGTTGTTCTAAAAGCTAAAAAGCTCTATGCCCGCATTCTCCACCAAAAAATCTGTCACGGGTTACTTAGATTTACCTATGCCCGTGACAGGGGAAGCCACCCCACGCCCCCCCCCCGGGGCCCGGAAAGGAGGGGGAAAAGGGGAGTGGGATAAAACAGTGACAATCTAAGGAGGAAAAACTTATTTTACTAAATATGATATCAAAATACAAGATAACACAATATAATATAATTAAGGCTAACAAAATCGAACGAAACAGAGAGAGAGAGTCTCCGAAAACCGAGAGGCCTACTGTGAACTCTAGGCGACACGGCTGGAACGCTTCCCACTCTCCGAGAAGTTCGAGAGAAGAAGGAGGAGGGCACTCCAGCCTGGGAACGAGATTATATAGAGTCCTGGTCCCGTGACTTATTGTTACTCCTGTTGTTCTCTGGGATATGTAGTCTTCTTTTGTGGACTGCACATTCAACAGAAGTATCCATACTTGACATGATGTTATGATGTGGAATACTGATAGCAAAATTACAAAATTACAAAACCATGACATGTTGCTAAATCACATGACTGGAAACCTAAGCCTGAGCTCATCCCACCTAATTTTGACAGCACAGGTGAAGACCTAAATGAAGAATCTTCACCCTCCACTTCTTTGCACTCATTGGAGAAAGACAGGCCTCCAGATGGTAGGAACAAGTACATTGTGGAAATACCTTTCTCTTTTTCCATAGGTGAACTGAGTGTTACTTCAAGTCTGAAGAGCAGCCACAATTAGTGAAATTAGATTTTGTCTTAAAAATGGAAAAATGGGAAAAATTGAATTACTTTTTTTTTTCTTTTCTTAAATTTGTTAGAAAGTAAATCCACTGTGAAAGCAAAAGAAGAATAAATGTGGGGTAGGTAGGTTGAAGTGACACAAATATAATTTACAAAATGGTTATAAAATATGCAAATTTATTTTCTTTTTTTCTCCCATTTTTAGAATCAGTTTCATAAATATCCTTTTGTTCAAATGCTCAAGTTTCTTGTTACATCTTTTATAAAGGGAAAATCAGTTGAAGAACATTCTTTTACAACAAGAAATATTAGAATCATACACAAGATGCTTTATTTAGAATCTGAAAATTTATTTTATGTTTTTTTCTGTTGACAACCAGAAGCACTGGGTGGAAAAAAAATAGCAGAACAAAGAGCTCCCTTGAGATATTTCAGGTTTGCTGACTCACTACATCATCACATATGACACTGAATTATTAGTTTCAGCAAATACTGAAATAGCACGAGAAAGCTTTTTAGCTCTTTTATCTTTACCATTGTTCTTGGATTTAAACAACTCACATAAAAAAATTTTGGGTAAAATTACAAATATTGAAAAATCATAATTTAGAGTGGTGTTTATTGTACAAGATACCTCCTTAATCATACTGAGATAGAAGGCTAAGGATATAGTTTCCTTGAGCTCAGAGGACAATGTGGATAGAAAACATGTTTCTTGCTGATAGCCTGACCCAGAGCGCATCAGGACTTTAAGAAGTTTTAGGAGGATTCTTCCTCTCTCTCTTTCCTCATCTGCTTGAGTGCCTCTGCTCACACAGGAAGACTGATTTTGTGACGTGATTTCTACCAGGATGAGCTTTGCTCTTATCTGAGAAGAGCCCACTCCAACCCTGCACATCTTTCAATCGTGTCTTATTTTGAGTTAGCCGCTTTCAAAGTCCTTTTGAAAATGTAATTATCAGTGACTATTCAAGGTCAGATGGCACATGCCATGTTAGCTACATGGGGTCTCAAAATGTCTCGCCCTGGCTCAGTTTCTGGCATTCCACAGTACTACTGCCATACAGATAACTTGCCATCACAGACCCCAGCACTCTATCGCTTACATGGGTTTATTTGATTCCCTTGGCCTTGACCTGAGCTGGAAATTTTTAAAGCAACACCATGTTGCTCTGTATTGCAGGAACAGCAAGAGGTAAGTGACTGGACTGTATTACGACTTTCACAACCTTGTGGCTTGGAATAGAAGCTTAGTACTTTGCTGAAGATATCCAACCAAAGCAACTCCAAATTCAGCTGTGTAAAAAGCTGGTAGCGTAATATAATTGACTTTGATGTAATAGTAAATAGAATTATAATATTTTACATTAATGCAGATACTGAAAATTTCTGAAATATATATTAGGTAATATGAAGCGCATAGTTGTTAATGTTGAAACTATTAAATAATTAACATCAAACAAATGCATACTTGGCTTATTTTCATAATTAAATTTCAAAAGTAGCTATTAAAGTTGCTATTGTTTTCAGTCTTGGTTATCTGATTTTACTCCTGTTAAAACAATGACAAAATTCTCAGTTACCAACATTTTACATGGATTAGATTCTTTTTCTACAATGTCTGTCTTTCAGATACACTGTTATTGTCTTCTTAAAATGCTGTATATGGCAACAAGAGAAAAAAGGAAGACAAAAGGCAAATGAAGTAGATAGATCAGTAAGTTATCCAGTGTCATAAACTGAAACTAAGAGATAGAAAATGATTGGGAATATATATGTTACAATTTAAAATAATAATAATTAGAATGGATTTATTTTAAATTCATGTTACAATTTACTGTGCTCATCTCAGCCATTTCCTTCTCTTTCTATTCTTTCCATATCCAATGAAAGATTTAAACACCTTACTTGTTAGTAATAAGCATTGATTCAGCATCCCTCACGAAATGATGCATGATTTTACTCCATCACAGATAATTTCAGAAACATTTTGCTGCCTGCTTTTATCTGCGCTCTACTTGTGTAGAGGATTTGAAAGGGTTTGTGTAGTTGCCTGCTCTGCAGTAATGTGAGGGTTTTGTTATCCGTCTGAGCTACCAGAGTTGGTTCAGATAGCTTGGATTCTTTCCTTCTGCAGCCCAAATCTCACAAAACCGCTCACTGAAACACAAAGGTACAGGAGGGAAAGGGCAAATGAATCATCAAACCTTTCAAAAGACTATTTATATTCCTCCTGGAGCTTGCCAATTAACACTTCTCCCAGCTCCCTCTGATCACCTTCTTGTCCTCTGCCTGTGCACCCACTTAAACCGTTACCAGATCCAGTCCTGCTCTGAGCCAGAGACAGCAGATCTCTTACTACTGACTTCAGCACAAACAGAATAGAGAATCACATCCCTTTGGTTCCAGCAGAATGCCTGCAACAGCCAGACTCACACATACCTGCAGCTTGGGAACACAGAATTCCAGGTTCATGCCATAATGCACTTCAGCCACAGTATACATGCAGTGCTAGTGTACCAACTCGAATGTGTGGAAGACATCCTCAGACTAACCTGTACAGTCACTACTTCGTTAAGACAAGGAAAGAGGAAGCCTACTGCACTGAGAGCTGCCTAATAAAATTCTCCCTTCCTTTCTCAGTCTTTCCTCAGCTTTTGCACAATAACATCCTCCCCATAATTCTAGAGATTAACGTGAAATACCCAGCAGAGGCATTTATGTATTTAGCTCCTTGTAGCTATTGTTGAGGCAGCACAGGTAACTCATTCATGCCAGGTGTGTGTGTGCTACAGGGCTCAAGGATGGTCTCTCTGTGGCCCTTGTGGATGGGGGAACTGCGATCACTGCTTGTGACTTCCAGTTGTGGGAAGGAGCAGACCAGAGCCCCTAGCCCCTGCCTTTCTTCACCCTAGAGAGGTGTTCCAGCAGGCTATGGGCAACTGAGCAAAAACCCCTCCTAGCTCTGGCAACCTGTTCTGCCCTTCAGAAATTTCACAGTTAGTGTCTCCATCCAGGGAAAGAGAGCAAGAAGTTTTGCTCAATTTCCATCCTCCAATGGCTCAGTGCAATGGGATGTGTGGGAGCATGACTTTCCCTTGCTGCCCCCTCAAAAGGGGCATCATTCGCTGGAATAAGTATAAGTCTTCATAGGGGTATCAGCCCCTACATGGGCTGTCAATGCTTTTAAAGTGTATCGGTCCCTATAAGGGTGTTCAGTTCCCAGTAGGACTATCAGTCCTTATAAAGGGACATAACTTCCTACAAGTAATATTAGTCCCTCTATGTCACATCAGTCCCTTTAAGGGGCATCAGGTTTTCGTATTGCTATCAGACCTTGAGAGAAGTAAGAGTACCTGGTAGGAGTATTGGTCCCTGGCAGTGGTATCAGTCTCTATAAGGGGTTCCATTCCCCACAAGGAGTTCCAGTTCCTCTCAAGGGCGTCTGTTCCTGTAAAAGAATATCTGCCCCTAGGGATACCAGCCCCTATAAGGGTTATCAGCCCCTGCAAGGGACATCAGCCTGTCTGAGGACAGTCACGAGTGATCCATGCAAATTGCAGCTCGAGTGCAATCAATAGATGTGACAAGCAGCCAGCGCTGGCAACCGGGAACATAATGAAGGTGTGACTGTGTAAACGGCTAACAGATAACAATGCTATAGGAAATTATAGGGCAGCGCTGTATTGAATAAGTGCAGTGCAAAATGAGCTGCGGCTCGCAGGTCATACTTCCCCACTGCTGAAGTGTCTCCTGCTCTTGTCCTTTGTAATTGTAAGTGGCAGCAGTGGCGGCTGAATGCGATGAGGGCATGTATCCAACCCTCATTTGTTCTGCATTACAATGCAGCTCTCGCCGCCAGCAGCTGATTCGAGTGTCAGCGCCCACCTCCCAAGTGGAAGCGGACACCAGAGAAAACTCCACACACATAAGGAGAAGGAAGGCTGTCTTCAATTCGGGCTGTCCTTATAACAGAGCCGAACAGCTGGGGTGGTCCTGTGGGAAACGGGATGGAACTGCTGTGTTTGGCTTAAAAAAAAAATAAAAAAAATCACGATTTTCCCACCAAGAACCACAGCTTTTCCTTAGGAAACCAAAAGACCACATGTAAGAGAGTAAATAAATAAATAAGTTTTTAAAACTAACAAACCCCCCCCCCCCCCAAAAAAAAAAAAACAAAAAAAAAACCACCAAACAAACAAACAACCGCCCCCCCACCAAAAAAAAAAAAAAAACAAAAAAAACCCACTCGTTGGATTTTATCAGGTTTAAAGAAATACATATAGTACACATGTATATATATATTTTCAAACTCAGAACAGAAAAGGCTATGCACAGTTTTAATCGAACAAACTCTCCAGCTTCTACAGTTCCTCATACCCACTTTTTAATATTCACGTGGTGAATAAAAACTGAACTGATGAATAAAAGCTGTTCATTGATTTTTAATTTAATTTCCGAGTCTGACAATATGAAGTACTTCCCCGCAATTTTTGTTCTGACATTGGGATCAAACTCAGTGGCTGTTTTCTGGAACCTCAGGTCTCCGAGTCTCTTTAATCTGATTCCCATTTAAAGGTTTACAGATTAAATGTAACATTTAAACCTAATACAAGTCAGAGAGGTAACGAAAAGAGCTCTACAGAGTTCCCTGATATTTCACCGCTGTCAATACTTTCTGCTATTTATAATCACTCTGCACATCCTTTTCCCCCCACTTCATAATGTCAGGAAATTTTATTTATGTTTTTTTTCATCCTAGCCCTGAAAATGTCCATTTTTTTTTCAGGTTATAGTAAAATCTATGCTTAACAAAACACTTGTTCAATTTCTTTGCTAATATGCTGCAAACGTAGATCGGTATTTGTTCTGTAAAATTGTTTCCTGTCATTTAAATGTGGCTGCTTGCTTTTGCTGCTTTAAGAAACAATTTATTCCTTGAAAATACATCTTTCTACATGTGAAAATGAATTCAGAGCAAACAAATTTAAGCTCTTTTAAATTTCTTCTTTGCAATACAGCTCCTGCCATTTTTCTCCTGGAGGGCAGGCAGCTTTTGGTTGAATTGGGGTGGGTGTACTTATCAGGCTCCAAGGAGTCCACAGCAGGGTTTGCATCTTCTAGTACTAAGCAAAATGCCACAGATCTCAGTTTGGCAGATGTCTGCATTTGCTAACACAAGGAAGTGCCCCAGGAATCAAGAAAACAAGTGATGGCCTACTTGGTATCAGTCGAATCTATTGCTTTCTTTTTTCCTTGTTTTTGTTGTCTTGGGTATGTAGAAGTAGTTGAGGAAACAACTTTGTAGAGACCTGATAATGGTCTTTCAGTGCCTAAAAGGCAACTGTAAGAAAGAAGGGGACAGACTCTTTAACAGGGTCTGTTGTGACAGGACATGGGGAAATGGTTTCAAACTAAAAGAGGGCAGATTCGGATTGGATAGAGAGCTGGTGGATGTCCCACCTTTGGAGACATTCAAGGTCAGGCTGGATGAGTCTCTGATCTGTAGGTGGCCTTGTTCATTGCAGGGAAGCTGGACTAGATGAACTTTAAATGTCTGTTCTAACTCAAACAATTCTATGATTCTATAATTCTGAGAGGGTAAGGAAGACTATGCAGCCACCACAAAGCCTTCAGCCGCCCCCCAACATCTTACCACTATTTAGGAGCTGGCCATGTTCCTCTCAAAAAAAGGCAGGCAGGATCCTGCCCTGGGCACACAAGGTTGGACTTCTGCTGAGAACAAAATGAAGGGTCTGCTGGAATTAATCCTGGGCTTCGTTATCGCTCCTGCACATCACTGCGCTTTGTGGCTGGCCTGGGCCGCCTAACTGTGCTGCAAAAGTGTGTGAAGGAAGATGCTATCAGCCTCTATCTGTCTAAACCAGAAACAGGCAATACCAGAAAAGCCTGTCCTGTCCAATTTCCAGTTCAGCTTTGCAGATTCGAGAAGTGCAGATAGTTTGGACATGCTTTAGATAAGGAGTTGAATATCTGGATGTTTTCTTGAGCACAGAAATCCATGTTTCATACAATTTACTAAATTTTGTTACTGTTTATCCTTTCCAGTAATAGACTTTTTTTTTTTCTTTCTTTCTTTTTTTTTTTTTTCTTTTTTTTTGTTCAGTATTTCTTCTCCCTACATCCCAGCCACGCTTCTGGTAAATATGGAAATACATGCATATAGCCATCAGCATACATGCTCTCACGACATTAGCACCAAAGCATGTGTCTTTGTTCAGTGTGTTTGACTTCTTCAGAAACAAATATGAGAAGGGACGCAGCTGCTCACATGCTTGCAAACCTCTGTGCCACTGTGAAAGTTTGCTTTTAAACACACTATGAAAAAGTAGCCCTTACTTCCTCATCTTTGTAGAAAAATCCCATGTATGTCTGTAGTACAAATGCATTCAGAGCAAAAGATGAAAGTATATTTTTATTTCTTTATTTAACACAGTCAAAAAGGGAGTGCAAGACTTCTGCAGATCTCTCATTGCCAAGTGCCTGTCTGAGAGGCAGCAGAATGGATGGCTGTTTTGGTATTTGGTAAATATTTGGGAAATAATGAGAGAGAAAAAAAAGGATGGGTAATAGATTTCTCTACTCTCTCCCACACTGTCTCCTCTCCTCTCCTCTCCTCTCCTCTCCTCTCCTCTCCTCTCCTCTCCTCTCCTCTCCTCTCCTCTCCTCTCCTCTCCTCTCCTCTCCTCTCCTCTCCTCTCCTCTCCTCTCCTCTCCTCTCCTCTCCTCTCCTCTCCTCTCCTCTCCTCTCCTCTCCTCTCCTCTCCTCTCCTCTCCTCTCCTCTCCTCTCCTCTCCTCTCCTCTCCTCTCCTCTCCTCCTCCCTCTCCCTCTCCCTCCCCCTCCCCCCCTTCCCCTCCCCTCCCCTCCCTTCCCCCTCCTCCCCCTCCTCCCCCTCCCCTCCCCTCCCCTCCCCTCCCCTCCCCTCCCCTCCCCTCCCCTCCCCTCCCCTCCCCTCCCCTCCCCTCCCCTCCCCTCCCCTCCCCTCCCCTCTTTCCTTCCTTCCTTCCTTCCTTCCTTCCTTCCTTCCTTCCTTCCTTCCTTCCTTCCTTCCTTCCTTCCTTCCTTCCTTCCTTCCTTCCTTCCTTCCTTCCTTCCTTCCTTCCTTCCTTCCTTCCTTCCTTCCTTCCTTCCTTCCTTCCTTCCTTCCTTCCTTCCTTCCTTCCTTCCTTCCTTCCTTCCTTCCTTCCTTCCTTCCTTCCTTCCTTCCTTCCTTCCTTCCTTCCTTCCTTCCTTCCTTCCTTCCTTCCTTCCTTCCTTCCTTCCTTCCTTCCTTCCTTCCTTCCTTCCTTCCTTCCTTCCTTCCTCCCTTCCTTCCTTCCTCCCTTCCTTCCTCCCTTCCTTCCTTCCTCCCTTCCTTCCTCCCTTCCCTTCCTCCCTTCCCTTCCTTCCCTTCCTTCCCTTCCTTCCCTTCCTTCCCTTCCTTCCCTTCCTTCCCTTCCTTCCCTTCCTTCCCTTCCTCCCTTCCTTCCCTTCCTTCCCTTCCTTCCCTTCCTTCCCTTCCTTCCCTCCCTTCCCTCCCTTCCTAGTGTTTAGCTATCTGATATTAAAAAGCAAACAAAAACTACCAGCAATGTACTGAAGAGACTGGAGGTTTACTGCAAGGTAAACTAGGTGAGCTCAGCCTTTGGGCAAGGAGAGGAGACGGGGGAATGAATGATGCAGACAACTAAACTCTAACAATTATTTTTCAGTAAACACTGCCAGGGCTTTTTTTCTTTTCTTTTTTTTTTCTTTTTTTTTTTTTTTTTTCCCCATCCCATTTTGCATTTAGATAATTATCTCATTTGTTATCTAGCTGAAGAACCAGACTTCTGTATCAGCAGAGACAGAGACACCGTTGGGTTTACAGAAAGTCAGGGTGAAGGAAGCAGGAGCAGCAAAAGTCATTTGGTAAGATAGGAGATGGTTCTTTTTCTGTATGAGTAAGTATAACACAAATGATCAAAGACTAGGAATCTTCCAAGTGCCTCCTTTCCACCATTTTCTCTTGCTCTTGTACTTGATGCCCTGAAGATCTGTAGATCTTTGCTATGTAATGACAAACTGCTTGGGTCCTCCAGTGTCTCAGCACAGAGAAAATTCTCAAACACTCAGCAGGTTCTGAGATTCAAACACATCCTAATTTTATCTTTATCAGGAAGATCGTGGTGGGCTCTCAAGCTCAATGTCAAATTACTTTTTTGAAATGGCTCTTTTCTTACAGACTGCTTCCTGACCAAAAAAGCTCATTGCCCCAGTCTTTATGAGTCTGAGCAGACAGCTAATTCAAAAAAGAATGTCCAGTAACAGAAAACTGGGAAGCAAAGATTTGTTCGGTATGCATTTTATTTGGATAGACAGAGATCAAGGAGTATACTTAAAGCAATCATGAGAAATGTTTTGTTGATGTGCATTTCAACACTGTGCATTTTTTACATGCACAGTCTATAATGGTAGAAATAGTTTTATTAAACTAAATTAAAAAAAAAAAAAAAAAAAGATTTCCTCTCATATGCCAGATCTTTCTGGTCTAAAAGTCTAATTTCTCCCTTATATATGGAGTACTGACTTATTTCATATCTGTATTATTTTCAGTCCAAATGCTCAGGGATGATAGACAGGAGACATGCTCAACAGCTGAAGCAAAATGTTAACTACTGATTGCTTGTAACTCGAGAAGAGTAGAAGCTGCTGCAGCTGACCTTGCCTCTAGATCCTGCATAGTGCCAAAGAAGAGCATTTCCCCATGCTTGTGCATTTTATCACCATGTCTGATTGTATGCCCTCTTTATACAAATCACGTGCTGACACAAAATATATGTGAGTCAGTCCTTTTTCTTCAAGCATTACTCACGTAAGATTTGTAGCAAAGTCCTCTATCTTCTGCACACTGCAAAGCCCTGTTAAATTAATCATACTTGCAGATTGGAAAGAATTATGTCATTTATCTTCAGAATAATTAAAACTTTTGACATTTAAATAGTATATTTACCAAAGCACTTCACATAATACTGTCATCTCTTTTCTGTCTATTAAAAACATAGTGTAAAAACTGTTTTTATCTCTGTCTTTGCAAAAGCATGGCCAACATTGATTCTATTTAACATTTTATCAGCTGAACTAGAGAAGAGATATTGCCTCTTTGAGCACAGTCAAAGGTCTTGTAGCTAATGCTGACCTCTGTCAAATATAACACATTGTATTGGAAGGATTGACAATTATTGTTCTACTGTATTTTACAAGACACCAAGGGTCAAAGCAATGGAATTGTTACGTTGCAGCAGAGCAATAATTCAAAGCCTGTTTGCCTGTGGTGGTTAAAGCTACTGTGTTTAAGAAGCACTTACGGTATCAGATTATGAACCAAATAGACAAAATGTTGAGGAGATTGTAAATAGGCTTGTAGTTCTCTTGTTTATTTTGTTTGTTTCCAGGGATTTCTTTTCCTGATTTCCAAATCAGTCCACTGTGCTCCTATGACAGCATGATTCTTCTTGGTGGCAAATGATACATCAGCCTTTTAATCTCAAAGAATCAGATCACATTGAAGCTTTATCTAGCCTCCTGGAAAGGAGGGGTGAGGGTCAAAGAAGAAAGGGAAAATCTTTTTTTATCCCTCTGGGGCATGCATAAAATATAGAAATAAGATTTATAAACTTATAAAAGGCATTCTCATTTTTTATGCTTGCTTTGTAATGTTATTTAAAAAGAAAGGATTTCAGGATACGCTGTCTGTAAAGATCTTGATTGTGTCCCCTGTGGTGCACAGCCTTCTTTAGATCGCTAATTTCTACTAAGAGCATTCTACAATGTTGAGAGAGCACAAACTTATACTTTTGACATTGGAAGTGTTGAGTTTGATAACTTCTTACCATTTTATATGGATGTATCTATATTTCCTTGCAAATACACAGTAAAAAGAGAAGTGTAACTGAGGGCCTCTATATAATCAAAAAATGAAATTATGAAGACATTCCCATTGCTGCTAAAGTCAATAGGAGTTTATTGCAAATCTCCAACATGAACAGAAATAGATGTAATACAGAATATAGTATAATTCATGAAACAGAAGAAAATCATGAAGAATATCAATGAGTTTGTCTAGATCATCTTTTACACCCACTTCAGTATTGTTTCTTGTGGCATATTTCCAGTATTCTGGCTAAGCCAGATTGTGTTTTGCAGAAGCGCATTTTGTACTGAACTATCTAAACAGGAGTACCATCTACTGGGCTCAGACAGCAATCTTTCTGACCTGCTCAGCACTGTTATGTCCTCAGGTAGCAAGTGTTTTTGTGCACAGCACAGTCAGAAATAAACTATTTACCAAGGCAGGAAAGGCCTATAGTAGAACTACTGAAATGAAGAGAGAGATAGGCAATGATTACAAAAACTGAATGATGTTTATGAGGGAAGGCATACAATGGAGCTATAGGCTAAATAAGCATGGACTCAAGGACTGATCCTTGATTGTTAAAATACAGTGCTATTCAGGATAAGAAGGGACATCAGTGAGAAAGTTACAAACTGGGACAGATGTCAGGAATTTTAAGTCAGAGTAGATTATCTGCTCTGAACATTTATGTATCTATAATGAATAAAACTCACCAATCATGTTAATAGTCAGGAGTTAATACTGTTCACACAGTAAAAAATGGTTTGACCTCTGTATCCTTAAATGAAACAATTCAGATATATGCATTGGTTGAATAGAACAAGTAAACACTGGAAGCTTTTCCTCTCTGTAAAACAGGTGTTGTGGCATGTTTGGCACCCTCTGCAACTACTATAAGGAAAGGAAGAAACTGCTGGAAGAGAAAGGGATCGGCTGTGTTAAGGAAAAGACGATATGAATTAAATTAATTATGAATGTTAATACTGAAAAGAGAATAAATCACCTCAGCTTAACAAAAGAAAAAATACACCCCAGACCCCAGTCTTAAAACAGGATGACTTTTCATGCAATTCCCAGGTCTTAAAATTCTTGTGCTTCAAGTAACCATCAAATATTGTGGTGTAGGACAAAAGCTTTCTTTCTTGCTTTTTTTTTTTTTTTTTCCCGAGCAGGTAACAGCATGGAAAGAATGCACTGTAAAAGCTGAACATGGAGATTATACCTGATTTTGATTGTTTCCAGCACCCAAAATTGTTTCCAGCTTTTTTGTCAGAATAGGTGTTGATGAAAAGGCAGTACCCATGACAATGGGCTTCTTCCTGAAGGATTTAATAGATAGTTTAAAAGATAACTTTTCTTTTTTTTTTTTTCCCCAGAAAAATAGTTTCCCTTTCATACAAATTTTCAAAATCATGATTATTTTGTGATATCAATACATTTTAATTAACATTAATGTTATTCTTTATCCATCATTTGCTAATAGAGATGGGGAAGGTTATACTTCTTCCTTTTAATAGCTTACCATTTAGAAGATATAACATGAGCGTTTATTGATAAACTAATAGAATGTGTGATGAAATGTCTTGAGCATTAAGCTGTTAAACATTGACCAGCAAATTAATATCATAGAATATGTACAAACTACAGTGTGATTTGTGTTTATTGAACCACAGATGTCCTTGCCAGATAAGCTGTCAGATATACATATTTAACTTAATGCAATTAAAACAAAAACTGTTCATCAAGGCATTGTTATATGTGGCTAGAAAATGACACCAACAGTAATTACCATTGCTAGATATAGCATACAGTATATGACTTATACTAAAAGGAATTCAAATCAGCAATAAAATTCTGTGTGGATGGTTCTCATGCAAGTGCATAAAACTAAAGCCAGTTTGGCACAATTCACTTTTTTCCTCTATGTCTCTTATGCTGTCTAAGGTCTTTGGGACAAAATTTTTTATTGTGGACTCCCAAATGAGACTGGAAAGTTTATAGCCAATAAAAATTATGGTGTTTATTGTCGACCACCAAATATTTGGGTAACTCATCTGCCATTCTCAAAAACAGGCAGCCAGGCGTACTGTGATCCTCCACAGAGGCCAGTCTCTTCTTACCCAAAAATTCTCTCCCAAAGGTGGAAAAGAGAGAATTCATTTCTCTTCTACTGCTTGGAGACATATACATCTTTCTAGGTGACATCCTGGGCTGAGTGGACTCTCGGCCTGGAACATGGCAGTTCCTTTGATTTTCTCCTTGGCCTAAATGGTCCTGATTCACAGAAAAGTTAAATAAAATATGAATCCAGGGAGATACTTTAATTCACATTTTAGGAGCTGTGATGAGATGCTTTAGATGCTCTCTGCTGTGCACTATTCAAAAGAAACAGAATAAATCTGAATAATGGATGAACTAGAAGACACTGTTATCTGTTCTGTATGTACAAAGAAGCTAAGTTTGTAAGATGAATTATGCACTGTGAATTATTCACTTAGCTCCAACAACCTCTCCATAATCCATCTTTCTTCTGTCCATCCCAAATGCTATGAACTTCCCCTATACCCAGCTCATTTTGCAGCCTCTTTCTCTGAACTGTGTGTGAAGCTGAATAAAAACAGGAAGCAAAGATTCACAACAGCACTGAGCAAAACAATCATTATTAAATATAAAAGGAACATAAGAGCTGGGAAAAAAAAAAAAAAAAAAGTACAAATATCTTTAATAAAATAGTGAGCACATTCAACGTATAAGGACCTATTCTTGGAAATGTGCATATGTGCTTTCCAATAGCAACATTGGCAAGATCAATGGCAAGACACATGGTGCCAAAGTTGAAAATATATTTATGAAACGAAGAGCCACAATAGTCCAAGCATTAAAACATGAAAAATCTTTTGGGGTCATGTCAACTGAAACAGAACACTAAAAGAACTGATTTTCTTTATATTTAAAGCTGTTCTTATTTACACCTTGGTATTACCTATTTCTCATGTTCTTCAAGAGCATTTAATATTTCTGTATTGGTTAAGCTTTTTAACATATTCAGATTTTGATTGTAGTGCTGAGCAATATCTTGAACTCTGCTATTGCAGAGAATAGAAATAAGGATGACACAGTCACATTTTAATGCAAAGCCTTAATGTAAAAAATTAAATATGAAGAACATGAAGCATTGCTCAAAAGAATGACTCAGAAGCCTGGCTGCAGTTTGCCTAGTTTGGAGAACGTGTGAATCCCAGAAAACATAACATTTTTTAAGACTAGAGGCACAGTGTAAACTGTCTTTTTTTTTTTTTTTTTTTTTTTTTCAGGCAAGTTTAAAGAGATATTTAAATCTAATACTTCACTTTCTTTATGGCATATTTTGTTTCATGCTAAGCAGAATCCAAAAAGACCCTATTAATGAAGATGGTTTAATGTCTGAGCATTATTATAATGCACTCCTTTGTTCTACACTTTCTCTGTGTGTCATAGACTAAGTCATTAATCAATGGGTGCTGAAAAATAATTGTCTAGTTCTTAACAATCTTCTATTGTTGAAACATTTGGAATTTTAAGATAAAGATGTACTGGCTGCTCTGAAAAAAAAACACGGTTTAAGATTACCCTTCATGGAAATGTGGGTTCATTGTTAGAAATGCAAAGCAGATGACCTGGTTTTAATGTGTTTTAGTGCACTGTTGTTCAATTGCCTATTCAAATTTTGCTCGAAAAGTAGACTTCATTAATGTCACAAAATAATGATTTTGTGTGTTATTTTATCGTACTGCACATTAATTAAATGGAGAAGCATCATAGAATTACACAGGGTTTAAAAATAGAAGTACAAAATCTTTTTTTTTTTTATCATAATAATAATGATAACTCTTAGTTCATTTAATGCAATTTAAGAATTATATTATTTTGTACTTCTATCCTTGATGCCAGCTGTAAATACAAGACACGTACTAATTACAAATCACCTGGGAATATGTGTTCATAAGAGTCTGCTTCAGTATCTCACAAATGAGATCTGTCTGACAATATTCACAGAGACTGGAGAAATTCTGTGGAAAATCTTTTAAAGCTGTAGATTCCCAAATATCACAGAGCAGCATTTTATTTCTTGTGAGAGGAAGACAAGAGAAATGAAAATCACCTAACTTGTTAGGGGTAGACCTCCTGTTTGGGGTCCATGACCCCAGTGATTTGGTTGTGAAGGCCAGCAAAGTTGCCTAGAATGGCACCCCGTCTGACTACCCTGTATACCATCTCAAAATTTCTTAACTAGAATCTAAACACAAGGACTAACATCTTTATTATCATAATTCTTCCTAGAAAGATCAACTGCCATTATAGCTGTTTAGCATATTAGAGCTGGACAAATACATGTGAACAAATATCACTAGACGTATAACAAAAATATATAACAAAAATACATAGCAAAAAATCCCCAACTATCACCAGAACAAAACAAACCAAAACCAAAACCAAACCAAAACCAAACCAAAACCAACCAACTAACCAAACAAACAAACAAAAAAACCAAAACAAAGCAAAACAAACAAACAAACAAAAAACAACAAAAAGCCAATACACAATAATAATGCACCAAACCCTCTGGATGAAACACAAAGACTTTTTAAGTACAACAAAGAATATTAGCAGCAAAAGGATCTGGACTACAAAGCTTTTCCACCTAACTCAATCAGGGGAAAGATCCTCAAAAAGTTGGTAAGAATCACAGAATCAATCACAGAATCACACAATGACCTGGGTTGGAAGGGACCTCAAGGATCATGAAGTTCCAACCCCCCTGCCTGGCAGGGCCACCAAACATACACATTTACTAGATCAGGTTGCCCAGGGCCCCATCCAACCTGACCTTGAACAACTCCAAGGATGGGGCATCCACAACCTCCCTGGGCAGCCTGTTCCAGGACCTTACCACTCTCCTAGCAAAGAACTTCTCCCTAACATCCAACCTAAATCTTCCCTCTTTAAATTTAAATCTGTTTCCCCTTGTCCTGCTATTATCAGCCCTTTCGAAGAGTTTACTCCCCTTCTGGATATAGGTTCCCTTCAGGTACTGAAAGGCTGCAATGAGGTTACCCTGCAGCCTTCTTTTCTCCAGGGTTTTTGAAAAAGCCCAGCTCCCTCAGCCTGTCTTCATAGGGGAATGAACTGTTTCACTTCAAGATTACTTCTTCAGTATTGCTGACAACTTTTCATGGGAACTTTGTGCCTGGCAGTGGTCCTTATATACTCAAGGACACTAGAAAAACTCTGAAAAAATATCACACATTAGTTACATCAGTAGTAAAGATACACCCTGCACTACCCAAAAAGAAAATATGCAACGAGAATATGCTCAAGCCCATGAAAATAACAAGCAACTTTAGAGAACAAAGACAAGTGGTCATTTATTATTGATTAGTGCAGGAATGCAATGTTAGGAGCTAAGTAGATGTGGGATTAGAACAGAGAGAACAAAGAACATTTAAATAAAATATCATGTTCACAGCAAGAAGGCAAGGGGGATAACAGAAGTGTATTAAAGAGTCACAGACTCCTCATGGAATGTGAGCAGATAAAGAAAAATGGGAGAAATTACTCTAATATTGCCTCCCTTAGGTAACTCAACAGGTAGTAGAAAGTATATTTCCGTTACCACACTTTGATTTGCCACTCACCACTGCAAACTCAGCAATAGTATATTAAGTATTGTTCTTTTCTACATAACTGGGATGTAAAAAGTGGGAATTTTAAATATCAGTGTGTGTTCTGCTTTGGCACAAGCTGATTGCTAGTGAAGCAACAAGCTGGAGTAAACCAGGATGCAGCCATGCTGTGCCATTGTTTACCAGTCAGTACATATGTGAATGCTACAGAGATCTCTTGAGTATCTCATAGCAATTAAGGCCTTATGTTTTAGCCTCATGCACTGTATCCAGCTCAAGTACCATTTGTTAACAGGGAACTTAAGAGCTAAGTGCACAATTTCAGTCACTGCTAACTACTTTTCTCAGGATGACAAGCATTGTAGGAGATTATTGAGTTGGTAATGGCATGTGAAAAGAAATAAGAGCAAACAAAGTAGGTGGAGAAAAGGCAGTATATTAATTCTATTTTTGAAACATTCTCAGTTTGCTGGTAGTCTTTTGATAGGGTGGGTTGATTATTTACTCCTCTCAGATTTTTGTTCAATGTATTTTTTTTTTTTCAGTTATAATTTTGAGGTGTAATATTGCATCGTTCTGAATAAGTGATGAACTTTCCTTTTGCTGACATCGATAGAGACAGAACAATAGCACTCGAATGTACCAGTTGTTTTATTAATACAGATTTAGTAAAGCTCTAAAGTCAGTGGCTATACAGATTATTGCAAATACACTCAATATTTAAAGTAAATTACATGAACATTAAAAAAAGAGCACAGGTTTTTGTAAACATTCTCAAATATTTATTGCTTTTCTTTTTCCTACTGGCTATTTATTTCTCCATGATTATATAGTGAGCTTCTTAGAATAAGGAAAGTTCTTTCAGTGCCTGGAATGCATGTAACACATAGTGCAGTTATTGAAAATAATTACTAGAGCCCATTACAGAAAGCTGTGTCCTGCCATTGCTTTTTTTTTTTTTTTCTTTTCTTTCTATTTTAGGTGTTGAAGGAATGTGCATGCTTTTTTATTTTATTTTTTTCATTTTCTACGTGTGCTTATATAAATGCCAGGGGACACAACCTTTTATATACATCCACACCCGCAGCCAAACATGCTATCACGTTGATAGCCTCATTTTCTATTATGATGGCTACAGTGAAGTAATTCCTGTGCTTAGTAAATAAGGGAGAGGGCAAGAAACTGCCAACTTAAATATATCCTCCTTCTTAGCCCTTCAGAATCTCAAGAAAAGGTCTTTCTCTGTGCCATAAATCATCAAGAGATGAAGAATAATTGTCTAGTCCTTAATCGTCTTCTATTGTTGAAACAGTTGGAATTTTAAGATAAAGATGTATGGTTGGTACTGAAAAAAATGTTGTTTAAGATTATCCATTCTGAAAATGTGAGTTTATTGTTGTAAATGCAAAGCAGATGACCTAATGTTAATGTATTTTAGTGTTATTTTAGAGCTGCTGGTTCAATTTGTGTTAGAAAATAGACTTCATTAATGTCAGAAAATAGTGATATTATGCATAATATTATTAAACTTAAATATTAATTAAATACTTTGGATCTATTCAGAATTTGACTGCATTATTTCAATAATAGAAGGAAGCAGTTCTGAGAATGTTCAGAGCTTCTATGTTATTTTTAAAGCATTTTTTACCATTTTGCAATAAATAAAAAAAGAAAACACTGAAAGTGATTACGACAGAGTGAGGAGTACACAGCTCTATGTAACTCAGTGTGTTAGTGTTCTTACAAGACAAAAAGGTTAGCAGAGCAGAGTTCATCTCTTTCCTTCTGTTTCAGTGGCACAACAGAACTTGAAACATGGAACTGTAGCACAGGCTACTGAGGGCAAAAAAGCCTGTATAGTTCCTAACTAGCCAAGAATATTTATGCAAATAGTATGCATGAAATAAATGTAAGATTTTGTCTTAAAGAAGCCTAATGGGTTCCTTTAAAAATGCAGAGAAATGGCATCCTGGTTTGCAAAATAAATGCATTTGCTAATAAAAGTTCTGAAAACAACTTCTGGGGTGAAGTAAAGTTTGGATAAATGAACTAACTTTTTTCTTTTTCTTTTTTTGTCCTCTTCCCTCCTCCCCCCTCAGTATATGAAATACATTCATATACTGTGTTTATACAGAGAGAACTACCAGTTCACCGCTCAGACACAGTTCAGATCTCACACATTTAAGAGAACTGACATAGTATAGCATAGCATCTGTGGATGAATTTAATTCTTTCTACATGTAGCTCGAGATGGCAAACAACTAGTTAAAATGAAACCTGCACATGACAGAGAGGATTCTGGTAAAAGAAAGGAAAAAAATGTAATACATAATTTTTGACCTGCTCCTATTGGAAGGTATGTGAGGGGGAGCCCTACAGCACTACTGTAATAAAAACTGCAACTATGAGAATATCGAGCTCATTACTCAATCTGTGCTAACCCTTAGGGCCAGGGTTGAGGAACTGGAAAGATAGTCGACTGTTGTGAAAGAAATTACTAACTCCTAGCATTACATATCCCCAGTGTAATTTAATAAGCTGAAAATTATGGGGAATCTACATCCACTTCTTTCTCTTTATAATTTGCCATTACAAGAAACGCCCAGTCTACCCATTTTGACATTCACTTTCACCAGTATCTGTAGTAAGACCTTTCAGAATTAAGACTTTTGAACATTTTGCACAGACAGCCTTTTTTCAGTCTGTACATAAGAAGTCTGAGATTATAACAATTATGAGAATATGTGCACACAGCCCTGAACTGATGCTTTGCAAGGAATGTGGTCCTATGGTATAGAGATATATATTCCAGAGGAGCAGAACTTCAAACTTAACAATTTTAGTCTGTTCTGTCTCACTAAAAGTCACGGAACAACAGTGGGTGTCATTCACCCAATCTTTTATTTTAAACAGGATTTGTCTAGCTCTCATTTCCCATCCTGGTGAAAAATCACATCACAGCTACCACAGTTATATGTGGCTACTTTCTCCCTTGTAGAGGAATAAAGCAGTTATGCTTCTAGAACAGCCTCTGTAAAGCAGTGGTACAGGCACTGCTGGTGGGTTAAGATAATTTAAGACAAGATTTACACAAAAGAGTTTCCTTTTATGCTCGTTATGAAAAAGCCAAATAATATAATTTTCCTCATCTATGTTGCATATACATCAAAACAAAAGTGAAAAATGTCTAAAGGCAAAACAGCCTATATCCAAGAACCTTCTGTCCACTCAAAAGAAAGTACTTTTATTTTACCATGTGAAGAAGTTTTATTATCATAAAGCTTTGCTTCCTATCAAAATATGAAAAGCCAACAAGTCAACCAGTTCACACAGTTAAACCTGGTTCATCAGTTGATCCTGAGTGTGAAAGTAGGGCCTTGTTGCAACACTGAGAGATGCAACTGGATGACAGATAGACTGGTTTGTGACTGTAAATAGCCAGCTCTGACAAATATAACTTGCTTGGAGACATGAACCCACTGGAAAAATGGCAAAGATGGATCATGCATCCTTGTGCACTGCTAAATCACCTCATCTGCTCTGATTTCCCTCTGCCAGCTGAATACAGTATTGGGGATGAATATCCTTTTGCTGTTGAGATAAGCATTAACAGGTTGGTGACACACCAACTAAAGGAAGCAGGAGAGGCGAGGAGCTTAGATCCACCCGAGACTGGGTGAGTCTGAAAAAGCTATAGATTTGTGTGTTGAGCATGTGGAAATGAGACAAAGGGAAGCCATATTTCAGAAGTTCAGAGCTATGGGACTTGGAAGCACAACACAGCATCTGACTGTTGCAACTTATCTTAGGTCTTACATAGCCTACCTAGAAACACAGTTCAAGTATTGAATTTTCACATGTAACACTGGAGAACTCAGGGCAGATTCAGAACTGCATTATGGTACAGAGCTTCCAAAAGAGCCTTCTGCCAAAGAGAAGGAGACACCTATGTCATTTGTCACACAGATCCATTTTAATGCTCCTTCAGACCCAGGTGGAAAATCTTCTACTATCACTTCAGCATGGAAAAGTACTTCTGGGTTTCCCAGCTGTCAGATGCTTTGCCACAACCAGCAGATGTCTTCCACAAGCAAAGTTTTTGGAAATCTTGGCTGGCAGAGGGAGCTGGCCCATGGGAGTGAGGCAGGGTCTATATATATAACATCTTTTCTGAAATACTTTTTTCTTTTTTTTTTTTTTTTTTTTTAAATATATATCTTCTAGATGTAAGTAGCTTTTGACAAAAGTAAAGTGTCTGCCAGGAAAAAGCTATATAGCTTTAGGATACTGTACACATAAGAATATTATTTCCTTGAGGGGCTGCAACCAGATGAAAAGAGAGAAGAAAATTAGGGTTGAAGGAGTGTCAGTCTGTGGGAAATCACATACACATAGAAACAAACAAAAAAGAAAAACAAAACCAAAGCAAAACAAAAAGAAGTTCTGAATCAGCATAATGTTCCTTTCCATCCAGCACTGTTAACTCCAGCAGTTTCCTCATTAAGGTTTATATTCTAAACCTTGAAATTTGAGTTTTTGTGCTCAAACTCAGTCACCTCCCAAATTTAATGATTTGGTAAATATGTAAACACAGTGCAAAATATAAATTATTTTCCATAGAATGTTAATAATTGCTATCATTTAATATATTTTAACATGAAATATGCATATAGGCATACACACAGAGCAGGATATAACTATTGGTAAAGGTTGGCTTTTTAATAGGTGACTTTTGTAATCCCACACAGATGATGTGTCCTGGATATTAAATTCATACTGTGCCTAATTTCACCCAGAGACTCAATTCCATAGTTCAATATTTTTCATTTATCTCAAGTTTTCATGGTTTGTTTGTACAATGCTAGAAAGCCATTTAAGTTATTCTTCATGCTACAGTTCTCACTTTGGTATTCATGAAAAACTTCTTTTCCAAACAACCAACAAAACCCAAAAATATTAATCTACTTTTTGCCCCTTCAGGGTGCGAAGAGGAAAAACTCTAAAAAGATGCATTTACAACTCAAAAAAGCTTATATCTGAAAAAGAACATAAACCAAAGGAGGAAAAAATCCTTCATTAAGTCAGGGCAGATCTACTTTGTATTCTAGCCGTTTACATAGAACAGGATTATACTTCAGCACTAAATAAGTGGTAAAATAATACTTGTTAAAGTATATATTATCTGCTTAAATATAATCTTATAATCAGATGTAGCAGCATTTTAAACAAATGCATTCCTCAATAGGTGATGTTATACCATTCAAAGCAGGCGAATTATTTCACAGGAATTTGACACACTATTACTGCTTTTATCTTGTTCCTAAGATGCACCATTGTTTGGGCATTAAAAGCATATTAAGTTCAAAGTTGCAAAATGCAGTTTGTAGCCTCTTTCATTGTTTTGTTATATTCTACACATTTTGACTCACAGTACTTTGTGATAGTTTTGAAAAAAAAAAAAAAAAAGAAAAAAAGAAAAAAGAATCAACAGAATCTCAATAACAGCACAGTTTATATTTCTTCATATTAAGATACCAGATGCCTGTTTCTGTTACATGGAGTAAATTTGTTGAAGGCTGAGAAAGAAAGGCAAGCCACTAGTAACCTGGCTTACACAAAGAAATCATAATTTCTGCATAAAATCCAAAGGACACTGTCAAGACACAATTTTCTAGGATGTGAAATATTCTTGCAACTCAGTACAGCACATAAGAAATGTGTTATGTCACCACAACTGCTGTCTTTGACTCTACAGCATCATGGACATATTTTCAGAGAAAATTGATGTACATTAAGTGTCTTTAGTATGTTTGTCATCAAACACTGAACAACTGGTTCACAGCAATGATACTTTGGCAGTGTTTGCTCATTTGCCTTTTCATACCAAATGTTTTTTATCCAACTGGCATCTTACACAAGATTATCTCTTCTCCTTAAGCACAAAGTAAATCTACCACATTGGCACGACTTGTGAATTCTGTGGTAGTACAAAATTATACATTTTAGCGGATTAAATAAGAAAATTTGTAATATTGGAAGGATTTTAGAAGAAAATCTTCGAACACTTTTTAAAAAAAATCAAGCTCATCTCATCTAGAAACCCTGGCATTTTGTGTATGCCATGCAGTGGCCATGGCTTTTTTGTTTGAAGTACATAGCTGAAATACCTTAAGTACCTGAGGTTACTTGTAGAATCTTCTGGCTGTTATACCAAAAAAACCCCAAAAACCACGACCTCTCCCCCCTCCCCCCCCCAAAACCCAAACAAAACACAACAACAATGAAACCAAACCACAAACCAGACCAAAAAGGCAGACAAACAAATCAAACCCAACAAATACTACAAAACTGTAAAACTCATAAATTTGTTCTCCACATCCACATTTAACTCACAATGTGTTCTCTGAGTCTCTTCCTCTCTTGTACCCCCTAGACCGGATACACTGATTGATCCTTTGCAAATCATTCCAACAGTAAAAAAAGGTCAGATTTCTGCCTTTTACTTGTTCTGAATAAAATATACACAGCTCTTTCCCACAGAGTGACATCAGAGTCAATTAGCACTTCCGTATTTGCTTGACCTCCAGAAAATCATATAAGCAAGGTAGGTGCAGGTCAACATTTACTGTTGGTTCCTTGTACAAATCCTCAGATACTCACCATGGCGTATCTGAAACTGCACCAGAAATCATTCTTGAACTTGAAAGGTAAATATACTCAGTAAGATGATGTCAACTATCATACTGGCAATGGTTGACAAGCTATAGAGTGGCCAGATTTCTGGACCTATTACGATAAATATGCATATCTTGAGGCAGAACAGGGACCTCTTTTATATGCTTATAGGCAGGTTTAAGAACAGAAACTGAATGGAGAGCTTAGCAAAAAGTATAGAGCTTGACAAGTGAGTGGAACATTAATACTTACGAAAAAAAAACATAATATATGATTGTGTTTTGTTTTGTTTTGTTTTGTTTTTCACCCATTATTTTTGAATTACTGAGAAAGTTCAGCATAGAAAATGTTTGTGCTTTTCCATCTTGATTCATGTACATTCTTACTTTCAATAACACTTTTTCAGTTAAAGACAGATCAGTATACTTATAGGTAAATAAAAAACCTACTCGCGTATAAATTAGAGCAGCACAGGCTAGAGAATATTTTAATTAAGACCTCTGTTTCACTAACACAATCTGGTTTAATTTTAAGCATACATTTCCCCCATCGGTGTCAAAAGGATTACTCTCATACCTATATAAAGATATGCAGATGCTTAAGTATTTTGGCTATTTAGTTAGTAGTTAGCAGACAATTGATTCCACCAATTAATTAATAAAGGAAGCAACACTACATTTCCTATTTCAATATCCAGTCATGAAGATTGCTCTGTTAAGGGATTAACGAGATTTGTTTTGGCAGTTCCTAATGCTTTCTGTGCTCCAGTGCAATGGTTTCTTCCAAAAAGGAGACTCATTTTGGAGGTAAGGATAATGCTAAAATCAAAAAACCCAGGAATGTAAAGATGTGCACATAGAGGAGATAAAGAATCTTAATTTTATTTTTCCAGTCTAGAAATAATCAGCTTTAATTTAAAGGAAAAGCCATTTCTGCAGAAGGATCAATGAAAAGATAAGCAGCAGATTTTGTCAAGTAAATTAAGATTTGTAAAGAATTGCAACCATTGGCATGACTGTCCTCACTGACATAAGAGAAACACCATGCTCAGAGCATCTGCAGTTTGGGCTAAGGGTCTAATTCTTTATCAGATTGCATTAACCTGTTTCCCTGTCAATATCCTCTGGCTGTGAATTTTACAGCTTATAGCTGTGTTCATTTCTCATCCACTTTAAATTTGCAGAGGATTAATTTAATTGACTGTTTCGTTAGCCTTATGATACAAAAAGGGATAAAAAGTAATCCCTACCTTCCAAAAGATCACTGCAGTAGAAAATGCATTTGCACTTGTACAAATATATATATTCTAAACACCTAAGTATATTCACACTGTTAAGGAGAGATTTTTATATGGAACAACCTGTTCATGCAGCATTTCATTTTCTTCTATCAGTCCTCCCGGTTTACCCATCTGTATCTGTCAATGGAGAAGGAGGTCAGTGCTTAGCTGAGCTGTTCCCAGCTGTGGAGCAGGGGATGATGAGCAACACCTGCTTGTGTGCTTTGAAGGTGCACATGGAGGCTGACTTTACTTGCTGGGTAAAGTCCTCTCTTGAAGATATTCATATCTCAAAAAATAGAAGAGTTAATTATTTAAAAATTAGGCAGTACTTTCATCAGCCAGTCAGCAGCTTAAGATGTGCGATGTTTCTGAAATATGTTCATTTGTCTAGACTACATCAAAGGCATAAAATCAATTTTTTAAAAGCCTGATGCGTGTGACAATTGCATATTGCTCCTCAGATTCTCTTTTCAGATTGAAAATCGCTCAGTGGTTCAAAAGAAGGATTCAAAAAACTACTGAAGTATAAAGGGATAAATTAAGATTCTATGTAAAGATTCCCAGTACAGTTAGTGAGTTTTGAAAAAGCATACATTTCAAATGAGTTGTTAAACATTCTGTCTGCCAAAAGTAATAAAATAATAATTTACACTGTTGAAATCTCTTTCATCAAAGTACCACAGAATGCACTATAAAACTGGCAGCAAACTTTTTTTGACAGGGAAGAAATTAAGATACAAAGAGGATCAGATGTCTGTCCCTGTCACGGGTACGATGTTTTCTGCCAGGATGGAAGAGGTGGACCTTTTTTAAACCTTCAGGAAATTACAGGGTTCCCCTTGGTTCTGATGCTTTGTGTTCATTGACAAGAAGTTCTCCATTTGGTCTAGATGATTTTTAATACAGTTCCCTCTGTTTCAAAGCAAAAAATATTCCTCAAAATCTCAGTGTATCTTCAGCCTAGCTGCCTGCCAGCTGACCCAGTGCGCTAGGGAGATGGGAACAAAGCACTCTGCTGCTCACGTGGGAGATGCACAGTGCTGTCGAGGGCACCTTAGGGTGGCAGTGAGAAATCAGGAGTCTCACGTTTGTCTCCTAATGGCTTTGCATAGCTCCATCTGTGAGGGAAAAATATTGAGGTGGTGTAATGCAGGCTCCAAGGCTGCTTTCTGTAATGAGTCTCTGCAGTCAGAAACAGTGAGATGCTATGGGAGGCTTGGTGGATCGTGCTGCTATCAAGTAAGGTAAAATGTATCCCCCACCAAACTGTACAGAATAAAGGAAAATGGAAGACTTTAGCTTTTCTTTCAAAAATAGCTTTCTTCTGATGAAACCTAGACAGGAAAGAATCCTAACTGTGCCTTATTTTTGGAAACACTGCTGAATGAACCAGTCTATACAAAACATAAATATTAGAAATCTTAGTCACCACCAATTTGAAATGAATCTGAACCAAATTCCTTTCCTAGGGTTCAAGTTCAGCCCCAGAGCATGAGATCACAATAGGCAGCTCTGGCTTGACAAACCTGAGCACAATAATGAACTCAGGCAGCTGTTACTGAGTAGATTCAAGCATCATAATCTCTAACTATGAAGTTTTGAACACTTGGAGGAACAAGACACAAGATAATAACTTAACACTGGGTGTGGCAAGATTACCAGGTCCAGTGACCTTTAGTATTTGTGCCAATTGTATCTATTCCCTGTGAGTTCAACTGCAGCCTAACCATAGTACCCTAACAACCTTCTGCTAAATCATGTCCCTGAGCACCACATCCAAACAGCTCTTAAACACATCCAGGGATGGTGATTCAACCACCTCCCTTGGGAGCCTGTTCCAGTACTTAACTACCCTTTCTGTAAAGTGTTTCCTAACATACAATCTAAACTTGCCCTGGCGCAATTTGAGGCCATTTCCCCTCGTCCTGTCACTTGTCACCAGGGAGAAGAGACTTGCCCCACTCTCACTGTAAACATATTTCAGATACTGGAAGAGGACGATAAGGTCTCCCCTCAGCCTCCTTTTCCCCAGACTAAACAGCCCCAGCTTCCTTAGGCTCTCCTCGTAGGGTTGATTCTCCAAGCCTTTCATGAGCCTCGTTGCCCTTCTCTGGACCTGCTCCAGTACCTACATGTCTTTCCTGTGCTGAGGTGCCCAAAACTGAGCACAGTACTTGAGGTGAGGCCTCACCAATGCCAAGTACAGGGGCAGGATGACTTCCCTAGTCCTGCTTACCACACCATTCCTGATACAAGCCAGGATGCCATTGGCTGTCTTGGCCAGCTGGGCACACTGCTGGCTCATATTTAGCTGACTGTCCATCAGCACACCAAGGTCCCTTTCCATCAGGCAGCTTTCCAACCACACCTTCCCAAGCCTGTAGGGTTGTCTGGAGTTGTGACCAAAATGCAGGACCCGACACTTGGCCCTATTGAAACTCATGCTGTTAACCTTGGCCCATCGATCGAGTCTATCCAGGTCGCTCTGTAGTGCCCCTCTCCCCTCAGACAGATCAGCACTCCCTCCCAACTTAGTGTTGTCTGCTAACTTACTGAGGGTGCACTCAATCCCATCATCAAGATGAAGTGAAGATGTTAAACAGAAGTGGCCCAAGCACTGAGCCCTGGGGGACGCCACTCGTGACCAGCCGCCAACTGGATTCCACTCCATTGACCACAGCTCTCTGGGCCCAGCCATCCAGCCAGTGCTTCACCCAGCGGATAGTGTGTGCCCATCCAAACCACAGGCAGTCAGCTTCTCTAATGTCCACTAAACTGCTGCTTATCTAAGCTCTCTTATTCTGGAAATTAAATTAAAACCCACAGCAGGACTCTTTTGTTCCTACGTCTGTGATGCCAGCTCAAGTCCTCCTGAAGCCTGTCTACCAATGCCAAAAGTACTAAATATTTGTCTTTCTTTGTGATGAAGAAAACAGAGGCAATTGCTTGAGGTACTATATAGAAAGAGGAAAATGTGTTTGTATTTCTAGTGAACTTGAAAACAAAATAACAGCAGCTGAAACAGCAGGAGGGAAGTGATATCAGAAAGGTGAAATGGCTGCTATGGGATCACATGGTGTCAGTGACAGTTAAAAAGAAAAGTCAGCCTCTCGGCCCTAAAATGAAGTTATACAAAACTAAATTTAGGGGTCAGTTTTTCACTGGCCAAATCTGGAATGTGTACAGTTTTCCTCTACATACCACACTATCAGAGTCCTCCAGACTAGAGAGCTTTGAAAGATCTCTGTGATTCCCTCTGCAGGAGCCACAACAGTGCCTGTGTACATGCCCTCTCTATTTGACGATGTGTTTAAAACACTATAAAATACAGTCTTCTCTAAAAAGTGCAGTAGTGTGCAAAGAATGTTTAAGTACAAGGAGTTGGGAGTTGTTCATGTATTTGTTCCTTCAAACGTAAGCATTCTTGCATCTAACCATAAAATTATAATCATTTTTTGTGTACTAGGAGGAAAGCAAGCAAACAATACTGGTGAAATTAAATGTAAATACAACAGTAATCTCCAGTCAGCAACTGCTTGGACATATAAAATTAGGAGCAAAACCTCATGGTTGGGAACATTAATTTGATTTTTAGAAAAAAATAAAATTACTGCAAGCTGTGAATATGCAGGATGTCTGAAAATCAATTCTTTGCTGATGCTCAAATCTGTCAGTACTTTTCTTTAAATCACAAGTTTAAGAAATCTGAATTAAAAGCAGCAAATACAACACATACAGAAACACAGGACCTGACTGTAATTGCAGTGCCTTTATCTAATTTTTAAATCACCTGAATATTCCAGATAAAGATGGCCTTGCAACTTTACTGACAATGCAGTGTCTTTTTTCCTGTATTGTGTCATTTCAAGACAAAATTCACTAAGATGCAAATACTAGTCTAACAGGCTTCTTAAATAGCAGAATCTTGTAAGCTGTCTGAAAACATAATTCCAAGCTTTATAAGAAAATATATAAATAATGCAATCAGCTTTCCAAAATTTCTATGCAAAACTAATAAGATGATCTATTTTTATTTTATGAGTAGGTTATCTTTTCTTCTGATTGATACTGCCATTTTTAGGCCAATTTTTTGAAAGTTATGAGAATATAGGATTTTTTACTCAGTTGTCTAAAAACTCTGATATATTACCCATGTGGGATTCCTGGTGGTACTTTGTAATGGAAGAGAAAACAAGAATTAGGAAGAGAAAAATCAATCTAGTCACTGAGCTTAAGGTCCACATCTGAATTAGTTTCAGTACTGATGGTGTGGTACTATGATTGGAAAGGAGAGTCTGAGAAAGTAAAAAAGAGGTAATAGTCAGCAATGTTTAAATTGTCTACAAATAACCTAAGACATAACACAGCACCCCTGCATTGCACGGGCCCTACAGGCATGCTATTTTTCTATTACACCTTCACATTTCTTTGAAAAAATAGGGAGACAATGTTTTAAGACCTGAGTGAAAGGGAAATATGTCACACAGCAAGACATCCACCAAGTTTGTGTTTCATAGCATTACCAGAGCAGAGGACATGACTCAAGAATAGCAGAATTGAGAGAGGAGGCCAAATACAGAATATGACCAAGGCAACGAGACATCATTTATTCATACTTTTACTGCCAGAAGTAAATAAAGTTACGCTTGTAATTACTGCAGCATATGTGGAACTAGAAGCAAAACTGCTGAAGCTTTATTGCCCAAATAGCACTTAAAGGTAGTTAATTTATACACAGGCACACTAAAGAAACAGTACCCATTATCACTGCTGTCCACTCTAACACATTAAATCTTCAGCCAGATTTAATTTAACGAGAAGAGCCTCAATCTGCCACTGCTGCAGTCTATTCCTTCTGCACTTCACAGCTTCTTTTATGTGCCTGGAGAGAGAAGGAAGCCCTGTAATTAGCTGCTGATATTAACAGCCTTTCTTTTGCTTTATGAAGTCAGAAATAAATGGTTGCATTACCAAGCAGACTGCTGGATGCTCATCATATTTTGTTTTAAAGAGCTATTTAAACTGGGCATGAGACCCGTTGTTTCTGTGCTCCTTGCTCAGAGTTGCTTCCTGCCTTCATGTAAGGGAGTTTTTCATTCTGTATTAAAGCAAATTGGGACCTCTGTTCTGTTTATGTTTGCAGCAATTCTCCCTCCAAGGAGATTATAATCTCTGACATGAGAATGTGAGGAGAAGCAGGCAGCACAGCAGCACAGGCATGTGTACAGATATTCTCTTCGGCAATTTACAAATCAGAGTTGGAAAAAAGGTTTATTTAAAAAAATAAATAAATAAAAAAAAATATATATATATAACCTAGTACAAAATCAGATAACGTTTCATAGAAAACAGGAAATTCTCAGAAGTGTATGGCAGAAGCTTCACATATGTGATATCGTTATTGATTCTCATAGTACTTGCAGGAGCTTAATTTTCTCAAGCTTCTATCTCCAAGTTGGTCACAATTGTTTAGAGGACTTAAAAATTATGGGACAGTGCAGGGATACAGAGGTAGGTGGGCAGAGAAAAGAGTTTAGTGGTGAAGGGCTGCCCTTAGTGCTTAGAATAATGCAGGAAGATGCATGCCTGGATAAGCAACAACAGCACCTGGAGACTCATACCATGGACAATTTTCTGTTAAATGGGCAGAACAGGCAAAGAAATAGCTGCACTGAACACAAAATTTCCCCCTTACCTACACAGGACACAGTTTTCCTCTGACATCTGCAACCACCATATTTTCCATCAGTAATGTTTTCTTTTGTCCTCTCCACAATCTTACTGAGAGAACTCTATGATTTAAGCAACAGTAAATACTTTTATAACATTCAAAGAAAAGCAAATCTTCTTACCTAAATCTTGGGCATCTCACTTACCTAACAGGTGATTTTTATCTTTCAGGGAAGACACTGGCAGTAATAGGGAGAGAGACATTAGCACTCATTCTAAAGCACACATTTACAGTGTTTGCTTATACCAAGTACCTGGGGAAGCCTGTTCAGAGATTCGTTGAACAATAAGCAACATAACCTTTCAGACTGAATCTCTTCAGTGGTAACCTGAGGGACAATATTAACTAACTGACAATGGATTCTTGCATTTGCTGTAGCATATATGCTTTCCTAACCCACTTGCACTCCTTCAAAAATTAAACTCAGACTCGCTTTTCAATACTCCTGTTTTCTCTCCTGTTCATGCTGCAGATGTTTTATCCTGTTATCTACTCAATTGAAGCTTTTCGATATGCAGTGACTTTACAGAACGGCTTCCACTGCAAATCATTTTGGAAGCTGCAAGCGCTGGGCAGCGCTGCCTCCTTTTCCCAGATCAAAGAAATCTCTCCATATCCCTGCTTGCTTGTGGTCTGTATGTGTGGGAGTGGCAGCAAAAACTTGAGTTCACTACAAGCACAGAATAATACTATCTACAGATTATTTTTTTTATTACTATTTTTTTAATAAACTGAATCACTGTACATCCCTGCTTTTTCAATAAGCGATAGCTATCTTCTGAAATCCCAGTTTTTATCCCTAGTTATACGGCAGTACTCCAACCGATGGTATCATGTACCCTTTCTTAGAACACATTTTCTGTGCTAGAATGGAGAGCATGATTAGTTTAAAATTGAAGATCCTTATTTTACATAATTATATGTAAAGGCAGGAAATGTATTTCTATCATTTATTGAAGCTTTTTACAGGAATTCATCCCTGAATTCTGAAGGAAATGACATTTTATATGTATAGAAAATATCATCAGTTGCAGTCAAGAATAGCTCTGGTAACAAGTCTGAGAGATTTTGACTTATATCACAGTGAGTGAATACAATCTCTTATGTGAAATATCCCTGAAGACTTTTTCTGAACAAAATTATGCAGCTGTTTTCCCCAAAGCTTGACAGTGTATCACATGGCTCAAACACAGGTACACTGCTGAGTGTTCTTTTCATAAGGCGTGCTTAGCAATGTGAGCACACAACTCATAAACAAACTGCGCTGAAAACAGAAGGCATCACTTCACTTAAGGAAAAATAATTTTTTAAATCATCTTCCTTTAGAAGTTACATGTAAAGTCTTGGAAAGGAAAATAAATAAAAAGATTACCTAAAGGGACTTTGAGTAGAAAGTCATTTTTAAACAGAGATCGAAAACTTGAAAAGCACTTCTCATTTTACATGCAGGATGAAGAATGGAGATCCTCACTGTTTTATTATCAGCAAATTTGAAACAAGTTATCATTCTCAAACCACTGGTGTTTAGAATTGCTAAAGGAAATAGATGTACTAAGTATTATGGACAGCTTGCTCTTCAAGGTCATCCAGTCTAGAGTTCAACAAGATGACAGCTTAGTGTTGAAACATCTCTAGATTTGGATATATATGGACAAGAAATAAACTAATAATCATAAAGCAATTATAGCTGCAGTTTATTATCATTGTCATGTTATTTTTTTTTTTTAATATCAACCTATTTATAGTTTCAGTTGAAAATAATTGTTGCATTTGCATAATGTATCAAAGAGTGAAAAACTACACTTTTACTATCTAGCATATATGTGCTTTGTGGAAGACTTAAATACCTTCAGAACTTTGAACAGGTTACTTTGATTTTTGTTAAATTTCATTGTTGAGTCAAACCCGAACTATTACATTCCTCAAATGTAGCTTCGCCTCTGCTTACTTGACATTCTCCTGACTTATTTCCTTGGGGATATGCAACTTCAACCACTCCAGTCTCTGTAAGAAATTTGTCTTCAAGAATCATCATACTGTACTCTCTATCAAGCCTCAGAAAATGAGAACTTGCCAGTGACAAAACTTTCAACCCAAGCCTTGTTTTTAAGAGGCGATGCAGTACCACTGTGATTATTTTATTTAACCTGTATTTAGAAATCTCTAATGCACTTTTTATTTTCCCATGATTTGTGCTGTGATATGAATAGCCCAACAGGCAAATGGTCAGATACCTTCATAGTTTTTCTCCTATGACACCTGTCATAGTATGTCACCTGTACATCATCGCAATGTCCTGTTTCTGACTGGCAGATTATTTTCATCTAAAGAAGGCAACCCTTCACTTGCTCCTGGTTTCTGGTCTGATAGAGGTCACTCCCAGGTCACATCAACATATCAGTGGAAAAACAGAAACTTTTTCTGGCCATGTACCTCTAGATTGCATTTTGAATACATAATGTACACTCTTGATTTCCATTACTTGTAAACCACCTAAATACGAAGCCGCAAGGTATGTTATCTCCAAAGAAGCTCAAAAAATCCTCCTCACTCCTCTTTATTTCTGCAGTCTTTCACTGGAAAAAAATTCCTGTGGAGCAGTGAAAATTCATTGCACTTTCCAGATCCATTTTGTCGGAAGAGGAAAATCCTCTTATGCAAACTACACCAACGTGCATTTCGATTTCAGCTCCACTGGATCTTCCTCCTGATATTCTGTTTGAGCGTTTTCCTGCATTTTGTGCTTACAGAATCTCTCAAACAACAACAAAGAACATGAAAAACAGGACTTTTCTACATTATCTCCTTCTGACTGTACCCATGAGGATGGAAGTTAATGAGTAAGGTTCAGTTTAATACTCCTCCTTAGAAATAACCATATGCATCTACACACAGCTCAGACAGGTATCACCTGTAGGATCCTCACATGCTTTCAGGGAGTGTGGTGTAGCCAGAAATAGTCACTTCAGTTATAGACGGTTCCTTTTTCTGAACCTCCTTTCTATTTGTTTCTTTCTTTGTTGATGTGCATGTTAGTATCAACCCTTGGTTTCAAGCTTGAGATCCTTCCAAAGGGCTCTTTATTATTTAGCAAAGATTCCCCTGAACTGTTTCCATAGCTTTCTCCAATAAAAATACTTATTAGGATATCAAAACTAGGCAGACACAATGCAGCACCTTCACAGCTCTGTTCCCACAAGACTGAGTTCTGAGCCATTATTACATGTCATCATTTCACTTCCATCTCAGTTACAAAAATGGATATACAAACTGCCTCTGAACTCCTGGAGGAAAAAAGCCTGTATAGAGAACTGTGTTCTCTGAGGTATCGTCATGCAGGTACATTTCCTTAAAACTCAGCAACATGTGATTTTTTCACATTATTTTTGCTGACCTCATTAAAATTTATGGAGATCAGAATATCTTAAAAAGATCTCTCAAAGGTTCTGTCTTTGAAGCTAACATTTATCATTTTGTCCAAACAGTCTGATGCCTCAGACAGTTTTTCACTTTGTTTCTGTGTAGTACCTCATCTCCAAATGGGCAGAGACCCACCAGGAAAATAGGTAATACAAAGACTTAGATGTTTGATGGATAAACTGAAAATACCTTTGAGTTCAAACACAAAATTGTCTTATATTTGGGAAGATGCATGTCCTGTTTGATCATCCCCTTTCCTTCATCTTCTGAAAACATGAACTGAAAGAATTACTTCTTCATTTCTGTCTGCCAATTACATGTTACTTTCATCTAAGTATTAAGGAATATTGCCAGATATCCAGAAAACTAAATTTAGTACTGTGTAGGACAGGATGATTGGCTTATGTTATGAGGAAACACATGACCAAAAACTTGATTATGTTTCAGTCCTGCTCAGCAGTTTTCTATTAACTAAATGCACAGTATTAATATGTGTGCTTCTTCTAATTACTAAATGCAAAGAAAGACTGCCTGTGTAGCAGAGTGGACCAGCTTTGGCAGCAGCATACATCAGATATAAAATGAAACTATGCACTATATTTACACTTTCCCATTTCAGTGAGCCAAGTTGTGTTTTTGTAGTAGAAGACAGAATTTTATGTTACATGCATCACAGTGAAAATCTTTTTTTCTTTTTTCTTTTTTTTCTTTTTTTCTCCCATAAATAAAACTATACATTAAAAGTAAAGGGGAATTTGTCCCATGATAGATTGATTACTGGGAGGTAGATCTATCACATACAGTTTAATTATACCAAATCCTTTATAGTAAAATAAGCAATTCAAACTTATCACTCAGTATTAAAAAATAATCTGGATTTCACTGTTCTTCCCACACAGGCTTCCTTTGCCTCTATGGAGCTACACATTTGAGTTAAATGTCAGTGAAAATCACCAGTACAAATATAAAATGTGTCAGTGTGAATCATATCAGAAAATTTATGTAGTAATTGACACTGGCACAAGCTTCATCTCATTCTTGTATGACCCAGTCTATTTTGGGCAGTCATTTCTTCCATCCAGTTTCCCAAGAATTACATACATATTTACTCCTCTAACTGTCATCTTTAAAGCTTTTAGGATTATTTGGCCAAAGATAATAGTCAGAAATTTCAAAGGTATGATATACCTACGTATTTTATTGAAGAAGACGATTACTACAGATCAAAGACCATCTTAATATATTCAAAAGGGAAAGGCAGCAATATGAGTCCTTTATTGCACAACAGAGTATAGTAGTGACTGTGAGTCACAGTCCCATAAGAAGTCAGATTTTTACTGTTTGATGTGTTTGCATTACAGGTATCACATGGTGCACTGTTAGACTGAAATCCCACCATTGCAATTCAACTTTTTCATGCCTTTATTGATACTTTGTATTAAATCTTTTTTTTTCCCCTTTAATAAAAGACTCATCTTTTGCAGTGTATATGTATATACTCAATTGATAATGGTAATATCAAACAGTGGTTTTGAACTACCTTTTTGCTAATGCAGCCCATTCAGTTTACTTTGCTGCTTACAGACTTGTTTATTTAATCTGTTTTTAATAGGGAAGATATACGCTGTGGCAGGAAAAATAAAGACTACATTCTCACTTTAAAGTGGAATGTCAAAGTTTGCCTAATAAAGAGTTGATGCAGATTGTCTTGCTTTTTTAAGCTAATATTACAGATCCTATGTATTTAGTAGTTTACAAAACCCATTCTTATTAGGAACAGTTCTTCAAAGTCTGGGACAGCTAGAGTCATGTTAAATGCATTTATCTGACCTTGCCAGTCTTCAAGATTACATACTGGTTTGTGTTTGTTCTGACATACAGATCTCCAGATTCTGAGTAGAAATTCTTATTCCCACAGGTCATGCAGTTCTCCACTAAAAATTCACCCAGTTAAAAAAGATGAGAGGATTCAGTGGTCAAAGAATATTGTAAATTAGGAAGCAATTTTATCTTTTTCCCCTCTCATGAGTTTTCCATCTTTTTCAAGGTTGTACATCTCTAAAGACTTCACAGAATCACAGAATCACAGAATCACAGAATTACCCGGGTTGGAAGGGACCTCAAGGATCATGTAGCTCCAACCCCCCTGCCCAGCAGGGCCACCAAACATACACCTTTACTAGATCAGGTTGCCCAGGGCCCCGTCCAACCTGGCCTTGAACACCTCCAAGGACGGGGCATCCACAACCTCACTGGGCAGCCTGTTCCAGGACCTAACCACTCTTCTAGTAAAGAACTTTCCCCTAACATCCAACCTAAATCTTCCCTCCTTCAACTTAAAACCATTTCCCCGTGTCCTGCTATTATCAGCCCTTTCGAAGAGTTTACTCCCTTCCTGGGAGTAGGTTCCCTTCAGGTACTGAAAGGCTGCAATGAGGTCACCCCGCAACCTTCTCTTCTCCAAGCTGAACAAACCCAACTCCCTCAGCCTGTCCTCATAGGGGAGGTGCTCCAGCCCCCTGATCATCTTTGTGGCCCTCCTCTGGACCCTTTCCAAAATCTCTATATCTTTTTTGTACTGAGGGCTCCACACCTGGACACAGTACTCCAGATGGGGCCTCACAAGAGCAGAGTAGAGAGGGACGATCACCTCCCTATCCCTGCTGACCACCCCTCTCCTGATGGAGCCCAGGATCCCATTTGCTTTTCGGGCTGCCAGAGCGCACTGCTGGCTCATGTTAAGTTTCTCATCTATCAGGACCCCTAGGTCTTTTTCTGCCGAGCTGCTCTCAAGGACAACTCCTCCCAGGCTGTACAGGTGCCTGGGGTTCTTCCGGCCCAAGTGCAAAACCTTGCACTTTGCCGTGTTGAACCTCATTAGGTTCACCCGAGCCCAGCTTTCCAGCCTGTCAAGGTCCCTCTGAATGGCATCCGTTCCCTCCACCGTATCGACTGCACCACTCAGCTTGGTGTCATCAGCAAACTTGCTGAGGGTGCACTCCATTCCCTCATCGATGTCATTAATAAAGATGTTAAAGAGCACCGGTCCCAAGACAGACCCTTGAGGGACACCGCTCGTTACCGGCCTCCACCTGGACATAGAGCCATTGACCACCACCCTCTGTCTGCGGCCTTTCAACCAATTGCTTATCCATCTAGTTGTCCACCCATCAAATCCACCTCCCTCCAATTTGGAGATGAGGATGTGATGGGGGACCATGTCAAAGGCCTTGCTCAGGTCCAGGTAAATGACATCGGTCGCCTTCCCTTCATCCACCAACGCCGTCACTCCATCATAGAAGGCCACAAGATTAGTTAAGCATGACCTTCCCCTGGTGAAGCCATGCTGGCTGTCTCGGATCACATGCTTGTTCTTTATGTGATCAAGCATGTTGTCCAGGAGGATCTGTTCCATAATCTTCCCAGGCACGGAGGTGAGACTCACCGGCCTGTAGTTCCCCGGGTCCTCCCTGCTCCCCTTCTTGTAAATGGGAGTGACGTGACCCTTCCTCCAATCATCCGGGACCTCACCTGACAGCCATGACTTCTCAAATATGATGGAGAGCGGCTCAGCAACCACCTCAGCCAGCTCCTTCAGGACCCTGGGATGCACGCCATCTGGCCCCATAGACTTATACTCATTCAGTCTAAGGAGGCACTCTCGGACTTGCTCTACCCTTACAGTGGGGAGGGATTTACCTCCTTGGTCCCCACATAGAGGTATGGGGGTGCAAGACTTAGGGACGTGAAAAAGACTAGAATCCTGGCCACCAGTGAAGACCGAGGTGAAGAACTCATTCAGCACCTCAGCTTTCTCTTCATCTGTTGAAGCCATTTCTCCTTTTAAATTTACCAGAGTAGGTACGCCCATTTTGGCCTGTCTCTTCTGGCCAATGTACCTGTAGAAAGTTTTCTTATTGTTTTTCACGTCCCTCGCCAAGTTCAGTTCTGCCTGCGCCTTGGCTTTCCTGATCCCACGTCTGCAAGTTCGGACGGCATCCCTGTATTCTTCCCGGGTGACACAGCCTTGTTTCCAGAGCTTGTACACCCCTTTCTTCACCCTCAGTTCTCTTAGCAGGTCCTTGCTGAGCCATGCCGGTTTTCTACCTCTCCTGCCCACTTTCTTAATCAGGGGAATGGAGACCTCTTGTGCTGCCAGGAGGGCATCCTTGAACAGTAGCCAGCTCTCCTCAACATCCTTATCTTTGAGGGCAGCGCGCCAGGGGATCTTGGCCAGCATTCCATTGAGAAGCTTGAAGTCAGCTCTTCTAAAGTTCAGCATCCTGGTCCTGCTCTTTGCCAGGCCCACATCGCTTGAGATCACAAACTCAACCAGGGCATGATCGCTGGAGCCCAGGCATCCTCCAACCTTGACGCCTTTGATGATCTCCTCAGCGTTGGTGAGCAGCAGGTCCAGCAACGCTTGACCTCTGGTCGGTCTGTCCAATACCTGAACTTCTTAAAAAGTGGCTTGATGACTTCTGTAGCCAAATTACTATTACAAAAAAATGTATGTTTTCTGATTTACAAAAAAAATATATATATGCAGTGGTTCAATACAAAATAGGAATGACAAGGCCTCAGGCACCAGGTCTAGATTATGTGAGGAAATAAAGTATAAGCTCATGTTGTATCCAGTTAAATTTCAATGAGCATAACACTGAGGAACAGACTGAGAGAACATTCACTGAATTTTTCTACCTGCTAATACCTCAGCATTACAGATTTATCTCAGAGACAAAGAAGCTAGCGGATAGGCTGTATTTAGATTTTAAAGCACAACCAGATCCAGAGCACAAGATGGCTCATAGGCAATAAATGCACTATCCTGGGTCAAAGACCACAAAGGCCCTTTTCTTCCCCAAGCCTTTAATTAGGTTAAGGTTGTATGTGCAGCAATATTTACTCCTGGGGCTGTTGCCCATATTTTAATGAAAAGAAAAAAAGTGAATTCTGTCAGGGAATCCAGGAATTTATACACGTACCTACTGTACACGTATATGCGCTGAAGAGGAATCAGGGTTTCATCTCATCCGAGCTGATAAGCACCCAAAAAACACAAGAAGCTAGAAGGATCTGTGCATCAGGAACTGATAAGAACTGAACTCTAACCTAAATTCAAAAGGGAGCGAAGAGGCAAAACTTGCTGCACATCTGAGTTGCCACACAGTAGCATTCTCTGTATTCATCCACCCTTCCGTTTATAATCTACACACTAAAGCACATTTTTCCCCCAAACAGATACTGTAGTTCTGCGAGTTTCCAGTGAATTAACATATATTTGGAGAAACCTTTCTGAATGCTGCCACATTCCTATTTACAGAACGTACTGATAAACGTGAGTCACAAGAGAAAGGGAGGTCAAATCAGCAGAAAATAACTACTGCACTGAAATACAGGACAGTGGTCTCAATGTATTTTTGTTAAGGAAGATTGTCATTGGTTGCATGATTACAAATGCATGTTCTTCCATGAAAACTCTGTTTACTTAGCTTCCTTCCATAAATGTTAATTGCTTAGCAACACACAAACCTGTTTTCATGTAGGACAAGTAGCAATATTTCTGACAGTAGTGAAGAATCAATTAAGAGTCGCTTTAAAAAAAAAAAAAAAGAAAAAAAAAAGAAGAAGAAGAAGAAAAAACAAAAACAAAAAAACAAAGAAAAAAGGAAAGACTACGTTAATTTTTCTGCCATGTTTGCTGTATAAGTGTAATGATCCCACACCAGTAAGCACTACGTATGTCATGTCCCTAGGTCTCTACAATTATTTTTTTTTTTCTATTGCACTGTCTCACATCTTTCTTGGCAACCATTATGGATTCTCATATTTTAATCAGACTGCACTATGAAACTACCTTATATTTTTTCTTAAAAAAGCTCATTATCTAGCTTACCTCCTATTCCCATTTCCAAATGATATAATATTAAAGAAAACACAGTCTTTTGTTTGCATTTGTTTTGATTTTATTTTTAATCTATAAACTTACTTTCTCCTCATAACAATGTCTCTAGTGTTGGAAAGGACTTTATGTACTAAGAACCTGTTCTGTTGCCAAGAGAAATCTTTCATATTCTAGCAGCTTGACACCACTGAGACTGCCCTCACTAGAGTGCTACTACCTCAAATGCTTTCCTTACACAACAACTGGGATTATTAAATGGATTGCAGTGCCATATTTAATAAAAAGAAGAGAAAAATGAATGCATGTAAAGTTAATGCAATTTATTTCTGGAAACCAAAATTTACTGGACTTCTGTAATCCCCATACTGTGTTATAGCACTAAGTTTTTTTGCATTCTGTAAAACAATTCAGGGAGAAAGGTTTACTTTGAATACCTAAGGGATATAAATAGATTTTTCAGCTTTAAAATACAAATAAACAAATAAACAAAACCAGAAAATCTTAGCATCAAATCTATATCCTATATCCTCTTGTCTGCAACACCTTCAGCAGGTCTAGAGAGCAAACAATCCCTGCAGCATTACAGTTTCTTTGCTTTGCAATATGTTTTGCTTTTCTTTTAAAATAACATCTTGTTAACTTTGTTCAATACTGGCTGTCAGAAGCGCTGTTTCCAATGAAAGCCCTCCCAGCACTGAAAGCTTGAGAGAAAGGCCTTGTCCCAGATGGGCTTAGCCTCCCTCGGAGCAAACTTTCTTCTGGTGTAAAATCTGTGGGGAGGAATCAAGCAATATTTACTGTCTGAAATGAGATGTACAACAGCCCTTTTTGAGATGTACAACAGACTTCCTTTTTTTTTTTTTTTTTTCTCCTGAGGAACAAAAATGCTTGTAAACTCCTGACATGATGTATGACCTTCTTTGATTAAACAAGTTATGTCCATTATAATTTGCTGAGGGAAACTGCGTTAAGACATAAAAGAAGTAAATGGACCTACAAATTATTTACTTATGTATATTCTTAGGAACTTTAATTTTACTAGGGATATTAAGAGATTTTAATCTAAGCACTGAGTGTGGCCTATATTTTTAACAGAACTGCATTCAAAGTTTTATTTACTTAATCCACTTCATATAAAAATTTGCAGATAATATGACTTCTTTTTGCAGGGTATCACTTTGGAAGAAAACTTTACCCTGGAAACCTCCCTATTTTCAGTTTGTAAATACAGCCTTCTATACCCAGTTCTCTCCCACCTACATTCAGTTAAGCTGCTCGTATTTACTCACTCATCTGTCCTGTCCTGCTCAGTTCAAGCACTTCACAAGGTTTCTCAGTATTTTTTAGCAATCAGGGTGGTTGTTTGTATCATTTATTCCTTGCTGGGTTTGTGTTTAGAGCCTACCTGACTCCCACGTCCTATTAGTTGAGTCTTTGATATTCCTCTTTTGCAGCAAAACATTCTTTTTGTTCTGTTCAACAAGTACTTCCATATCACATAATTCTCAAACTTTGTACTGATTTCACAACCCCAAGTGAAATGATTACTATGTCATTTCATCAGCAGAACATTAAATGATGGGGAACTTTTCTCTTTTTGACAACCTTTACCTTAACCTTCAACTACTCTATTAAGAGACAATGATCATTGCTACAAAATTTTATCACATATATTCACGTCTTATGCTGACTTTCAACTTTCCCTTTTTCACTTAGCTTGAGTTAAAGTGCTAAATATGCATTACTTTATGGTGAACTGAAACTAAATGAGGGTAAATAGATAGTTCATGTTTTAAATCAGTACTTTCCCTTTGCAAAGGAATTTCATAAAGATTTCAGTTGGAGACTTTTCTGTTCCAGAAGATGAGCTCCTAATGAAAATGTTTGATATGGGATTTCATTATGCATTTTAAAATTGCACAGTGAGGTGCATTAAAACTTAATGTTGGTATGTGCAAAGTAGGCAAACATGGACAAACATGGGCATGTATGTACAAACCTCTAGAACCTTTTCCTTGTGGAAATTTTAACTAAAATAAGTAAAAAGATTAAAGAAGAATTGTATATAAAAAAAACAAAAAACAAAACAAAAAACAAACAAAAAAACTTCTCATAGCTCTCCCTCTTAGTTTTTACCTATTAAAAACTGCACTGACCTATGATAACTATTCAAATTAATAATGATTTTTCCTCTTCTTCAGACATCACTAAATCTGTTGCCCTGAATATATCATCTTCACCATCACATTCTCCAGTTACACACAATATTCAGACATGCTTTTTTTTATTAAAGTCTGTAGTAGTTATACTTACAGCATTTGAGTTGAGGAAGAGTTTGTATTTATTGCTTTCATTTCAAGACTGGTTTGGGGTTTGAAGAGACTGAAACTACACAAAAAGTGAAAAAATCATTCAAGGGAGACAGAAGGTGGTGAAATGGTAATCAAAACATATAGAAACCTGATTAGGCTTCTCATGGTACCAAGGGAGAAATAAAATATTTTTTTTGCTGCCACATCCTTCAGGAAGCCTCTTGGTGTCCTGGTTTTGCCTTGCTTTATTTTTTCCTCTTCTGTTTCACTGAAGAGACCTCAGAGAAGGAATCCTCAGATATAATGGGGATTCTTCTCACATGAGACACCATCTGGAAGGAGGAGCTGTTGCTCACATATCCATGCCTTTGTTCACAACAGAACTCAGCATTGCAGTTACAGTTCCACCAAGTACATGGTTCAATCAGCTGTTCATTAAATTGCATTTAGATATACTAAATCAGAATCTGCTCTGAGGAGTAGATGATGTAACAACCCTATTTTACCCAGTGTTGCATGCTTATTCTTCAAGGATGTGGACAGGCAGCTCCACCTCCTTAGCAATATTTACCTCTATAAAATGAAATGCAAAGTATTCTATTCCAAAAGTTATTCTGCAAAGCAAGGAAGATGCAAAGTTTCTATTGTTTATTGTTGTTTAAAATGTAGAGAAAATGGGAAATTTTATTGAAATTCCGAGTCTTTAAATGAAATAATACTTATGGTAATACTGCATACAATTTTTCTGTAGTAAACAAAACCAGACTGTAACTAAACATATTGTCAGAGACTGAAATTCACAGTTTTTATTCGAAAGAATCACCTAAGCTAGCAGTTTTTGTTTTCTTTGTTTGTTTTTCTACTTTCTTAATATGTTCAGGATGTTTCTGGCTAGAAATAACATAACCAAGAAAATTAATGCTATTTTTAATTTGTCCAAAGACATTAAAGTTTTATGAAAAAACTAAAGATTCTTTTAATTCCATAGTAAGAAACTGAAAATAGAGTGTTTCTTAGCTTTGAATTTTACCTTAAGTTTTCAAAATTAATGCTCAATTTTAAAAATGATGTTAATATTTCCTAAGTCTCTTCTAGGTAGCTGTCATTCTCTGTGATTAGGATTCTATTCACTGATGCTTTTCTGCAGGTATTGTAATTATAGCTTGCAAACTGAAAGCACAAGATAATTGTTATCTGCATGTTTACAAGTTAAAAGCAATTCTGAAATATACTTTATTGTTCCACACTGGAAGTGTGAATGTTCTCACACAAATGTTGCCCCACTGTATTGTACCGCTACTTGGTGATGGTGCACAGCCTATCCATACTGATTCCTGTGCAATTTCTTTAAAAATTCAGACCATTCAAGACCTGCCTGGATGCTTGTGTATGCAATCTCTGAGCCTGCTTTGGCAGGGGATTGGACTAGATGATCTCTAGAGGTCCTTTCCAGCCCCTACAGATCTGCAATTCTGTGATCATACTTCTAAACACTGAGGCAACAGATAAAAATATTAGAGATCTTTATGGATCTTTCTATACACCATTGCATTTAGATTTGAAACAGAGAAAATTCCTTGTGGTTCTAGTTGGTGTTTTCAAACATATGTAACCTGAAACACAGCTCTGCTTAATACACAGTAGTTGAAAGAAGAATCTTTAGACATGTCAACTAATTGCCTGTGTCTGCTGTAACTACTTACTTGACTGAAAATCTTGAAAACTCTCATGTTCTTGAGACTGCATAATCATGAGTATTATGACTACCTATTCTGATGCCCTGTTTATGTCACCTGTACACTTTATGTAAAGATTGTATTCCACAACATGCTGAAAATACAGGCACAATTTCACCTCAAGATGATTTGCTGTTTTAAAAAGTGAAGATCAATTTGATCCAAAGTAAGTACAACTTTTTTTTTTTTTTTTTTTTTTTTTTTTCAGTTGTCGGCTGATGTAGTTGGAAACTGCCAAATTTTTAATATCTTCAAAGCTTTTACAAACATACCGTCAATAAGCTGCAGCTATTTCTGTGGACCTTTTGCAAAGATCTTTGCAGACAGCCTTTGGAAATGAATGCACTTACCCCCATTAGAAAGGCAGCCCTAATGCTTTAGGAAGTACTTTCAAGTAATGTTCACACTGGTAAATTGGCTATCCATTTCTTCTCAAAGATGTCTAAGATGTAAATGGTCTTTTTCAGAGTATGGAGGTTGTGTGTTAAAATCTGCTGTTCAACAATCCCAGCTGCATATTATTATCCCAGTGCTGATTGCAAGATCCCATTGACCACAAGCTGCCTGTCTGCCTGTCTAGATGGTGTGATTAGTGTATAATCAATCTTTAATTCAATCAAAAAAGTCTCTGCTTGCAATTGATAAAGGCCTCGGCAGGATACTGATGAGGCCAGAGCCTTAGTATCTCTAAGGGAGCACCTGCAGCATGTGAGGTGCAGAAGCTAGGCAGGCTGATCTAAGGAAAAGGAATTAAGGTGATCTGTAAAAAATCTGATAAACAACATTCAAACAGAACAAACCAGCCAGCTAAAGTGAGGGGCTGAACAGCCAAAGAGCCCCTGAAGCGGCGTTCTGCTCTAAATCCTAACACATGGGTAGAATCATCTTTTAACATGGAAAGACCATCCGAGATACACTTTTTAGCTCTGGTCATTAGAAGTAGCCACAAGAGTAATTTATCTTACTTTATTATTTCCTTCAGTGCTTACATTCCTCTATTCTATGTCAGTTTTTTACTTCATTTTCTTTATGCTTTCTTAGGATGCTGGAATGGAATACGGCTGTGAATTTAGAAATCATAGTGCCAAGAAATAACTGAATAACTGCCTGTACTTTGTTTCTTCTTTTTTTAATTTATTGACCCAAATTATTAATTTTTCTCTTCATCTCAGTATTTGTTCCTAATACTGCAGATGGGATACTTATTATTACAGCTCATATTAAAGCTGTTAAAAAATAGCACATTTTTATGCGATAAACCCTACGTACTTTATATTAATCTCCATTGTTCTGCTTCAGGGCAAACAATTTCTCATAACTTCCCTTCTGTGATATGACCTGTTCCCGTTCTATTAATATCCAAATCCAAAAATTAAAAGTGAATCCTGTCCATCTATCTTATCAAACTCTATAGAATATCCAGCACATCTCTTTTGTTACAATATTAACATCTCTTAACTGTTCAGATTGTAAGCTTAATTTTTACCAGTTCTGTAATTATTTTAAGCACAGTTATGTGAATTATCTTTATTTCTATAAATACAGATTATTTCCACACACCCCGTGGGTTTACTCTCCTTTGTAGCTTCTGAATGAGCTGACCTCCCACTTCCATATTTTCAGGGTATCTGGTACCCATCTGAGAAACCTGCAGCAAAGCTTAAATTTATCTGTGTTCACAATAAGCTTAAGATCAAAAGAAACAAAATTAATCTGTCTATGAAATCTTCTTCTTTTTCTAAATGACCATTTCCAATGTAATCATTTCTCTGCTTTCAAAGTCTTTCTCTAATCAGCAAACAATGAACAACATCACAGTGAAATAATCTAATTGTCACAGCTCTGACTTCTGAAGAAAGATTTCTGAACTACTTTAAGGTTGTCAGTTTAGGCAAAACCTTTTATTATATGTTTAAAACAGCCACAATACATACAAAGAGAACAAGAATGTATGCACGTATTTAGACCATGCCTCAAAGTTGATCTGGACAGTAAATAGTCCTACAGCAAGCTTAGAGAGTGGTTTTAAATTTCCCCATGAACTAAAATAGCTTATACCCAGTAGGTCTGATCAAGCCTTTAAAGATATATGGAAAATATCTGCTTTTCATAGAATATGACCTTCATAACTCAATTTATGGGTCATTCCCTCACTTGTGGGATATTTTCAATATCATAATTGTAAAAGGAGAAAGAAAGGAAGGAAAAATGTTCAGTTATTCATTTTGTAGGGCCTTTTTATTAAAAGCAGAAATAACATTAGATGAAAATCATTTCACTGATAATTTTAATGAAATATGAAGTGCTTTGAATATATTTTATTGCAGGCAATATAGAAAAAAGGCACTGGCTGCTTAATGTGTCATTTAATGAATGAATTCCACATTGCTTTACTTTGCAACATTTGGAAGTGAGGACCGTGCAAAGATGATAGCAAGTGGTTTCAAAAGGGGGTTTCTTCCCACATTTTTAAATTACTCTTCACTTAATGGAAAGTGCAAAGTACAATGCAGCAGAAATGAGGCTGAACCAAAACACTGGAGCTAAATACCTTAACAAATCTCACAAAATTTCATCCTGTAAGCCTATCTCCAACATGAAAAAAAAAATAATGTTGGAGATAGTATCCTAGTCTGCTGAAGGTCAGGCTGTGATCAGAAGGATTCCAGAAAATCAGATATTTCATCTAATCTGCAGTAAGATAATGTGGCTGCTGCTCAGCTAGCCCCATTGAAGGTGAAGTTCCGTTTATTTTTCTCCAGGGTAAAAGTTCTCTCTACAGGAATGTAGGAGCCACCATGGGGAAATCTGCTAAATGTTCTACACCTTTTTTCTTTTAACATCAGCTCAGAGAAACCAAACCAAGTGGTCAGTGCTTCAGAAATACATCACAACAATAATTCCTCCTCTATGCCGTGATGTGAAGGACACTCTAATCTGAGTGTTCTCAACCTAGCTAAAATGTCCTTCTCTTAAAAGCAACCAGCTCACACGTAAGACATAAGATGCAGATTCATTGGCTGGGTCTAAATTGTATGAAATCACAAATGATAACTCTGTAGTGCCAGGTCCTGAGTCCCCTCAAAACCTGGTTTCATCTATGCATGCTGTCCACCTGACTACACAAGAGTGGTGAAGGTAAACATTAGCATTTAAGCAATAAGTCATCTGCGACTCAGAACGCAGGCTTATACTCTGATCCTTTCATTTAGCAGCACAGGCATAGTTATTGGTCCATGGAAAGCAGTCCTCCACAGGCACAAACACCGGATTTTAAACTATCAAAGAAAAGTTGCAGGAATTCAGATGAAAAAATGCACCAGATTTTTTTTCTTACTGTAAGAAAAGGACATCTTGTGTATGAGACTCAATATCCCATTAGATTAGAGATTAGAATTCATATGAAAAAAATAGTAGCATGTACTAGAAGCAGGTTGGAAGCTGATGTTATAAATGAGAGCCAATCTTTACATGTTGGAAGGACTTCTGTATCGAGAATGGGAAGTATATCATATTCTGCTCGCATGAACGTAGATTAAGAGAAAGATGAGGAAAGTCCAGATAGTCAATATAGGGTAAGGGTGCATCATTTTAGTCTCAAGACATCATATCCTTGAATTTGGACATGATGTGAAAGGATGTAATGCTGTAGTTCTCACTGCAGTGGTCATTATGGACCAGGATATTCTAGAGGTCTTGCAGGTGTGACTGCAAAAATGAGAACTGGCAATCTCTTCCTTTTCTTACTAGCATCACTGCACCCACATGGCTGTCCACAGGAGAAATGATGAACTGAAAAAGAAGAAAATGATGACAGAAAAAGAAAAAAGAATCAAAGTAAAAAATGAAAAAAATCCAAACAGTGCTATGCAAGAAAGTAGAGAGTTAGTTCTTAACATTTTCTTTTAATACACAGAATCTTCTGTGTATCAAAATATTTAAAGCAGAAGAGAGAAACGGAGTGCAGATTTTTCACTGAAATATTTCAATTGGGCTCATTCAGACAAAATAATGGTTTCTAATTTCATTACTACTTTAAGTACTAGTTAAACTGGTAAAGACTGATTTCATTCTGAATTAGTGGAAACAAATCTCAGAGTAACATCCCTGCCACTATGAAACTCTAAATTAATATATGGGCCATACGTATTTCAGAAACTGAGTATATATGAAGTAATAGGGGCTTTCAAAATTCTCACTTGGCAATGATGCTCAGGCAGTTTCCCAGAAAATACATTCAACCTGATTCATAGCTTCCAGGTAAATTTAAAGAAGGCTCCATACACACATATTTGGGACTAATTTCAGTTTAGGACTGCTGAAGCCCCATAGCAGAGAGGAGGCTGCACAGAATGTCCTGAAATGGATGAAAAGAAGAAGATCTAGAATAAACAGGTAACTCTGATGAGCAAGTGTAAGAATTGGAAATTGACAGCAACATTTCATCCTGAAGTTTCCACTTTTACCTTTCTGACATCCACGTTAGGATCAATAAATGGTGGAAACAGTAAAAAGATGTAGGTAACAGAATTTTTATCGGAAAGAACAACATTTTTTTAATATGTGCTAGTGAGAAGGAAATAATACATTTAGAAATCTAACTAACCTTTTTCAATTGTTGTAAAATAGCTTTTTCTCAACAGAAAAACTTTAAGTTTAACACCATATGGTCTTTGAACCTGTCAGTTGTATGCAACTGCTAAGGATTGTCAGAGATCACATTATAATATAGATCTATAAACAACCACATAATTTCTCAGATGATTATCACCTCTGTGCACCTGGTGTGTAAGCTATACACAAAAATTAACAAAAGTGAGAATTTTACTGTACTACAGTGTTGTCATGGCAAATTGCACCATCAAAATACAATTGCACAACACAGCTTTAGGCATCAGTATGACAAGAGAATGGCAGCATATAACTATAGAGACAGGGCTTCATTAAATATGATGTGTAAGTCCAGCATGGAGCCTGAAAAGCCCAGGAGGTGCTGAAGGCAATGTAATAGGATACCAGTATCAAAGGCTGCTGATAAATCAAGACAATGAAGGAGATTCTCACTTACCTCGAAGCAACAGATCCCCATTACAAACCCTCACAAGAGAAGTTCATGCATTGTCGCAATATTTGAAACAACATTGAAATTTATTAGAAATATTTTGTGTATTGAGTCCAGTCTGTAATAACATAACAGCTCTGTTCAGGGCAAAGGAAAAGGATGGAGAACTAAGGTGAGCTGATGAATTGCCAGTTATTCCAAAATAACTGCCAAATTCATACATTTTAACCTTATAATACAATTTAAATAAGGTTATTTTACCAGTATTTCATGCCTCAAAAATTTTTCTTATTGATAGACAGTTTCTGCTTTGATTTGAGCTACTAAGCAGGATCTGCTTAAAAAAACAAACCACCTTCCCTAAATACCCCAAAGATTCAGGAGCACCGTGACATATAAAGGCTAGTCTGATGGCATTTCCTGAGTGTTCTCCTGACCTCACAGTTCCCTCAACAACTAAGCTTTTTTGGGGGGGGATCTACACATTTATTCTATCTCAAGAGGTTATTGTCTTTGGATATCTGTATACCTTATTAGGATGCCGAAAATAGGTGTGAAGGCACACATGCTTTCCAGCTCAGTCTGGCATGAATACTGGGTGAAGTCAGACCCCATCACAGTTGCTCTTAAAAGGACAGCTGAAAGACACAAATATAGATTACTGGATAGAGTCTTCACTGAAGCACTAGAGATACTCTGGCCTCCAAAGACTGAGGTGCAAAATATCTTTCATGAACAAAGATTTTTACCAAATCAGTAAACTTAAAATATTTAAATAGTGCTGAAAGAAGAAATTTGAGCTCAGAACTCCCTCAGCACTACTGGGCTGCAGATTTCTCTTCTCTTAACTGTCATTCCTGAATTTCCCACAGCACCATGTCTTCAGTAGGACAGATCTGATAGAATGATTAAGGCAGTGAACACCAAGGATTTGAAAAGCTGGAAATTTCAGATCCCACCCCTCTACTCCTCTTGACTGGAATAACAACAATCACACACACACATACACACACAAAGCAGAAAAGCTCGAAGTTTTTGCAAACCCATTTTCATCCCCATGAGTCAAACTCATCCTCAGATATTTTAAAGGAAAGTGAGACCTTAAGCAGAAAAGCACAATGGAAGACCAGAAAGTAGCATTGGAAGACCCTCTCTCTTCACTGTTCTCCAGAGCTCTGTTTCATTCTGGCAATCTCTGAAGATGGCAAGGGCACTTCTGGAGCGACAGAGGTCAGAAACAAAGTCATCTCGGGCTTCACATATATAAAATGCAATAAACCTGTAGAACAAAATACAAAATGGTGCTAATGTAAGTTTTATTCGTATTTAAATACAATAAGAAGGGACAGGATAGGGCATGCATATTATTTCCCATGTATGCAGGTATTAAGATTAGAATCAAATTGAATTTTTTAGCCAAAGATATCAACTTTTAAATAATTCTTTTGAAAACATTTCTTACACTAAAACTTGAAATGGTTCAGAATTAGGAAGCCACAAATCACATTCAAACTATACTTAAGCCTGAGCAATTCTGAATAACCTTAGCTGAAAATATCTATGTATCATGTATGATTTTATGGATTGAGATACATTTTAAGTAATCCTGAAGGAACATCATTGTGTTTTTCTTTTGCTGTCACACAAACACAGATGCATATTTATTCCATCATATTTTATATATTCTGAAATCATTACCTATGTTCATTTTTTTTCTCCTGTTTGCCTTATTCAGCTCTAGTGCACTCATTTTGACTGATGCAGCAGACTGCTTACACTGCCCTTCTTCATGTTTGTCCAGGATTAGCATAAAAATACCAACATTCTCATTATCAAAAAGACCTATAGGTTTCCAAAACAAAGTTTAAATATTTTGTTGAAGTTTGAATAGGGAGTTGTTCACAACTGTTCAGATCCTGATAACTTCTATTCAGCTTTCGCTCACTACCCGTAGAAATGCAAGAAAATGTACTCCTCAAGAACGAATTTTGTAAAAAATCAGTGACCTCTATATTTATCAAACATATTGAAAAAGAAAATATTTGAAAGACTTGACAACTAAGAGTTCCATGATGCTAACAGAAGATGGATGCAATATGCCCTTCAATTCTTAGCCTGCCTTCACACAGAAGCAAGTACATTCAACTTGTATAAAACTAATTTATGAGTCTAAACTGTGGTAGATAGTGATCCCCTCACAAATGCTCTGTCAATTGGAAACCACTGAAGAGCACTGCTGGATAGTTCTCTCCTCTCCTCTGAGATACTTTTCTCTGCTGAAGACTGCATATACCAAATACTTTTTCTGGATACAAACCAGAAAGAAAATAATATTAGCCTGTAAGGGATTCTTTTTTATCTATGCATCCCTTTAAGAATGCAATGATAAATATGCTGGGAGCTTGGGCATATGAAAAGAAGCTTATTTGTTAAACAATGAAAAAAGGACAAAAAACAACCCCACCTTTCTTTGTCCTTAAAAGAAAATTAAGCAACTGACATGACTACATCCTCTGAAATGTCATCCATCAAAAGTTTGTAACGTTTTTTGAAGCAGTAATGATCGAACCTGCTATGACATCTTCATTGCCTCTAGGGTGCCAGAAATTCTGCTGCTTTCTCAAACTGACAATCATATAACTATTTAGAAACTCTCTGGGGAGGTCAGCATTAAAACAGGCTGGAAGGAGCTAAAGTAGCACATTCTTAAATTGGAAAACCTGTTCAAGCCAATGTATGCAGAAAATCTTTATTTTCAGTGTGCAAAAGCAATTATTTTTAGCCATGGTGTATTAACAGTGTTCAGTTGGTCATTTAAAGTGTTTATCAGGCAAAGGGTATGAGTTGATGGTCTTCTCCACAGACACTAGGCCATCATGGGGTGAGGAGTTTGACACTCGTGGTTCAGCTTCTAGTTGGATGTTACTAATTCTGTGAAACTCAAAGGTATGGTGCTCAGTAGAAACATCTAATTATTGGGAATATTTGGGAAAATACACAGGATTTTCCTGGGCTGAATTTAATGAAGAGAAGCAGCTGAATGGACACATGTTAATGATGTTAAGAGGAGAACAGTCTGGTTTGAATTTTTCTCACCACTTGGCCTGAGAGTATAAACTGACAGCTTTTTCCACAGCCTGATTTATACATGCAAAATAAAAGATTTTAGGACCATAAAAGCTTCCTGTGAGTGGAAGTGTCCACTTTTTAAAAGCTGCTTTCAGTTTTTTTAAAGTTGAAACCTCGGGAAATACATTGAAACTGACCAGTATCTTTTATTGCAGCTTTGCATTCAGAATGTACCTTTTTACATTTTAGCATAAGTTGACGACATCAGGGATAGTAATGTTAAAATGACAAACTTCTGGAATTAATTACTGCAATTATTATTTCCCAGTTCCTTATAACCCATACAGTGTCTATTGTAAGACACTAGCAATTTATATTTAATTTTGCTGTATCGAGATCAAAATCAAGCATTTTTACCAGAAACTAAGCTGAATAGAGCACAAAATGTCAGCATATGTGTATTTCTTTAAGCTTCTGCAGAATTCAAGAGCAAATTTCAACACGGATACGTTCTGAAAAGCAGAAAAAGCAGTAATACATTTAATCAGATTTTCAGTAGTTCTACAACATCATTTTCTATGCTTAAGCAGATGTATCAGAGCAAAAGAGACTGGCAGAAACAGCAAAATAAAGCTCAGATTGTTCTCATACTTGGGCATGATTGACTGTTACACAGTGACTTATCAGAAGAACCAGAGTAAGATGTGTCAAATGTATACACCCTGTTCTGAAAAGCAGACACTTATTTCTGATAGATAAACAGAAATGAAACATCACAGGCAGTAGCTGACTGAGTGAAAATTTACACTCAAATTAATAGGATCAGACTATGCTGTTGGTACTTGATAAACTTCGAGAGGACAGCTGTGAGATGCTGGGCTAGTTGTAAACCTCAGTTAGTTCAAGCTTAAAAGTGGTACTGCTCAATCAGGAAAGCTTTTATTGGAAGACTGCCACAGCTTTCTACAGTACCTAGTCCTCAGGCAGGGAAGAAGCTCTACCGCCCCATGCTACCTTCTAGGGATGTACAACTCATGGCAGCAGCATAACTTCCTATAGGAAAAAATATTTCCTGCAGCTTGCTGTTTGGGAGAAAGCCTTAGGATGGTGACAGAACAGGAATACTTCTTTCTAGAGTGGAGGGGCAATAGCATAAGGTGCCAGTGTGGGTCAGGAGCAGTAGTGGGAGTCAAGAGCAGCTATGAAGAAGGTAAGATGGGGCACTTGCAGGAGCAGAGTTAGGGTACGAATAAGTGAAGGACAATGTTGGCACTCTCATGGAACTGAGGTCTGTAATTTCTATGAGGGAAATACAAACCAGGATCTAGGTGACTCTGTGTGTGAAAATGAAAATTAGGTTAGGGAATGTCATCTAAAATCCAGTAGCAGTACGCTTTAGCTCTAATGTGGAGTTAGAAAGTGTCATTCCTTTATTACTTATGATACAAACTGGAAAACTTGGCAAATCAAATGTGCTTTCTTGGAGTTCAATTTCTACATGTAAATAGTTAAGGCATACATATGCAGCACATTAGCATACATATTCATGTCATTCATACAGTATGTTATGTGAAAAGGACAGCAACATTTGGCAGAAAATAAACCTTCTTGCATTTCAGTTTGTCGTCAGACATCAGATGAGATGGGGTAGTTGAGCTAGGATTCTGAGTGATTCCCAGTTTGGTACTGTAAGTCTGGTCATATTCAATACACAAACTATCATGACTACAGACTCATAAATATTTCTTTGCCCAGTTTGTCTAATCATGTTCAGGTGGGCTTTATGATTACCCAGTGAGAACTGTCACAGCTAGATTGGTGAACTGTGAAGTTTTTGAAAGCAATGGATTACAGATCACTTTGGATTGCTGATGATAAACACAAACCAAAAAGATATGAAGTTAACCAAGAATATGAATAATATGGCCAAACATAAACACACTGAATCATGGAAAAACTCCACAGAGACTTCTAAGTTTCCTAGGGGAAGCATTCAATATAAAGGATGTGCAAATCTGATCCAATAGTCATCCCTACACGGGGTTAGAAGAGAGGCTTAGCCTGCTTACTGGACCCAGAAGCCAGTGGTGTCCTCTTGATTTGTCTGCAATGGTATCTTTCTCAAAAATCTTTCTCTCTTAAGCCATTTTTTAGACTATTTTCTTACTTGCATGTAGTGCTTGAGCAACTATAGTCAAACATATCTTTGTTTTGCAGACTTTATTCAGAGAATGTGTTTTTGACAGAAAGATGGAAAGATGCTGGCTCAGGGCTGGCTCAGGATAACAAGATGATTCATCAGTTCCAAGAGTTTCATCAAGTTCCCATCTGTGAAGGATGATCATGGAGTTTGGTCATGATACTTCCACCCTCCTTCATACTCCATGTTGTTTTTTAATGTCACAATATCAGGCTTTCCTGGTATTCGCTAACAATCAAAAGCTTGAAGGTCTTATATTGCTTAGGGAATATCATGAAATGGATTTCCAACCACATTTCTTTCTGGAGTTTAACTTCTCTCAAGGGGAATGCCCTTCAATATTTCACCTCTTGTAAATATTCCACACAATCCAGCCCAAAACTATTGTCATTCAAACTTCACAATATCTAGAAGGAATTGGGGAGGTCTCACGAAGACTTGCTATTAGGATTAGATCTCAATGGGCAATCAGGCTACTTACTATTTATTGGGTAAAATGATTGATTCATTGTCATAGCATTTAACAAAACAGTATTATTAGTCCTGAGCAAGACCTTAAGCACAATGGGTAGGCCAGAGGAGAAGGCTGGCATCTGGGGGAGCATGCTGTCACACAGAATCTAGAAAATTTTGTGTTGATTATGATGAAATCAATGTTATAGGACAGTAAAACATGGAAATATGTGGAAATTACTAAAATAAATGTGGAAAAATCCCAGTGATTTTAAGAAGAATGGAGTGCAAAGCATCTCAACGTAATGATGTTCTCAGGTCTGCAGGATTTACAAAATGTGTCATTTCCCAGAAAAACATGAGTGTCTGATTTTTCTTCACCCAGACGGCTCCAGTCTGCTCTCATCTTGCATGTACGACTCATTCCACAGTCACAGTATATCCAGAAATGCAGATAACCCTCAAGTAATTGAGGATCCCTGCAAAGTGAAGGCTAATGGAGAAACACTCTACTTTTATTCTCTATCCTATGGCATGCAAAGTATTCTTTTCCACCTAATCCTTCTTTCATTTGTTAGTTAAAGTAATACTGCAGTAAGGCCCATATGACTGGAAACCATTTGACTGTCAGGTTACATTTAACATGTTTAATGAAAATTTAATGTTCTTCAATTGATTTTTCTTTCAGTGGTACTGAATTACTTATGAATAACCTCATCTCTACTTAAACAAAACATGCTCCTCTAATGAGGTACAGTTAAATGGAGATCAAAGTGATCTATAATCCAGCATCTAACTGGTGATTCTCTGAATGAAGCACCTTCATACTCTGGGGGCAAACGAGCTCTGGCAGGTGGAAAAGAGAAGAAATGTGAAAACTGCTTCTTTCTCTTGCAATTTCTCTTCCTTTCTTCTGTCTGCACTTTTTTTCCTCCAGAACCTTTCACTTAATTTCCTTTCTTATTCCTGAATTGTTACTGCATGAATGAAAGGGCGAAGTTACAGACTCTGTTTCTCTAGAAATAGACGATGTACCTGTTTCATGCCTTCCATTCATTATTTGTTTTCCACGTAGCTGAATGGACTTCTTTCATAAGTTGGAAAGGGAATCCAGCAAGTGCAGAATAGAGAATGGGGTATGATGACATGCGCTGATAGATAAACCTGCATTCTCAAACTTTATCTATTAGAAAGCTGCCTTAACATGTATAATAACAAAAGAATAAACTGATCTCTGAGTCTTCCTTGAGACTTTCAACTCTAGTCCTTGAGAGTGGCCAGCTCTTCACTATACTGCACACCCATGGGAGAATGGCTCCAGACCAGTAGAAAATAAATCATTGAGGGCATTGAGTGTACCCTCATAAGTTTGCTGATGACACCAAGTTGGCAGGAAGTGCCAATCTGCCTGGGGGTAGGTTGGACCTACAGAGGGATCTGGGTGGGCTGGATAGCTAGGCTAAGGCCAGTGAGGTGAAGTTCGACAAGACCAATGTTAGCCGTTAATGTAACATAGCCAGAGGACGAGTGTTCACTAAGCAAAATCCTTCCCTGTGACAAAACAAACCAGTATCCATTATTTTCACTGATCTTTCGTGATGCACGTAGTTGGATTACTCTGCCAGCCGCTTCAGAAGTAGCTCAGTTTTCAGTCAAGTACTCAATTGCGTAACAAATAAATAAATAAATAAATAAATGGAAAAGATTATAGTAGAGAATTGGTTTATTGAAAAATAAATTTAATGGGGGAAGTTCTTAAAAAATTGTCTTTCCCACTTAAAAAATGAACAGCACTGCATCATATTTTTCAGAATCATCAACCTTAAATTCGGTTATATGGAAGTAAAACTCTGAAGAGTGATTTCTGCATCAGTGAATATTAATCCATTATATAATGACTAATGAAACTTCCTGGCACTTAGGTCCTTGTGACAAGCTTATTAAACAATAATTTGTTGAAGTGTGATGCTTTATGGATCATCAAAGATAAAAACAGCTCTTTAAAGTTTTGTTCTAACAGCTGATTACAGAAATGGAAGACAAAGAGATAAAAATTCCAGTGAAGAAGAAAAAGTCAAAGTATTTTCCAGGACATCTCTACTTACTTTTTAAAAAATATCGGTGTGCATTTTATAATTGTAAAATTTTGCAAAATAAATCAAATTTGAATTAATATCATCATTTTATAAATTTAGGGTATATGATTTACTCTACAATCCCACAGGATTTGTCACAGTAAAATGTAAATAAGAATGTAAAATGAGAGATAAAAAGGGTACATTTTTGAATGTATTCTATCAGAAAATGAAGGTATGAACAAAATATCAGAATAATTGTACTGGAAAAACATTCATGGAAATTAAACTTATCTGCTGTACCACCTACTCACAATTTCAGTTAAGAATGACGTCTTTGTGCAATAAAACTTCTGCAGTAGTTTGGCATAGCAAAAAAATATTTACTGGATCTACTGTGCTTTGACCTTGAGATCTTGAGAAACATTATTTATTCACCAAAGTGCTGAAAGAGTAGTTACTAGGCTGCCTCCTCAAAACTCAGAAGAACAAATCAAGCTTCAGTTACTGAAGAACAGTTGCATATGTTGATGTTAAAAGAGATTTTTTTTAATAAAAGTAAATTCTAAATGCTGCATATTCTAATTGTTCATCTGAATCTGAAATCAGAGACCTATACTGATTCAATACAACACAATTACATTTTATTTTAAAAATATAATTAACTCTATATTTGTTATTTTCACAGACAACCTCTCTAATATGAAATGAAAGATCAGTGTTGATGCATTTCAGAACTACAAAAAATAAATAGAAGAAAATAAACAGAAGAAAAAAACCACATTTTTTGCATGAAAAATATGAAGTGAATGAGACTGTTCAGCTTTGACTCCTGTTTTCAGAATGCTGTCTTTATAATAAGCATGACAAGAATCACAAAGAGATGCCAGAGAATAAAGAAGTGATCAAAGCAAAAGGGTGATTGCGAGAACAGAATCCAGTAGTGAGGCATTCTTCAAAAGTCACAAAAAGTCAGAATTCTCTTATGGACAGTTCTGAAGACAGCTACACATGTGTGGGAGACTGTCATCAATGGTACTTTTCAGCACATTACTTCATTAGGGATTTTTGGGAACACTAGTTTTCTTTAATTAACCACATTAAGTTTTAGATGGACTTTATCCATATCTCAAGAAAACTGGCAAGTTGGCTCTGTGCTGTTCACTGACTTCAACCAATCTATTTTTATGTACTGTATCTCACTATAAAACAAAAGAGGAAAGTGTCTTTAAACAAGCAAAAAGAGAACTACATTTCTACCTGTTTTGCAAATGCACTGTGTTCAAATGTGTATCAGAACTCATAAAGACTACATCATACTATTAATTAGCTTTTCAGTGTTCTTATCAGAACATTATCAGAATGAGTGTTCAGAATTAAAAGTGTATCAGTTTCCCTGGCTGACATGGATAATAATGAAATCTCAGTGAAACTGCATAGTTCTATCATTGTTCAAACAAGATTTGCATTAGGAAAGTAGTAGGTGAATGGAGTTAATTCAGGAGTTCTGCTTGCACAAGAGAAAACAAAGGCTTCAGGGCAAGCATCAGCTATGCCTTGTTTTTCTTTTAAAGAACCAGGAATCAGACAAAGTAGTCCTCCTGACCAGATCTGTAACACTCAGAAAACTTTCTCTTCTGTTATTTGTTTCTTTTTGTGGGAAGGTCATTTTCACTTCATGGGCCAAACTTTTCATCCAGGTCCCAGAATTAAAATACTCCTGCTTCACATGCAAATTGGATAATCCTAGGCACCAGATTAACAAAACCATGGTGTTAAATCAAGCAGAAAATGGGTTTGTAGTTCTGAGGTCGTTATTCAAATGAAAGATTTCCCTAATGCAAGAGGACTAGAAAGTTTGGAATGAGTATTAGTTATACAGTGATGTCCCAGTACACAACCCCAGATTCTGCTGTGAGAGCTACAGCTTGTGCAAACAGCAACAGCCTGCAGTTGCATTTTCAGTGAACATCTTCCATGTGTACTCAGTACTGTTCTCTCTATTGCTATGATGTGCAAACACCAATGATTTGACAAACAATGCTCTTAATTATGAAAAATTAGAGCACTTGATATCTTAAACAGAACTATAGAATTCCTCTTCATGTGATAAAAAAAACCCACCAAACTTTATGGAATAAATAGTAGTTTCTCAGTGCAAAATTTTTATTTAATAAGAAGGGCTGTAAAGTTGAATGACTGGAAATTTGTCATTCTATACAGAGTGACACAGTGCAATTTTGTTTCTCTCTGAAAACAGCATCCTCTTGCAAATGGATGGAGGACAAAAGAATAAATTATTCAGCAGTAGACCAAAGAATGGATGGAGCCAGCAACTTTAGCATTTTTACTTAGGAGGTAACCCCCACTGCGCACAGTACTGACTTAAATCCTATCTGTAAAAGTTATTCTGATGATCTAAATGCATTTACAAATTTGTAGTTCCACTATAAAATACCCATTCTACCAAATAAAACATATTTTCTGATGTCATCGTCAGCTGAGTCCATGGTATGCTTTCTGTCCACCATATTAAAACCTCTCAATGCACAAAATACATCTGAACTCCCCCTGAGAATGGTATCTAACCCATGCTAGGGGTTAGATCAGTGTGCTTGCGCTCTTCTCCGTAGCTTGGCTTCCATTTAGTTTAGTAGTTTTAAAACTACCCTGTGGAATACACTTAATGGAATGCTATTAACTCTAACTTAAGAGATAAACTACAGAAAAATCTAAAAATTTAAGCTATTTCTTATATGATATCTTTACTTGGTTATCCTTAAAATACATTGCTGCAATCTGCTCTTTTTTTTTTCCCCATCTTTATCTCCAACCACATAATTGATTCCTTAATCTGTTTCTGCCTTCAACTTTTTAAATTTTATTTTTATTTTAAAGTAATTCAGAGCTCTTTCTTTATTAATTGGTTTAAAGGTTACAGCCTAAAATCCACCTTGGACAACAGCTGACCTATTAACTTTTATTTTGTTCTAAAAATAGCAGAATACCATTCACAAGCAAGTGTTAACCACTATACCATCTTAAAAAGATAAGAAAATCAAATTCATTCACGTGCTTGGATTTTCTTTACTACGGTGTGAAAAACATTTATTTTTTTGTATTGCAAACACTGATAACTTTTAAAAATCTTTTGGAGAAATCACGTGTGCTAATTATATGAATATAATGTTAATGGATTTTTTTTGTTTGTTTTCTTGAGGGAGTCTTCTTTTGCTTTTGCCTTATTTTTTCATAAAGCTTTCTGAATAGTGTATATCTAATCATCACTTTCTTCATAGACTTTTAATTTGTAAGTGAATTTGTAAATGAATGTAGTCTTTGGGGCTCACTAATAAATTAGTCCACATTTGTACAATAGCCTGCAAAGAAGTTGAGAACTAAGGGAAAAGGTCAGGAAATCCAACTGATTTTTATGTGATTTTTCAAGCTGGTAATCATTTTAACTTTGGCCTGACTGTACAAATGGGTAGCTCTAGTCTATCAAACTCATGTGCAATTCAGTACTGGACAGTGTGGAATTGTACTTAAAGGCTAAAAGTTAGAAATGCAAGTAATATTACTACATGACATGGAGTAAAGAGACTAAGTAGAAAGTCATACTGGAGAAATATTTCTGAGCTTGTGTGGTTGAAACTGTGTCTAATTTAAATACAGTGAGGGAAATAACCTTCTCTGATTTCTCTTGCATGTTTTGATTTAACCACATGTTGAGTTCTATAATAATAAAAACCAAAGGCACCCAGACAGTGTCTGTCATGTTCAGTATGAGGCAAGGCTCTGTATTGTGTGCTTGCCTTCAAGTTGTCCTGATGGACTTCTTTTGATAGTAACAGTAATGGGTATGTCATAATGGCTTGTCATTTTCATACTCAAACAACTGAAGAAAATGTAATGTTTTCCTGCTTGCATAATGTTGTGTACTTTTTTTCCTAATCATAACTCCATTTCCTTTTGTGCAAACAAAAATTTTAAAATAGTTACTTTTACAAGTATTCCTTCACTAGTCACATTCCCCATTTAGAAGAAGCATTCAAATATTTTTCTTTCACAGATTTTAGTATCTTTCACAGATACTCAGCAAGGGACGACAACTGGGGAGCAGCACCTGTTTGTGTTGTTCTAAAACACAACTAATTTCCATGAACTACAACCTTCCCATGGGTCATTTGTTTTAGTTTAGGATTGCCCTTGTTTCAGCTAGGACAGAGTTGATTTTCTTCACAGTGTTTTGTATAATGCTTTATTTTGGCTTTAGGAGAAAGACAATGTTGATAATACACCAATGTTTTTAGTAGTTGCTGAGCAGTGTTGTACTGTGCCAAGGAAGTTTCATTTATTCTGTTTCCTCTATTGCTCAGCCAGGAAGGAGGCTAGCAAGGGTCACAAAGTGTTGTGATGGGAGAGAATCAGGACAGCTGACCTAAACTGGCCAAAGGGATATTCCATACCATATGGCATCATGCAAAAAACTATCAGTCCAAGGGTGGTTGGCTGGAAAGGCAGATTCTGCTAGAGGACTGTCTGAGCATTGATCAGCAGGTGGTGAGTAATTTTTACATCACTTTTTCTGTATATATGTATATATATATATGTTTATATATATATATATTGTTCACATATATATGTGTTATTATCGTTACTTTTCTTTCTCTCTTCCTATTCTGTCTTAGTAAATAGCTTTTTTGTCAGATTACAAGTTCAACCATTTTCCTTCTAATCTCTACCCCATACCACTGGGAGGAAAAGGAGTGAGCAATAGGCTGTGTGGTTTTTAGCTGCTTGCTGAGTTAAAGCACAACACAGCTTCATGGACAGCAATGTATTTTAATAGGGGCTGAAAGGTGGTTAATTTTTCATTTGAAAAGTTCTCAGTGATTGCTGATATTTGCTAAAACTGGGGCTACAAATTTACCACTCTTACAGTTTTCTGAACCGAACGCATGAATTGCTTCAGTCTGAACACTGTAAATAGGAATTGTGAGGAAAAAAATAATCTGAAATGAGACAGGGGACTGTGAATCATGGTGACAATAAATCTTACAAAAAAAGTGCTTGTCTCACCTGCCTGATCCCAGTGCCAACATACCCCTTTTGCTACTTCTATACCACATTCTTCATAGAATCATGGAATCATAGAATGGATTCATAGAATCTATATGCCACATTCTTCATAGAATCATGGAGTCATAGAATGGTTTGGATTGGAAATGACCTTTAAGATCATCTAGTTCTAACCACTCTGCAGGTACACATTCTTCAAGACCCAGATGCTCAAAGGTTTATCCAGCCTGGCACTGAACACTTCCAGAGTGGGGACATTAACAACCTCTCTGGGCAACCTGTTCCACTGTCTCACAGAGTCAGTGTCTCCTGTTCAATAGAACAGGATGGATAGAGGGAAATTGGATGTTGTTTTGAGCTGGAGGATTTTTGTCTGTAGAGACAAAACAGATTTACAGTCCCTGGTGCAAACTCTACTTGCAATACATGGTCACCAGATACTTACAAAATAAGGAGTCTTGCCACAAAGCCTTGGACTGAAATGGAAAAAATACTGTTAAGATGCTTGTACACAAATATGGGGAATTACATTCACAGAAAAGTTGCTCAAATTCCAGAGAGGTTTCTATTTCATCAATAATTCATGAATTTGTAAATTCATCATTTGTAATACTTAAATGCTTCCTTGAAACTAAGTAGCTTTCATGTCTCTAGTTAAATATAGTGAGTGCAGGTTATTGCAATGCTCTCTGGGATTCTGTATTGACCCTTATTTCTTTATAATTGCAGCATATTTATAGAAGAACAGCTGAACTACATCTTTCAGTTTTCATTTGAGACTTTGAAGCCACAGTTACAGTTTTTGGATTTAAATCCTCAAATGATGCCCATAATACAGTGGGTTAAATGTTGGGGGGAAACTAAAAACTCAGGACAGAATAAAAGATTTTCTAAACAATTTCAGAGGATAAAATTTGCAGCATTGTTTAGAAAGAGGCCCTTGTCTTCTGTGAATTGCAGATGGCTGGAAAAAAGGCACTTACTGAAAGAGCAAACAGGATTCTTTTGGGCAATGCCTAATTTGTCTCTGAATTACACCACAGAAGGGAAGAGCAGTCCCATGGATCTAGCTAGCATCAGATAATGCTGCTCACTGTGAAAGGCTGAAAGATTTATATGGGCTTTGGTGGTGTGACAACACCAGAAACATTCTGCCAGACTTTTTTATAGAGCTTGTGGTTTTGCCTTTCTGTCAGCTGCCATGACCTGTTTGATTTTGTTCTTAACATGAATTTTCCATTTTCAGTAGAAAAATAGATCAATCCCGCAGTACTTTCAGTCCAGATTTTTTCAAATGCCAAACGATGAAGTAAGTTTAAAGCTAAGCAAGCATGCAAGCCTTGCTTAATGCTGAAGTATCCAGTGAGGTTAGCTTCATGGAAGAATAAAGTAAACATGATGTACAGATCTTCTGTAATTACAAGGCTTGTGTCAGACCCAATTGCCTTCAAATTCTAAATTTCTCTTCAATTTAAAAGTAAGGTTAGATCTTAAGTTGGCAAAATTTGCTCAATTTTCCATGAAGTAAATAGAGCAATAGAAGAAACAGAATGAAATGAATCATTTGCATGTTTTAAATGCTTTCACTGAAGTTAAATGAAATCATACAATGACCAAGTGATTGTACCCTAGGAGTTTACTACACTTCCATTTCCATTTCCAATAACGAACAAAGAATTAGTTGAATTCTAATTGCTGTGCCCCTTGCTACCTGAAATACTATCCTGCGGGTATATTGGCAATATTCCTGCAGTGGAAAATTGCCATTAACAAATCCTTCCAGTTTTGTTTCTACATCTTAATCCATCCAAATCTCTTTTCATTAGAAGACAGTGCTACCGCTAATATATGTTCAGATATTTTGTGTCCCATTGAAAGTCCACTTTACCTTTTGTAGTAGTCCTGCATGTTTCCCAAGGCAATTGGGTATGTGTCTAGTTATTCTTCATTCTGGAAAAGTGATTCTTCTTCAGTAGGTTTGATTAAATTGTCACTTTACTCAAAATATGTACCAGAAGTCTTCTTAATATTTCTGGATCAGTTTTGTTTTTTTAATGTATGCAAAAAAAAAAAAAAAAAAAAAAAAAGGAAAATAAAAAACTGGAACCTTTTTAATGACTGCAAATTAACATCTGGGAACATTTCAGTGGTGTTGCTTGCCTGAGTTTTTGTCAGATCAAGACTACTGTTACTGACTGTAGTAAGTCCTCAGGGTGACAGAATCACTCCGCTTTATTTCATGATTTTCATGCTTCAAGAACAGAAGGTTTTTAATCTGACAAGAGACACTGAAGAACATCCAAAGAGTTAGAAAAAAATTTTGCAAATCCGGAGAAATTTAATCTGTCACTTTGCTTTCTGGCAGCAAATCAGCAGCATATGCAAAAGAAAATAACTAGCAAATTTACCATGAAGGAATTTGTGGAATTCTTGTGGCTCCACTTTTTTCCCCCTACATATTATTTTCAGCTATTGGGACTAAAAATAACGTATGTGATGCTCTGTTTAGAATGAGTGGGAGATTTATTTGCTGTATGCACATATATGAATAATTATTTCTCAAGAAAGTAAGAAATAGGGCACTGACATCCTTTCATTGTGACTGTATTGTTTACTTCTTGATAAGTAGTTCCAATCAGAAACCTGGTATGATGTTATAATGTGAAAAATGCCCATTATGCACATGTATTTATTTTTTTATTTATACTTTTGTACAAAAGATCTACAGGAATATCATATTAATTTTGATGGAAATGTAATGGATGTAAAGTAATATATTCAATAAAGTATTTAATATACATGTGAGTGACTACATGAAAATGTTTAAGAAACTTTGTGGTATCTTCTTGCTGAGGTGCATACTCTTGTCTCTAATAGGAGGAATGTTTTCATTTCAGGCTTTCAGGTGCTGACAATCTCTTTTTTTTCTGTTTTGAGGAAGATTCAAAATATTTACACTGTGATTTTTGTTATAGTTAATTATGAAAATTATGTATAAAATATGGGGAAAAAAACCCCATAGTGAATGTCTGCGTAATCATGCACTCTTTAGTTTCTCCAAAAAACAAACTAAAACCAAAACCACCGGAAGACAAAATTCTCTGTATTCCAAGTATGGGTAAAATGTGTAAGCTGAAAAACTGCAACTGAAAATACTCCCATTAGAGCACAGAACCATGAAATAGATCAGGAGGTAATTTTATGACTTGTAAATATTTTGTTGATTGAGTAAAGAAGTTCTGGACCAAGAAGCAGCTGAGAACAGAGATACAGGCCTCAGAAAACAGATTACTTTTTTTACAGGTCATAGTGTCAAGTAGGAGGACAGATACAGTAACTAGAAATTTTCTCTGATGTTTAAAAATTTTTGGGATGAAATATCCAGAACACTCCTCCCAGGTGCTCAATTGTATAATAGTCTGAAAATACATTCCTTTTGTGATCACTTTTTCATAAAATAAATCATGGCAATTATTACCCAGTTTAACATTTCTAAAGGATACCTGGATCTTAAGAAATATCTGATAATTCCAAAAGATAATAACAACAAATTCATCCCTCTAAAAGTATTTGGCATGATGAAATTTTAACTAAATGTCCAATTCCTTGTCTGCCTTCACATTTAGCAATATCAGCAACAACCTTTAACATCTATTACTCCTTAATTTCCCCTAAATTTGGAAAAATATTTACAAACTTTCTTCATATCCCCCCAGATGTCAGAAATTAAGAATTTGAGATTGATTCTTCTATCAAATTGCTGTAGTGCCAGATGAATGTTATCTATTTTCAGTTTTCACTAGTGACAGTGAAAACATATTATTTTCCTTAGAATAATAGATCTCATTTTTGAGATGGTGTATTTCAAGTTCACTTTTAAATAGCAAAAATAACAATTTGCACATTTCAAGACAGCCAATCTCATCTATCGTTAATTTACCAATAACATTTATAGCTCCACTGATTCGATCTGGTGTCTCACTTTATACATATATCTGAAACTTATTACTTAGTTTGTTCCCATTTATTTTCATATGTTCATTTAATATGCATGCATTTTAACAGACTACCCTATTTATTATTATTTTTTTTTCTCAGCTCTATACTGATATGTTCTTCTTCCCTTTGTTTTAGAAAAAATTCATGAGCAATCTCACCGAATACATTCTTCCCTTGCCTTCACTGAGGTTTCTCCAGACATGAAAATGAAAGCTTTCTACACTAGTGAAAATTACAAAGTGTTGAAACTTGGTTCATTTTTGGGGGGTTGGAACTTGATGTTTCTAGGGGTTCCTTCCATCACAAGCCATTCTATGATTTTTTTGCTAACTCTGCTTGTCTGAAGATTTGGTTACACTCCATCAGTCTTGTACTGGTTGTAAACAATCCAAATTCATTATCTGGTGCCCCAGATATCATACAATACATCAGTATTTCTATCATATAATTTTTATTCCTCTGTATGGCATAATATGCCCATAAGAATTCTCAAAAGACCCTTTGAGAAAATGGAAATTTTGAAGTCATTATAGCTCTAAATTAAAGAAAGTTATTATTGCTGAGAAAACATTTTTGTAGAAAATCCTCAAGGCAATAAGGCCTTTTCAGCAGATATTACTGACTATGATTATGGACTTAACTGGTTGAACTTGTAGCACTTAAAAAGCTTTTCTCCATGGAAGATCCACAACTGCCCACAGGTATTCAAGAACACTGTGTATGTATAAACTAATAACATGTTTTTGTGGTGAAATTGTACTTAAACAAGATATTATCTAAGACTGTGTGAGATCTTCACTGATTCCTGTGGTCTGCAAAAGCTGGATGGAATGAATCCTCATGCTTGCAAACTTTGCTTGTTGTGAAGGAAGTAAATGAGGAAAAAAAAAAAAAAAAAAAAGGAAAGAAAGAAAATGTCATATGTAGAAAGCAGATCATTCTGAATTCTTTTAATTTTCCACATAAGACTGAATTGCAAGAAAAAACAGAATGAAAACTGATGTGGGACAAAAAGGTTTTATTTTTTTAATTCAGAGATCACTTAATTTGTGTTAGATATGAAAATTATGACTGGCTTTTATTTCAGATGAAGTGATTATATAAAGTCTGAGTGCTGAGTAAGAGAGCACAATTTGGAAAAGGGGAAATTAAGGAAATGTAGAAGGAAAAGCAAGGTAATATTTTTCTTATTAGCAAAGAGATGAATATATCATCATCATCATCATAGTATCATAGTCTCGTGCGGGTTGGAAGGGACCTTAGAGATCATCGAGTCCAGCCCCCCGGGATTCGAGCCTCCTGTGTAGCAGAGCGGCACTTCTACCACTTGCGCCACAGGGGGGATTCGAACTCAGGGCCTCCGGTGTTGCAACACGGCATTCCTACCACTTGCACCACCGGGGCACACATATGAAAAAAAAAATCCTAATTTTAGTAACATCAGCAAGTTTGTAGATGATTTGCCACCTAGTTTTAATTTAAACCCAACAAACAATCCAGACAAATACAAAATTTTAGGGCAAAAGCAAAGTTTCAGAATCTGTGAAGCAGAGACAAAGATCACTTCTTTAATTTACCCAGCCTTGCAAAAAAAATTTTATTCTAATATTGTTTTTGCTTTTGCTACTGCTTCACAATTACTGAAACACTGTATAAATTAATTTGACTAATTCTCCAGTGAGACCACATTTGACATTTTTTCACTAATGTGTATCCTGCTGAGCGGGAAGACAAGCACATTAAAACTATTAAGAAGCAAGCATGCCTTAAACTGCTGCTCATGATTGCCAGTATTGCAAAAAGAAAGGAGTGTCATTCTTAGAATACTTCATTAGTTGACACTTTGTCTCTTACTTCATCTATTTCTTTCTTTCTTTCTTTCTTTCTTTCTTTCTTTCTTTCTTTCTTTCTTTCTTTCTTTCTTTCTTTCTTTCTTTCTTTCTTTCTTTCTTTCTTTCTTTCTTTCTTTCTTTCTTTCTTTCTTTCTTCTTTCTTTCTTTCTTCTTTTATTTATTTCTACTGGAAAACTCATTTATTTCAGTTGGAAAATATGATCTTTTTGAATGCACTTCAGTGTGATTTATAGACTAAAACAGCTACTACAGCATATTAGCTTTGTTTCAGTACTGAATGGGCTTCACCTTAACCAATCACCCCAGAATCTCAAATAGTTGCTGAATTTCTGATCTCTGCAATTCAAATAAATTAAGTAAGATTAATTCTTTGCAAAAGTTGTTCAAATGATTCATATCTTAAATATATATATATAACTGTAAGGATTCTAGCATTTCATGGCTTTTTTTCAAGCTTTTAATGATTTTTAATACATATCTTTGGTATCAAGTGAGAGGAATTCTACTGTCTTAGCCTACTCTGAGAATGACTTTGGGGTTGGTTAGGTTGATCCATTTCGACAGAGCTTTAAACCAAATTATGTAATTCTTAGTGTGAGTTATGAATCTTAACAAAGATGATGAATTTTTCTCAAAATGCAAAATTTAACATTTTGTTTGGGAATATTCTTATGATGGTAAGCATTAGGGTAATTACACTACATATACACAATCTGACTATTAAATCTAAGTTTTCCATACCTTCAAGCTAATGAACATAATGTGTACTGAAAACTGGGTCATCCAAATCATTAAGAAGATATATATAATTTCTCATACTTGGAACATAGATCAAAGTCCATTAAAAAATCTGTCAGATGTCACATGGATTGGTCATAATAGAAATCTGTTCTTTTCAATAGTGCTGGCCTTGTGATTTTTACAGCAACATGAAAACCACAAATATGAGGGCTGCTCTGAAAGTAATATCTCCCATTTTATTATGTTGGCCTATGACACCAGTGGCAAACCTTTGTGTTGCGACAATAGAGATTGAACATTTCTGCCAATATTCCATTGTATTTTGTTGCTGTGTGACAGACGGCAGCAGAGGGGCAGCCTGACAATTGTGTTTGACATGGAAGCGTATATGAAACAAAGGCACAGAACTGAATTCCTTCATATAGGAAACATTGCACTCATTGTCATTCATTGGTACATGTTGAACATTTATGGAGACCAAAGAGTGGAGGCGAACACAGTGAGGCAGTGGGTGCTGCATTTCAGCAGTGGTGTTAGTGACAGCAAGTCACTTCTGCTAGTGCAGAATTTTATGAGTGTGGCATGCAGGCTCTTGTTCATCATCAGTGAAAATGTGTAGCTAATGATGATGACTAAGTTAAAAAATAATGTTCTGTAGCTGAGAATTTGTTCTATCAAACAGTGTAATTGCACTTTTTGTGTCTTCTTTAGTTTCCATGGAAAAGCACAGGAAGTATTACTTCAAGTGCAATCTATGTAGGTTTTCTAAGAAGGGAAATCCTGAAAAACTGAGGCATACATATTTCTCCCTCAAAAATTCTTTTTTTTCCTCTATATTATTCTCAACTTTTATCTCGTTCATAAGTTGTAGAGGCTGTAGAGAACATAAACAGTTTCAGAATTCGTAAAATATTTATTTCTTTGTTATCAAAATGTGTTTTTCACTAGAACAAACTGATTTAAAGAAATTTCTTTGTGTTACTGAGTAAATACATAAAATATAACAAAATGTCAGGTGAAATTCTATGTTCATTAATGAAAAGTAGAATATTTGGGAGAAAATAAGAACAGAATTAAATGCAAAGATCCTCTGTCCTACAGGTTGCAACTCAGACAAAAGAGATGTCACTTACAGTTGACAGTTTTATGAAAATAACAGTTCCTTACTCAACAGCAGTCAAAAGAGCAAATAAAATATTAGGAATCATTAAGAAACAAACACTACGTAACGCAGAAAAAAATTTATACTATACTTCAACTCAGTGGTCTGCTCGATTTCTGAATATCTGAGTACAGTTTTGGTGTTTGTTATCACTAAAAACATATATGAAACTATAATAATTAGAATGAAAAGCAACCAGTGAGATCAAAGGTAAAGAATAGCTTCTGTTGATAGATTAGAACTCTTTGTGCAAGATAAAAAGACGATTAAGACAGAGATCTATAAAATCATGAATTATTAATACAGTAGGTGAACAGAGACATTTATTCATTGCATAACATTTACATAGCTTCCAAATGAAATGACCAGTAAGATTAAAGCAAACAAAACATACTTTCTCACAGTACATAATCAAGCCTTATAATCACTGTCACAGGACGTGTGTTACTCCAAATGCAGAAAATGTGTTCAAGAAATGGTGAGACTAATTCAAGAATAAAAAGTCCTTTAAATGAAAATCCAGTGCCTTTGGAACTGAGGTTCTGTGGGCTGGTCATTAGTGAAACTAGGAGTATTTTGAGAGGAATTTCATAGCATATCTGCCATTTCTTTCTGTTTTTTTTTCCTGTTTGAACTGTTGTCAGAAACAGGACACAAGGCTAGCCGGGCCTTGGTAGAATTGTGGTCATTCTTGCAGACATGTTCTAAAAAGCTTCCATAGCAGCTGCTATCACAATACAGTTAACAAAGTAATTTGCAGCAGATCTTTACCTTTAAATTCATAGCGTTATGACTTTTCTATAGGTTCTCCATCCTAGATCTAGAGCAGCCAAAAAAGAAAGGAAGCCATGTGAAAGTGTTATCTCTTTCAGGCTGCATACAGGAGTTCACCTATAACAGATCAGAATAATCTTAAGAACTTGAAAAATGGACATGGTGCTTGCCATAAAAAGCATTACAAGAGGTGAAAATGTCCTTCAAAATAACTGTTCTTGCATGCGGAAGAGTGGGTTGGCATACAGAGGAACTCCATACTGCTGGATTATATCAACCAGCAACACTTGTGTGCTGTTCCTCTTTCAATTTCTATATTTTTCAGATGTCTTCAGTGCATATTCATAAATTCGTAAATGAAAATCAAGTTGAAGAAAGCTTATTTTTTCCTTCTGTGCACTGTCCTTTCCTGTGGAGTTCTGTGGAAATAATCAGTAAGTTAAGGTTAGAAGTTTGAATACTAAAAGCCTCACAGACAAACATCTGAGTGCGTCCATAACTACTATATATGTTAGTATATAGTATATATATACTATATATATAGTAGATGGGAGTCCCATGTAGAAATGCATAAATAGCATTTTAGTACCTCCTTATACTATGTGCAGAGTTAAGCAGCACATCCAAGTTTGTGAACACAATGTGTTCCAAGTTTATCCTTCATTTACAACTTACATGATGATTTTGTTCATTTGTAAAACAAAGAAATAGTAGGATGATGGCCTAAAATAACAGAATCTTCTTTCAAACATCTCTATATCTAACCAGAATTATTCTTTGTGACAGTGCTAAACTCTCTCACCATTTGGCAGATCTCTCCCTCTTTCTCTCCATCTCTGTCTCCCAGAAGTATCTCCTTTTGCAGTAATTTCTTCATTCTTGTTGTTTTCTTGCCCAGTTGAATTATTCCCACAACACCACAAGTCTCAAATGTGTAAATGCTGTCAGCTTTCTTATCTCTGTTTCTAAGGTTTTTACTTTTGTATATAAGCACTTTAATAAACCTCTTTTTAGGGTGTGTGTGTGTGTGATCTTTTTTTCTTTCATATTAATGCTCATAAATCCCAGACTTAATCTGACCTTTCTTAAAACCCTTTTCAATAAATGCACTGCTTTTCTTCCTTTCCTTTTTATCATCTTATGTTCTCAGTTTTGTTTTCTTTGTGTTCTGACTCCTCCCTTGCAACCTAGTTTCCTCACATCCCTTTTCCAGCTTTACGTGTAATTGTTTATAATTTGAGACCACTGAGCAAGGATAACTGTAATAATGTATGGAGCTGTCCAGCATTTGTTCCTTTGGATCTCTCCAACTTTGGAAATTTATAAAAGCTGTGCTTCTTGGATGGTTCCTTGGTGTTCTGTACTCGATATTTTGATACTTGCAATACAGCAATATTGTAAGTAATCAAGAGTATAAGGCAATTATAAGTAACAAAATCAGGAGATAAATGTTATAAGTTGTCATGAGTGAAGAATACATTTATATTAGAACAGCAGAAAGGACATCTACTGAAACTTTATATTCCAGCTGCAGAAAATAATTTTCTCCTTTGCAGTAGAAATGGAAATATACAGAAGAGGAATGCTGAAAAATCAAAGAAGTTATGGAGGACATGAAAACTGCGCTGGGGTTAAGTGCTCAAGAGTATATGGATGACTGTATTGATTGTTAAAGGGTACAGAATCCTTAGGTGAAAAGTCTACACAAATTGTACAAAAATGGCTTAGTTTACTGCAAAATAAAACAGATCCACAGTGAGAGATTACTAATTCTTAGGCACAAAGGAATTCAGGGTTCACAGATGATTCCACTCTCTGATGGTGGCAGTTTGACTGGCTTTCATTCAACAGCACATTTTCTCTCAGACTACTCACTCTTTTATCCAGTATACTTCTTCTTACAGGATAAAGGTTCAGCAGTTACTATTATACTTCCCTTAAATAATTCAGGCTTATAAGAAAATGAATGTATTTGCTTTCTGAAAATATCTTGTAGCAACAAACACAAAAATAAACACTTTTATCTTCAGGAACTTGTACATTACAAAAAAGATAATTGTGGAGAGCAGATTCTGGTGTTAAATGCTGGGTGCAGTAAGGAACATGATGCTGTTGCCTTACAACTGGCTTCATTCTTCAAAGTTATGAAAATGGCAGCTAAAAAAAGGAGTTTCTTGGGAAATCTGCTGCTCTTACGGAGAACATGGTATGGCAACTGAACTTCACATACGACCTTCTCAATAGTGTAAAAGTTGGCATAAAACTGTCTGAATGAAATGAGTCACAATGAAAAATCCCACAAGCCTCATACTAAGTCCACACACTTTTCATCTGTCCCAGTGAAAAAATTAATTTATTTCAACATTACTATTCCAATGAAAACTGAAAAGAACTGTCACCCCCATACTCCAAGACTTTTCATTTTCTCTTTTATGTCTTCAAGAGTTCCAGGACTTAGCCATATTCATCTGAAATATTTTCATTTTAAGTGCTGAGAACATTAGGGTTTTTCAGGTTCTAGGGATTTGCAGTTAAACTAATTACCTTGTCAAAACAAACAAATAAACAAACAAGCAAACTTAATGAAAATAATATTTTATTATTGCTATTTTAAACTCAGCTTCTGATATTTTTTATGATAATGCAAGGGAATCATTTCTATAGTCAACATCTCTCTGTTTGTCCCTTCTTCATACTATTCAGTTGGTAATAAAAGGACAGAAATTTATACTAGTCTACCTCATTCTTTTGCATAAAGCATGTTTTGCAGTATTCTCAGATTTTAGCTGAAAGCATTATCTGTAATAATGATGGAACAGTAGTTCTAACATTAGAATCAAGGCAAACCAAAAATTGTTAGAGAAGTAAAAAATTTCTTTTACCATTTCTACATTAGGTATATGTTTTTGAATTACTCGGGGCTTTGTATTGCTGTAGTTTGTTTGAAGAAGCATGACTGCAAAAATATTTAGCCCAATGTTTATTTATTATAATCTTGTTTTCTTAGCACTTGTTTTACTACTTCATTGTATATGAGTATTAGAATTGCCATGTGATGGGTATGGAATCAGTATCACATAGCTGTAAGAAAAGGAAATTCATGAAAGAAATTGCAGTTTAATGTACAATTCACAATGGAAAATATCTTAGAGCCATTTTTCAAAGAAAATTAGTAATGCTCTTATCACCCTACATTAGCCACCTTTCCTGGTAAGCTCTAATAAACATCATAAACAAAAGCTCCCTGCTCTGTCAGACAAAGAGCTCTTTTCCAGCCACAGATATAATTTCATATTAAACACCAGCATCAGAACCATGATAGTTTTTGTCCTCAGGCACTTAGCTGGAGATTGCACCCAGACCAGCCATTTTTAATAATACCATTGCTGTTCCAAGCAATATGGTTTTCTCCTTTTATCTAAGCTCATAGCAATTCAGTTAATATAAGGGCACCTTCTCATTCATCTATCTTTTTTGGGGGCAATACCTTGAATCTGGTCTATTTGTTTTCTCAGAATCTACACTTGTAGAATGGTGCTCAACTGAACTTAAAAATGTCTTTCATCCTCCATGAGGGGATCCGGTGCAGAGAGCTTGTTAACAGCATTAGACAGCCTCCAATCACTGCATAACACTTCCGAAGTACACAAAACATCCTCCTAAGCACACAGAGATCACCACCATGTTATACAGGGAGCAAAAGCACACACACACAAACTCAACATTTGTAACAATTCTGCAGCTTCCAGACATTTTCAAGTGATCTCCAGAGTCCTATCAAGAACATGTGTTGTTTCTTACCTTCATCTGCAAGACAGAAAGTAACTTTCAAAGTGAAATTTATAACGCAGAGATCTGTACTATTTTGTTGACTTTTCCATTAAAGGAAAATCAAGAAAGCTTCAGACTTTGCTGCCAGATCCTACACTTACCACTTAGCATTGGTTTTGCCATGTTATGAATGCATCCTTTAGCACATGGAGCTCTTAAATCAAGGGAGTCCTGAGTAACAGCCCTATTTTATTTTACTTTTTCTTTTTAACTTATAAGCACTCTTGTCTCCTCTGAAAACGGATTCCTTTATTTAGTCATATAAATTTATTCCAATTTGCCATTTCAAAAATAAAGACACAACAGATAATTGGGATTCCCTCTAATTTGATCATGTTATTAGAAGCTGTCAAAGCTGTGTTCATTCTTTCTGTACCGATGGCATTGAATCAGGTTATTTCCTTTCTTTCAATTGATTCCACACTGGGGACAAAATCTTTGCCATATCGGGACTGCCTCCTGTCTCATACGTGAATACAGCAAATACTGACAGAGCAAGGCTAAAAATGAATTTCTTCGTAATTACAACAGAATATATTCTTTCTGGAAGATCTGACCATTTATTTTGTTTCTGCACATTTACCAAGTACAATTTTTATAGGCAGATTCATGCATAATGTTAGGACAATTACTTGTACTGCCAGTAAGTGTGCATTTCAGCCCGAAAATATTCATTTGTCCTATGCAAAGGGTTACCTACAGAAGTAAGCAAGGGTAAGCATCACCCACTAGGCTTCTACCAATACAAAGAATAATAGGCGAATAGGCAATGTGCTTTCTTCTTTTTCTTTCTTTCTTTTTTTTTTTTTTAAATCTTTTTTCTTCCTGCCCCCCCCCCCCCCCCCCCGCCCTTTTGTATCCTGTATTTAAACACCGTCAAAGTAAATTTTTCAAATATGCTGCTTTTAAAGACATGATGCTATACTTAGTATCTTTTACCAGTTACAGTCTGTCTTATTTCATCAATGGAATGAAACCAGGAAGATTTATTAAAAGGAATGTTTTAAACCTTTTTTCCTTGTTTATCAGGACAAGGTTACAGAAGTGCTCTTTTACATAAATAGAATGCTGCAGGCCTAACTTGTTCCATTTCTCCCTTTCTAGTTTGCATTATTGATGGCATAATTTTTCATTATGCATTTCCCTACGCTTCATAGGAATTCATAAAACATTTCTTATCTGAAAGAAACAATATGTTCCTTGCATCACTTCAACTTATATTTTTTCCTCTCGATCTACATAACTAAATGCTGGGTAAACCCAGAGGAAATGTGTCCTCATTTCTGATTTTATTCGCCTAACTATTCTGGGAGGTCTTGCATTATAACCCCAAATTGTAGGAATACATCAAAATAGTTGCTCTTCATTTGTTTGGATTTCTGATCTACAAGGAAACAATCAGTATACAAAACAGTATGATGTGAAGGTTTAGGTACAATATTGACTTCCCTCTTGGTCCCACACTAGCTCTTCTAAAATCAGTCTAGCCATGTCTGTATGGATTGCAGAATAAGAAATGCACTGACACACATTTCCAAGCTATTGGCATAGACAATCATTTCATTATTTCATAAACACAGTTTAGTGTTTATTTGGTACTTACTAGTTTCTCAAATATTCACTTGCCTGCTATTATTTCATTATTGTTTACAGCTGATACCTAACATGGTTTTCTTTATTGCCTGTTAGCAACGGGAAAAATGAAGAGTTTACATCTTTTCATTCATGTTCATTAACAAAGCATGAATCAGCTCTGAAATCTGCTTCTCTTTGCTGCTATATTGTTAGAAGGAACGTTCATCTCACCTAACTAAAGCCATCTATAAGTCTATGCTAATACAAACTGTCTAGTTTTCCCCCAGAGGTGCAGAAGAAACCCAAGAGAGAAATTCAAGAGACCCTAAATCTTATGTGTCCATCTTCAGTTGGAATACATTATCCATTGGAGATATCTGTCTACATTCATTCAGAGAAATCATCTAGAGTAGTAGCAAAGGCAAAGAGCCTTCTGAGCTAGACTAATATACTGACTTTTCTTCATGTCTAATAAGTAAGAAGATGTACCTGGAGTGCAATGCATGAATTTTCGGGCATGTTTTATCCTTGACAATTTGGTTTTATTCTTTCTAGACAGTGTTTGAAAAATCATTTTGACAAAACAATAATGCCACAGAGATGAGCTTTTGAAACTTGCCCATAAAACAAGGGTTGAGGATGTAATTATTTTTTAATTCTTAATGTAGGAAACACTGCAGTGTTTTGGCACTGAAGAATTAACTGTTAAATGTGGTTCTGCAGATTTTTTTCTTTTATTTTTTAATTTTTTTTTTAATTATTATTATTATTTTTACCATGATTTCTAGTCTTTGGGCTTTCAGAAATTCTTTGGACCCCAATTCAAAGGAAATTACCTATCATTACAGTTCTTGAACTGAAGGAGTTTATTCCTCTTTTTCAGACATGTGACACTTCAGAAAGAATAAATGCATCTGACAGGATTCAAATGTTATAAAGATCACAAGATAACTCATTTTTAAACACAATATATTTAGTAAATACTGTAAGTAGTCATTTGGTCTCTGCTTATGGGGTCTTCACTTAGACTCCAGTCTCTTTAGGGAACTTGAACTACATCCAAACACTGCCTACCTATCATGGACGATGGGCATTCAGATAACTTGTTCTTTTGGTAGATTATCAGCACACTTTGCCCCACTGTCAGAATATTGTGTAGAACATTTTAAGAATTCTTTTTTCCAATGTGAGATGCAAGGTTAACACTTAAGGCATGTGCTATGGACAAGTGCTGTGGACATGCTACTCCAGAGCTGTCAAACACTGTTTATCTCTCTTCTTGGAGCTGCTGGTCACACAAATACGTAAGGCTTAACTTCAGTAGTTGAATGTAAATTTAAATTATTCGCAGTGCAGTTTTTCTCCACTTAAGAGTCTACCCAGTAATTTATCTAACCTTTTTGAGTTCACAAATTAATTTTTGAATCTCTTGTTTTGCTTGTCCTCTTTTGAGTTCTTATTTAAATCATTTTGCTTTTAGAGTACACTGACCAGATATAGAAATGTTTTGCTTGTGGTCATATTGCACAGTTTGAATAATGTTGCCACATATATATTTGCATTTGACATTTCCATGTGCATACAGAGATTTTATTTGCTTGTATAAACTGCCATCAGGCACATTCTAACTGATGACTTTCAGCTACCACAACTCTCATTCAGTCACAATAGTCTTGATCTATTCTTTTGAACTTTGACAGTAAACTTCCTTTCCATTCTTACCTTTTTCTTTTATCTACCTACCCAGATATATCTGAACTTTAAACAATTTTGGTATTTAATAACAGAATTTATTGGTGGATTAACTCTATATGAATAAATGTAGTATCTGGTCTATTCAAATTGCACTGAAGAACTTATGTGTTCTAAACAGATATTTTGATGCATCGTGAGAAGAACAGGCATGTTTTCAGTGGGAGAAATTCATAATCTTATAGATCTCATAACATTATGCTTTACATAAACAGAGCTAGTTTTTATCTGGTTCTGCTTTTACACATCAAGACAGAAATATAATCTAAAGTAAATTAGATATCTCAATTAATGTGTACATATTTGTAGTGGATGTGGTCTTTATATCATTTATGTTACTAAGAAAAGATGATCATAAAGCTGTATGTGAGATAACTAAATCAATAGCTGCTACCTATATACATTTATATATATAAATTTACAAACATAAGGAACAGTGATTGTTACACACAATCTCTTGCAATACATGTTCATAAAACAGTAAGACATATATTGATCAATAAACCCCTGTCTCTAAACAGCTGGATACACAAGATTTTGCCTCTTGCTGCAAGCAGAAGTCACATCAGTAGGCAGAGGCACTGAAACGTGAAAAGTCTTTATCTTGCTTAGGGCACCTTTTGATAGTGACAGTGTCATTGTTTAAAGCACCTGCTGCTTGCTCCTACTATTTCAGTGAGGTATGATCAAAGCCTTGTTTTCTAACATATGGAAAGATAGCGTATACATATATACAACTTTAAATGTATTCATGTAATGCAACATAATTAATAAGCAATTAATTTACATATCATTTAATATGTATATATTTGTAGACAGATAGATAGATAACTACAATGCAGTGCACAGATTTTCCTTTTTTCCTGGGCTCTACTCTGATGCAAATCAAATAATCATCACAGAATTAAATCCCCCACAAAGACCTAAGAACATTCTGACTTGGTCTGGGAGTCAGATCCTACATATGCTGATCTACATTATGGTTGTAACCTGTGCTTCTTAGGGCCCCTAAAACTTCATCAGTACAGCTATAAGCTGGTCCACTGCACTTAGATAGTGTTTTGTTGTTTGTTTGCTGCCTTGACAGAAAAAAAAATATAGATGTTATTAAAGACAGTAAGATGTGCAACTGTTTACTCCCACTGAAGTTTGAGTTAATTCCAGTAAATATGCCTGTAATATGGATTCTAGGTCTAGCCTTAGGCAGTCCTTATTGTCAGTGGTGATAAAGAGGGTCTTGCAAAGTGCTGTGTGACTTATTTTGGGCATTTAATTTTGGATAAGATGAATTGTATCCAAGCAATGTTTATTTCTACCAATTCATTGTCACAGAAAAAGACACAACTGCTTCAGAAACAGATCTCCATCTTTAGTCCTACACAGAGAATGCATAGTGCTGTGATAGTACAAGTAGAGATCAAACTGAAGCGAAGTTCTGACTATATCAGCTGGGATATTTGAAGTACTTCTCTCCTAAATTGATAACAAAAAAAAAACCATTTGGAGTATAAATATCTCCATATTATGTGACACCAATGCAACTGTGTGCCCACATTGCTGTGCCATTGGCACATGGTAATGGTCTAAATTCTGATGTGACATCATGTTTTCTGGGGTAACGGTGAGAGAAGTTCTGCTCTGGCTGAGAAATTCTACCACAGCCGCAATCTAATTTGAGATACAACTTTCAGTATTACAGTAGAGCTAGACACTAAATGTCACTCTTTTGATAAGAACTTTCTGTTAATTCATCCCGATATTCTGGTCATCGGTCTTCTAGCCTTGTTCCCATATTAAGCTTTCTTAGAAGAAGAATTAAGTGTTGACAACAGTTTGACACCAACAAACACAGTCAAGATGAAGAGTTACAAAAATGTTTTTTTCCTTATTTAGGAAGATTATGCTAAATTTGACTTTCAGTAGAAGCCTAGAACTTGCATTTAATTGGCTAATATTTGGGCAGAGAACCCTTTCAAGGACTTTCTGTCCTTTTTTGAGATCTCACATACTCTTTTGAATAAAAAGACTACCCTGTGAACAGGGTATAGAATAGATTTATTCTATTAGTGTGATTATTCTACCTTTAAGTGAGTCTCAGTGTAATGGATACAGGGCTGTTCATAGACTGATAAGTGGATGGTAATCCATTGTAACATGCTGTAGTAGTAAATTAGAAATTCACCTATCATAAATATCATTATATAAAGCTGCAATTACACAATTAACACACCCACTCTTTTCACCAACATGCTAAAAGAAGCAAGTGTTGTCTGTTCAGTTACATATCTGTGGTCTGTACAGATTATGTGTTAGGTTAGAAAATTGTGGTTTCTTTTTTGAAATGTCCTTTCTGAAGTGACCTTGGTAAAATGATGGTTCCTATTATTTCCTTGTTACATTATTTTAAAAAGTCATATAAATGGATATGAAGGTGTAGTAGCAGCATTTGTCTTAAACTGCTTGTCTTTTAAAGAATTTTGTGAAAGATACTTCTGGAATCATTAGGAAATATATAGGATAAATGCTTCAGATAATTTAGAGTATTTAGAATATATAAATATTTTAAGTTTAATTTTAATAATATTCTACATTAAAACGAAAAAAAAGAAAAACCAAACCAAACCAAAACAAAAAAAAAAACAAAACAGAAAAAAGCCAGGACTATAATCAAATTGTTCATAAGTATAATCACATGTTGATGCTTTTAGTGGGGATTGCGGTCAAGTGGCTACAAATTTGCAAGTTCTAGTGTACTTCTAACTATGGCCACATCTGTAGCTTTCTAGCCCAAACTGGGTGAATCTTGTTTGTCAGGTATGATTGTTGTGTTGGTCCTCTGATTATCTGAATTACAGACTCAGTAGTAGCATGGTGTGAATCCCTCTTCTAAAGAAATCAGAGGAAACAGTAAAAATGTGTCTATCAGTACCATAATGTCAGGGATATTCATCTCTGGATTCAGTCTGGTGATGCATACATCCTAGGGCATATTCAGTGCATAATGATAGAAGTTCGCTAAATTACATTGTTGACTCAGGACCAATTTGTGGAGAAATTAAGATACAGCCTCCTAAGTGTCAGTGTTTTTATAGTGAACAGACCACTTCATATTGTCTTTCCTGACCTCTGCCTTTCTGACACAGCAATAAATAAAGTGGTAGCTGTAGAAAGGATACTGCTGGCACCTAAAAAGTTCTATGGAAAAGCCACAGGTTTCTGTACAGTAATTACTCCAAAGGATTTTATGAATCTAAACCAAATATTTATATATTTAGAATAGACAAGAATGTTATTCTTGAATGATATTATTCATTTCTTGAGTGATAACAGGGTGTTGTTTTTTTTGTTTGTTTTTGTTGTTGTTGTTGTAAAATCAACAGAAGTCAGACCCCTTCCTGCCTCTCTGCTTTCCTTATTCTGAAAGGAAGGGTAATTGTAATTTTTCATTTAGATTCAGAATCCATGAAACATGCAGACCGAATATCACTAATGCCCCTAGGGAGTGTTACTCTTGTAGGTTAAGGTGGGAATTACTTTGTCATCAAAATATTATGAATGTTCTTCTATGAAATATGTTTGTAGGTAAGGCTTGTTAGCAAACAGAGAACTCATGATATTAGTTGTTATTAATTCATAGTTTTCTCCAGGAATATTTTAAATTTCATTTTCTCTTTAACCCTTTTATTTACCCAATGCCACTTTTTATTTTCCTTGCAAACTTCTGTTAGAATTGGTATAATGCTCACGTAGAAGTAATTTGATTTTCAAAGAGATGAATATCGTATCTCATATAAAGCATGAGGAATTTGAAATACTGACGTTTCTTTTAATATGGAGGCATATTTGTAGTTTTATTTTGATTTACATTTGTAGAGACAACTTTGTGCTCAAGGTAAAATATAACACTGAATAAAGGACTGTAAAACAAATACAGAAAAACTGATCTACTATGATCTTCCCCATGCTGAATAAATTATTATAATAAACAAAGATTATCATGTCATTTCTTTTGATGGCCATGGGTAGATTTAATTTCCAAACTTTAGATATCAAAAAATCAGGTGCCAGGGCCAAGGCTGTCAACAGGCTTCTGCAATAGCTAAAAGAGAGAGACAGAAACATTCAGGGATATTTGCCTTGGATGGTTGTCTATTGCCAATTCTCATCATAGATAATGGAGAAGTTTAACCTTCACAGATCTAAAGCTGAATGAGATAAATCTCTCCTCAAAACCCTATTTTTGCCTAACTGCTTTCCATTCCCAGGACACCAGAGATCCCCCCACTTCCTTTTCTCTCTCCTTTCCTCCATCATTAGCTTTATCTTTCCAGATGTGTTTAGGACTTGAAAATACAGAATAGACAAGGAAAACAACCAAACAAGCTTTATACAGTAGAGACACAAGCTCCAAATGTATTCCCTCTGAAGCCATTTTAGTTTGTATGTGTTTAGGACGTTTCAGGACTAGCTGTTTTCATACCAAAAAAAGTCTAGTTTTGGTAGAGTCTGACTTCTTCCATATTTATAATAGAACAAACATAGACACTAAGAACAGTGTGTAGAACTTTGTGGAGATTTGAGTTCTGTATGAGTATTGTACCTATTTTCACAGTATTTTCCTTCATATAGAAAAGATTATATTAAACAGTTCTCTGTTGTTGCATTGTTTGTTTTTTACAGACAAGTAAGATATGTAGGATTCAGATTAAAAAAAGGAGGAGAACTTAGTATAAAATACAAGAGAGCCCTGGCAAGCAATGGCAGAAATAATAATTTATTTTGCTATATCTACTTAAATAGATATGGAATAGAAAATAAAACAATTTTAGCTCATTCAAGGAAGAAAACTCCTCATGTATTTGCTTAGCTGTTAACTCAAAACCATAGTTTCAATTCAGTCTATGTAGAAAGCGACAAAATTACTAGCTTAAAGGAAGTTATTTTACAAATAGATAGAAAACCAAATAATGGCTTTAATGGCAGCTAACAGATTGGCTCCCATCACAACATGAATCTTCTATCTATCAAAGTCATACAGCAGAACAGTGGCAGTGATGGGTTTCTCGAAGCACTCTGCCTCGAGGAACACAGTCTGCATGATCTTTGTAGCGCAGGAAGGATGGGTGATAGTTTCTCTCCTCATTAACACTGCCAAAAAGTGCATACATGATTCCTAGTTGTGATAGTAGTTTCAGACCACATAGTAATGAAGTTTTTGATGAATTTAACTCTGACAAATAACAGCATATTGAAGCACAGCAGTTTCCAAGAAATTCTGTCTACTCTAAATTCAAACAGTCTTGCAGGAGGAAGTGCTAAACCAACCAGTCTCCTAGACAAAAATCATATTTTCACTGCATATATTCAGAACAATATTTAGGTATAATTACATAATCAGTCTTGTTCCTGATTTAAATTGCTTAACTGTCCCCTTAAAATGTGGGCAAGGGGATCATGCAGATGAAATCCTATTACTTCACACATCAGGTGACAGCCATTTGAAGAATGTTTCAGTCTTGCTGCCTGCCACTGGCTGCAGGGGGGAGCTCTGACAAGCTTGGATTGCACCACCTCTTGCAGATGATTACAGTTTGGTTTTATCACTCTTCTGCTAAAGATCTAGCATCACAAGAAGTGATTTAGCATCAGGAGGAATGATTGACATTGGCATCAGCTTTTATGCTGTCATATGCTGAGGGTGCTAGTTGTTGAGACAGCTGCTCTGTTATCCACACATACTGCAATAGGTGTGCTATGAGAGACAGGATTATTCTTGTATCACCATGTACCTTTATCCTCCTTGGTAATAATTTTTATGTTCAAAGCATGTTTTCTGGCTTTTATTTACTTCCAGTAGCATATTATGTAACTTAAAAAGTGCAGCTATCCTATCCTACTCTAGGAGACCTTCATCTTTTAACTTTAAATATAGTTTCAGCTTATATGTTAGTTAATTCTTTCTTTTCTTTTCTTTTCTTTTCTTTTTTTTAACCGCAAAGTTCATCTCTCCTAATTTAAAACCTACTGAGCATCTAGAAAAATTTCTTATCATCCCCTTTTTGAAATAGTGGTGAATACTTTCGTTTTATATTGACCTTATTTTATAAGGTTACTGGTATAAATAAAAAGTGAGAAGGATGCAATCAGTGCTGCAAGTAAAGTTTCAAACTTCATCTGTATATATCGCTTTCATGGGTTACCTAGGTTTACCTGTTCCCGTGACAAGGGCCGCCGCCCCGGAAATGAAAGGAAAGAGGGGAATGGACAGTGGCAGCAATCAAAGAAGAAAACTTATTTTACTAAATACGATATTGGAATACAAGATAACACAATATAGTACAATATAATTGAGGTTTATAAATCAAACAAGAGAGAGAGAGAGAGAAAGAGAGAGAGAGAAAGAGAGAGAGAAAATCCCTGAAAACCGGGAGGCCTACTGTTAACTCTAGGCGATAGGGTTGGAGCACAGAGACGACAGAGCTGGAATGCAGAGAGTGAGAGAAGAAAGCCTTGGAGTGAGATTATATATGTCCTCCTCCGGTGATTCATCTCTGGCCGCGACTTCCTCTGGGGTATGTAGTTTTCCTCTGAAAGCTGGGTACTCGGGACGCTATCATTCCATGGAACTGGAGCATGAACCTTCCACACTTCCACATATGCTCAATTACACTTTCACATACCCTCTATTACACTTTCTTATACCATCAAAACAGTTTGTCCCATTCAAATACCTTTAATACCATACAACTTTCCCTTAGCAATCCGTATTGTTCAGTTATAAACATAAACTTACTTTCTCTTTAACCCTTTTTCCTTTGTACGATTCCACTATTTATACCCTCAGTTAATGATTCATACTGCACATGATGTTATGATGTAGAATATTGACAGCAACAGCACAAAACCATGACAACCACCGTCCTACTGAAGAACACTTCAGAGCCACATAGCAGTAACAAACACCATGCTTTATTGCTAAAACAATCAGTGTTAACAATCAGTATTCCCACTGGTTTCACTGGCACCAACTGTAGCTTTTACCATTGCTGTAGGATATTGCAATGGAAGAGGGAAAGGAATAGTGAAGAAAGACAAATGAAGGTGTTAATGAACTGGTGGGCAGCACTTTGCACTCAAACTTTTCCTCTCACCAGCAACATCTGAAAACTTACCATGATTTTCTGTACTCTCACAAAACAATGCAATTCTGTAGCCAAATAACCTTACATCTCATTTTATAATTAGTGCTATTACATAGAATCTAAGCTTATACACATGTCCCAGCTGACATGATTAACTTCAGAGATACTAGTTGGCAGGAGTTAGTCACAAAGCATAAACTAATTAATGTTTGAGGACAAAGATAGGACAAGGGAGGTCACACATGTGATGTGCTTTTGAGGATTGCCAAATAAAAATGGAAAGGAAGCATAACACATCATCTTCAGGGAGCTATTTCAGCAGTAACTGGAGAATCCATGATCACTTTCCTGAGAGCTTCTGCATTTTTGGCTTTCTCTTTTTTGATCGGTGATGAAATGTGAGGGGAAAAAAAAAAAAAGAAAAAAGGAAGTAAAAATTGGGAAACATTATTTAAAACTTTATAGGGATCATTTAAGATGAGCAAGAAATGTATCTAATAAAACAAATGTACAGAATATTCAAAATTTTGAAAAATATACAACAATTTGATTTTTTCTTGTACACTGATATTCAGCTGCAATAAGGTGTTGTTTAAAAGAAGAACAAATTTGATATTTTTATCCCTTCAGATTTCTTTTACCTTTTGCACAGCAGGCTGCTTTTCTTCTCAAGCCCATATGCTTCATCCTAATTCCATTACGGTAAGCATTTAAATATTCTTTTATATGCTGACCTCCGTGAGAATTAAAGTGAAACATCTGCTGAGTGTAAATATAGATGATTAATATATGCTTAAGTGCCCCGATGAAATGGGGCTGTGTTGGCATTGTTCTTATTTCATATACAAAAATGTGAAGTTCAGAAACATGAAACAACAAAACTATGCTGTAGTCACAGCTGATTCACTGTGGTGAACACTGCATTGCTTCTGTCTGGATGGGAACATGTCAGACCCTGGTGCGAACACCCAGTGGCTGCAGGCCAGCTGTATCAATCATCTTATCCAGCAGATAAATAGGGGTAGAGGAAGTAAACCACAGAATCATGGAATTGTTGAGGTTGGAAAGGCCAGTAAGATAATCTAGCTCAACCATCAACACATGCTTGTGACTGCTCTAGACCATGTCACTCAGTGAGACATCTTCCTCTTTTCTTGGACAACTCCAGGGACGATGAATCTGCCACATTCCTGGGTAGCCTCTTCCAATAACTCACTACTACTTCTGAGAAGAATTTCTTTCCTAATAGCCAAGCTGAATGAAGACAACCTGGTCAGCAAGGACAACAGAAGGTGTAATTGTAAATAGATGGTCCATGGGAAGGGCAATGGAAAGACAGGTATACAATCCAGGCAAGGGGTGAAAGCGCTAAAGACTCATCTTTAACACTGAGGATCATTTCAGTCATTTAGGATCTGTAGGTAGACTGAGAACAGGACTACTTTGAGACAGATTCAAGCTGTAAGCCTGACAAAGCATTAAATTGAAACAAGCTAACTGTGTCATGTAGAAAAGTGAAATTACTTTAGTCAGTGCCAGTTTTGAGAGTTCACGTGTTTACAGACATGGGTCTGAATGGAATATGCCAGTGAGAGTGGCAGCCACTTGAGCAGTGAAGTTGGGCTGAGGCCAGCACAGGAGTGAGACAAACCAAAGAGAAGTTGGAAGGAGCAGGGTAGCAGTCTTGAGATGGGAAGGGCGTGATGCCAGACCACAGATGGTCTGTAACCCATCAGACATGCTCCATGGATGGATAGCATGGCTGGGGCAGATATAAACCCAAGACGCCATTTCTTGCTATAATTTTTATAAAAAAACTAGCCAGTAGGAGGGGACTGATGTTTTCCCCCTCTGTCTTACACAGCAGACTATGAGTGGTAAATTTAAAAGCTACATTGTTTTTGATCCATCAACAATCAATTCTTATCAATATTATACCTGTAGATTTATTTTTTTTCTGTCTCGCTTCATGGAAAGTATGAAGCATCTTCCCATTCACACAACAACAATTAAGCACTAAAAAATACCATCCAGATTATCCAATCAAGTTTTAGGAAGTGCTGAAAAAAAAAGAACTGAATTAATCTATGACATTTCAATTTGCTCTCAGTGCACATGTATATACATTCCAAAACTAATTTTTATAATCAGAATCACAGTTTATACAGAAAAGTACCAATTGCTTTACTTTTCCTTTTAAGTCTTATTTCTGGATTCTTCCATGAAGAGCAAGAATTCTTTCAGGTGATATTCTAGTAGTAAGTTTGCTTATCTCTTTTCTGTTCAGTTTCCCTGCTGTAACAAAAGAGCTATATGTAGAATTAAATCCGGACACAGATTATATTTTAAGCAAAAGGGACCTTATAGTTTTACAGCTCCTTTAGTTTCTTCACTTCCAAAAGTAAATAAGAAGAATTCTTGTATAGATATCCTAACTATTAAATCAAATTGTGCTACCTTTTTCTTAGCCTCTCTGTTAACAGAAAGCCTAAAAAGTAGATGTTAGACTGGTTTGAGTAATTTATTGGGCAAATTACATCCCTTTAAAGAGGAAGAACTGTTATTCATTTTTATTTATAATAAATATACTTATGTGTACTGCTTCTGTTTTTCACATCCACTCGAAATTTTATGTCTAGTGCATTGCTTCATAACTCGAAGCCAAAACCTTAGTGCATCAGTGCAGGCTGCTAGAAGACACACTCCCTCGGTCAGATCATTAGAGAAGCTTTAATCCTTTAGAACAATTTTTCAATACTGTTTACACTGGGGACTTCCCTGTACAAATCCTCTTTACACAAGACAAGAATAACGCAGGAAGAAACTATTTGTCTCTGATCTCTGCAAAGAAGGAGAGCAAGCCTGAGTCCTCAGGGGGCTTTCTATCACTTAAACTAACCAGGAGGGGATTAATCAAAGATATCTTTGCTGCATGATGTACAGCCAGTTTCAAAGCTACAATCACATTGATCAGTGTTCAGCAGAACAACACTCACAGCATCTTGTGTTTTAAGTTGCGGTAGAGTAGAGCTGAAACATCCAGTTTGTTTCATCTCTCCTTCTCTTCTATCAAAACAACAGCAGGGTTTCACAGTGTCCTGGAATCCAAAGTATGCTGGTCAGTTGTTGGCACAGGAACTCAGCCCTCTGCTGGAATGAAGAGTAAGCCGGTGGTGGTCTCGTACTTATTCCTTGCAAGCAAACCCAGCCTCCTTTTGTGTAGCATTTTAAAAGCTGTCTTGTATGCAAAACTAATTTCCTCTGGAAATGAGAGATTGATTATCTCTGCACAATGCCATTTCTGTCATTATGTAGAGAGTTATTTCCATTTTATCACAACAGCACATAACTGAAATACAATAGAGGGGGAAAAAACACTGCTGCTGTCAATGAAGAAAACTAGTAACCTTTCAGTTCTGAATGAAGAATGAAGAATCGTACTCTGTAAAGAGAATACTAGACTTAAAGCTCATCAAGAAAGGGGAAGAAGTATTTCTAAGTGAAAAACTACAATTTATACAGTCTTTAATGAGAAGTCTCAACTTCCAAAAAAATAACAAACAAAACCAAGCAATGACAACATAAAACAACCCAACCCAACCCAACCCAAACCAAACCAAACCAAAAGAACATTTTACTAAAACTATTTTAGTAAAATGTTTGTAGCAGTCTTAGTATTTGTTAAAAGTAAATAGCTTTACTACTTTTGAAGAAAATATATTTATTTCAAAAGAAGTTCTCCTCATGAAGCATGGAATCCAGCTTTTTCCATACTGCTTTGAAAAATTTCCATAAAAAAGTAAATACTGATTTATAGTGCTTTCAAAATTTGGATCTTCCTGGCTGGTTTCTTTTTTTCTTTCTTTTTTTTTTTTTTTTTCTTTTTCTTTTTCCTTTTCTTTTTCTTTTTTCTTTTTTTTATTTCTTTTTTCTTTTTTCTTTTTCTTTTTTTCTTTTTCTTTCTTTCTTTTTTTTTTTTTCTTTAATCAAGGAGGGATATTTAGTTCTTCACAGTAGCTGGTAATTAGTAGATTCAGGTAGTCTCTTACTAATCTAATAAAAGGGAGGGTCTTGCAGGTTAAGCATGGCTCTTCAGCAGCAGCCTGTAGGTGGACCATCTGCACCTTCTTATTGCAGTGAATACATAGTGAATATACAAAGAGAAACAAAGTCAAGAAGGGTTCATATCCCTTCTAGTGACCTCATTAGTTACAACATTGGCTCTGTTTTCATATGTATATGTGACTTGCTTTTTAAAAAAAAAAAAAATTACTGAAAAAAATCAAAATATTTTCCTTCTACACCAACAGTACAGAAAACTGAATGTCATCAAATGGAAATTCTTCAGTTGTGTGGAGCTATTTCTTTCTAGAGATAAAGTAGCCATTTCTAAGATCAAGAAGAAGGAATAGATGATGCTGAGAAGACAGACCTTTTGCTTAAAATTTCTTCCTTTTTGAGGTATGCTCATTTCCTCCACTGTTGTCGCATAGGATGACAAAATATATTTCAGTAGAGTCACATGTTCAGATCAGATCACTGTCTACCTTGAGATAGAACTGATTTCTTCTGCCACAAAGACTTCATTGCCTAGGTCACCAGTGAGACAAGAGGAAGAGGAACATCATCAAAAGGAAAACAGCTGTACTATTAATTGAGGTTCATTATCTGCTACATTTGATTCTCTTCCTAGCTGCTTGCATTTCTAGGAAGGCTAAAACCAGTTCTGGTTTCTCCATAGCTTTAGTTTTTCTAGTCCCATCTTCTATACGTCCACATTCTTGCTAGTATTCACTTTGTGGGAAACTCCTCAGTCAGGATGTTTTTGCTTGTGATAATTGGAAGAAAGTGACATGTTGTGAAGGAAGGATGACTTCAAAAGTTCTTTAAGAATACCCTCACCAAGTGCAGTTGATGTCGGCCATCTCCCTGTTCCCTGTGTGGCTGCTGAATGAAACACTGGAATAGAAATAAAGTCAATTGAGCTTCGCCCTGCACAGAACAAAGGAGTAGTTCAAGGCCCCAACAGAGTTAAACCCCTTGGGAAATTTGGAGGACAACCAGAGGAAGTTTAAAAGGAACTGTAAGCAATGAGCACCAGCAAAAGGAAGACAGAGAGAAGGCAGCTTTCTTTCTGACAGTAGGTGGTTTTGAACTACTTGATGTTTTAATGGTTTTCAATAGCTCAAGCAGAGAAGGCTAACCGTGAAAGTGCAGTACAAAATTCAAGTACTTCACACTTCGTGTAAAAATGAAACATGCAGGAGATTTTTAGACAGACTTGGAAGAAAGACTTGCAGAAATTTTTGGAGGAATTTGTAGAATTTTAAAGGAGAAAATTTTCAGATTTACAGTTAATTCAATCATTAGCATCTGGCAAGTCATGAGAGCATCTAGGGCAAAACACTGAAAGTTACTTTTAAAATTCAGAACTCACCAATGACAAAGCAATTTTTTCCCCAGTCCAAGAGGATCATCCTCTGGAGCCCCAAGACCTGGTGAGAGTTTTTTCACATGCTGGAGTTGGAAAAAGATATGGAACACTGCAAGGATGGGTGCCTGAGGCATGTGGAGCAGTTCACAATTAAAAATGCAATAGAAGTTCACAGATGAGAAACTGCAAAAATATTTCAGTGAACTGTGTTAGAATGTATGAGCTTGCAGCACCAACAGAGGGAGTACAGATCATAGAAGGAAGGAAATAGTTCTGTTTACAGTCCAGACAAACTCCTTCTAGGAAATATCATTAGTGCCACAAATTGAGATACAGGAACTGTGTATTTGGAAGCATGGGAAATTTACCAATTTAAATTCATCTATGTACAAGTCAATGAGATGAGAGAAACAATGTAATAATCAGTGGCAAGAGGAGTCATGAGCACATGAAGGTAAGTGGATGCAGTTCAGTGCTTAGTAGTTGTCACGGTTTTATGATTTTTGGTTACTGGTATTCCACATCATAACATCATGTTGACAGTAGTGAACCACACTCAGGTTTATTTCATCTGATTTTGGTCTCATCATCAGAGTGTCTAAATGAGCAGTCCAGATTCCTTTTCTCCACAAAAGACTTTTCTCTGCAGTCAGTGGAAGAAGCAAATCAACTGCACAGTATCATGCAGGATCAGTCTACGGGGATCTCCCCTGTCTGTCTCTGTCATTGCTTTTCTCTGATTGTGAAGAGAAACATAGGTGACAATGCCCTTGACAAAGGTGTTTTCTGTAATCTTAGGAAGGGGAATTATATGGAAAAGATTTAAATCCAAATAATTATGCAAATGTTAGACAACTATATATTTTTATGACGATGCTACAAATGCAGATGAGAAATATGCAGGGTTCAATTAACTGGTGAATTTAACAGAGAAGCAAAGATCAAAAATCATTTAAGAGAAGAATATGCCTTCTGGTCATAGGACAATTGTCAGCAGAGTTTCAGGAGCCATCACCTTGCCAAAGTAGAAGACTTAAGCTGAACTCAATTGGACTCCGCATTACAGAATAAAGAGAAGAACAGTAATGATTGAAAGCACGAGCCACGAGCTTTTGGAGAAAAATAAGGTGGAACACCACTTCTTATGCAGAGCTGAAGAGACAAAATATATGAAATGGTAATATTCCTCACTAGCTACAAAAAAAAAAAAAAAAAAAAAAAGAATTACAGTGGACGCCAAATTGTTCTTCTATATTTCTTACATCTGCCACCTTCTAAGATTAGATGAAACTCTGCGCTGGCTAGAGAAATACCTATTTATGTGAACTCATGACTATCCAAAACAATACCATAAATGAGTCTCTGTGTGTCCCACAAACCTAAGAATCACTTTTAAGCTTTTTATTTTCCTTCTCTTAATTGAAGACAAAACAGAATTTTTCCTTTTGAAATGCACACACTGTAGCATTTGGCTAAAGTGTATTGGAGTCAAGTCTAGACTTGATGTATAGACTTTCCTGGAGGATAAAAGAAAACAATCACATTTCTCAACTGAAATGTGAACTGAGGCTTGTAATGGACAAGATATATCGAGTCCATGTTTTCATTTGGCAGTGTATCTTAATACTGTGCAAAACTTTCTTTTGAAGGCATCAAAATAGTTATTCCAAGGGAATTAACAGAAAAATGTATGTACATCATGTAGAGATTGAAAAATCTAAGGAGAGAACAAGAAGTGTTTTATGCTGATCTCAAATGAAAAACAATATTGAAGACAGTGTTAAGCCTTGTTATTTTGCAAAAGACATAGGTCAAACTAAACAAAAATACAGTAGTAGAGGAAAAAAACAAAAATCTAGTCCCAGAACAAAGCAAGCAGAATTGATTACATAGCAGGAGAAAACACTTCCCTTGGCATTTCTTCCAGGAAACTAAAATTCTGTGCTCGTGTATACCAATATTCTCCAAACAATATGATAATCTGAGTTGCAATGTTTGTTGGTGGGATGACAAACATGAGTCGAAGAAGATGGCAAAGAAATAATGTTTTAGATATTTCAGCACTTGTCTTTGTTATCCAGTACCCTAGAAGCTGATAGAGAGCAGCGCTGAAGTTAAAAGATAGTTAAACAACTGTCTGATCTGTGAATTTCAAACAAACAGGATGCAAGTATAGGTTTTCTGCATGGAAGAAAAACAACAAATATCTCTAGCATGAGAGAAATCAGTGGAATAAGTTGGTTTGTCATGTATTAATAACAGCAAGGGCAAAAATCAGAGACTGAATACATGAAAAGAAAGCAAAGTAATTTCTTCTCCTTCAGCCCAGGAGTCCTTGGTTTTCCCAGGGAACACTATACTCTCAAGTATCTTCCCACCTCCTAAAAGACTCAGGAAGTAGTGAATCTTGAAGGAGTATATTACTTCTAGTTGATCAGTCTCTGTGTTTTTTTACCTGTTGTAATGACTGGAATACCAGGAATACCAGGAATTAGAAATTATTCTGAGAAAATTTTCAGGTTTTAAAGCCTATGCTATCAAGTGTGAATAAATAAAAAATTGCTATGAAGAGTATAGGCAATGGGATTTAGTTTCATTGTCTTCTGAAGGACTGTACAACTGTTTTCACTGAATTTTACCAGAAAGATTACCAGAAACAATTGCACATTGGAAGGAAATTAAAGTTTGTAAACATATGTTTGCACAGTTCTTTGGTCACCAAATTGGAGAAAAATGGATTTAACTTATGTGCTGGATAAGGAATTGGCTGGATGTTCACACTCTGAGAGTTACAGTGAACAGCTCAATATCCAAGTATTGACCAGTGATGAGTAGCATTCCTCAGGGATTGGTGCTGGGACTGTTATTTAACATCTCTGTAGGTGACATGGACAATGGGATCAAATTCACCCTCAGCAAGTTTGCAGATGACACCAAGCTGAGTGGTGCAGTTGACATGCTAGAAGGAAGGAATTTTATTCAGAGCGACCTGCTCAGACTTGAGAAGTGGGCCCATGCCAACCTCATGAAGTTCAGCAAAACCAAGTTGGAGCTGGAGATCTTCAGCCTAGGGAAGGCTTGGGTGAGTCTTTAGGGTGGCCCTCCACTACCTGAAGGAGGCCTACAGGAAAGCTGAGGAGGGACTTTTTATAACGACATGTAGTGAGAGAACAAGGGGCAATGGTTTTAAACTGGAAGAGGGTAGGTCTTGACTAGATATTAGGAAGAAATTATATACTGTGAGGGTGGTGAGATGCTGGAACAGGTTGCCCAGTGAAGAACCATTCAAGGCCAGATTGGATGGGCCTTTGAGCAGCCTGGTCTAGAGGGAGGTGTCCTTGCCTATAGCAGAGGTCCCTTCCAATCCGAACCATTCTATGATCCACAAAAATCATAAGTTATCCATATAACTAAAATAATTTTAAGCAAAAATTCTTGAGATGTCCAAGTTGTAGAGAGCAAAAGCAGTCTTTGTCCTAGCTGAGCAGTTCTCCTGATAATGATGTGTCATATATGCGTCATATATACTCCCTCTATATTCTTTTCTTTGGAGTAAGCTTTTTCATACTCTACGCTTCAGCTGATTGAACACAAATTTTAATATGTAAAATATGTGTCCTAATATGTTCCATTCAGTTTTCTATTAAACAGATGTAAAGGTAGAATAAATCCTATATGTATGGCTGGGAAAATAAAACGTTGGAGAACTCTGAGCCCAAGAGTGGGGTGTTATGCTCTAAAAATAGCCCGGGAGGTAGAGTAGGGCCCTCAGGCTGAGAGCAGTTAATGACTGTAGACTGGAATACAATCGATAGCTTACATTCTGGATTTGAATTTGAGCTCCTGAGTTTGCAACTATAAAACTAACTACTCTGCTAACAACCCACAGAGACCAGATGGACCTGTAATTAACTGGAAATGCTTTGTATTCTTGCATTTTCAAGGTGTGATTGCTGATACATGTTTATTTCTGTTTGTATGTACTATGTACTTGTATATATAAAAAAACATTTTAGGGTTATCTAAATTCTTGTGGGCTTTTCTGTTTGTTTGTTTGTTTTTTTAAATAAAAGATGAAGTAATCTCTGAAGTCCCATGGATTTTTTTTTTTTTTTTTCTTATTTAAAAAAAAGCACATCTGTTTCATAAAATATCGCTTGTTCCCTGCTTGGGAAACCATGTGGAGTATTAATTAAGTGAAACAAGTGGTACACATGGAACATTGCCTTTGTTTCACCTGCTTCTGGGGTGAATTTGCACAACTCACTGAGAGCAATGTGTCTGTAGGAGTCACTGATAAACAGGGAGACCAGCAATGGCTTTCAGCACAGCTAGACCTGGAGGAGGGCATCTGCTCAAAAGTAGATTGAGGGAGGCACATAAATGTGTGTCCTCATACTACCTTCAGGACATGAAGCAGACTAAAACACTTGTAAGTTATGTACAAAACCTCCAGGCTGCCATGCTGCTGTGTTGTTCTTTGATATCCCTCAAAAAGAGTCCCTGCATAAAAATGAAGCATTCTTGGCCTTCTTTTTTGTTGATACTGATTCTGACTTGGGTCCTTGGTTGGACCAGTTTAGCACTTGTTGTCCCATGCTGGGTCTGAACCAATAGCACCACTCTGCTCTTCTGAGAGCTTTATAATTCTTGTGTAGGGGCATTTCTGGGGCAAGGGGAGGACTCATTCAGCCCTGAACAGACGTGAAGATCCAGGCTCCCTCATTTTGTGTACTTATGTGGTCTGAAGCTAGTTTAGCTTCTTCCCCTTGCAAGGACTTAATGGAGGGCTGTCAGCCTGTCTGTGTCACTTAAAATTACTACATATCAATTTATCTCTCTGATTCCAGAACACTACACTGCTTTATGAAAAACGCTGGAGTGTAAGACTTCAATTATAACATTTTTGCCACCTAAGGCTACAATTAGACTGTGGGTTAAGTGGGACTTGTTTTTAGTTGGGAAAAGGAGAAAATGAAAGGCAGAGTCTACTTCATTTTCCTCCTTACTCCAGTAGATCTCATTGTGTCACAAAATCAGTGTTTGAAGTTGAAGGGGCCCTCTAGAGGTCATTGGGTCCAAAACCCTAGAGCAAGTTGCCCAGGGTCTTGGCAAAACCTTACATTGTGCCTTGGTAAAAAGAGCCACTCCATGTACATCCTGACTGAAGGCTTCCATAAAGAGTGATTAGAGTGGGCAGAATAAAAATTTCCTCTTAATACTGTATTCCAGCATGTATGCACTTGCTATGTCTTTGTTGATCCAAACAAGCAAGCCCATGGTTATACCACTCAAGTGTAGAGTTTTATGAAGTAGACAAGTCACATTCATACAGATTGTCAACTGTATAAAGATGAAACCTTCTGAGTAACTATCTCTTGGCTCCTCTTTGTAAGGAAATAACTTGGCTTGCAGCATATATGCAGTGTAAATTACTTGGAGATGTGTGAAAGAGGCGCTGAACCCATCTGACAGCATAGATGTGCACTATGAAATCAGTAAGACTGTATTACATTTCTTTTCCAGACATAAACATCACAGATTTTCATTTCCAGAAATGTTCTGCAGTAGTGGAAGTACGAATCTGTGCATTCGTTACCTACATGCCAACAGCTTGACTTTTTATAGTGACTCACTGAGCCTGAGGTCACTAAGTCAGAAGCTTTCCAAGACCTGCTAAGGAAGCATAGTCCCTGTCAGGATATTTTTGATACAGATTATCTCAACATTGTGTAGCTGAGCTACTGACAAAGTGATTTCAGAGGAGATTTTTATATATATTTAAAAGGTGATTCACTCAGCCTTGGAGACAACAGACACTGAAGGCAGCTGACTGCAACACTAGAGAAATCACTCTATGGTACTAAAGATCTTTTTTGTAACTGACAGAACCATAATATTTTGAGTGTGCTGTAGTTTCTTTGTGTCATATGGACACTCATTATCCTATAGTTTTTAAGGTTAAAAATCTTTACTTGATAATATAGGAAAATATGAGCAGCCAGGGTAAAAAATAATGGACCTCAAAATCTGTTAAGGTTTCATCTGGGTAAATGCATATGGATATAAGTGTGTCTTTAGAATGTCACCCTCCTTCCCACATTTTTTCCTTCTATTCTTTTTTGTTTCCCTTTTATTGCAAAATGATTTGATTTCAAAAACAGGTTACATATTTAACAATCTCAGATTTCCATTTATGACTTTTTAAACTTCAGTCTAGCATAACAGATCACTGGTACAGCCCACATCAATTGGTGAGTTTTGTTTCTGCTTCATGACCAGATAGGTTCATTTTTCTCCAGCTATAATTGAAGCAGTATGATTCATTACATCCTACCAGCAACCTGAGTTTGAAATATGTTTACTTCTTCAGTTATGAGTTAAAACCAGTGGTGTTCTCAACGCTTTATATTTCCCCTTCTTTCTCTCTCTTGATGCGCCAAAGAGTTGGAGAGAGAGGTACTGAGGAACTCAATGATACAGTGTCTTAAATGGAGGATGTCAATTTGTGACATAAGTTATGTTACATAATGATTTTTTGATATCTTTGAAGCTTTCTCAATAGTCATCATTCCAACTGAACTCTACTTATGTTGTGGATACCTATTTCATACATTTGATTTTGCTCCAAATGAGCATCATTAGATTTAGTATATAGATGCTTCTTGTAACACAGTTACTTTCGTCCAGACAAGGGGATATTCTGTATTAATATAAGATGCTTTTATACTCAACGTGAAAAATTCACGGGAAGCTGTTTCTTACAGTGGAAGTTATACCGAAATAATCACTTATTTTTATTTATTTATTTATTTATTTTCATAAAGCTTTCCAAACTCACTTTTACAGGTATTCAGCCACATCATGTTCTCCCAAACAGATGCTGCTACTTATTAACACATTTCATTTCTAAAATAAAACCTGCTCCTTAATAGCTGGATAGTACAATTTTAATTCACTCCAAGTGAAACTGCATATAAATACATGCATGCTTTTTATAGAAAAAGTTGTTAAATGCAGAGTTACTTGCTGGAGAGGTTACAAACTTAAAAAACTCAGTTTTTAAGAGCTCACATAATTTATACGTTCACAGCTGACTGCTGTTGTGAAAATTCTAACCGCACACCCTCCTCAGAAAAATCCAACAAAAAGACAGGGGAAGTAAACTAAATTTGTGGCTCTGCAATGAGCAGAGTTCATAGTCTAGGGCACCAGGAAAAATCATCATCTTCAGTAGTTCAGTCTAATACACTAGGCAATGAGCAGATGAGATACAAGAAAATATTCCTTTGCTTTCCAAAAGCACAGCATAATTTGATGGCAGGAGACCTGGAGCTGGAAAGACCATCATGACATGTTTATCCAGGTACTGAGTCACAGTATCCTCAGAGTGTTTTGGTTTTTTTTAATCATTTTTTGTTCACCTATGGTGATGAAAAACAGATCCTTGCAGAGGTTAAAAACCGGTTTATTACAGAGCTCCAAGAACAGTAGAAGGAAGTAGATTTTCCCTGTGTTATTTCAAACACAAAACACAAGTTTATATTAAATAGTCTCCCCATCATATTCATACATGAACTGTATAAACAAATAAGGAACTTACACATATGGTTGAGGATCATATTTTCCCAGTCACATCTATACATGTCATGAATGAACAGGTGTATAGTTGAATGTACAACAGAGCAACTAGATGCTCTTTTGATTTGGACAACAGAACTCACTCACATCTCACAAACTGCCCCAGAAGATAAATGAATTACTTTGCCTAGTTTTTTCCTCACTTTCACAACTACAATTGAAAGCAGAGTGTAATTTTGATATCAATAATTAATTAGATTATAATTTATTCAATTTGAGGGCTGTCTCATCATGTGCCTGTTTAGCATACTGAAACCATGATTATCTAATTGTGACCCTGATGACCAACTAGAAAACAAAAAAATAGGACCAATGACAGTTGAAAACGGATGATTCAATTATGATCTAAAACAGAACTGAAAAACAGCAACAGTAATCTGCAATTTCTATTTAATGGTGCAAATTCCAAAATTTTAAGAACAATACAAACAATGCACATGGACTGAAAACTGCAGAACTTTTTCTTTTAAACATGACTATTAAAGCCAAAGAGACCGAGAAAAGTAGACTACTTGCTTTGGGGAGGATAACTTCAATACAATAACTTCATAAACACTTGAAGAATTAAACAGAAATTAAACAATAGTACTGAAATATATACTCCAAGATAGAAAGAATGATTGGAGACAAATGGTAACTGTTTTGATTGCACTACTGTTTAGCTCTTAAGCTGATAAAGTCATAGTGATCCATTTACTGTGGAAATAAATAAATCAGGAGATTGGCTGATTTCCATCCTTGCTGATTTTCATCCTGACTTTCCATGCAATAAATGATGTTTATTATATGCTCTGACTGGGGAAAGGAGTTTGAATACAACCACAATGCTCCACATTTTCTTTTTAGGCTAATATGCTGTTATATTACTGGAAGAAACAATGTTTGACAACTTCTATTATTACTAATACAACTATTCCTGTTTATTTTAGAATAAGAAGAAAGTTATGCCAGTAAATCCAGAAATTCATAAGTGGAAATGAAGTCTATTTCTGTAAATTGATAACTGTAGTTTGCTAGTTATAACCACATTTGACAATTTTTGTATTGTCATTAAGTCTTTTTTTTTCTTCCTGTGGCAGATGAAAAAGGAGACAGAGAACTAAATACATGAGCTTTCTAATTGTTTTAGGGTCTGTAGCAGCTGTAGCTGATCTGTGTAAGGAATAGTCTTCACCCTTCTGAAAAAAGTCTTCTGGGGGCTCAATTAGTGTTGCATTAATTTCTGTGTAGTGTCCTGAGTTAAGCCCTCTGGTGCTGTCAGATGAATTACAGAGAAAGAGATGCTTGGCTGATCTTTAGCAAAATTCCCATTCCTGCCTATGAGAAGACTCTTGCTGCCTTCTGAGAGGTCCAGACCTGTCACCCTCACAGAGAAGCACAGTCGCCGCTCTCCTCGCACTGGCATCTTCTCTGGGAAGTATTCTTCCCTGATGGACAATGAGATGCAGAAAAGCTTGTATTTCATCAGTAGCTACTAGGGGCTGGCATTAAGCATCCTTTACAATGCTGAGATGTCCCAAAAGGGAACTTTTCTAATTCTAATTTTATTAAGAATTCCTACCTTGAGTTCCTTTGTGTTTTATTGTATTTGAGTGCTCTCAAATTTCTGTTGACCTATTTTTGTTTATGAAATACTTGCAAATCCCTTTGAAATTAATTACATATCTTCAAGGACCCTAGGTTTGTCTTTTACCTGATATTTCCTTTAGCTGGTATATTTTCAGAAAAAAAGAAAAAAAAGAAAAAAAAAAAAAAAAGGCTTCATTTGCTATGAGAGAAGCAATTTTTTATTTTTTTTTTTTTCAGAACTCACTGCATTGCCATGGGAACGAATGAGTTCCTTGCAAGTTACCATGGCCAAACAAACTTATATGAAATAGGAACAAGCCCTAACCTTTGCCCATTCTTCAAATATACGTCAGAACAGATTTGTTCTGAATGTTCAAAAAATTGAGAAGGTCCTTAGGATGCACAGCTGGATTTTCAAATCTATTTATATTATTAGAAACACAAAGAGGCACCTACTGATTCATCTACAACTTTTCACACTTAAACAAATAAAAATATGAGGACTCCAAAGAATGCAAAGAATAATTGAAAGTTGTCTTAAAAAGCGTAGAAGGAAAATTCCTTTTTTTTTTTTTTTTTTTTTGACAATGGTTCAAAATTTCAGTTCACGGTTTTTTCCTTTGAGAACTTTCTAGCATGTTTTTATGAATTCTATAATCTTAATTTTGATCACTTTCAAATTGATTAATTTTGATTGCTTTTCTGCACTATTAGGAGATCCAATAGAATCTCCTACATGTGTAAGTTTATTTTTAACCCATTTTCCCCCTATATATTTTGGCAAATGACAGAAAAAATATAGAAAAATTGTAGGGAAATTACTGTGATAACTGTCGAAAACATATGCAAGACTGGGAGCATCACCTTATGTTATTTATCTCAACTGTGGTATCCAACTTATTCAGAACACTATTTATAAAATGAAATTAGCAAAGCTATGATAAAACAAAGACACACGGCAAACGTGTCAGCGATGGACTTTTATCCCTCTATCACCATCAGATCTCAAAAAATTTTTAATGCATCCATCTCATGAATACCTTTTGGACAATGATAACCAAAATGAGATTATGTTTCACCTTTCTGCTCTTAAGTCTTTATACAGAAACTCAAGAGCTAAGCATAAATGGGAATATCAGTCATCTTCCATTTTGTTGAAATAAACCAGGCACTCCAGAGTAAGTGCTTTGTCACAGGATCCTGACTTGAGTCAAATCTGCATGAAGGAAGTGTCTTGATAACCTTGATGAACCACTTCTAGAAAGCTTCATTCCTATATCCAGAGCAGGAATATCACGAAGATGGTCAAATACTGTGCAGTTAAAAAATATTTTTAACTTTGAACTAATCAAGGATATTAATAAGTAGGGACAGAGAACTTAGTAGGGAGAAATAAGCAGGGACTAGAACTGGAACTGGAAACAGGAAGTAAACACTAGAACTGATTGTAACTGAGTTTGTATCCCATATCTAATTTATTAATTTTGATATTTTTTTTCACACTACATCATAAAAAGAAAATATATTTGAAGTTTCTCATGAAAAAATTCTCAGATAATTCAGATAAAAGATAATTATTTCAATAAATTATAAGTAGAATGATTTATATTTGCATTTAACACTTTTCTATGTTAGAAAAGAAAAAACAAACAAAAAAAAAAAAAAAAACAAAACAAAAACTTCCTAAAAGAAGGCCTAAATGAAATCCTTCAAATTTAATGTTTCAGACTCAGTTACTTTAAATTATTTGTATTTTCCTTTATGATTTTTTTCTAGGGTAATGGCAGTCCTTTGCATTTAACTGATTGAGCTGAAGCAATAATTTTAAATTGCCCCTCTAGAAAAATATTACTTATGTTCACAATAATAGCCTATTTTATTTTTTTTTTCACTTTTAAACTCTGATAGCTTTCAGAAATATAATAATCTTAAGGCCTTGTGTAACGATTATAGCAACATAAGTTTATGTAAACCCCATCATCAGTACTTTGAGGCAAATAAGTCTATCTCTTTCTTGGTAGAAGCTGTTATACTACATTCAAGGAATAAATCATGCTATAAACACATAATGACAACAGTTAATTTGCAAACTATTTTTAGTTGTCAAAAAATTTGAAAAACATATCTTTTAGCATATTTTCTCATTTCACTACCCTTCCATAGCAGTCCTCTGCCTGGTTTTTTTCAGTTCAAAACTCAGGTAACTGAAGGAAAGAAACAATTTATTTGTCTCTGATTTAAAATAAGTTGTGACAGACCCAGCTGCTTCCACCAAAGCTTTTCTAGCTGATCAAAACATAGGAAATCATTTGAAGAGATCGTTCTTTTTATACATCCATCCATATATATATATATATATATATATATATATATGTGTGTGTGTGTGTGTGTGTGTGTATATATATATATATATATATATATTTGTAGCATCAGAAATTGGAAATGGTGTAAATTAGTGAGCACAGAATGACCAAAGTAAGTAGCTTTGTGGTACACTCTAATTTTTCTTGCTTGCCATTGTCAAACTAATTGCCATCCTTCCTTACTTTTGCTGAAAAGTTGATTTCTACACTGGACAATTTTCAATAGCCTGTATTGATTGTAATTTACAGAAGGAGATCCCAGAGACCTTGTCAGTTGTCAATACTGCAAAAACTATTAGCTCAGCTGTTTACTAGAACAAGCCTTACTTTGGCTGAAGTATTTAAACTGCACAGGTATTATAACTTAAATTACTTCTTCCATATGAGATAAGCTTACAGGAAGGGTTGTTTTAGTAGTTACACTATGACATAGCCTCTGCTGTGACAAAAAGACCAAATAACAAATATAGTCCTCTTCCACACCTATAGTAAAATACCTGCTAAATTTCATGCTTTCAAAACAATCAAATATAAAAGTCTGTATTCAAACTAATTTTTAGATTGACAGTCACCTACTGGAATTCAATATGAGGATCAAGTCTCAATAGTCTGTACCAGACTGTCTTTTCTCTTCTTCCTTTTTCTTTCTTTCAGTTTGTACATGTTGTCTTTGATCCATCACTTCCATTTTGTTATGGTTGTAATTTTTCCAGCAGTATTGCCTTATTGTCTCCATCTTCTGTGCTTTTGACACCTGAGTTTCAGTTTCCTTTTCTGTGCATTGACGTTAGCACCAGTTCTGATAATATATGTGGGTTCAAAGATCGTATTTCCTTTTCTGAATTCTTTTGACTTGTTTTATTGATTCATCTTTACCATTTGCTGAAAGAACAGTTAAATAATGTAAAGAAACATTAACAGTTTGTTTTACTCTGTACTCTGTATTGAAGTCAGTTGGCCTTGGTCTAAATTTGTTGACACTGTACTTACTACACTTACCTGAAAAGCAGCAAACCCTCTAACTGTAGATGTGCTGGGTTGCTAAGCACCTGGACACCAGCCTGACAAGCAGGTGTATGCAATACATCACAGAGCAAATAAAAGCTTGCAGCTTGCAGTTGGAGCATTGTCACCTTATGATGTAAATGTGTGTATTAAGAAATAACTTTTATGTAAATTGATTCAAATTCTTTTTTAGCATATGGATAATTAAAATGCTCTCTGGAGTACCTAAATGTGGATAGTTAAAAATAAAACTAAGTTAATACTAAAAGTTTTTTGACATCTTTGACATCATTTATATAGACACGATAATTAATTTTAAAATAGATAAATTAGGTGAACTGGATTTCATTTTCCATACTTGCATGGTTTACAGTACACCACAATTGATGATGTTTCAATCACACATTTTACCTTCTACCACTGAAAGCAGGTCAGCTGGATGCATTGAATTTTTCTTAGGACTTGGTCTGATCTGATCAGCATCATTATGAACAATGAAAACCTTTTTAAAGTTTTGTTGCTTCAATCTTATATTCCTTAAAAACTGATTACATTTAACAAGACTGACTATGACCTTAGTCTATACTTATGTTCTGAGTCTTCTGGGATTCTATTTTTGGGTCATGACTCTTTCATCATACATTCAGAGAATCTTTGGAAGACCCCTCTTATTCACATTTCAGTGAATGCTTTCTGAGGTTATTCTCTGTCAAAGTCACATTCCGCAAGACTATGAGGGCCAGAACTGAGACTTCTACTGACTATATGTAGTGATAAAGCTCATACTAGAGGTTCAGAAATTTGTTACAATTTAATCCTCACATTTTGTTACTAAGTTAAGGAATGTAGAATCATAGAAATCCTTCTGTTTGTACAGTTTATTTTGAATGAGTTTAACACGTCTCTTTGTGATTGATATGTGTAAACAAGCATTCAAACTGCCTTGGTAGGAAGTCCTTTTGAAATGAGATCTCAAGTGACATATACTGTTTAAAATCAGCTTTCATGTGATCTGCAAAATATAAGAATCAGACATAACTATGTCAGTTAGCAAAGATTGTAAAGACTTTGAATTCTCAAATGATATGCTTATTAATATACTGGTGAATCATCATTGTGCACATTACAACTAGAAGTAAACAGATCTATATATTTATATTAAAAACTATTGAGGAGTACTTATACACTTTCAGATAATTAATCTGTCTCTTAACACTGGGCTCTTTAGAAAAAAGCATTATAACTCACATTTCCTATCAAGGAATACATATTCCATAACAAGATGAGAACAGCTAGTTTAGGTCAGACTGAATGTCAATATCTTTTCTGCAGCAGTGGTTTGCTGTGCATATGTGCCAGTACTGACTGTGCGCAAGAAAGAACGTGTAAGAATTGGATAAGTATAGAGCAGTATTTTACATTTCTGGAGCAATCCTCCCACAAGTTATATTCGCGTCATCACAGCTCAGAAAGATGGCCTGTCATCTACAAAATTCCACAGATTCTTTGAAGTTTCTTAGAAAGATTATTTTTAATTTTAATTTTTATTTTTGTCCACATCATAGAAGCCTTCTGATAGCAAAATTAAGCATTATGACAGTTCAGTGGACATGTAGTGATAAATCGTGATGTTGATGATGAACTCTGTCGTGACTAAAACTCCATTTGGTTTTAATTAGATCACAGTAAGAGCACAATTACCACCAATTATGACTTAGAAGAATACTTCACTGCTTATCACAGTGGTCAATTTTGTATAATTATTCTGTGTATTATTTATGCCTCTCTTCTTGTTCTTCTCAAGCTTGTAGCATGAGAACTTTACCTTAGGGTTGTCTTTTGGTATTCAGACAGTGACTTGCCCACAGTAGGATATAATTCTTTTTAGTACTCCTAGATTCTACCCCTAAAAGAAGAATAGCAACTACAGAAAGCTGAGTTGTTTTTCACTGATTTTACTGCTGACCCCTTCTTCCCTTTCTTTATCATTTCATGTTAGAACTGTCTTTCAATTGTGAACAGAAGCCAGCATATATTTTACAAGATGGTAGCAGATGTGCAGATTATATTTCTCAAGTTCCTGTTCCTGTCAGTTCATGGAATTATGTTATCATATCTTATATTGATATACTTTATTTATGAAGATATCCTACCTGCAAGAGGGAAAAGCCTCCCTGCATCCTTTCTGCATAAGATAGTATCTACTGACAGCCACAATGCTCTGAAATACCCACATGTGCAGTTTACCAATGTATCACCAACAGAAGACCAAATAATAAAATTTAGGAGCATACATGAATAGCACTGATTCTTATATCTTATTAAAAATTCAGTCTGGCAATTTTCAATGTTTTTTAAACTTCTTTTCCACATTCCTTCTAGAATCCCTGGTGACAAACAGAATAAGAGGTTAATTTAATTTAACTTCTTTCCTGGTTTCATAATGTGACATAATCTCTTTCTACATTTTATTTTAAACTAGAATTGTCTTGATGTTGAATGCCAAGTTAATGGGAGCATTGATTTACTCAGCTTTAATAAAAGACCTCAAATCCCTAACAATGCAGTTGTTGTCAATTAGTAAATCAAGGGAAAAAAAGCACGGCTATTCTCATACATTTTGACAGTATATGAATGAAGACTGGTGCATTCCCTCACAGCAGATACCCCACAGCAGTGGGTATATTTCATATGCAAAATTTTTAAAGGAAACCCTTCACACTTATTTTTCTTTTTAAAATTTTTCTTTTTCAAGTGATCATTGAACGACAAAACACTTCTCAAAACTTCAAGTGCCGTGTGGCATAAAAATGTCTTCAAGCAGTGACTTTATATGTCAAAAATGGCTTTCATTTAGAAAATAGATCTACTGTATGATACAGTATATATCTACCAAGACACAATGACTTTGAAAAGATAGTTTCCTTCTCTCAATTTTAAACATGCTGCCTGCCTTGATTGTTGGCAAAGGACTATATAAAAGGCATTGCATAAAAGGCTGAAGAATACTCAAAGAATATGCTAACTAATGAACATATAGAATAGTCCAGTTGGAAGAGACCTTCAAAGATCATCAGGTACAATTGCCTGGCCACATCAGGGCTAATCAAAAGTTAAAACCTGTTAATGAGGGCATTATCTAAATGCTTCTTGAACACTGACAGATGTGGGTTTATCAACCAGCTCTATAAGAAACCTGTTCCAGTGTTTGGTCACCCTCAAGGTAAAGAGTAAAGACAAATGTTTAGTCTGAACACATGTATGCCTGATGAAGGATATATGAATTTATGAAGACAAGAAAGATTTGACATCATATTTGATTATCAAAATGTGTGAAATTGTTGAAGGCACTGATGCTTAAAAACTGTGGTTGCTTAACAGCTCTCTTGAGTTTAAAAGACTCATTGTCTAGAAAAGTCCAGAAAGGAGAGGTATAGATCACTCAAAGATCTATGGAAGAAAAGAATAATTTAGTACGAAATATACATTAACCTGTGAAAAAGTAGAAAGGAAAAACTGTTTAGTAGGATATATGCCTGCATATTCCACCAAAGTTATGAGACATTCATACAAATTCTTAGAAAACAAAAATAATGTGAATGTATCTGTGACTTACCATTGATTTTAGAGGGAAAAAGATACAAATAAACAATGTTTGATGTTTGTTCTGTACAGTTACTGGATGTCTACTGTATATCTACCTCCTGGATATCAAGAATGAGATAAAATAACTCTCATTCTTTGTCAGACACAGTAGAAACTGTAGTGCTTTTAGCTGATGTGATTTTCAGGAAGAATATGTAATACATTTGTGTATACATTTGTGTATATCTTTGGGCACACACAACACAACAGAAGCTTAAGAGAACAACAGTGTCTTCAGCTGCATAAGCTACAATTTCATAAATGCTGTTTTATTCATTATGTTCTCTGGAGCTATGAGTAAGGATAAACTGACCTAATGCAAAGCTGATGTAAGAAGTTAAAAAACTGATTTTATGCTGTGGAATAGGAAGCAATAGCTTTTCAGAAGGAAGAAGTTGGAAAGGCCCTCTGGAGGTCATCTGGTCCAACTCTTCTCAAGCATGGTCACTCAGGTGATTTCTGAAGGTCTCTAAGGAACGGGACTCCATTACCTCTCTGGGAAACCTTTGCCAATGCTTAGTCACCTGCACAGTAAATATGTGCTTCCCAATATTTAGAGGGAACATCTTGTGCTTCAGTTCACTCCCACTGCTTCTTGTCATGTCACTGAGCGTCGCTGAAAATAGTTTGGCTTCTGAATCCTCTGCATTCTCCGTTCAGGTACTTACAGACAAGCCCAGCACTAATCAAGGAAAGATGAGAACACAGAAGCAAAACTCAGGAAAAACTGTGGAATACCTTATGGAATTTTCTTTGGATCACTGGGAAAGTGCCATGATGACATCAGTCTCTGGATAGTGAATTCCAGGTGAGACTTCTGAGATAAATTATGAACTTGGGTGAGATCTGCCAGAGAACTTGCAAGAGATCAAGAGAATCGAACTAATGATAGAACATGGTCTGGCATGCAGATTGACTTTCTGTTCTTCGGTGTCAAGATGACAAGAAGCAGCAAGAGCTGAGACCAGAAACTACCTTGAATTTCCAGTAGCTGATTATCTTGGGTGAGATCAGTCAGGTAAACTGACTCTTTTCATCTGTAAATGCTTGTGATACCTTTTTTTTTTTTTTTTTGCTATTGACAGTGAAGAGATGTACAAAACCTCTAGCTTAACCAGAACTGCATGAGAAAGTTCAAACTCTACTGTTAAACTACGTGCCTGGACTTAGCTGCATATATTAAAATTGCATAAGTCTCCTCATGTTTTTGTAGATAAGGGAATAATTCTATCAGTCACTGTTGCTGTAATAAAAGGCAAATCATATAAAAGCCAACAACACAGCTCATTCCTTCATTCTGAATCTCCCACATAACAAATTAATGGCAGTATGCATGAATAATGAGAAATGCTTCAAACCTGAAGGTTCATTTGTTTGGACAAATGGTGTTTGTTGACTGCACTGAAATAAATTGCAACATGGGAATTGTATTTGAGTAACAAGGCTGCTATTGCTGTTGCTATTATGGTTACCACTATTACTACAATATCTCAGCTGAGGTCAGTGGTAGGCCAACAAGGGACAAGACACACTACGTAAAATTTAAATCTAAATAGATAAGGCAGTGGAGGATTTCAGCTGTAAAAAAAAATGCAGGCAATTGACTTGTGCATTAGCATCTCCACAAAGCTGGAGTTTTCTCATTTCTCTCTCTCTCATTTTTGTTTTGTCATCACCCCCTGATAATAAAGTACAGAAACCTGACATGCTTCTAAACCTGGATATTGACCAGCTCATTATAGTCAGTAATTTGATATTATAACTACTGAATATTTAAACTTGTTCACTGTAAAGCTGATAAAAGTGTAATAAAAGATAACCCTAGTTTTGCTAGGTTATACAAAGAACAGAAGTATTCTTTTAGAATGACTAAAAGAATTTATATATATATTCATTTAATAGAAATCAATACAAGATTGTATTATATTACTGCTGTACATTTGTCCATGTAAATTTGTTTTAGCACCCAGAGACATTTGATTCAGCTTACTTCAAAATAAAAAATGTTCCCTCTGATTTTTTTCAGGCTTCTATTCACTGACTTTAACTGACATGTTCTGAATGCTTTTGGAGATCAACCAGTGGATGTGAGCCCAGTGAGGTAGTAGGTGGTGTGTTTCTATAATAACAACATTGACATGACAGACAAGTCACGTTCTGGACAGTCATGGACAGCTGTCACACCACAAAATGAAAGGTTTCTCAGTTAATTTATCTATGCATATCAGTGGATTATGACCAGGGAACAGTGTATAGAGCTGAATATTGGCTTCAGTGCAGTGGAAAGGATTATGTCATATTGGAAAATTGCATAGTTTGTGGGAAGTGGGTCCTGCTCATACAGGAACTGAAAGAATACCACATGCAAGTTTGTCAGGACCCAAACAAATATGAGGTTGAAGGTGTCATTTTCCTGGATTGCATCATTACCAGTCAGGAGATGTGATGTCATTGATATGATCTGGAGCCAGAATAGCAATCCATGGACTGGTGAGATGTGAATTCACTGACAAAGGAAAACTTCAAGAAGCAACCCTCTGGGAGTAAAGTGATTTCCTGTATTTTGGGAAAAGAAAGAGGGATTAGGCTGGACTGTCTTACTGCATCTACCATATAGCCCAGATTTGGCACCTTCTGACCCCTGTTTTCTTGGGCTGATGAAAGACGGTCTGTGTGGGCAATGTTTTCCTCACAACTATGCTGTCACAGAAGAAATGAAGTGTGTGATTGCCACTTCCTCAGATTTTTATCAGCCCAACATTCAGGCTGTTCATCGTTGGTGGAAATACATAGCTAACAACAGTGTGTAACACAATGGAAAGTACAGCAATGACAGCAGAGTAGCAAGTTCCTAGTGAGGATACAACAAATACAACAGCTGTAGGCACAGAAATAAAGGAAAGAAACTTCTTACTTTCCAAAGAGTATGGTATGCAGCTATGCAGGGATCTTCAGCAAGTTATTTGCCTCCACTGCCAACCCTTAAATAAGGTCTGAGAAGGGGTGGATCCTGGCTCCACTTCTTCTGGCGCACCTGAGCTCCCCTGAGTTGGCCTTCCTTCCCACCAGGTGCTCAATCATTCTTTCAGGTTGTCTCACTAGCATTTCTGCTACACAGTGACTTTGTTGAAAAAGGTTGCTCTGTAGTGGAGAATGTGGTCTATCAAACTGTGCCATTGTGCTTTTTGTAGCTGATGTCATTTCCAAGCAAATAAGCAGAAAGCATTAATTTCAGAACAAAATTACTATTTTCTATCAGGCAAATTGTTTTTGTTTTGTTTTTCCAGTTTCTATCTCTACTACTAGACAATTCAACAGTCTGAATGCTATGCTGTGTGAAATCTCCATTTAATTTCCAGCCTAAAATAATTCATAGCCAACTTTATCTTTGCACCACCCTGTCTCACTTCACTCCTTTTTTTTTTGGCTCCTGTCTCCCTCTTTTTTTCTCTTCCCTTTTCAAAGGATTCTTTGAGTGTGGTGTCTAGGAGTTCATTCACCCTATGTTAACACACTGAAGTATTTGTTTGGAACGTTATACAAACAAAATGCCAGAGCATATGATCCTGCAGCAAGACTATTGTCTATTTACAGCTTCTGAGTTTTTCTGAGAGCTCCCTTTGTTTTCCCTTTTCTAAAAGTATGTGCAAGTAGATGTGGGCAGACATGAACTCTGGCTATGTTGCAAGTTAAGTGAATATAAGCCAATATTTTCTGGAAATTCAGTGCAAAGTGCAGACCGTAACATTCTGCTTTTCAGAGAGCTGTATTTATTAATAGTCATCAAGATGCTGTCAGAGGTAATTAACTTTGATATCTGAAACAAATTCAATATTCTGAATTTCAGCTTCAGCTCATACTGTCATACCTGTTAAGCTTATCATGAAGGTGGGGGGGACATGCTCTTTTAAATTCTTTCTTCATTTCATTTTGTTATGAAATATATAAAAATGTCAGATCTTTTAGGTTGACTTTTAGGACAATGTTTTGCAGTCAGGAAGGGTGCAAACAAGGGAAGTCTTAACTAATATATTTGCCTGTTTTTCAGATCTTTATTTAACTTTGTTAAGGTTTTGTTTTTAGCATTTAGGTCAATATTTTCCACCTATCTCTTTAATACATTAAAAGGGAAAACTGTCAAGTAGAAAGATCAAAACTGATAAAGTAATTCTAAAAATAATATACTTTCAAACTGTATAATTTGTTTCTGTAGTTCAGGAGGAGATAGATATACAACTTGAACAAATACTTTTCAAGCTGTTAGTGTAAACAGCCCATTGTTTTTGTTTGTTTGTTTGTTTTTTGTTTTTTTCCAGGAAGATTCATTGCACATAGACCTGTCCAGAGCTTTAACCTCATGAAGACTGACTATGGAAAACCTTTACATTTATTGTTTATTCACTTATTCATTTATTTACTTCTTGTTTTTAATATGGTAATGCAGTGTAAAAGCAATTCACTGGAATAGCTGTACTAAATGTAGCAGACTTTGTCACTGTTATGTATGGATCACTTAAATTTTGATTTGATCCCTTCTTCCCACTGGAGTATTTAAATTCTATGTTGTTACAACTGTTGTTTCACCAACTGTTGTTGACACAGTTTTCTCCCTAATTTTGCAGCTGACAGAAATATGCCATATTCCTGAGAAGGGTTAGTCATTCTTCTGAATTAATAATTAGGGAACCAACATCTACATCATTGTTCATAAATGTTGAAAATAATGTAATTGCTATTCTAGATTGACAATTTGATTGCTCTAACTGTATTGCATTATAGTCATTTAAATTATTAATATTATGATCATCTTTTGTTGCAGAAAATGATTTAATTTGGTCATTTTTTCTTTCTTTGTTTGTTTCTTTCTTTCTATACGTGACAATATTAAAGGTTTCAACGTAATACAATTCCCACGAAGTTGAAATTCATTTTAGGTCTGCAGTGACATTCAAATAACTGAGAAGTAATATACAATTATCTGCACGTAGGTCTATAAAAAAAGTCGATGTAAAGAATCTAGATGTCAGGAAATGGATGAAGACATTCTTCAGTGGTCTGTATATTAGTATTAGGAACCTTTGTAATAAACAAGAGGAATTATAAATACTCATTGAGCTTGAGGGTTAATGTTGCTGCTGACACCTTGAAAAGGAATTATAATGTGAGAAGAAGTCTACAGTTAAAATATTATGTATATCAACGCTATTGGAAATTTTAAAGGACAGGATGCAGAAATCTTATGGATTAGTATTCAGACTGATAAATGATGGACATATTGATTAAAATTTGCTTTAGAAAGCAAATTAATATGTTAGAGGCAATAAATACCTTTTAGCAATTTATTGCATGTGTAAAGAAAAGGCTGTTTCACCATGGCAAAGCAGAATTTGATCTAGAATCCCTTTATTGTTGTCTTTATTTTGCTGTTTAAAGCAACTGGAACTTCTAAAGCAATAAAACCAATAAGTTTCTGATACAAAAATTGTTGAAATCAATTCGGTAATAGATCTGTGATGAACACTCATACTTTGTTCTTTAAAATCATCATTTTTATAAACTGAAAATAATTTGAAAAATTAGTAAAAGCAAAACAAACAACCAACAACAACAAAAACATGCAAATGCCTTCTTCCCAGAACACAATTCAATAATCATAAAAGGCATCTTTAGCTAAAAATAAGAAAACATAAGAAAAATGGTGGGGAAAAAAAAGATATATATATATAAGTTATTATTCAGAAAGAAAACTGGGAGTATGTGAGAAGTAGGTAAGAATGAAGACCATGGATGCACAGATGAGAATAAGGAAGTGTGTACATGAAAACTTTCTAATATAATTGGCTGAGGACCTTATCTGATGAAGAAGTTGAGGAAAGAGCAATGGTATGCATAGGGCTCATACTAACAGATGTCATCAGCTGGCTTCAAGGCCTTTGTCTTTAAATATCTCAGGATGCTTCCCAATGGTTTCTTAACAAGTACAGTGAGAAGTAATGTTGAACATATGAGGGCATATGAAATCTCATATATGCGTGTGAGACCAGGAAAAGGATGTTAAATGTTAAAAGAATGTCATGATGGAAGAAAGTCTGAAATATGTTAGATACTATTCTAAAGTTTTTTAGAGGAAGCAAGGTGAGATAACTGCTGGAAAAACCTGGATAATGCCCTGATGAAGTGAATTAACCTAACAAACACATCCGTCTCTATATCTGAAAATGACAGTTATTATTTAATTCATTTTTTCATTTTCTTTCTTTTTTTCTTTTTTTTTTTTCCCAAAACCTAATTATAATATCAAAATGTAACTATTATACTTTATATTCTCAGGACCTTAAAACTTGCATCTGAATCTAAATGTAAAGGGTCAGCGGAATTTTCAAGTTGTTGACACTGATTCATGATAAATACTGGAAAACAGAATATTAGAGGGCACAGCAATAATTTAAAAATACAGAAAATGGGATCGCTTAGTACTTCTTAAAATGGTCAACATTAAATTATCATTAGAAAAATCACAGAAGAGATGATACTGATATGATCAATAAAGAACTGAAAGAGGTTAATATATTTAACACCAGGGAACCTTGTTTTAATGAAATGATGTCCATTTGAGTAAGTTTGAGATTGCTTTTGATGAGATTATATGTACAGCTTAGGAAAGTAGCTTTATTGACATAAATAGTGTTATAAAGTGTTTGATTTAATTAAACATAATGGAAATTAGTATCAAATTAGTATTCTACAGAATTAGTGCAGCCCATATTGAATGGATTAAAAACTGGTAAAATGATAGATCCCACAGAGTAATTTAATATATTGTTAGATGATAGTTTCTAGTGAAAGGACTGCAGAGATTTTAATAGCAGTTGAATCCTATTCTATTTTTTCAGTGGTTCTCTAGACAAAACTATAACATGATTACAAGTAGACTTTGCAAAAATACACAGATTTGTTGACACACCTTTTTGTTATTCACTTCAGGCTACGTTCAGCATTTCTTAGTTTAAAAATGATTTTATTTTTATTTTTTGGCTGAAACCTACTGAGAATTGAAGTAAATGGAAATTTCACCACTGATGGCATTTAGAGTAGTATCCAGCACTTTTGTTTTCAGTTTCCTGAAAGAGATTCTAACTGCTCCTGGCAACAAGCATATCACACAGTAGTTTCCAAGGAGGGCTGCTTAAGACTTCTGGAGTAATTGCCCAAATATGAGCTTGAAAGCATGGCCATGTATTCAGCCATGTATTCAGCAAGAGCAAGCTGCTGAATAAAAGCAAGAAATCTTGTGGACTGGGATAAAGACAATTCAGTAGGTGAAGGAAGGAACAAAAATGCAGGCATCACAGTAGCATCTCCACTTCTTATAAGCATACTGATGTCTAGCCAGTCTCTGAGAAATGTCCAACTTTGAAGTCAATATTCTTCCTTTACTTTGTTTTTTATTGTGGAGTGTGACAGTATATGACATGGAATATCCTCTGCCCAGTTCTAGTTGGGTGTCCCAGCTGTGTCTTCACTAAGTTTCTTTTGCACTTCTGGCTTACTCACTGGGAGACAGATAGAGTGGGAAAAAGAGAAACTGTTGGCACTATGCAAGCACTGTTCGCCACCAACCAAAACAGTGTTATGTTATCAATATCATTCCAGCTGCATAGCCAAAACACAGTACTACACAGGATGCTGTGAAGAAAGTTAATCCCATCCTAGCCAGCACAGAAATAAAACAGCTTAGACTTATAATGATATAGAAACACCTTTTATTCCATGTCTTTATCCACAAGTTCATCCAAGTGCAGTGACATACATTTATTGTAAATAAGCTTTCCAGTTCAACCAATATGCTACAAACTGTAAGACACCATGGAATGGAGGGTCTAAGGCATCAGTATGAGCTCATCTATGCTGTTACATTACTTACCATATGGTTTGCAAGTTACTAAATCTGTTTATACTAAAACAGAGATTTATCTATACAAATCAGCAATCAGAAAATTGATAGAATCATAGAATATAATCACTGAATATCCTGGGTTGGAAAAAATTGACAAAGATCTCTGAGTCCAACATCAGGCTCCGCAAAGGAGCACCCAAACCCAGGTCTGGCCCTGTTGTTGTCAGTAGAGCTTAGTGCTGCCCCTCTGCACTTTCTGAAGAGCTGCAGCTGCCATGAGGCCTCTCCCCAGCCCTGTGGTGCTCAAAACTGAATACAGTGTTCAATATGAGGTGGCAACTGTGCAGAGAAGATCAGGAAATGCACACAGGGAGCTTGAAGTGACTAAGTCAGACAGTGATGCCAATGCCACATGGTATGTTCTAGTCAAAATATTCTACACACTGCTGTCAAAGTTTGATTTCTAATTTGAACGTTTATCTGTTCAGAATTATTTCACACTTAGTGATTATAAGGAATTTTTTTAGGTAACCATTCAATTATAGACGCATTAAAAATATACAAAAAGGCTTAAAGTAAAGAAGTGGGCTCATTATTCTTCAATCTGACTCGATGTATGCTATGTTTAACCTGATGATTTACTGGATCCAAACTTACATCTTACAGTATACATGAGATTTTGCTAGCTGTTCCCAATTAAATATTTTTCACACTGTTTTCCTTCAAATCTTGTGTCAAACTGTCACAAGAAATCTTTCAATACCTATACATTTCAAATTATTATGTTTTAGAACATACTGCTTTCACATAATATTAATGTACTGTTGGTAGACATGGTAATGCTGAGTTATTAAGCAATTTCATTGATCTTTAATTAAGTCACATTAAACTAGACTACTTGCAAGCTTCCCACAGCACCTTCACGTTGGTACTATAGGCACATTACTTGTTCTAGTATAATTTATGTTATAAAGTTGCTGCACCACCATATGTTCTTATGGGACAGATCGGGATTTAGCAAGGGGTTGGACCAAGTGATCTCCAGAGGCCCCTTCCAACTCCTACAGTTCTGTGATTCTGTCACAGCAGGTGCCTTTCAGGAAGTGGGAAGAGGGAGAGAGAAAGAGGAAAAAAAGACATTCTTGGAGTGCTACACTGCAACTGAGGCAGATCAATATTATACGAGCATTTGAGAAGCCAAAGAATTTCTTCAAGTTAAGAAGAAATGTTGCAATGTTGAGATGGTTAGGCAGGTGGCAAACTCAGACTGCAGTTTTATGCAAAAATATATCTGGTTATTCCGTTATTTCTGTTAGTATCTAGTTCCTATAATGTTTTCTGCTCTTCTTTTTAGTCCATCCAAAAAAATTGGATAAACCTTATTTCCTGGCAGGGGTTGTTCCTTAACATGTATTCATTCAGCATTTACCGTAAAGGGATATTAATCTATGTAGGGATGCACACATTGTAATAGGTACTGCTATATCCCAAATAGCAAGATTAAAAAATTGTAATAAGTGTGATTTGTTGTTTGAAATTCAGAAGATTTTAACTCTTTTTACAATGAGTGAAGTCAAAGAAAGTGTCTAGAAGAAAATGCGTATGTTCTTCTTAGATAAAGTGCCTGTAAGACATTTTAAAGAACTGTTAGAGTAGAAAGGCTTCAGAAACAAGTCAGCTTGCTTGTGTTTATTTTGAAAATGTACTCCACACTCACTGGCTTAGAGGGATCTTAATTACAATCAATGGAATAATTAAGTTGAGAGAATTGTGTAATAGAGAACAAAAATGAATAGAAAACATGCACAAGTGCACCTTTGGGCAAATGTATTATAGGCATAATATTGTCATTATGCCTCTCAGATCACATCGTTATTTGCTCTGGCATACGTGTGGAAAACAGACTAGACTGTACAAGGCTTTTACATTCATACTCTGAACCATATTTATACATTTTTCAAAACAGTGCAGTGTAGTAACACTAGCTTACACTTAGCATATGTGTGATTTTGTGTACAGCTGAACTTTTACAACATATTTCTAATTCTGCTAAAGCATTGCTATTTCAAGAGCTCCTCTCCTCTCTTTTTTTTCCTCACAGATCACATATTTTAGGAGTGCTTATAACAGTTTGTTCATTAGAGTTTGACTCACTGGTGAACAGCTCTTCACAGATGTATTATTTGCTGGTTCCAGTCTAGCTGCACTAGCCAGTTTCTACTGTCTCACTGACCACAGCTCTCTGATAAATAAAATGCACACCCAGAAAAGGCCTCCTTAGAACAGGTAGTTTCAGAGAGTGAAATGGTCTTAGGGAGTCTTATCGTGCTCTTTTTAAATTCTGAATTCTTATCTCTTGGTGCACATTGCAGTCTAAAAGCCGTAAGTCCTGTAATGGGAAACCTTCTCTTTATCTCTCTCTCTCTCTCTTTTTTTTTTTTTTTTTCCCCTAACATTTCCCATGACAGATGTTGAAGAGGGAGGGAGAAAAAGGACACAAATAAAAACAACAACAAAAAAAAAAACAACAAAAAACACCTCAAACCATATTTTCAGGTGACAATTAGAGAAGTAAAAAATATTTTGAAGTGGTCATCAACTTTCAGTCCTTGAAGACTTAATGCAGTGTTTTACAGAAACATCTAGAAATAAACATTTGACATTTTCTGGTATGGGTTTAATCATAGAAATTCATGTATTGTGGACCAAAGCCCCTTCAACTGATTTCTTCCAGATTTATTCCAGGACCAATCATTTCAATTACATAAATATTACAGAAAATTTTGATAATAGATGGTATGTGTACTTATAAAAATATCAAATATAAAATGTTGAAAATATTCATATCCTTTGTTTAAATTTTAACAAATAAAGTAGTTAGGTATTAGATATACTAACTAATATTTTATTATTGGAGGACTGTATTAATGGATACTTTGTATGACCAAAATTGAAATCATGAGTAAAAAAGATCTTGTTTCTGAGAAGTAAAGCAAATGACCATCTATTCCAACAAGGTAAAGCTGACTAAGCAGTAACTTATAAATTACACTGAACTGTCAAAACTAATAGCTACCCAAATGCAAAGAAATTTTTTCACATAAACCAAATAATCATTTGAATTCTGAACACACACACACACACACACACACACACACACACACACACACATACACACACACACAAAATATCATAGTTGTGAAATAAATCTGGAAGAGTATTAGGAAAAGAAGAACAGAGAACTTTTAATTTTTAAGGATTATCTTACCTGCACATTTAAAATTTCAGAATTTCATTGAAATGGAACTTAGGCAATGCAGATCAATTATGGCCTTTGGAGATTCATGGTAACAAATGGTTAATAAGATAGATGTAACCTGCAAAGCTGTACCTCAGCTTTCTGCAAGTCCTAAATAGGCTGAAACAATCTCTGTTTTCCATTTTCTCTCATCGCTATAGATGGTCATGAGGTTTTCTTCCCTCTCTTCTTAGCAATACCAACTCATTCAAATACATTCTTTTGCTAGAAATGATATAAAGATTTTTAGTATGTGTATAGCACTATATATATGTTTATGTGTGTGTGTGCATATATATATATATATATGTATAAATATATACACATATTCATGAACTAAATGTGATTTGTGGCCAAAGTCTGTAAAAATCTTTGTCATGGAATATCAAAAACAGAGAAAAAAATATTTAGATGTAGTAACAAAAAAATGGAAAAATGTTTTGATAATAGAACAATCCTGTTTTATTGTTTAAATAAGAAACATCATAATAAAAATATAGAATGATTGAAAAATCTTTGAAAGTTTAGATGAATCTGTTTTTATGGAACTAAGTGATGTAAAGGCAGAGAAGCTAACAATGGTCTCAAAATCTGGCAAACTCGAAATGAGTAGATGAAAACTATTGTTATTATTTTTCTACACAGGAGGAAGTTTGCCTATTGATCTGTCTGCTATTCTCTACAATTCACATTTCAGATTTTAGAGGGACACTTAGAAATGATCAAGAACTAAAATAGCAAGAATGGTAAACTTTAAAATAGACTTTTGAAATAATTGCATTCCTACATACTTCAAGACATGAACCTGCCTTTGTACTGAGAGGGCTGCAAGAAAATGACTCTGCTGGTTTTAAAGACCCACCATTTTCTGACTGTCCTGTGCAAGTCATCAGAAATGTCTAATAGTGGCTTCTTTTGGAAAACAGAGTGATTGACTGTAAGAACTACTGGTCTGATCAAGAAGCTTCGTACATGTGCGGATGTAGACAGGATGAGAAAGAAAACAGCAGTTTCTGCTTCTCTTAGTTAACTCTCTAATTAGTATTTCAATAATTTTCATAGCCTTCGGTACAGGCGTGATAAAAACAAATGTGTAGTACATTTCTCACAACAGAATTCCTTGAGATTTTTCATTCATCAAATCAGCTAGCTAAAAGTGCATGCTCCCATCTGCTTCTCTGAGTCACTGTATTTTCCAGTGTCATATGGGAGCAATTTGTCAGAGCAACCATGTCATAAAAGCACCACAGAGCTAGAGTCTGCCAGTTTGATAAAAGCTGCAATAGGATTGACTAACATGCTGACATAACAAACTTAATATCAGTTGAAGAGCTCAGGAAAAAAGCAGAAAGTGCAGAAAAGTAAATTTACCGAGGAGAGAAACTACTGTGCAACCTTATCCTTTAAATAATAAAGTTTATAGGTATGCCATATTACTTCTCAGTTCATTCCCTTATGCTGGAGCTAGGTAATTAGTAGTTTGGACCCCCATCTTTTCCTTTGTCAGGATTCTATGTGTCGGAATCCCAAGCATTATTTGAACAGCAAAGAATGGAAGTGGCCTTCAAGAAGTCTGTTTTTGTCTGGAACTCATGCTGCATGTGCAAATGCAAATGCTGGTGAGTATTATAAGTGATTCTGGCTCGCTACATGACACCAGCCACAAACAATATATTCTTCTCCTGAGTCCTGCAGAAGTAACGATGTCCGTCACCACAGGATGGACCAAAAAGCAATAAGAATGACTTACTGAAAAGCAAACAGATTGGGGAAAGGAAAGTGAAATGAAACAGAGCAAGTGAGCGACCTTTGAAAATTGATGTACTGGCACAAAATTTCTCAGGTAAAAGATACAGTCAAATTACTAAATCTTGTTCTCACATGTAACAGGATGGCCAATTTGTTTGGTCAGATTCAATGAATGTTAAAGCCTTATAAAGCTTCTGTGCAAAAGGATTGGAGGTGACATGAAGGTGGATAATAAAGTTACCCAGAGTGCAGATCAGTGGCAATTTAGCAATTAGGTTTGTCAGCAGCTCTGGAAAGTCTGTAACAAATCATAAGTTTTTAGTTAGCCAATATAATAAAAATATTTAATAGTGATGGGGAAGTAACAGGCAATAAATGTATTTAAGCATAGGATATTGCTTTCTTATGACAATTACATGATCTGGAGGGGAAAAAAAAGTGTTTTATGATAAATTATGCTCTTCTTGAGAAAGAATATTAATATTCTGTCAGGTGAAGAAGAATTTGTCCTTTTTACTTTTCTTAGATCTCATCGATCATAAAACTATTGGCTTCAGGTTGAGAATGAAGAAAAGTTATTATGCAAATTGTACAAATATCTGACTGAGTGGAAATAGAAACAATTATTATAGGCTAAAAAGTTCAGAATTATAAAGAATGTAAATGAAGCAGTAGGGAAAGGCAATCCAGTTCACAAGGAGTAAGAGCCAGCTCTTCTCTATAAAAGTACAATTTATGTGAGCAAGTCTGAAGAGGAAGGAAGCTAGCCTGATAATTACCATCTTGTAAACCTACATTTGTTGGGTAGTATGATAGGTAGCAGAGCCCACGGAGAGCTAAAACAGTAAAGTCACAAAGCTGGGTATTCACATCTTTGAACTTCAGGCATCTAAATAAGTACTGAACTGAGGATTCTAAACACCCTGTGAAGTTAAATGGAAAAAGGTAGGCTCCTCCAGAGTGCATTCTGAAGCACCTGAGTTAGGTGCCTACATTTTACCATTGACTTTGTAGGCCATCTGATGTTAGCTGGTGTGGATATCTCCTGAAGTGTCTTATTAGAGCATATCCGGGAATATATCCACATGCAAGGTAAAGACATTCAAGAGAACCAATTATGTACTTTAACAGCAAATGCACTGATTTTAACAAAGTTGTTTTTATGTGCAATAGACAATGATTGCTCTAACACTACTCTGAGGCTATGAACGGCTGTAATATGAAGGTGAATATTTTCAATAAAAATTCGAGGTAAGGATCTGTATTTTCCAAGCAGCACTTGTTCCATACAAAGAATAAGTCTGGCAGAAGTGAAATGGGAAACATCCATTTTAAGAAATATTTTAAAATGAACAAATCTATAGTAAAGTGTAGTCTATGGAGCTGGGTCTAGAACTGTATAAACTAACTCCATCTCTATCTTGCACATCTATAGGCCTCTCAATATGTCTTTTCCAAAAAATAAAAACTAGAAAATGGCTCAGGTTTTTACTCTGGTAAAAATATTACTTATCCTTTGAAACTGCTACACAACAGGCAGTCAAAGAAAAAGATGGCAGTTATGGCAAACTGGTTAATAGAAAAAAATCATTGAAATGGCACACATCAAAACTGCAAAATACATTAGGAATAATAACTGTTGTAGCGGACTTGACTAAACAAGAATTCAACAAGCAACCTTATTTACCTAGTATGGTGGTATTGTTTGCTTAGTATACCCTCTCACTCCTTCTCCAGCCAATCTTGCTCGGTTCAGCAGCAAAAATCTGAACTTTCCTCTGTGTTTAGATCACTGAAGTGGTAAATAATAGATATACAAGAACTCAAATTGTTACAAAATAATTTGACACAGTTCTTAGCAGCAATCTTGAAGTGACAGCTTCAGCAGTTGGCCAAGATCTAAACAAGAACAGAGCTGCATAAACACTTAACTGTGAGCAATTTCTTGACTGTTGCAATTTGATTTGAAGCTGAGTTAAAGGAGAAGGTGACACAATTAGCTTGGAGTACATACAGGAACCTTCATCAGCCTCTTTGCTCCTTGAAGAGTTAATTCAAACAACAGATGTGATATCGGAATTTGAGTTCATAGGAAAATGTGAATGGAAGTTAAGTCTGTGTATCTGAATACCATAATTCTAATTAGAAGTTATTGTGTGTGTCTTTCTTTCTCATCCTGTTTTTTTTTTTTTTTTTTTCCTTTTTTGATTAAAATTCAGTACTTTGCTATTTTCCAAAATATAATAGTAAGTTTTCTTATGAATACTATAAATCTGGGATTTTTTGTTTGTTTGTTTGTTTTTGTTAAATGCAATGTGTGTATCTATTTTTTTATGGTTTCTTCTCTCACTTTTTTTTCCATCAAAAAGAGGATGAACAGAGTTTCTAAGATTGTCTATGCATTTGTCAAGGCCTATCAATGACTTCAGGTTAGTCGGCCATTCTGCTTTATTCAAATTCGTAGATAATGAAGGCTCTCAGTGCTCATTCTTTCAAACCTGAAGTTCTATGTTACTTGAATTTTTCTTGAATTTTTCCTGCATTAGACATTTACAATGCTATTAGTCACTGTGCTTACTCCCTCACCCATTGTGGGTAGGATAGTGTGGGAGACATTGTGAACATCAGGATTTCTGTCTGTTGTGAATAACTGCCTTGTATTATTTTTTTTAATTATTTTTATTTTTTTTTCTTTTTTGTCTTATGCACATCTTTCATACTTTGGGAGAAGACTGCTGCATATTTATCAAAGGTCAGCTGTGCCTGGATTTAGAATGAGATCCACAGCCAAAACGAAGTCTTCCCTTCATGTACCCTCAGCTGACGTACTGTTTTACATGCCACTGTTCCATCTCCCTGCCTGAGCTCCTGGAACGCTGAGAATTGCATAACTTTTCCACACTACACTCCCAGCTTGAATGGATCTGAATTGATGGTGATGGGGTAAAAAACCTCCAAATGTCAGTTCTTGGAATTAATATCAGTGTTAAAATGACAGTATGTATATATGTGTTGTAGTATTGCACATGTGAGTACCACAAGGAGGAGGAAACAGGCAATGAAGATGTAGTAAATGAAAGTGTGCCAGATGCACACATCTTGAGCACCTGGAGTGGACTGTATGTAATTTTAACAGGATGCTGGCATGCCTTTGTCCAAGCTAAAGACCTCTCTCCCAAAGAAATTTTGTGTCAGGTTTGGGAGAGTGTATGGGCTGGTGACGATGTCTAGTAAGGAGGCTGGACATGGTCTCTCCATTTATTATCACTGACTGGGGCCTTCTACAGCAGCTGGCTGTGGTCCAAGGCAGTCCTGGGCTGTGTGAAGCCTTCGTGAGCTCTTCCTAGTGCTCAGTCTCCCTTTGATTTCCCATGAAAAATATATAAACCATGTAACTCTTGAACAAAATTTTTTCATATAACCTAGCAGTCAAACTTATGAAAACTCACTACTTTTAGCATCTTATGTGTACCTAGCAACTACTTTAAAAGATTACATAACCACTGTATATTTCACGATATGGATATGAAATATTAGTAAAAAGAGGCCCTCAGCTGGTGCAAATCAATCACATTTATAACAATCAAATGATATTTCTTTATTTCTGAACAGTAATAACATTCATTTCTTCTTTTACTGAGTGTTTCTGTGCATTATATTCTTTATGATGACTTGATGTTTTTGAAGACATTAATACTCTTTGGAGAACATGAATCAAACAGCAATTGCTCTTTATGGGCATTTGTTTCTTTTAGTTTTATTTTAGCTCATTCTTATCAGAACAGAGAGTCTAAGAAAGGGTGTCTAGAAAGGGAAATTCTCCAATAGTGTTTACAGTAGGGGAAGAGTTCTCTCACTGTGTAGGTGCCTGAAAATTCTGAAGGTTCTGTCTAAGAATAAAAACTATATTCCCCTCAAATCCGTAGATAACTCTATGTTATTAGTAAATTTTAATTAAAAAGATCCTGTGCACTACATCTTACTGAGATATCAAATGTAGAGCACTGTTTGCTAAACCTACATCATTTTTACTTTTTCCTACCAACCATTTTTTCTGGTTTAAATAATCATTAATCCCTTAATTTAAAAAATAAAAGTATATCACAGTTTTAAAAAGTAATTGTCCAATGGATGTTTTATTATTTATTTATGATAGTTCAAACTAGAGAAGATGTATTTGTGTCATTCATAAGCATTGAAAAGAATTCTGCTGGGATGGTATTATTCCTAAAAAACATTATGTTCTGTTCTACTCTTTCTCTCTTCATCCAGTCTCTCATCCAGGGCTTATTGTAAGCAGGTTAATATATTGTATATTTTCAGAAATGTTGTTTCACTTGTTTCCCATTCTGCTTCTGAAACTTAACCCTTTTATCCTGCTTCTGCTTCCTTCTACCACTCCCATGCTATTTTTAAAGGACTGTAAGTATACTTCGGTACGTTTCTTTGGAAATGTATGAAAGCCTCTTTTAATCTGCTCTTTGTGATTCCTTTGACTCTTTCTAAGTAGACACCATTTAATGATGTCATAGGCAGAGTAGGTCTTTACCCTTTTCTGTGATGGTCCTGCTGGGGCTTTGCATCTCCTAAGAGTGCATCCCTGTGGGAAAGAGAATGGCTGATGTTTATTATTGTTTTTTTCATGGAATGGCAATGAATGAACACCTAAGGCTCCCAGGAAGCCCCTGGATGGATGGCTTCTACTGAATTTTGGAAAGCCTAAGTTCAGTTATCTCATCTGAAAGCCAGATACTAACCTTGATGTTTATATCTTGAACTTTCATTGGCCTAGAAGAACATCAGGATGTTAGATGTCAGTTGGTGACAAGATTTTTAATCAACCTGTAGGAGCCTACAAAAACCTGTATAAAAACTTCATTATTTACCTCAAAGCAGTGTAGATGAAAGAGGAAACAAAAGACTTTTACAGCATTTAGAGCATATTGTTGTTTTCTGGAAAGGCCATGTATGCTGTGATACGAAAAAAGAATCTGGGTCTTATTGCTACATACTTGGGGCAGGTAGGTCCTAGCTACTCAGTGCCAGGCTCCTAGCAGACATACTTAAATAGTAAGACAGAGCTCTTGATTCACCATTTAATGTAAATGTGGCTGCCCAAGGTCACTGGCAGTTTTCCAGTGTGACTCTGAGTTGGGCAAAGCTTGGGCTTCCCTGCCGTGGTTGCAATTAAATAGAAGCACTGGGTCCAGATCTCTCCTGTCAGATGAGTGTGCTGATGCCAGAGCTGACCTGGCAGAGCTCTATGATGTATTTTATTTCCTTGCACCCCAGGTTTTCTTTAATGAGTATAAGAAACATCACATCAAAAATCTCTTTTGAGGGACTTGCAGTGATACAGAGATATTAATTGTGCTACATCCTGAAAGCTTCACATCCAGGTAAACAATCCTTTAAAGCATTTGGAAGCAATAACAAGTTCCTCAAGGTTACATCCTATCTCTTGTTCTCATTATGTCATCTATAACAACAGTGGCCTCTGGAATTTAGTTAATTAAATTTGCCCACACTCTCTGACTTAGTTGTGCAATTTCTCTTGAGGATTTTATTTTTGAAGTTACGAGGCAAGAAGAATGGTTAACCTTGAATCGGTTTGCCATGGTAGCATGTTGTTCTAGAAAAAATGTAAGCCTTCTAATCTATTGTATAAATAATAAATCTCAGAACAGTGTATGGACATGGAACATATAAAGAATTGCATTATATCTTTAAGACTAGGTATTAGAATAAAATGAAATTATCAAGCAATTTAAACTACTGCTGCACTTCAACCACAAGTCGATATTACAATTTTATTTTAATGAATGATGATTTTTTAGTAATAGTAATTTAGAAGATTCCTATCAAAACTGTCTGAAATAGCTTTTACTGTCTCTGGTGCTCTATATTTTTATGTGGATTTTTAAAGTTACTTTTGAAATTTTCTTCTGGTATGTTATTTGTATAGGTGTCATTTTTAGTGTCAGTATGTCCCAAAGATGTGTTCATGTTTTAATTTCAGTTGACTCTTATACTGCTATTGCTATCATGATTTGGAAGTAGCCCCCCCCACCTTTTTTTTTTCTATGCAGCCTCCTGTTTCCAGAGCTGCCATGCAGAAGTTCTGTAGACACTCTCATTTGTCCCAGGGTATCCTGATCACATGGACAATGGGCTTAGCATGTTTCCTGATCAGAAGAGGCGAGGATGCCTATGTACTGAGGATAGTCTCCAATTAGGCTCCCAGGTTTCTCATCCTTGTGGTCAGACTGATGTGACTCTGGAGCCAGAACTGGCAGATAGGACAAAGAAAAAAAAAAAAAAAAAAAAAAAAAAGACATTGAAATAATTTTTCTGTGCCTTCAGCACCTATTTTCATCCATTAGGCTGAGGTGGTACACATTCCTTCCGTTTCCATAAAGCAGTAATAATAGTAACAATAATAGTAATAATAATAATTAATCCCATGAATTGAGCTAGCTATTTCTCATAATACAGTGATAATACAAATTCATTTCAGGGAACATCAACTCTGCGTAAGTTAAAACTCCAGAATCTCCCTCACTAAAAGTTCTGGGATTTGTATTAAAATGAATTCAGTCACTGCACTAGCAATTAGCGGTAGACAATTCTTGCTTGTGCTTTATTCCTACCACCCTTCAAGAATCATGGTTTGATATTCAGAGCTCAGAGGACATGAGAACTGTCATTGCACAGACCATAATTTATTGCAGTTCTTATAGGTGAATAGTGAAACAAAGGGCCAAATATGTTCCAACCTAGCATAAAGTGCAGCACATCTGAAAGCACTGGGAAGTGGTTGTAAATCAGGTAATATTTGGCCCTTGAAAGGTAGCTGTAAAATCAGATGCACATGATAAAATGTATGTCAAACTGCATTGTAAATCTAAAGCCAACCTATAAGAATTTTCCTCTAATCAGTGTGTGCCGGATAAACGTATGCAGGCGAGTAGTCATCCTAAGTCTGAGATTAGGCAGATTGATACCAGCTGTCTGACAAATCTCTGGCACTAGATAAAGCTGAAAGTGGAGGAGCAAGAGATATAAATTGCATGCACCTATTAATGCACTCATTTAAGCATGCAATTTAAATGCTAATTGATGTTAATTCAGCCGAACACTAGTGCAGTTGTATTCAACTGCTGGGATATACCACAGGCCAGAGAAATAGTGGTAAGGGTTTGGGAGTATAATAAATAGAAAGCCAACAATTTAATGTATAGGGCATGTTTGTTTTACTTCACGTGTTATTATACATTCCAGGTAATTAGAATTATCTGAATACAAGCAAGAAAATGAATTGTGACCATTCTGACCCAGCATGCTGACCACACACTTTAAGAGTGACAGTCTTCATCTTTTAAACTGCCTGAAATCATTCAGTGTGCCAAAATATCTTGACATATTCTATTAAAATGCTAAGACTTAATGATACAAAAAATTACAATTTCTCCCTGGTTCATTTTTATTTTGTTTTGTTTTATTTTACAATGGTATCTCAATGCAGAAAAAAGGATTAGTTCACAAGGGTTTTTCCGCAAAAAATATGGGTTAATCATGACAATGAAATCAGTTTTTACAATTATATGTCCATTTAACTGTATTTTGAATTAATTTTCTTTTCACTCAAGATATTTTCCAAAGCATATTTTCAAGCACATGTTAAACTTAATAGGTACAATAAACATGCAGTGAAATGTCATTTATTAACCTCTTCTGATACTCAAGAAGTTGTTAGGAGTCAAAAAAGTTACAAATTGAAAATTCATTGTGGTTAATAAAAAGTAAATTTTGCAGGCTAAATTCTTCTTAGTGAACAGTTTGATCTGCTTTACTGTTAATGTGAGAGGTCAAATATAATGATGGAGGTGGCAGCATATTTATTAAGCAGACAGATTTGTCTCATGTGTGTTAAACAAAGAATGAAATACTGTCCAGTCTGTTAAAGACTTATAAAATCTCAAAATGATGGAAGGCCTTCTTCTTCGCTGTTCTTTCCTAGGAAGTGTAAGGGAAAACTGCAAACACTGACTGCTGTGGCTGGATATTTTGAAACTGTGATATAATGTTGTGGTTTAACTCTTCAAGTGGCTCAGCACCACACAGTTGTTTGCTCACTTTCCTCCTTCCCTAAACAGATTCTTTACTGCTTCAGTGACTTTTGATAAGAACAAAATCCACATAAATCTGAAGTTTAAAAAGAAAAATGACACAAAGAAAAATAAAGACAAAATAATACCTTTGAGAACTTCAAACTAGAGTTGTTTCTGTTAAGAGATACTATAAGCAGACTTTTTCCCTACAAAAGAAATTAAAGGGGAACAGGGAATCAAAGAGAACAGTCAACAATGGAACAGCACCACCATATATTTACCCAAAATTATGTATTTAATTCATTGACAACAGCTGAAAGTCTCTGCAACTTGTTATCCATGATACAGTAATGTTATTGATTAAATAGCTTAAACAACTACTTTACTATTGAATAGCAGTATAATTTCAAATGATTACTTGAGGCACATTGCTGCATTCGTCTTCTTTCTTTTTCACTTCCAGGAATGTTGAGAAGAATTGTTAAGTTTTTCAGATTTGTTCAGAGGTGAAGGGGATATGGGATTTTAAATTGCTTGGCTTATTGGTAGTGGTTTATCTTAAACTGTGCTACTAAACTGTATTTTTAAATTATGTCAAGGGCACCTAGACCATTGTCATGGTTTTGTAATTTTGCTATCAGTATCAGTATTCCACATCATAACATCATGTAAAGTATGGATACTTCTATTGAATGTGCAGTCCACAGAAGAAGACTACATATCCCAGAGAACAACGGGGTTAATGATAAGTCACGGGACCAGGACGCTGTATAATCTCGTTCCCAGGCTGGAGTGCCCTCCTTCTTCTCTCGAACTTCTCGGAGAGTGGGAAGCGTTCCAGCCGTGTCGCCTAGAGTTCAGTAGGCCTCTCGGTTTTCGGGGACTCTCTCTCTCTGTTTTGTTCAATTTGTTAGCCTCAATTATATTATATTGTGTTATCTTGTATTTCGGTATCATATTTAGTAAAATAAGTTTTTCCTCCTTAGATTGTCGCTGTTTTATCCCACTCCCTTTTTCCCCTCCTTTCCGGGCCCCGGGAGGGGGGCCCACGGGGTGGCTTCCCCTGTCACGGGCATAGGTAAGTCTAAGTAACCCGTGACAACCATATGGAATGAAAGGAAAATAATGATTCAAGAGTGTATCTATGTACTGGGACAGCATTCTCAAGATGTGTCAGCAAAACCACTTGGTCTAAAGTGTCCAAGAGATGATAGGTCTAAATTGTTATGAAAAAGTGCTGGATAAAATTTTCAAATGTGACTACAGTTGAGCACCTAAAACTAGATCCAAGATATTCTGAAAAACTGTCTGGTTCTCGTTGATTTGTGAAAACTCAGCACTTCTAGGACTGCTTCGATATTGAAAAAGGTTTTAAGTGATAGTGAAGGCTGTATAAGGAAGAAAAATATTTGACCTTGTCACACATAATAAAATGTTCCTGTAAACTCCTGTAAACTTTTCTCAATGATGGGAGATGACAAGAAGTTGGTAACTATCAAGATTACCAACATAAAGAGGGAGCTTTTCAAAAATTATTTCATAACAAAGTTTTAAAAAATTGCATCTAAATCAGATGTTGTAATATGTCCTCCTTTGTTTTATTTTGTCTTAGAGAATGTTTCTGTGGTACTTACTGGCTTTATAGGTAACAGGCTGGAACATCAAGTGATTTCTGTTTGTTCAACCAGTGTGGTTTTTTCAGGTGTATTATTTTTTTTTGACGTAGACTAGTAGAAAATGTTTTCTGAAATTCGGATAAAATTATGTGCCTTGCTTTATCTGAGCTTACTCCTTTAGTGTTATATATAGTCAAGGAACTCAACTAAATATGTCTCACAGCAGTAGTGAAATGGCTCTCTGTGTCATAGCTCCCACAGAGAGGAGCTCCACAGTAGTCATTAGTAGTACAGGAAACATCAAAGGTAGGAACTGAGACCTGAGCCTTCCCTGCAAGAGCAAATCAAAGCCCAGTGGCTCTACCACTGCTGTCTATTTTAACAAAAAGCAGGCAGTTTTAAAAATGATCAGTAGGCTTTGAAATGGAGGAATAAGTGGTAGTGAGCCATCTACGTAAAAGATGTGATTTCTGACCCAGGAACTGGGTGATGGGTTTGACCTGTGTGGAAGTGTTTTTTCTTATCAGGATTCTCTTTTTTTCTTTTTTCTTTTTTTTTTTTTTTTTTGTTTGTTTGTTTTGTTTTTGTTTCCCCTTAGAGACCTGCAGCTGTGGGCAAATACTGAAGATGATGCAAATCAAATTAAAATCTAAAATGCAGGTGGGTGTGAACTTGGTCCATTGATGAAGATGTGAAATTAGTTGTCACACCAAAACACCTGCCTTTCCTGTAAACTCATGTATCTTTCTTCCCAGTTTTAAACCAGAGGTTACACATGGTCTACTGTACATATTTGTTTCTAAGAAAGCCCTTAGCGATCATCAGTAGATGTTGGACACAGCAAATGGAAGATGGTACCACTCTACAGAAGTTAACACATCTACAGCTTCTCTGTAACACTTTGTTAAAATACTCCTGACTTATGTGGGGAGTTTGTGCACTATTCCTTATACTGCAGTCTGCAGGGGGAACCCAAGAAGAAGCTGAAAGATGTTTGAAGTAGAAGTTCAGAAGAAACAGATAGAGACCAAAAATCACTTATTCGTCTAATCTGCATTTGTATACTGAAGACTGGGCTCTCTGACAGGACAGAGGAATGAGGTGATCAAAAACATTTTCAGGAGGAGGTCGGAGGTGTTAAACAGAGGCAGATGGTTCTTTTCTTTGGCTCTTAACTATACTAGCCTGACACATTCTGCAGTACCACATTAAATTGTTTTAATTTCCTATAGACAATTTCAAGTGAGCTTGCACTAGGAAATAATATTCAGTTCTTCACCAAGGAAAATGTTCTTAACCCTACAGGCCTATAATCGATATAGAGTTTTACTCGGACAGTTACAAAAGCTTTCAGTTAAGCAGAAAGTACTATACAGACAGTAAATTGAAGGAAAAATAGAAAGCTGAAATTTGAAAGCAGAAAGGAACAAGTAAGTGTCCTCACAAAAGAAGATTGTAATACAGAGTCAATCATCTAGAATAACACTTTGGGCATCCTCACTTCCTAGAATAATGGGGAGAAGTAAAAAGCTTTTAGCACTTTAGGGAGGGATCACACCACAGCTTTCCCAGAGTATTCATTGTTATTTGTGTTTTGATGGTATCTAGATCAGGAACAGGAGATCTGGGGTGCACAGTGCCACAGATGGGTTCACTTAAAGTGCTTTGAGGCTGGGTCAGCCCAGGGCTGGGGGTCCCAAGCCCTTGTGAAAGACCTGAGTGGCAGAGGTTTGCTCCATAAGGTCTGAACTTGGTCAGAATTAGAGGGTACCACTTTGAGAGGCAAAATTTCCTGGCTCTGAATGAGCTTCTTCCAAGAAGGTTAAGTTCATATTAAAGAAAGTAAAATAAAGGTTTTCATGCCACCTAGAAATTGTATTAATTTGCTAGTCACCTTAAAATGAAGTGCAAACACTGCCACATGGAAGGCTGGCTTGGATCCCTGTGCCAGCATACCTATCCTAAAATATTATTTGGGACACCAGTGGTATTTATACAATAGTAAATTCATACTTCATTCAAAATGTAAGCTGAAAAAAGACAAAGCCTCAGAACTGGTAAGTATACAGGTTCCTCCAGGTAAGGGATTTTGAAAGCTGTATGAGACTTGCCAAAGGTTTTATAAGTGTCCCACTCTAATGTCAAAAATGAAACCCAGCTTTGAAGTTCTAAATTGGACCATTAACTCCAGCTCCATGCATTACTAATGTTTCTACTCCTTTGTGCAATATGCACAAATTTCTTTCTAGATGACCTTTTAAAAAATCTTTTAGAGTAGCTTTCCATAGACTCTATATTTTTGTGAAAATATTAAGTAAAATAAAACAAATATTCAACTTGCTCAGTAACTGGCATGCTTTTGGAACTATTCAGATAGCACAATGAAAGAATTCTGAAATGTTTTTTCTCCTACCTGAAAGCCAGAGCTAATAGCAGATAATAAGAATCCAATGTGTCTCATTGTTAGCTGTCTCAGTAAAAGCTGTTCCATTTGCCCTCCAATCATTTCTTTAATCACACTTTGGAGAAAATTGCACATAGCTAGCTCCATTGAAACATACTGTAATATTTTGTTAATTATGTCCCATGTAACACAGTGGGACAAATTTTTGAAAAGAATAGTGGATGAACAATTTTTGTCTGAATTTTGTTAAATAAATTTAATACCTTATCTGAGTAGTACTTGCGCAGGGGTTAAGTCCCTTTCTGGGTCATATTCTCATCTTTATTGCTTACTAGCCTAAATGAAACAGGGACTTATCCTTCCTTTCTTGTTTGGCATTTTGTTTTTGGGGAGACTGATTTTACCACCAGTACAGAATAACATTTTATACAACAAGCTTATCTATTATCTTATGGATTCTTGAACTTGGCCTTGTGACAAGACATAGAAACTGAGAAGTACTGTCTGAAAATTACTTACCTACTTGATTTTGGATATGTTTAAGGGGATGCTCCAACTAGGGTAAAACCAGGAGGAGGAGAACAGAAGTATGGGATGTTGTCCTGGAGCTATCCTGCATTTTGCCTTCAGTGCTGAGAGTACAGCTATGCCACTGTAGAATTATGGCCATGAAGACTCAGACTTTTTGGTTCAGCTCTGCTCAGCTGCTTCTCTTATGGACCTGTCATTACTCATCAATAAATCTGTAGCTTCCCTTAAGCAAGCTAGACAACCTCTTCTCTGTTACTTTAATATTAACTTTGTCTTTTCCCTCAGTGCTCATCCACAGAAAAAGACAGTTCTGTTATTTCTTTACTTATCCTGCTCTGTCTTCCAAGTCCTTGCATTGCAAAATTGCTGGGGTGCACACTGGCTGCAGAGAAAGGCAATGATGTCCCACACTGTGTTCTGGCCAAAACCTGCTTGAGCAGTTCTTGCTGAGAGCAGTGTTATAGGCGCACATCTGGTGGCTCACATTTCTCTGCTACCCAGCTGAGTGGACAGAATTTGGGAAATAAACACAATGCTAACTTCTATCAAGTTTGCATTTCTGTCTCTCTTCAGCTGGTCCCCCTCCTATCTCTCCTTCTCTTTCCTTACTTTCCTTCTCTTTCCTTCCCATCCTGCTTATAGCTCTATCCACAAGCCTAAATCCAAGAGGGATCAGAACAATATTAAAGTTTCTTAGTTTCATTTAAAATTGCATTATCAGTCTTCTGAACAGGATGTGGTAAAACAGCAAGGGACTGAAGAACATGTGGCGGTGAGTGCAAGCAGGGGATCAGGGGATTAGCAGGAAATAGGAACAAAGGAGCTTGAAAGGAAGAAAAATCCTAGGAATGAGCTGCAGGGGAAAAAAATCAGCCTGAAGCCTATGGGCTTGGAGGGAAGGTGCATTTATCCAGAGGAATACAAAAAGAAAGAAGATCAAAGGATCTTGATAAGAAAGAGAAATGCAGTAAAAAAAGACTTACTGTAATAAAAATAATAATTATACATATAGTTGAAGTACACAGGCAAGGATTACACAAGAAACAAATATTTAGGATGACTATACTGGGAAGGAGGCAGTTACTATGTGGACACAACCCAGGGAATATGTGGTAAAAGAAATGGAGTTGTAAAATGATCAGGTTGAGAGTGTATGCCTACAGATGCCCCCTGCAAGACTTGGTTTTATATGCTCCATCATGTATTTAAATAGCCTTTGACATGGGAGAAGAAAAAGAAAGAATAATTTATACATCTTATGAATTACATTCAACATATAGTAAATGCTCATATATAGCAGGGAAGACCAGTTTTAGAAATTGAAGTTCAGACACAAGGAGGCGATGCTGAGCAGGGCTTTCCTTCCAAAGTCAGCACAGAATATTTAGAAAGAAACATATGTAGCTTTACAATTGTTTTTTATGTCTGTTTTGACATTTAATTGAAGCAATTTCTTACGTAAAAGTTTGATTTCTCTATCATACAACACTTATCAAAGTTTAAGCAGAACAATTTGAAATGTCAGGATAATAAACTGTGAAAAATAGGAATAAATATGCAGCATCTCAGAGTTTATTGCTGGCTTACATGACTGTACGCATTAGAAAAAAAGAAACTATTTTGAATGGCTGTTGACAATGTGGAGACTGGTAATCAAATCTGGAACAGTCTGATGGTTTGGACATGAGCTAAATGTCTAAGCAACTTTTACACAACACTAAACAAAACCTAAATGAATCTTGTATTTATCAGTTCAAGAAGCTGATATATTAACAGAAAGGTTTCTTGACTTCACAAAGCAGGATGGAGTAGCAGAGCATGAAGAGGCACTCAGTAGTGACTCAGGGGAGGAGTGACAGTGGTTGGTTGCAATAACTTGAAAACTAACATGAAGCCTACAGTATTTGAGTGAAATCACACAGCATATGCACACAGCATATGCACAGCCAGCATGGGTTTATGAAAGGTAGGCCCTGCTTGACCAACCTGACCTTCTATAATCAAGTGACCCATTTTGCGGATGAAGTAAAGTCTGTTGATCAGTCTACCTAGACAGCATTCTCCTGAAAGCTGCAGCCTGTGGCTTGGCCAGGTACACTCCTTACTAGGTAAAGAACTGACTGGGTGGCCGGGCCCAGAGAGTAGAGGTGAATGGACTTTAATCCAGGTGGCAACCAGTCACAAGTGATGCTTCCCAGGGATTGGTATTGAGGCCTGTCCTGTTCAAGATTTTATTGATGACCTGGATGAGGAGGTTATCTTTACTCTCAGTTAGTCTGCAGAATACATCGATCTGGGAGAAAATGTTAATATACCAGCGGATAGGAAGACCCTTCAGAGGGATCTAGACAGGCTGAATAGCTGGGCTAAGGTCAGTGGGATGAACTTCAACAAAAACAAGGGCTGTGTCTTACATTTTGGCTACAACAACTTCAGACAATGCTATAGGCTTTGGCCAGAGTGGTTGGAAGACCGTGTAGATGAAATGGAACCTGGGTTGCTGGTCAACACCCAGCTGCACATCAGCCATCCATGTGCTCGGATGACCAAGAAGGCCAATGCCATCCTAGCTTTTATCAGAACTAGTGTTACCAAGAGGAGCAGGGAAGTGACTGCCCCTCTGTACTCAGGACTCGTGAGGCTACACCTCAAGTACTGTGCTCAGTTTTGGACCACTCACTACAAGAAAGACATCGAGGCCCTGGAGTATGTCCAGAGAATGGCAACAAAGCTGGCTGGGGGTCTGGAGCACAAGTCTTATGAGGAGCAGCTGAAGGAGTTAGGATTGTTTAGTCTGGAGGAGACTCAGATGAGACCTTATCACTCTCTACAATCAACTGATAGGAGCCTGTGGTGAGGTGGGAATAGGACTAGAGGGAATGGCCTTGTATGGCACCAAGGGAGATTCAGTTTGGACACAGGAAAAATTTCTTCCCTGAAAAAGTGGTCAGGCACTGGAATGGGCTTCTAAGGGAGGTAGCTGAGTCACTGTTCCTGGAGGTTTTCAAGAAATGTTCACCTGTTGTACTAAGGGACACGGTTTAGTGGAGAAATATGGATGGTAGGAAGGCGTTCGTTCTGGATGATCTTGAAGGTTCTTTTCCAACCTTGGTGATCCTCTGGTTCTATGATTTAACTTCACAAAAGAAAAAAAGCAAAAGAAATGTATATTTTAATGTTATTTAACTAAAGCACTTATAAACTTAGCCATCTCAGTGAATTTGTGAAAACTTAAAAGCTCTATTTATTTGCTGGCGTATTACCTTGGGTTATGTAACTCAAATGATGGTGGTTAAAGTTAACTTAAGGTTGCTACTGAAAATTGAGTAGAAAAATGTTTGTTACAGTGTTATCTTTGAAATGATACCCTATTGTCCATGGTGTGCTGATACCCTTCTCACCCTGGATCTTGGTATCAGATCCCATTCTGTTCCCATCCTGTTTCCCAGATGCACTCTTGATACTTATCCAGCTTCTGCTCTGCATCCAGCATGACTACAAGTATGATCCGAATCTGTTTTGATCCAGAACTACTTGAACTCATTCCCTTCATACCTATGCCACATCTGCTGTTCAGAAGTTGGAACTTGCAGAGGAAAAACAAATGCGTGGATTCATAGTTTGGAGTTAATATACTGTAGAAAGGATGAAATGAAACTTTCTCCATTGCTCTCTTTCATTAGGATACTTCCTTATAACATTGTCTTTGTAACCCATTCAAAGAGGGGAAAATTCTCTTGAAAATTTCTCTTGAAAAGAATAATTAAACTCATATTCAGAAAACAGATCTACAATTAGTGAAATACAGTGTAGATGTGCTGTTAAGGTGAAGGACAAAGTAGTACTAATCATCAAAATTTTCTCACCTGCTTGACTTTTGGTAGTACATGGACAATGGTCCAAATCAAAGAGAGTTGCATTGAATTAGAAAAATTAGAAGATTTCATTATAAGATTAGGCATTTGTCTTATAAGCTTGTATATAGAGATCAAGCCATCGAGCTTAGAATGCAATTAGATTTTACTAATATATAAATACATATGTATTTTTATCTGCTCTACTGACTACCTCTTTAGACTCTTTACTGACTGGGACCTTGGAGCTGCCTGATGCCATGTGAGATGCCATTCTGTATTTCATCAGCTGTCATTCTAGAGAGATCTGCTAAGGTACCTTCCACCTCTCTAGGGAATCTCAGATGCCAGCAAACATCTATGTCTAGTCAGCAAGTGAATCAAGGAATTGAGACATTGCACAGTTAAATGTGTCTTAATTGCAACCTGAGTCTGCACTTTTAGTCAGTAATGGGACCCATCACTGTTTATCAGTGCATAACCACTGCAGAAGCATCTGTCCAGTACATTCAGTGATTTTCAGATGTATTTTGTGAACACAAAAAAGATTTTGGTGTTTATATTAGGGACAGTCTTTCCTTTGATCAGCACAACAAAACAGAACAAGAAAGCAAAAACTATCTCCACGAGGAGATATGGAGATTTAAAGTAACAGAAAATGTAGCCAAAAGACAGATGGGTTACTTGGATTTTCTTTTTTTTTTTTTCTTTTTTTTTTTTTCTTTTTTTTTTCCCAGTCTGAAAAAGAAAAGCTTTTGCTGAGTAATGAGGGCTTAGAATTAACTGAAATGTTAGGAACATAAGTAAGATGTAGGATGAAGCTTCTTATGTTTAGGCAAGACACTCTCTGAGATTAGCAATCCTCTATTCAGAAAATTTACACCGCTGATCTTAAAAGTTGTACTTGAAGGCTTTTCATATACCTTTCAGGTATACTATCAACAGGTCCAGGAGTTTCCTGTCAGATATCAGTACACAAACAGTAAAAAAATCCCATCGTCTTCCAAGAATTGCTATTTTTCCCTGCTGATTATAGCACTGTCATGAATGAGCACTTGAGATAAGTTAGAAAGCTGGCAAGCTGGTTGACAAATATGTCATGTTAAAACACCAAATGTTAAAGCTACTCTGAAGAGCCAACAAAAATAGGATTTTGCAAGTAGCATTTAATGTATATGACAGGTATGTTGCAAAGCAAGGGTGTTATTATCACTCTGCATTTTGTTTACATATTGTATAAATGAGTCTTGTATGACCTAAGTGGTTAAAATGATATAGCTATAATACAAATTGATTCATATCTTCAGTCCAAATCAGACAAAAACAGATCTGTTTTGAATTCTAAATCAAACTTCTATCTGTCAAGTTGACTGTGCCACAAGACCAAATCTATATCGATATAAACACATACAGCAATGGCCCACATATCAAACAACTGTAAAATGATATAGGTTGATGAGACTACTGCAACATTAAAACCAACTAAATTATATGAAATAGGATACATGCAAAGAAATAAAACAGCGTGATCTCCCTTTTCCATCTCTGAGGGAGGGTAACCACAAAGGTTTTAGTTCTTGATTTTAGTTCCCTAAGTAGTAAGTTTTAAATGGATCCTTCATCACAGCACAGGTTGCCCATAATATTCACAGCGCTTAAACTCCTGTATTTTCATCTCCTTTAAACAGTGTTCAACTATTTTGCTTACAGAAATAAAAATGGAAGCATACTAGAAATACTTTTCCTATTTCCCTGCTACATCTTTTTTTTCTAATGTCCACTGTATATTTTGAGAATTTTTTAATGAGTTTGTAAAAGTATAAAAAAATATTTTCTCCTTCCCCAAACAAGTAAGAAAGGAACAAAATACAGGAGATCCACTGAACAAAATCAACTATTTTATTTTGTTATTTGCATTTAAGGACAAACTCGATGAAACAGCCTTGCTGCTGAAGTGGAAATGAAAAAGATAAAAGTGGCCATATTATAATAATTAGTGATATTAGAATCAATAATTAGCATTTAATTAACATTTATCTTTAAGTCTCATCTCTTCAGTTGATATGTCACTGACTTGTTTCAAGAATCTTCAGGTTTTTTTTTTCCTAGTATGACTAGAACCCTTGATGAACTAATTATTATTATACTGAAATCATTATCATGTTAATATTATCTCATTTTCCTTGTCTGTTCCTCTACCCGAGGCAAACTGATAAACAAGTAAAATGAACTCCTTCCATTAAACTGTGAAATTCTTTGCCTTGGTAGCTGTGAAAAGCATAGTTTTATTGTTATTAATATAGTGTATTGGGAAAGACACAACTGTATACACATGGAGTTATTAAGCACAATGGATGGTGACATCTTATCAAATGACATCTGAGCCGATCATCTGAATACCCTTCACAGTTGACAGAGAAAAAATGGGCCAGTTAGGGTTCAGCTCACCTCCTAAAATAAATGTCTAAAATAGATCAGGAGAACTGCAGACTGTAAAGACAACTTTAAGGGTCTGGAGCATTTCCTGTATGAGAAAAAGTAACCTGGGTCTGTTCATCCTGGGGCAAAGAAGGCTAAAGGGTATATGATTAACGTTTATGAGTATCTAAAAGGAGGTGGGAGGCAAATGAATGAGTCCAGGTTCTTCTTTGTAGTGGGTAATGATAGAACAAGAAGTAATGGCCTAAAACTTGGACATAGGAAGTTCCATATGCAGAAGAACCTCTATATGGTGAGAGTAATGGAGGACTGGAACAGGTTGCCCAGAGGTTGTGGAATCCCCTTCTATGGAGATATTCGAGACCTGGCAGGACGCCTACCTGTGCCACCTATTATAGGATACCTGTTTTAGAAGGGGGGGTTGGACTCGATGATCTCTTGAGATTCCTTCCAACCTTTGCAATTCTGTGATTCTGTGAACCTACGCTGAGCTCTTGTGGCAGACCTCTGCAAAGAGATTGGATTAATCTTACACAATAGTGTAGTCACCCATGAAATCCCCAAAGCACAGGTCATTGGACAATAGATGAATGTGCTTGTAAAGTATCATCATCTCATCTGCCTGTCTAATTTTTATAATTCTCCTCAGCATCCATTTTTTGATACTGTTGGAAGCAGGTTACTGGATCATGTGGACCTTTCTCTGGACAAAATTAGCAACTGTAGTGTCTGACATCCTGCTTTGAAGGGATGGTTAACATTTGACTTTTAAACTATCCAAATGGAACTTTTAGACCATATGACTTGCTGCAGAAAATCTGTTATCTTCTAGATGATATACACCTCTTGCTTGAGGAAGCTCAGATTCCTGGATCTCTTGCACAGATTAATTCTCCTGTGGCTAGTTCTGAATGTCACTTTTTATTCAGTGGCTAGTTCCAAACATTTTATTCATTTACTCATTTATTTACTTATTTTCCATGGACTTTCTGTAGTAGAAAAAACCAATTTTATTTTGTATAAGGCAGCAGCTGTATCCATAAAGTTGTATCCATAAAGAATAATTTATTTTGATCAAGAGCTACAACTTTATTAAATTTGGTTGGAAATTTCTAATAGTTTCAAAGCTGTTCAGGATAGATGAATAGAGAGATGTGTAAACTGTACCATGACATAAGCCTAGTTTCTTCAAGAGCTCAGGCTGTTAAAAGTGCTAAGATGTTGATATTTTGTTTGACTCTATGAAGTCATTCTACATTGAGTAGACTCATGTCTTTTGCCAGTTCACACAGAGAGAGCTTTGTTATAAAATGAACTGATCTCAACACTTTCATGACAAGTCATGTTGTATTTCCCCATAACAACTGCCCATTCATTCACTGTGCTATGCTTGTTCAGAGAATCTGTGAATTTCCACCTTGGTGAATTTTAATATCTCTTTACTTGCCAGATCTGGCCGGAAAAACAGAATATAAGATGCATTGGGTATGTTTGCTTACTTTCATTACTTTTCATTTTAATCTCAACACATGAACTAAAAGTGAAGTTCATTTGTTATAAACTTAGTACAACTGTTCTCTCTTTTCCTTTCTTAAAATACTAATATTCTGCCAATATAAGGAGATGTCATTTTGATTCTGAAGTCTCTCCTCTCTTCCACAGCTTTGTGGAAGATTGCTTTTTGTCTCGGGACAAGAAAAAATAGAAGAGCACATTGCTGTGATGCTGCAGAAGTATGACACAAACCATCTCTGAAGAGGTTTTCAAGTTGGTTATAATACATCATACTTCAATCAGATTAACATGCAAAAAGGAGTGAATCTTCTAATGGAAGATGGAGAGCAGGAAGAACACATAAGTAAATGAATAGTCTAAACATGTGATTTGCTGCATAATACTTAATAGTTCACCATGGCAAGGCATTGCAAGGTAATGTCAGACAAGACCAGTAAAACACTAATTCCGTGTATTTTGAATGAACTTCTCTCTTTCCTTTAGACCCAGATACACATGTTAGTTCTCAGGTAACTTCTTCCACCAGAATACTGTGAGACTCATACTTCCTCGTGTGTGTCAAAAAACTTCCCCTTAGGTTCTGCAAGACTTCTGACCTGCACTCCTTTCCCCCCAAAATTGTGGAAGTGTCTGGTAGTGCAGATGGACAGGCTTCTCCTGTACCCCAAGTCCATATTAAAACTGTCCTTGCTGCAATATAATTGCATTGTACCTAGGACTGACTTTCTCTGAGAAGAAAAGTGACCCTCATCCTAGCATTGCTGACTCTCTCCTGAGCTTGTATGTGTACAGGGACCTTAATCCTGCTGCTTTGCACCAAGCTGAAAGGATCATTCCCATTCACAGACCACAGGACAGCCCTAATTGTGGTGGCAAGCATGCTACTCCTTGTATGAACACCTCCTCTCATCCACTGCTGACTGCCAGAGCAGGACAAAATCCACGGGTCACTGAAAGATATCATAGAATCCTAGAATTACCCAGGTTGGAAAAGACCTTGAAGATCATAAAGTCCAACTGCAGCCTAACCATAGTATCCTAACTCTAACTACCTTCTGCTAAACCATACCCCTGAGCACCACATCCAAACCGCTCTTAAACACATCCAGGGATGGCGATTCAACCACCTCCCTGGTGTAAAGAAGTGTTTCCTAACATCCAACTTAAACTTGCCCTGGAGCAACTTGAGGCCATTTCCCCTCGTCCTTTCACTTGTCACTAGTGAGAAGAGACCTGCCCCACTCCCACTGTAAGAACCTTTCAGAAACTGGAAGAGGGTGATAAGGTTTCCCCTCAGCCTCCATTTCCCCAGACTAAATAGCCCCAGCTTCCTTAGCCTCTCCTCATAGGGTTGATTCTCCAAGCCCTTCACAAGCCTTGTTGCCCATTTCTGGAGCTGCCCCAGTACCTTTGTGTCTTTTTTGTACTGAGGTGCCCAAAACTGAACATAGTATCAAGGTGAGGCCTCACCAATGCTGAGTATAGGGGCAGGATGACTTCCCTAGTCCTGCTCACCCACCATTCCTGATACAAGTCAGGATGCCATTGGCTCTCTTGGCCACCTGGGCACACTGCTGGCTCATAGAACTTTCCACACAGGGTAGGTATTACTCTCACTGCATGTACAATTCAAACTGCTAGTAATATATTCCAGTTTATTATTCAATGGCTTCAACTGCTCTTTTTGCCTTAGATTATACTTTTTCTAAGTCATGTTGCTATTTTACGTATTTCCAGCTGTCTTTTTCTTTCTATATGTCCAGGGGTAAAGAAGAATGTTTAAATATACTCAGCTATTATTTGAGGATGGATAATTAATAGAACATATTTCTTGCATAAAATCTTTTCTGTAAAAATCTTTGGAACCTTCTTTAGTCTCCTTCTTTTTTTGCTTTAGTGTTATTTTGAAAATAAGTAGTTTTCATCTTCTCTTTCCTTGTAGAAGTAATTGGAATTGCTGTGAACTAACCTGAACTATCTTGCGGGTGATTAAAATCATGGAGCCACCTGAAGTTTAAAATATCAAGTCCACCTATGCCATTTATTATAGTAGGTTTTATTTTCATTTGTAGAGATAAACAAAAATCTATTTGTATTATCAGGTATTTTGATAATCTCCTATTGTTTGCAAGTGAAGATGACCTTTAACTTGCTGAACTTAGAAGATGAGCAAAACAAAGGTATAAATAGTAGTAATTAACAGTGAGCAAGTTTAGTCTCAAAAGTTATATCAAATCTCTAATTATGTGAGAAGATGCTGTCCCAGCTGCAGGTATGACTCATTATTTAACACTATTTACATAAATTGTGAGTAGAACGGCAGCCAGATAGATGGATAGACAACACAGCAACATCCAAATGTTGCCTCTTGTTCCTATACCTGTTTCTACCTGGCCAAAAATGTAAAATGCTAGATATAAGTTCCTGGGTGTTTTGTGACAGTTGTGTAAAATTAAGCATGTAATACAGAAGGTAAGAAAGACAAAAGGTAGGTATGCATGCTATATATGTAGAATATATTGCTGTGTAAGAATAGAATAATGGATTCTGTACATAAACCTTCAGATTCAGAACGTGTGCTGTTATGCATTCTAATTATGTCTTCTTAAGTTTTACAGAAGCTAAAATGTTTTCCACCCCTTTCTGCACAAGCCTGACCATGGCCAAAAATCTGTCTTCACTTAGTGATGTATAATCAATCTTCTCAGATTTCTCTGATTTCCCTTATCCTCTTCCATCTCTTGTGAGAGAGCTGGAAGAGAGAAGGCTCCTGAGAGACCTTATATTGACCTTCCAGTACTTTTAAGACCTTTTGGATCCTACAGGAAAAATGAAGAACTCTAGTTCTGTATCTAGTGATACAGAAAGTGCATAATAGCTTTAAACTAAAAGAGAGTAAATTTGGATTAAACATAAGGAGAAAATGCTTTACTCAGAGGGTAATGAGACTGGATCAGTCTGCCCAAAGAATCCCACCCTTGGAAATGTTTAAGACCAGGCTGGATGGGACTCTGGGCAACCTGATCTGGTGGGTGGCAGCCTTGTCCATAGCATGGCAATGCAACTAAGTGGAGTTTAATGTCCCTTCCAACTCAAAATTATGGTTCCATAATTCTGTATATATGTACATATACAACCTTATATATCTTTGTAGTAAAAATGGTATTCAAGGAAGAAAATACAAGGTAAAAGATAGCACACTTTGGCACAACATTTAGCATTAAATTATTTAGGTCACAACAGATAGTCATATACAAATGCGTAAGTTAGCTTTAGAAACATAAAATCATGTGGCTTTGCTGCAAGATAGAATATTACGTGATTAAGATATGCCTTTCACTCCTGTAATCTCCTTTGACTGGAGAGAGAAGGTCACAATGCCAAAGTCTCTAGCCTTGGTTTCCCTTGGGCCAGCCTGAAAACTTCTCTCTGAAATCAGCACTTCTTGTCCTCTAGCACAGTCAGAAGTGTACAAATATACATCCTAAACTGTTATTTTTGTGCAGGGTAGCAGTGCTGAAAATAAACTAAAAGTCAGCAAGTTCCAAATCCTCTGTCTATTTTATTTATAGATGGCTACTGTTGTACTACTTCTGTTTGACTCCTGACTCCAACCAGAGTTCTCTCCTTCACCTGGTATCTGCAGGAGCTAACCACTGTGACAGTGTCTTGTGACACTCTGAAGCTAAATTTGATATAGTTGAATAAGTTGGGATCATGAAATTTTCTTAGTTCTTGTAGGGATTGTAATATTTGACTATTACAAACTGTTTCTATATGCTCGTCAGAGGTATTTTTAACTCTGGCAAACAAGTTGTCTAGTTCTGTGCCAAATACCTTTAAAGTAGAGGCTAAAGGGTAGAAAGTAGATTTTTCTTGCAATTTTGCTCTATCTCCTTCCCTGCTCTAAGCAGAGCAAGACAACTAGAAGTCTCAGTCTCGTTCTCCAGTTTCTCACTGAAGTTCTTGATGAGTGTCACTTAACCTTCCTCTGAGTTTCAGCCATTCTTCTGAACCTTGAGGGTGTATGAAAGCTTCACTTGATGGTTTCATATTTGACTTTCATGCATCTATTGGATGCATTTTCTTTTCCTTCAGACAGATAAATCTATTTCTGTGCAAAATACACAACATCTGTCAGAAAAGTAGTATCATATTTGCCATTACAAAACATGAGTCAGATTTGATTGCAAGGGCACTTGTGTAGGAATAAAATCACTCAAGTACAAAAGTATTAACCAAATTCTTGCCTACTATTTAAATGATTGATTGATGGTGATGACTGATGATTGCAGTACATTAATGCCTGAAACTCTGTCAGGTGTAAAAACAGTTCGCTGTTTGGTAGATAAGAAAAAACGTTTTTCAGTCTACAGGTCAGATTTAGTGTTACCACCTGAGGTCATTTCACTGTCTTTATTTGTACTGGATGAATCCTGGAATTAAAATGGAAGTTTTGTTGTTGTTGTTTTTACAAAAAAATTACAAAATTATTAAACCATGACAGTTTGTTTGTTTTGTTTTGTTTTTGTTTTAAAGTATCCTGTAACCCTATTTTGGGTGTGATATCTAGTAAGAAGAACTGTGCTTCCCTTTACCTTTGTTGCCTTGTACATGTTTTATATGTTGGTCATTTGGAGGACAACAGATCTATGTGGCTGGAGCAACATGCTATTAATTGTAAAACCAATTAATTACAACAGCCTCAAAACTCATCTACTCTGAGACAACCAGTCTACTTAACATCACCTTTCTCAAGCATTAAAAATGTCTATGGCATCAAGCCAATTAAATTACAATAGTTCTTAACATGCCTATAGTGTTAATCTGGAAACTGGAGAGAGATCTGGGTGATTTCTACTTTGTAAGATAATATGAAGAACATAAGAACAATACAGAACTCATGTATTTTATTTTATTCATGAATTATCCTATGTCAATAAAGGGAAATCCTAGAAGGGCTGAAATGCATTTCTGTTATTTATCACAAGTCCCATAATTCCAAGCTAGAGAGCAACAGTAATTAAGTCCTTCTTTTTAACTGTTCTTCATATGGTCATGACTAAATATATGATTCAGAAAAACCTAATTTTTTGTTTATTGGTTGGTTGGATTTGTCTTGAGGGATGTAAACAGTAAAATGAAAGCCTTCATATGTGAAATTTATTTGGGATATTGACCTGTATGATATTTTACACAAAATTTCTATTTGTTCTAGTTCAATAGGACTGCATTTAGTGTGATGAAAAACATGAAGAGAGTCTTCCTTAAGATTACTCTGCAGGCAACAGAGCTGTTTTCCCCATGTATATGAATTTAAGTTGTCCCTCTAATCATTATAAATCACCATAAAGTCCCTTGGCTGGATCTTTTATTTCTCTTCTACTGGCTAAAAAAACTCACGTTCTCTAATTCTGTGGGCTCCTAGATAAAATGTGGTTTGGACTGATGAAATGTTGTAAAGCTGCTTAGCGCAAAATACATACTAGACAGAAACCTCTTATGGTAAATGTAGTAACAAATGCTTTGAGTGAAATAAATGTTTCCCTTTGGAAAACTCCGTTGAGATCTAATGATTCCTGCCTGCTGCTTTGCCAGTACAGTAGTATATTCAAATAGAAGGGGACAGTGTAGATATTTAATGATAAATTACTGAATGAACTCTCTGTAAGTGGTGTATAATTTCATTCTTTTTGTCAGTGATTAAGTGTTTGAACTATATGCATATTTTTACAACATAGTGAAGCATTATCGCATTATATTAAGGGTGCCTGTTAAGAGCTAATTCACCTGACCTGAAAGTTAATAGACAAAAAAGTTTGATGCATGATTGTCTTTGCTGAATGTTTCTTTCTACCATATTTTTTATTTCGCTCAGTATTACTTACTAAGGTTATATTATGAACATAACCTGTCCTTTAGAAGCAAAACAGAAGTGAGGTTTGACTGTTTTGTTGTTGTTGTTTATTTGTTAGGTTTTTTTTGTTTGTTTTTGTTTTTGTTTTTTAAGAATATCCATGGAATAATGAGTGAAAGAATGAATAATACAAGCTACAGATGGCTAGTAAGTACTCTGGGCTGTGAGAACTTAGAATCAAGTATCTGCCTCCTTCAGTATGTTAGAAAAGTTTTGGCCAGAAACACTGGGTATAGAGCACAGGAATTACAGTGACCCAGACATAGGATACTCGCATTCACCCTCACTATTGGCAGAGCTCTGATATTCCCATGAGTCTTGCTCATCTAGCTGCTTTAGCCTCTCACTTTTTATTACTTTAAATTCCTCTCTGGACATGCCAACTTTTAATAGATATGACAAATGATAGTCACCTGTTTATCATCTGAGAATTTGCTTCCAGTGTTTTCTTGTACTGTCTTGTCTCCTCATTTTCTGCAGTCTTTGTTATTCTCATCTTTGCGTTTAGCATAATTCTACTCTGATCTTCTCTAGGTCTATTTTGAAGAAGGGCTTCATCTGGTGCTCATTGATTGCTTTGATGGTCAGAATAAGGGGACTAAATGTTATGCAATGAGAACAATCTGTATAAATTTAGCAAGATTCTTTCTGTCATATAGAAGCTTTCTGTCAGGAAGAAGACTTGGTAATCAGGTGTCATTTACCATGATTAATGTTTTGAAGTTCTTTCAAAAAATTAAGCTCTAAAATCTCACATAAATTCGATGAAAACTGCTTGACATCTTGCAAATCACCTAGAAATGTATCAGGCAAAGGACTGGCACAGCAGCCTGTATAAATCCTGTATGTAACCATGTTCTATAATAATGCTAACAAAATAAACATTTTTATTGTTAATGGACAATGGATAGGAAATTTAAAACTGTATGAACACTGTGGAGGAATAGAATGTTTTGAAATTAATTCATATGCAAGGTTTAATATAGGCTTATACAATAATAATAAAAATAAATAATAACAATTGCATTGTATAACGTTCCATTTTAATGAAGCATTGAGTTACAGTAGATAGTTAATGGATTTCTAGTATTTTGTTGTTTAGAAGATGATAATATTATAATTCACACTTTAAAATAATTTGAAGATGAAATAAATAAGAAGCAAGTATATGTTTTATCTCTTTGGTTTATCACATAATTTAGAAGTGGCACAGGAAGATCCAGTATGCTGCTTTAACTGCAGACAAGCTCTTATAAATAAACAGAAAAGTTCAGTCTGGAGACTATTCCTGATTAAAAAAAAACCACAGAAGTTTGACACTTCTCTAATGGGAGACAGATGTTTCTATTCCATGGGCATTAAGATTGTTAACTTCAGTAGTGGCAATCTCTTGAAAGACAAGTGACTGTCAGACCCTGCTGTGAATCCCACTGTGACTTTTCTCAGAAAAATTTGTAAAGTTTGTGGAGTCCAAAAGACAGAGATTTTTATGAAGAATGGCAGAAAACATCATTTTTGATCCCTACTAAAATGGGAAGATAAATTCATTTCAGCAAATTCAGTGAAAAGGTTTCCTTAGAAAAAGAAATTAATATCCTTCCCACTGAGGAGGAAGTTTGTATACAAATAAATTTAGTCAAATAGAAAAGCTGGGTAATTCTTACAAAGCAAATTTTTGTTAATAATTACCCATTACTTTTTATCACAGAGTGACTTTTTCAGAGTCTTTTGAATCATCGGGGATTTTACCAATGATCGTATCCCAGACTGATCAGTTCTATATTACACAATGATGTGTTAATATGAATGAATAGAAACAGTTTCACCTAGTATTCTGTACGAAAAAATGAAACATCTTTTGAATTTATTCATGCCTTTCTATGTCTGAGGTTCACTAGTATGCAGAGACCCTAAAATATGTGATTTATTTTCACAGTTAGGTACTTAGTCATTTAAATAATTGGATCCGTGCATGCAACACAACTATAAAATATGCATGCATGGTTTTGGCAGCTGCAAAATGAACTAGAAAAACAGGATGTTATCCTTCCATATTATGGTCTTTGCAGAACATGATTTACTTATTTACGAAAGAATTGCAGTAGACAATTAATATTGTTATGATGGGAGGCACAACATAGATCCCAAAAAATGGGAAGCACATTTTTGTCCATTTGGACTAAGTGAAAGAGCAATTATCTGAGTTTCAATTTTGAAGGACCTGAAACAACACAAAAGAATGTCCTAAACCATAAGCCTCCTTGGAAGCCCTGAGCACGCTGTAAGGTTCATTGCAGCCTGACTATAAGTAGTGCAAAGTGCTAATTTTTTAATTGCAGCTCTCTAAGTAGTGAAAGAATGAAAACCAAAGACATGCCACCCACATAAGGGAAAAGATTTTTGGTATGAACTTGAGGAGGAAAAACAATTTAGATAAATATTTTGTTTTGGATCCTGTTGGAAGTTGTGTTTACAATCATGCAAAAAGTTTATCTATTGTTTATTTTTCATAAGAGAAGTTTGAGTTCAAGAAAAAAGCTCACTTTATTAGTTGAATTTAATCTTTAAAGACACAGTCCCTAAAACTTACATATGGGCAGAAGTATGCAAACAACCTTTGCTTTCTTTTCTTCAGAAGAACAACAATGCTTTATGACTGACTTTGCACATCTGCAGCATTTTTACATTCACTGTGATTTTGCATGTCTTTGCACCCAAAGTCCCTGAGGAAAAACTGTGAATTCTAAAAAGTCTGCTTTCTCGTATAGATAATACTGGAAAGTGAGAAGGTTTCTGATGATTTGATTTTAATTTACGTGATGGGCAGTAAAACACAATCTTTTAAGACTAGAGTCTTTGGGAGCAGAAGTTCAACTAGATCTATGCATATCAGAATATAGTCCTTTGCATCCATATTTATTCATAGATATTCATATTCATTCATATTCATATTCATTTATCCATATTTATTCAGTTTCTCAATACTGCATTAAAAAATGAAGAGAAAAAGAAAAATTATTTTATAGCCATTATCATGTCACAAAATAATGTTTCTACAAATTACACTAAAATAATAACTAAAAAGGCCTTTTAAGTTTTATAAAAGACTTGACAGGAAAAGGTTTCCTTGAAGTAAAATCTTGAATGTGTCCTTGCAAAGAATATATTTGATCTTTTTACTTGTGTGGGAAGAAGAACCAGAAACCAAATCTAATTTGAACAGTTAAATGACAAAAGTGAATAACTTCCTACTGAACTTCAGTTAATGAAGAGAAGACATGAAAACGGAGATATTACCTGATATTAATACACTTTGGGCTTCATCATTTTCAGCCCTCTGGGTAAATAATGGTACATACTTCATCAATATGCCAGTCCATAAACTTTTTCTAAACAGTGCAGTTATATTTTTTATTATGCTGTTAAAATACAGGTCTCAGTGAAGAAAGTAGATGAACAAAATATTTCTGGAAAAACAAAAGGCTCCTTGACAATTGTTTTAGAGTATCTTAAAAGTTCATGATTAGACCCTATGTCATCATTCCCACATTCGGTAAAACAAAGCAGTGTCAAGACACATTTTGGAACTTGATAATGATGATAATAATAGCAGATTCAGTTATTAGAAAAGGAACTTAAATATTTTACCCATTGGAGGGGAAAAAGAAAAAAAAAAGAGAGAGAGAGAGAGAGAAGTAAAGCCACATTATTTTGAAGCTTAATTACTGGAATGTGATTAGTCTAAAAGAGTAGAAATTGAGCTCTTCTTTGCGTAGCCTCCTTAAAAAATATTCTGCTTCCAGGAAAAAGGGTTGATCCTCCTGTCACCCTGAAGATGGATCCTGCAGATCCATACAGACTGTCAACCACGGGGTGACAAAGGTAGGATCTCTGAAGCAAGGACCCAACCACTCAAATCATCTTCACCTTAACCAGGAAACTGCTTTTCTCCCGGCAGTGGTGGTCCATATGAGAAAGAACCATGAACTGCTTATTGTTAAATCTTCCCTGGTAAGTCTGAATCCCACAAACATAATTGAAACTTTCCATCTTTAAATCGGAAAATCACGGTGTATAATGAAAAGTGGAAGCAGAGTGGGAACTAATGTAGGCTCAGTCTGACAAAACTGCATGAATAATTTATTCAGTAAATATTGCTCGCTTTTCTTTTTGCAAATTGCCTGCAAATAGTTTACCCTTTTCTTTCATTTATTACTATGCAAGATTATTTGCTGAATAATTCCTGCAGTTAATTCCTAGTCTGCATACCATTCACAAGCAGTTGGGTAGCTATTTGTGTCAGACATTCAGGCTGCCTCAGGTAATTTCCATGGGATGTGTAAGACACAGTGTACCATAAGCCAAGCTGAACAAGTATTTCTCAACATACATTAAGTCTGCTTCTCCTGTACAGCACAGATCTCTTTGTATATGACGTAGATTAATTTCTTTAGGTATTCAAAGAAAACTTAGTCTGGAAATGTTAAAGAAAAAGAATAGTGAAGAGAAGAAAGGTAAAATTTTCTTAGGAGCTAAAGATTCATTGAAAAAAAGATAGAAAAAATTATTATTCAGCTGTCATCTCTAAACTAAGATCCACTGACCTATATCTCTCAGTCTTCTTTTTTTCCTGTTTAAACTGTCCTCTCTGATTCTTCATGGGAATATCCTGCCCTTAGCTCATATTCAGTACAGTTAAGCGTAGGTCTCACTGTCTTTTCCTGAAGGTCCCTTCCAGTTTTTCCTCACTTGCATACTCCATTGATCTTTCTGGACAGCATTGCCATCCCGATGATCACTCCAGGTACATCACTTGCAGAAACACTTCACTTAGGTCCTTCCTCATATTTTGTCCCAAACTTACCAATTCCTTCCTCACAGCATCTGAGGAAAAGTTCAGGATAAAGGAAATCCTTATGTCTTGCTGTGAAGCCTTTTCCTTTGGGAATTAACAGGTTCCAACTTGTCCAGTTTAGATTTATGTTATTCATGTCTTTTTCTGTTGCCTGTTCTGTTTCTTCCTACCACTGGCTAAACTGTCTCATTACATGCAAATGATGGTACTTCATGGCCTGCTCCTATTCATCTTTAGTTTCTCAGCCATTTGAATGAGCTTTTATGGCTTCTTCCTTCAACAAGTATGATTAATCTTCAAAACAATCTTCTCTGCCTTCTTGTGTATTTGTCTCACTTCATTCTTAGGAGTTTCTTTTACTGCCTACAACACTGAGTCTTCATTTGTAAAACATTTATGTTAAGACACTACACAACAGCTTTCTGGTGGCTGGAATGTCATAACCACTGCCAATCCTTCAGTTATTTTTCCATTCTTACTTTTCTCCATCACTAACACTTATTTCCGTTTCTTTATTAAGATCTGAAAGTCTGTGAGTCGTCTATTTGCCCTTTAGCCATGCAGGATTCAGCACAATGGGCTTCTGTCTCAGGACTGCATTCCTGGATCTATGCAGAAGGAAAGAAAAATAGGATTTAGAGAAGGTAAGCTACTACTTAGTTTTCAGTGGTTTTAAAAAACAAATTGTGGAATTTTAATTGATAGAATTTAATAAATTTTATATTTATTTTCAAGGGTTGTAGACCCTTGAAAATGAAAGTGGAGCAATAAGTGAGTCAACAGAAGACAATATCAAGAAATCATTTTAAAAATGATGATAAACCTGTTTGGAATTCTCATATATACAGCTGATTTCTGAATGAAATTAAACCAGCAAGAAAATTCAGGTTCTCAAGGTAAGAGCTGATTGGTAGTCTGTTCTGGTACTGAAATCCTCAGTTTCCTATGTGTAATTGTCTTTTGAATGTTCAGATGCTGAAGGTTGAAAAATAACATGCTGTGCTCATAGTGATCAGTGTTTGCAATGAATATATAAATTCTCAAATTTTATTTTGGGTTATTGCCATTTCCCCCAAATCAAAAATCTATAATGAGAGCAAGACATAGGTTATTAAATGTTTCAGAACAATGTATGTATTAACATTTGTGAAACTATATTTGATACAACTTCACACCCTTAGACTTTCAATGTTATTTCAAATTCCTCATTTTTCAGCCCTGACTGAGACTTTAAATGCTTCCTGTAGGGAGAATGTTATTGCTACAATTGTTTGTTTTGCCTTCAGAGGCCCAAACATCACATGTAGAGCTGTCCAAAGTCAGAGTATGCCAAACTATAGAATCTGTAGTTAACTTATGTAGTCACATTTAGTGTATTTCTCACTCAATTCCTAAATGCTGCTTCTAGTTTTCTAGAACATTAGAGTAATTGTTGCTATCTATGGATGGAAAACACTAACAGTTACCATTTTAAGTGATATTTAGATTAAATAGTGTATTTCAAAGCAAAATAAAATCTAATATCTGAAAATGACTTTTAGAAGGACTTGGGAATAATAGTTTGTGAAAAGCTCAACATGACCTGCAATTTGTGTTTGTAGCCAAGAAAGCCAATTGCCTCTAGGGCTGCATCAAAAGAAATGTGGTCAGCAGGGCAGTAGTGGGTTTTTATTTTCCTTTACTCAGCTTTACTGAGATAGTGGCTGAACTATTGCAGTCAGTATAAGAATGTTAACCCATCAGAGTGAGATTAGAGGTGGGCTATGAAGATGATCAGAGCACTGGTGAACCTCTCCTATGAAGACAGGCTGAAAGACTTGAGTTTGCTCAACCTGGAGAAAAGAAGTCTTCCAGGAGACCATACATCAGCCTTTCAATATCTAAATGAGGTCTAGAGGGAAGATGGAGTGGAACTTTTTATCAGGGAGATTGGACAAACAGTAATGGTTTTAAATTAAAAGAGGGAAGGAAGATTAGACATAAAGAAATTCTACACCACAAGGGTGGTGAAGATTTTTAAGAACCCTTCCAACTCAGAAAATTCTATGATTCTATGACCATGTATACACATATATATGTATATATATGTGTGTGTGTGTATATATATATATATATATGTACATATATAACTTTAGATTGGTTAAATGATATGAAATGAACAGTCTAATTTGTACAGCCACAAATTTTACTGTACTCCTGCAGTAGTAGGTATCAGTTGTACATGACCATAGGATGTAGCTTCCTTTTCATTTCTGTTAAGAAACAACCTCCTGTATCTTTACAGTTAGAAGCTAAGAAGTTATGAAATGAGATGAAAGAATCCCATGTCAGAAATGAACTTTCCTCCTCTGCTCTTTGCTTGCCTCCACTGTCATGTAAGGAGATCCTTTTTCCTGTTGATGCCTTGTTTTGTTGTTCTGTTTGCTTGTTTGTTTTTGTTACGTTTTATTTTCCTGAAAGTGTTTTTGCTCCTTACACAAGGAGGTTTCTTATCACAGATGGAATATATAGGCTAGCCAATTATGGAAGTAAGCCAATTGTTTAGAGAAAAATCAGTTCACCACAACCTTAATTTTGCTACAGTATCAGCAAGAGGGTTTTTCCCATTCTGGACATGTTTGGAAGCATGGAGATCTCCTTGCATGTCTTTAGATGACTGTTTTATTCTACTTTCTTTATGCACATATGTGCATGCATATTTATTCACAACAGATTATAGAAAGTGTTCTTGGAAATGGATTATTATTATTACTATTATTATTATTTTTCCATTAAGGGAAATTAATTATTTATTTAACAGCACTGAGCAAAAATCAGTCTCAAAGTGATGAAACTACTAGGTAGTATTAAGTAAAGATATTTTCTGTGGGAGTCAGCCTTCATTACTTCAAGGAAACATCTTACATCCTCACTATTCTCTCCTTAATGGTTCCTAATAAGTTAAATATGGTAACTCAGAATAAATGAGGACTGCTCTGTTGTGTTTGATTGTTTGGGTTTTTTTAAAGTGAAATTTTAAATTATAGACTTTATGTCTGACTATGCTCTTCACGACATAGCAGTGCTGAAAGCCAAAGTGCTGCTTAAGCAGATTAATATATTAATATTGCTTTAGTGCATCAATTAATGCCATTGCTTACATTTAAGTTTAATGTAATTGGTACATGTATATTATTATCTCTCAGCTGTTTCCCAAAGCAAGTCTTCAGGTCAAATTATAAAGTTATTCAGGTGTTGAACACAGATATGAGCATCTCAGTATTACTTTGTTCCCTGTATAATTACAATTCTCATCTTTAGATTAGTCCCATTGTGTTGTTGAAATAGTTATTCCTCTTTAAGTTTAGTGCCATGTTTCTGTTTTATACTTATACTTTATCTCTTTCATAATTTATATGAGATGTGCACGTCTTGTGAAGAGTTCTGTAGTGTGTAACATGAAAGATTCTTTACAGGAATTACTGTTTTCCTTATTATAGTGAACTGCAACAAGACCGATTAAACATTCAATTAAACAAGAACAAGAAATTTACCCATGTATAAAGCTAACAGGAAGGATTTTAACAATGTTGTTTTTATGAGACACTAAAATTTTTTGAATTAATTATTCTGAAATTTCATCTGCTTTACTTACAGGTGAAATAATAATTCAGGTTGTTTCAGAAAAGGGGCCATGTGTTATTTACATAAAGATTCCCTGTAAAAATCTGGCTACTCTTTCTTTCTAAGGTTTAAAACATTAGTGAGAGAAATGGAAATACTCATAAAAAGCAACCACAGTATATTATAAACCATCTTTATGGTTCATTATAGGTTTGGTTTAATGTTGTTAGATTAACACTAAAGGTTAATGTTTGCATAAAATATGCATGATTAGTTTAATACTCTTGAACTGTGGTCAGGATCTGAAATGTTATGAAAGGGAGTGACATGATACATGGTTAACACTGAGAGAAATAGAAATAAGATATATTTTCAACAAAACTGGTCAAGGATTTTCAAAATTCTCACTTTTGTGATGATACTTCAAAGTCAGTCTGTGCCAATGGGAGATTTTGTGTTCAGCTCTCATAATTAAACTGCTTTCTGACTGCAGAAAGTGTATGTGTTTCCAGTGCACAGTGTAGGCAAGTACTTGGAGAAGGATATTTTCATATTTTCCTCTTACATTCTTTGAGCCCTAGATATTATATGGACTGTTTCTGTTTAAACATTATCTGTGTGCTTTACATTCGAAATTAAAAAAAAAAATAAAAATGTGCTGAGATTTTATATGCTTAGACATGGAAATATGTATCAAACTGGCAAATTTCACTTATTGTTCATGTTACAGTGGCTTCCTAAACTGTTAATTTACCAACAAATGCAGTTCATTTATTATTTATTCTTTTTAAAGTGTGTCTTGATTACTTCTTAGAGATAATTACAGTTAGTCATTCTTTCAAGCTGATGGAGAAGAGTATATTTAGCATGTGTTTGAGTTCATACTGGCAATAAAACTCAGGCTGTCATTATTCTGGATAGCAGATAATTGAGAGCTGAGGAAAACATATGTATACTTGCTATTATGACACAGAAAGTAATGCAGCATAATCATCATAACATATGGATATAATTAAATATACGTATAGAATCATAGAATCCTTGGTGTTGGAAGGGACCTTTAAAGGTCATCTAGTCCAGCTACACTGCAATGAACAGAAACATCACAGCTAGGTAAGGTCGCCCAGGGCCTGATCCAGCCTCAATTTGAAAGTCTCCAGGGACAGGGTATCAATCACATCTCTGGGCAACTGTAAAACTCTTTTTTTCCTTGGATTTAACTTCACTGAGCTTGAAACCTCTTCCCCTTGTTTTGTCACCAGAGACAATTGTTCCCATATGTACAGACTGGGACCTTTGTCCTTGAGAGCAGCTTGGCAGAGAAGGACCTGGGGGCCCTGGTGGATGAGAAACTTAACATGAGCCAGCAGTGTGCTCTTGCAGCTCGGAAAGCAAATGGTATCCTGGGCTCCATCAGGAGAGGGGTGGCCAGCAGGGATAGGGAGGTGATTGTCCCTCTCTACTCTGCTCTTATGAGGCCCCATCTGGAGTACTGTGTCCAGGTATGGAGCCCTCAGTACAAGAAAGACACAGAGCTGTTGGAGACAGTCCAGAGGAGGGTCATGAGGATGGTCAGGGGGCTGGAGCACCTCCCCTACGAGGACAGGCTGAGTGAGCTGGGCTTGTTCAGCCTGGAGTTGTTCAGGCTGCGGGGTGACCTCAGTACCTGAGCCTTTCAGTACCTGAAGAGTACCTATAATCAGGAGGGGAGTAAACTCTTTAAAAGTGCCGATAATAATAGGACAAGGGGAAATAGTTTTAAATTAAAAGAGGGAAAATTTAAGTTGGATGTTAGAGGGAAGTTCTTTACTAAGAGAGTGGTGAGGGCCTGGAAAAAGCTGCCCAGGGACGCGGTGGATGTCCCATCCCTGGAGGTGTTCAAGGCCAGGTTGGATGAGGCCCCGGGCAACCTGATCTAGTAAATGTGTATGTTTTGTGGCCCTGCTAGGCAACGGCTTTGGAGCTTCATGATCCTTGAGGTCCCTTCCAACCTGGGTCATTCTGTGATTCTGTTTGACCCTTCTAGAAAGTCTAAAAGTCTGTCCCCTTCTTTCCTATAGCTCCCCTTTAGATACTGAAAGGCTGCTATCAGGTCACCTTGCAGCCTCTTCCCCAGCTCTCAGTCTGTTCTCATAGGAGAGGTGTTTCATTCTGTGCATCATTTCTATGACCCTTCTCTGAATGCTCATCAACATGTCTTTGTATTTCCTGTACTGAGAACTCCACATCTGGATTCAGTACTCCAGTTGAAGCCTCACCTGTGCAGAGCTGGGGGCAGGATCACCTCCCTTGACCTGCTGGATGCACTGCTTTTAATGAAGCCCGGGATATGGTTGGATTTCTGGGCTACATTGCGGGCTCATGTTCAGCTTCCCATCCACCAGTACTGCAAGATCTTTTTGTGAAGAACTGCACTCAGTCCTATCATGCTTACAAAGCTAAGCATGGTACTAAAAATTGGACAGTCTTTTTGTAAATGGAAGAGCAGAGGCATGAGCAGAACTCAAGCCTTTAAGGCAGAATTTTTTCAAATATCTGTGGGTAGACCTAATTTGGGCATGCTTGTCTAAGAGTGGGAAGAGGCCATATATCACGACAGAAACATTTGCTGAAAGTCAAGATGCTATTTCGGAGGAGTGGATTACCCAGTGAAGTTTTTGAAATCAGATTTCTAAAGAAAGAAAGCACCTTTCCCCCAGACATGATCTTGGAAATTACTTTAACATAATTTCTGCTTCCAAGAAAAACAAAGAATCATAACAACGACAAACACTTCATTTCTCACATGGACTTATGCCTTAGCAAACTGGAATCTAGCTAATCAGTAAGTATTTCATAATGGGCAATTATACTGGTCTTGTTTATCCATTATGTATTGGTTATTTAACCACAGATCCTAGAGACCAAAAATTCAAAGAAAATTGAATATTTGTTTCTTCTTTTTAACTAGGCTTTTACTTTCTGTAAAAACCCAAAAGCCTAAGTGTAAACTCACTAGAAATAGATCTTGTGCAGTTTGTTTTAGTGGCTGCATAGCATCACATATGAGAGGAATTAGTTCTCCAAAAAAGAAACTGTTCATCTGTTTTGTAAAAAGTAGGAAGTTCATGGTGTATGAGCAATCATGCATTTTGGGGTATGAGGTAAAATTCCTTTGCTAAGTGATATCAGTCTTAGTGTAATTAGTTTGAACACCATGCCCTTCTTTTTTATTTTTATTTTTTTTTTGGGGGGGGGGGGGGGGGGGGGGGGGGGTTGTCTTTTTATTATTTTTGTCACAGGTATCTTCATTTTCTCTTTATTCAGCAATGTCATTTCATCTGTTAGACAGACCAGAACTTTCTCAAAGACAAACAATATTAATGAACCAGACACGTGTCTCAATCAATATCTTTCCTTGTATTGTATTCTGTATTTTATTTATTTTTTTATATTTATATGTTTTATATGTATATTTTTATATTTATTTCCTTGAATTGTATTCTGCATTTGAGCTTGAGCCCCAAGCTGCTCCCCCCCCCCCCCCCCCCCCCCTTTTCTTTTTCTTTTTTATTTCCACCCCCCCCCCCCCCACACACACACACACACTCTTCCATTCTTGGCCTTAGAGCCAAGGAAGGAAAATGGTTTCAGAGCTTATCAAATTGCTTTTTATCTGACTGACTTTGGGCATTCAGTGACATGGCTGAGCACTCCCAGGAGGCACAATTTCAGTCAAAACAAGCTGACACAGGTCACTGAAAAACAATTCACTCAGATTATGTCACAACACACAACGGTCATAAGGAACTACATAAGATGAACATTAAAGCTGGGTCACCAAGTCTAACTCCCAGTGATCTTACATTTAAGTGCTGATATATTCTGAGAATAGCACCTGGTAGTTGTCACAGATAGGCTGGAAAATTAAACTGCAAAGAGTCACTGAACTCACATAAATTGTGTTTATATGGTAATCTTATGAGCTCAACTGTTGTTGCTTGACTGCAAGGTCTTAATTAACTTTACCTGGGAGGCACTAATGGAAAGTACCCTGCTATTATTTTCACTAAACAGAGTTTCCGATATTTAAAAGGTAAAAATTGAAATAATCTGGACAAGACGAAGTTGTAACTCTTGGACTTCTATTGTAGTTTTTAAACCTGGAAGAAAAATGTACCTTCCAGAAAAGTTTACATTTCTCTTCATTTTGTGTTAGAAATGCATAAGTTTTAGAGGATTGGATGTAGAAAATTAGATAATTCATCATTTCAGTGGCAATCACAATAGTTTGATTTCTTTTGGACCATTCTTTTAATTTACTTGAACAGCTGGGTTGAGTCATGGTGATTAAACATCAGGTGCTGTTTTTAAATATGGCTGCTCTTGGGATTTGATACATTCCCTAAACACAGTCCTGTGGACAGTGAAAAAAAATGTATCTGTGCTTTCTGTTGTGATAAAAGAATTTGAGAACAGGTTTCAAGATTGAAAAAATGTCATCATTTTTGGAAATATTTGTAACTCCATAAATACAATACCTTTGAATGTTGAAATGGAATGCGTAGTTGCAGTCATACATTCAACTTGAAGAAAAATCTCTCTAGCAGATTTTTATAAGCCCTAACTTACCAGAGAAAAATATCACTCACTTTACATTTGCACCTTATTCATGTCATTTCTCTCTTGCAGTGTGTACAACTGTTTTCAAGGATAAAGCTCTTTACAGGAGGAGTAACATTTCATCAAAAATCTCTGATGAACACCTTGAAGCCTTACTAGGAACTGCAAACACTTCTGTTGAGACAGTCTGATGTATTCGTTTCACAAAAACAAAGTCAAATATCCCACAAATTTTACATGATTGTTGCTCTTTTTAACCAAAAGTTAGACAACCAAATGTCACTTATAGAAACTCTGAGGTCCCTGGGTACTTTCTCAGGTTGCTGAAGTGGCAGTGGAACATACAAGCTCTCAGTAATAAATCACTGAATATTTTAATTTTATTTGCAGTAAAAATCATATCAATTTTTAAATAATTAAATTTATAAAAGGAATAAATCTGTTTTAGGACTTCAATTACAATTAGGACTAACCTGAGCTACATCACTAGTATGCCCACAATTAGTTATGCCTTATCATTTTTCTATATGGGTATTAAGAGCAAGAAAGAGAAAAAGAAAGCAGAGATTCAAAACAGTCTAGGCTACTTTTCTCTGAAAGCTTCAGGGTTGCTGAGGGAAATGTTTGTACAGGCATGAGCTTGAAATGAAGGGAGCTGCTGGGCTGTTGCTGTTTTAAAGAGCATGGTCTCAAGAGTTCTGAAATGGCTGCTCAGTAGCAGGAAACCACACTGATGCTCGGTGATCTCCTGAGGGTGTCCAAACAATATAGGCCTGCTGAGCAGACTGTAACATCTTCTAGAGGAGTTTATGTAAAATAGACATATGTTTACACTGTTAGTTGTTTTGAAATGCCTTTTTCCAGCTTGCACTATGTTCTCACTGCTTAAGTAAACAATGTTTTGGTTCAGGGAAGGCTATTTTCTTGCTGAATGACTCCAATTATAAACTCAAAAGAAGTGATACCAGCTCCAGCCACATGTGATAAATCACATAGGAAAGATAATGTGACCCACAAGCAGGAGATGATGAACAAGAAAACCAAAAGGAAAACAAAAATTCACATGCAAGGTCTGAAACTCAGAAAGGAGAAAATACAGATTGAAAAACTGGATATATTTCTAATAGCTCTGCAGCTGGACAGCTATAGTGTTATTATTATTATTTTACTCCGTATTTCTGAGCCCCAGTAGAGAAAATGATATGCATTTATGCACAACTGAGATGTAGCCTCAACCTACATTATAACTGAATATGTAGAAAATCAGATAAACTATTTCCCAGCTTATGCAATTTATGTTTTAATATGAGACAGTTTTGAAGAATCTGAACATGTGTTCAGACATTTGGCAACTGGATGCAGTTTGACTGAAGCCAATTAATTTGAGCTGATTTACTTTAGAGTTGATTTCTAAGCAACTGAGAAATACAATGTACACAAAAATGAAATCAACCCTTTAAGTACATCAGTTTGAGTTTTGCGTCTTTAAATCCTGTAACTGAAGTGTAAACCTGACACAGATAGAGTCTTCATTTGCTGAAGAATTTAATCAATTCATTAAATTACACTTGTATCATAAGTTTGGATATTGTGTAGCTATATTAGGTAATTAGTCTTGTTGAGCTCTTTTTTTCTACTATTTTCTCTTTTTTCCCCTCTCTTTTTCCTTTCCTCCCCCCCACCTCCCCCACCCCCCTCCCCCTCCAAAAAAAGTATTAATTTAGAATAAAGACACTGGAGTCATGGTGATCAGAAGTTGAGGTCAGTGTCAGACTGATATGAAAATGAGTTTTGGGGAAAAAATTAATTAGTTGGAGGTGTCAAAGCCTCCTTAACATGTAAAAAGTGTGGAATTGGTCAGTGAAAAAAAAAAAAAAAGAAAAAAAAAAGAAAAAAAAAAGTATTAATTGGTTTACATTATATGGGCTGAGGGTACATTTAATTAGTGGAAGAATGTTCTCTCTTATCTCTAGTGCATGCTAGGTCTGAACTTTCCTCTTTCCTTTTTGTTTCATACTTTCATCAGTTCTTGAAGTAACAACTGTAAACTAGAAAGAGTTTCAGGAGCTGATGAAAGGAACTATCACCAACCGTGTTGAAGGAATACAGTGTTGCTACTTAAAATATATGTAGAACCACATTAATTATTCTACTCCAAATTTCAAGTGACTTATTAACTTTGGGCCATATAATATAGGATTGAAGGATATTGCAATAAACACTTCATTTTAACTTCAAGTAATCACAACAGGCAATTGAAACCACAAAAAATATCAAGTACATTTAGCTTAGAAGAATTTCAGACTAGCAACATAGAATTTAAATTTCTAAAATATACATTAAAAAATTGGAAGATTACATAATACTCTGTTCCTATAATGTAATATCCTGTAAGTGATAGAAAATCACATTTTCCCAATAAAACATTTTCCTATTTCCTGAGAATACTTATGGGATTAATAGAGCTCCTTAGCAGTATATTTGGTACTCTTCCATGTAATAGAATTTTGACACAACATTGTATCTGAGTAACTATTTTGAGTGTAATACTAGAATAAAATATCTGAATAAAAGAAATCGAAATCATTTGTTTGAAAAGAGAATATTTCTCTATATGATGGATAGGATGATAACTGATAAGCTGCACAATAACAGAATAGAAGCTATAAAGAAGATAACTCACAACCACAGTGCAGAAATAGGGATTGAAGATGACAACATTTGGAACAATAGCAATAGAGAACATTCTCTCTAAATCACAGAAGAGAGAAGACAAATACACTTCTGTAAAAGTGTGATTTGAAATAGTAAAGGAGAGCAATGAGACACTGATGTTTAGTTGTATAATATTATCAACCAAAATATTTCAACATGATAAACAGGAAAATCCAGCACTTGACAAGAGATGAAAACAGAATTAAAGTAGAAAAACTCTTTTTCTTTTTTTTTTCCTGAGCTAATTTACTAGCAGCCATTTTCATTTTCAACTTTCTAAGCATCATTGAACAACTTCACAAAATAGATAGATGTTGTCTCTGTTTTCCAGATGAACTAAATAGGATGAAAAAATATTTGTGAAACATGAAGGAGTCAGTGACCTACCAGATGAAGTGATCATTCCATGTATATTGAAGAAGCTATGTTAGGTAAGTAACATAAAATCTGGATTGAATACCTATGCTAGAAAGTCTGACCTTCAGTTACACAGGTGAGTTAGCAAAAAAGGCTATCTGAAAACAAATAAAACCATTGGAATAGATTTGAACACTGTTTAGCGCAGTGTTGACTAATGGTTCCCACCTACAATTGCTTACTTTGTTTTCCAGTTTCAGCCTATAGTTGGATACCTGTTGTTATTTGATTTCACTTCATGTAGCTGAACTTATATTTTCAACTAGTTAGCACACGCTGTTCTATCTGATGATCAAAGCTAAACTACTAATTAAAATTTCTAAGTAACTTCTCTCAACTATCTGTGACAATACAAAATAACGGGGCATGAAGACTTTAGTATTTATGAGACAAATACAAAATGTTTTTGCACATTTTTCTCAGCAGCCAGAGAAACTGCAACTGTATAGCCCTGATTCTGTGTTCTGTAATCTTTTGTTCATTGGGTGTTAAATCCTAGGTCAATGGTCTGACTCTTCAAATTGCTGCCTGGATTTGGCCCTTGTTGCCTACATTTGGGATCAACTGTTATCACAGTCCTAGCCAAAAGTTAATCTAATTGAACAGGACCTGGAAAACTTGTAGGTTTGACATAAAAATAAAATAAACAAAGACAAATAACACAAATTATAATGTGAAGAGCTGGCGATAGGTATGGAATGCCAACTGCATCACATCTTTTCTGATATACTGTAATTTTGTCTGCTCATACATAAAACAAGAGATTCAACGTGGACATAACCCTGCTGTAAGTAGCCCGTTTTCTTTTAACAGCCAGGTGAAGGGTCACATATCCATAAGCAGCAACCATGCAATATGTACAAGTACATGGTGCAAGGTGACAGATAAAGCTGTTGATGAGAACTATGAAATCCCAGACCTAATGACATGTCTTTCATAGGCTTCCCATGGCCTAGGATTTCATTTCCATTATGTTCAGTATGCTGCTTCTTAGGTCCATGTATCCCAAATACAATTTCACATTTCTGTCACAATCCGTCAGACAGGTTGTTAGAACCACAGAGGACATTAGTTGCAAGGTTATTAAATCTTTGGAAACATCTTCCTGTTGTTGCCTCCAGTGACTAGAGCTAAATGCTGTTTCCTTCCAAAACAAAATAAAACACCCTCTCCCCAGTCTCCCCAAAAGACACAAAAACAATAAACAAACAAAACAAGAGACTAAATTCACAAGTTTTTTTTATGGTGCTTTTCCAGAGAGTTACTTTGCTTGTGAAGAATCTCTCCTTTCTGAAAGAGAAATTCATTCCCTGTTAGAAACTGTTAATGTTACCCTCAAAATGTCTTTAAAGCATGTGCTCTTTGACCATGGTAGGTGCAAATAAAAAAAGTGGTATTCTCCTTATTAGAAATTTAAAAAGTCACTGTAGCTTTACACATACTGGTACTTCATCCTCTTGCACTTTTGGTGAGTGTTTTCAATTTTCTTTAGCAAACCAGTGGTAAAATAACAGTCTGTGAGTGACACTCATTGCATTTTAGTTATTAGCCAGTAGGAAGAATAATAATTTTTCTCATTCTACTGCCTCTAATAGCAGCACAGTCTGTTTTGGAAGTCATTGCTTTTCCCTATTTTTGTAGGTGATGTCTGTTCAGGGCATACTGTTATAAGGAGGGAGGCTGACAAGTCTGCTGGTGGTGTGGCCACTTCCTGGAATAGTCCATTTCCTTGTCATGCCAATACTGTGCACTTCACCCTCCAAAGCCCATATGAGAGGCAAAAAAAAAAAAGTTATTAATTCTTCATCAGCTTCCAAAAATGTGTAGTCATAAGCGTTCTAGCAGTTGAATCCTCTTACAAGTAAGAAAGCTAGTCATCTATCGGTGTCAGTGCATCAGCAGACTTAGTATCGCGATTTTTCTGTCTATGAAGTCTTTCATTATGTAGAAGATTTTTTTTTGCTTATTTTTATTTTTGTTTTCATTTCACACACACACTGGATGCTGCCACTTAATGAAGTATTCAGAACCTGGTTACTCAATATGTGGTGCTGATTAGAAAGTGTAACAATTCCCTTTAGTAGAGGTACTTTTCATACTATGAAAGTCTGTTACTTGGAATTCTGCGCACTAGGCATCAGGGACAGAAAATAGATAATGAGGTTGGAAAATTGATTTCTATCTCTTATTATTAAGGGTATAATATCTGCATGAAGCAAAATTTCTCTGTTGATCTAGGTTTGTTACTTGCACCTTTACAATTTCTGTCAACTGGGTAGTACAGAAAATAAAAAGTTATCCTTGCCTCAGTCTCTAGGGGTAGCCTATACTGTGTTAGATTCCCTACTTACTGTAGCTGTTGTAATGCTAATACCAAACACAGATCTATTAGATTTTGATTTACATACAGCAGATTTGTGCAAGATTACTTGCTGGTCTGCATGGACTTCAAGCTGACAGAATTTGAAGAGAGGTCAAATAGCTTTCACTAAACCATACATCAAATAATTACAGTGGTGATTCCTTTCCTACACTGAAAAGTAATTGCTGACAGGAGAAACCAATGCCAATATGTGTAATGTTTAAGAATTAGAACCTCAGTTCTCATCACTTCTTTCAATAATTTGAACTGTCAAATTTTGCTGAGTAAATCCAAAAGAAATTGGTGATAATAACAGGCTGTGGTAGATTTTCTTCTTGAGATAATTACTCTATCATTTTTACATTATCTTTCTTTCCCCTCATAAATGTTTCAATATTTGGGAAAGCAATGAAGAGTAAATAATATAAACTGAAGATTTTTAGACATGTATAAAGAATATAGAAAGGTATACATAAAATATAACTTTTATTTCTAAATATATGCAACATGTACAAATATGGATGTGTTTTTATATAAAGATATGCATTGTATCTATTACTTTAAAAATGCTTTGTTCTTCCTTAGAATATATAACCTGCTGTTGTTAACTAAGTTTTGTTTGTTTATTTGTTTTTTTGTTTTTGTTTTTGTTTTTTTTTTTCATATTGTTTCTGTATTTAAAGTAAACAAACCAAGTTTTATTTTCCTTTATTTGGATATTATACTCACAGACCAGAAAAAGGAACGGTCTAGTGGAAATTAGTACATGCTGACATTCTGAAGATTTTGAGCTCCACATTTAGAAGATTCACTGGCAATATTAATTTATGCACATGGATATTTGTATCACAAGGTCTTTATAAACTTTAGCTTGGTGAAGTATTTATGGTTTCTTTCTTCTCCAGGAATAATAAATAATAATTTAAAAAAAAACAGTGTAAAATAGACAATCAAATTTTTTTTTTTCCTTGTGAACCTAGAGCATACCATAGGGTACTCAGAGATGAATGTGCATACATACCTGCTAAGGTAGACACATAGATAGATAGATGATAGATGATAGATAGATAGATAGATAGATAGATAGATAGATAGATAGATAGATAGATAGATAGATAGATGGATGGCTGGATGCAGGGTATAATAATTGCCTTTACAGTAGTAAATATTTTGTTCAGATCATGTGTCCCAGTGCTGCCATCATGATTTATCTTTATGTCTACTAATACCACTGACTTCAGCTGACATTTTCTGGTATAAGCAAATAATAAAGAAAAATTCATGTTCATTTTGAATTATGCATTATTCTCAATTAAGGGATACTAGGTTTTCACCAGAAAATAATTCCTAGTTCATGCAAAAGCTCAATATGTATGAAATGCTAAGTTAGTTATATTTTTTCAAATATTACATCAGAATTCAAAGAAATTTTCCTCTCATTTTGGGAACAACCCACTTTTGGACCTAATAAAATGATACAGTATCAAAACAGAATATGAATGGAAATAAGCATCTTAGATGTCTGATCACAGATGAGCCCACTTAAAGTGTCAAAGTTCAGACACAGCAATGTGTAAGTGCAAGTCATTGATGACACCTGCACTGTTAAATCACAACAAAGCATTGTCAGAGTGAGTCTGTGGAAACCACATTAAGTTGTCAAATGATACAGATGCCAGCATATTCTATTACCTCTTAAGGACAAATGATAAGAGATCAAACACTAAGTTTCTGATCTTCAGTCAAAGTTTGTAAGCAAATAGAATGCCACCTGATATGCTATTTTTCTTTAAAGATACCTCTTTAGGGTTTACAAGAGCTAGAGTTTTCTTTTTCTTCCAGTGCAAGATCGACTTTTTAGAAACAGTTCAAGGGACTGTGGTAGCTAAGCTCTGTTAGTTTACTTTGAGATTATATGTGATAAAATTATATCAAGTGATTGTGTTAATTTCAGCAGTGTTATATCTTAACAATATCCAAAAACGGCAAAAGAGTTCACCTCCTAGTTTTTCATAGTAAAGAGAAGCATTCTGGTAGTATTGTTCTTATTCCACAAAATGGAAACTGCTCCAAAAGTAACGCCTCCTATTTTATTATCTTGGCTCACAATGCTAGATCTGGAGGTTGATGGTATGACAGTGTAAGTTGAATCTTCCCATCAATATTCCATTCCATTTTATTGCAGTGTACAGATGGCAGAAGAGGGGCAGTTTGACAACATGACATTTGACATATAAGTGTGTATGAAGCAAAGCTGTGGAATTAAATTCCTCCACATTGAAAAAAAAAAAAAAATGGCACTCACTGACATTCATCGACACCTGCTGAACATTTCTGCAGATTGAACAGTGGATGTGAGCATAGTGAGGTAATAAGCAGTGCCTTTCAGCAGTGGGAGCAGTGATGTGAAACACAAGCCATCATAGCCCCTGTGTAACAGTGGGTAGCCTCTGCTGGTGCACATCTTTACTAGCAGGGAGCTTTTTCTTCTCTGGTGTTGAAAATGCATTGCTAATAGTGGTGACGGTGTTGCAAAAAAGTGTTCTGTAGCTGAGAATTTGTGGTCTTCATTGTAGTTTACATGGAAATAAATAGGAGTCATTACATGTGGAACAACCTATGTATTGTACATGTTATTTCCACTTATTCTTTCTTTCTTTCCCAGTCATCCATAGCTACATAGTCACAATTAAAAAGTGTTGCCCAATCTTTTGTAGTGAACAACTTAATGGAAATGAAACCCATAATAAGACAAATACAGCAAAGTTAATAGTAATTTCTTGTAGTTTTTGTTTGCTTGTTTATTTGTTTGTTTGTTTTTAGGTAACCACAAATTCTTCAAAAGCCACAAAATAGTACTGTGCTGAGGATTTAATTTCAGCATAAAGTACGATTTATTAACTAGCGAGATATATCATTTTAATACCCTGATTCGCTTTCATAACTAGTTCATAACTACTTTTGAACAGCCTCTGTCTAACACAACTAATACAGTTTCTGCCTATTTCTGAGGCAGTGACGCTCTGCATGTTTCTGTGTCTATACTTCTGTGGACACATTACATTCTATAAGAAAAGATGCTTTTTCACATACATTCTCCTACCACAGATGTTACACAAAATGTAATATTGTCTCTTTCTTGGTAAAATAAGCTCAGTTTGATTTCCTGAGATTTTCCATTCCTTCCATTATTCAGCAGATTTATGTGGAATATTTGTTCATCTTATGCTTGTTCAGTTTGTTTACTTTCATTTACCACCCCAACTTGCCAAGTAAGGGGAGATTTCTTAAAAACCTCCTAAGGGCTTTGCTGCTTTATGAAGAACATTTTGCATTCACTGGCTTGTAAATGTAATAAAACCTTTTGGCCATATTTTAATTTTCATTTTCTGGCCAATTGGTTTCACATATGTTCTCTGTAGACCTGTAGAATGTTAAATAATTGTTATCAGAAGCATCACTTCAACAAAGTTTTTTAGATATAAATAGATATCAGCTATACCATGAACACTGACAAGAAAACAAACTTACTGGTTATTTCACATTGATAAGACACATATTTGTCCAGCAGATATTTTGATTCCTCCAAACTTCCAGTTTCTCCTCTGTTTTAAGATTCCAATCCTGCCAATGTCTGAACAATTCCTAATAGTTTGTGATCTAAGGTCCTCAGCTCTAAGAAAATTCAGCACCTGCTTGTCATCTGTAACAGCTCATCCTTTTATTTTCAGAAATACTAAATATGGCCATTTTGGTTTGGGGAACTTAAGGATCTCAGAACAAACTTTGAAATGGTTTCCTTTTGTTAAAAATATAAAATAAAATTCCATTTTCATTTTGTTTTTATCTTATGTGGTGTCATCTGAAATCCAAGAAGAAAAGTCTCTAATTCCAATGTGGCATTAGAAGGTGCCATTTCTTTATTCCTCACAATATCTACTGAGTGACTTAACAAACAAGTATGCTTTCTCCGAGTTAAGTTTCCACAATTAAGATGTACATATGCAGTACACTGGCATAGATGTACAATTTCATCAAGGATGGTCCTATGCCCTCTTACATTATTCTTTTTTTTTTCCACCATCAGATTAATCACTGAGACTTTTGGCTGGCCTTTAGTTTTTTTTTTTTCCCAGTTTGGCAAATTTCCAATGCTTGTTATACCATAATGAGCAACTTCCAAAACAATGTATGTAAAAATCTGAAGAAAACATTCTTGCACCTGGTGAAATGCAGAGGAAAGCAGTAGACTATGAGTCCTATGCTTTTTGTGAAGTAGAATCATTGAGGAAAACAAGGCTGTTCACATTCTAAGCAAAGCTTAAATGGAAAATTTTATAGCTAGCACTCATTAATTCCTTTTGCTAAACTAATACTTTGATCCTTAAACTAATATGATATTCCCATTACTAAACAAACCAGCCTGTATCAGTGAAAAAGACCAAAAATTTATCATCAGCATTCAGTTCTGCTGTCAAGAGTCAGTACATCCTTGCAAAAACATTTTCAGTTCTCCAAGCTACAAGATGTTTTCCTATAAATGAATAAAGTCCATTTTGAAACCACTTTTCAAAACCACTTTTCACTTTTCAGGCATAGTTCTGGCCAAGTACAGTCAATGTGTAAATTTTGCCTGTACTGAGGAATGTTTTGTTTCTAAAAGTGCCCCTACTAAGTGAAAAGAACTGAAGATTTCATGATTTTAAAATTAAGTATTCAGCAGAATCCAGAGGAGGAAAGCACAAAAATACATAGAAAAGATAATCCCCTATGGCCAAAGGTTTCAAATAGTTTTGAAAAGTGTATTTGTGATATGTGGAAAGCACATTTGTTTTTCATACTGTTTTTTCTTCTTTCACATTACTACCAAAGGGCAGATCCACAGATATCCACTCCAGGTAAAAGCCCTCTTGAAATTTCTTCCATTCTGACTTCTTGTCCACTGAAAGTAGGAATGGACAGAGGTAAGTGTAGGTTTCTGCTAAAATTGCATTAATATTACTATTTCTAATATACTGGATCTGTGTATCAACACAATTGCAATACAATCCTAAATTTTAAACACCTATTCTTTGTGATTATTTATATCTGCAGAATACACAGTGAATAATTCATTTTCAAATCACTTGCTGATATAGCACAGCGTTGCTCTTTACAGAATTGTTTAAAAGAACAAAATGAGAGTATTTAAGTGGCTTATCATACAGTTTGTCTGGGAAGATATAAGCATTTAAATTGCATGCTAATCAACTGATCAGAAATCAGTGTTGGATTATACGCACTGTAATAAAACTACAAAACAAAAGATTCTGTATCTGGGTCTGTGGCTTTATTTAAATAATAATTGATTTTAAATCACATTCCTTTGTATCCCTTTATTACAAAGAACCAATTATGGAAATAGCTGACACCGAGATATGTATCACAAGAAAACACACCTTACAAGGTGAATGACAGAATTCCATTGTGTGTGTGTGTACACATATGTTTGTATATACATATGTATGCATATATGATTTTGTTCAAGTATTCCCACATGGAAAATGAAATATATTTGAAAAGCATGCAGAAAACATTCCCATGGTTGGAATCAGAGCTGATGGCCAGTGAGTTGCTCTAAAAAGATCAAATAAGACGATGCAAACAATAAAACTAAGAATTATTGTCTGAGTTGCTTTCCTGCATGCATTTCTGTTGACAGAGAAATGGGGCATGTTTATCTTCCTATAAGTTTCACTCCATTATCACAGTTATACTAAGACTAAAGACCCAAGGTGGAGTATATGACATTTTCCGAAAAATATTGTCCACCCTGACTATTAGAAAGAAGGAAAGGCTTGGATACACTGATCTATTCAAACACCTATACAGACTCTGAAAATTGGATAGTCTCAGTTTTGACCACTTTACAAGATTGATTTTATTGAAATATATCAGTTTTCTATGAAGAGTAGTCAAATGTCCTTGAAATTAATTTTCAGAATGCTAAGAAAAATGTGAAAATCTTAAGAAGTAAAAGGTCTTCCAAATGCCTGTATGCAAATCGTTTCTTATTTGTAGGCAGTGTTACAGTACCTAGCATTTAACACTTAGAAATGCTACTTCCAGCCATGAACATGCTCAGTACAATGCAATCATTTCAGAACTTAACTGTACTATCCACTGAAGAGCTACAAAAGAATAGGTGCATTTTTACTTTTTTTGTTTTGTTTTTGTTTTGATTTTTGTCTTGAAAAGGGTTGAATTGGTAGTGATAGTCTAATTTGACTACTGCAAGCATTAGATTTTAAATAATTTGCATTGTCTCTGGCTAGACCACAGAGATATGGAAATAAGGAGGAGGTCAGAATCTGAAAGTTCTGTGAGGGATTTGTAGCATTTCATTTCTCTAGTTGGAAGTACAACAAGTACAATAAGGAATGGTGACAGATCTTAAGAATAAAGTTTTATAAATTAAAAATGATTTTATTCTCTTCTAGTTTTCTACATTAGAAGAGATTTGGGCTACCATATATATTAGGTTCAATAAACACTTATTTTGCAAATTATTCATCCCCTGCTTTCCTGAGGTCTTCAGAGGGAGAATGGAGCCCTCCCATTAAGATTCCATGAAAAGTCATTCAAACTATTCTCCTTCCTAAGGAGAAGTTGAGTAAAGTCCAAGTAAATGATCAGAGGATCATCCCAGTTCTAAAATCTGTTCTCTGGCTTCAACTTGGGCATGCCAAGGCAATCCTCACTTGAGAAAGAATTTCAAGATGCAAGAACTGTGTTTATTTATGATGGGCTTTCTATAATCTTCCACTATTTGTTGGTGCTTAAAGTGATCGTTTAAGAATTTAAGATAATAATCATTTAAAAAATAAGTTTTTGTTTGTTTGTTTGTTTGTTTTAAGAATTGGTCTCTTTTTTCATATATTTTACAGTTTATTTTTATCCTATTTGAAATGGATAGTGTACCTTTACTGTTAACATGCTGTATATGTCTTCTTACTTGACTTTTATATTATTGCTCTCGCTATTACTATACATGCATTATTTATATGGTTGGCTATCAAGGAAAAAAGGCAAGCAATTTACTTGTCAAAACATATTAGAATGCCAGACTTTAAATCAAAGTTGCATGGGTTGGTAAAAAGCTATAATAAATGTTCTTTGGCTAATATGTTAGTGTCATGCAGTGGGCATGGTCAATGTATTGACTAAGGAACCTGTAATCACTTGGAAGACTCATTGAATAGATTATTTTAGACTATTATGGCTTGCTTTTAATTGCATGATATTAATACTTAATTTGTGAATGCTATATTATTTTAGAATAAGGAAATTCTAACCTGTGCTTTAATGTTAATATCAGATTGAAATAAGTATTTGCTTAGCATGAAAATGATAAACATATTAGAGTCTAATTGTCTAAAGCAAACCTATAAATATAGATATCTAGACTTAAAAATACATTCCTCTCTTCAGAGTTCATTCTTCTGAGTTATAAAGAGTTCATGTGATACCACTAATTATGTCCTGCCAGACATTAACTTTACAGCTCATATGGCCTTATACTTCTCTTGTAGGACACAAACAACTGCAATTGAAATCACCGTACCTAATTCTTAAACAACAGGTTCCCCTGTTTGAGAGCCACTTGTTTCATGCAGAACGTTGATTAGCTGCCTTTGAACTACATCAAGAAAGTATTTTGACAAATATAAAATAGTTTCCAGTTCTCAGTAAGTCTTGCCACATATAGAAGCTCATACTCTCTAAATATAAACATTTTCTAGTTAATAGAATCATAGAATCACAAGGTTGGAAAGGACCCATAAGATCATCTAGTCCAACCATCCTCCCTTTACCATACCTATAGAATACCCCTAAACCATATCTCCTAGCTCCCTATCCAGACACCTCTTGAACACTGCCAGGGATGGCGACTCTTCCACATCCCTGGGCAGCCATTCCAGCACCTGATCACTCTCTGAAAGAAAAAAGTTCCTTCTTATGTCCAGTCTAAACCTCATCTGATACAACTTGTGACCATTTCCTCTGGTCCTGTTTGTTGCCTGGCAGAAGAGGCCAAGACTTTCCTCATCACAACCTCCCTTCAGAAAGCTGCAGAGTGCAACAAGGTCTCCCCTGAGCCTCCTCTTCTCCAGGCTAAATAATCCCAGCTCCCTGAGCCACTCCTCATAAGACTTGTGCTCCAGACCCCTCACAATTTTTTTTGCCCTTCTCTGGACACATTCCAGGGCCTCAATGTCTTTCTTGTAGCAAGCAGCCCAAAACTGAACACAGTAACAGTGAGAAAATTACTAAAATTAGATTCAGTGACCAAACTGGAAAACAAGTTTATCCAGAATAACATTTTTTATCTGTCTCAACAAATAATACCTCAATATCAAAAATACAGAATATGTATATGAAGTACAAAAATATTTACTAAATATTTTCTTCTAATAACAAACACAGGTAAGTATAGTAACAAAAATAGTTGAAATTATAAAGCAAAATTTATAATTCTGAACATGTTTAAGTAAAATATTTAGTTTATTACATTTGTTTCCTCATTTTTAAACCATAGCCATGTGATGGACTCTACATATGCTTTACATGAAGCATAGCATCAAATAAACTTCTCTGTTTTATTCTAACTTTCATTCTGTTGTCACAAATGTATAATAAATGTCTAACACTATACAGACATACTTAAAAATACAAGGTCCTAGTTTTATTTCATTATTCATCTTAACAGATTTTTCTCATTTATTAATTCTCTTTCCTTCGTTTCCCTTTCCTTTCCTAGGTAACTTAGAATCACTGTATCTTACTGACATCTTATGTGGCATTTATCTTTCAGAAAGAGATTAAAATAGCTTTTCTTATTATTATTTTTTTTTTCCTATATAAAATAAAGTTAATTTAGAACGTGAAAGTTCCTGGTGTTCACAGAACATTCACTTCCTCTAAGAGATTTTCTGTTGCTATTGTATGTAGTAGTAATGTGTCGACTGAACACATTTGCTTTAGTCAGGTATCCTGAGGGATTTTGCACATATGTTATGCAGAAGTAAACAAAATTCCTTCCCATCATCTTAAAATTGCTTAAAATTAAAGGCAGAGTAGGTGAATTTTGAAGTAACTGTACAAGTTCTCAGCAGTAATATCTGAGTCAGTGGAAAAAATCCCAGATGATGATGTCCTTTATAAGGAGAAATCAGAAATGCACCACGAGTCCTATATTCACATAAATTTTCCAGAAATCCCAGATTTGATCATCTAATTCTTTTTAGTGTTGAAACACATCTTTCAATCTTTAAAATATTGTGTAGGAAGGCAAAGGAGACATTGGAGATCATAGTAAGTAGCAGACCTAGATTTCAAAATTAAATGAAATTTTATTCAGTACACAAAGATTTTGAGTTATGTAGTATAAACAGTTACGTAGCTCAAATTTTTAGTACGTGAATATCTTTTGTATTTCGTGTAGTGTGCAGGAAGTACAAAGATGCTATTATATAGCACCATTTAACTTTTGCAGAGACAAAGTTTATACCCGAAGAAGGGTCTAGTTTCTGGAAATCAAAGTTAATCAAAATCAAAATGGAGGCATGAAGTGTATTTTTTGACAGTGAAGGTGTCTGACACTATATAAGGAGTTCTGTGTTAATGTTCATATCTTAGTATCAAGGAAAGCACAGTACTAGTCAAAATTTACTTCAACTAAACTCCTGAGTGAGTAATGGAAGGTTTCTGGAGTATTATGCAATGGGCAATAGTGTATGTCTTCCAACAAGTTATATTCTAGCTCAAGCAAGATTTATCAGGTCGATACCCAAGGTGTTAGTTGAAATTTTTTGGCTTGAAATTCTACATGACAGCAAACCAGATTACTCTAATTTATATAAAGGCTGTGTCCATAAGATAATTTTTTTTTTCATATGGTAAAATAGTCCCCTATTATTTTGTCTGTTCTCAGCTTTAGACTGATTCAATTTTTGAACAAGATGAGCTTCATAGTTGTTATTCTTTTTCACATTTTTATTTATGATCTCAGAGAAAGGAAAAGTACATTTTTTTACCTGGAGGAAAAATGCCATTTTTAGAAGGTCTATTTGTCAGATTGCAAAAGGTGTTAAAATGAGGAAGCAATTATCAAGGTTCTGCAGGGGGAAGAAGGGAATGTTATTTATATAATATTATTTGTCTAAAATTACATGAAAAATATATAGTTTTGCTAAAACCAATATATTAGTTATGTTCCTCATGTGAACAGAGCAAGAAAATCCTGTGTTAGCTGTTTAAATAGGCTATAACAAGACGGCGTTTGACATACTGAAATTACATTTGAAAGAAGAAAAAAATGCTCACAGAGAAAGGAGAAAATTGCAAGGTTTATTAAGGTTTTATTGTAAGGAGATTGATAGACATTTGTGGGCATATTCAAATAGGTTTAGTCAATGCTTCAATGAAAATAACACTGGAGATAAAAATGCCATCTTTCTGCTGTTGTACAGTGCAAGATGCATGAATCTGTTTAGATTTTCTGTCTCATCATAAACCTGATAAAGGCATGAAAATATTTCAAACAGACAATAAGCAAATGCCGACTATTTGTTGTAAATGTAATATAATGCTTTAAACCAGTTAAGTAGTTTGAAAGGAAATAATAATAATTTAAAAAAAAAAATAAAATAGCACATAACATACAAGATACATTGTAGATTAGCCAGAGAGTATTTTTTGAAGTATATAACCTGACTGATCCCTGGAAAAAAAACTTGAAGATTGGATAGTGGGCCAAACAGTATCATGTGGATGCTGTGGAAATGATGAGTAGTCCTCTTGTCTGTGGAGCTGTGATTTAGACTAATTAAATGTGTATGCCAGCTGTAAAGTGAACTGTGTATTTTCCAGACAACATTGACCAGATGTCTAAGAAGTGTAAGGTGAACACAATTAGTTCATATACAAGTCTCTAGAAATAAATATCTGGATACATCTAGATATATCATCACCTAAGGACTCAAAAAAATACAAGAGATAAATTTCTTAGTAATCCTGTTTTTAAGCCCATGTGGGGCACTCTGAATTGAAATCTACCAGAAGCTTAGAAAGACACACAAATATTAATACCGTAATGCTGTAGGACAAGCCAACCTTGGATTACACCACTAAGTTCTTCACTGGAGCCTCAACAACACTGAATTTCATATTCTGCTTTGCAGAGAGTGACCATTATTCACCCAGGAGGTGAGCAATTTGTTGCTGAGATCTATGCAGTGAAGAGGAAGGTGCCAGCCAAGGTTTATGTTATACATATCTGGTCAGTAATAGAGACAGAAATAAAACTAAAATCTCTTGCTACCAAACCTTAGATTTTTTTCTAAAAGTTCATATTTTTTATTCCTCCTCAAGCTGTCTTTCATTTTGCCCTTTGTTTTATGACCATCTTTTGGACTTTCTTCCTTTAATTATTACTGTTTATTGAGAAGTTTTATCATATTCTTTGTTTGAAGATATGTATGAAGTAAAAAGTCTCCTTCATACACTCACGCTGTTAATGCTAAAGTGATAGCACTATTATTTGTAAGTACAAAATATGTTGCAAATGACCTCCCAATCTTCCTCTGCAAAATAAATAAAGATTGTATTTAATGAGACTGTTGACAATGCAAGAAATGATCTAGTCTGCCTTGAGCTTTATAAATATATTATAGCTTGAAGGCTTAGTTAAGTAGGATATGACAAACTTAAGCTCTATGATCTTAGCTAAGAAGAAATCTCTGTGGAAGCTAGTTATCTGTCATGGGGCTGATACCAAAAGGGTTCAGAGATTATAGAAAAGCTCTGAGAAAACAATATGTATGCGGGAGGGGTGAGTTAACCCACAGGATTTTTAATTTTTATAGTTGAGTATAAGGTGATAAGACTAAGCTAAAGAGACAATAGGGTATTTTACAGCATCAGGACTTCTCCAAATAATGCATCATGTATTGCATCCTCTTAATGAGGCTTGGGAAAGCAGTGGAATGATACACGTTGACCTGGAGGAATTAAGAGTCCTGAGCATTTTCAGTAATGTTGTCCTTGGCCTTTTTTATTCTTTCCCGAACATTAATTATCCATGGGACTTTTTATCTTATTTTTATCACGGAGGTTTGAATAAGTTAAGTGATAAACAGCTTATGTACAACTTTCTTATTTCAGCTGCTTTAAACTCTCTGGCTAGGAAGCTGAACATGAGCCAGCAATGTAGCCCAAAAATCCAACCATATCCCGGGCTTCATCAAAAGCAGTGCATCCAGCAGGTCAAGGGAGGTGATTCTGCCCCCAACTCTGCATAGGTGAGGCCTCAACTGGAGTACTGAATCCAGATGTGGAGTTCTCAGTACAGGAAATACAATACAATACAAAAAGACGTGTTGATGAGCATCCAGAGAAGGGTCATAGAAATGATGCACAGAATGGAACACTTCTCCTATGAGAACAGACTGAGAGCTGGGGAAGAGGCTGCAAGGTGACCTGATAGCAGCCTTTCAGTATCTAAAGGGGTGACCTCATTGCAGCCTTTCAGTACCTGAAGGGTACCTATAATCAGGAGGGGAGTAAACTCTTTGAAATGGCCGATAATAATAGGACAAGGGGAAATGGTTGAAAGAGGGAAGATTTAGGTTGAATTTTAGGGGGAAGTTCTTTACTAGGAGAGTGGTGAGGTCCTGGAACAGGCTGCCCAGGGATGCTGTGGATGCCCCATCCCTGGAGGTGTTCAAGGCCAGGTTGGATGAGGCCCTGGGCAACCTGATCTAGTAAACATGGAAGTTTGGTGGCTCTTCCAGGCAGGGGGGTTGGAGCTTCATGATCCTTGAGGTCTCTTCCAACTTGAGTCATTCTGTGATTCTGTGACCAGGTAGGACAAAGATGTTTTGCGCAGTTAGCTGGCCAGGTTGATTAACAGAGCTTTAAACAAGATCTGATGAGGGAAAGGGATATGGACTGAAACACTATAGTGGACAGTGGAAAAAGAATTCAGACATTCAATGTTTTGAATATAACTACATAAAAGTCATGAGAATTATGTGAAGGGTGTAATACTGGGTGATCTTGTGCAGATTTTTTATTTCAAATACATATATATGATTTGTTGTGCATTGTTTCTTAATGTAGATCTCATTTATGCTGTGCTACTTAACTTTTTGTCTCTTGCCACTTACCAACTAGGTCATTCTGTAAAGTTCTGTGCCAAGAATTTTGGGAAAATATGTTTTCCTCTCTGAGGATTTATAACATAATTCTGTCTCATTATGCCTGGTGTTTTTCTTCTCATGTTGTGATATCCTCAAAGAAGCTTGTCTTCTTGACAAGAATGCACAAACAGACTGAAAAAATTAGTTGCAGCAATTAGAAAATTGGATGATGTCGAGCCACATGCACTTTTGAAATTATCTTAGAAGAAAAGGGAACTGCTTAAAGAGTGTGTGAAGTTCCCTGTGAGCTAGAAATGATAAGAATAATCATTAGAAGTTTTGAGCTATTCCAATCTAATCAAGCAACGAATGTTTATCAGAAAAGACTTTTCTTCATATCTCATTCCTGCATAGCTAGCACTGACCTTTAGTAACATACGTTTTAGAATAGAAGCAGAAGTTTGCAGAACTCATGTGTGGTAGAAACTAAGATATTTATGCATTTTTATTAGGACTGAGAGAAATCCTAGAATTTCCATTTAATTTTGTTTGCAGATTCCTTCAGAAGATGCTTTAACTTTACATTAAAATTGACTAAGTATTTACTTATTCTGTGTAGATTAAAACAGCAATATAACAGTCTTGATCTGCATATGGATACTCATCTTAGTGATGAAAACTTCAGTTACCCCAGAATACTTCAAAAATGACAAAGTTTTAAAGAAAACATTGGATGACTATAATTTGATTGATTACTAATTATTATAAATAAATAAATAGAAAACTGTTAAAGAGATGTTTGCACAGCAAGTCTCACGTTCTCTTAATGATTTTTCATTTGGCTTTTAGAGGTATGAACTATTTAGTTTCACATGGAGAAAGGAAGAAAAGAGAATATGAGCTAAAAATGTCCTTCCTCCACTCTCTCTATGTATTGAATTCCTTTTCCTCCTTCCTTTTCACTATTTATTGTCCTGTTCTTACCCCTTTTACATTGTATCTCATATGTAGATCCTTGCCCTACAAAGAGAGTAGTCTAACTTTCACTGGGACAGCTCTCCTGAGCCAGCAATCAGTGATAATCAAGAATGGAACTGCTGAGAAAAGTGTGGGAGGGTTATACATTAAAAGGAAGCCTTTTATGCAGATAAGCATATTCTAATCTCATTTGAATCTTCTACTAAAAGTTCCTTCAGTATGCTAAAATAACTTTGCTATCAGTAAGAGACAGTCATCAATCTTCAAATTATCTTTTCTTTTTATTTTTTTCCTGGCAGGGAGCATCCAGCAACAAGGGCAGTGATTTCAAAATAGATTTTATTTTTTTTCCATATTAAACATTTTGTCATGAGTTCTGACTCACAGAATGGCAATATTGTGTCTCAGAATATGCCTTCATAAGGAAAAATTAACAAATATATCATGAAATGGCCTTTTATTCTGTTATTTTTATTTCCCAGAAAATTATAGGGTTTTTTTTTCATATTACACTAGTATGCTGGTATTATTTACTTGATAATTTTAGAAATTTGCATGTTCCTCATGACCTCCAATTATCCTGGATTTATAACATAGGACTATAAAGATGAGAAGAAATGATAACATTTAAACTGTTTGACAGACCAAGCAGTCCACTCTAGCTTCTAGAAAGCACCAGATCCCATCACATAAAAATAACAGTTTCAAATACTTCTCCACAGAAGTTGCCTTGAAAATTCATTCTGCTGTCAAATTATCATCAGTTCAAAGGCAGAAGAACTTTTTTTATTTTCTCTCCCCTTTTCTTCTGCTCTTGCATCAATTGTCTTATCTGCAACAGATTCATTGTAAACGAAGATGGAATTAATCCAGTAAACCATTTGTAATTCATATGTTTGATTCTTTTGTATGAATCGTTCCTTAAAAATGTACTGGTGGTATCTCAAATGTTGAGTTTTTCTTGTTATTCTGGGACACAGTGATGTGTCTCAAATATCTGGTATTGCTAGTGGAAATTTTCTTTTCACACAGCTGGTGCACCAAATTTTGGGGGAAGCTATCACCTCAGCTAATCCACAGACTTAATGAACACACATATTCCAGTGTTTCATGCATGAGGGAGCTCAGATGATTATACAAGTCCGGTTCAGGCGTCTCATCAGAGCAGATGTTTTCATGAGCTGAATTGTACTGTTAGCCCAGGTGCACAAGACAACAACAGGTTCATAGCAAATTTCCCCTCCACTAGTCTAGGACGCGTTTGGAAAAGTTGCAGCAAGGATGGCAGACTGGAAAGAAAAGCAAACAAAAACTGGTCTGCCTCAGTGAACAAGAAAATCTGTGACTTAGTAGAGATATTTAAAGACAAGTTCTAACCTCTTCCCTGCAGTGTGTTCTGATGTGCTGAGCAGAGGCTTTAGATAAAGACATAAAGAAGATTATCAAGTGTGTATGACGCACATTTACAGAACCAGCCCTCAGGGATAGGACACAAAAAAAAAGAATGCACCTAGTTCTGTACATGCAAATGAAGAGAGAGCTGAATGACTCATCCAATCAAAATCTCAAGGATGAACACTGTCATTACACATCTTAGGGACTCACAAAGTTCTAAAGCTCAATCAAATGTATATTTTATCATAACATACAGGCATGGATGAGAGAACCTATGTTTGAAGCAGATTCCTCTGCCTACATACAGAGATTTTTTACTGATGATGCAAGCTCTATAATACATTACCATGTTTTCTCATTTTCTGTTCAATTTTTTTGCTTCAAAATATGTTGGCTCTACCCTCCCTGTGTTTGTCTTTCTTTTAGAAAAAATATGCCCTCATCTCCATCTTAGTGAATACATAAAAAAAGATAATAAACATTTGTTGTAATCTCTTCTTTTCCCTGAGATACATCTGCTTTTATTTCCATATGTTCCAAATTTTAAACATTGTCCTACCAGTTACTTTTATTGAAACAGAACAATTGACACCCAAGGTTAGCTGCCTTTGTTGTTTTGTAAAGATCTGATTCCAGTATCTTAGACTTATCTTTCTTCTTTATTTTATTTTTTTTTAAACTGAATTGGTTTTTATTGCTTATTTTCAAAATCCCAAAGTATTCATCACAGGTATCACAGACAGCTTTAAGTTCTCCTATTATCTATGGAGCAAAACAATTGCAGTTCTCTAAAGGACTGTGTCGAGTGGATAATATCGAGAGCATTTCCATCACTTAAAGCTGGCTGGAGTCCCTGAACTAAGCCTGTGTGATCTCTATCAATCAGACTAAGGATCACCTTCAGTGATCCCAGCCAATGCCTTATCTCTAAGTAGAGAACAGATGCTGTTGTGTGCAGTGTTTCTTGGTGAATTGGCATAAACTGACACAATAGAGGTGACCTATTCATAGCTTCTTTGATATTCCTAAGTATTTTGCTGATGTCCTTTCTAGATCCTTTTGTAACAGTGCCAGTGCATGCATTCAGGCCAAGTTTTGGCTCAAGTTGTGAAAAATGGGCTTAGGTCTTAAAATGAAAATAAAAAAATAAATGAAATTATGAAATTTTGGGTATGAAACTTGAATTTTGTTGATATTTATCAAGATATTTATCAAGTGAGTGCAGTATTTTGAGAACTGTCCTTAAGAAAAAATAATTTTCTGGACAGAAACTATGTTTTTTTTAATGGAGTTAAACAATACAATTTATTTTGATCTTGTTTTCTCCCCTGAAATGTGTCTTCTGATGGGAGCTTTATATCAGCCTTGGTTTAATCACAGAATGGCCTGGGTTGAATGGGATCTCAAGAATCACCAATTTCTAATCTCCTCTGCAGGCAAGTTGCCAACTTCTAGATCAAGTACTAGATCAGATTGCCCAAGGCCCCATCCAATCAGACCTTAAACTCTGCCAGGAACAGTGCAACCATAACCTCTGTGGGCAACCTGCTTCAGCATCTCACCATTCTCTCAGTCAAAAACTTCCCCCAACATCTACTCTAAATCTTCCCCTCTATAGTTTTAAACCATTCCCCCTTGTTATATCACTATATACTCATGCAAAAGTTTGTTTCCTTCCTGTTTATAATTTACCATTAAATATAGAAAGCTCATAATGATGTCTTCCCTCAGCCTTCTCTCCTCCAGACTGAGCAAGCCCAGATCACTCTGCTTGACTTAATACAAGAGGTGCTCCAGCCCTCTATTCATCGTTTGTCTCTCCTCTTTCCTGTGCTCGAGGCCCCAGTCTGAAGCAGTACTACAGGTGAGGCCTCAAAAGGGTAGAGATGGACAATCTCCTCCCCCACTGTACTGGCCACCTTTCCTTTAATGAAGCCCAAGATACTGCTGACCATTATGGCTGCAAGCATGCACTTGCTGGCTCATGTCAAGTTTGTCATCTACCAGGACCCCTAAGAAGTCCTTCTCAGCAGGACTACTCTCAAGAAGTTCTCCCAGACTGTATACATATGTGGGATTACACCTACGCAAGAGCGAAATCTTGTACTTTGCTTTGTTGAATCTCATCAATTTCATATATATTCACCTTCTCGGTTTATCAAGGTCCCTCTGGATGGCATCCCTTCCTTCTTCCATTATTAACTGCACCACTCAGCTTGGCGGCATCAGCAAACTTGTTGAGGGTGCACTTGATCTCATCCATGTCATTTAGAGTTGGCAAAACCTTTTATATTTCTAAACCATTAAAGTAGTATTTCTGGAGAGCTACAATTTCTATTAAAATAAAAGAGAATCTGAATTTTAACAGATTTCAAACTCACATATGCATGGGACCCTTACTTTGTGTGGGCTGCTCCTGACAGAAACTTTCTGGGTACAGTGCTGTTTAGATTGGCTTATGTCAGTGGTGACTTTCTCACTTTCTTCTTCAGTACTGTGAATACATACACTCTTTTCCTTTAATAGATGACAAAGTTGAAGGTCAGACATTTCTAACCAATCTGTAATAGGACTTAAAGTCAGTAAGAGTGGAGGTGTGAAGGAAACAGTTAGGAAGTTCTCCTATAACAAAGAAAATATATTGATGTCTCTCTTATGCTTTTCCATGCTAACGTAGATTTTCTTAGGCCAAAGGGTTTACTCAGAAAAGGAATGCAGGATAAAACTGTCTGAAATATGAGCACAAACATATCTATGCACATCTGACTGTTAGATAAAAGAAATATTCATTTTTAAAGAAATAAATTTAGCTTCATTTTCCTCCAAAAACTTCTGCGGCTTAATTAACATTTTGTTACATTTTGAGATCCCCATGTGGGCAGCACTATAGAAATATAGTGTTTTTCTTATTATAAACAGCTTTCATTTACAGATGAGAACCAACACGAAGAGTTGTAAAATAAAAGTATGGTCAGGTGTCCAGATAAAGGAGTGAGGCAGGTGTTGTCCAGGCTTTTTTTCCAGATTTTGGAAGTTTTCTTGTCTCACTTCAGTAGAAAGACAGAGCAGACATTTTCAGGGAGCTCAACATATTTCACTTAGTTTTTTTCTGGTATCAAAATCTGAAGATGGCTCAAGGTAATACATTTGTTTAAAATAAGTAAGCATATTTGACTTAGGATATTAGAGACCTAAAGATTTATTCTGATGCCTGCTCTGGTGCGACAAGAAATACATGAAGATGATATGTGTATATAAGTATGTATAAATATTCACAAATGTAAAAAAATAAGTTGAATCCTAGCTATAGGAACAGGAGGTTCATGGAGGTCATGATTATTGAGGGTGGGGTGTGAAGACTGAGGAGATATGGCAAACTGATTTTTCTCTAGGTATTTCTGAAATGATTAGGTTAAGACTATGACGCTTGTTGTTGAGAAGGAAGAGTATGATAGATTTCCATTAAATATATTAGGGCTCCTTCAAAAATAATGCCTTCTAGCTTGTTTTACTGATCCACAACATCAGGGGTGGGTGGTGGTGGTATGGCAATGTAGGTTGAGCCTTCCCACGAGTAATCCATTACATTTTGTTGTTGTGCAAAAGATCATAGAATAATAGAATCACAAGGTTGGAAAGGACCGATAAGATCATCTAGTCCAACCGCAGACTCTCTCCAGAGATGACAGCAGAGAAACAGCCTGACAAAATGGCATCTGACATGGGAGTGCATATGAATAAAAGGTGTGGAACTGAATTCCTCCATCTGGAAAAAAAATCACCCTATATCATTCTTTGAAACTTGATGGACACTTATGGAGAGCGAACAGAGGATGTCTGCACAGTGAGGCGGAGAGTGGTGCTCCTCAGCAGTGGCAACAGCAACATGAAACACAAGCCATGTCCTGGATGGCTGTGAAGATTTTTACACATGCAACATACAGGATCTTGTTCATAGCTGGTGAAAATGTACAGCCACTGGTAGTGACTGTGTTGAAAAACAGTGCTTTGTAGCTGAGACTTTGCTCTATCAAATAGTGTTATTGTACTCTTTTTATCCACTGTAGTTTCCATGGAAATAAGTGAGAGGGATTACTTTTGGAATAACTTTGTACAAATATTGGTGGATAACAGTTACTCTCCTGAGTGGAATACTGATTACTTAATCACTCACTGATGGCAAGGTAGTGAGGAACTGAATGTGTTACTAATGTTACATTTGTGACTATTCTGAAATTAACATTAGCAGATCCTTCTCTATCTTTCAGTGAGGTCAACTACTTCATGCTGGAGGGATATGGTGAATTTTCAAAGAATGCAAAATGCTATGCTAATTAGATCTATTAGGAAATGTAGACTTTGACATATTAAATAGTCTCCTTAATTATGGTAATGAATTGTTATGGTTGTTAGACTAATGGCCTTTGTCATTCACAAAGATAGGGCATGACTGTTAGATAAATACTGTGAGAATGAAAGTGCATTGAGTGAGAAAGTGAGCACTTAGAAAATGCACATATTCCAGAACCCTCTTTTTCTTCCTTGAAATATTGTGAAGAGTAAAAGTTAACCACTCTATTACTTTCCTCCACAGTACTGAAAATGCTCAAATGGTCCAACTGACCTAACACAACATTTCCTAATCACCAGTTATTGTTATTTTCCTGTAGATTAACCCATCTATTTATTTATTTATTTTTACTTAAGTGTAGGCTATCATGTAAAATACTACTTGGGAAATTACTTGATATCAGTACATATTTTCTTGTTTATCAATTAAACATGCTAAATGTAATGGAAATGGCATGGGCATTTGATGGAACACTATGAGTGATGATGCGGAATACCCAGGAATTTTCCTAGTTATTAAATTAAACGTAAAAGCTCTCTCTGACTTCAGGGAACAAGCATTTGACCTTAGGATTTTTATTCTTCATCATGAAAAATAAATTACTATGTCAACCAGTCATGTATCTTCTTAATATTCTTGCTAACCATATACATGTGAGTCTTAAATGACCAGTACCAATTTTTCATTGGTCAAGTTGAAAAATGTGTTGAAAATGTGTTTCATTTTACTTAGTTCTTATTTTTCAGCTTTTGTAAATACTTCATTGCAAATCCCCAGGCTCCTAGAGGCTTTAGATAATTAAGTTAATCTGCAACAGATTTGTTTTGAGAGTATTTCTGATTCACCATTTGCTAGGAACAGAAGTTTTCCAAGGGCACTGCTGGATGTAGTTTAGGTCATTAATAGATTCAGGCACTGCATGATCTCTGGGAAGGCACCATCCATGTAACTGCTGCCAAGGCTTTCCTGTATTGTATAAACATGATACTTTGTCTTCCAAGAACAGTTGGAGAAAGATGAATTCACATGTTTTTGTATCTGTGGCAGATTCTTTCCCTAAGGCAGTGAAAATACAGAAACAAAACACGCACTGCTCATACTTTTCTTTCTCAGGACAGAGAGGAGCACGAGCACATGACAAATGCAAAGGTGACTAATGCACTACAAGATGATGGCTTTAAACCACTGCATTTAGCAGTGTATGAGAAGCTAGCTATGAAAGAATGGCTGTGCACTTAACAGCTAGTCCTACAATAAGCTATTTCTACTTCCTTTCATGTGTTGGCAACTTGTAACACCATGCATGCTATAAATCTCCCTCCTGTGTTTTGTTGTGCTGATAACAGAGCATTGCCGTCTCTAACCATAAGTTTAGCTTTACTCTGCAATTACGATACAATGAGCACAGACAATGAGTTTGGCATCTTGTTTGGTGATTATCTATAATACTTACAAATGAGCTAAGAAAAGAAAAAAAGAAACAAAAGACTATACTTCAATACACACCCCCTAAAATCAAGGCCCAGATAAATCTTCCACAAGTTGGTATTATAACAGCTCAAAACAATAACCACTATATTCACAGTACCTCAGGACAAAGTTGTTAAAGTTGTTAAGTTGTTAAACCATTTGCCCTCTCTCTCTTTACCCTGTTATCTCCAATATTAAGCAAATGTCTAATAATTTCTAAACCAGGAAGAGCATTCATGTCAAACAACTCCCAAGGTTCCAACTTTTCAGTGTCATGTTTAATTTTGAAATTCTTGATGTCAGCCTTTCTTTTTGGTGCTAATGAATTGCAAAATGACTTTATGAATAATGTCCTGAAGTAGTCAAATGGACTTTGTTCAGAAATGGGAAGCCATGTTCAAACTACAAATCTAATCTAATCTATCTAATTCAAACCAGAGTTTCTGAAGACTCTGAACCCCACTGAGATTAATCTTAGAATTTTCTACAACATTAAAAAATGAGGTTGTTACTGGCAGACTGTTAGTTAAACAATAGGAAATTATGATTCCTCCTCAGTTTTAATCATTTCAGTAACAGTAAGAATCATATGAAAACGAACACATCACTCTTCGCGACTCATATATTTATTTATATATTTTTTTCCTGCTAAATCAAAATTTTATTCCTTTCTAGTGCTCCTTTGAGTGTGAAGATGGTGTTCAAATACTGGTCTGTGTCAGAATTGAAGACCTTGTTAAACACATTTTTGTGTTGTATGTGGTAAAAATGTTTAAATAAACTTTTTAGCAGTCAAGAGTATTGCAGATTACAATAAAAGACTGATATGCAGAAGAAACTAGGAAAAAATATGTAATTTATAGATAGCTGAATTTCAACCATAATTCAAAACAAATCATTTGATCATGACGCGCTACTGCAAAAACCTGGCTAAGATTGTTAAATACTAGGATGTGCCTGGCAATCAGTTCTGCATAATATGATGCACACAAATGACCCTAGGGTCACTTTGACCACCACTAGAAATAATGTCAAAGCTTTCAGCTTGCCCACGGCCTTGCTGAAAACACATTTTTTCCCCTTTCCCAGGCAGATGTTGGCTTCCCACCAAATTCCTAGTCCTAAAGGGAAATGAAGGTAAGACAATTTTTGGGTGATGACAAGAAAGCCACATATCCTCTTTCTTCTCAAGAAGACTTTGCTCTTTTCCTCCCTGGATTTCAATGGTTTATTGTTCAGGGGTATTTTTCCAAAATAAAAGCTCAGCTGGGAATCCCAGGACTTCTAAGATCTACCCCTCTGAGTCATTTGCTTGAGCTAGAAATAGTGCTTTCTAAGAAGTTCTGAGAAGAAAAAATGATAATTTTTTCAGCTGAGAGTCTATTACCGTATTTCAGTATATCTGAAATATTTTCATTTCAAGATCATTGAAATGGACGGTGTTGAAAAATATTTTTAATATCAGACTTTCTTTCCACTGAAAATAATAATAACATATTTCTGTTTCAAGTTAGGGGAAAAAATAAAAACTTCTGAATCCACTATAAAAGAAAAAAAAATGCCCACGGTCTGTCCAGCCTTAGGAAAATAGCACTCTGAATGGTATAAAAAATTCACACTAAGTTCTCATAAAACTAATGTTTCTGAAAGTTAATTTTGGTGATTCTTCAGTATTATTTCATAATTTTCTAATGTGTGCCACTGACAGACAATGCACAGTAGCTTAATTATTATCTTCTGCTGTGTGAACATGCTGTGAAAAAAAGATTATGGGGAGCAAGAGAAGAAGGAGATAAAATATCCTGACACAAATTAGTATTTAACATACATTTTGAAATCAGTCTGCTGCCACTGTCTCTGTATCTTCTGTTCTTTAGATACAGCATACCAGGGAGCCCATCAATTTTATTTCCTCAGCAGTATATAGAATAGTTTTTTGTTTTGTTTTGTGGTGTTGTTATTTTTTTCTTTCTTCTTTTTTTGTTTTTGTTTTTGTTTTTGTTTTTTTTCTCTTCCATTTAACATCATTCCCCAAAAAAGAACAGACATCTGAGGATGATTACAAATATTGACTTCATCTGCACTGGGCTCCATAAAAATCTGACTAAATGATTTAGGAAGAAACTATTTTTCTACTTGTGATGAGTGTATTTTTCATTGTAGGATACCAGGATTTTCTGTCTAGTAGAAAAATAACAGCTACAGTTTAATCAGATTGAAAAAGTAAGTAAGAATGTGTTCAGTATTTAACTCACAGTATGTAAATAATCCCTCTATGTTCATATTTCTATTCAGTTTCTCAAGAAAATGAATGAATTCTGTAGGACAATATTAAAAAATAAATGCCATCTAATAAACCCAAAGGACTGTACAGTTTAGTTTTAATTAAAGAACTGATGGAAGCTGATTTGGAAACATGACTGTTCATTTCTATCTCAGCAAAATTTCTGAATATTCTTCACTAAATAAGTCTGTAAAAATGTGGCAAAAATTACTGTAGTTGGAAAAGACCAACAGTAATTTCCCATGAGTATTCTGGAAAAGCTGATGCAAAGGAAAACTCTGTAATCTGCCATGTGGGTATTACACAGAAATCTAAAAAGGGGAAATTGGATGGAGATATACAAAATAGTAGCATATATAAGGCAGAACTGGAAATTCAATGGCCTTTTCATATAACAATAATAGAGAAGAACATACATTTAAATAGAAATTTGAAAAAATACCAACTAATGCAACATAAATTCTCTTTCATTCAATGTGATTTTTTCTTATGGAACTCCTTGTTATGAGAAATTCTTGTAAGCCAAATGAGAAAATAAAATAATGCACACAAAAATCCAAAACTGAACTAAAATAAAACCAAACCAAAAGAAACAAATGGTCTTGGAATGGCTTCTGGAGTACTTGGAGCGGGTCCAGAGGAGGGCCACTAAGTTGATCAGAGGTCTGGAACATCTCTCCTATGAGGAAAGGTTGAGGGAACTGGGATTGTTTATCTTGGAGAAGAAAAGACTCCAGGGAGACCTCATTGCAGCCTTACAGTACTTGAAGGGAGCATATAAACAGGAGGGGGAACAGCTATCTGCAAGGGTGGGTAGTGATAGGACAAAGGGGAATGGTTTTAAACTGATACAGGGGATGTTTAGGTTAGATATTAGGAGCAAGTTTTTCACCCAGAGGGTGGTGGACACACTGGAACAGGTTGCCCAAAGAAGGCTGTGGGTGTCCCATCCCTGGAGGCATTCAAGGCCAGACTGGATGTGGCTCTGGGCATCCTGGTCTTTTGGTTGGTGACCCTGACTAGCAAGGAGGTTGAATCTAGATGCTCATTATAGCACTTTTCAACCCAGGCCATTCTATGGTTCTATGAATATCAGTCAATTAATCAAACATTTCAACAACAACAAAAAGCAGGATAAGAAACGCCATTTCTTAGCATAAGTTAAGCTGTAAGAGAACATTGACTTAAAAAGCTATTATGAACTACTTGTCTTCTGAATGATCACTTGCATCTTTTCTCACTCCCATCTCCCTTGGGGTTAAAAGTGCACAGGTACTGTTGCAGTGAAGTAACCCAGTTTTCACTTTAATATTCTCTTGGTATAAAAGCAGCATCACCTTTCTGTAAAACTTTAGTGTTGACAATGATGCAACAGCAAGGAACCAGTACTCAAACAAAAGTTAGCAAAAAATACCACTAATTCTTCCAATACAAACAGATCTTCTGCCAAGCTTGATGCAATGTGATCAACTGAGAAATCCAGACATGCCTTTAGGGACTCTTAAAGGTTAGATTTATTTATTTATTTATTTATTTATTTTTATTTGGACTTTCATTTAGTCAAGAAAACATATTTCCAGTAAAATAAAACAATGATTGATTTAAATTACTATTCAGTGTTTTTGTTGCATATTTTTTTCAAAATGTTTTTGGTCAGGTCCATCCTGACCTAGCTGTTACTAAAGCAATGTTTTCAGCAACTGTGAAGTTTAACAGTGAAGATCATATAATTCCCCACTAAATCAATAAATGTGCTTCGCTTTAGGTCATTCTCAGTCATCAGTGGGTTTGATCGCTTCCATTTTAATATTAATAGCAAATGATTTCATTGTATTGTTAGAAGAAAAGTGATGTAATGTTAGCAGCACCTTCTCTTAGAATATGTTTTTTTCCTTTATTAATATTTTAAGATGAAATCTCTCTCCTTGTATGACATTGAAGACTTGTCTTTGAATATAAATGCAGAAGAATTATGAAACGGAAAGACAAAAACCAAGCAACTTATCCTGATTATAAATTATATGTTAAACATCAAAGGAAGACCTTATATTTTGTCTCCAAAGACCAGTATGTATGTCAAACAACAACAGAAAAGGAAGGTATTAAAATAGATGTTGTCTAAAGATGAGTTTAATTTTCCAAATTTTGTAAGCTAAATTATATTATTAGTCTAAGAAAAATGGTTTAGCTTGTACTCTGTTTTGAAGTAAGTGATTGTCAAAACAAGGAGTTGACAGGATGTTTTAAGAAAAAATGTGCTTACTTTTTTTGTTTTCTATTTTATGTTTAAATAAAATGATCATTATATTATTAATTTATATGTTCTATTATGACTGTAAAAAGTTAATTTCTTCTTTTTTAATTATAAACTCTTGTGGCATTCAGAAGTTAAGCACAAATATCTGGAAGCAACAGTGATGATTTTTTTGAAGGATATAATACAAAATGATGATATTAATGTAATAGTCTAGTAAGCGAGACTTGAATCAGCAAACCATTTATGAATGGCTTTGAATTCTTGTTTATTTTAAATGGCCCAAAGTCTTGCTTCCATATCAGAATGGGGTAAAACAGATTTAATCAAATGTGGATAAAACCAGGTTAAATTACAACTGATTTTCAAAAACAAAATTGGTCCTTGATAACAAATTATTTCTGTCTGAAAGTATACACATTTATTTCAGCTAAAGATAGACTTTTAAAAATGTATGTCATAAGACTCTCAGATGTCTTAACAGTTCTAAGGAAGATGAAGCAAAATTAAGAACAACTAAACTACAATAGGGAATTTAAAAAAAATAAAAATAAAAATAAAAACCTGTTAGAATGAATACAGTTCATCTTTAACAGATTTAAATGATTCTAAAAATGCAAAACCTATTCTGCCTAGCTGGAAAGAAGGTTAGTATTTGTACTGAGTCGATTATATTGCCTATTTTATTCATTAAATTCCTCTACTACATCAGTTAAATAATAAGTGTGTAAGAGAGGACAATTCTTTTACAGATGGAGGCTGAGACTGTAAATGGTTTCTGTCTTTGTCATAATAGATACTGCAGTTAAAATCTCCCCCCAAAATCAGCACATTTTGAGGCAGACAATTTGATAAAACCCTACTTACGCATTAATTCAAAATATCTCCTTTCTGTCAGTGGAATAGAAGTTAATGAAGCAAACACAAGTTTGATCAAAGTTGTGCTGAACTTTTAGCAACTGTTGTAATACTCCCAAACCAAGATTTAAAACAGAAATGCCATAATTTGTAACGGAATCAGACTATCTTATCAATGGAAACTGCTTTTCTATCAACAGCATGGATTATCAGTCCTATATCATATGAAGACTTTCTAATATTTGAAAATCATCTTTCAGCTTGGCTTATCTCCGGTAGGAATTTATAGAATATTTTGCTTCAGTTTGTTGTCTTTATATCTGAGTCAAGAAGTGATACAGAGCTGCTCTTTTCTGCTATTCATTTACATGTAAGAAATGAACAATATAGTTCAATTGTTTTAGTCATAAAAGAGCTTCTTTAGCTTGTAGCCCTGTGTATTTTTAGTATGCTTCTTTATCTCTCCCTTTTTAACATGCTTGCTGCACACATATTACCTATGTTGTTGTAGGCTACTAAGCTTGTTCAGAGCATAACACAGTAGGATTATTGTCTATAACCGTGATCCCTTATATGAATTCTAACATACTTCTAGTGATGTGGAAGTTCCTCATTTTGATAGGTCCCCATCTAGGCAGAAAGCATTTGTCTGAGAGAGAGGCTGCATTTATTTACATGTCTGTCTAAACTTTCAAGGACATACAGGTTGAAAGAACTTACTTACTACTGAACTACTTCTGAAGCAACTTCAGAAAGTGGATCCCTCTAGTAAGTGAAGGGACAGTACTTCAGCATTTTACTACAAAATTTTGGGTAAAATTGTCTATTCTAACTCATTTCCCTAATGCAGACTAAAACGGATGATTAATAGCATCTGTCACACAGAGATGTATGACAGAGAGAGCATGATGAGAGGGGCTGGGAGATGTTTCTTTATATGTGGGCTATGAAGTAAGCTGCTACTCTCAGAAACACCCCAACAGAGATGGAGGCGGCATAAGCATTTGTCGTACAATGAGGTTAGTAGGCAGAGCTGGTCTGTAATAATCAGGGTGTCCAAAACAGAATCTGGTATCCCTGGGCTCCCTGATTGTGTGCTGGCAGGGTGCTGGGATGTAGGGGATGCAGGCTGAGGGACCAGTCTTGAATAGTCTGAGGGCAACTGAGGCTTTCCCCTGACCATGTGACACTGAACAGGGCAACTATGTTGACAGAGAGCACTAGACAAAAAAATGGAGAGAATACCATTTGCTCTTTCAAATAGTGTTACTGTACTCTTTGCATCCATTTCCATGGAAAAACATAGAAGGCAATACTTATGAAGCAACCTATGTAAAAAATCTGTTGCATTTTTAGCCTCACTACAAACACGGCTGGACTATGTTGCCTAGAGCAACATGTGGGAATTAAGTTCTACACGAGGGGATTAAATTCCAGCAAGGAATAATTGATAAAATTACTTTTTTTCAACAGTGCTGACAATACCGTTATGGGTAAGGACTACTTTCACTGTATTTCATTTGGAAGTTAGAATTAAATCCCTATGAATAACTTTTCTATGAGAACAGTGTCCAAAAGTAGAGTAACTGCTTCTAAAGAAAATTATTTATATTTACAAATTACAAATAGCAAGTGAGATGAACTGAATGATGAGAGATGTCCTTTCTCTGCCCATATACTGGATCTGGCTGGATCTCAATTGCTGACTAAATCTCAGCCATACACATGTCTCAGGATACGTACATCTCATCAAACTTGAATTCACAATTTACAATTTATTTCAGTAGAAGGTTATGGTTAGAACAAAGGCTAGATGTCAAATGTATACTTAGGTTCAGAATGTATATAGATTAAGTTAACATCTAGGTAAATGTGAACTAAAATATTAATCAGATTATTAAATGTAGTTCTATTGAAAACAAGATACATAAATACAATGAAATCAGAGTGAGACAGCATTGACACAATTCAGAAAATTACTTTAAGGACAAAGGAAGCTATCAGATTGTGTAGCTGATGTTATGTGCGTTACAAATCATATGGCTTCCTCTAGTTCTTCTTTTGCAATAAATCCAAAACACTCCTTGAAATAAATCAGTTTCTCGCATCCCACCCTAAAGCCTCTCTAAACCTCTACTGGAGTTATACTGAGTCTGGATCTGCAGCCATTGAAAAGGAATTAATTTTAAGATCTGAACATAAGCTGTGAAATAAATTTTCAAGACCTGTAACGTTTCAATATTTTTGAAGCAGAGTTTGAAAAGGGCAACCAAGTCCTTAGAGAACTACATGTACAGACCTAGTTGTCTCAGGCAACCTGAATTCTGTACAAATTTGTTGAAGGTTTTGTGTTGTTGTTTTTTAATTATTTTTTCTTCAGGAAAGTATTTGTAAGAATTGCAAAGGATGCAGCACAGTAAGTAAACAAACAAGAAAATGAATGAATAAATAAAATAGTAAGATCAGCTAATCATCGTTCTCTATAGGTTGCTCCCAAAGGAATCCCTCCAATGTACGCCCGTAGAAACCAGAAAAGGTACACTGAGCACAATAACACTATTCAACAGAGCAAATTCTCAGCTACAAAATGCTATTTTTCTATGTAGTCACCACTAGTAGCTGTGTTTTACCAGCAAAAAACAAGAGTCTGCATGCTGGGTTCATAATATCTGCACCAGCAGAAGCGATCCATTGCTATGCAGGTCCTACGATGGAATTGTTGGTAAGAAAATGTTGTCCATGAAGTAAAGTTTTCTCAAAGCTCACATCCACTCTTTGGTCTCTACAAACATTCAGCAAGCATTAATGAATACTAGTGGGTACAATTTTTTCTACATGGAAAATGTCAGTTCCACACCTTCATATGCACTTCCATGTCAGATACCATCTAGTCAGACTGCCCCTCTGCATTTTCCTTCCTGTTGCATGTGACTCATTACTGTATTAAGGAGTAAACTAATTTTGCTTCAAGTTATCAGGCTGATCTCTCTTAAAATCCTCAGAAGGATTTTAACTATTTAACTATTTTAACTATTTAACTATTTAACTGTTGCTTAGAGAAATGAAGTTTCACAGAATTCATTATTACAGCTTTGATTCTGCTGTGGCAATACATGGAGGCTGATTAAATGTTTAACTTACTGTATAAATATTTACTTAGTCTTTAAATTCATCTTATTATTTCAATAATATTCAAACATAGGAATGGATGACAGATTTCCCCAAAAATCAAACCATGTTTTAAAAATGCTATTATTATTTTATCTGATTTTTCTTTAGCTGGACTTTAAATTCAGATCCCTAGCTCTGTGAATGTAGAAGAATTTTAGAAGGCTTAGAAAGTGTTGCAGGCCAAGAAGAATCTACTGAATTTAGTCAGTTGATTGCAAAAATAAATAAAATAAAATAAAATTTAAAAAAAAAAATAGTGTCTTTTCCTGGCTTATGTCATGTATGATGATGAACAAACCCATTTCCAAGAGTAATACACTTTTTTTTCACTTTTTTTTTTTTTTTTCCTAACTAATACAAATTCCTATGTTTATCTGAAGGGGAGGAATTTATTGTTTTTTATTGAGTCTAAGTCAAATGGCTGTCACTAGGACTGGGGTGGGAGTATCTCACACACTAAGGTATTCTGACTGACTGATTAAAAAGAGATTTCACTGTTTGACTGACCTTAGACATGAGCCAAAACTTTGTGTTCTCTTCTCTTGATTTAATGTAGCTAAAAATTTTGAAGTGCTCATCAAATTATTATTTCATTATTTTGTTTCCAGAAAAGGCAAAATGTCACCAAATGATTTATATGAAAGTTGCTGAGGACATAAGATAATTGCACCTTATCGGAAATACTTATGTTGCATGAAATAAAATTTACTTTATTTGTTTATTAATTATTAATTTACTTATTTATTTGTTTTTGTTTCTCAGTGGGATGAACTACAAGATGTATAGAGTGAATTGCTGCAAGTGGACTTTGCAGTGATATCATAACAATCTTTGACATTGCCCATATCATCAGAGAGTTACCTTACATTTCATGGTCTCTTTGCCTGCTGTGGAAGGAAGAAAATCTGAACATTATTTTTACAGAATCATGGAATTGTGGGGGTTGGAGGAGACCTCCACAGCTTTCTTCCTGTAACAGGTTTGACAAATACCTATCATGAATGGCCCTAACAAGGAACAAGGTAATAGTAAGACCAAAATAATGCACTGAAATAGATTATTTTCTGAAATAACTTCCAGTATTAAAGACCAAGGGTGTGCTTCATTCTTGGCTTGGCCATCTGTACCATAGAACACTGTATTTGAAATGTAGAAAATCTTAATTAAAATGTCCACCTCTCTAACAAAATTTGAACATCAAAGTTTCACTGGAAGTAAATTGAAGAGTTTTATTTATTATAGAAAGAAAGTAAGATGTTCCCATCCACTTTACATCAACTTCCCACACACAAGCAGAAAGACAAGTAAGTGCAATGTAAGCTATCATAGAAATTTTATTAAATTTAAGCCTTACAATACCTTGGCGTCCACTGAAACAATGAAGTCACAGTACTGAATATCAACTATCAAAATGGAATGAGAAAATTACATTTAAAGATAAAGCAGAAATATATCTGAATAACAAAGCAAAAAATAAAATTAATTTTTTCAGTGTGCTCACAAGCAGAGATTTTCCACATGACTAGATAGCTATTATTGAACTAATAAAAATATCACTGTTATTAAGAAACAATGTAACAGTTTTATCTCTGTAAAAATTTAAAACTGGAAAAGGACTTTATATTTATGCATGGGAAAATCATCTGATTTCTCTTGTACTATATTCACTAGTGCTTGAAGAGTGTGCACATGCACATTCTGATTCAAATGGGTACATACAGCTCTCCTTTGTTTCCCTAGGTGGAAAACAAAATTTCTTCAATAGTCCAGATGAAACCAAACAGAACCAAACAAAAACAACAAACAAACCCTACAGAATCCACATAATTGTGCATAATGCCTACCACCTTCTCCTAACCCTCAATCTGACCCTCCCTTGATGTGGTTCCATGCCATCAATTCAGGCACTATCACTGTCACCAGAGAGCAGAGCTCAGTATTGCCTTTCTGCTCTCGGCAGCTGCCATGAGGCCTTTCCTCAGCCTCCTCTGCTCTGGGCTGAACAAATCAAAGAACCCCAATTTTTCCTTGTGCATGTAGACCTCCAGATCATTCACCATCTTTGTAACCCTCCTTTCAATCCAGTAGTTTTGTGTCTTTCTTCTATTTTGGTTCCCAAAACTGCACACAGTATTTGAGGTCAAGTCATACCAGCAAACAGCAGATTGGGACAATTCATTCCCTTGACCAGCTGGCAGCTCTGTTTATGATGCACCCTGGTATATTGTTGGTCATTTTGGCTATCAGAGCATATTGTTGATTCATGTTAATCTTGCTATCAACCACAATCCTGAGATCCCTTTCCATGGGGTTACTCCACAGTCTCTTATTTCTCAGTCAGTACATATGTCCTGGACACCAGATTTAAGATCTGAGGTGTTAATGTAGCCCATTTTAACTGCTGCTTTCCATGCCAGTGGTTGCTCCTACCACAGGGACTTCGTCATTTCCCTATTTTTATAGTAGGACTACACTGCCTTACAACAACTTTCAAAGAAGTTGAATCCCATTTACTAAGAGTTTTGGCATCACACCCTGAAAACTCTAAACAAATCAATGTGTAGGATATTAACCTGTCACAATGCATAAATGTGTTTTCTTCTACTGTCTTCTAAAGAGAATTTTTATCAGGTGTCTCTCTCCATCTGTGAACAATAAGTCAAATTCAACTGAAAAATGGCACACTCTGAGGTGTGAAAATTTGATATGAAATGTAGAAAAAGGCCTGACTGGTAGCCATTAGAATGTCAGAACTCAGAGAGAACTATTGTCCCTTCATGAGAAGGCAAGGAAACTCTGCAGAGATAAATCTGTTCTGGGAACATTGGCAAATCTATTGGATGGCAGATAGCATTCATGGGAAAAGAAAGATATTTTGAACTCGAGTAGTTTTGAATGAAGCAGGTGTGCTCTGATCAAACAAGCTGTCCCATAGAGTAGATAAAACACTTGATAAGAAGTTTGGAAAATGCTGTATGACAAAAAGGAAGACGAGAGATAGATTGGTAAAGTTTCCATCGGACAGATTTGGTATGTTTGCCGTCTCTCCCAAGGCACATATATGTTTGATGGTGGCTGATATTGAATAGCTCTAGGAAACTTTTTCAAACTGTAGGTAAACTGAGTTGATGAATAAGAAACATAGATTATATTAACAAGTTTGTTTTCTCTACATTTCCTAAATTGGAAGTGGTAAGCTTTCTTTTAGATTTTGTTTATATTACTGGCCTCAACTGAGAATCATGATTTTCGAAGAACAATGCAGCTATGATGAACTCATGCTTTTGTCACTAATGTAATACATACATCAGTAAAAGTAACTTCAGTCTATATCATTACTGAAATAATAACTCTGAAATAGCAATGATTAATTTGCTGCTTGGTCTGTATGCATTTGTATAAGTCAGAAGCTAGAGGTGGCTTCATAAGCATGGTGAAAAAGGTGTTTCTTTGCTAGAAAAATGTTATGAGGGCTGTAATTGTGAAATATTCTACAGTTTAGTGTTCCCTTGCATTTTAGGGCTGTTTTGAAAGAATGTCCGACCTAGAATTTGTTTCTAGCTTTCTTTGCTTGTGGAATATCTACATAATTTTATACTGATATTATGATCAAACATAAATGAGAGTCCTGTGACAGCTCTGGAAGAAGTTTTAGGCAAAATTGGCAAATCAATATTTGACCTATGTTTTCCATGTGATGAAGTTACTGAAGTAATATATATTACATAGCATACACAGCACTGAATGTCTTTAAGGGACACATTGACAAGGTGGATAGAACACATAGCCTTATCTGTTTTAAGAACTACAGAAATGGTTCTTCAACCTATCACATAGATTAATTGTGAATTTAGCAAAAAAATCTTCCAAGAACCTTGTCTGCATTAAGCGTACATGAGATGTGTGGAACTTGTGAAGCTATTTTGTACATTTTGACTTGTACTTTGTAAGGTACTGTAAAACAAGCCATTTATTTTATTGCTCCCTGTTTCAGAAATATTTACGTATGTTCCCAGTAATAATGTTAATCCATAGCTACAAAAGATCATAAAATATTTTAACTTCAATAATTTCATTTTATTATTTCAGTATATAGGGAAAATATTATATTTGTCAGTGACACTTAAGCTGCCAATATAATAAATTCAAGAATACAGTAACTGTTGTGCTTTAACAATAACTAATCATCTTGCTTAAATAGAAGTGGTAAAAATTATCACTTCCTGTTGAAAAATGTAGTTGTAGCACACTTGTTAATTTCTTACTTTCCTTCTCTTCAGTGGAATGAATTGTGTCACATATTTGAAGACAGGGTAAAGTAGGAAGTAGAGGTTTTACTCTTAGTCTTGACCAATCACTTTGGTAAACATAGAGCAGCTACAACAATTTTTTTTACTTTAATCTCCAACTTCTGCTTTGTATTGATGAAAATAAATTCCAGCAAAAATTTTCAGTGAAGTTTCAAATAATTAATTAGATATTCTTAAGGAAATAAATGAGTAAATTTACAAACAATCCTTTCCCTTATAGATGGAAATAGTACTACTAACACCCTGAGCAGTATACAACATCTAACCAGTTTGGTCGCATTCTAATATAATAGTGAGACTATGTTAGAAATGGTGCATAAAAATCTGTGGAATGTGTAACTATTCTGTCTAACTCTTCTGAAATCTAAGGTGACAGAATTGTAAAACAACAAGAAAAAAATTATATTCACATATAATTCTTAGGGAAAATGGACAACTGAAATGAATCTGTATGTTCTGTCAAGGTAAGGCAGACAAAGCAAGTGTTGTTTTGAATTTTCCAGTGATTTTTAGAATTAGCAAGTTAGTTTCTTTTCTTTTGCTGTCATTTTAGATAATGACTCAGAAACAGCAATGTACAATGGAACATTAAATTACTGTCACAGATCAGTTGCACCATCTACTTGTTCCTTAGCAAGCAAAAAATCTATTATTTGAAAATATATGGACAAAAGGAAGCAGTGAAACAGTGGGATTAGATTTCTGTTGAAACACTGTAACATATGATTAATAAAAACATTTCACATTTGCATTTGGGGTAGAGTGAACATCTTTTTTGAATAGAAATATAAATAGTATGTGTAAGTTATTTATTTAAAAGTACATTTGGGAATGTGCTTGTGTTTTAGCATTTTGTTGTTGTTGTTGTTTGTTTGTTTTTTAACTATTTTTAACTATTAACTATTCTCTATTAAGTATTTCATTTACACCATGAAGTTTATTTTAATCTGTTTATTTAGATTATTCTTTTTTTCATCACTTTATGCAGTGTTTTGCATACACACTTGAGCTCTTTAGCATACAAACTTGCCAGTATAAATATTTATGAACCACTGCCAAACTGTTCAATTCTGAGTTGAGAAGGAAAATACCTGCGACTACTGTGTGTGAGGTAGCCATGGAGAAAACCAGACTCAGAGAAAAAATCAGTCAGGACTCCTACCATGTATATAGGTTTGCTATTAAATCTCATGTTACAGTATTCTTCAAGTGAACTTCTTTCCATTGTGTACAGCCAAGGATATTTTTTTTCCATCTGCCTAGATATGCTAGATGAGTTGTACTGATGAGCAAAGGCTTTGTTACTAGTTTGAGTCTGTACTTTTCTGTGTAGTGAATCAATTAGACCAGAAGTTCTACATATGCAAGACCAGATTTGTCTATTTTTATGGCTATCAAAAAAAAATTACATTTGTATGGAACACATACAAAGAGAAATATTATCAAAAGCACATTACTGTAATTCCTATGCTCACTCACATCATAGTTGTGGTAAGTGACATGACTGAAAAAACATTATACTTTGCATTTAAAGTAGGTGTGAAATATAAATAAATGAGAACAGCCTCTAAATTTCCATATATTCCCTGTCATATACTGAGATTTCCAATAACTAGGAAATTCTGCTGGCAGATACAGAAAACAGCTTGAAAATGAACATTGTTCAATTTCCAGGTCAAATGATGACTTGTAAAATGTGTATTGTATTACATTTAGTAGTGCATATGCTACATAGGCACTGTGAAAAATACACAGTAATTCACGTAAAAACTATAATTGCCTGAAAATTATAGCACATCAAAGTACAGATTGTACTTTCATTTGTAATAAACTTACCACATTATAAATATTTCTAACACATTTGTAGTGTTGTCTTGAAAACAACCAAGGAGTCAAGGAGGTATTCCCTTTTTAAGAATATCATAATTAATAACAGGTAGTAATTTTTAAACATTTCCTTCTAATAAAAAAAAAAAAAAAAAGCCATCTGGAGAGGGAAAAATATCATGTCATATTCCTGACAATAAATAAGCTTTGTCCTACCAAGATATGTATAGTTTTTCTTATAAGTAAAACGTATAAAACTATAGGATTTAAGATATTGCCATACTAGAGCAGTTAAGCAGACAGACAGTGTCTTCTGCACTTTCATACTTGAAACATGAACATCAGTTTAATTTTAGGCATATTATAATTATTTTGACCAGATCCATTTCAGTGACATCTTTGTGATAATGCTCATGAGCAAATATGGAGCTGTTATTTCAAAGTTTACAGCAAACATTGCTCTTTACAGTCTCTATCATTTACCCAATAAATCTAGAAAATATAATTGCCCTGTTTCTTAGGCAGTATTTCCATTTGAAGGATTCATATATCTTTGTAGTAAGTACAGAAGTCAGAGAACGCAAGAAAGTAAAATTATTTCACATGCAACTATGCCTCAGTCTACCATTAGAGCTGCCTCTTGCTTTGTTTTTTAAATGTTTTGTAATTCTACGATAGTTTGTACATTAACTTTTTAAAGAAATGTTAGGGGGTTTGGGGATATGGATTTAATAAAACACTAAGTATTTTGAGAAAATCTTTTGTAATACTTAAAGGGGAAAGAAGGAGAGACCTCCTTAAAATTTTGCCACACCAGCACCAAGGAGTTAAAAGCATTTTGAGAAAGAATTTTATACATAGCATGGCAGAGCTAATGGAGCTCCATCCAAACTGATCATACCGGATTCTTTCAGTTGCCAGTCATGAGAAGAATTCAAAAGATAGGCATATTGCTCTCTTGGCTTTCTGGATAACTGGTGACAGTAAGAAGTTATATAAAGATGAACATTTTACTTCTGTGTGTAGGCTTGCAAATGTCATCTAACATTATAACACAGAAAATAAAAGCTATCATTTTCATAGTGGCATCATCATCTAAACTGTATTAGCCTTCTATAAAAGGTTTTCTTATGAAATAAGTGTAATATCTAGAATTTTGAACTTAATAGCAAGAATCATCTGAAGAGATGCTTTAGTTTCACCTGTATTATCTGAATTAATTGTGATTATAATCAGTTATTTTCCTGAAACAAAACTCTGCTCCTGACTATAAAATGTACTAGTAATGCATTTGCCTAAATAACTAAATAGTTAAAAAAGAGAGGAGAGGAGAGGAGAGGAGAGGAGAGGAGAGGAGAGGAGAGGAGAGGAGAGGAGAGGAGAGGAGAGGAGAGGAGAGGAGAGGAGAGGAGAGGAGAGGAGAGGAGAGGAGAGGAGAGGAGAGGAGAGGAGAGGAGAGGAGAGGAGAGGGGAGGAGAGGGGAGGAGAGGGGAGGAGAGGGGAGGAGAGGGGAGGAGAGGGGAGGAGAGGGGAGGAGAGGGGAGGAGAGGGGAGGAGAGGGGAGGAGAGGGGAGGAGAGGGGAGGAGAGGGGAGGAGAGGGGAGGAGAGGGGAGGAGAGGGGAGGAGAGGGGAGGAGAGGGGAGGAGAGGGGAGGAGAGGGGAGGAGAGGGGAGGAGAGGGGAGGAGAGGGGAGGAGAGGGGAGGAGAGGGGAGGAGAGGGGAGGAGAGGGGAGGAGAGGAGAGGAGAGGGGAGGAGAGGGGAGGAGAGGGGAGGGGAGGGGAGGGGAGGGGAGGGGAGGGGAGGGGAGGGGAGGGGAGGGGAGGGGAGGGGAGGGGAGGGGAGGGGAGGGGAGGGGAGGGGAGGGGAGGGGAGGGGAGGGGAGGGGAGGGGAGGAGAGGGGAGGAGAGGGGAGGAGAGGAGAGGAGAGGAGAGGAGAGGAGAGGAGAGGAGAGGAGAGGAGAGGAGAGGAGAGGAGAGGAGAGGAGAGGAGAGGAGAGGAGAGGAGAGGAGAGGAGAGGAGAGGAGAGGAGAGGAGAGGAGAGGAGAGGAGAGGAGAGGAGAGGAGAGGAGAGGAGAGGAGAGGAGAGGAGAGGAGAGGAGAGGAGAGGAGAGGAGAGGAGAGGAGAGGAGAGGAGAGGAGAGGAGAGGAGAGGAGGAGGGGAAGAAGGGAAAGGGAGGGAGGATTAGTTAGGGGAGGGGAGAGGAGGAGAGAGGGGAGGAGAGGGGAGGAGAGGGGAGCAGAGGGGAGGGGAGAGGAGATTTTCCTTTTTCATTCTGAATTTCTAATCTAGTGTGGCTTCTGCTGCACACGTTGCTCAGAGCAATTGAGCTGAGCCTTTTGTTACTACCATTTTCATAATACGGACTCAAACCTCACACTACTGTTTAATACATTGTCTGGTTTCCCAGCTTTTATGACAACCTATTTAGGAATAAATGCTGTTGGAACAGCAGCTGTTATTTCTTGGTGTAACATTCAGTACTTCAAGTTGTTTGCATATCACTCCTTATCCTTTTTACCCACTCTTTCCTTCTTTTCTCTTGACTTTAGTGTACTTCTCATTAGGATTTCTGCTTAATGCCCCAGGAAAGGTTTATGCATTTATAAGGAGCAGATAATAGATGCACTCACTTCAGTGTTTGCCATCTTGGCTTCCCTTTAATGTAATTCATTATTCTGTAAATATACAGTACATAGTGCTGCCAAGTTAATTTGTATCACAATAATGAGCTATTAATTAACATCCAAGAACACATGTTTCTTCCAACAAATTGTGGTAATAATATAATTAATGAAATATAAAATTTCTCTCTACACAGGAAGACTGACTCTGATATTTGGAGCACTGCAAACATTTTGTTTGTCAATAAGATTGATAACTTATAAAATGAATCTACAAAAAAGTGGGGAGGGAAACAAAGATATTCTAGTTGAGGGAAAAATGCAGTGGTTGAACCCTGTCTACTTTGCTGCTGTTGGTGATACTCTAGGAAAGCTATGTGTTATGAATATTGTATTACTCAAAGAGTAACTTCCAATCTTCATTGCTTAATCTGATCTGAAGCTCACCATTTGCTTCTCTATCAAGTCAGCATTATTAAGAGATGATGTAAGTGGCTTAAAGAGAACTAATAACAAAATCTGAATAAAACCTGTGCTTAGTCCAAAAAGCTTGTATAAAACCAGGTTAATTTCATTGTGAATTTCATTAACTTCAACAGAAGTAGACACCAAACTTTCTTATATATTCTTGACCTTTACCATATGAGGGCTGCTGTGAAAGTAGTGCCTCCTAGTTTATCATATTGGTCCACTATGTCAGAGGCAGATGCTGGTGGTATGTCATCAGAGGCTGAACTTTCCCACCAGTATTCCACTGCATGCTGTTGTGGCTTGGCAGATATTGAAAGAGGAGCAGTCTGACATAGAAACACATATGCCATAGAAACACATATGAAACAAACATGCGGAAATGAATTCCTCCATGCAGAAAAAAACTGCACCAGCTGACATTCATCAACACCTGCTAAACACACCTGGAGACAAACAGTGGATGTGAGCACAGTGGGGTGGTGGGAGGTGCTTTTCAGCAATGGAGACTGTGACCACAGGTCACCTCCACTGCTGCATGCAGTGTAGCATGCAGTGCAGCATGCAGGTTCTTGTCAATCTTGCATATCATTCGTGCAAGGCATAGATGATTTATTCTAACAGGCATTCAACTATTTCTGATAAATACTGCCATTTCCGCTGAAAAGAGGGGGAGTCTTTGTAGCCTACATTTCTGAATGATGACCAGAGAGATATTATATTGTTTTAAATACATATAACTCACATCTTCGTAGACTCATAGAATCTTAGAATGTTTGGGCTGGATGGAACCTTTAAGGTCATCCCTGTCCAACCTGGCCTTGAATGCTTCCAGGGAGGAGGCATTCAGAACCTCACTGGGCAACTTGTTACAGCATCTCACCACCCACACAGTAAGGAATTTCTTTCTGATAACTAGCCTATCTACTCTCTATACTTCCCCTCATCCTGTTGTTACATACCCTCTTAAATAAAAGTCCTTCCCCACTTTGGTGATGATCTTTGTCTTTTAGGTAGACATGTTTGGGAAGCCTGTTCCTGCAACTACTGCATAGGCAGAGCAGATGAACCAAGACTTACACGAGGACAGTTAGAAGCAGGATAGCAGTGACATCCTGCCTTCTCCATGTGTTTTCTGTTCTGGAAGGCTGAGGTGGTTCATCCCACTGTTTTATGTAACAATAATATCTAGTAGTGTTCTCTGTGTATAAAATTCTGTAAAACAGGAAAAAAACCCTCAGAGGAATTTTAAGTTGAAAGAAGGAGATTACTGACAGACAGGTGGTGAAACACGATATATCAGTGTTCAAGAGCGCATAAAAGGGAGAGACAGAGAGAGCAGTTCCGTGGATATTTCCTGTAAAACCAGCTTCCATACAACTTGAACACAAAAATCCATTGGCACAAATATTTCTTATCCATCTGAAAAATGTGCTATCACTGAAGTGATTGCAGTGCAGGCAGACAAAATTTCTAATGTGTACCTTTAGCAATCCAAAGTCAACAAGGAATAAAAGTTATTGCTAATCCCCACTTTTCTGTAGTTTTTATTTAAAGACCCCATGTAAATCATGTTTGAATGATAACTTAGTATGTTTGATACGTTAATCCTGCATTCATTTTTAATTTAACTAATGACAGTTGATTGTTATTAAAAAGACAAATGCTACTCTGTGAATGGTATTATTCATTACCTTTTATATCCATATCAGTGATTTTCAAAATTATTTTTCTGCTTCTGAGCTTTCTCTTCATTCTGTTTGAAATATTGTGTACTGCTGTTCTCAGTTGACTTCTATGTATGTCATGGAAGAGCATTGGCAACCTCTAATAGCCTGTCTGCATATTAGATACCTCTGGTCAGTTTTTACTTCTTGTATGGATACTATCTTCACTATGGAGATATTTTCTTCTCAGAAACTCAAACAACAACAAAGCACCATGTGTTTTATTCTTTAAATCTCTACTCCAAGGCATTTTGAGACAGTTTATTGCTCACAGATTTTTTTTCTTGTGTTTTGAGAAGCTGACATTCTTTAACATATGCTTGCTCTAGAATGCCTGCTTTGCAGACAGGCAGAACTTGGTTTCAGAATTCAGAGGTCTGGGTTGTCATTGATTTTTTGTTTTGACTTTTATTTAGACAAATGTTCCCATTTTGTGTTCAGTTTTGAAAAAAAATGTGTCAGTTACCCCTCTGCCAAAAACAGTACCCATTACCTGCCTTTTTGTTACCTTCTGCAAACAAATTATCTAAAAATGTACACTGCCAAGAAAATAACATTGGAGCGCATTGATTTTTGGATATCACTTTCTCCACTTCAAGTCTAATGGGTTTCATTAACTCTTGCATAATTTTCTAAAATTTGGGAATGAAAATCTCAACTGTTTTTCATAGTTTTTTGTTTATAGATGAGCACTAGGCTTGCATTTCCATAAAAATAACAGCATCTTTCACTAGAAAATTTAATCACCGCTTATTTTAAAATAAGTTGCTATTCCTGCCAGAAAAAGACAGATTAACAAGTTAACATTGAAACTAAGGTAACCTGTGCTATCTATGACTGCATTACACTTTACAGCAAGCGTGGTGATTCCCACTGCCACTGTTTTACTTTGTTAACTCCTGTAACTTCTCTGAGCACTGACCAGTTGGACAGGCAGAATCTCCTCATTTAAAGGGTTCAGTCCTGATCATCATGAGCTCTCCACAACACCAGGGACATTCATGCTTATTTTACTAGTCATCTAAATCCAATTGCACAATAGTATGTATTGAATATATATATACACTTTACACAGAACTTTTTTTTTTTTTTTTAAAGATTAAAAAACAGATATAAACAAGACAAAATTTTACAAACTTAGTCAATTATTTTTGAGAAATTCCTTACAAAAGGAATAGAAAAGAACAGGATGGAGAGGAATGGAGCGGAACAGAACAGAACAGAACAGAATAGAATAGTTAATATTCAGTTGGCAGTGACCTTCAAAGACATTCTGGTCCAAATGCCTGACCTCTTCAGGGCTAACCAAATGTTAAAGGTTGACTAAGATGTACATATTATTTACACGTACTGTCTACATTGATTTGTTTCAAAGATTTTTCAAAAATCTTCCCCACATGAACTGATCTTATCCCTCACCAAATACTGTGATCTTGTTGTGAACACTGAGTTGATGATCCTTAATTGTGATTCTAGCCATGTGAAAATTGCAAGCACTATGTTTTATCACATACAAAGACAGTTATTTCTATTAAAAATATATGTTGTTCTGATATATTCTGTATATTTAAAATTTTTAACAAGGATTGAGATAAAAAAAAAAAAACAAAAAAAAACATGCTGAAGAATCAAAAGCTGCTAAGAGAACATTGTGCTGAAGAAAAAATATACCTATACATACAATGTAGATAGATGCAAAACTGTAATCAAACATTTGTTACTGTGCAATGCAATAATTTTCCACATAGTACTCCAGTCAGTACTGCTTTAAAATTAACACTGAGCAGCATGGCTGAAAAGACAATGAGAATATAAGCATATGATAGTTACTTCCTTGGAAGTTTCTCTTCCCACTACTTATTTAAAGCCAAAAGAATTTCTGATATTTTTGCTAGAATCACTTTGCTGTTCAATAGATGCCTTGTACACTACTCTTTGTTGCTTTTAGAAAACTCTAAAATCTTCTTTGGTCCTTTTTTTTTTAAAAAAAAATAATATTATTATATATTATATCATAATATATGTTATTATATTATTTTCTGAGTGCTCCTGTCACTTAATTTTGCTTTTCTGCTCTGCTGTTTTGAGGAGGGAAAAGGTAGGGGATGGTATGAGTGTGTGAAGACAACTCCTCGCTTGAACTAGAAATATTCCATCATTCAAAAAGGAAAACAGCAGAGAAAGAATAAATCTTTTTTTAATGTGCTTGAGCTTGTATTAAAAATACAGATGTACTGTATGCATATGAATTTTTTGATTAAAATGTCTCTTACCAGTCTGTCTCTTTAATTAAATAAAACCTGCTTGGTATTAATCAAGGCATAAAGAATTTATGCCCCAAATCCAGATTAATTAAAAGCCCAGAAGCTTGAAGAGCAGACTGTGTATAAATACTAAAATAAATCAATCTAAGCATAATATTTATGATTGGGGTTGTATTTCCCAAAAACATAAATAACTTCAGGAAGTGATTTATGGTAGATTCACTGTGGAAATACAGTGCTTATTAGGATATATTTGAACATAAAGTTAAGCAAATGGTTTGATTTACAAATTTCCTTCTTTGAACACTTTGTTTTTAATCACAGTTCTATTTGTAACACTTTCTGATGGTTAATTTCATAACAAATCATGAGAAATTTACTCTTTAGTCTGTTATGTTATTTAAAAACAAAATCTAAAAAGCATCTTCTGTGGCTCTGTAAACTTAAGAAACAGAATAGGAAAAAAAAAAAGATAAAATTTTTTTTCTTTTTAGGAATAATGGTGCAGAAGCGCCTTCAGTACTTTTGGTACTGTTAGCAACTAACACTTTGTTTTTGTAAGCCAAATCTTTTGGGTTTGGCCTAGAATCCTTGTGGAGAACATTGAGAGAGCTCTTAGAAAGAAGGCAGTGGATGTTGTGGTCCCACAGCATCAGCTTTTGTGTCAAATAGAAAACAATGAAAAAACGAATTAGGAAGCTAAAGAAAATGTTCAAGAGTTTTCCTAATCCTTACTCCCAGTTGTGAATCTGTGTTGATGGAAGAAAAGTTTGACTTTTCTAGTGTTACAATCCTTTATGTTTGGACAGCTATCTGAACTTCACTGAATTATTTAAATCTCAGGGTACAGATTATGAGATTCTCAGTTTCAAGTGAAAATTCAGGTTTGGGATTTATGCTAAGGAATATGAATCAGGAAACCTGTTTCTTTTCTGTTTGGTGAGAAAGGTCATAGTGGATGGTCTTGTCTCATTCCATCTTTAACAAAAATTGCTGAATATCTCATAACTCATAAAGCTGCAGAGATTATGTTCACACACTTGCCTAATCCACTAAGTGACAAGTTAATACTAAGTGCCAGTGTGCAAAATAAATGGACTGCTGACTGCTGTCTTCACTGATACAAAAGATATTGAATTATTGAATACTCTACCCAGAGAGCTGACTGATGGCTGAAGTAGCTTCACAATACTAATTTCTATGCAAGTGCAAAATAATGCAAATTATTCATTCAGATGCCAGTATTTCTTATGGTAACAATGGCTGCCAGTTACCACAGCTGTGAAGATAATGCATGTCATTGCTATAGCTGTCAAATACCAGATTTAACACCTGTTTGCTAATTTTGAAAGTGCACAGCACAGGCCACAAGATAATGGGATGGGATGAGTGGAAATGTTTGAAAAAGAAAGTTCATCTATATTATAAAGAAATATATGTTCCTATTGAAGTCATTTTTTTCCTTCCTAGACTTCCTTTATTCCCTTTGTCTCTGATAGAGATAATGCATGTTGATAAAATCATATTTTGTTCCAAATGGTCAGGTTTTCCCTTCAATGAACATCAGATGAAGAGATACAAAACTTGACCCAGAGTTTTTCAGGTTGTTTGTGGTTCAAGTAACCCATGTGAAAGTCCCAATTTTTTGACATCTGCACATAACAGCTGGTAATGAGTATTTGAATTCTGAGTCTCTACTTTTTAATCTTGCGCATTAGACTTATTAATAAAGATGGATGGAAAACAGGTGTGGTAGTTGTTGAGGAGCTTTTTGAAAGACATAATTACTTCAACTATTGTTTTAAGCATTCCTTTCTTCTTCTTCCTGCACAATTTGTTCTTATTGCAGCTGTAAATTGCAGCTCAGCTGGGAATGTACAGCTTTTACATTTTCTCAGTGTTTACAAATCTAAATGAGTACATGGAGAAACTCCAGGAATAGAACTCTGTTTATATAATTATTTATTTGAATAAATAAATCTGAGTATTCCATGTGATAGACCTCAGATGAAATGTGTTAACACGTGCTCTTTAATTCCTGCAGAACCATTGTTTGGATCAGGGCTGGTGTTCTCCTTCTGGCTGTAATATTTCCATCCTATGAGAGACTGAAGCAAGAACCTATCTGCACCGCACACTGCAATAGAGTATAGAACTCCTGAGAGATAGTTGCATACCAGAAGTCACAAGGATATGGAACACACATCTGGGTTTGTTTATTAGTGCATAGATTAAAAAATATCAAGAAAACATTTGAAAAGATGAGCATAATTATCATGCTTACTTTCTTCATTATATCTTTTCTAGTTCTACCTTATCCTGAGATAGTGGAAACAGAGCATCATGCAGAATTAATTAAAGGATTATATAAGATACTGTAATTTATATAGCTCAGCATAGGAAACATCTCTCCTGAGATTATATGCTTGCCTTCAATTTATTTCGTGCAATAACAAAGAGAAAAACAGCTTCTAAAAACTTTACATTAATATTCATTTATTATTCATTGTTTAAATGTTGTTAATATCAATCATTGATAAACATAATTTTATATTTATAATTTTATAAATTCAATTTTATAATAATTGAAAAACATAATTTTACCTTGGTCTTTTGTAATAATTATTAACTTTCTCATGTCATATTTAGAAACAAGCCTGATTTGTCTATCTTTATTTACATTCCATTAACAGTTAAAACAAAGCACTGCAACTTTTGTAGTATGTGCAACAGTGGTACTGTGTTTATTTTCTATTGCAAACTTGTTTAGTTTTAAAATGTTTTGAACATACTAGGAAGGATAGATACATTGTAATTAAAATTTTGGGAGCCTATCCGCTCAGTTCCTATATCAGCAGACATAGAAAACCAGATGTTCATATTCTCTTGTCTAGTTCTGTGACAAATAAATTATTTTGTCTGATAATTTGTTGCTTGAGAAACTCTCCCTAGGACTGATCTCTGTCAAAACTAAACACACAATTTTGGGAACCATATTCTCCAAATGAGGACAATGCACTACATCTTTGTCTCTTTCTTCCCAGTGTGATTGTACAGATACTTTCACTACAACTTCAGAATGTACGGAAATCAACCCATAAAGTTTGCAGCACTTCTCATGACTTTTCTCTCTGGGACATGAAGTCTGAACATGACCATATTGGAACTTTTTTAAGAATTTATCTACTCTGCATCAGAAATTATACTATTTAACTTTTTTTTTTTTTTTACGTGTTTGTTTGTGTGGGTTGTTTTTTTTTTTGTTTGTTTTTTTGTTGGGTTTTTTTTGTTTGTTTTGTTTTGTTTTGTTTTCCTTGTTCCCCAACATTTTACATTATTTACGCATTCACAAAACTCTTATTGTCCAGATCTCTAAAGGATGGTTTGTCCATCTGTCTCTCTGGGTTCCACTTCTGACTCTTGTTATGTTTCAATTTTGGAAATTCTGGGCATTTCATGAGGAATCTACAGACATAGTTATTCTCCAAGAGACTTTCAATGGGATTCAGCTAAGTACAGATGTCTAGTCTGAGGTGGTCACTCCAGGCTATTTCTACAGTTAATGATGGTAGAAGAAATGGGAAAACAGAGAAATACACTGCAGGTTCAGATTACTGAAAATTATGTCTCAAATATCTAGAAAGAAGGATGCCTTAATGGTTCCCTACCACGAAATAAAAATAAAATGCCACTCCTTCTTGTGTGTTTACCTGATCCCTCTTTCTGAGCAGAAAAACAGAGCTGTAGAGAGCTTCAGTGCTCAAACTGCCTGCAACAATACAGACCAAAGGGGAAGCTCTTCTGCTTAGCTGACTGTGATAGCACTCTTGTGGTAGATAGATTCATTTATTTTTAAAGGAAGTGTTTTATGTAAGATAACTTTATCGGAAGTATTTCAACTGTTTAGGTTCCTGATTTCTCCTAGGAAACAAACAAACTAACTAACAAGAGTAAAAAGTGGTAATGAATATGTGAGGAACTTATTTAAACATATGGTGTTACTCATACAACCAACATATTACTGTCAGAATGGCCTTGCTCCAAAACATGCTGTTGTACCTGAGTGCTTGCCTAATACTCCAGAAATGACTACTTGGGCATAATAGGTGGAATTCCAATGAATTTATACTGATTTATGTGATATTTTGTCAAGCTGTTGACTCTGTAGCATTAACATTTTAACCCTAATTGGAAAAATTATTTATTTGTAGCATGGATAATCAAAGGCAAAATCAATCTTGCTTCTTATGAAGAGAATTATCCACCGGGCAGTTTGTATTTTGCATTATTTAAAGGATGTTTGTTTTTCCACAGCTAATTGATTCAATAAACGGTCTTTTAGAAGCCTGAGAAGGATATAGAACTTGAAAGCAAAGATTTAAACAGTTAATGTTTAAACTGCTGTAGGGAAAGTTTCAAAACATTCATTTTATAAATCTATTTACTTGCATCACCTCACTCAAAGAGAAGTAATTTCTTTAACTTGATAATATGACATGAGAATCACAGTGCCAGTGATTGTTTAAGTGTAATAGATAAATCTCTCTTTCTATGTTTCTGTAACAGAAGTCACAATGCTCCACATGAGGGACAAGAAATATCTTAAAGTCATTGCTGCAAGTGGTTGCATTATCTGAGTGGATACACTGCAAAGAGCAGAACAGACTTAAAATGCTTCAGATGTATACTGGAGATACAAGAACGTGATTCTGTTAGATCTTCTATGGTCTTCATTTAAACTGTTCTAACTCTGAGGCAGAACAATTCAAAAAAGTATGGCCTTGTGTGACTTTTTTGTTTCTTAAATCTTTTTTTTTTTTTTTTTTAACGTAAAACTTATCCCAATATAAAATATTTCTACTTTTTGCACTGAAGTGCCTAACTGTATCAGAGCAACTATTTTTTACCCTAAAGGTCTATTCAAAGTATTTGCAAACTTATCTATTGTGAACTTTCGTCTCTTAATTTTCAGAAGTTACAGACAGGATTATTGTGTAATGAGTATTTCTAACACAAAATTGATGCATATGTGTTATTTTTTCTTATTATTTATACAAAACTTATGCATACTAAAGCACTATTTGCTACTGATTGACCATGCTTATACAGTTGACCATTAATGAAATTTAGTAGTCTAATAAAATATATTTTAAAAATAATGTATTCCCTTGTGCCAACCTTATGACATATTTGGTGATACAGATTGCATAAACATACAGTATTATCTTGCCCCTTAGCCTTTATTTGTCAGTTCTTAATTGCAAATTGATGAAGAAAGAGAGTAAAGTGACTATTTCTATTTGGTGCAGCATAAGTGATGGATGGAAGTGACAGAGAAAATTAGGATGTTTGTCTTATGGCAGTTGGCTTCTGTTTAATGGGGTTACATTGTTGCTTGAGGAAACCTGTAACAGAACATAAGCTTTTCTATTGCACTGACTAGATATCCGTGTAAATTTTAGAGGCTGGCTGTATGTTAGCTTTTGTCTACTAACAAGCTATTTCTTTACAAAATGCTTTGCTTTGTCTAAGATCCAGATATGTAACAGAAGTGACCAGATCTGTAAAGTGCTTGAAAATGGACTTGATAGGAAGTGTTAGTTTTCTATGGTGTTACAATATGCACATTTTTTAATCCAGTCCTATCTGCATTTTTTATGAAATATAGGTTCCCACTCATTTTTTAAACTTAGCTGAGCAGACACTCATAAAAATCGGTATTCAAAATGATAATGGAAAACGAAGTTTAAACAATTAGATAACTTCATGGATTTATATATAAAAATATATATATACACATATTTTCCCCATTTATTATGGCATAAAATACTGTCTTCAGACACTGATCTTGAGGAGGATCTTTGTAGGAAATGGTTTGCATGGAAATGGTCTCTAAGAACACTGGGAACACTGGATCATAAACACAATTGTTTGTAGGGTAAAGCTCAGTTTCTGTGGGGTAGCCTTGATAGTAACTCCCCTGCCTTTACAGGAATTTGCTGGAGAAATTCCTACACAGGTTGACTATAAGACCTTATAGAGATACACAGCCATGTGTGTGTTCAGATACTAAAAGTACATTTCTCGAGTTAGCTATCAACTGCTAGAAGCCTGTCAGAGGTAAACCCCATCTTCATTTCTAAAGCTTCAATAATGCTAAACTGAATGCATTTAACAGCTGGTATGGAAAAGATATCTGAGAAAGTTCTGTTCCTCTGTCTCAAAATAGAAGAAGAAAATATTCAAAGATTTTCAAAGGGAAACAACTAAGAACAGTACAGATAGAATTTATTTATTATGTAGTGATCACTTACAAGGGAAATTGCAATGCATACATCCTAGCAAGACTTAAAAAGGACTGGGTTCTTGAATATTCACACAGAATTATAGAGGAGATGATATGCTTTTACTTCAATGGGAAAGAGGCTCTATTCCTGCATAGTTTATACAGCTTTTGTTGAAGTAGCACTGGACTTTACCAAGGGCCAGAGATTTTTTTCCATGCTCTGAAAATCTCTCTAAAAAGACCGACTTCTTGCCCTGTCCTAGTTTTGGATAACATTATTTTTTCTCATGGAGGCTTATATGACTTTGTGTTTTGGATTCTGATGACAATAATACTGATAACACACCAGTGTTTTAATGGTGCCTCAGTTGTGTTTACACTGAGTCAAGGACTTTTCAACTTCTCATGCCTATGAAGAGCTGGGGAATGCACAAGGAGTTGGAAGTGGACACAGCCAGAACAATCAAGGGGATATTCCATGCTCTACAATGTCTTGCTCCACAAAAAAGTCTGGGGGAAAGAAGATAGAGGAGATGTTTGGAGTGATGGCATTTGTCTTCCCCAAAAACCTCATGTAGAACAATCTTTACTTTCCTGGAAGTCATAGAACATCTACCAGCTGATGGGAAGTAGTGAAAAATTTCCTCATTATGCTTTGCTTGGCTTTTGCCATATTAAACTGTTTTTATATCAATTCACTGCACTAGACCTGGTTGGGAAGGGGTTAAGTTTCCCCACAGCAGCCCATACAGTGCTGGGCTTTGCACCTGTAACTACAGCACTATTGATATCACAACAGTGTTTTGAAAACTGCTGAGCAGCGCTAGCACAGCATTAAGGCTGTCTTGCCAACAGCCCTGCAAAGGGCAGTGATACAGGGTTGGACAAGAAGTGGTCAGAGGACATACAAGAGACAAGTGATCCCTTTATGAAAGGGTTATTCCATACCGTTCAGGGATATTCCATACTATTCCATCACACTCATTAAAAAAAAAAAAAAAAAAAAAAAAAAAGCAAACAGCACAACTGAGTGTTGGAGAAGAGACTCTTCCTGAGCAACCACTATGCTAGTGGCTGCTACCCAATATGTTGGAAGAACATCATTTGATTTTCTGTGGTAAATATGGAATACCTGTTTTCTCCTTTTGCTTTCATGAGGCCTTTGCTTCTTTTTCCTTTTATTTTACTTTACCTAAACAACTCTAACCTCAGCCCATGAGACCTTTTGTCATCATATTTTCTCCTCAGCTCTTTTGAGAGCAGCTTGTTGTGTGGAATGTAGGTGTCTATCTGTGTGAAACCAGCATGCCCATGAGTTCTTGCACTTTTACCTTTCCAGTTCTCTCCCCAGACAAACCAGGGCAGAATGAGCAAGCAGCTGTGTGCTGTTTGACAGAGTTAAACCACTGTAGTCCTTTTTTCTTTTCTCTTTTTTTCTTTTTTTGCATTCATTGTGGATTTTGAAGTGTTAGAGACAATGACAGATTTGACTGGAAAGTACATTGTTCTAGACCAAATTTATATATGCTACAGCTATTTATCTTCTACTTGGCAGGCTCCCATACCTGCAATGGGGCTTGCTTGCCTTATCACATGGTAGAGTCTAAGGCATGCCAAAACATGCTTCCTAATTTCTCTGTGGAATCATAATCTCAGTTTGCTAACATTATGTTAATCTTTTATTGTAATATTGAACTGATACATCACAGAATGTAGTGTTGATTTTATGGCTAGAGAATATTCTTCATTTTTATCTAGCAGTGTAAAAGGACATAGTATTAATTTTACAATTACCCACATAAATTATATACTAATTCTTTAGCTTAGATATTTTCCGTGGAAAGCCCAGCTCTTTCTAAATATTTTTCAAGAAAAGATGAAATTCTTCCTGGAAAAAGTAGTAGAAGAACATGTTGACAACATAGGGCTTTGGGAAAACACTGCAAAAATGTATACTTGACATTTTTAACACTGGCAAAATAATGCTTTTTTAAAGGGACATGAGGTGTTATTCCCTTAGAATGGACCAAATTGGTGTCATTCATTTCATGAATAATAGAACCTTGTGTCCTTGGCTGGTTGGTGTATACCCTAATCTCCTCTATTTTTAATAGGGAAGAATGGGAATCTATTTGGATGTTTAACACCCACATTTGTTTCTGGGGGAAGGTGTGTTGTTGTATCTGTCACACTGTTAAGCTCACCATGTCATTTCTACTGCAGTTTCTTTATTTTTCATTTCTCTTTGACTTTGTAGGAATATGCCACAGTGACAGTAACAAAAGCAGGAACATTTGCTAAAAATACATTAGGTATTTCTGTAGGTAATGGACTTCTGGACAATATTCAGGTGGTTGCTGTGTCTGAGAACATACATCTCCAGGGCTTCTGTAACTTTCTGCAAAGGATCTGTATACTGTGATAAATAGCATTATGCAAATCAGAATTGCCATGCCTGACTACTGTAAAATATGCTATTCCTATAAAAAGAACTTCTGAAAGGAGGGGGAAAAAAATGCTCAAGTGATGATATTGTACTTCATTTTCTAAGGGAAAAAAAAAAAAAAAAAAAAAAAAGCAATGCTTACGGTATGCACATATGTGTATTTATTCTTAAAGCAGAAGGCTTATGCTGTCTTCCTTTCATTGGCTCTCTTGGAGTACGCCTTCTCTGAAATGAACAGGTAGGCAGAAGGCTGACAGCCCAAGTTGTGCATGGCACAAGACAAGGAGGGCCGTGAAGCGGTTGCTGTGGTCTCCAGCAACATAGCTGTGGTGCTACGCATAGACTGGACAAAGGGTTGAGTTGTTGATGCAGTTTGGGCCAAGACAGGCCCCGGTTAATTAAACACATACCTAAATTTGAACGATTGCCAATTGGATTTCATTATCTGCTCCATTTGCGTGTATTGATAATATTAAATACTATAGTTAAATACAGAAGAACATGGAGCATAAGCATATATTTTTTTCCCCAATGCCCTGTGTGGTTTGGGTATTTTATTCCATTTTGTGAGTAGTGTGAGAGTTTATAATAACACTGAGAAGAAACCTGTGAGGTTTCTAGTATTATTTTTCATCCCTAGCTCCTACTAAGCACCAATATGCCTATGTATTTTTGCCTATGTACATTTTAAGATCTGTTTGTACAGCCCAGACCTTCAAAGGTTTTGAGATGCCTAAATCACATTTTGATGCTCACCCTAAATGACTTACTCAGATCAGACTGAGAGAATCTGGAGAACAGAAAAAGTTTTTTCACAAGTTCTAATGAGAAGTCCATTTATTCCTTGTCAGTCAAGTGGTAAGTAAACCCACAAGCTTGAATCTGAAGTAAAGGTTCAAGATACATTCTTTTAACTCAGACACAGTCTTTTCAAAACACTGCTGAAGTAATCCTTTCCCATTTTCTCTGTCCCTCAACACCAGAGTTCAGAGCTCTTCTAATTGCAAGTGACCTTGAAAGATTCTCCCTAGACAATAGAGGGACAAATTAAAATGCAGCATCCATGACACATTCTTGCTGACTTCCCTTGTGCACAGAATTAAAATATTTTCATTTATTTATGTGATTTTATACTGCTTGCTATACTGAAGAAGAATAAAATGTCCTTCTTCTTTTTTCTTGCAAAATTAGCAGTGAATAAAGGAAACCTACTTTTAGCACAGCGGAAGTGGTTAATAAAGGATGGGGAAATGTTATTAAAATTTATTTTATTCAAGATAGGGAAAAAATGCAGAACATTTCCCATCTCCCCATCTTGTTAAGCTCACTTAAGAGCCCTTTTTTTTTTTTTTTTTTTTTTTTTTTTTTCCCTATCTCAAATTATCATAGATTAAAGATGACAATTAGGGCCAAAATTGCTATCATTAGGCCCTGTTTTAGTTGCTTGTAATGATTAAGCCTTAATGCTTTTTCCTGAATACTTTGTGGCAAGATGTCTGCTTCAGGTTTAGCTTGAAAAAATTTTTTTTAGTTTTATCAAAAAAGAACCATCACTTCAGAGAGTGAGTGGCAGGAGTGCTTGTTGGTTTGCTAGTTAATATGAGAAAATGTTTTTCCTGAGAAACACTAGTAGTGGAACAGGGCACAAAACTGCACAGGAAACCACTTTGAGATATTACCTGAGATCCCTTTGTTTTGATGAATTATAAGCCACAGAAAATACAAATATTTTTTTACAAATATTCAATGGATAAAATAATACTTATACATTTTTCATTTCATTCTTAATCAAGACAAATGTACTCCACCCTCAGGTTGTCACAGTGAGTGTGAACCCTTCATAGGGAGATCTGGACTATCCCTTTACTTAAGTCTGCTGTCTTTGTCATAGATCAAAATTGATCCTACACACTACTATGTGTACTTGTATTGTTTTACTATGTAATTACTATGGTATTGTTTAGAGTTGAGGGAGACACAAAAAGCAACTGAGCTATCTGCAGCAACAACGATGGTTAATCATAGCTAGATAAAACTTTTTTTTTTCTTTCCCTACCCAGCTTTTCTGATAAATCATAGAATCATCTAGATTGGAAAAGATCTTCAAGATTATCAAGTTCGACTATCAACCTCTTCTACTGAGTCTCATTACTAATCCTTATCCCTTAGTACTATATCCACACATCCTTTAAATACCTCCAGGGAGGGGGACTCCTAGGGACGCTAGGGAGACTACTCTTGATTACAGGACAACTGAGATATAAGACTGTATTTTGCCATTGCCATTCTGGAAATTTTTGTTTATTTTTCTGCTATGAATATCTAGCATTTTCTAGTTAGCTTTAATATGTTATTAAGGAAAAAACCAAGAAATTTCTTTCAAATTTGCAGTCAAATACCATGCAAACCTGGCTAAGTTTTTCAGTATGTGAAATCAAAACCTATCTACATATTCAATAACACTAACATTCCTGTCTTGCTGATACAACAGATATCAAAAAGATACATTTTACTGGAGACCCATAAAACACCAAAACCACAGCAAGAGCTTCAAGAACAAGACATTTCATGTTATGTGAGAAGTCTGTTCATGAAGTGCGTTTTGAATAAAATCATATGCAATAGGAAACAGACACAATATATACTATTAAAATTTTCAGATAAATTTTGTTGTCTGCAAATTTGTTTTAACATAAAGTGAATTCACAAACAGGAGCTTTAAGATGATAGGACATGCTTGAGCATTTCAACATGGTACAGGGAAAGCATTTTGATTTGTTTTGGTTAAAACAGTAGTCAACGGGAGACTAAATGTAATATCCACCTTGCAGAATACAGAATCACATGACAGTAAGCTCTCAATATAGTGTTCATTATTCTTCCCAAGCCTACCTGAGCTCAGCTCTGCCCATCTCTGTGAAATTAAAAACTCTTCTCAGCTGCTGTTTATCCTACTGAATGAAGAAACTGCTAGGAATATTGTAATCTGAATTTTGACATTAAAGCAGGTCAGAAACAATGGTCGTTGTTGTTTTAAGGAAAGTGGTAAAAATGCCTAAAGTTAAGATTGCTTAATTAATTGTTGCTAGATAATCTGGGTTTAACATTTTTTCCTCTGTGTGATTGCTTTAGGGCAAAATTGCTTGAACAGCCTTATTAGGAGATTCAGTGAATGATGTATAAATCCTTCAGAGTAAGTTCCTGCAAATTTGTTTTGTTTACCTCAACCTAAACTGTTTGCTAGAATAAAGTGCCATAAAACAGTATAAACGTCTTAGCCAACATCAATGGATATCTCAGAACCTGAGGACATTTTAAATGGCAATAGATGCTATATCCAGGCAAGATCAGATAACTTAACACTTTAATTTTGCATAAAATGAATTTAATTTTAATTTTGCATCAAATGAAATATTTATAAATAAGGTGAATAACAGCACCCAGTTCTGTTTCCTGTCATTGAAAACCACAGTCATCTGTGCCTGTCCCTGGGTTATAATGGTATAATCGTTAACTTCACATCTGAAACTTCTGGATGCTTATCTGACACTGCATTTGCATTTCATCATCTCTTTCTCCAGAGATGTGCTGAATGTCTTCTTCCGCACATGAAGTGACATAGGGAGAGACTTCATTCTTGGGGAGAGGATGCCAATAATTGCTACTGCACTAATTTGCTAGTGGTAGCATCCAGAAAGCCTGATAACAGATTTCAGGTTTAGTTTTATTTTTCCAAGCATGTAAGTTTGAAATATTAGCTTTTTGTACCCACAAGTGTATGGATGTCTCTGCAGAAGGTAGCCCTCCTTGCATGGTTTGCTATATTCATGCCCTTCCTCTGGGAACTGGATTTCAGATATATATTAAATTAAACACAGTTTTGATCATTATTTGACATGATGGCACACACAGCTCATCAAATGAAATACATTATAAAAATCTCAATTATTTTCTAGGGAAATCACAATGATACAAAGTCTTCTATAAGCAATAATGAATGGTTAAGTTGGGAGGAAACTTTGGAAACCATCTGACCCAACCCCTGCTCAATTAGGGACACCTAGAGCAGCTTGAACAGTCCTAACTGTCTTAGCCTCTCCTCGTGGAAGAGCTGCACAAGGCTCTTAATCATCTTGTGGGCCTTCCACTGGGCGTTTTTCAGTAAGTTTTCCTGTGTCATTTTGCAGCTAAAAGCCTGTTAGAATCAGCTGACTCTTATCCATACTGAGAAGATATATTGAGAATTACTGTCTTAGCAGGCTTTTTTGATGTTACCTGTTCATAAGTGTTCAAAGCAGGTCTACATATCTTCATGTTGAATTCTGAAAGGGCACTTGTTGAATATTTCTTGGCATTTCAGACAGCACTCTGCAAAAACTGCTAGTTAAAACAGTGGGTTATATCTCATCTGTCAAAGATATTTCCTTCAGTTGGAGACAATAACGCTCTGACTGTAACTGAAGTACAAATCTGACAGTTGCTGGGAAAGGGCAAGGCAACCACACACTGACAAAATTTCTATTTGTTCAGTTCTATGTAGAAGACCTGAGAAGGATGAGCATTCCAGGGAACACAGATGTGCTGAAGTGCAACTGAGGCAGAGCATTTAGAGATCTTCCTTTATGGACTAGAGTACATATGTGCACCGTATTTTCCTAAATTGATTTACTCTACCAAAAACGTTCTCATATGGGTAGTGAGGTTATAAGTGACATTATAATCATAATAATCCACAAACTGCAGGATATTCATAATGTCAACATCATTGTCTTAAAGTCACTTATGTCTAATTTTCTCACAAAGGAGAAAAATATTCTCCAGTATACAAAATAAGTGCTGCTTACAACAAACAACATAAAACATGCAAACAAGTGAAATACCAGAAAACAAACAAACAACAACCAAGAAAACATCGTGTGGTGGTTAAGTTATTGACAGAATAGTTGAGGGTCTATCTTCAGATCCTCCAGTTACAAGCAAAATCTGTAATATCCAGTCCTGCTGGTCAGAGCACTGGAAATTTCTCAGCAGAAAGCTTTCCTAGCAGGTCAAACAGCTCAGATGTTAATCTGAAGGCTCATTTTAGTGCTTTCATTATTTCTCAAGAACATTTTCCTCTTCAGAGTAATGATGCTATCCATGCATCCTATGATATCATATCCTATGATATCCAGCAATGTTTGAAGCTATGGGCCTTTAATTCTCCTCCAGGCTATTCTTTCTTACACTCAGAGACAGCGAAAAAAAACTGGATTTTACCAAAGCATATATGAGGCCCATCACTGTAGACTACAGAAATGGCTGCAGAGCAAATAAGTAACAAATAACAAATGTCAGTAATGTGGCATTCCCTGTATGCTCAAACATTCTGCTTTCAAAGATGCTAAAGCTTTTCTTCTGGATCACAAAGATTATATTTTTCCTGTTATTTGTAATATATATCTTGACCACTCCTCTTGTCACAAGGGAAGCACAAGTGGATTGCTTGTATCTGTGCTCCCTGGGCCAGCTACACCTTTCACCAGGAACTCAATCAGTTCAGGCAGTGACAGTAGTTCCCTTGCAGTGTCTCTATAATTTATTGCTACTTGTCAAAGATATTGCTTTCCTGGTTGCTAAAGACCAGATATAAAATACACAGAAGGAAAAAATATTTTAATAGACCTTGATGATCTCTCTTTCTGGTCATTTTATTTCACACTGTCACAGTTTAATTGATTCTATCACCGGTGACAGGGCTTCACCTCTCCTGTCTTTCCCTCTTCTGTGGGAGGGAAGAATTACAAACGACACAAACAAGATAAGGAGGGATGACTTATTTACTATGAATGGTAAAAGAATGTGAGAAAATATGATAGGCTTATCAGAAGAGTTACTGGTAATAAGTTAAACAAATGGGAGCGATAAGATAACTTAACAGAAGAGTTACTGGTAATAAGTTAAACAAATGGGAGCGATAGAAGTTCCAACCATATTGTTCACTGCTCTCCTGGAAAGTGTAGAGAGATCTTTTCCCCGTTGCTGTGTTATTCTACCTCTTTTACCTGGAATTGGAAATCCCATGGGAATACTGCAGACTTCTGGGGACGGTAGTTTGTTTATGCCTAGTGTTGGAGATTTTTGGAGATCATTGGAGAGATGAAACTTGTGTAGAATGACACTGCCAAGGGCTAAATAAGGAAAATCAACTTTCTGGCACCGTGTCCATCATTGAAACAGCTTGTTGCATAATGTCCTGATATGGTGTACTGATAAAACCAAGGCATACATATGCACTGTAGAATTATTTATCCCATTTATGAAAAAATTTAAAATGAATATATTGTATCCTGTGGGAATCTCTTATAAGGATTGATAAAGAAGCAATATTGAGCTTCATCCATACAACTCATAGATTTAGAATAGTTTTCAGTTCATCTCAAAGCTTCATTTTTTTCCAATGGGAAAAATAAGCCAAATACCTTAGTACATGATTTATAGTAAATCTGTTGAATCCATTGTTCAGACTGAGTTTCATTTGTCTTTCCCCTCGGAACTTTGCTTTCTGTAAAGCAATAGCAGAGTCTTCTTTGGCTGATTTATGCTAGGAATGTAATTATGAAATTCCAAGAATGTGTCTTGCAGTCTTCTCAGTGTGTTCCGCAGAAAAAAACAAAGATCTCTTAGAAATGGAAAGAAAAAGAGAAATGACAAAGTAAAGAGTGATTCCTTGAAAACATGTCTGAAAAACTCTTTTACATCAGTTCAAGCTATTATTTGGAGTAAATACATTTTAGTGGCCAATCAGGAATCATGGGGAAAAAGGACGCAGACGGTATAGCAGTGTGGAAGGTGCTTTTCCCTCCAAGCTGTGTAAAGGTCAGCGTGGCCTGCATATGTAAGCAGTAGACTTTTGCTGTGGGCTACTAAATGACTGTGGAGTTTCTCCATCAAAACACCCCTCGTTTTCTTCTGGAGTCCAATGTGAATTTTTAGTTTCAAAGGTTCAACAGTTGACGGAGATCTGCTTTGTTCTCTTCCTGGAAACTAAAACTGCTTCACTGCTCAAACAAAGCAGAGAAGCTCAGTGAGTAATTTTAGTTGGTGTGACCATGAGCTGTGTTAATGAGAGCTAAAAATGCAACAAGGAGTTGGATAAGGAAAATGTAAGCAATATATCCTATGCCAAAAAAGAAAAAAAAAAAAAAAAGAAAAAGAAAAAAGAAATACCCTGATTCTGGGGAAAAAAAAAAAAAAAAAAAAAAGTAGAATCTGAACACTGAGGAAGAAGGAACAGATATGTGAAGCACATTACAGCTTTCAGAAACTGAATAAGACTACATTACATTTCCCTGTGTACTGAGACAAAACATAGATCAGTATAGGATGAGTTTATTTCCATTACTAATATCTACATGAGAAACAACTGACATAGATGAAGAAGGCTGAATATAAAGTCAAGGATAACTAGAAGAGAGTTTTGGAGAATTGCCGCTAGAGGTTATCCACACACACACACACAAAGGTTTGAATATATATAAATATGTTTCTCCATGAGACCTAGTAAGTGAAAATTAAATAAAAAGTGGCACTATTTTGCCCATTTTCTTAGAACAAGAATTTTTGTGAATGACCATGATGATAGAAGTGCACTGATAACTTCCATACGCTGCTTTACACAGTGCTTGCTGAACCACCTGTGTTTTTCTAATTATTCGAAACATGTGATACATTGAGTGGTATCACCTGCTGTTGGTAACAGATACATTCCCGTTGCAATTTCAAGTGAGGACTGAAAGAGATCAAAACCAGTCTGGTCCTTTCCTCAGCTAGAAAGGAAGTCCCAATTTCCTAATGCATTGCAAAGCTGCAGATGAGTTTCTGTGCTTTTCTCAGTGCTGAATGACTGTGTCTGGAGAGGCGAACAGATGAAAAAAAAAACAACCCAAAAACATACTTTTTAGTTTTCACCCTATAGCCAAATCTGTGAGCCTGAACCATTATAAATTGACTAAATCTGTTTGGGTACTTTTTACTTCTGCCCTCCCTCTCCCTTTCCTCTTTCTGAAAGACGAAAAACAGAAACAACAACAGAATGTTGAGTATTAGAAGCCTCCATAAATTTATTTATTTATTTATTTATTTTTTTGTAGAACTTGTACTCTGAATTTGTTAACACAAGAAATGTAGGTAGTAGAGATAAACTTATTCATTTTAGATACTGAACCATGCTGCTTGACCTATATTTTCAAAGCGTCTGATAGTTCCTGTAGCTATAAGTGCAGCTTTAATATAAAATTTATAGAGCAGAGCCATTAAGAAATTGCTCAGACACTGTTATTAAAAAATAAAAATAATAAAAATAATTTTTAAAAAAGCTGTTTTGGCAAAATGTAAACTGATTTCAACAAAGTTTTAGTTCCAAATATTTCTCTGAGACAAAGCATCTTTTTTATAACAAGGTCAAATATTTTCCGTTAAAATAACCAATATTTTGTCATTAAGACATCAGTTTCAGATAATTTTTTTTCTCATTCTTTCTCTGATGGACAAATGGCAAAACCTGGTAATGAGACCTGAATTATTGCCTTCTGTTATTCTGGCACTGATCTTCTGTTGATCCTACTTCAGTCAGCTAATGTTTTCATTTGTTTGTTTGCTTGGTTGTTTTGTTTTGTAAAAACATACAATACCAACTGCACCACTTTAAGGTGAAAAATAAAACAGAATAAATTAAAACATGATTTGCATTAACAGGAAAAATTATAAAGCCTATTTCTTAGGATGAATTCTACAGTGTACAGAAATGCTTCTTCTTTTCCCCTAGTCCTGCTTATGGTTTCTCAGCTTTTAAAACAGGCAGTGCAGTACTTACAGGTGTGATCAGACTGGGTTGCACTGGTTGTTATCACTCAGCTCTGGACTGCGCTCTCATGACTGTTCAGCAATTTTTTGAATCCTGCAATGAAAGAAAGAATTCTTCACATATTTAAGACCCTAGATCTCTTGTAATTAAGGACTGTAATTCTCAGAGCTGTGATCCCTATGTTCTCTTTTCTGAACTTTATTTTACCAGGATGTGACTCTTGCTATTTTTTGTATGTTATTTGACTTACCTACAACCATCTGATAACCTGTACAGTCTAAGCTAATCACTGATATCCTACATATTGGACATAAAGAAATTCAGACTCCACCAGAGTGTGATTCATCTCCACATCTATCCTGTGGTAAAAACAATTGCCCTCCATACGCAACTTACATCTCTGTTGTCTATAAAAAAGGTTTATCCACACCTATGTTTATTATACTTGGAGATGAATCACACCACTTGTAATTCAGTTTTAAAAACTAAAGGTGAAAATAGTAGCATATTCTCACACTAACAGTGTCTTGTAAATATAAATATATTAAAAAGATGCGAAAAGCCAGATGGATATTAGTGCCATCAAATCAGTGTTACGGAAAGAGAGGACTTGTATTCTAAAAACGATTCATTTGAGAGTTTTATCAACATTTACCCTACAGCTTCAGTGGTCTGTTTTCAATCAAAGAATTATAGGTAATCATCTGATGCAAATGAAAGAAGAATCAGAGTTACAGGAATGTTTTGCACACTTCAGCTTTATGACTAAAAGGTATTATATCAACACTTGTCTTACATGTTATTCATAGTCATTCCCCCCTTTTTCTTTAAAGAAAAAATAAATGAATTCTATATTTCAGTACTGTCACATTTGAAATGTGGAAAAGAAATTGAGGGGTATGTTTTCGGGCCAGTGGCAAATTATAAAGTTCACTAGATGTAAAACTGCTGGCTGTCTCCAGAGCCAGCAGAAATGTCTGATACAATACAACTGGCATTTTAAATATTGCAGTGCTTTTTTAAGCAAGGTATGAGACAATTAGTACAAGACAACTCTATATTTTCAGAGGTGACCTACAGTGTTATGCAACATTTTTCATTTCTCACTTTTAGATATCCTAAGCAAGAATGACTAAGTACATTCATTTCTAGGTCAGCATTGTGCAAACTGCATCCATTTAAATAATAAACCCCTCACAATTCACTGAACTATATTTTTTTCAGAACTGTTGCTCACAAGTTGTCCTCCACATCACAGTTTATTCACTATTCCATTCACTCACAAGATAGCCCTAAGCCACTAAACCTGGTCAGCACAGCACATTGCCTAGAAAATAAATCCTTCGCTACTTTCTCAAATACATTTGTCCCCTTAGTCCTGAAAATGTTCTTATCCAAATCAATACTGGTATCAGTATAATTAAGATCTGCCATGTTTAAAGTTTTGGCAATTTTTCAGGCCTCTCTTATCAGTGAAAGCATTTCTCAGCAGACTTTGCTTACCACCCTTGAAATCCATAATGTTCTGCTTTATTCAGAAGTTTTTAACGTTTGACCAGTTATTACCCAATACTGACAGTTGTCTCTTTTTCTTTTCTTTCCTCCCCTCTCCCCCCAAGGCTAATGCTATCATATTAAATCTAAGCTTTTTCCAAATTTAATTTTTAATGAAAAGTATTAAAGTTTCAGGGAAATGCATTTTTGGCTCAGAAATACTGACATGTCATCTTGATACATTTGCACAGAAAATAATAATAATAATAGCACTTCTATCGAAATTTTCATTTACACATTATAACAAACCAAATAGAATCTTACATGGATAAGACATAAAATGTTTGGGTTCTAGACAAAACTTACTTTAATATTTGCTAACTTACAAGGGCTGTTCTGAAAGTAATGCCTCCTATTTTATTATTTTGGCCCATGATATTAGAATCACAGAATCACAGAGGTGGATGTTGTTGATATGGAACTATAGATTGATCCTTCCCACCAGTATTCTATTATATTTTGTTGCTGTGTTATGGATGGCAGCAGAGGGACAGTCTGACAAAATGGCGTCTGACATGGGGGTGGGTATGGTGCAAAGATGAGGAACTGCATAACTTCATGTCAAAAAAATTGCACATGCTGACTTTCATGGATGCTTGAGCAACATTTATGAAGACAAACTGAATGTGAACACAGTGGGGTGGTGGGTGGTGCATTTCAGCAAAGGTGACAGTGGGTCATCTCTACTGGTGCAGGTTTTTACAAGCATGATATGCAAGCTCTTGTTCATTGCTGGTGAAAATGGGTAACTGATGGTGATGACTATGATGAGTTTTTGTTGTTGTCATTGTAGCTGAGAATTTGCTCTATCAAACAGTGTTATTGTGCTCTTTGCACCTGTTGTCGTTTCTATGGAAATAAATAGGAGGCATTACTTCAGGAGCTCTGCACATAAAACATATTAATGGTGGTGTGGACTTGAGAGTATTCAAATGCCAAAAAGGTAAATGCTTGATTAGGTGTCTTGCTGACTTGGCATCTCATCTCTTGTGCTGAGGGATTTAGCTTTAGCTAATACAAAGCCTTCTGTCAACAACTGACATTTCAAGAACTCCAGCTTTAAGAAGAGAAACAGTCCTCATGTTGGGATCTAGACAGTTTTCCTATAAAATTGTCTTTTCTCACTTTGCTAATCGAAAACCTGGTCCAGATAATTTTCCATATTAGTAGGAAAAAGGAAAAATCAATGCATGATTATAAAATTGTATTTCTTATCTTCTAGTGTTTGTGCTATCAGTAAAATATCTAGTTATCTCAAGCCATCCAACCTTCACAAGGTTAGTGTGAATTTGCAGTATAGTAGTTGTGTCTGTGCTATTTTTTATTATAGAGCTGCAGCATGTACCTTTTAATTTGGTTGTCAGGGGAGACAGGAAGCAATAATTAAGGCTAAAAGATGGGGTATGGAAGCTTTATTAAAGGATATATTGAAGATGGGAATTTGATCTGAGAATTAGATTATGATTAGAGTTGTTAATGCAGCTGTGCCACTCTTGAGTGACAGAGCAGCAGATGAACTGAACAGGCAATTATAACTACAGGAGTCTCCCTAATCTTTACAATCCCAACCTCACAGTCACATCCATTTAAATTAATTTTCATGAAGGCTGCAAATTTACAGCTCCACCAGATTGGAAATTTGTTTGTTTATTATCCACAGGAAATATTTTTAGGGAAGTAAATAGCACTGAAAGCCATCTTGTCTTTCTGCTTGTCTTTTTAACTTGCAGAATTAATAATATGAGATTAATCTGAAGGCTGCTGCCTTTATGAAAACTGATTGATTCTCAGCAGCCCAGCGTTATTATGATTATCTGTGGGAAGGTCAAAGGGAAGGCATGTAAAAGTCACAGCTGATTCATGAGTTCCCTATATTAAGCAGAAGATAAAAAAAAAAAAAAAAACAGGCTTGTGTTGATCAGCGTTATAAGTGAGGAATCAGTCTTCCTTGCATTACTGAAACTGAAATTCTAGGAAAAGGATTTTAAACAACTTTGGACATAGTTATTTAAAGATGTCTGTTGAGGAGAGATAGCAATAGTTCATTACTATGCATGTTGAAAACCTATTTTAAGGAGTTCTTTGCGGCACAAAGATTAATTTACCACTACGTTTTTTCCTCCTTCACTATTAATATAAATAATGGTTGTGGCTTAAATTGGCATTATATTTTGATAGCCTAGTTTTGAATATACAAAGGACTATGCTGCAGAACTGCTCAGAAATTTGGAAATGGAAACCATGAAAGAGTACCCTTCTATTCCAGGGTTTTATATTGGAATGTCAGTAGTGAATGGAATAAAATATGAATATTTAAAAACTAGGTATTGTTTTTGCAAAATATTGAGCAAAAAGATGTGGTATAGAAAAATAAAAGCTTCACTTGTAAAAACTGGAGAAAGAAAACATATATTTTTTTCTCTGGTTGTCATTCAAAAAATCCGGAAATACTTCAGAAAATGATTGTCTGTAGTTGCCAGATCAGCAAAACATTTAAACACTTGGCTTAAAACATGCAAAAGTATCCATCAATGAGTTACATATACTTAATCTTCCCAAATTCTAAAGTGTGTGCTATGGCATCTTCTTAACTCCCTTACGAGATAAGACTCAGTTGCCTTTCATCTACACTGTCAACTTTGTTTCCTTTGTGGAGAAAAGCAAGTCAACACACAGGCAGAAATCTGTGGTATATTCTTGCTATATGTTTTATCTGGTCATCCAAGTGACCAGATCATGGAATATATATAAATATAACATCGCTATAACCAGGGTGATTTCACAGATTTTAGGCTTGGAGAATTTCTAGTCAAATCACTTCTCACAGAACTTACAAGCTTGAAGTTCAGCATCTTCACAATTATCTGGAGTGCAAATATCAAGTTTAGATTAATGTGGCATTATATTATTTATTGATCTTGATGTTATGCCATTGAATTTGAGTACATTTATTTATCTGAACTTGAAAAAGTTGGTGAGGTGTCATTTGATATTCAGATACTTTCCTTACTTTTTTTTTTTTTTTTTTAATACAGTTAATGGAATTAGTGATAGGAATTATGTTGATAGTACATCCTATTATTTTGTCCAGTGTTAACACTTTCTAACACTTTCAGTTACTCATATTCCTACCCCGGTGGCACAGTGGTAGGAATGCCGCGTTGCAACACTGGAGGGCCCATGTTTGAATCCCCCCTTTGGCACAAGTGGTAGAAGTGCTGCTCTGCTACACAGGGCTCAAATCCGGGGGTTGGACTTGATGATCTCTAAGGTCCCTTCCAACCTGCACGAGACTGTGATACTGTGATATTCCCTCTTGCTCTGAGGTATGCAAATAGGTTCTAGCTAAGTGAGATATACCTATAAAATATGAAAAAAATAGTGCTGGAATTAGACAAGAAAAACATATTAACAGTGGTAAGTATTGGAATTCCTTTTTTATGGTATATTATTTTTTCCAAAATATTAATATATTTGAAACTTGTACCCTTTCAAGATTTGGATTTACATAAAAAATATCGTATTTGGAGCATTTATTCAGCAAATTATCCTGTTAGTAGGAGGCTACAAAGCTCAAATCCTGTTGACTCAGAATCCAACAAAAACAAACAAAAAGAGGATTTCGGAGATAGTGCTTTGTTGAGGAACTTCATCAACTTCCAAATAAATGAATTGATTTGCTTTTGTGGAAAGATTAATATGTCATTGATGTAAAATATGACATTAGAATTTGACAGACAATTCATATAATCTGAGCTAAAAGGGGCCATAAGTCTCCAGTTCTTCTGTGGCGAAGTAATTTTTAAAATATTTTGGCAATTTACTTTAAGCAATTTTTTAATTTATTCATATTGATCTTTTGACTGATAATTTGAAAACATTAATCACATGCTTAATCAGATCACATAGGCCAATTAAAATTGGTCTCTATAAATGTATTTGAAAAGTATGGAAAACCTCTCCTCCTTTTATTCAATTTTCTCATCACTCTTCCTGTTGTTGATTAACATTGTGCAATTATGACTCCTCAGTATTTCCTCATATCCAAATATTAGTTGATTAGTCTTGATGATAATAATTTGAGAACTGGGCTTAGAAAGCAAATGTATGAAGTATTCTATCTAAGAGATTACAAATGTTCTTTGTAAACATCCTTGACTTATTTGGCAATTGTGCTATTTATAGGAGGTGATTACTTATCAGCTTTTACTATTAAGAGATTGTGTAGTAAATGAGTGAGATTTTTCCCCCCATAGGTACTAAATATTTTAAGTCCATAGCTTATATTTTGTGTTGAAACATATCTTTCTGCTTTAATGATAAGAATCAATACTATTTAGTTGATCAGTGTTAAAACCACAGGCATTTGAATAGGTTTATTCTGTGCCATTGCCACCTGGCCTCTTACTATGATAAAAATCTGCTGACCATCTGCTTCAAAAATATTGAGGATTTCGGAAAATCATTCACGAGGTACAGTAGAAAGGTCAAAATACCGCTGGATATACAAATCCAGGCTGATTTCATTATAATAATAGTTTGACCTAATACTGACATCATGAAGTAAAACTTCTGTCCAGCTTTTTGGGTTGTAATCAGTAAAGTGCACAGAGATGAAAGCATTTTGATAGGAATTTAGATCTGTAGATAGAGATGTGTCCTTTGTCAGAAGAGCAGCCTCTCTGGATAAAGGAAGAAAAAACCATCCTTGGTTTTACCTAAAAGTAATTCTTTGTGACAGTACATGTAAATTGCTGCTTAGTTCAGGCACCACTAAATGTTAACAGGTTGTCACTCATTCAATTGATACTGTATATTTCTTCAAATTAACCAAATGACTTTGATCATTTTTTAAATATCCAGGGTATCTAGGAATTTTTGAAAGTGACCCTAAGTAAATGTTTTTCTTTTTTTTAAACTCTTTTTGTCAATTTACTAAGTAGATTAAAAAAGCCACCAGTGCTTTCTCAAAATATGAAAATAGATTTATTCATTCATATAGCTCAAAATAGGATAAAATACTACTTATGACATCACTGGATATTTTTAAATTTTTTTTTAGCCATTTGAGACTTCAGACACTTGCTTATATCTGCATGTTTCTAATCACCCAGTGATCAAGTCTAGAAATTCAAAGCACCCAGTGTAGTTTCTGAATCTAATCTGAGAAAGAATAACTGACAAAAAATACTGGTCTATTAAGTGCTCTAAATCCCCAGGACAAATGTGCAAAATGAACTTTCATTAAGCTCCTGCAATTTTGTCCAGTCACAAGTTTCCTTCTGACAGCATGATTAGCTTATTGATCATGGTAGATCTTCCAGGAAAAGAAAAGCTGTATTTTCACAATTTGAACAAAAAGGGAATCTAATCTGAACCAGAGTCTCACAGATAATGCTCAAGCAAGGATAGAAGCATAAATGAAGTAGCAATAGTAACTTTGAAAATGTGACACATTTAAGACGAAGAAAAATTTATGTGTTAGACTGAAAGGAGCATATAAGCATATGGTATTTACTGTGCTCAGTTTTTAAAGGCACCAGAACCAGGTGACATTTGAGTTTGTATATAGATATTGCTGTATTCAAAGTAAAACATATCTCATGGGAACCCATCTGCACTACATATTTTTCTGTTGAGCTAGGATGATACTTTAATTTTCTATGGTAATTGAATTGTTTTACCTCACAGGAAAAGAGGTATTTCTATGTATGTATAGAGGGATTCTTCACCACAAGGTTGAACTGCAATAACATCCTCACAGTCACCATTGCCCAGCTGTTATATGCACTTCTAGAAAGTGAGTACCACAGAACTCTTCTCATAAGATGAAGTTTGACCTGCTTGATGTAATTTAAAACATATATATTTAAAAAATCACAGAACAATAGGAAGAAAATATAATTATTAACTGAATGTTCAGTAAGAAGGAGTGAATAGCTCAGTAATTCCAGAAAATAGTTGGTTTCTCACATCTTAAGAAATATCTGCAATAAATTTAAGTAGTTATGTCATTAAGCAGTTCCTCATCTAGTGAATTAATTTAACTGTATGTTCATTTCATAGCCTCCTTAGATAGTCTCCGTTATTGCAGATTTAATCCTCTTTGAACATTTCTATATTTAGTTTTCTGAAGATTGACTAAGATCATTCACTCAGTGTCATAATAATGAGATTGTTTTTTCACTATACTATCCTATTAATTTCCTACACACTCCAACTCTTTTTTTCTATCTCTGGTTGTGAAATCGGACAGCTTGTGTTAAAATCACTGAAAAGACAATAGTATGGAAGAACAACTCCATGTTTATAGGAGATTTTGTCAGATTGCAATGTATTGTCATTGTTTAGGACTTTCACTTTGTTTTAAGGGTTGTGTCCTTTTCTTGCTGAATAATCTTATGAGATTAATATAAGTACATCAGTACTGGAATTAAATAAAAGATGAACTGTTCCTTCTCACCTAGAAGACAGCAAAGTGAATATTTTCCTGATATTTTACTGTCTGTCATTACAGATGGATAAGACTGTTTGTTATCTGAAGGAAAAAAAAGCATGTGTGTTTATATGAGTTGGAGTAAAATTTATTTAGATGCCTGAATATTAGCATCCATCTCACCCGTAAGAGAAGTAAACATGCAACTATTTCTTGTACTGAAAAAAGATATTACTAAACATTACCTGAAGACAAAGAAGGCAGATAGCAACTGACCTCTATCGATATTTTCCTGTCTTGACTTGTTATCACATTATTCATTTCCACTACTTGTTCCTCTGCATGAGGAGGAGAATTGGTTATACCTAGTTTAGGATAAAAGGAATGGTGATGAAAAAAATGGGAAATTCTCTTTCTGAAAGTGAAAGTTCACCCTGCAACATTTGTAGCAGGAAGACAACTTCTACTTATCTGCAATTCATATGATTAATGTGTCAGAAGCAAGGCTGGACATTCAGCTCAGCTTCACACATTTTGTAATTATTTCAGGGGAAATAACATAACTATAACATAGAATACTAATAAAATTTTTAGTTGAACAAAATATTTCTCATTTTCAGATTATTAGCTGAACAAAATGTTTTCCTGTGTCCCATGTCTGTCTTTATTCAGCAGTGTTTTAAGGTCATATATACATATTATGTATTGCTGGATAAGAACAGAACTATGATGGTCTCGTATGCTCTGATTTGCTACAATTCAGCAGCTTTTGTGCTACAGAGAGGAAAAAAAGAAAAAAAAAAAAAACATAAAGAAAGATACTTTAAGGTGTAATGAAATGGGAAGAATATTTTATTTGTCATGCTGTAATGCAGAAATGGCTGAATGAATCCTGAAGTAAAATTCAAGGCTTTCAGAAAGTCATGGCTAATTGAAAAACAAGGAGACATAAGTAAAGACCTGAGGTTTTTTAACCATTTATTGCACTAGATTTGACATCCTTATTATTCCATATAAAGCAAAATAACCAAAGTACTGAGATAACAAGTCAGGTAACAAAATTCTAAATTTTTCATATCAAACTGTAAACAAGTAGCTAGAAATACATATATCTATCACATATATATATATGAGTATTTTCCATTCAGTATATGAAGTCTGTATATTTTTTGAACAGTTCAGTTATTTTGCCTATATCAGGAAAAATTTAGTAAATGTGAGACAAAATTTTCAATTTCATTAAACTTGAGAAATTATTCATACAATCAATATTTCAGCAAAGTGTCTCCTTTTCATAGGTTGATTGGAATTTTTATTTTGAAATAATTTTTCAATTCCACAAACATTTTTTATTGTGTGGAATACTACTTGCTGAAAATTTTCAAGTCACATCTTTATCGTGTTTTTTCCTATGTGCAAGAAAAAGAAAAAATGCTTATTATTTTTTATCCAATTACAAGTTCCTACAGACTTTCAAGAGCTTCACATGTAGACTATTATTATATTGGATTCTAAGTCTTATCATATTTACTGCTAGGCATTCTGTAACTCTAGCAATGAGCAAAACTGACATTAGACAAATATGGAAGCTTTACCCTTTCTAAAGAAAGACTATATGGGAAGGAAGAAATGCAACGCTGCTCCTACCCTGCTACTATTTCTGCTACTATTAGTGCTCTTATCATGGCTTCCAGACAAACATTATATCAAAAATAGGTCTGGCGATCACCATGAGAAAACAAGGCTGCAATGTGCATTTTGGCATGTGATGTTCTCACCCTGAGAAAGATTTGTGCCTCCTTCTGGAAACAGCCATCAAGTTGCACAACACTGAAAAAAAGCAAGGCAGATTATAATGGTAGGTAATGCTGGAAATGTGCTGCTTTGTACGATAACACAAATGCTGAGCTAACATCACTAAAATCACTGACAGAAAAATCTGTAAAACTTTGAGTATCCCTCTGCAATACCTGTTTTTAAGCACAAAACTTTTTTTTTTCTTTTTTTTTTCTTTCTTTTCTTTTCTTTTCTTTTCTGAGGATTTCTTTACTTAGGTGACAGAAGAGGGTCTTCAAATCATCAAACTGCAACCGCACTTTAATCAGCATGATCCTCAAGGAAACTGAGTATCTAGGCAATCATACAGAAAAGCAGCAACAGAATTACTCAGCTCTGTCATCAGATAGAGGAGAACTCCAGAAAGTTGAAATTAATTCTTAGTAAAAGACAAACACTGGCTTTCCTAATCTGTCTGACTATAGCTGTGTTATGAGTCCACAACCTGCTTTTTGCACAGATTGCACAGATCTCCAAAGGAAACAACATTATACATTTCTGTTCATCTTCAAAACGTATAAAGACCTCTTCCTCCTGTTCCTGCCCATCTCCTCTGAACAGAGGCTTTGTTCCTTTGTCTTTATATAGGATGAATCCTGTAACCAGTGACATTCCACCAATGTCTGTATTTTCAATAGAATTGAAGGGATCTTCATAGTTCAGTGTGAGTTGAGAAATTCACAGCAATGTGTGGTTTTTGGAATTGTTAAAGAACTTATGTGGTTAGATAATACCTCTGAGTGTGTTAACTGTATTGGTCAATGTTGTGTCCAGTGTCTTTCACTTTGAATGGAAATAGCCAACTGCACAAACACAGCTGCCTCATCTGTAAACAGAAAGTCTATAAATAACAAGATTATAGCAATGACAACAGACCTTCCGGCTCTATGCCAAATGGGAGGAGCTGCTCTTAAAATTTTGGAGAGCAGTCCTGTCCTCTGAAGAAAGACAAGTTTTGTGCTAATAATTTTAATTGTGAAAGATGTTTCATTATGAAAGAGTGTTTTTTATCCCGCTGACATATTATTTTATAGCCTAAGTGGATACTAGTGACTATCTATGGTGTTAGATGACTGATATTTGAAAACACCATTTATGCCTCAGGGGGCCCAGTGGTGGCAAATTGTACTGTCGTACAAAAACAGTTATTCTTTTTCTTTCCCATATAATGGAAAAAAACTTTGTAGAGGAGTACAGTTGTGGTTTCTTGAATTCCTTTGAACTGTACAACTGCTATTTTCTATTACTATAAAAATTTACCCCATGGTATACAATATCTTAATTTAATCTAGAATGTACACAAAGTGTGTAAGCAAAAGATTAACAGAATTTTTAAATAAATTGATTTTTTTTCTGTAAGAAGGGGAGTAGATAAAAGCAGTTGAAAGAAATTCCAAGACTATAGTCTACAACCTAATCCTAGAAGCATTTTGATATAACAATTAATACAATTCTCATCTGGCTATTTGTATAAAAGAAGCCAGAAGCACAGAAATCAGTTAGATGATTAAGGTTGTTTTTTAGTTTTTTTAATTATTATTGAAAGAATTTGGATGAATTCCTTCTACATAGAGGAAGTAAAGTATAATCAGGTTACTTTACATATTTTCAAAAATTAAGAAGAACATATATTTACAAGATCAGAAAAAAATACTCTTTTTTTTTTTTTGCATCATAAAGACATTGTGATGTGATTATTATTTTTTTATCCTTAAAGTGACCTAAATGAAAATTATCTTTTGTCAAAGAGAAAATTTATTTTCTACAGTAACTGTTTATAATGGCTGAAGAAGTTATTTTGCTAATACAGTTGTTTATTCTTTTTTAATTTGTGTTCATACATCACTGTACCTAGAGTCCAGAACCTGAAAGGCATTCGTTTTCTCTTTTCCAACAGTTTTATCAAATATATTTTTCAAGTGGGTCATTAGCCCATCATTCCTGTATTATTTAGTGAGTCTCTTCCTCCCCTCACAGTTTTACACTGAAAAAAAATATATATATATTCATTTTCACTTTCTGCATTGAAGTCCTTTCATTCTTAGAACAGTGGTGTCATTCAGCCTAGGGCTGGTTCACATCTGATCTATGGTAAATCAGATCAATCGGACATGAGGCTCTTCAGGAATGAGGGCTGTCTTCTTGTGTGAAAGGTGTCAGTGTTAAATCATTAACTCTGTGCATAAGTATTAAGGAGTAAAAAAGCTGATTCTGTCATTCTTATCTTATAGAGCTTCAGCAGTATTTAATGGCAGAAATCTGCAATGTTATTTATTACCTGCACTAACCCAGGGGTTCTTTTTCATTTTAGTCAGCAAGCTGTGAATCACCTACTGGGCATCTGACATGTACTGCAGGACTTCGGGGATTTAAGACAAATTAGACTCCATTATTAGATTCTCATCTTAGAATCTGTGTTTGTTTATAGGCTACTTAGCAGCTTTAAGTAGAGATTTACAAACTGAAAATTATTTTGTATGTATATAAAACACAGTTTTACTAAAATAGACTGGCTAATGAAGTTAACTCCTGGAATTACTCTAACTACTGAACGGCTAAGTCTCCTTAATTGTGGTAATGAGACACTTGATGAGAGCCAGAACACTTCTTGAGGCATAGGCTGGCTTTTTAATATCATGGGTATGCCTGCTGGAATTATGTGGTATTGAAGCACAAATGGACCCTCAATTTATTTTCTATTTCCTTGTGCTTTTCTTCACGCAATCTCATGACCAGAATGTTTAGCACTTGTGCTCTTTGAAGAAGTTCATTGATGAGTTTGAAGATACTAATATATGAACATTCTTCTAATGTCAGTTTTTTACACCATTTGAAGTCTCCAAATAAGCAAAAATGTAATTCTGGGAAGTTTACAATATCCTAATAGTTTTATTTATTATGAAAATTATAATGCTCTAAATAAGCAAATTAAACTCAATCTGAATATTATATTTTACTTTGTCAATTTCTCTTTTTACGTGAGATTACTATAGATGAGTGGATTCAGAAGGCATCTTCTTGTAATCTTATAATCTATGTCTAAGACACTCCACTGATCACTCCATAATGACAGATGAAGTTTTAATATCAAAGTCTGAAACTCACCTGAATGGTGATTTTTGAAACTCACAGAATAGGCACTTCTAGACATAGTAATAATAAGCCCATCACAACTGGATTTCTTGCTAATACACAAACCAAAGCACTGGATTGTAATCATTCTTTGCCACTGCAGAATAGAAAACTGCCTAACCACAGTGTTTCTTGTATAGAAATATGCACAGTAAAATAAACACTGCAAATTTCAATTATATTAAACACACAAAAACTTGGCAAAGAATATGATCTCCCACATATAACTGCTGTTGTGTTCATTAAGACTGTGTCTGTGAACCCTCATCAATGATATCATTCTCTTCTGAATAAGAGTTCATGGGATTCTTGCTGCTCCAGACTTCTTCAGAAACAGTTGTTAAAAAAAAAATAAAAAATGTCATAACAGATGAGCTAGAAGAATAGGCAGAAATTATGCACGCATGTCTGGAAACAGTATCACACTTGTCTAACCAAGACTGCAGAGTTCTGTAAAATATATCTGCTTTGGCTTTTTTGAAGCAGTATTCTGTAGGTCAGAAATAGTAAATTCTGGTCTTCTGAGATATGTGACTGCAAGAGGCATAACTAGCCTCAGTGTCGTCATACTCACATTTTAGACTGATAACCATGACTGGGAAACAGTGCTAGAAGCCATGCAGAAATAGCAGATAAACAGCAGAAACAGACATAAATGTCAAGCTTTGCATTTTCATTTTGATACACAAAGAACAGTAATCCTTCACTCAACATTTTACTGACAAGATTTATTGTGTATATCGCAGGACACCTAAAATGGTCTAGGGTTTCTGTATTATGAGAAATTAGAGATCTCAAATGTGTGAGTAAAGTAGATGAAAAATTAGATTTGGGTTAGACAATGGAAAATAATTTCTGGCTGTAAGGACAGATGAGTTCTGGGATTCCTTTTCTGTGTACACTCAGCAAAGTCTCTTACTGGTAATCTTGGAGAACAGGATAGAGAAATGTCTGTAAGCAGATGTTTAAGGATAGCTAGGAATCTCGCTAGGGGGAAGTCAGATGGCTTAGATTATACTTCCAACTTTACTCTGTGAATGATTTTATGATGTACCTGCAAAGAGGCTGACAAAGGAAAGTAAAATATTTTGTTGCATTATGTTCTATATGTGGGCATGTTAAATGATTGTCTTCATAAAACCATTTTAAAATATTGCTAGTCATTACAGATCACTGCAAAATCCTTTGCTACCAGCACAACAAGGAAATATTTAGAGCAGTGGTAGAAGGATGCACACCACATAATGGCATATGCCAATCATGTTTCCAAGCAAATACATTCTTATTCAGTGGATCCCATGGCTTTATCATTAAATGTACTGATCAGTGTTGTTTTTATGGACCACTTAGAAGGTTCTTACTTATTAAAGAACCCACAAGATACAATTTTCTCAGTTGTCAAAACTTTATTATTTTATCTTGAGCTTTTCCAGACTTACAGTCCACAAATGTTCCAATGTTCCAAAGCAGAATGTACTTGAACTGCCCAATGTAACCAGCCTTCTTAATATATTCTTTTGATTCCAGCCCATAAATTGGCCAGTTCACTCCAAAGTTTTTATATCAAATTCATAACAATTTTCTTGAAAAATTGATCTGAGATTTAAGCTTGACATGAAAATATAAAGTAGAAATTACACAGAGAAGTTTTGCACCTCTCTTTTGAAACAAACTACTTACACCATCTGAAAGGGCCACCAAAAATTTCTAGGGCTGATCTATGTTTTTGCTCAGATATATGATTTAGCAGAGGGCTGTTAAGGTGGTATGGTTAGGCCGTGGTTAGACTTGATGATCTCTGAGGTCTTTTCCAACCTGGGTAATTCTATGATTCTATGATTCTACATTCTAACTAAGAATGATACAAATCATTCAAGAAAATCCACTGAATGTTGCACCAACTTTATTGTTCAACTGTGTCACAGTTAAAAAGAACAGATTAAAACAACAGCTTATATATAAAACTAAAACATAATATAGTTTTATTTATATTTATATATAAAATATAACTGTACACAATTAGTACACAATAATTGTTTAAAATATTTTATTCTTATCATATTATCCATGCTCTATTATTCTCCCAATATATTCATAGTACCTTTCCCCCCAAATACTTCATGGGAGAAGAGATAAGAGTCTACCACAGCCAATCTGCTGTAGTTTTTCATGCAAATTTAACTATATAAGATGATGACCTTTGCATGGTTATTGCCTCTGGCTTGATCTTTGTGGATGTATATTTAAATTCTGCTGAATCAAACCCTGCCATGTGTCACCACAAACCTATGGCAAACTTACAGTTAAAACAGAGTAGTCTGGTAATCATAGCTACAACAAAGGCAGCTGATACTCATGACTTCTATGGCTCCAGCTGATATCTGAAAGCTCACTAATGTGCAACTAATTACATGCTTTTCACAAATACCACTCAGCCTTTTCTTTTAGTCTTTGCAAATGCTCTATCCGTGGCAATATACATAAGAGGCAAAATGACAGAGAAGGTGACCAAACTCCTTTAGAAAAACCTCCTAAAAGAGTGAATGTAACTTCATAGTCAATGCTGAGGTGGTTAAAGAACACGCACCTGAATTTTAACTCTTTGGCCTCTGCATTATTCTAACTTTATTTCTTAGGGCAATGCTTTTTGCTAAGTTATAATGTACAGAATCAGAGGAAATAAAGCTAATTTGTTATCTTGGTTTGAATTCTCTATATGGACCACAGATACAGCTTTTTACCTGCTCTGAACAATTCGTTTGCTACCTAATAAATAGCAAAGTTCATGAAAGGTGCTTTGATTGATTGCAGGAAATGGTCTTCAACAACAGCAACATTTGTCTGAGGACATTTTGAGAAATAGCAATAAGAAGAGATAGAGGAGAGTAGTGTTAGAGATCTAGAGGTCAAATTATAGGCTGGTAGAATGCTAGCACCCATTGTCAATTAAAAAGAATAGTGAATAGAAACTGTATTCTGTAAAACTGACTCATTATTTGAATGCAGTTTTAAGAATGAGGATTTTGTTATTGATACATGAATTATATACAACTGTATAAATATATAATAAATTTAGGTTGAGTATAATAAAATAGTCTGAGAAAGCTAGAAATGTGTTCCATGTATCAGATTTCCCCATTTCTGTTTTCTGCCTGTATTGCCCACACAGAACCCTGGGGAGACCAGCTTCTTCATTTGGATTTCAAAGTGATTTTTCACAAGTGGGATTTGTCTTCCCTGTTGCACTGGACCTTTCCATCATCAACATGATGAAAAATACTGTGTTGTGAAACATTGGCCTATCGTGTTATTCAGTGGAAGGAAAGTACAATCCAATCCCTTGTTGCACAACATATACAGCAGAATAAGCTGTAAGACAGTTGAAAATCCAGCTTTTTGTTGTTTTCTTTTTTTTTTTTCTTAGACCAGGCAATTCCTCTTGATGTGTTCATTATTGCAGTCTTTTCAACTAGTGTTTGCTTTTCTTATTGCTAAGAAGGGAGGATTTGCTCTCTGCTGATTGAATATATGTAGCTGCATGGTACTAGTGCTTTGTCTGGACAGCACTCAGGGCTGTAAGCAAATTTCAGCCTCAGTTTCAGTTACTCAATAACAATTCATAACGGAGTGTTAAAATGAAACAAAACACTTTTTGTTTGTTTGTTTGTTTGTTTGTTTTGAGTTTTGCTCACGTAAAAGAAATGGGGATAAATCAAACTAGGATATATTGGAGTAATAGACAGTGCTATTTTCTAAAATGTATCTACAGACCAACTGAATATTGATAATAATTTTGTGTCTGTCTTAGTGAGAACATGTGAGAGCATATGAAGGTCAAAGAGAACACACAGGCTGTGGGTGAGGGAATGGTGAGTTCCATATACTCATTAGAAGTGCTTCTCAACTTAAAACAAGTATATTCAGATTAATAAATGGGCAAAAAATATTTTTGTTTTCTGCAGAAAAATATGGATGACAGCTTACCTCTTACTCAGGAAATCTGTGTCTTCATCTTTTAGCTAATAGTGTCATGGACAAGTACAGGGTACATGAGAAATAGACTGTTTGCATTTTCATGTATGCCTCTTTAGTGCAAATACTGCAAACCTAGCAGTAAAATAAATGAGGGGAAGCTAATGATATTCAGCCTTCCACAACTGTTACAAGTCCTGCAGACTTATTGCAGCCAATGTGCATCCTTAGGCAGCCTGATGCCTAGCTTTTCTCCTAGACTACTATAAAACAGGCCTGTCTCTGCAGGTTTTTAGTGATCTGCTTGTTTATATTGATGTAACTAAGCTAGGAGCTATAGACAATGCAGAAGAGCTTTCCTTCCTCTTCCCCTCTTTCGCTTTTCCCACTGATATTTCTAGTCATGCTGAAAGGAAAATTGATGAAAATGTAGAAGCCCTGATTCTAATTTACATTATGTTTTTGTGCCTCAATATTAAATTGAGAAGACCATGCTCTCAAATTCAAATGTCTTAATTAGAAGTGAATTTCTTCTAGTCAGGCTTTCTGTAGTTTTGGGGTGCTGATATTTTCTAAGTTCAGAACTATAAGATTCAAAGTTTCACTTCACTTAGCAGTCAATATTCTTGTTTCCTTGCCAAAGCAAGCACAGAGAGAAGAAGGTATCATGGTTTCTGTTTTATACACTAAATCTTGAAGATTTTAGGAGGTGATATTCACTTGGTTGTCAGTAAGTTATGAAAACAGATCTTGTGATCATTAAACTTAGTTTGATAACTTAAACTAGGCTGTTAAAGAAAGAGCATCTTTATACTTAGTGACTAAGGTAGTGGAACTACTGGTCTTTTTTTTCATAAAATCCTCTGTGGCAATTCACTGACAAAACTTCCTTAGCTTTAATATTAATTTTAATGTAGGATTTTAAAGTAAAGTCAAGGCAAATGAAGTTTTGAAGCTTAAAACTGACAAAATGGCAGATCTTGTATCTAGAGAATAGATGGTAGTTAGATTTAAGGGAAACTACAAATAAAAGTTGCAACCCATAAAAAGAATTAGAGAGGAGTAGAACAGAACAGAATATCACAGCATAGCACAGCACAGCATAGCATAGCATAGCATAGCATGGTGCAGTTCATTCAAAGACCATTTGGTCATGCTGCCAAACCTCTTAAGGGCTAACAAAAACTTAAAGTATATTAATGAGAGCACTGTCCAAATCACTCTTGAACACTGAAAGGCACAGGACATGGAACACCAAAATTTTTTTTGTGGGTGACTACAGGACTTGGGGTGGATTACATGGAGCATTTATTGGAAATTACTTTCTTTGATATTCATGTCTTAAGAGAAAGACTTCTCATCGGGCAAAGCCAAACACTTTTAGAGTGGACGTACAAGTACATTTGAATGAAGGTGCTCTGTACTATGCATGCATCAGGGAATTTAAATGAAATAAATTGTAGTTCTTTGCAGCAAATTCTCTCCTGGATAAATTGAAATGATAATTATACTGGATGTTGAAAGACTGCATTGACTGCCTCCCAGAAAGGGCAATTACTTCATGCTTTCCTATCGTTCCACTCTCATTGCCAAGGGCATCACCTGTAGCCTATCAAATGGCTTGTGTTCCCCATATAACTGAACCTCACTCTTCCTCACATGAGGTAGAGTCCTGGTGTTGAACCATTTCCCTCAATCGAGATATACCACTTTCTGTATATCAATAACACTGTTTTCCCCCTTCTTTTGCTCACTTAAAATTGAAGTAGGTATTGCAAGAACAGAAATAATTTCTGAACCACATGAACAGGGAGATAGCATCACTGATAATGAGCAGTGTGGGAGCAAGGCAAGTGGACTGCTTAGCCAGACATTACAGACTGACAAAACATGTCTGAAGTGTGTAACTGAGGTGGAAAAGAGGAAAAAAAAATTAGACTACACTACAAACTCATTTTACCAGTCCACAAGTTCTCAAGATTTAATCTGTTCTGCAGTACACAGTGCTCAGTAAGTTTCTGTATCACCTTTCACATTCTTGAGTTTTTTCCAAGGCTGTAAACTCAGTTTCAGTTGGCTACATAAAACGACAATCTGATCTTGACAAGCAGCACACCAGAAAGATCTGTAAATGACTTCAAAAGCCCACAGAACATTTATGGATACAGAAGGAGGACTGAATCATACAATGTACTCGAACCCCACTTACAGTCCAAAGCCTTGTTCTAAAAACTATTTTGCTTCATGTTATTTTGATGAAATTAAACAAGGCCCTAAGGATCTCTAATCAAGCTTTAGCCTAGCATTTCAAGATTTTCATGCCAGCAGGAACCATTCACTCTAGCCTTCTGAACTAAAACAACAAATAAAAGAGCTGTAAACCAGATTCCCTTCAGATGTATTCCCATTGAGGGAAATTTCCTTGTATTATAACATCATGGAAGAAGGCAGTGAAGTGTGGACTTTAAATGGGTGTATCTTACAAACTAGCTAAAGGACTCTTGAAACGAATGTTAAAGTTCAAACATTCTTTGATAAGTCATTCATTTCTACTGCATTCAGAATGTCTTCCATTTGTACATTTAAGTTACAGATGGTGAAGAAAGAGATCCATACCACAGTGATAGCATAGCCCATGGGTTATACCTGGTAGTATGTCTTGCATAAAACTCAGCAGCCATCTCATCTCTAACACTAAAGAGTAGGCTGTCTTTTCAAACTCATTTATTTTAGAATTTGCTGCTATTTAAGATGGTAAATTCACTGGCTTAAGGAAAAAACAGACAGTTATTAAACACATCTAATAATGTTGCTCCACACAGCACCCTTTCTAAAGAGATAATTTTTTATCACAATTTATACAGAAGCATGAATGAAATAATGTCAATTTGCAGAAGCATGTGTAAAAATACATCTAAAGGAGATTATTATGTTGCAAATGGAGAAGCTGAGGAAAGAGGAACTGTGACTTGCTGTATGTATAAGGCTGAAAGACATCTCGGAGTAATTTTATAACTCACTGTTCTAAGAACAGAGTTGTGTTCTGTGGCATTCTAATAGAGCTCAGATGTCCAAGCCACAACAGACCTATTTTTGTCAAATGCTTACAGCTGTATTATTACAACCATCATATATTCTCTCTCTCTGTGTGTGTGTCTTTCTTAAGAGGAGGGAGACTTTTTCCTTAAAAAATAAGTAAAATGCATTTAACTTGTTTTTCACATTTCAAGTAGAAAGCTTACTACAACTTATGATTATTTTGATATCAGATTAAAAAGTCCACTTTGATAGCAGTTTCAAGGCTCTCCAGTAATTTTTGCTAAAGCTTAGAGTATGGAAATTGGATTTGATATAAAAATTCTAACTGAAACTCTGAAAAGTTTCTTTGGTTCTGTTTCTGAATTGCTGACTGTATATTTATGTATTTTATTCTCTTTGGGTTGAATGAAGATTACATGTGTTTTTGTGAAGGAGTTTAAAAAATAAGTGAAAAATACTCCTTTCGAGAACTTTGGAAACTTTTTTTGGAAGGATACTTTCTGAATCTGTGGTCATACAAACTGCCTGTAAAAAAATCAGAAATGCTGCAGAAAACATTTAATAGTTCAGCTGTGCATTTTGTTTGTTTGTTTGTTTGTTTGTTTTGTGGAGCTGAATTTCTTAGTCAGAAAGTAGATGTGGAATGAGGCTCTGTGGACTCTCCATAGGTACCTCTAAGAATCTGCTCTTCTTGCATATTCCTGTGAATTTCTTTCTAAACACATGTGAGGAAATGTGACAGAACAGAAATGGTTTACCCAAAATAACATGGGACATTTAGGAGCCTGCAGAATGCATGTTACTAAATAAAAGAGTTGTCTCATGTATTTGTCTGTAGCAGATTTTCACAACCTATCTCATATGTCATTGCTCAGAAGAATGCTTGCACATTTTTCACTTGTCTCATGCACATGCCAGAAAATGCCAGCACCAACTGCTTTATTTAGATACTACTTTTTTTTTTTTTTTTGCTTTTTTTTTTTTTTTCCTTTATGAGAGCAAACCTATGCTTGCATCCACCCTTGCATCATCTCTGCCATACATTTCCCAGACAAGACTTTCAGTCCTTAAAAAAGAACAGAGTAAGAAGGTGGGAATAAGAAACAACTAAAGAAAAAAAGAAATCCACAAAAAATTTAACAGGAGTAAATGGAACAAATCAAGGAGTCAGGTGGCAGTCCTTTTCCAGTATTGTAAGTTTACAGGCATTTTCAGATGTCAAGCTGCTCTGTAAGTTGACAGTCAATGTACTTAAGGTTTCCTAGGAAACCCGAACAACAATGATATTCTGGGCAGTCTTAATAAATGTTATTTAAATTAAAAGAGATTTCCACTCTTTTATGTGTGCAATTATGCTAATTAAATAGAAAGAGAGCTCTGACATTTCCAATTAGCATTTACCACAAAAGGTATATATGCAAATATAACAGAAGGTAAATACTGATTTGAAAAACCAAAATACATGGTGTGGTATCATACTGCAGCAGTACAATTAGACAGAACATTATTGTCAAACTTTTCTTATCCAAAATAAAAGTCATTTGCAATATATAGCAGTTAATGACAGCCCATGTAAAGCATTTGAAAATAAAAGCCTTTCAGAAATGACATTGGCAAATATATTAAAAAATATTCAAGATTATAATGTAGTGCATGGTGTCTGAAAATAGTAGACCTTTTTTTTGTTCTTTTTTTTTGGTGCTTGTTCCATAACTATTTTTCAGAGCAACATAAGGTACTTAGTAACTTAAGATACTTAATCAAATCATATCTGCTATTTGGGAAGGAGGAGGGGGGAGTCAGGTTTTCATGGAAATGTTTTGGAACTTCATTAAAATCCTCACATGATTTTCAGGCACTGTAGCAATGAAAAATACACAATCAATTCTATTACAAATAAAGTCTACAGAGGAAGCTAGTTGAATATTTTAGTTAGGCCTTTGTTAGACTTCAGAGCGGGTCATTCTTATAGTTTGCAGACTCCACTGTTTCAGCTTGAACTCCTCAGTGAGGTAATTTGGGCTGACTTGGGTCAGGAATCACTTAGAAAATCTCTTCCAGTGATATCCATAAAGTTGTATAATAACTGGAGCATGACAATGAGATAATAAAGCCATGCTGTCCCTAAGTTGTCAATAGAAACTCCAACTGTGGATCCAAGAGGAACTCTTCTTGCTCTTCCTTTGCTTTTCTCCACTATAATACATACCTGTTCATGCGAGGCCTGCCCTACTCTGCCAAAACTCTACAGCGCTCAGCTCATCCACCCTGCTATGACATTCCAAAGGATATAATTTATGAAATGCTGTAGTTTGTCCCAAGTAAAAAATCTAGAAACAGCAGGATAAAAAAGTAGAATTAGTTTTTTTATTTACATTCACTAACCTCCTTGTTAGACTTTAAGAGGTCTCTGAAGAATCAATGATATAAATTTGTCATAGTTCAAACTGCATGATACTGCTAACTTTTATCATTGGCATAGATCTTAAACACTGATGCTAAACAAACTGACCCTCAACACTCTATTTTGTGCTAAGGAGAACACTGGGAGAAGTAAAAGACAGGATGAGAAATTGACATTAATTTGTTCTACCTGATACATTTCTGACTATATTTAATTATTTTGGCATTGAACTAGCAAGTGTTCTATTTTAAGAGTCACCACCAGCCAGGAAATCATTTCTGATGGACAAGAATTGGAGCAGAAACCCAAGAATCTACAGTTAGATCCTTTCTTAATATAGTGCAAATCCCCCCATGATGAAAGGATAGAGAAATTGTAAGGACAGCATGATATGATATGAAGGGAGAAGACAAATCTTTGAGCATAATTTTTAGTAGGAAGTGGAAAAATCCAAACTTGGTAAACAATTACAAACATATATATGAGCTTTTATAGCAATTAAAGCATCCTTGGGGCAACAGAAAGAGAACATAGCCATTTCAAATGATTCCAATTGATTAAAGGGATATTCCATAACATAGGATATCATAATCAACAATTAAATGATGCGTGCAAAGAAGAAGGAGGAGGAATATTTGAAAGTAATATAATTTCTCTTCCCAAGTAACTACGTCTTGTAGAATCACAGAATCATAGAAACATAGGATCATAGAACGGCTTGTGCTGGAGGGGTCCTTAAAGACCATCCTGCCATTAGTCAGGGCTACCACTCACCAGGCTGACCAGAGTCACAGCCAGACTGGCCTTTAGCACCCCCATGGATGCAGCATTCAGAACTTCTTTGGGCAACCTGCTCCAGTGTCTCCTCATCCTCTAAGTAAATAAAATTATTTCTAACATCTCCCCTTTTTAGTAATGTAATACTTCACTGGCTATATATATATATTTATAATTATATTTATATACATAGCCAAGACAAAAAGTGCCAGTATTTTCTTTAACCCTATCATAAAGCAAGGCTGAACAGTTTTCCAGTATAGAGGACATACATGACATACATTTCTTACTAATGGCAAGAATAACAACTCATCACATTTAAATTGTCTTAAATACAGTAAAGGGGATATAGGTTAGATAGAACAAACCCATGTATGGAAGCAGCCTGCTCAGGGAGTCTGTAGACTCTTGTCTGTGAGAGCTTTTTAAAACAAGGAATGTCTGTCAGAAATGGCATAGAAACAGCTTTGGAAACAGAATTAAGTTTTCCAGCTGACTTCCAGATGAATTTTCTAAGATTAAGATTTTCTAAAGAAAATAAAGAGAGTGATATTTTGCTTCACCTTTGTCATCAGAAATAATTTAAATTCCAAAACATTGAAGTCATAACTTCAAAAGGAAAAAAAAAAAAAAAAAAGGTTCTGGAAACAGAAGCAATAAACACTTATAAAATTTGCATCCAGATTGTAAACAGTAACAGTAAACTTGGAAAAAGGGAGGTAAGTACTTATGCACTGAATCACACTGAATCATTTATTGTCTTCAGCCCACAGCACAATGTGGGAGCAGCTGGGGGAAAAACATCTTCTGGGAACATATTCCTTCTTTCTTTTATTCCTGCCTTTTTACTGGACTTGGAAATAAAGTCAAGAAGTTATACACATCTACCTACTCATAAATGTTGACCTGATGAAGAGTTGATTCCTCCTCTAGTAAAGTTAGAAATAACTGAAAAACCTGAGAAAGAGTTGAGAGAAATTTTAGGTGCCTTTAAATATGTGTTACAGAGGCTATGTGTTGCAAGAAAGGAGTCTGAGGTTACAAGGTTACAAAGTAGAGGAAATATTCTCTAATTTGTAATCTCTCTAATTCATCAGTTTGGACATTTTCCTAACTTCAGTCTTTGAAGCCTGGATTAGACAAACATCTGTTGGTAATAACAGAGAATCTGCCTGATGGCAAAGAGGTAGGAAAATGACCTTTTGAAGCCCCTTCCAGCAATATGGTTTTTAATAGTTTGGATTTACTGACTACGTTGCCATTGTTTCCTGTGGAGAAAAAGAAACAATAATAATGCTATATCTTGAAATTATACTTTAATCCTAAATGCTACATCAATTTAAAGGAAATTTTAAGGTGTTTGCAGAAAAGGTTTGGCCACTACCTCAGGTTTTCATTTCAATAGTAATAAAAGAAATATATTTCTGTAAAACCTACACTGTAAGCTAGAGAAAATAGTTACTAAAATTTGATAACATAATTAACCCTGCAACTGACATCCCTGTTAGGAGATAATAAATGGCAAGGAGAACTGTATGCTGAAACTATACTTATGTTGTATGAATATACTATGCCCTGTTACGATTTGGTAGAGCCGTCAGAGAAAGTGGATTTATTTTTCTGTAAGGACAAGGAATCTTTTGTTGTTGTTGTTGCTGCTGTTTTTAGTGTGATACTGAAATATTATTCTGGTAGTAGACCAGGCTGCCCAGGGCTCCATCCAACTTGGTCTTGAATACCTACAGGGATGGAGCATCTACAGCCTGTCTGGGCATATATCATTAATAGCTTCATTCTATCTGGGCCATTGAACAAGGTAATTTGTAATAATTGAGTGGGTGAAATGATCTTTCTTTAGAGGTAAAACACTTGTTTTAAAATAAATACATAAATAAATAAATTCTCATTTAATTTGTTTATTTTCTTCACAATTATCCAAGGATGCCTTGGGGGCAGAAGGTATGACATGCAAAGACAACAGAACTGATGCTGGGCAGAAAATACAAGTCATGAAGCTTAGGAAGAAGTCTTTTTTTTTCTCATTTTGAAGTCATGAAGAAATGGAAAAGCCATTTTTCAGGGTATACATACAAGAAATCCATTGACAATAATAATAACCCTCTCAATGTTTACAGCAGTGTTTATTAATTGCATTTAAATAATTTATAAAAGAACATTACAAAATCAATTGGAAAACAAAGTGCGTATAGTAATGTAAACTAAAAACTGGTTTACTAATTTTATTTATTTATTTATTTATTTTTAAATTTTTGTCATTGGTTCTCTATTTCCTCAATAGACAGACAAAAATAATTATGGATATGTATTTCAAATCCTCTCATGTTACTCATTTTAATAACAGGAAATACAGTAGCATATCATCCAATTATTAACTCTCTTAAATATATCATTTCATTTCCATGCTAAGCAATATTTTACTGCATGATTGCTAAAGGCAAAATAGAGCAATATTTTTTAACAGCATGTACCAACTTAACTATAATATTCAGCAGCCAAGGGGTCATTCAGAAGGGCCTTTGAAAAAGATATAATTTAGCAAGAATTGGTTTATTATGATAATGTCCTTCCTAGGAAAAAAATAGTTTGCTTTGCATCTCACAGAATTGCAAAATTACAGAATTGTAGGGGCTGGAAGGGACTTCTAGAAATCACTAACCCCCCTTCAAAGCAGGCTCCCCAGATGAGGTTGCACAGGTGTCCAGGTGGGCTTGGAATATCTCCAGAGAAGGCAAATCCACAGCTTCTCTGGGCAGCCTGTTCCAGTGCTCTGTCCCCCTTACTCTGAAGAAGTTCTTATGCACCTTCATGTGGAACTTCCTATACTTCAGTTTGTGGCCATTTCCTATTGTTACCACCACGCACCACCAAAAAGAGACTGTCCTTTGTCTCCCTCACCTTATATATTTATAGACATTGATCAGATCTTCTCTGAGTCTTCTTTTCTCAAGGCTGAACAGAGCCAGGATGCCTAGCCTTTACTCACAGGGGAGATGCTCCAGGTCCTTTATCAGTTTTGTGAACCTCCACTGGACTCTCTCCAGGAGATCCCTGTCTTTTTTTTTTTTTTTTGCTAGGCACATGGACAGAAGAAGATATTGGTTACATCAACTGAATAAGAAATAGCTTCTGTATAAGTATTCTACCACATTATCATTGTTTCAGATAATTTGTCAACTCCAGCAGGATGTCCAGTAACAGACTCTAACTCAGACTAAAGATATGGAAGAAAATAATACAAATTATGCTAAGAGAAGATCCAAGAACACTCTGGTAACCTTCCCTGTTCCCCATTGGTTAATTTATCTAATGTTTACATTCTTCTTGGTCAGCCTATCATGTGCTCACTTGCCCCTCCCTTCCCCCCACCCCCCCCTTCCTCTGTTTCCTTTGTTCATATATGTTTTGTAATCTGGATTCAGAGTTTGTTTGTTGCTTTGACCAACTAGAGTTATCTCTGGATCTTTTTTGATGAAGTCCATCCCCTTCTGTCACATCAAGCAAATAAGATTTACAGGCCTACCTCTCTGTCTTGTCAAGAAAGCAGAATTTACCAGTAGTTGTCAAGCTGGCATATTCTGCTGTGTGTCTACAAGATAAGTTTTTTAACAAATTCTTTTTCTCAGATTCTGCTTGGCAAGGACATCTTTCATTTTTCATCTCAGTTCCTCCATTTCTTTTTTATCATCTAATTGTTAATGCACACCTTCTTTGGTCCTAACTGCAAGCAGAAATTTGGCTTGTAGCACAAGTCCCAAGGCATATACTTTTGGTTTCATAACATTCTTTTGCTATGCAAAAACAACAACTCTTTCCCCATGTTATTGGACCACACAGGACTTCTGTTCCATTAAAGCCAATCCTGGATGTCAAATATATGCCAAAATAAAACAAAACAAACAAACAGACAAACAAACAAAAACAAACTCCATCAACATCTCATGTGTTTAAGTCTATAAATGATTCGTTTCCAACTGCATTTCCAGACTTTTTCAGAGTTTCATTTTGAACTTTATATATTCATCTTCAATTTTCTCTGTACCTACTTGCAAGTGGAACCTAAAAATACAAAGTATTTCCTTCCAAAACTTTAGAGAGGATTCCTTGGCTTCCTCAGGAAGAAAATCAGCTTAGCGCTCACTCTCATCACATCAACAAGCCAATTTGCTCAGAATGTCTCCAAGAAATCATAATTTGGCTTTCCTATGAAGTAGAGAAAACAAGTAGGTTAAATGTTCTGTGCCTTCATGAGGTGCTGCATTGGCAGCTACATATCTGGCCTTGGTAATCCACGTACTCACTGCGGATAACAGATGTTTTTCTATATTCTAAGAATTTCTTACTCAGGTCACCTATACCCGTTGAAAGTCCATTGTTGTTTATACAACATCAATTAGTTTCAAGAATTCAGTGCATGTAATGCTATCCCTGCTAGGGAATAATAGATAATGTTATATTTTAAGTTTGGAAGAGCTAGTTGAATGAGATGTTTAGGGAAACTAGGTGCATATGCAGTATTTTCTCTACATGTTCAAAAAGTTTCACTTGCACACTTTAAGTAGACACAAATATCAAGTTAACACTAGAAGCACTTAAATTATGACTCAGTTCAGACTAAGATAAAATGAATGTGTGTAAGCTTGTAAATCTTGCAAACAGAGTAGTTTGTTTGTGTGATCAGAATAGTTTAATTGTGGTTTAAAATAGAGGAGAATTACAAGATTGTTAGTTTTCTGAAGAGAATAAGAATATATATTTTTTCTCCTTTTCGTTAGTTGCATCACATCTTTCCTGGTAGTTACAGACATGAATTTGCTCCAGGTGAGCTGAACACAAAAGAGGAGTATTTCTTATTCCTGATTGCATTATGCAGACCCAGAGAAGAGCTCAAAATGCACAATGAAATCCCAGGCATGCTGATATTTATGGGGTATTAATCGCTGATTTCAGTTAGGATCCTCCTTAACCATATGAATCTAGCAGAGGACAGACTGAAGCTTATGGCTCAGAGCCTGAAGTCTGGGAAGAAACAAAAGGTTGTTCTGTTCTTGACCTTGTACCCTTCACTTGTTTTCTTAATTAGAGACCTTGTACTGTACTGCATAGGCTGCCAACATCATTGTGTTCCTGTATCCTGGGGCTATTATTTTGCAAATTGCACACTCCTGAAGCATTCTGTGTCATTATTTTTAACTATAAGAACTTTTCTCACTTTCTAAGCATTGCAGAAACAGCACATGGGCAGCAAATACAGATAGACAAGATCCACTAGTTAAATATTTCTTAATAATTCTCCAAGCAAACTGAAATAACTAACTAAATAAATAAGGGCACTTGAAAATAATAGAATTGAATTCCCGATATAATCAATCTCCAAGGAAATGTACTATTATTTAAGTAATGGTAAGTTCAGATCTTAATTGTAGAAAACTTCAACCCTTGAAAATCTCAATAATGACTGCTCATTTCTAAACTGTTTGGGGAGAATAGGATTGCCTACTGATTAGAAATAACAATAATAATAATAAATATTATTTGTTAAAGTGAGTAGGTACTAAAACTTGTATTCCCCTTAAGTATCCCACTTTGGATCCCCCAAGGAGGGAGAAGCCTAAATGTTATTTTTTAAATTATTATTATTACTATTCCTGAAATTGTCAGCTTACTTTATGTATATCATGACTTTTTTAATGGCTTAAATTATGAAATTTAAACAATCAAAGTGACTAATCTAGACTGTGCTTTATATACGGCAAAGGAATAATCTTTTTGAGATTGCTTTTATAAAACACGAGATCATTAGGTGAAAATTCAACTCAGATGAAAAAGCTCCATTCATTTATTTTTTTTTTATAATAATGAACAAGTAGCTTTATTATTGCAAAATTTTTATTTGAAAATATGTTTTGTTTATACACTGCATATTTCTTAATGAAGGCTTTTCAAATCTAATTCTTTTTAAATCTGTTCAGTTTTAAAGTACAGATTAATTCTCTGCAGATTCTGATCTCAGTTTCTGATTGTCAGAAAACTGATTTGTTAGGTTTCCTGTCCTCCTTCTCCTCTGCAATGAGAAGATAAGATGTAATTTCCCTTGAATTGCAAGACTATGTGGGCAGAAATATTGCCCGTAATCTTCCCACAGGTTCCAGACACAAGGGAGGAAAGTCTTCTTCTGCCTCATAAACAGTACGCTATACAAACAAGATATTCTGTTCAACAGTAGAGGTACATAATAGCAGTCTATCTCTTCATAGCCAATCTAATCCCCATACTGAATTTTAATAGTGAAATTTATTTGTAGATAAATAAATGGTTCTTACTCCATGAAATTGTAATTCTTGTAGATTTGCTTTAGTTTGTAAATTTCATCAGGAAACCAAAAATTTTTGGATGAATACTCCATGGTTTTATTTATTTATTTATTTATTTAATTACTTTTCCGTGTACAAAAGCAGTGTTTTGGGCCAGCATTCATTTCTGAAAATGTAGGAATCATTGTTGAGGATCACAGATCTGCGCATACTATACCACTACATCCATGTGCTGGCTTTGCTCTCAAAACCTACCAAGCTCATAGACTGCTGTTCAGCCACAAACAATAAAATCAGGAGAATTTTTTTTTTCTTGTATGACAAAATTTACATCGTAACTTTCCAAAAAAGCTCAAACAAATGAACAAAAAATGAATATTTCAGGATTCCCCACACACACTTTTCAGTTAACTGAAAAATACATCATCTTCTGTGGAAGAGAAAAAAACTAACTATGTAACTTGAAATTTTGAAGTTAAGGACCAAGTGACTGAGCACTGAAGTCAGAAAAACAGATACTGAGGATGAGCAAAGGAGATCACTGGATTAGTAACCAAGGGGAGCAGTGAGGTGCACTCCTTGCCCCCTCACCAAGCAGGTAGTTATCCCCAAATCATTTCGCCTACAACGAGGTGCAAAAGGCATTGTCATTGGAACTGATAACTATCAGGGGTTCAAGGGAGACAGTTAAAGACCATCATATTGTCACAAACTGAGTGCTCAAAGAACTCGTTATTGACATCCAGTTCAGTGGATCCAGTTCTGAATTGTATATTGTATATATATATTCTATATAAGTCAGTCATCATACCCCATAAATAGCAAGCCGACTCCTTTGAAAACTTGTCTATCAAGCAGTTGACTGCAAACCAAAATCCCCCCTTGAGTAGAAACACTACTCCAGGTCACTTAACTCCTGCTCAGAGGTTCACCCCAGACATGGTAACGCCTTGCACACAGGTCCTCCATAAGTGATCTTTTGTTTATATGGAAGCTAGCTAGATTTGATCTGAGGTTCATTATGCATCCTCCACCCTCTGTGTAGCAAATAGTTAAGGATATCTAGCTATTTCTAATCTTAAATCCCTGTCAACATTGTTCAAATTACCATATTATATCTATTTATATCAATAAGTAACTTTATGACTTCCACTTACAGGAGAAGTGTGCAGTGCTTTAGTTTCCATTCAAGAGGAAAGAAACATCATTATATTTAATGGAACACAAAAGGCAATGAGGTATTTTCCATTGGAGAATAAGCATTTCTCACCATCATGAGGATGACCCATTACCCTAAGCATTCCATATCAAGCTAGAATTTCATGATCAATCTCTCTTTCTACTGTTAAATTATATTGCCTATACTAGCAGTTCCCGTATTAGATCTTTGTATCTACTTAGGTATTGTCTGTTTTGGGCTGGAGGCCAGATATGCTAACTAATGCTGAGTACAAATGTTTACCAAAAATGCAAATCATTGATCAACAGCTGAAAAACTGTGATCCATATAAAACTCCAGGCATTTTTTCTGGATAAAATGCATGTTCCAAATATATATATATATATTTGAATTAAAATTTTGATATTTGTCCAGTGCATGAGTGCTTTGTGTGTATAACAAAAAGCACTGATTTATACTGTTTTGAAAAGACCATCACAGGAAAGCTTTTCTCTGAATACCCATTGGAAATGTCTGTCCTATACTGTCGATTTCATTATTGTGTTAGAAAAACTTTTGCCCTGAGTGTTTCTTCCAGTCCTGGTACTTAATTGTTGTTATTTGGCAGTGTGAAATATTGATGACATTGGTCAAAAAGATTGACAGCTGCATGAATTGTTATTAACCAGCCTGTTGGTTGTAGCTTAAAGTTCAATAAATACCAAGATGCAGCATAAGCCTCAGGGAGTTGCTCTCATTTCAAAATGACAGGAAATTAACTATTTGATGTCTTTATAAGTCATCTGTCTTTTCCAAGCATCAAAATAATTTTTTATGGTGCCAAAAATGTGAGAGTTGTTAATGATTATTTCTCTACCTGAGCATTATCTCATAACTGGGGATCATGATCCCTTACCAGCCTTACAGGAGTGGAAGACCAGATTTTACATGATATATGATTATCCAGTCTATTATTCCTATCATCTTTTATCACCACAACAAACAACAAGAAAATCATTCACAAACATCAGGAATTGTAAAAAAGATTGCTTGTGACAGAAGGATTTTGGAAGTGACTTGGTAGGAATTTTTGAAATATAATCTGTGATACATGAGAATATTTTTCAGCCCATGCATACAAGAACTGAAGTGCTATTGCATTTCCCAGTCATTGATTTAGTTAGGATTGATGAATGGAATAAAGAACTTGCAGAATCATTGCAAGTATACTAATTAGAAAAAGAAATAGAAATATTAGAAAATATATGTCCTATATCTGCATCCTTTCAAGTATACTTGAAGATATCAGTACTACGAATTTACAAAAATTATCCAGATAGATGTGAGACTGTCCCAAAATTATTGTCACTAGTCTAAGTAGAGGTTGTTGGTAATAATTAATAATATTTAATAATATTTTTTTTATTTGTCATCAAAGGAATTTATGTTTTTTATGTTATATTTTTATGTTAATTAGTCTACTGAGATATTCTCCTAATAGATGCCTTTTTTCTGATGATTTGCATGGATTCTTAATATACACTGGAAATAACAAAAAGCAATCTTTTTCATTGAGAATTCATCAACAAATTTCTCTGTGACACGTTTTTCAAAGATTTCAGAGAACTTAAAATCTTATCCACTTTCACAGGTTTTATACTAATTTATACTGAGGCAAAATTTTGTTTTATTTCCTTTCCTTTGAAATCAACCACTTACTATGAACTAACCATTTGGATTTCTGTCTTACACTGCAAAAGATAGTCTTCCCTAGTTTAATGTATATGTCAACATGAGTAAGAGGATTAATAAAATATCTTGCAAATACAAAATTAACTAAATTATTTTTGTAGAACTTTTGAAATTTATAATTATTTGAATGTTCTCCTGGTGAAACAAGAAGATGTAATTAAATGCTAAAAATAATTGATAAGTAACTTGTTTAACCAATGCTTACCATCTCCCTTCCTCTGTTCTCAGTCTTTGTAGTAATTGAACCTACTGCATTTCAATGCTGACATTTAATCAATGCATGTAAATCACCTTGGAGTCCTATTATTCTTGTATTTATTAATCCAGCCATGCAGAATACAAGCATGTAGGAGAATTATATAAAAAGTTTTGCAGCTAAGATCAAAAAGTGGCACTTGTGGTGTTTTGCTTTCAAAATTCTAAAATACTTCTGACAATTGGAATGTGATATACAATAAAAAGTCTAAAAAGTATAATAATCTTACTGAATTTGAGTTGTATCAGTGTAAACAAAATTTTGAATTAGGAAGTTGTCTGCTGAACATCTCAATGACAATACCTTTCCCGCTCGTTGTGTAGTACACATTTTCTGTTACTAGTTTCTAGAGGCAACTAAAGTTGAAAATAAATATGTAAATAGTTTCTCTTATATGGAGGGATGTAACGTTTAATATCAAATTACTTGTTTATAAAATAAATATGAGAAAACAAACAAACAAAAAGTCATAAAACATACACAGCAAGGTAATTTCCAATCTGAGTATGGTGCCTTAACATTTTATGTCCTGATGCCACAAGAATTTTGATTTAACAGTCTGAATCATTAGAACTATACCAACGTATTGGAGGTAAAAACAAAAAATACAAATAGAAATAATTTTTAAAAAACTTTATATTTAGGTCAGTATTTGGAATGAGAGGAAAGGGAATGAAAACTTCAGAGAAAATAGTGAACAAACAAGAACAATTAAAGTGGCATTCAGATAGATATGTACCTACCTTTCTACTTCTACAAGTTTACTCTATATTCTGTCATCTCACAACTGTGTTTTAGTTTAGAAATATCCATTTCTGCAAGTAAATTATATTGTGAAGTATTATTTCATTATTTTGTGCAGAAAATATCAAAATACGCAGCCATCTGTGGCCTATTGGCTAGGTGGGCTGGCATTAGACTGTGAGCATAGCCTGGAACTTGACGGTAGCCTAATACTAACGGAGCAGGAAAGGCAATTCATGAGGGGAGCTAGAGCAACATGCTGCTCACCTGACTTTTAAGTAACTTTCTCTATTGAATGGTAACTATGGCAACGTACGGAAGAAATAAGGAAAAAGCAAATATGAGAATTGCAAAAGATGGATTTTTTGTCCTTTATCAGTGTATAAAGTTTACTCTTCTTTTTACTCCTTTCAGCTTCTGAAAAACAGCCATTCAAAACAAAATTTCATCTGAAGGCAATTTAAAGCTTTAATATAAATAATTTTGAAATATTTTCTTTCTTTTGAACATAAATATATTCGGTTATATTTGGGAAGTAATTTGGAATTCAAAAAACTTCAGTATGTCTATTTTTTTTTTATTTTTTTTTCTATGTGAAAATGACACTTTTTCTTAAATAAAGATTTATTTATTTTTTTTTCCACATAAAGAATATTTACTAAATAATTCCTTTCTAATGTCTAATATAAATTCACCTTTTTTTTAGTTCAAGTACTCCTTCTGTTATTAAGAGGTCATAAGGATCTTCTATAGTGGGGTGACTTCTCTGTCACCCCACTATACCCAGACATATGATTTAAATGTATGGAGGAATGAGAACTTGCCCTGAGTTTTACTGTTTTCTTACCTTCTGATAAGGAGCTGGGAAGTGTAGATAGCTCAATATTGAGCTATCACCTCAGGGTGGCGCTGGGGCTTGGACTCTTTCTGCATAGTGCACTGAAGAAAGAGTAGATTCAGACTATGGAAAATTGAAACTTCCTCACAGGGGATCTATTTTAGGTTGTCTAAGTTCAGGCTGTGACTCACAATGGGGAAAGGACTGTTCAGTAGGTAGAGGAAAGGACAGAGCAGAGGAAATAAATAAGAGAGCAAAAAGGAAAAGAATGATACAGTCTGATGATGAAGTCTTTGCTATTAGAGGGCCTATGTGACCTTTAAGGCTGACTGCAAGTTCCACGAACAACTTTCCACCCTGCAGTTCTGAGTCCAGCTGCATTTAGTAAGACATTTTAATTCAAACCTGCCATGCTACTATTGTCTGAAGCCAGTGTGCATACTGGCTGAACAGAGCATGCCTCGGAGGCACCCTTGAATGTGACCTTCTTTTCAAGCAGGCCAGAATAGTTACCTGCCCAAGAGGCACTGTCATATTGATTCATCTGCCTTTAAAGAGATGTGCTAGATATCTGATTGAGAAGCACCTGCTTTTCAAGTGCTGAAAATTGAACAAATGTTTAGTATACCTGGGAAGTAGTCAGCCGTAGATGATGACTTTGCTTCCAGCAGATATGAACATGTGAATGTCTTAGAGGGGCAATATATGAAAAGAATCTCCTCCTTAAGGGATCTAAGGCAATTATTGAAGATATTTTTGTAAGCTGTGCCCTCCAGACAAATTTTCTCACTCTCATAAATTATTTATCCCTGGTGTTCCCCAAAATATAAATATATATTTTAATTGTAGTACTATTTTACATATATTAAACTGTACTACCAAAATATACAAGCATTAATTTTCATATCTAGACAAACAGATCATTTCTTTTATTTCACTGAACATTTGCCTTTTGTACCTCAAAGATCACATGATGATCTTTGATGATTTACCACCTTCAAAGCTGTTACAGATGCATACAAGTCTTCAGAAGACTCTTGATCCTAGTAAAGATAAAAGATTCTGAGAGAAGAAAAAATCATATTGCAGTGTACAGATTACTTTTTATATAGAGAGAGCAAAATTCATTCTAAGTCAAAGCTTGAACTTTGCTTTGGGAATGCTGAGAGCAGATAACAGAGCAGTAAGAGTTTGCAATTGTGATGACAGAGTATAAAGTCAGAGGGTTAACTATTGAAAGTGGACATAGCAGAAAAAAAAAAAAAAAGAAAAAAAATCAGTAAAAAAAGAAGATTCTGCAGATTGAGATATTTTCTTTTAGCAGATTACTTATTTCATAGGGGTCAAAATTGCTTGTATCTGCTATTTCTTAGAAAGCAAATGAAGAGTCTGAGAGACAAAGAATTCCTTTATTGAAGTTAAGGAGAATTCTCTGATGATATTCAACTTATAGATTCAGAGGATGATACTTTGCCATTGGACTTTCAATAGTCCTCATGAAAGAAAGCAAATGTCAAAGAAAGTCAAGGCAGACTTCTGTTCTTTTCTGATTTTCCACAATGGTGTAGTCAGCTCAAGCCCACATCCTGCACAGGGCAGCCCTTGGAACAAGGGTGACACAACCAGGTGTGCCACCCTCCTTTCTATGTCCCTGAGCACAAAAAGGACAATCTAATTCTGAGCCATTCGTGAGCCATTCGTGAGTGAGAATTAGCTTGCATTCTGATCCCTTTTATCCTTGCCTTTTTTTTTTTTTTTTTTTTTTTTTTTAAATCATAAAGGACAAATAACAGAGGAAGATTAAGGTACGTGAATTTGTACACGGGCTGTACGTGAGATGTACAAATGAAATATCTGAACCTAGGATTCTTAAATAAAAGACTTAAAATAAGGATTTGTTGAAAAGTACAAATTCTGTATAGTAGAGGTTAAGCATTAAATAGATTGAGTGAAACAGAAGCTTTTCTTTCTAATCAGTTTTAATCACATCCAAAACTCCAAATCAGATTAAATTGGACATTACTGGTTTAGATTTAAACCATATTTTTCTTCAACCCATATTAACATATTTTAAATATCAATGTTTTGATCACACAGTTGCGTGACCCTACAGAAAAGGCGATATTTCAGATATAGGGTCATTCATTAATATCACTGATTGCAAGTCATATGATCAGTATTTCCTGTTTTTCAAGGATCAGAGACAAGATGATACAATAAAATATCTTTGATTAAAAATGCAAAACTAATATGCCCAGCAACCATATGCTGCAGGATCTCTTCTCATAGCTATGATATGATATTCTTGGGATAAGTGTGGCAAAATGTGAGAAAAATGGTTCCTCTGGAAACAGAGAATGAATATCAGTGGGTTTAGAATAAACTATTGCTGTAATCCTCATATGCTCTCTCTAGAAGTGAGTAGTATAATAAATAAAACCTTTCAATGTCAGCACAGGGAGAAAATTTTAAAAATGGATTTTTTCTGTGGGTAACATGGCAAAGATTGTATTTTTCCTTCTATTTTCACTTAATCAGCACTTCTGTAATGAAGCAGGTCACACTTAACATACGTTCAGAATTTTGGCATGCAAACCTTACTGTTTCTGCATGGCAAATGTTCCTAGATCTGGCAGTATTAGTCCACTTGATTACAAGTGAGTGGTTTGGGATTGTTGGAAACCATACCCTATGATTTGCTCTGTAGTTCTACTTAGAATACAATAGAGCAATGCAAAGACTGCCAAATAACAACTAAGTTCCACTAGAACAGAAAAAGATATAGAAGGGTAGTCAATGTGCAATGTGTTTATTACTAAGCAAAGTGCTGACACAAATAAGTGTTACAGCTCCCATGCAAGCAGGTGAGATGACAATAAATCAAATGCAAAAAGAATCCACATAGCATAAATTCTGAATGAATGATGTTGAATTGTGGATGGCTTGAGCCCTAGAGAATTTAAATATTATTTTCATAAATCTGATAGAGGTCATGAATGACAGTTAATGGACAAAAGAAAGACATGAAAATTGACAAAAATAAACGTTTTTCTTCTCTCTCTCTCTCTCTCTCTCTTTTTTTTTTTTTTTTTAAAAAAAAAAGGTCAAAAAGATTGCCAGGATAAATGAAGTTTATTATTATCATTAGGTGGTTAAGTATAAAAGACTGAACTTGTTCTATTCTCTACTTCCAAAAGCAGGAGTAAGTTTTAAAAATAATGCGTGCATAAAGCAGAATTGATGAAATTTAGTCAACCTGAAATGTCTGAATACTCTTGAGAAACAATTTGACTAAAATACTACAAAGAGAAGGGCAAAATAATATATCAGTAATCTAAAACTTATTGGGCAATGTTTTATCATTTGCAAAATTAGTTACTTTGTCTAATCAACTATAGATTTACTTCAGAAGAATTCATCAAAATATTTCAACTTGACTTTCCTGGCAGAATAAATGTTCAAAAATCCAATTTTTCTTACATAATTTTTCTTTGTTTAAAAGACTAAGTCTCCATCTAAAAGATAAATAGAAAAATTTCTGTGCTTCACTAGAATTACCTCTCTCTGAATCTGCAATCCAAAGTTAATTCCATCTGAATCACTTTGAAAATTTCCCTTCAAAGCTTCCAAAATCAGTAAAGGTTTCTTCAGTTGTGTAAATGCGGTACTTTTATACCTTCCATGTTTAAAACTGATGGATGTTTCTCTAATCAAAATATTTAGATTTATCAGAACCTTAGAATCTATTTTATGTTTTGGGATTTATAGCCATATTTACAGGTAGGAAAGTTTGTTTTGTAGTAAATACTGTAGCTGAGTGTAAGGTACATAACAAATAAAAATAAAAATAAAAATAAATAAATTAAAAAAAAAAGAGTAATTATTCCTTAACCAACAAACTAAATTTAAATATTAGTTTTTACACTTTAAATGATGAAATTTCAAGCTGGTTTTAAATCAGTTCTTATTAATGACTATTGTACATTATTTCTCTTAACATGACTTTCAGAGTAAATTCTAAAAATAGTTGTTCTCATTAAATGAAAATATAATTAGGAGATAAATTAGTGTTTATTCTTGAGATAAAATGGAAGGAAATGTAATTAATTAAAATAGCATTGCTGTGACTATTTTGGAATTATTATTCCATATTAAAAGTGACAATTGCTACCAAATAAAATTGCTTCAGGAACTTATTATTTCCTTTAACACAAAAGCTCATTTATGATGGACAACCTGGTTTTCCTATTTAGAAAATTAGGATGACAGTTAGAAATCTCTGCTTCTTTCCTCTCTGTCTTAACAAAACTGAACTGAGTTCTCTTTCCTTTCACAAGGACTTGTGATATAGTTAGCATATCTGAGAATTAGCCCACCATGAAAACATTTATTGAACAGCGAGATTGATATAAGCAGGATTTTGACACTGTTTCTCCTCTGTTAATTTGGCCTTAATCTTCTACAAATCATCACGTACATCTCTCATATATTACATATCACTCATTTAAAAAAAAAAAAACAAAAAAACCAGAATGTATATTTTTCTGAGGATTTAAACGTTTTCTTTAAGATCAGTATTTTAATTATATCTGGAGACCCTGAAAATAACTATCATTCACTTTCTACTTGCACAAAAATCTATTTACTTATTACTTATTTATTTATTACTATTTAATATTCAAATAATCTGGAATAATTTTGCTGTAGGAATCTCTTACAGAAAATAAACTGAGTTAACACTGGGTATAATAATCATTTTATTAGGGTAATTTTAATAAAGTAATTTTAAAAAATGAAAAAAAGAAGCATTCCTGAACTTTTAATTCAAATCTTTGGAGAAACTGTGTGCTAACTGTGTAAACTAACACTGTGTGTGTTAGTTTATACCTAACTGTGAGAGTTTCTCACAGCACTTGTTCTGATCAATGTCAAAATAATGAAAACATAACGGAATCAATGGCCTGTCCTTCCTAAAGGACTCTCTTGTTTGTGATGGTGATTTCAGGCTTATTTGTTCTACCTTCTTTGGAAGTCTATGACAAGACTCAGGAAAAGCGTTTGTGAGGAAGAATTTATTATCATTAGCCAAGTCAAAACAATAGCAAAAAAACGAAAAAAAAACCAAAAAAAAACCAGTGGCTGCAAATACTTCACAGATTCTCACTGGCATTTTATTTCCACTATGTTTGGATGCTTTTGGCTGTTTTTTGTTTGTTCGTTTGTTTTTGTTTTGTTGTTGTTGTTTCTTTGTGTGTGTGTGTGTTGGTTTTTGTTTTCTTTGGGTTAACTTCTAGTGGCAGTTTTTGCTGATATGTTTTGGAAACTGAAAGGGTATCTCTGTCTTTAAACAACTATATTAATGATCTTGTCACAAAGGGCTAATGGCTCTGATGAGTAGATTGTTGCCCTTTCAAATTCTTCATTCACGAAGTACACTGGATATGGCAGTTAAAACTTTCATAGACAAGATTTTCCACATGTAATTTAAGCTATGAAATTTGACTATGGCCTCATGCCCTTTCATGTTTCCTCTATATTTACTTTATCTCTTCTAAAATTTGGGTTAAGATGACATCTGTTCCTTCTGCAAAACATTCAGGCACAAACAGAGGTTTGTAAAAGCTGAAAGATGTAAGGTTGATGACCCCTTACAGTGGATTATTTCTCTCCTTCAGCTTTTTTGGGCAAATGGATCAAGTAAGGCTTATGTTTGAAGCTTTCCTAAGCAGTTAAAACAGTTCTCAACCAGTAGATATTTACATCTCTCCATAACTAATGTGGCTGTATCCAATATTCTTGCTGGGAAGAGTCCTCTTGCTAATCTCAGCTATGTCAACATTGTGATAGACAAAAAAAAGTAAATAAATGAATATACTGGAGTGAATATAAACTGCTCCAGCATTATTAAGATAGTGAAGGGACTAGAAAATAAAACATGAGAAGCAGCTGAGGGAAGCGGGGCTGTTAATAATGGAAAAAAGGAGGTTGTGGAGACATCACTCTCTGCAAGGAGAGTGAATGTCTCTTTTCTTTGGAGATAAGACATGGGATGTCAAGTTGCACGAGATTTATACTAGACAGTATGGAGAATTTCTTCATGGAGAGTGTGGTCGCATATTGGAATGGGCTGTCCATGAAAGTGAAGCTGTCCCTATCCCTGGAGGTATTCAAGAGATGTGTGGACATGGCGGCACTAGAGGTTTAGCAGTGGGACCCAGTTCATTACACTGCGGGTAGGACTTGATGATCTTGAAGGGTTTTCCAACTTAGATTAATCTATGATTCTATGTCAGGCAGCTGGAAGAGTGATAACTGACTCCTTCTGTAATCTCTTTTATTTGAAGTTTAGCACAATGACAGGATTTCTTCACTGGGGCATTACAAATAATTTCTGATGGAGTAATTTTGTTATTTTAATTTGTTCAGTTGCTGAGGACTCAGGACTTAGCTTGGTGCTTGATTTCTCCTTAGGAAAACAGTGTGTGAAGAGAGATTTTTCCTCCCTGTGTACATGAATGCTATAGTTACTGTGTGCAAGTATGTACATTCACCATACCACGATGCCCTTATTGTAGAGTATGACTGGAATGCATATTCAGTGATAGAGATTTTGGCTCCATGTATTCCAGATTTGCCCTACCTACAGTTCATTTTCCCTAGAAGAGACTTCTTCTAGGCTTCAGTACAGAGGAAGCAGATTGCACAAAGTAATTTTTTCTCCTTTTATTCTCATTAGTATTTTACAAGATACATAAAGAGATAAATATGACCACCAACAGTAAAGAATAAAAAGAGTTTAACTTATTTGCTGTTCACCGTTAATACAGCATTCAGACAGACATTATGGTATCCTCAGTAAAATAAAAAATATTTATGGTTTCATAGAAACATTTCCCAATCCTCTGATTACTGTAGAAGTACCAGAAATGTGACTTTCTCAAAACCATCTAGGATGTACCTGCTTTGAATAAATATATTGAAACTAATGCTAAGTTGATCTGAGAATGATAAACAGTATAGATGCATCAGTGCTACATTGTGCCAAAATAGCTGGTTCTTTCAAAAGGGAGAGATAATTAGCTGAGGAGTGGTGCCATGCTGTGTAATCAGAATGCCTTTGAGGTCTGTGACTTTTATCTCTGCTGGGGCTTAGCTGTGTGCAAATAGAAATATCTGCTCACCTGATGGAAAGTTCAGGATACACAGCATGCTTTTGAGATAAGACCACAGTGATCTTGAGGCAAAACTGGGATGGAATGCTGAAATGCAGAATGCTGTTTGGAAATGCTCCCAGTGAAATCTCTTGTACAGTCAACAAATATCTTGTGATGGTAAAATCTGTTGTATGACTGTCAAAATACTGCAAATTTGTCTATACCCCTGGGTCCTGTCTTACCTTTCTACTACAGCCTGATTCTTTTTTCCTCTCCTCCCTCTTCTCTGGAATTTTAATCTACAGATCAAAATGCAGGTAGTTTTAGTCCTGTCCATATAAAAAGAATTGCATTAATATGTTTTTTAAAATAATCACTTTAAAATGATTTAACATGCAAATTTCAACAGTATGTGCAAAAATAAACTTGGTAATTTTGGTTTTAAAAACTTTATGTGCAACAAATTTAAGTCAGTCATTACCTTTGATTTTAAATATTCTTTCCAATGCTGTCATCTATACAACTATGCATTATTAAAACTTAAAGACAATTTCAAAAACAAAATAAAATAAAATAAAATAAAATAAAATAATAAAATAATAAAATAAAAAAAGACTAAATATTATGGGAATTTCTCATAGAACCCTTATGTACTGATATACATACGATTTCATTGTGAATCGGCTCTTTCATTTAACTTTACTTTAGGGTTTCTTTTAAAGCCTGAAAAATAGTATTTTCTTCCAAAAAAAAATTAATAATAATAATAATAATAATAATTAGCTTAATAAAAAGTATGAGGTACTACAGAATCTAAGAATTGCTTTTTATCAATTAGTGCTAACTAATTATTTGTCTTATTTGTTTCTGCTAAAACTAGAAGGATGAGGCCAAAAACTCTACTGGCTTTTGGGGTGGAATGAAGAATGTTAATAACATATAGAAACAGCTATACCGTTCAGTGTTTACTGACTGGGTGAGGAATCAGATGACCCCAATGCTGTTATTACTTCCTTTATTATAATGAGCAAATTATTTATTTACCTATTAATTAATTTATTTATTTTGTATCAGAAGAACAGCAATGCTTACATGTCACAGTAAAATACATTTACACTGCAGTTGGGGAGTGCTATATAAATACTAGGTGCAAATATATATTAACTCTTCATCTATTTATTCAGACACTTTGCTAATCTCTGAAAAACTATTATTTCCTATAATGCAGAATAAATGAAGATAGGCAGGTATGATTCACTGGGGAGTTTCCTCTACTTAAATAATTTCCCTGATTAAGTCTTTCTCTTTTTTCAGATTTTAAGTGTTTCACTCACCGGCAAATTAGAACTACCAAATATTGGTTGTCTTCTGTTAAGAGCCTTGAAAGCTATAGAAAACTTAAGATCTAGTTTAAACTAAAAGTTTTAAACTGTAGTTGTAGGAACAGCACATTGAACTATACTCTCCCTCATAAGTAGAGGATTACACTTCTTGGCTTCTTTTGTATTTCCTTACTAAGAGTGCTAATATGAAATGTGATATGGTTGAAGTGTTAAGATAATGGTCTGTGAAATAAAAATGTACCAGGAGCATTATGGGATATATACATGTTTTTCTTGTTCTTCTTTTATCTTTTTCTCATTCAGTGCTATGTTCAACAAGATTCAAAGAAAGTTCTCTGTGATCTAGGTTAAGTATACATTTTACACTGTGAAATTTCAAGGTGATGGTCCTTCTTGGATTTCCTTGTGATGGTTAATGACGGCAATTGTCTCCACCCACGCTTGAGCCAGTGACTGCCATTCCCTCATGGAAGCACCACAAAAAACAGTTTGTCCATCCTTATCCATCAGAGGCTGCATTCTGACACATTAAATTAAAATGTCACTGATTTCAGTTTGTATTAACACAGCAGACTGTGATGTGTGTGAGTCAGAGTCCGAGGATGAAGAAGCTCCTGGAATTCTCATCCAGCAGAGTTCCAATTTGAACTCTGTTCTTAAAATGGTAAATTTGGCCACGTCTACGTCAGTTTTAGTGAGTAGCTTAATTGGCAAAAGCATGAAATCTCTCCCATGGCGAATGCTTTCTTTACATTCATTTAATATTCTTTCCTCTGCATAGAAGTAAACATATCTGCACTGTGCACCCAGCAGTGCTTATGAATGGCAAAAGGCTAAGTGCTGACATCAAGCACAAGAAGTCTGTGTTATTAGAAATGACATAGTTCATCAAAACTACAGTATTTCTCTGCCAATTCCCTGCCAAAATCCTACTTGATTTCTTATCTTCATCTGTCCTCCACAGATGTTCTCAAATAAGCTATTGAAGTGTTTAAACTGACTACATGGGCACAATAATTTTAAAGTGGAGTGGAAAACTCTGCTTGCAGTTTCTTGCATTTGAGCCATAGAAAAATAGCTTTACCCCCTTCAACCTGAAATGGTATTATTTTAATTCCACTCGTTGCTCAGAAAACTAGTGCTAAAAGGAACTTGCTTGGATGTATTCTGATGATACAGCTAGATTCTTGAATTTCTGTAATATGCAGACATAGAATTCATCAAATGCATATAATGAAGCTTAAGTTGTATGTCACTGTCACGGGTTACTTAGATTTACCTATGCCCGTGACAGGGGAAGCCACCCCACGGCCCCCCCCCCGGGGCCCGGAAAGGAGGGGGAAAAGGGGAGTGGGATAAAACAGCGACAATCTAAGGAGGAAAAACTTATTTTACTAAATATGATATCGAAATAAAAGATAACACAATATAATATAATTAAGGCTAACAAATCGAACAAAACAGAGAGAGAGTCTCCGAAAACCGAGAGGCCTACTGTGAACTCTAGGCGACACGGCTGGAACGCTTCCCACTCTCCGAGAAGTTCGAGAGAAGAAGGAGGGCACTCCAGCCTGGGAACGAGATTATATAGAGTCCTGGTCCTGTGACTTATTGTTACTCCCGTTGTTCTCTGGAATATGTAGTCTTCTTCTGTGGACTGCACATTCAACAGAAGTATCCATACTTGACATGATGTTATGATGTGGAATACTGATAGCAAAATTACAAAATTACAAAACCATGACAGTCACTGATAACCTGAAAATCCATCTCTCCAACATTGTATGTCAAGCTCCAGAGCAGAAAAGCAGGAGAAACGAAAACATATTAAACAATATTTTATATGTTAATTATTATTATTACAGCATTGGAGCTGTAATGCTTGATCCTGATGTTGACTGGTTATAGGAAATGTTTCAGGAATATATGAATTAGACAGCAGGATATGGACATCAGAATATAGGAAAAATACAGAGTTCTCTTTAGCTTTTCAGTATAACTTTCTCCTTAAACTCAACTAAATATACTTTCTTGTATGTTTATAAATTGCCTGCAGAAGCAGGTTAGTTTGATATTAAAAATAATAATAAAAATTATTCATTTAAATAGCACATTTATTTTAGCATATCAGTATGACTTCTTGCTGTATACCAAAGGGTAATCATAGTGACATATGCATAATAAACCAATAAAAATATACATATACAGTTTTTCATTTGGCTAAGATTACCATTGCTCAAGGATAATGTTTGCTGGGTATCTTAAACATTGTCTTGTCAGCAAATCCATTGTTCCTATACTGTTGCCCTGAAGGTCACTTGGTTATGAAACTAAGACCTCATGCCATAAAGAGGCATATTACAACAAACTCAAAACTTGTTTGTGAATACAGTTTTCATCAGACTTTCATGTTCCAGAAATGCCCAGTGAATAAAAATATAAAAGCAAAGAACACCTAAAATGAAAACATTCACTTAAAGGAAACATAAATCAGATTTATTTATTGTTTCTCTATTTGAGACAACTCCCTTACTAGGACTCCCCAGCTAATATGGTTGTATTTTAGCTGTGAGCCTATTACTTCTAAATTAAACTCCAGAGCAACCTAGAAGACCTCTATAGTAAAAACAGGAGGGGGAAGAAAGGGGGAAAAAAAAAATTAAGAAAAAAAAAAAGAAGTGTCTTTTCACTGTAGACCTCGTAGAAGTATGAAATACCACCAATTTTACAGTACTTGATAATAAATATTTATATGATATAAAATATCAATGAAGAATTCTGTTTACTGTCTACTTTTGGAACTGCTGATACTCTGTTTCTTTCTTCTCTTTCCTTTTTGAAAGTTATTTTATTAGCTGCAGAAGGAAATAATACTCACATCCTTGGGATCTACAGCCACCTCATTTGAGGTTCTCCAGCCAAGAAATTCTTAACCGTTTTTTTGTTTGTTTTTTTTTTTTTTCCCAGCTGCTTTTATTCTTTGTTATGTTAATGTTTACAAAAAGATGTCATGCGGGATCAAAGAACTCTGCACACAATTTATGCTAAAAATAATTCTGATTTATACTTGATATTTAAAATAACTTTTCATTTTATTGATATAGAAAATTGAAAGTGAGAACACTGCATTTAGAAGTGTGCTTAATAAAGGAAAATACCAAAGATGTCCAGTAGAGTGCTTCAGTCTCAACCATGACAGATCCATTGATCTTAAACAAGACAAAATCATTTATTTAAATACATCATCAACCTGAAACTAATTCCTTAAACCCATAAAGAGTCTTTTATGAGAGTATAAATTCATAATCTCCAGTCCTAGGGGATAAAAGTACATATATGTTATCCTAGAGAAGAGCATAGTAGTGTACTGTAAGCAAATAACAATAGACCATTAAATATTGTGGTATGTATGTTACTAATATACAATATTCTAAAGGTATATCACAACTCAGAACATGTGGTCGGCATGGAATTATGTCATCACACTGGGAAATTTGCTGCAGATTGATTACAGATTCTTGTTACTGAATGACATGGGGAGAGATTGATTGTTAAAAGCAGAGTAACATACACTACCATCATAAGAAAATTATAAATCACCTTTATTTCTTTTTCTTTTATTTAAAAGTAAAGATAGACTTCCAACATTTTCAAACAGAATGGGAGAATATGATGAAGAAGGTGATTTCTGGCAGTGATTTCTAACTGATTTCTGAAAAGAATCAGAGTATTTGTCTTCTGAAGAGAAGAAAGGGAGATATAGGAAATGAACAATAAATGCTAACATGAAAGAACAGTGACAATAAAATAACTTGGATGTTGAAGGAATCAGTGGTGAGGGTCAACTTCAACATTTCTGCTATAAGGAAATGTATAATGTTAATAAAGAGACCTTGTAATGAAAGTCATCTAATCTTTTGGAAAGATCTAAAGTGACCACCATGCAAGTTCCTTGAACATAGCTATAAAAAACAGACTTTATGATCTGAAGGCTGTTAAAGGCAGATCCCTCTGAAACTCAGTCAGTTTAACAGTCAAGAAGTCTCAGTCCTTCAAAAAATACAACATATCACCAAAAATCCCAAATTTTATGTCATAAATTAAATTTGATGCCACAGAGATGTAATTTAAAATTCAGCTATGAAATCTTATCTGTACAACAGATGTTCCACATGTTTTTAGAGAATGGACTCAGTTGCAAAACCATAATAAATACTTTTTCATTACACTCCTTTTACATAATAAACATGGGTCTGTCAAAATCACCTGAAGACAAGGGACCCCAAAGCTTCTGATTTAGAAAAGATTTTGATTTTAATGTGGCACTGGATAAGTTAAGTTAATAAAATGTAATGTATATACAATTTAACCGGAGTGATACAACAGGGAGTTATTATATTATCTGTTTCTCTTTAAATATCAGAAGACTGCAGTTAAAACTAAGATGTAGTTGAGATAAGTTAGAAGCATTTATAAGAATTAAATTACTTAAATAAACTCTATAAATATTTAGTGGAAACCATCATTCATGTCTGCATAAATTCCTGTGTACATAAAATCTAGCAGGGACATACTTAACAATCACAGATCATGTGTGGATGATTAATAAAAATGACGGTCTAAAGTTTTCTTAACTACTATACAACTATGATCATAGTACAAATTGAATTGTGGCATTTCCTCTAATGGTCTTTTCCACATATCCTGGGGTTGTAGCACATCCACCCACAGCATACTGGAGGGACCCTACAAAATTCAGGCTTAAATGGAAGGGACTCTTCCTTCATCATCACTATTCCTGTTTGTATATAAGTTCTAGTGATTTTCTGTGCTTATTATTTGAGATCTTCTCTGCTGCCTGACGTTGCCACAGCTTTCTCTTCTGCTTTTTAATCCTTCAGATCTGAAAACCAAGAATTTAAAAAACCAAAAACCATAACAGTAAAAATATCCTTCCTTGTGTGTATATATATATATATATATATATATATGTGTGTGTGTGTGTGTGTGTGTGTGTGTGTGTGTTTTGTTATGTGATTTTTAATTTTTCCAACATTAGAATCAGGTAGAAAACATAGATTACTGAATGTTTAGAGTTCTTCTGTTGTTATATATAGGTAAATATTGAGATCTGCTGAGTGCTGTTGAACATAAAAATTTCTATTCATCTACCTTGAGATGAGCCAACCATTGTTATGTAAATAGCCATAAATTCATAGTTTCATTACTGATGTTTTGATTGAATGAATGGGCACCAAACATGAGCTGTAGCTAGAAGAAATAACAAGAAGGAAGTAGAAGAGTATTCTCTTCAGGTAATCCCAAGCGACTACACTTGACAATAAGTGATCCTTTAAATATCCTTTAAATTTAAATTAAATTAATCCTAAAATTAATTAATTATGTTTTGTTGCACAGAACAAAGCTCTCTGCAACAGCTTCATCTGCTGAGAGATCTCTTACTCATTAAAAAAAAATAATGGAAAGAAAAAATCTATTTTCAGAAACTATGTAGATTTGTTCACACTAAACCTCACAACACTGTGGCACATTTCAAAAAAGGATCAGACGTTTATAAATTAGACTATCATGAACAGTTCCACTGACTAGGATAACAATTACAGGGACAAGTAACACTCATGCTTTGTGGCATTAGTTGAGCAACAGACAGAATCAAAAAGCAATTTCCTTCCATGGTTAAATTTTGTGTGCATACCAAGGCTTTTGTGCTTTCCTTTGAAGTGTGCAACCATTGTCTCAGGCAGGATGCTGGACTAGATGGACCATTGGTTCTGTTCTGCTTTAGAAATTCTGTTTTCTTAGATTCTGTATCAATGAAATATCAAAACACACTATCTAAATTGCATTTGATATATATTCTGTGACACACTTCAAACCAGTGAAGCAACACAGATGGTGTGATTCATGTGGAGAATGTGCTTGAGTTGTTTTACACATGAGGAAAACAGTATTAGTTAGGTCTACAACCTACTGCACATGGCAGGGTATGGCAATCTATGTTTTGTCCATATGGAAGTGAAAAATTATTCAAGTCATATCAATAAAAACAACAAAATGTGTCTGTTTCTGAGTAGCATGCATCGCCAACCAGCACCTCCTGGGTGCAGGAAGCAGATACTCCCAGTAGAAAAGACTGCTACTCATTAATAAAATAATCTTTGGTCTCCTCATAAAGAATACTTTCTTGGTAGTTCATTAGACATTATTTTTGCAAATGCCTTTATAAAGATTCTGAAGAAAAACTAAGAATATAATCTTAGGAAATAATTACTCAGTTTAGTTAATACATTAAATAAATAAGCAAAGTTTATGGACTGTGGAAGTTGTGAAATGTATATATTTTTAATTTGTCTCATATGTAGAACCTATTAAAAAGGATTAGCTTAAAAACAGATTAAAGACTGCATATGCTTAAAGAGGTCAACTGTAACACATCCTAATTGTTGCTGATGTTTAAAGCATTGATAGAATTATCCTTTGACCAATGTGTACAGAAATTCAGACCTGGTTGTGATCTGGACTCTAAAATTTACAGCTCATGACTCTAGAAAGTTAGACATCAAAACTAGAGAAAGCTTTCATTACTAAGATTCTTATTTCAAGATATATTAAAAAGATGAATAATTTCTATTTCTTACATGAGGTTCTTGTTATTGAAGTTAGTTGGATATGTTTATAAGAGAAATTCTGAAATTTATTTTTATTTAAAACTGTTTTATTCAGTTTACCAATCCGTTTATTCGGTTTTTAAAAGTGTGGTTATGAAAATCAGCATCTATGTGATCAAATTCCTATAGCTTGAACATGAAGAATGTTTAAAATTTGTTCGGAGGAAAGGTTAGTTTTATCATAAGAACTCTATTAAAATACTTTTGGAGGGAAAACCACTTGAAAACAGAAGTCAAGGAAGTAATTTCAGTAGAAGATAAAGTTTGTGGGAGAAATTTCTTTCTGATTATTCGAAATGCCACATCTAAGGTACAGTACAGTTAAACTGGAAATTCACATTGATGGTCTCCCTATAAGGTTTCAAATACCAAATTTTACTGTTTCAAAAAGAAGCTCATATTTGATTCTGAGGTAAATACTCAATTTAATATCATCAGCCTAAGATATGTGACATTATTAAGACAGCAACATATTTATAATGATAAAATTAATCCCAGGCTGTCACAAGGATGGGAGAAGAGTAGCTGCTTATTGGACACACCAGACTGAACTGTGTGGCTTACCTTTCCTAGAAAAAGAAGGAAGGTGATATGATCAGAAAAACCTGATAGCACTTTTTAGCTTGCCGTATGATTTTCAATTAGTTGGACTGGTTTGGGCCATCCGATCTTCTCCTGGACTAGAAGCTGGCTATGTTCAATATGTAATAAACTCAAAGAGGGAAAAATTACAGATTTTCAAAGCCCTCTGCCTGTGAGCAGTTGGCAGACGGAAAGCATAGCCCTAAGCACATCTTGGAAACCTGGCTTATCCCAAACTTAAGAAATTTTTTACCCAGTAGTTTTTTATTCAGGGAATTTATATTCAGTGAATAGTTGGTGAATGCCTCTATTAACTGTTTTTACAATCCAATTCTTAATACTTCAGGATTTTGAACTAGTTACCCACTTGACAATAGTCTCAACTACGAACAAATCAATCTCTGTGTGGAAACTAACATTCAAAAGACCATTCTAATGATTTAATGACAGTGTTGTAAATAAGATAGGATATAAAAAATGTTTCAGGTTTATCTAATGATTTAAAGACAGTGTTGTAAATAAGATAGGATATAAAAAATGTTTCAGGTTTAGTGTTTGTGCGCTATTTAATAGGGTGCAACTTACTGATTTGAAACTGCCCCACATCTAACCAAAAGCTGTATTTCCACAGCTAGAGCTGTGCAAATGCATTCCTTATGAATGACTTATTTATATCAAATCTCTCTCAAGTCCAAGGAGATTATATGACTTCAGATTTACTATCATGCTTTTTTTTTTTTTTTTTTTTTTTTTTTGTTCTGTGTAATATTTCCAACCACTAAGCATTCTTTCACTTGCACCTTCTTTACTGGTTCTCACTGAGTTCTCCTGTTTCATTTTCCCATAGAAGTTGTTTATTAACATTAATTCCAACACACAAAGAAGTCTCTTATGTACTATTACTCCAAGCACTTGTGCACCTAAACCATGCAACATTAGATGACGACATCATGAACATCAGTCACACACTTAGTGTTCACAAAAATACTACAAAGTAAGCAAAAGTCAGTTCCAGGTAGTAGACAGAGAACAGAGAAAATAATGCAAATGCATTTGCCTGCAGATATCTAACAATTGAGATATGAACCGAACCCAACTTTTTCTCTCAATAGCACATCTTTTCTATTTGTCTGAATAATCAGAAACAACTCAGACTTTGAACAGTAAGTGAATAATGAACAGGTCTTTCATGCAGGTGTTTCTTGCGTTAGCTGCAAAGAAGACTTGATGATGCATAAAAATTCTCTTGAAAGTGGAGAAACCCCAGAACAATGTTCTAATCATTATTTTGAACTGAAAACTCAGGATGACAGTTACTCCAGTAGACTTTTTTGGAGTAAAAAATAGGTCTCTATAGTACTTTGTGTGATCATCTCGGGTCAAGACCTATTCAGACTCACTTGTCTATTTCCATCATTTGAGTTTCAGTGCAGCAGAGCTCACAAGGAAATGGTCTTTTAAGAGACAGTCCAAAACACATGTATTGACATGAGGAAATATTAATTTTAACTGTGTCTTTAATACTCCATCACCCCCTTCCTTCAAACTCCTTTCCCCACACTCCAAAAATACACACTTGTGAAGGAGCAAACATCTACATCTTATCCTATTTAATATTTGTGAGAGATGTTTGATAGCTTCAGCCACTGGAGATAGAAAGAAGCTGTGTCAGGGTATCTTATCTTTGGGGTTTATTCATCTCTGGTTTGCGATATGCTGCAAGGAAAAGAAAAAAAAAGCAAAAAACAACAACAAAAACAAAAACAATTTATCACCTACTGTTTTTTCAGAATAAAAGGATACTCTTTGAAATCCATTATCAGCTTCTTGCTGGCTTCTAGCTGTCATATTTTCTCGTAGAAATAACAAATTTAGGAAGATCACATATGGAAAATAAGTACTGCTATGCATCTAAGTTTATAAATCATTCTTTTACTCACAGACACTTTTGTCCATTTTCTGGAGTATAAAAAGTGTACTACACTTATTATTTGAGGTTTTGTCATATCTATTATTTTTCTCTTTCAGATACAGGATTTGGAGGTAGTCAAACATCAAAGAAAATGCATGCAATATTTCTTTTTCATACTGTACAAATTCCAGGGAATCTGAAATTCTGTAGTGGTATGAGAGGATTTCCAATAGGAAATACAGAAATGTATAAAACTATACAAAACATATATTTTCTAATATATATGCACGTATATACATGTATATATAACTAAACATATACATATGTGTGAATAGACACAAATATTTATAAATTTATGCCTATATAAATACATCTTTGGATATATATACATGCATGCATATGTACATATATGCACGCATGCATATAAACATATGTGCATTCATGTACATATGTACATTAATCTATACATCTAGATTATGACATCCACATCTGAGGTCCCAAGAACAAGAAAGACATGAAACTGTTGGAGACCATCCAGAGGAGGGCCCACAATTATGGTCAGAAGGCTGGAGCTGAGGCTGAGGGAACTGGACTTCTTTTTGGAGAAGAGTAGTACTGGAAGGATACAGAGTTTTATCATGGTCTGGTAGTGAAGGAACAAGAGGGAACAGGTTTTATACAGAAGAGGGGACATTTGGATTAGAAGTTAAGAAGAACTTTTCCACTCAGAGGGAGCTAAGGCATTGAAACAAGTTGCTCGGAGAAATGATGGATCCCCATCCATAGAGGCATAAAATGACAGGCTAGACCGATTGTTAGACAGCCTGATCTAGTGGTTGGCAACCCTACTCATGGCGTGGGATTGGAACTGGGTGATCTTTAATGTCCCTTCCAACCTGAGCAACTCTGTATTCCTATGCTGCTATGATTCTGTGATTCCTTGGTTCTATGATTCTATATACATGTAAACATGCCTATATGCATATAAATAATATGCATGAGTATATTCATAAAGATATATATGTTCATACTATGTGCACATATGTATGTATATGTGCATGAGAGCATGAACAGATGTTGTATTAACACATGCATGCATTTATATGCATCTACACATCTATGCACATACATGTATACATATCAGGCCAGACATACATAAGTATAAACAAACACACATGGATATAAAGTGAAATAATTTCAGATTTTTATCTAACAACTGTAAGTGCATCTGCAGTTATCTATAACAATTCAACAGTAAGTAGCCTTGCATCATTATGTTCAAATGTTATTGATTTAGGTTTGCCTCTTCAAAAATTTTGTCAACATTTAGTTAATTAATAAAATTTTATTATTAGAATCTTATCCATCATTACTGTATAATCATGTTATATCCTAATGACGCCTTAATAATTTGCCAAAAAGAATTTTACAGATTACTCTGTTAATATAAAGTAGCCATAACAAAGATATGACAACCTTCGTATAACCTTCTAAACCTTGAAATGTTTCTTTATCTGCATTTGCAAAGTAATCCTCATAATGCCTATTGCAAGGGAGAGTTCCTATTGTCTTTCAAAATGCAGCCTACCACTTCTTACGTATTAAAATGCTATAATTATCAGTTAATAAATTAGAATAGTTTAGAGACTTCCATATTTTTGAGTAAACACCAATTAAACCTTGGAGTAATCTGCACGCAAATAACTCATTTTATCAAGGCAGCAACAGAAAGCTTGTATGAGGATTTGCTCAATATACTTCCCTATCTTTCCTTTTAGGAAGAGTATGAAATCAGTGTTATAATCTACTTGAGAAGGAGGATTTGCTATAGTTAGATATCTTTGAAATTAAATCTATATTTGTTCCTATAATTATTATTCCTAAGCATATCTTGAGCATCAGCCCATTTTTCTATTATAGAAAGTTTTCAAGAGCACATAGAGGTAGTGGCAGAAATTCAATTGAATATTCTATTTAATTAATGGAGTTTAAGTGCTAAACTACACTCTGAGTCTTCTTTTATATTCTCTCGCATATGTTTATTTATTTATTTATTTCAGTTTGGTGATCATTCCTTCCTTGTTTTTGCAGTTAATGCATGATAACATAATGTACTGATTACTTGCCTTTGTTTCATGCCAGTTTGGGGTGAACAAAATGGCAGTTTTGACTTTTCTAAAGATTCAGGTATTATACCTATGATGAATGATAGTTAATATTCTCGGTAAAAAGATATGGAGTACTGAAGTTTTTGTCTTTTGTTGAAATAGTCTTTAAAATTCACAGTAAGTTATTTTTAGAAGTTTTAGAAGTTTCTCTAGACAAATTAATGTACTTGATTCTTTGTTGTTATGACCTAGTAAGGATGATGCACACTGGTTCCTATTCATCTCCTTTAAATCCTGTTTTGATAGAATCTTAAAGGTACATAGATATATTTAAGAGATTTAGTTAATTTTTTTAATCTCCACATGGATAGGTAATGAAGAGTTTCTCCGCTGATGTTACTGAGAATGAGGATATTTACAAGGTTTTGAGTGTGAAAACACTTAAATAATAATAAATAAAACATCTCATTTTCTTTTATATCATTACCTCTTTCTAAGTTATAATATTAGATTAATTGCTCTTTTTAATGACCGTTGCTTGCCTAGATAGAGCTAAGACCATGGTTAGCAGTGTGCCAGGTAATTTAAATAGTCAGCAAACCGTGAACCTCATGCTGACAATACTACAGGCATTCCTCCTAGATAAAATCCATTTTGTTTAGGCAGTCATATAAACCTCTTAATGGGTTTATTTAGGGCAGTAGATCCCTCAAAGAATAATTTTGTTTAGCTTTGATTTTGGTACTCCAGCACACACTGGACTTTGATATTATCTTTACTCTTTGATTCTGTTTCTCTCTTTCTCTCTCTCTCTCTCTCTCTTTTTTTTTTTTCCTTACAAACTATTCTGTTATTTTCATCCATATAATCCAAATCAGCATGATGTAGGGTATTGTAAACCCCACCATGATCCACATGACTAGAATGCCTTTGGCAAGAAGCTATTTTAGATCTAAGACCAGGAAAAGGTATATAGAAACTTAAACACCAAAGCATGTTTTGCTTTGTGACAATATATGAGTCAATAACACATGCTAATGTGTTCTGTGGTATATTATTGCAACAATTTTACACTTGCTAGTTCAAAAATGCTTTCGTTGTATTCAGAAGAGTGCAAGAGAACTTGGGGTTGTGGAATTCAAAAGAAAAAGTGAAAAAGAAAAACCCGGGTGTGGGTTTTGGGGCCAGACATTTCACTGAGAAATCAGTAGGAATTTCTTTGTATTCCTCCAGCAAATAATTGTCATGGAAAATCAGACTCTGAAGAGTACAAGATTTCATCCTCAGCTAAAACATCATGACATACCACGATCACACAAGACTTTATGGATACCAGTAACTTGAGCTGCCAAAAAATGCAAAGTTTAGAGAAGACTACTTTAAGGGTCACAGTGCTTGAGGCTGTGGAGGTGGGCATGGACAAGGAAGGAACAGCTGGGATATTTGCTTTAGTTGGTGATTTCTCACGCTATGGAGAAAAGCAGTCAGCTTATGCTATTTATTTTTCTGGATGTGTTTGATATTATTTTTAAAGTGAAACATGTGTAACTCACTATATTGGTTTTTGAGCATTCCATCATGAACCTAATATCCTCTTAATTCAAGTGTTGGACAAGAGAGGAGTAAGATCTATATTTTTACTTATTTATACTGTTGCTTTGTCTTTGCTTTGGAGCTTCTATTTTAGCTGATGATTTTGACAAAACTATTTCTAATTTTATGTGCTTGATAAATATGAATTGCACAATTTGGATACCTTTAATGAATTTGTTTTCCCCAAATAACTGAATTTTTCCTAATAATTTGAGGCAGGACACTGATATACTAAATAATATATGCGTTCATACAGTACTTAAAATAAATGACCACAAATTTATTTTCACCAAAACTCTATTCTCCATTGCCTGAGCTAATGGAAAGAACTCATCTGTTCTGTATTTCAGCCACTTCAGCAAAGGGAGAAATAGAACTCTGGAAAAGTACAGCTGACTTCATTTAAGCGGGTGAAGTTCACAATTCTCTTCCAATAACACCGAAGTGAACATAAATACTCATACTTGCATGGATGTTCAGTAGGAGACACTAAAGGCTTGGACATGTGCAAATATTTTGTCATATTGATTGCCTTCAGTGCCACTTTACTTTTTCCTGTCTCTAGAAAGAAAATGGGTATTCATGTTTTCAAGAAGGCTGATGGCTTCTAAAATGTTTTTTGTTTCTCTGTGCACTGTACACATTGCCTGTGAAATAAATCCTATTCAGAAGACTTTTCAAAAAGCTAGCTTTAGGTCTACTGAAGTACATCTTACTAAGCAACACAGTAAATATTAGGGCTTGGAAGTACAGGAGTTGTCTTCACAGATCAATATTACTCAGTTCACCTATGTCTATCTACTTTATCCAGTCATCTTTAGCATCAGTTTCCATGGAAAATGAATAATTCAAGTTTTCCTGTGCCTTCTGGATCAGGTTCTGAGATGTTACAAAATGATATAACTTTTTGGGTGTCCCTAAATTTAAGAATTTTCTGTGCTCCAAACTTTCAGAATATAAATTCAGATAAAAAGCACAGAAAGTTGTAAGTTGCATTAATTACTGGGGTAACTACTGACTCTGGAGGAAAGATATCAAGAGTAATTTTGGCCCATCCTATTATGATAGCAGTTCCTGGTGTGTAATGCAGGGACATCTTTTTAAACTCTAAAGAACTAATAACTTTGGCAGCTTTAGTACAAATGCTAGTACAATTACTTTTTAATCCTTTGAATACATTTCAGATTAATTAACTTGAAAGCCATGATGCTATCACGAGCTATTTTTTATTGGTCCCCAAAGTAGTTTCTTTTGCCTGTGGAAGATGCAGTGTCACTATCTTAAAACCTTCTCAGTTACAAAGTGTATTGTTCTGCTTCAGCTTAAGCTTTCCCACTTAAGCTCTCCCAATATGATATAATTGTGCCATAGGTGACAAATACATTATTTCTTCTTTTTATATTGAACTTCCTGTCTTAATTATCAAACTCATTTTTTCTTCACATTCCACTTGCTCATTACACATTTTCAATTATGATACAAATTTTCTCTAGACTTTAATTACTTCTTGTGCTTAAAAGGATAAATTAATTTTCTTATTAACCCTTTGACACCTCATTAAGGTCACTGAATAGGACAATTCTGTTTTCTTGTGGTATAATGTTGAGATTATGCTAGTTTGCAGAAAAACTAGAATGCTTAGAAGGAATTAGACACAAATGTTATTATCTGTTTTTATTGAGGCATCTCCACCTATGTCATATTATATTGTTTGCCTTCACAGATTTACCATTTAAACCAAGACTGTGTCAACAATATCATAACACAGAGGAAAAGACTGGCTTTTAACATTAGTGGTATTTTTCTTTGTAATGATCACATTCACTTTTCCTCTTGAACAAGTGATTGGGGAAAGCACAAAACATCCATTTGCACAGATTGGACCTCCTATTAAAAGTACGGGTGCAAAACAAGATGAGAATTCAAGGTTCCCATCCAACCTACACAAAAAAAGCCTGTAGCACTGACATATTTATGGACAGTGGAAATAATATGATTCATGAAGGTCTACACAAAAACTACATCCTGATTACTTCCTAGTTGTTTTTGTTTTGTTTTGTTTTTTTAAGAGAAAGCTCTGCACTGTGTTAGGTCTTTTATCACCATAACTTTGATATTAATATATGGAAAACACAATATTTCAGTTTTACAGAGTTGTTTCTGATGCTTAATGTTTTGAAAGAGAGAAGTTGTGACTCATTCAGTATTCACAGTGCTGCTTTCTTGCTCCTTTTGCCTTCTGAGTTTGCTTGCAGTTTACTGCTTTGTCTATATGCTTTGAGCCTCTTGCATTAAGTACTTCAACTTCTGTCTTTTATTTTCTTGCTTTTGTGAGACAGCTAGATCAAGGCAGCACATCATACGTAGTTCATGTAGATCCACCAAAGGAACTAGATAGGAAGGGCATGTGCCAGTCACTCTCAGAATTCTCAAAGAAGTCAAGAAAATAACACCAATCCCAAACGTGCAGGGGAATGATGACATGAAAACTTCACAATAATTAAAATCCAGCTAGTTTATTAAGACATCATAGAACTGGAAAATGTAAATATTTCATAGCATTGCAACTAAAGTTTCCAGCTGTTACTGTTGCCTTGAGCCAACTTCATGATCTTTTACTCATCAGAAAACTCACAGGAGACTTTCACATTTCATAAGAATAAAGTGTCCCACATACAAGTAATGTATTGAGTATGCTGAATGCTATTAAGCACCATAAAGATGAAAAATGATTAAAATGAGCAGATTTGAGCCTGGAATGGAATGACATATGCATGGACAAATTGTTTTCTAGATTAAAAATTTATATTGTAAGTGTTCAGCAGAGACATCTGGCCTCAATTGGGGAGAAGAGAATGATTATTTTGATATTTTTTGTCAAGCAGCTGTCACTTCAAAAAGAAAGATTCAATTTATTTTATTTTATTTATTTATTTTTTGGTAGTGGATTTTTAGCTCCTTACTCCATAGAACATATTCAGAATGAGAAGATTTGGAAGCACCCTCTTTGTATTCTCAGAAAAAAATCTGTACCTTGATTCCTTTGATAGTTTAACCTATCTATTTTAAAACCTGAAGAAAAAATCTTGTTTGTTTCTAGAAGAAAATGAGACTTCATTCTAAGAGAAATAACATCCACCTTTCCCTTATGAAGAGAAAAGAAAGGAGAAGGAAAAAAAAAAGAGAAGAGAAGAGAAGAGAAGAGAAGAGAAGAGAAGAGAAGAGAAGAGAAGAGAAGAGAAGAGAAGAGAAGAGAAGAGAAGAGAAGAGAAGAGAAGAGAAGAGAAGAGAAGAGAAGAGAAGAGAAGAGAAGAGAAGAGAAAAAAAGGAAAAGAAAAGGAAAGGAAAGGAAAGGAAAGGAAAGGAAAGGAAAGGAAAGGAAAGGAAAGGAAAGGAAAGGAAAGGAAAGGAAAGGAAAGGAAAGGAAAGGAAAGGAAAAGGAAAAGGAAAAGGAAAAGGAAAAGGAAAAGGAAAAGGAAAAGGAAAAGGAAAAGGAAAAGGAAAAGGAAAAGGAAAAGGAAAAGGAAAAGGAAAAGGAAAAGGAAAAGGAAAAGGAAAAGGAAAAGGAAAAGGAAAAGGAAAAGGAAAAGGAAAGGAAAAAAAAGAAAAGGAAAAAAAAAAGAAAAGAAAAGAAAAGAAAAGAAAAGAAAAGAAAAGAAAAGAAAAGAAAAGAAAAGAAAAGAAAAGAAAAGAAAAGAAAAGAAAAGAAAAGAAAAGAAAAGAAAAGAAAAGAAAAGAAAAGAAAAGAAAAGAAAAGAAAAGAAAAGAAAAGGAAAGGAAAGAAAAAGAGAAAGAGAAAAATTAAAAGTAGTAACCTTGTCACAATTCAATTTCAGTAAAAAGAAATTACTAAAATTACCAATGAAGTGAAATAAATTGAAGTACCCTTATAGCTTAGAACAGTGGTGCTTGCTTTATTATATTACTAAGCGTGTAAGCAGGAGCCCCGAGCAAGTCTTGAATTCAAGTTTATTGAAATAGGCCACTATAGAAACATGTCTACAGAAGCCAGCTTTTAAAAAACTATTTAGGTAGCATAGAGATCTCAGGGTTATATGAAGGCAGGAAATCCACTATTTAGTTGCTGAATTCAGGTACAAAGGTGGTGCTATAAGGCTACTGAGCACATACTCATTCTCTGTGAAAATTTAAAGTATATGTGGTTCTGTTCCAAAGAATACAACATCTATATAGAAAATGTCTAGTTGGGAAAGTGATATAACAAAATCCATTGTTCTTTTATTAATTTTCTCTTTAGAACAATCACAGCAGGAAAGAGTAATAAAGATATGTCTATATACAGAAGAAAAAGATAAAAGGCAATACAAATTTACTTAAGGTAGGTTTTGCCATACCCTTCTGCCATATTTATTTCATTGATTAATAATGGAAAGTGATCTACAGTGGGCAACATTGATAAATAAATAAATAGATAGATAGATAAATAAATAAATAAAATGAAGAACAGAAACAGAACAACATTGGATGTGTACCACAGGAAAGAATACGCAGTTGAGTTAGGCAGTTTGGCTTAGCAGAAGATTGTTGTCACAAGTGAAATCTTGAAAAATCATTGAAAAAAGACATTGTTAAGTAGTGTAAGTTCATCTAAGAATGAGACTTTAAATTCATATTTTCTTTAGTAGGCCTGGAAAATGTGGAAAGAACTGTGAGATAAAACTGATGTTTTTCAGGTGGCATGCACGGTGCCAAAGGGAAGACTTTCTGCAGAATATCATGCAGAATAAGGTGATGTGGAGGACTGATGTTAAAGGAATGACCATAGGAATTACCTGTGCCAGAACAAAGTGTACTTGAAAACTGGTGACAAAAAACATTATTGTATTGAAATTATTGTTGCTGTTACCTTGCCTTGTCATCTATATCATTATTAATGGCTGTGTTTTGTATAGTACAAATACTGGAATCTTTTATATCCCAAACTGTCCTTTTTCTCAAAGCTTTGATGCTTCAGTCTCTGTCATTTGTAAATTAGGTTGACATATTAATTAATACTTAAAAATAATTATACAAGACTTATTACTGTCTTGAATGTTTCACAGAAGTATTTTAATGGAACTAGCAATTTCATTCAAAAATAATAAATTTTTTAAATTCTGCATTAAAAATGTCTATTCTAGAAATTCAAAAGTATAATTTTTTTATATTGGAAATATAGCGCTTATCAGGTAATCTATTGAAAGAAAAAAGGAACAATAAAAATCCTTTAGCATAATAAATACATTCTAAAGGTATGTGTAGCAATATTGACAAACATATTTTCCAAAAACATGTTTCTGGAACTATGCATGCCTGGATTCTTTCAAATGACATTCTGTAATGAACTGTAGGTACTTTTTGATTAGCATTGGGATGAACATTCTTCTGTTTATCATTTTTCTTGCACCAAAGTGACATCTCCGCTGATTACTCACATTATGGGTAATTTGCAACTGATAATCACTCCTAGTTTCTTAATAAACTTCTCATTAAGTGACTTGAGCTGTCACTTTACCTCCATGTTACTCTTCCCAAATATAATCTCTGACCATTATGCAAAAGAAAGGACTGCTGGACGTCACACATGTCATTTGCAATCATGTACAAAAGCTTCAAAAGAAGCTTCTTAAATAAATGCCCTTCATAATTCATTACTGTAAAATAAAAAGTGTAACTAATCACCATATTTCCACTTTGCTGCCATATTTTGCTTTTCTAAAAAGCTGAGAGCAAAACAATTTTACAGAACTTAAAATAGGGGATGTCCTGAATTTCTGCTACTTTGCTTATATTACAATAAAACCAGCAGTTTATTAGTATAGAGGCCCATAGTCAATCACTTGGTTCATTTCAAATATGTTACCTTCAGGAACAAGTGCTATCAGTAAGATGTGATGCACAACATCTTATCCTGCATCAGCTGAGCCACCAGAAACTTTTTGAAAGCACACTTGGGCCGCACAGTAAAAACGAAGCCAGTCAGTATAGTTGCAGACAAATAAGTTAAAGCCATTGAATTTGCTCATAAGATGAAGGAATGAAAATTAATAAATAATTATACATACTTTAAAGAGTATAGGTTAGGTTATACTATTCTGACAATGTTGCTTATAAGGGAAATACAGGAAAACATCTTTGGCATACCCTATTTTCTTCAATACATTGAGTTCTACATTTTAAACATCAGTGCGACTATCCAGACTCTGTAACTCTGACTCCATTTCCACGATCTGAGAGTTTTCCATGAGGAATAAAATATAAACCTTTTTCCCATTTCATAACAAGTTTAATTATCTTTTTATTTTGTAGTTCAGCAGATTTCAGCTACACAAGGACAAGATAAGTAACAGTCATTGTGGACTCAAGAATACAACCTAGCCATAGGAAATATAAAAACTTACACAACCGCTGTCCTTGATGAGAATACCTGCCTCTGTGTTTTCTGACATCTGTAAATTCATAAACTCTTAGAAACAACATGCTGTTATTTTTTTCACCCTAAGAAATGCTCCCTTCAGAATTACTTCTACTATATGCAGCCATGCTTTCCATTGCTTCAAATCATGTGTTTAGAAATAGTTTAAACAGAGAAAAAAGCAAAACAAAAACACAAAACTGTGAAACATTCAAAACATTTGTTTATACTATGCAGTCAAGTGATGTTGTAGCAGGAAGTTGTAGTGCCCATATCAGCTCTAAGTGGAAAAGCATCTCTAAGATCTATTTATGCTTCTGCTTGTGTGAATCATCCTATCGTAAATTATTTAGAGAATTTTGTTTCAAGTGTATGCATGCAAATTAAACACTGCATCTCTGTATCTAACCTAAATTTGTCGTCCCTTTAATGTCTTGCTACTGCTGCTCAGAGATAAAGATTCTTTCTGAGAAGTTCCTCTCATTTTACCATTTCCATATCTTCCTGAAGAATGTGAAACTTAGCAAAACAAGAAAATTAAGTAAATAAATAGGTACAGAAATAAATTAATAAAAGACAGCAATGTGCTGAGTATTTATAATAGTCTTATTACTTTGTGCTAACTTTAGGTGAATTGTCATAACTGAGGTCAGCAGGAAATATGGCTGTGAGATTATTACATTCTGTGCTTTTTCATTAGACATTCAATATGGAAGTGCATTCCAACATCTTTTTAGTTTGTTTCAAGTATTTTCCAATGATGGGGCAGCAATACTGTTTTTTTAGCAATATGATAAGAACAGAAGATTTTTCTTTCATGTCTATTTGTAGGAGTCCTTAGTATTTGGCACTGTTTTGCAACTGCTTCATTGTTTGCCATGTCCAGTCTGTTTCTTGTCCCTTATTCGATAATTTTTTTCTGTGCTCTTATCAAATATATTTAGGGTTTTATGACTGCATGCACAAAAATTAAATCTTGACTAAAAAGTGATAGAAAAATAATGGAATGCATTATTTCTCTTCAGTCTAGAGATTAAAATGTTGAACTCGTGGACAGGATTCTTGTTCTTTTATTGCTGCTGTAAAATAAGCTAATCGTTTCCAGAAACCAACTGCAAAATATTAAGAAACAATTGCAAGGATTCAATTGTCTATGAGTATTTTGCAAAGATATTTTGAGTGGATTAAATTTTCAGTTTTACACCATCATCAAGTTCCTGTCACATTTCAGTATTATTGATTTGATACAGAAGTGGAATTTTGATATAATTTATTCTGTGCTACATTTTCTGTAATTATTCAGATGTTTCATTTTCATTTGTGCTTTCCTATTTGTTTTAAATGTTATTACTTGCTTCAATGCTTTTTCATTTTAGTGAATACGCTGATAAATATTTCTATAAATTTCAGATGTGATTTTTGCATAAGTAACTGAAATCCTACAGCTGAGGTTTAATACAATATTAGACTCTGGAGGTACTTGTGGAAGACATTAGGAAGGCTATTCATGTACCTGATTATTGAGTTATTTAAAAATACTCCTAAAGGATTTCCTAAGTTTAATAAATAAAGACAAGCAAATTAAAAAACAAAGAAAGAATGAAAAATAAATAGAGCTGTTAGCTTCACTGGATTTAGATGTCCTCTATGTGATGAACACATGTTCCATGAGGAGGAATCTCAGGCTGCATTTTCCTTTTTATTCCATCTAGAAAGGGAGGAGAGTTTCTGTGTACTGGCTGATTGTGGATCAGGACTGGAAGGTCATTTCCCCAGCTGCAGAGAAGGTCTGTGGCTCATGCTGCCTAGTATAAATGAAATTTAAAGCATCTTTAATGTCATCTTTTAGATATCTAAATACAACTTGTGCTTTTTCTTCCTTAAGAGATGGATTTTAAATGGGAAATATTTGTGAGTTTCACTCTTTGAGCATCCATTCTAAAATCTATACGAGTATTCAATAATGAATCTTGCACAATCACTTTTCCAAGTGTATCCTTCATCCTCCTTTCAAACCTGTGGAGAAGCTGCCTGAAAAATTTGGTGCCACCATTTTTTTATTAGAAATAGTTAGTTTGTTTTTTTCCCCTTGTTTTTCAAATGAACAGAAAAAAAAAAGCCACAAAAAATTAAAACTCCACTCTCTGCTTCCAATCCTCTTTTTTATTACCTAAGCATATAGTGGAAAAAACAATAGGGAAAAATATAAACTTAAATTTGATACAGGAAATAGTTTAATGTGAGTGAAAAATAATTTCTATAATCAAAGTTAGAGAACCAGTATTTAAATGTTCCATTATAATGTTCATTTAAGAAGAGAAAATGCTTTCAAAACAGCCTCTAGATGGAGTAAGGCCAGTAAGGAATCTAAATATAGTAATTTCCTTCTAGAAGTAATACAAGGACCACTTTATGTCTTATCAAACACAGGATTTAAATATATCAGAAAACCACATGATTCCACTGAAGTAAGTAGAGAGATGGCTGGAACTGCTTATGGCCACAGATATAGGAAGAGAAAGAATCTCCCAGTTCCTCACTTCTCCACACCTTAATATTGTCCAGCCTAAGAAGAAAAAATGATATATGATAGCCCAAATGCTCACCACTGGGAATCACTAGGTGCTGAATGAATAGTTTCTGACTGAGCTGTCGTATAGTGCTTATTAAATATATTTGTCACTCTGAAAGCAATGCCTCCTATTTATTTCCATAGAAACTACTACAGGTACAAAGAGCTCAATAACACTATTAGGCAGAGCAAATTCTCATCTAGAATTTTTCAAAATATCCATAATCATTAGCAATATATTTTCACCAGCAATGAATGAGAGCCTGCATGCCATGCTTGTAAAAATGTGCACTAGTGACTGGAATGTGCCTTGTCTTTCGTGTAGCTGACACCACTGCTTGAAACAAACCACCCATCACCTCACTGTGATCACATCCACTGTTTGGTGTCCAGTAATGCTCAGCAAACATCAATGCATGTCAGGTGCCATTTTTTTCCGCATGAAGTAGTTCAGACCCACACCTTTGCTTCATATGCACTTCCATGTCAGACACCATTCTATCAGACTACCCCTCTGCTGCCATCTGACACATTGCAACAAAATGTAATGGAATAGTGGCAGGAAAGCTCAGCCCCTAGTTCCCCATTCAGATTGGACATTAGAAAAAATGTATTAACTGTAAGAGCAGAGGTGATTGAGGTCCTGTGCCTAACAGTGTTTAAGAGGCATTTGGGAAAAGCCCTCATTAATGAACTTTAACTTTTGGTTGGCCCTGAAGTCAAGCAATTGGATCCAGTTATCTCTGAAGACCTCTTCCAATAGAAATGTTCTAATGATCATTCGTTATGGATTGGACTTTTTCAATATCATACTTCAGCATATTATTCATCTGACATCTATTAAGTTCTTATTAGTTATATAACACATATTAATCCAGAAACAAAGTATTAAAGCCTAAATGCTTAGCTTCCATGTAGAGAGATTATTTCTATCTGGATGGCTGGCATTAGAGCATAATCACTAACACCCTTTGCTTTTGTTTTCCCAAAGGAAGCTTTCACAGCTAGGAAGGAAGAACAGCTTTCTGAACATTGCTTGATAATACTTTTCATTTCCTTTGCATATTTTAATGCAATCAGAGTAGCTTACATCTGTATAGCAATCAAATTACAAAGACAACATAATCCAATGAAATGCTGAACAGTCAAATAATCAAATTCAGATTAATATTAATTGCTATAGTTTCTGCACCTGGATTTAAAAACAAAAACAAAAACAAGAAAACCACCATAAAGAACTTCCTCTCTTTAATTGTCGTGAAGCTAAAATAAAAACTTTAAGAACCCCAAAAACAGCATGACTTCCGCTGATTTATTCCCTCTTTTTGTTAGGAACAAGAATTGGAGATATACAAATCCAGAGATCTTTTCTTCCAACATTGCAGTCAAATTATTTATCCTTATTCTTTTCTCTGGTAACTTTTATTAACTAATTATCCAACTACAAGATGGAAATATTATCCCCTTTTATGTAGCCACAAATTCATTTAGAACATTTGCAGTTCCAGTTCTGGAAGTAAATTAGGATTAACATGTTCATTAGTGCAGTGGGCCCCATTGCCAAGAGGATTCTTATTCATGCAATCAACAATGAATGTAAAAATCTTAGCAAACAAAAGATTAATTACCGTTCCCCTACCTCCTCCTCAGAGGTGCTTTTACCCCTCAGTTACAAAGCAGCTGCACATACAATTAATTCAACATTTGTCATAATGGGGAGGAGTTGAATCTTCAGTACTGAGATAAATGAATACTCGGGAGCACAGACAGAAACCTTCTGATGCAGATATATGAACTGCACATTGAGAAAATTACTACTCTGTTAGCACCTCATGCATTTTTAGTTTTCTGCCCTCATTCATGTATCTTCTTTTGTTACATCATGTACCAGATGACATGTGTACGTGGTTGCACACAGAAAGAGCAAAGACTTCATTGGAATTTTTGCAGGAATGAGGTGGGAATGCTGTAGAGATGGCACATTTCAGAAAGTGATAACAAAAAAAGGGAGTTTTCTTGAACTACAACCATTGCAGTGGTTCCTGTAGCTTTTGCAGCCATCAGAAACCACCTCTTTCTCCCATCCTGACCTCCATGCCCTTCACATAAAATGTGGAAATAACCAATTAGTTGTTTTGTACTGTAGGGCAAAATAACTTGCTTTCCAAGACAGACAGACAGAATTTCTATATTAAGTTAAAAATTCCCTATGCATACCACTGAATAGTGAAGTTTTCACTATTAAATATATTTCTTACAGAAGAAAGAGATGGCAAATGAATTTAAAGCATAATCTGATACGAAATGCAACTTAGTCAAACAGAAATGTGAAATTTAGTAACAAGACTTTCCTTCTTCGGCAATAGCTTCCACTAGTCACTTAAGATTCTCTGTGAACTAAAATAAGTGGTTATGTATATAATTAAATCCTCTCTCATCTAATTACTTATGGAACTCAGGAAATATGGTAACAAGCAATTGGGAAGTTATCAATTACAAAGTTAGCACACTTGTGGCCAGTGCAATCACAATCAAATTTAAATTAGCAGAGCTTAGTATTGGGTAGTTAGTCATAAGGAAGCATTAACATTTTCTTGGATATGTATTATTGGAACCAGTGAACTTCACAATAATCTATAAAGTGTTAAAGTACAAGAATAATTTATAAACTGAATTTCAACATCAGCCAGAACTGGCAGTGGTCAAGAGGTAAAATAGATCTGTTTGCTCCCTTGTCATTACAAGTTAACCATCCTAATTATATTCAGAACAGAACAAGCAATGTAAGTAGTGCAATGATCCCTTCATTCTGAAGACTAGATTTAAAAGTGAATAGAAAGCTTCATGATCAAAGCAGAAGTACTTGATATACTACTTTCTGTATAAAGGCTTACTTCTTGAGATCACTACTTAGTCTGTGTATAATTATATTCATTTTAAGAGACAAACAATAGTTTTGACTGTGAAATGTTGAGACAAACAGAACCTGAATTCAAATTTACAGGCTAAATTTACAGCTACAGTGAAGGTAACTGTAATTTTATTTATCTATCTATTAATTTAATGTGAAGTCATTAAAATAGACAAAAATCTACAGATCTCAGAAATATACCACACTTTGAGCAGTCAGTGCTTTTGGTGCCAGTAGATAAAATACTTGTCCAGGACATAGACGTCCCATTTGTGCTTCAGAACTGTCTAAACCATACCGCTCATTTCCCTCGTAGGTATGCACATATGTACAGTGTCTGGGAGTTCATTAACCCTCCTGTTGAAGCCATTTAGATTTATAGCCAGTTTCATCTCTAGAAAAAAGGAAATGTCAGGAACAGGAGTGCACTCTTCCTTTGTTCCTGCAAGGCACATATGTTTCCCATGGTGAAAAGGCAGAGGACGCTATCTCTGCCTCACAATCAGCCTCTTAGTGTGTAGGACAGTTGTGAAGGTAGAAAGCCCCCAATGCTGCAAAATATTATTTTGGCAAAAAAAGTCTCCCAAACCCTCAAACTCCTTGCTTTCTCCTTGGCTGTGATCTTTGAAATTGACTTATTATAAAGCAAATTTCCTTAGTGTATAGCTCGTAGCCTTTTTGTCTATATTGCAACTGCTTTGATTAATACCATTTTAATAAATCCTCACATGAAACATGCTTTGTAACTTTATACATTTTAACTCAATGGTAAAATGGAACGTAATATTGTGGTAACCAATTTACAAAGGATGTTGTGCTCAAAGCAAATACAGCACATGCAGGAATTCTCTGAAACAGAAGACACAGCTGGCATTGCAAAATCTGGAAAAGTGACAGAAATATCCTACGATATGATAAAACAATATTGTAGTTGTGTTGGTGTGAGGTGTTATAACTGAACAAGCCCAAAGATGCTGACTTTTCTAGGAGGCTGAGTATGGCAGTCCCTGCTGATATCATGCCAAGCCCACAGATTGTTTTGCTTGTGCAATTCAATTCTAAACACTAACAACAAAGGAAGACTATAAAATCCTTTTCTGTGCAGTTAAATTCTTCAGGGCAGTTTAACCAAGCCATTTGAAACTTCCCAGGCTTGACGCATCGCTGAGAGGGTGTAGCATGCCTCATTACACTGTGACACTGTGTCAGCAGCACAGATTGCTATCAGCCCTCTCCCTTGCTTCCCAAGAGAAGCACTGCAGCTCCAAGGCCCTGTTCCTTTACCAGGCTTCAAGGAAGAAGTGAAAAACCAACTCACTAGTAAAAAGAACATAAAGGGAGACTTTCTCTTCTGTCCCAGAGTACATAAGAGAAAAGATTTCATTTTTATGCAGGTATATGCAAGTTACTTTCAACACTCTGGTTATGGAAACAAATATGCAAGACAACTGCACACTTGCATCTCTTAGGAGAGGCTGACAAACTGGAGTGGAAGCAGTGTAAGATATTCAGTACATAAAATAAGATGTGAGGGCTGAAGTCTACACTTCTATTACATCCTGTTGCATCTGTGAAACTGATTCCAGACTGCCCTTCAAGTCCATTTTGTCAACTCCCTGTAAACTTCAATTGATGATGCCTAACTCTAGACATCTTTGGCTTACAGCTTTGGTGGGTTTTTTTGTTTTGTTGTTGTTGTTGTTGTTGTTGTTTTTAGTAACATTTTCACATAAATCTGATCTACTGGGGACCCTGTTCTGCAGCAGATCTTTCAGAGGGGCTAGGAAGTAGATGGAGGTGCATTCTGAACTGCTCAATTTTATTTTGAGAATGCTTCTACAGTGGAGGGGATGCCATGGGGTTGTTTAGCCTAAGAGATGGGTCCAGTGAGTCTTATAGCAGAGGTTTTCCAGTACCAAAAGGAGGCCTACAGAAAAAAATAAATAAATGTGTAGAGACTCTATTAGGGAGTAGAGACAGAATGAAGTACAACACTTAAGTTTAAGTCCTGGACAGGCTGGATGGAGTTCTGGGCAAACTGATTTAGTGGGTGACCATCCCTGTCAATGGAGTGTAAATGGGTAATCATTCTTTAAGATTACTTCTTGTGCTTTTGTGGCTTCACAAAAACAGGTGCTGCCACAAAGGCTTTCAGTGAATGAATCCTAACTTCAGGTTCCCTCTGGGTATGAGGAGATGTGGCACTTTCTAGAGCTTACTCATCATGTGTTGATTAATGAAGGTAGTCATCATGGAAATGTGAGTAATTGGCATGACTGCACTTTAAATAAGGCACTTAATTACTAAGGATGAGAAGGAAAAAAAAAAAAAAAAGAAAAAAAAAAGGTTATAATTACCCCATTAAGTCCAATCAGTTGACAATTCTACCAGGATCCCTTGTTCTTTGAGGCATCAGTTGGCAAAGCTTGAGATACAGCCAGTTTTAATCATCTGAGGTTTCCTAAATAGTAGCACCAATCAGACACTTAAAGCTTGTGTATTCTTGAGTATTCTGCTGAGCAGGGCTCTGAATCATCAGTTCCTCTGCAAACTAAGTGGGATGCAGCCCAGATAAAGTGATCTGAAATTCTTTTGATGGCCTGCAGTTTGGGAAATGCATTCCTGTGATATCCAACTTCAGAACAGATCATACATGCTTGCTGTGTCCAAGAAAGATCTCTGATTCTGACAGATGCTTCTCAGACTACATAGCTGCAAAAGCAGCCAGATGTACACTGCTTGTAAGGTATTGTTAACATTTATATTAATGAGAGCACATATGAACAATATTGGCACATATGTTTCTATCACAACTTATTCAGCAGTTACGAGGCTTATAACAACTGAAGTCAGAGCAGTCTCAAGGAATTCAGACATCTTTGCACTTGGCTTTTCTTTGGAGTACTGAATTGCTCTGCAATAAAAGTATATTCCCTTCTGTTCTGCCAAATCTTGGTTTCCTTCCACTGCAAAATTTCTGAATGTCTTTGTTAGTTTCAGCAGAGTATTCCTTTCTTCTCTTTGCCAAGATCCAACATTAACACCTATCTATGTCCTTGTTCAGCACTTGAAAGTTTTTACATTTACAAAGCCAGGAATGAATATATACTTATTGTTACTATTAGCAGTCCTGATATATCCAAGAATAGAGCTGAAATTGTGAAATTGAGTATGAAAGGACTGAGTATGAAATGATTTCTTTGCAGTGTCATTAGATGTTGAACAGTATACACTCATTTATTTTATTTTACAAGATCTCTTGTTGTGGAAAGGAAATGCTCAATGACTTAGGGCAAACTTAGAAATCTGTTCTTAATGATGTTAGAAACATTGCAAATGCATGAATTAAGCAATAGTTTTACACTTTAAAGTAAGCGTTGATTTGACTAGCCTAGGGCATTAGAAGAGATAAAAGATGTAGTGAAGCTATTCCCTTGGATACTTTTTGTTTGTTTGTTTGTTTGTTTTTTTGTCATGAGGAACTGAATCATATATACTTCTAGCATAGATTTATCTCTTTTTCCTTTCAAATCTTTAAAGGAATGTTGACCCAAATGTCAAAATCTTGGCTATAATTTGTAACTTAAAGGCGGAGTAGGAGACATAATTTTTAAGTCAGGATTTCTTAACTTTTGTGTTAAGAAAGATTTGGGAGAGAAAAAGTGAAAACAACAACAACAAAAACAAAAAAACAACAAAAAACAAACAAACAAACAACAACAACAGCTCAGTAAAGTAAGTTGAAGTCAGTTGCAAGAACATTCAGATGAGAGACTAGAGGTGAGAAAAGACAATTCGATTAATTGATGCAGATGCTCCACTGTACTAGAACTGAAAGTATGACTGGAAAAGAGTTTAGAGAGTGGTTTCCCAGTAACAAGCTAGTATGAAACATTCAACATCTTTTGTTGGATGAAAAACTATGTTAAGGTTTTGTGTATATATGTGCATTCATGTTAAGTATTCCTCAAATACATCAGTACAAAGGAAAACTAGAAAAATTATGGAGTCGTTACTGAATGGAGCAGGGACACTGGTAACAGAAGTCTCAGAGAAGGCAATGATACTTGGCTGACAATGATAATTGTTTGACTGGGAGAGTGCAGAGGGTTGTCGTTGGTGGTGCAGAATCTGGCTGGAGGCCTGTAACTAGCAGCGTCCCCCGGGGGTCTGTGCTGGGTCCAGTCTTGTTCAGCATCTTCATCAATGACCTTGATGAGGGGATAGTGACCACCCTCAGCAAGTTTGCTGATGATACGAAGTTGGGAGGATTGGCTGACATGCCTGAAGGCTGTTCTGCCATTCAGCGAGACATGAACAGGCTGGAGAGCTGGGCAGTAAGAAACCAGATGAGGTTTAACAGAAGCAGGTGTAGAGTCTTTCACCTAGGAAGAAATAATTGCATGCACTGGTACAGGCTGGGGGAAGACCTGCTGGAGAGGAGCTCTGCTGAGAGGGACCTGGGTGTCCTGGTGGACGACAGGTTGGCCATGAGCCAGCAGTGTGCCCTTGTAGCCAAAAAGGCCAATGGCATACTGGGGTGTATTAAAAAGAGCGTGTCCAGCAGGTCAAGGGAGGTGATCCTCCCCCTCTACTCTGCCCTGGTGAGGCCTCATCTGGAATATTGTGTCCAGTTCTGGGCTCCCCAGTACAAAACAGACAGGGATCTCTTGGAAAGAGTCCAGTGGAGGGCCACAAAGATGGTGAAGGGCCTGGAGCATCTCCCCTGTACGGAGAGACTAAGTGAACTGGGTTTAGCCTTGAGAAAAGAAGGCTAAGAGGGGATTTGATCCAGGTTTATAAATACCTGAGGAGTGAGGGCCATAGTGACGAGGCTGATCTCTTGTCAGTAGTGAGTGGGGACAGGACTAGGGGTAATGGAATGAAACTTCAGCATAGGAAGTTCCGCACAAATGTGCGGAAGAACTTCTTTACAGTGAGGGTGATGGAGCACTGGAACAGGCTGCCCAGGGAGGTGGTGGAGTCTCCTTCTCTGGAGATATTCAAGACCCGCCTGGACGCCTACCTGTGTGATGTGGTGTAAGGAACCTGCTTTGGCAGGGGGGTTGGACTCGATGATCTCTAGAGGTCCCTTCCAACCCCTACAATTCTATAATTCTGTGATTCTGTGATACCAGATGCCTACTTTGTTTCAGTCTACAGGGGCAACGTCAGCCCTCAGGAATTCCTCACTCAGAAGACCAGGGAGAAAGTCTGGAGTAAGGAAGACTTTTTTTCCATGGTCGAGAAGGACTGGGTTAGAAACGATTTAGGTGAAACTGATTTCTGCAAGCCCATGGACTCTAATGGGACACAACTAAGCCTATAAGTGCTGATGTTATTGCAAGGCCACACTCCATCAACTTTGCAAGGTTGTGGAGAGTAAGAGAAATGTTTGAGGACTGGAAGAAAGCAAAAGTCACTTCAGTCTTCACGAGGGGCCAGACACAGAAAACTACAGGCCAGTCAGCCTCACTTTCAGCCATGGATTGTTGTTGCAATTGTTCATCCTCAATATCATCCCTAAACATGTGGAGGAAGAAAAAAATGATTAGGGCAGTCAACAAGAATTCATTAAAAGAAAATCATGTTTAACCAACACAATTGACTCCTGTGATGGAATGACTGCCTGGATAGATGAAAGCTGAGTTGTGGATGATGTTTACTTGGACTTAAGCAAGGCTTTTGATATTATCTCCATGAAAGCAAGCTCAGAAAGTACAGGTTGGATGATAAGATACACTGAAAACTGACTGAATGTGAGTTTGCTAGGAAACACCTCAGTGCATTGCATTATTTCCCGCTGGTACAAAGTATGTATGTATGAATGTGAAAAGAAATACTAGAACAGCCTAGTGAAAACAGAGAGGCAGCTCATGTAAGACCTAGTTCTGGCTTTAAGATCAGACACTAAGGAAGAACAGGATATAAAGAAAAGCCTGTATTGTTAATGACTACATAGTTAATTCAGACCTGAAGCAGCAAGTTCCTTACAGTTGTTTCAAGACATGGTCTAGTTAAAACAAAGTTGTCATGATTATAAAAGTCCCATGACATAAGCAATTCACATGCATGTAACTGAGAGCTGGATACTTTCTTTTTCACAGAATCACAGAATCATAGGGGTTGGAAGGGACATGCAGAGATCATCGAGTCCAACCCCTGTGCCAAAGCAGTTTCCCTACACCAAGTCGCACAGGTCGGTGTCCAGGCAGGTCTTGAATATCTCCAGAGAAGGAGACTCCACAACATCCCTGGGCAGCCTGTTCCACTATCAGGAGCCATGTAACTCTAACTGAAGGCAGTGAACTGCAGGAGACACTGTAGTATTATGCCAATTAAGATAATTTCTTCTATGGCTTACTTATTACTTACTTCACTATGTGCACCAGTCTGAGATATATACAAATGCAGATACAAGTCACTAGAGACTGTTCTGTTAGAAGTGATAATCAACCCAAGCATTACAAACATGCTGCAGGCTAAACAAGTTGGCCTATGGCACTACAAGAGCTACTCTGCTTTGAAAATCTTCATAATCATTTTCAATGCATCTATGTCACAGAAATGAAGCATAAGAAGGGTATAATCAAGCCAAGCTGAGCATGTAAAGAATCATAGGGGAGATGAGAATGAGGAACCATTTCTGTATAGTAAATGAAAACTTCTGTTTTCAATCCAGATGCTTTACTGACAACACCTTCAGATGTTTCATGAATATTTCAGTGAAAAATAAGCTTGAACTAGAAACTAATGAGTCATTTTTTAATTTTTTTTAACTTTTATTTATTTATTTATTTATTTATTTATTTATTTCCCCGGGGCTACTTAGATATGCTATTGCAGTTAATAACACACTCCCAGATACTTTCAGATACAGCAATTTTATTTGGATAAAATAAAATGCCTTTTCAGTTTAAGAAAAAATAACTCTTAGAATGGATTGGAATGCATAGAAATATGTGTAAGCATTTGAAACAAGAACTATTAGAGGTACAGAGTCTGACAGATGAATATAAACATGACTCAAAAATCCAGGATAAGTTACTGATATCCACAGAGTAACATTGTCTGAAGTTTAAGACTTTCTCATCTGTTTTCTTCATTTCACATCCACATTCTATTGAATACCTTTTGTCCCCACTGGAAAAATAAAAAAATAAAAAAAAACAGAAAGGAATAAAAACAGAAGTATCAGTGTCACAGTTTTAAATAAAGGAAAAATAGTCTTGATTAAGAAAAAATGCATTACTCCTCTATCCATTAACCACAGTGCATTACTACCTTCATGTAATTTGCATAGCGAATTTGATAAATGCTTTTAGGTCACTTCACAGAAATTGAACTGGTGTACATTTTTGTGTGGCATAGATCCATTAGAGAAGATATTTTCTACAAAATAAGGAGTTCATCCTTTCACTTTAGTAGAAAATAACAGCTAAATTCACAGTTAATAAGTCCATTTTATATATATATATTTTTTTTCTCTGCTTCTACTTTTATATATGTAGTCTTTTCATGGAAACCCAAATTTCAAAACCTATTAATTATGATCTTAAATTAGCAAGCCACACCCAAACATGTTGCAATGTGACATCCAAGAAACAGATGTAATAAAGAGTTCCTTGTCTTAAGTTTAAAAAAGTACAGGGGCTTGGAAGGCTGAAAAGAACAAACATGCTGGTGATATTAATATTGTTCCTACTGTTGTTGTTTCAGATATACTTGGGACAAAATTACTGAGAAAAATAATCCCAGTGGAGTCCAGAACATACTCAGAAATATGGATCATTTGAGATTTTTTTAAACACTGTCATTTTTGTACAATATAAAGAGTAGCTTCTCCCTGTCAAACTCTCAACATTTGAGTTTTGTCTTTGCTTTTCAAATCCTGCCTAATTAGTGATTTTTGCTTTCTTGTGAGACCAATCTTGTAATTACAAGGACTATGTAGTGTTCTATTAATTGAGGACTTTTGCTTCTTATATGTTTGGGTTAATTGGTAATATCTGCATTCAACTTTTTTTTTTTTTTTTTTTTTTCATGATGTTTTGCATTAAAGTAATTAGCCATATATCTAGGACAGCCAATATTAACCATTTTTTCAGCTCTTATTTCTTCAGTCAGTTTCTTTAACAATTCTATATTTGCTGGGTTTGGTTCTGTCGAGAAAAGAGAAAAACAGGAAAATACATGCCAGAAAATCTGTTTGTCTTCTGGAAAAAGCATTTTCTGATATACTCATGCCTCTTCATGAGATTAGGCTGGCCAAATATATATATATATTCATGGTTTTGTGTATTTTACATTCTTAATTTTGCTTGGGTAACATTACTGACTTTTTCTTTGCAACCATTGCATCCATGTATTATAATACTTATTTGTAAATTATGTCACACATATTCATAAAATTGTGAAAATGGTACAAGAAAAATCAAATCATTCTAATGAAGAGTGAGCAATACAATATTGAATAAATACAGACAAATCATTTATCTTCTTCAATGCAGCTTTTAGTTTGAATTAGGAAGATTTTGTTGTCAGATGAGTAAGTTTTGTTGTAAGAATGTAAGTTTGCATTCAGTATTGCACAGTCCCTATTTTTAAAATAAGGTAATTTTCTCTAATTACATGTCATGTCTGTTTCATACAAATTATTTGGGGCAGGATATGCTTTTCTTATGTTAAGTATCATTCTATACTGCCTGGAAAATGTTAACCAGCATAATGTCACAGCTCTATTCTCTGGGTGGTATTATATTATCACTAATTTGAGTTTAAAATTCACTTTTACTAACTGCTTCCTCAATTCTAAGAAGCTGGGCAATTCTATCAGCAAAGGAAGACTTAGAAAATGTCATAATGCAAATGATAGCGTGTCTAAATTTTTCTGTGAGAAAAGATGCTAATTCAGTAAGAGATGATAAAAAAAAAAAAAATGAAATAAAATGGCACTGCTTACAAGGAATTCCTTTAAAATGCTACATCTGTACTGTTTTAAAATGTACACCTAGTCCCCTGTCTAGAGATGGCCAGGATTTTAACCTACAGACAGGCCAGATGTTATGCACGTAGCTCAAAACATGACTGTGAGATTTTCAGAAATCAAAAGACTTGGGATAGACCCAGGTAGAATTTGGAAATTCTGTGCTAAAAATACCACAAAGGTTTGGGGTTTTTTTAACAGTATTTGAATAGTTGATTTTATTTACTTCATCAGAGTGGAATTCTTCAAATAAAATAGATTATGGCTGACTAGGTTCCTCTTTGTAATATGTTCCAGAATGCCACATTAGGAATACTCAGAAGGATCATCATTTGCAGGATACCATATGTGGCAGGGATGAAAACAAGGAACTATTTTGCCTAAATTAAATTTGATTTTTTTTCCAAATTTTTAAAAATATCAGTTTCTAATCTACAGATCCAGTGATAGCTGCAATAGTAACAGAGCAGAAAAAAAAAAAAAAAAAAAAAAAAAGGTAAGGGAGATCACTGTTGCCAAATAGTAAGGATTAAAGATGATGAAGATGCATGGAGAAGCAAAGCCTGCTCACTGAAGTTCACATAACAAAGTAACATCCTGGTATATTTAATATTCACCTGGAAGTAGGAAGACTATATGCCTACTTTCCTTTTGTCCTTGAATTGTGCATAATATGGATGCAATTTTCATAAACCTCATTCTCTTTCCTTTTATTGAACACAAATTATCATCTCCATTTGAATATGTCATACATGGAAAGATTTGCCTGTTTGGGCTGACAGCAAGGATACATGTCTAGAATTAGTTAAAATCTAACAATCTGATAGAAATGTATGTATATTTATAATCAGGATTCCAAGGGCAGCTGCTATACACAATGTTTCACTTACTAGCAAAATATTAAATTAAATTAGCCTGCAGAACCCATAAACACATTGTGTCGGTGTATTATAAGCAAGATAATATAAGTAATAACAAATAGAATTTAGAATCACATTTTAATTAGTCATATGAACATTTAACATAGAAATACTGACAAAGCATAACTAACAGTGTAATGAAGCTGCTTAAAGGTGTAGATAGGAGTCATCCTTGCAGTATAAATGCAGTTTTTAATAAGATTTTCTATTTAAAATAATGATTTCACTAAATCACTATAACTAGAAAAGGACCAAAATAGAAGTGTGCCCTATTTGACTTTACCTAGGAGAACAAAGACCCTTTTTTTCTTTGGTATGAATCTTAGTATGAAGTATGGAATTCATCCATAAATTTTCTCCTATATTTCTTAGAATATCTGATTTGTAGTTCACACACAAAAGCAGTTAAAAGAAGGGGTGTTGGGTTGGTGCTTTCTGGATAATTATTTCTGAATTTGAATAAGTTAAATAATATTCATGATTAATTGGTATAACAATTTTAACTCTTTCTAAAGGGATCATTTAACATACTTTATGTCAAAATTGTTATTAAATAGCTGACCTAGCCAGTAACAAAACAAAATTCTTATCACTCAAGAAAGAAATCATCCCATAAAGAAACAGGGCCTTATAAAATATTAATTGTGAAGTTCTTTCAGCACCTCTGTATATAGAGGTCAAATGTCCCAGCTAAGTGAGATATAAAGCACTATTTTTTTATTATTATTTTTATTTTTGGTAATCTGAATTACCATCCTGAGACAGCTATATGCCTGTATGACTCAGACTAATATGGTACATAGCCATATATTATAAAACAGATAAAATTTCTTCCAGGATATATATATATATAAGTATTGAAATTAAAAAGAGAAGAACAAAACAAAATAAAGTATTTACAAAACACTTGTTGCAATATTTATTTTATATATCTGCACAGTGCCAGTTAGCACACATGACATCACTAAATTTGTTTCAAAGGTAGAAACTAACTGTATTTTATTTGTATGGACGAATCACTGGTTTGCTCATGGTAATATAGGCAGAAACTTTACAGGTAGAGAGATGCTGGTCAATCTAATATTTTAACCACTGAAGTCACCTCTCCTTTAACAAATTAAAAAAATTTAAAAAAAAAAAAAAAAGATAAAATTGTATACTTAAACAGGCAAGACTTCAGACAGCATACTGCTTCCAAAAGATGCTGTACAAAACAAATAACAACAAAAAAAATAATGTTGAAATATACATTGGAAACATGGGCTAAGAAGGATTTTAAATAATAGACAGACACAATAACATGTTATTAGACCTCATTGTCACAATATAGCATTCAGAGCAGGAGCTTAGCAGGAATTAAAAAAGGATTAAACCTTTTTAAGGATAATGAGAACATCCAGAGTTACTTTGGATAGGACATAAAATAATATTTTCAGAAAAATAAATGCAGATCTCAGGGCACAAGTGAACCATTAACTGATGAACTTAAGAACAAATTTCACCCATAGTTAAATTATTGCTCTACTGATAACTTCCATTGAAGAAAAGTTCAAAGGATACCATGAGAACCAGAAAAAATATTCTAGAACTATTGATAACATTTTTATCAATTTCTATTCTTAAATCATATGTGTGAAATATGTTATTTTCTAGCAGTTAGAATACTAGTGTATATGTTTGCCTCCTTTTTACTGTTGTAATCAGGGACTCATAAAACTTCATTAAACAAAAAAAGTATTAAATAGAGGTATGTGCAAAGGGCAGTTGGAGAGGAAAAATATTTTATTTATTTAACTAAGAAAGATCTAAATCCAATTAGTCATTTTTTTTCATCATTTGCCTTGCACCTGGTGGCTAGCTTGTTTATTCCCACTCCTTATCTAAATGCTTAGATCTAAATTTAATTTAAAATAATAATAATAATAAATTGTATTTAAATATCACAAGTAGAATTTTTGTTAAGACCATATATGTATATCCTTGTAATTTTTGCCATGTAGAAGTTTTACATGCTGTGTATTTCACAGTTCAAATATTTGGTAAATTAAGTATGCAGAAGAATAAGTGTTTCTAATTATATCACTTTATCACCATGGCTATTCAGACTTGTTATCATACTATGAAGTTGCCTTAACAAACTCATTGTTCTTCTACTGTTTTTAAATGTTTTCTGTAATGCCTAATATTTCAGGCACAAGCAGATTTTATCAGTTATTTACATTTAAATAAGGATGTCGTTTGTCACAAGGGGAACCTACATCACTGATTCAACAGCCACGTAAAAAAATAATCTCCATTTTGTAATGATGTTTGTACTAATCAGATTTTGACTGTTCAGGCTTTGAGTTTTGTTTTGGAACTACTATTTTGGTTTCGATTTGCCAGCTTAAAAATCACAAATCCACTTTCAAAGCTTGTATAAAGTTCACTGTACAATTTCTAGCACAGCAAGGAGAACCTTAGTAGATAAGTACAGAAAATTATCTTGAAACTAAGATGGTATTTTTAAGGAATTTGATTTATAATTTTGTTTGTTTGTTTTGTCTTCAATAAATCCTTGAAAGTCATCGTGGCTTTTTCTTTTTTTTTTCTTTTTTTTTTTCTTTTTTTTAAAATTTCACTGTCTTCTATATGCCTGGTGATGGGAATAGCTATTTAAAATATTTGAAGTAGTTTTACAAATGCAATGTGAATACCATACTTAGCTTTACATCTCTGGCATAATTTTTCATTCATGTTTTTGTACACAAGAAAAGGTACTTTCAGAAAAACAAAAGAGGACTATAGCAGCTCACTCTTGAATTAAAATCGGGGAAGCAAATGCGAACAAATTCATGTTACATATATATTGCAAAACAAGTACCATTTCATCTCAGACATACCTAAAATGGGAATTCTATGGGATACTCTGGTCTGAGGAAGTTTGAAAAATATTGAAAAATATTTATTTTTGCAAAGAAATATATGTTCTTTCCCATTCTGATTTTGGGGTTCTGAGAACATCTTAGAGCAGTCCTGACTGCCACTAATTTGTGTCATGTCTGGGAAGTTCTTGGGTTTGCCTGGATGCTCCTGAGGGCACCAGTGCTCCTACAGAATGGTGAGTCAGTGTGTTAATGGTAATGGCACTCTTCCCCAGAAAAAGAAAATCAAGAAAGCTTTGGTACAGAATGTTTTAGGGAACACAATTGGTAATTACACACAATCATGTGTTACAGTAAACAGTGACTGAATATGGGAGCTGGTAGCTTTTTACTGCATGAAAATCTCTATGACCACATACAACTGGAGGAATTTATTTATTTTTTTCCTGAACGATGAAGGAAACAAGGACCAAAGGCAGAGAGGACTAGTGATGTTAGTTAGCACTGTAGGAGATAAATAGGCTGTATGCACTGCTATTGCTGTTGCTGGTACTAATTTATTTAGCATTCAGTCTGCAATGTAATGAAGAGTCTTTTGTCACATCATTTTTTAGAGCTAGACACCAGAGAGATGGAAGTTAAACAAATTAAAAACCTGTTCATTGCCCTAGGCATGTTTTACTTTGTCATTTGGTTTAGTTCATTTCAGCATTCCACTTTTAATGGCTCACTTAGTTAAACTTGAACTTATGATTACTATTACTACTTCTAATAAAGTCCTATTTTGTGAGGGCTTCATTACTGTCGCCTCGGGATAACAGCTGCTAATTTGTTTTATTACTATAATATATTTTATTTAGGTCTTCTCTTAAAAACCACTGGCTGCGGTGTTTGCAGTCACTGTCTGCTCTAACAGCTAGTTTGTAGAGCTGGCATGGCCTAGAGGATATTGTGTACAACAGGACTATGGACTGATGAATCAGATCTGCAGTCATCTCCCATTTATACCACAGCCTTGCTTCTTGACTTTTACAGAGTCATTTCTTTTCCCCCTGTAAAATACAGGCAGTAAAATCAGCATGCTCTGTTAGGGACTTAGATGCCTCCTGATGAACAGTGCTAGATAAGAGGACTGTATTATCTAGCAGAGGTTATACACTACTATTTTGTACTGCTCATATGCTAGAGTAAAGTTACTGTCTTTGGTAAAGTTAATAAGGATTTTCTTCGATTCATACTGTTAGAGATTTATCAGATAAATTCAGCTGTTATTTGAATTTGTGTAATAATTACAAAGTATTGCACTGATACCAGGCTTCAGTTAATTATCTTGGAAATATATAACTGACAGGATAATATATCTTTATGATTGAAATTCAGAAGGCAAACTGGGTTTTGAACTTGTCATTTTCCTTCTTGTCTTTTTCGCTGATACACAGCATAAACAGATTACTCCATATTGGATTCCTGAAGCTTGGCTGCTTTTGCTATGTTTCACAGGCATACAAGATTAAAAGTGCCAGGATCCTAAGGCAGTATTGTAGTTAGTACCCTACCATAATCCCTGCTGGAGCAGCTTGTGTACATGGCATGGAGCCTCCATTCCACCCCAGTTTCTTAAAACCTATGTTTTCTGATTGGTTGTTCAGACCAAAGAGATGATCTGCTCTACATATTCTATGCTTATATCTGCGCCCCGATATACAAATATTGTTTTATTTACCTTCTATTTCTATATTTGTTGTAGTGATTAAAATGAAACCTAAATTGACTTAATTTCTATAACAAATATAGCAGAAACAAGCAAAAAAAACCAAACAAACAACAACAAAAAAAAAACAACTACACAATACATTGCATTGCTTAAAATTCTCTGTAATTCAGGCTAGGAGGGAATGTCCTTCCTGAAATCATTGCCTTCTTATTGGTTGCTATTGCACCCACTGCTCAGATTCCAAGGTGAAAAGAAGTGATCCATTGGTCACTGGACCTCAGAACATCATCAGAAACAAAACTAACCTAATCTATGCAAATCCTTAGCTTGCAGTCAGCAAGAAAGATGAAATAGCAAAAACTCACAAGAGCAAATAAAATAGTAATAAACATAGTGAAATCTTGCAGACTGCAATTTATGAGCACAACAAAGGCAGATGTTACGTATCATGAGTAGCATGGAACTTATCTGCATTATGTAGGGACAAAGCATGCAAGACACTTCCATTACTTACTTTTGGTTACTATGTCTTTCAAAACACTTTTAAGTACAGAATGGTGATTGTATCAATGAACTTGGTATAGCAAATCTGTAACTGTTCATATTTGACAACTCTGAAGGCCAAGCAGTTAAGAGTATTAGGTCAGCTAATTCTGGTAACCAGTTCTGAAAAGCTGAATCTCAGTGTGCATTTGGGACAATAGATTTTGTAATGAACTGCACCACTGACCTCTGCTGAAAAGAACTGGAACTGCTCATTTTTAAAAATTCATTTCCTTACAAGGAAGAACTACAAAGGATTCTCCCTTGATGTCAAGCTACAAGGATCGAAAAATGAAATGTGGCCTTTAGAATAAACAAGTAAAGACAGTAATGGATCAGAGGTCAGAGACAGCTAAAGAGCTAACTAAGCAATGGGAAATAACAGGGGTGGGTGGGCGGAGGGGGGTGGGGGAAGGCTAAGGTATGCAATTACACAATTTTCATGCTGGAAGATGATGTGCGTTTGGTACAGCTGAAAAGGTCTAGCTGGATATGGCTTGAGTTTGTAAAAGGAATATGGAGGAGCTTCACAAATGTCCTTCCCATCTTATGTTCTTGTCCCCATTTTTCCCAACTAGCATCATTGGCACCATGCTCCCTTTCATTTAGAAAGATATTCCTTTGCTCTACAAATAATCTCTAGTCACGAAACATCACTGAGAAATATCCAGCTACTCTCATCACATGTATATATCCTACATCTGTAGGAACTTCCATTTATAACAACACAGTATAATTAAAATTGTCATCTTCTGATCTCCCATTGAAGTTTCAAGTTTCCACTCCTCATCGAACTGGGCTTGCTGCTTGCTTGCAGCAGGCTTGCTGTCTAGACTATTCCACATTTGGAGTTCCATTATGTTTAATGGAAAATTCAAACTTGGATGTTGAACTGTACAACAACAACAAAAAGATTAAAATAATCATTCTCACTCAGTAGAAAGTAAAGGCTTTTTCTGACTGAATCTTGAACACATACAACAAATATTCAGAGAGCAAACAAAGATAAAGGAAATAATATTTCATTGGGGAAAGACTAGAACAATATTTAACAATATTTAAAAATAAGCAAGATGGAGAAGATGACACTATGAAAGGAGAAATGGATGGCTGAGGAGGAACAGCTGTAGAGTCCCTCTGAGAATTTCTGTAATTAAACTAGATTGTCTCTTCTTTGACCTGACTGACTGTCCTTCTCTTCCTTATATTTCCTCACCTGAGGTTCCTTGCAGCTATCTTGCTGTTTCATCCTTTCACTGCACTAGCCTCCATCACTGCCTTTCCTTTCATGACAGCTTCTACATTATTCCCTTAAAATAATGACAGGTAAATTAATGAATAAAATTAATGAATAAATAAATAGTTTTTGTTGTTGTTGTTGTTGTTGTTGTTTAATAATCATGCAGATTTCTTTTTTTTTTTAAAGCACTTTTTTCTTCATTTTCTGTTCCTGACTGTTCTGAAAGGATCTGAGTGAAACATAATGTGGAATCCACAATGAACTATTTTCATCATGGAAAATAGTAAGTAAGCATCTGCCATACTATCTGCATTATGGGCTGTGCATGTATAAATTTTGGGAAAAGGAGGAGCAATCTTTCTATCCTAGTAAAAGAGGATAAAACAACTCTCCTCCTTGCTCCTCTAGGGAGCTAAAAGAATTTGTCACTGATAAGGAAGTCATTTAGAAGGCATTTCTAGGATATCAGTCAGGCTTATAAGCAGCACAGCAGGAACCATATTAAGGAGACCAAAGCAATTAGCAAGCAAAAGTTGATTCCCTGGAGAGAGTGAAAGATGTTTGAATTCTACTACTGGCTGGCTTATCCTGAAGTTTTGCCTGAGTTTTCTTCCTAGGTAAAGAGGCCATTAAGCATTGTACTTTTAAAAATGGTAGAAATGCAAAACATGTTTGACAGTAATAGGGAACACGTTTTAATTGATTTAACAGAGCAGATAATTCAACCCCTTCAAGTAATTTAGGATTTGTATTCAGGAGATTTTAAGGACTCCAGATACCATTAATTCACTAGACAAATTAGATAAAATGCTCTGAACGTACCTCAGCAGATTACACCTCCAAAAATTCTCTATTTAGATTAACAACAACAACAAACAAACAAACAAGGTAAGAGTAGGGATGTAGGATCCAAAAGAGATATGACATTTCTTTATACTTACCTTCTCTTCTAAAACTTTTGTAAGGGGAACTGTTATTCCACAACCTGAACTGATGATTGAACAGCAGTTTGATAGTAAAATGGACATCATAGCATTAACAGTGCTTCTGCATTCACGATGATTTCTTATATTTACTGACATGAATGTATTTTTTGTGCAATAAATAAATTCTTTGCATCAAGAAATAAATGTTGTGATTTGATTACAAAATTGATTTTGTTACTTGATCTGCTCAATAACCTACTACAAAAAATATTGAAATTTGCTTGGAAACCTAGATTGTCTTTTTAATGTAGATTCCTTTCTTACAAGGATCATTTAAGACTTGGACAGAGCTGGAGAGGAAATTCTGACCTGTGCATTACAGCTTAGATACAGCTTATATAGTTAGAATAGAGAGCAAATGAAAAAGTGAAAGAAGAAGTCAAAGAAAGAAGGACAGAAATAACAGATTCAAGAAACAGGGAAAGATAAGACAAGATTTTGCATGTTTTACATTTCCTTCATTGTTAGTTTCATCGTAATAGTTTAAAAAAAAAATCATCTGTGATACTGTTCTTTGCAAAAATTTTCTTAATGGTACCAGCTTCTTAATGGTACCAGCTTCTTAGGAAGAGATTTCTGAGATGAAACAAGATATATGAAGAACTTTTTTAATCTTCCAGATCTGGTCTTTCTCTTGTTTAATAGGTATAAACCTGACACAAATTTTGCAGTATGTTGGTAGATATTTTATGAACTATTCTAGTCTTTTGGACCTATTTTTTCCCCCCAAATTTGTTTTCTTGGATTTTAGTGTTTTGATTCATTTTGCTAAACATTCACACTCACCAACATCTAAGATGCTCTCAGATGTCATGTCTGATCTTCTACTGCTACATTATTTACATGTTAGTGATATGACATCACCAGATAAAGATGTACTCATCTCTATACACAAACATTCAGGTGACTAGTTCAAGTTCAGCTTACACAGATAAAGAGTACTTCTGCAGACATTTCCACAGGAAGATTCATCCCACCTATGTTATGTATCATATTTTGGTATGGGAGGAAGCCACTCCCTGATCTTCTACTGCCCTTCTTGAGTTGCCTATCTCTCTCCATTAACTATAGGGCAACTTGGACTAGATAGTTTTTGGACAGTTAACACTGTATGAGAAAAGAGTAAGCCCCTGTCTTTTTCACATATTCATTTTATCAACATTCCTTCTTACAGGTTACAGCTTACAGCGAATTTGCACTACCAGAGTTTAGTGGAAAATTAGTGTATCTTAGTCCTCATGTGTGAACTCAGATAGTATTAGCTGGGGCCTTGTTATTGTATTCAGGACATATCTTACCAAATTATTAAAAAATTATATTTTCAAGTATTTCAAGGTGTTGCTCAACTTCCAGGGAAGATGCATGACTGTCATGGATTGTAGTATAAATCAAACCTATGATTTACAGGAAATCTTACTGTTATCGAACTGACAAATCATATGAAATGCTATTAATATCCTCACTCCGCTTCATATTAAAAAACAAATAAACAAACAAGCCAAAATTACACACACAAAAAAATGTCCTCAAATTCCACAAGGTTGAATATTAGCAAAATTTCTTCTGTGAATGAGTGATCAGGTACTGGAGCAGGCTTCTCAGGGAGGTGGTTGAGTCACTGTCCCTGGAGGTGTTCAAGAAATGTTGAGATGTTGTACTAGGGTCATGGTTTAGTGAGAAAACACTGGTGGTAGGTGTACAGTTAAACTAGATTATATAGGTCTTTTCTAACCTTGATGATTCTGTAATTCAATGAAAAAAAAAAAAAATCAATGAATATTTTTAAATCATATAGATACAAATTTGAGATTGCAACGGATAAACAAGAAGAAATTTTCTGTAAACAGTCACTTAAAAATACCATACATCTTTCTTAGGATATCAGGAGGCCAAATGCATGGAAAGTGATGACTTCTAAATCAATAGAATTGGAAAAAGAAGATGCTGGCCTAGGAAAACCTATTATCCCTTTCCTGAGGTATGACTACTAGTGCAGGTTCAGTTCAGTTCAGGGATGATCTACTTAGCTCTAAGTGAGAGAGCTAAATACTAATCCATTCCACCGGAAGACTTGGTATATTCCTTAAATCATACTAAGAAGCAGAGTAAATTAGCTTTGTACATAGCTTGATACAGCACAGAAAGACCGTTTCTGGCATCCGAGTTAGCTTATTTGAAATAAATACAAGAATCTTTCCATTACAGTCATTAAAGTCTAATGGTTTAATATTATTTATATGTTCTTTCCTCAATGATTTTTCAAGGATTTTTTCCTGCTAAATAAACTGCTTACAGTGCCTGCCTGTATCAATCTCTACTTAAGTACTGCTTAGATATCTGACATTTGCAGGCAGTAGAAAAAGGGTTTTTTTAAAAAAAAAAAAACAAAGATGAAAAGATTATAGCTACTCCAATGGAGCTGTTGTGTCTGGCATCACCTGTATTGCCAGGGGCTGCATAAGAAGTGCTTTGATGCATTTATTAGATGTTGTTTGTGTTAGGAATATATCTCTCAATGCTGGATGTAAAAGGTTATTCTGCATCATGTTAATGTGCAAGTCTAAAACAATTTGTAAATACAGAATGACAGATAGGATTGTTGACAGTGCTGCCCCTGAGGAAAGAAAAACACTGGGTTTATGAAAGGAATTCCTCACTCAGAAAACTCTCTGATACAAAAACAAAACAAAACCAAACCAAAAACAAAAACAAAAAAAAACCAAAACCAACAACAAAAAAAACCAAAAACAAAAACAAACAATCAAAAAACAAAGAAAAAAAGAAAAACGGATCTAGCTGATACTCATGAAAATACCTCAAAACTACATTGCCCAATATTGAACTGTATAAAACATTTTCTGTAAAACATGAGGAAATGCTACGTAATGAATGATTTTTTAAAAGTCACTCTAATCAAGATATCATGGGCTTTTCATCATCACTTAACATACTGTTTTTCAAAGGAATGTATTTTCAGTTTTAGACCTCAGAATACCTAACAGTGCTAGGCAAACACAAATGGAAGATCAACAAATAAGGTAATAATCAAATGTAAAATGCAGTTGCCTATTCATAATTTGTCAGTATCACAGTGGAGTCACATTATGCTCATAGTTGGAGGTAAAAGCTCCCTTGTAGGTAAAAGTTCTATTCAGTATTGTAGCTACATGATCACCATGTAGTCTAAGGGAAAAGAAATGCACAGACATGAACACGAAGGGTTATACCAAGTTCTCCAATGGTGAAGGTTCCTATAGTCTGATTTGAAATAGTATAATGGAAAAATATCGATGAAATGGATACACTCAGCATAACTACATACCTTACATACCTTACAATGTTAATATGTACCAACAGTATTACCTAAATAAAATACTCAGTTTTTTTGTGTTTTTGTTTTTTTTTTGTTTTTTTTTTGTATTAATACATTGATAGCAGGTAATGACAAGTTGTGCAAAAATATTTTGTTCAAATCAATAGCACTATATTTAATACTGATAAAGTATAACATCAGCATTGGTTACTAGCTCCTAATTTCTTGCACTGCCTAACTGCTTGTGAAAAGACAAAATTCTCAAATTTTGATGCAGAATAAATTACAATGACTATAAAAGACACAAGCACTAAGATAGGGATTTTTTTATTTTTTTATTTTTTTTCCCAATATTGATGAAACTTTCAGGTACAGCACCTACAACCAAAATCCAGAAGTTATATAGGGACAATGTCATTAGATGCCTCTGCCAGAGTGAAGCTCAGTCAGGTTCTCAATTTCACAGAAACACAGAATCATAGGGGTTGGACCTCCAGCGATCATCGAGTCCAAGCCTTCTGCCAAAGCAGGTTCCCTACACCAGGTTACACAGGGATCCAGGCGGGTCTTGATAATCTCTAAAGAAGGAGACTCCACCACCTCCCTGGGCAGCCTGTTCCAGTGCTCCATCATCCTCACTGTAAAGAAGTTCTTGCACACATTCGTGCGGAACTTCCTGTGCTCCAGTTTCTAACTGTTTCTCATTGTCTTCTCCACACTGCTGAAAAGAGTCTGGCCTCGCCACTTTGCCCCCCTCACCTCAGATATTTATAGACTGGATCAAGTTCCCTCTCAGTCTTCTCAAGGCTAAACAGACCCAGTTCACTTAGACTTTCTTCCTAGGAAGATGCTCCAGACCATTCACCATCTTTGTGGCCTTCTGTTGGACTCTTTCCAAGAGATCCCTGTCTTTTTTGTACTGGGGAGTTTATCTATTAAGTTTATCTATTATCTGTGCTTTAGCTTAACAATCCAACTACATTAAATGAGTGATCGAAGTGACTGAGTTTGTCTTAAGGCACATTGCCCATTCTTCACCTCTCTGTAAGTCCAGAAAGACACAAATCTCCAGTGCGCTACTTAACAAATGGACCAGGATATGCCTTAAATAGCCATAGCTTCCAAAATGTGAACATTTATTTTCCCCATTTCCCTATAAAATGGAAAAAACAGCAGGAATGTGAGTGTGTGTGTATGGAGTGGGGGTGGGTAGTTTAGCTGCTCTGCATTAAAGAAACACATTCTAGTTATTGTCTGCATCCGTAAGCATTAGATCTCCTTTTCAAGTGAAGATGAAAGTTAGGCAACATTCATTTTCTCTTAAATCCTGAAAGTTTATCCTTAAGAAGTCATCAGAATAAATGCAAGAAAAGCAGTAAAAATGTAAAGGAGTATTCTTAAATTATTTATTCAGGAAAGCCTCTTAGGTATGTCTTAGAAGAGGCTTCATAATAGACAAAAACCTATAGGAATAAAGGTTTCCATCCATTCATTTATCTATTACCTGATGTCATCTCCTGATGATCTCTCAAAAATGGATAGTGCTTTTCAGCTTTTACCCCTCCAAACCCCCTTTTACCAACAGAAAGGCTGTTAGAGGAAAACATATGAGCATCAACATGGAAATTCATTTTTAATTCAGTTCTGAGTAGAAAAACCTCCCAGTACATACTTTAAGTTATCTACATACATATGTTTTTCATAATCACTTATTTGCACAGAATCTTAATGAGCAGCACAGAAGCAGTCATCAAGCAGAAAAACCAAACTCCCAAAAAACAAAATAAAACAAAATAATAATAATAAAATAGAGAACACAAGGTGGGCTTTAAAATAAAATAATTTGAGGCATTAAGTTCCCAGAGGATTTTCAGTCAGGTATTCAGAACAAAACCAAAAAGAAACAAATGCTCATTTTTTGCTTACTAAAAAACAAAAGAAAGGAATTTAGAGGGCATAATATGCAGCTCTCCAAATGCTGCATATTATTGCAAATAATGTGTAGTTTATAGAAGAAAATAAAGCAGACAAAAGGAGTGTGCAGTGGTTCACTTAATTATTCATTTAATTGGTATTGATCTCAGATGAATTAGAAAATGGTGTGTTCTAGCTGAGCACAAAGTTATTCATCTTTCATTTTAATCTTAGAGGGATCTGAGTTATTTTATATTAATGAAAACCACAACAAAACACAATAGGCAATTTCCTCACAAATTGTTTAACAACATAAATGAAGTTATTTATTAAGTTAGTTATGTTCACATAGTTCAATAACAAAAGTCAAAATTGTGGCATTTGTACTAAAGTCTAATCATAATGATTTAGGAAAAACATAAAAACATAAGGTGGCAAAAACATTTCAAAGAGAAGGTGCAGACTTTAACTGCAGCTTTAACAGCCCTCTGGAGGGTTCAGTCCCTGTTCTAGATTAGACTTCACAGTTGTAACACTCAGACTTTAAAATTTATGTCTAAAAAGACTTAATGTCATTTCATTTCCATTACACTGTGTTCATTATGATCAAAAGGCTGATATCAACAGTGAATCACACAGGGTTAAATTCCCTCCAAAATGCGCATTATTAAAATATTTACTTAGAACATCTATGAGGGTCTGACAGAGAAAATATTTCAGAAGCTATGGGTAAAACAAACAAGCAAAAATAACAACAAAAAAGAAACAGTTTATTATTGATTAATAGGCATTTCACCTAAACACAGTCCAGAAATGAAGCACATGTGACCTCTGCAGGCTTATGCTCTGGTAGGTGTGCATAGAATTTATATGAGATAAAGTACCATGAAAGATGCACCTATGGAAGAAATAACAGAACAGACCAAGCTTTCAAGTATGCTCAAATATCTGTCCTACAGGTAGTGTGGATTTCAGTTACTTACATTGCTGTGTATGCTGTCTCCTGTTGAACCTCCAGAAGATTCAGAATGATATATATCTCCAGTACAAACTGCTGTCTCCATCCACATGGGTGCTCATATGTCCCCAGGAATCTCATAAAAAAACAAACACACACACAAAACAACAGCAACAACAACAAACCAAAACCCCCTATTATCCCATTTCTATAGAAAATTAAAACTCAGTAATCAGTTTTCTTTACCTCTTAAGCATGAGAAATCCAAAATACAAAGATCCACTTGCCCAAACTGTCCTGGACAACTATCTACAGCCCAAAGCACACTTTTTCCCAGATCTGAAACTGTGCTGTTCTGCAGCACAAAGTTTCTGCATCCTAAAGAGAACCTAGGCCAGCGTCTCACTCTCAGGCCTGGATTTCCCACATCTATAACAGTCTCAATGATAATTTCTTTTCTTAGGTATGTGCATCAGTGATGATGATCCAGTGTAATTGCTCACCTTGCAGAAAAACCAGAGTACAGCTGTTGTGCTTTTTATGCATCAGGAGTCAGGGAAATACTTATCAAACAAGTGCCATCCAGTCCAATAGGGCACTGCTGTCATCTGACTTCTGGTAAGAAAGTCACACCGAACAAGGAGGGATACTAGGATTCACCTGAAAGAAAACCGTCTACTCGCAAAAGAACATTTTCTCTATTCACCTTGTACAGAGAATACCATAGTCCCAGAAAATTTTCTGACTACATGAAGTACACATATTTCTTGGGTATATGAAGTAAAACTTAGCTCTGTATTTTTCAAGGATGTTCAAAACAGAAGACCGTCTTAGAAACCTCGCACAAAATCATGTAAGTAATGAAACCTCTACAGTGATAGTACAGTTATAAGACAGGCAGTAAAAGATCTGATCTCACATGCAAATAAGATGTAAAAGACTCATTAAGGGAGATTTCAAAGGACCACAGAGGGCATGTACCCTATCAGCTGTTTTGCGCACAGTGAATGGGAGAGTCCATTGATTCCATTCACTGAAACTCTTAACACTCTTCAATCCAGGCTACAAGGTCTGCTAAACAAATGCAGACTGCAAATTTTTGTGACAGTTTATTCCTACAGGGGAAAGATTTCAGTCCTTCCGATTCAGTGCAGCAGGTTTTGGATATAAAGCAGAAACAAAGCACAAACTACACTTGGATCTCAATATTTATATAATTATTATTTTTTGTAACTTTGTGTTCAGAAATAATTCCAAGCAGTTACAGGAAAGCCATTGCTAGAAAAATCTACTGCCTACTGCTGATAGTGGCTGTCAGATTAACAGAGGGAAAGTGCTAAATGGGAAAAACAAATAATATCCCACAGGAACTGAAAACGCATCCAGTGTATATATACATATATATTTAGTTAGTGAGCTGAAATTTCCCTACATGGATGCACAATTATTTCAACACTGTGCTGAATTTTATGCACTGATATGGCTTGCTTTCATCACTGATTGCTAAATCTGAACACCAGCAATCAGAGCCATTTGCTGCCTTGCTTGTGTTTCATGGGCCCTGCTAAACAGACTGGGCCATGTGTCCTGACAAATCTCTCTCTCTCCTGAATGGGAGACCTTTAAGTGGTTATGAAGCATGACTGGAAAATAAAGGTGACCAAGTGCAGACTTATCACCTGATAAGAGAAAGACTGGAAAAGTACACAATGATAAATTCAGTTTGAAAAATGACTGCGCTGTAAATGAATAACGTTGTTTTCAAAACTGAAAATAAATGTCAGAGTTGACTCAGTCACTCTGTATCTCCCTATCTGTGCTGCCACAGTTATACTTTTTGAGAGAGGCTGGACTGTGAAATGTCAGGGGGAAAATCAGGTAAAAAGGGGATAACTTCTGTTTTGTCTAACAGTTACACTGCCTTTTTATTTCAAAGTTTCTAGTAAAGCACATTCACTTAGGTGTAATGGACTTTTGAGTACTAATTGGTAATCTAAGGTAAGCTGCGTAAGGCCAGAAAAAGGTCTCTATCTCTGAAAATCCAATGAGTCATGAAGACTAACAACTCTCTTGTTGCTGATTAGAGGACAATTAAGTTTGCCTTAAAAGGGAGACTTCTCAGTCCTGAACTCCATGCTGGTTGGTTCTTACTTTCATGAAAAGTATCTTCACATGGAAGGGGCATTACAGACCACTGTATCCACACCAGAAAGTGCTCTGTAGATAGACACCTGAGTCAATTCTCATAGAAGGAGCCTGCTGTCAACTGGCAAAGATGGTTTGCAGTTTAATCTGTCCTCATGGAAGGGTTATGCTTTCCTCACTCACCTGTCAACACACTGCTATGTAAATAGTGCTCAGAGATTTTAAAATATTTTTCAGTATTATAAATTAAATGAAATTAAATTTGGTATTGATTGACATTAACACATACACAAATGCATTAGCTTAAGAAACTCTAGAAGAATACATAATTACTGGTGATACTATTCTCTTCTGGAAAACAATTATATGCACTTTTATCAACTTTGGTAAAATCAGACATTTTTTTCAGAACATATATCCAACACTATGAATGCCATTGTTTAAAATATTTTTCTGATGACACTTCATAATCTCACTGTCAGTTCACTCAAAGTAATAATATCTTGTTCAACACCCTGTAGAATAACCTCCTCTTTCATGGAGGAAAAGTGGCTGCCACTAAAGTGGTTGTCACAAAAAAAATGTGAAATATTGCTATGGTACAGGAAATTGTCTTTCTGGACTTTGTAATAACAGCAGCTAACATGTTAAAAGGGAAAAAAAAAAAAATAGTAACAAGGTAAAATAATGTAATACTGTAAGGTTTGTTTCCAGCAATATCAGCAATTCCTATTAATTTCAGTAGGAAACTATGCCTTTCAGATCTTCATTGCCAATGGAAGGGCAAGATTGCCAAAGTGATATGGAATAGCTTGGGTAGGAAAGGACTTCAAAGATCATCAAGTTCCAACTCCCTGTTGTAGGCAGGGTTGTCAACATCTAGATTAAGTGCTAGATCAGGCTGCCCTGGTTTGCATTCAACCCAGCCTTGAACATCTCCAGGGATGGAGCATCCACAACCTCTTTGAGCAAACTGCCAACACCTCACCACTCTCTCAGTCAAAATCTTCCTACTGACATCTAATTGAAATCTTCCCTCCTTTAGTTTAATACCAGTCCCCCTTGTTCTGCCACTACCTGTGTAAAAATATGATTTTCTTCCTGTTTATAATCTCCCTTTAAATGCTGGAAGGCTGTAATGCAGTCTGCATTCATCTATTCCTGGGAATATATTCGAGTGATACCACAAGTATGTCCAGCCAGTAACGTAGATAATGTCAGCCAGCTTTTATGCAGAAGTTTTCTCTCAGCACTGAGCAAAATTTCACAATATTTCACATTAAGAACATCAGAAGAGTGTCAGAGGTTAAAAATGAACCTGTAAACCTAAGTGATGAGGCCCAAAGTCCACAGAACTAAGCTGACAAGGAAAACAAAAAATGTACTCCAAAAGAGAAAAATATATTAAGGAAAAATAAAATAAAATAAAATAAAATAAAATAAAATAAAATAAAATAAAATAAAATAAAATAAAATAAAATAAAATAAAATAAAATAAAATAAAATAAAATAAAATAAAATAAGAAAAGAAAAGACATGTAATGTAGGGGGGAAAATAAAGAGGTTGGATTTTAAAACAGTTAGCAGTAAATAATTGTCACTGATATAATGATGTTTCCAAATGAAAAAATCTCATTCTTGATAAAATAATCAGTTATGAAATTATACCATATCTATTTTTTTAGGATCTTGTTAGTCAACTGTCTTATTACTTATACGTATAGCTGGAACAACTTTAAAGACTATGTAAATGATACTATATATATATATATATTGTAAAAGGAAATGTTGGAAGAAAAAGATATCTATATAAAAATAATCAGAAAGAGTCAGTCACTCTATATAGATATCGGGAAAGCCTCAGTCAAGTTTTAAATCTAAGAATCAGGAAAAGCTTTCAATTAGGTGTCCGAAACCTTACATCAAGGTATCTGGAGTTACCGTCATCAGATATTTCATAAGATTGGCACTTATCCATGATATTTTGGATGTGTTTAGAAGATCTCATAATTTGTGTACAAAGGAAGAAACAGATGAGTATGTTTTTCTCACGATAAATATGTCACTGTGCTTTATTTGTAAGGAAATTGTGTCAGTTCTCAAGGATTACAATTTGAAGACAGTATATTAAAATCACACAGACAAATTTTATGCATATCAATGAATGTTTTGTGGCAGAACAGAAAAAAAAGTCTGTCACCTCAATATTTTAAAAAAGGTACAATTCTAACGGACTCTATTATCAAGATGCATAGATCGCTCTGACAGTAATGCCTCCTATTTATTTCCATGAAAAGTACATCAGACACAAAGAGCACAATAACACAATTTGATAAAGCAAATTATCAGATACAAAACACTACTTCTTAACATAGTCACCAGAACTAGCTTTGCATTTTCCCTAGTGATGAATAAAAGCCTGCAAAAATCTGTGCCAGTAGGGGTGACCCACTCTTCCACAGTTCCTGGGATGGAGTAATTGCTAGGAAAATGTTGCTCATGCAGTCCCTCTTTCCTTGGCTTGAAAAGATGGAAGACAGAATGTGCTAAATCTGGACTGTATGGTGGTTGTGGTAGGACAATCCAGCCAAGGCTGTCAATGAACTACATGGTCTTCAAACTGATATTCAACTAAAAAAATTTTATCATGGTCATTTACTCGACTTTTATAAGATCTACTTACCAGAAAAAAACAAAACAAAACAAACAAACAAACAAACAAACAAAAACCAAAAACAAAACCTTTTCCTTCACAATCAAACTTATTCATGTCACTACTTTTTGACAATACATACCTTTGTGAATAGCTGTTTTCAAGGGTGAAGTACAAGAAGAGGAAAATTTCATCCAAAATCTCTGATAGACATCTTGAGAACTCAGTGAGAACTTAGTCACTTTCTTTGAATAAGACTTATTTCAAAAAACAAGATTAAATACCACACTAGTGGTTTTTTTTGTTTTTTTGGTTTTTTTTTGTGATGTTGTTGTTGTTGCTTCTCTCATTTTTAATCATAAATAAATAAATTATTAAAATCAGTTTTGTTACTAATATGTGTTAAATGTATTATATGTTTAATATGCATTCCAAGACAATTCCTCCTCACTCAATGTGGCTTGGGCAAGCCAAAAGCTTGGGCACCCATGATCTAGCCTCAAGTGAATGAATGACAAATTTAAAAGCCTCAGTTAAGTGGTTCTGGTGATAACAAAACATTTAGGTCAAAACACAACTTTAACACGACTCTTGTTCCAACCATTTCCCTATTTCTAACTCTAAGTGTATATTATGGGATGTATAAATACAAAAAGAGCATGTAGGGATGAGAAATAAAATGACACCAGCAAAAACAGGATTGCAAAATAATTACAGTGTGCTTCTGTTGCTGCTGCTGCTATAAAGTGTCTGAATTGTGTGAAACAAAATCAGAGCCATTATCAGATGCTAATAGTAGGTATAATTTCAGTCAATAGGACGCTGGCATAATGTCTATGAGACAATTGAACACTGCAATTATGGAAAGTGTATAAAGGGTGGAAATCTCAGATGATAAGATTAAAAGTAGCGTAGCAGATCTATTCAAAAGTCCAAAAAGTCCAGAGGTTTTCATCTTGAGCTCCCATCTCTTTTTCTACAGTAGTTTGTTTTGGGAGTATTTTGACCTGGTAAGGCTCAGATAAAAAATAATAATAATAAAAAGAAAAAGAAAATTCAGATAAAACAAAATAAAGAGAACCTCCAAAACAAAAATATTAAACTGGAGCCACCTCTGTTGCTTATGCTAGATCTCCAGTCCAAACACAATTAATCAACTGTTTTGTTCTTTTTTTTTTTTTTCCCATGAGATTGATGCCTCATGCCTGACAATGTTTATCATTTCAATAAATATAAATGCATAATCATAAAAGCATATAGAACATCTAACAGTATGTTCTATCTTTTGTTTATCCCTAAAGTGATGAAGCAAAAGAACTCAATGGTACTTGTAGGTCCCTTCCAACTATTCCCTTCCATTCCACTGTTTTAAAAATAACATAAAATAATATGAAATATGAAATGAAATGAAAACAAAACAAAATAAAATATTATCCATTGTATTTAAAATAATGCATGACAGAAACATGGCCAGAGTCAAGAATAGAATTTACAGTAGTTCAGACTCTGTTCCAAACATTATTATGAACCTAGTCTCCACTTAGCATTATGGGCTTGGCATGATATGAGCAAAGACAGACTTTGCTCAGCACTATTGTCAGCAATCAAAAGTAAAGACATTTTCAAGAAGATAATGGAAGACATGTCACCCTTGTCATGGGTGATACAGAATGAATCACAACCCATAGTGTATTTTGATACTGGGATATTGGGATTTATCTAATACCCACCAGGATTTGGCCTTTTACTCTACTTTGCGATTTCACACACACATTCACTTTCCCAAACCAAATTCACTTAAGCCTTGACTTTATTCTGCAGTGAAAACTGGGCAGTCATATCAGCTCTGTGTCATGTGGCTGCTCACAGTTTTGGGTCTAGGGCATTCCAGTACATTGATACATTTCTTGTCTCTTCCTTTTTTGCCAGAATCTTCTCACTTACTAGCTTGTTTTTCTCCATCTGAAAAGTCATTTTGAAGAACATGTGATCAGTCGGACTGGTAGTTGTGTCTCATGTCTGCTTAACTAAAGGATTCAATATACATCACTTCATGTTAGTCCAAGCGTTATCAGAATTCACATTCATGATCCATTCACAACAGGCTTATGAATGAGAGTGCAAGTGTTCAGTACTGGACATTATCTCACTATCAGCATTCACAATCTGTTTACAAATATTTTACAGTCCAAGTCCCTTGTTCTTTGGAGTGCTCGGGGCCTTCTATTCCTAAAATCTGTGTTTTCCTCTAAGGAAATTTTGGGACAGGAGAAGGATGCCTGGTCTTGACCCAGAATGGAGGTTTAGTGCAGCAGCATGTTCACAGTCACTGCTTTCCTTAAACCAGATAAACTAGTCATTCCTAATCACTCTCCAGATGAGTTTTCTGTCTGATTGACTACGAGGGGTGGATAAAGCACTTACAGAAACAGCTTTAATTATTACATAGTTCTACTTCTGCTTCTTTAAGTGGCATTTCAGCTTCTGCTCGCAGGTTCCTACCCATCAGCAGCAGTAGTAAGAGTCCTTTGTGTGGCTGTACTTCCAGACTATCTTACATGGATTTACTATTCATCCCTGGAAAAGAGTTCTCTTTTACTCTACTAATTGGCTTGCAAATGTACACAAAGCTGAATTTATACAGGAACATTTGCCTAAAGAGGACAATTAAAGGCAAATTCTGGTGTGATTTTTCGAAGATACTGTGTTGTAATGCACCTTGACTTGCTCATGCCTTGCAATTTCTTCAGGCACCCCTGGAGAACTGCTGAGAGCCTGGGCTGCCTGCCGTTCCATGATAAAAGCAGCTGAGAGATCATTCAATTTCAGGGGGCTGTTTCTGAAGGACTGTGCTTATTGTGAGGTGACTGTGATACAAAATACAACTACTTCTGACGGATCACATTTTTTCTGTCAATTACAATCCTGCAGTTTCAGGAACAGCTGAGATTTGCACCTGTGCAACTGATAGAGAACTCAACATTTTATGTACTAAGGAAGAAGTGACAATTTATATTACAGATTTTATTTTTATTTTTCCCTTCCCTTTTTCACTTTTTTCCTTCCCTCTTCCACACTTCAGAGCTACAGATACAAAAAATTGTACTTCTTGATCCTTTCTTACATCTGTATGAGAGTACACTGAGTAAATTTCTATGTCAACCTGGTTTGATAAGAATGATGCTTCTCACTGTTTTATAAATGCTTTCTCAGGAGTGGGGAAAAAAAAAAAAAAAAAAAAAAAAAGAGAACATGTCCAGACAACTTCTAGGAGATTCATTTGTTTTGGGGAAATGTTAGAAAAATCTTTGTCAAATATTTCAATATTTCCATGAAAGAATAATTTTGATTATATTTCAACTTATCTGTATTGATAAGGGAAGTTCCACTGCACTATGCATGTTCAGCATAATTATATATTAATTGCCTCATTCTTGAATTACTACTAAAAGTTACCTAGAAAGCAACTAACTGTAGCATTTTGTTTTACTAAGTCACCACCTGAACATACCACTTTTTCATCAGTGTTATCAAATGACTGAAGTACAATTCTTTGTTCTCATTTTCAGAGTTCATAGGAAACTGAATGAGCTTTCAATAGCTCCAAGCATATATAGACCAAGACAATCTGAATGTGTTCAGATGAACCCCATATTCTGAAGGACACATTTAACAGACTTGTCCAGGTATAGATGTTGCTAGTAACACATTATATTGTTATATGATTATGAATGCTATATGTTATATTAATTCTCTCATTAAACCCTGCTGCTGCATAAAGTGTTATAAACATACATGATCTTTTATGTTAGCTGAGGTCATAAGGGGAAACACAGTTTATTGTAAGTACGTTATTGTGCACAAAGTTTCCCCAACTCCTGTTTTATTCTCATATTCATACAATTTTAGACAGTAATGTTGAAAAGTTTTTAGAAGTCCAAGAAACTCGTTTGGAAATCAATAACTTTAAGGAAACCAAAAGGTTGTAGCAGAAATTCAACTGGAATTCAATAATTATTTTACTGTACACATCCTTGTTTATCCTACATTTGTCTTTCTAATAATATTTTGATACTAGGTTTGTGATATTGTCCAGAAATAAATCACTATCCACTAATTATTAATAAAATGAGCATTAATTATTAACATGCAAAATAAAAGTTATCTGTAATGAGGCTACCAAAAGTACAACAAAAGCATGGATTTAACACACAAAATTCTAAATTGTTTCAGTCAAGTTTCTGAGATCTATTGATAAAATAATTTTTGTCAATAAATTGTTCAGAAAAATCTCAAGCACTTACCAAAAAGAAAAAGGACTTTCCTGTCTGGGTATGGTCTGATCTTGTATAGTGCAAGGTCATTTAGGTGGGCTCACATTTCAGCATGAATAAGTCAAGAACACTACAGAACAAATAATAATAGTAATAAGGTCACTCAACAAAAATGATTGAGTGTGCTGCAAATTAAAGTCTTTCCAGGGAGCAGTGTGAAATATACGATGACAGAAAATAGCTGTAGCTCTTCAGGACCTTGCTTAAAAGTAGCTAATGTTTATGTTCAGAGAGAGAGGGAAAAAAACTACACAACAAAACCCTGTTGCAGCTTATTAGTGTTGAAGCTTATAAAGTAGCCTGTCACTCTCCCAGTTGCAGAGGGATATTAGTGAGTTTCTGCTCCTCCTAAGATTGCAGAAGCAATTGAATTGGGCATTTTGCTTTTTTTTTTTTTTTTTTTTTTTTTTTTTCTTTAACCTGTCCAGCAATGTACAATAAATTAGTTCTGTGCTCAAAACAGGGAGAGTATTTTCCAGCAATGACACTGAGCTGAGTGGAGGAAAGCAGCGCAGGCACTGAATTTATATTCTGAGAAACTTGCATGGGTTTTGCAAGTACTTTCTCTCCTGCAGTTCCGTACAGCTGATCTGATAACTGTCAATGGCATCTTCTGTGCCACTGTGAAGTTGCACGGATACAGACTACTACAGATTACTAAAGTTGCATGGGTACAGACTACTTCCTACTGCTTTGTGTTTAGAAACACTATTGTTGCTGCCCCATATTGGTCTCACATAACAGTTTTTAACAACATGTAAGCTGTATCTTACCTTCCCAGCTTTCGTACCTTCCCATACTCTTTAGTACTCATATTCTTGTTTTTGAGGAGAACATGTTATGAAGCAGTCACATTTTTCACTTTGGTCTTTAGCTGAGTCTTGACTCATCTGATTCCCTCTGTTTACCAAGCATGTGCGTTTTATATTAAGTCACATCTCTCATCTTGTCCCACACCAGGCCTGTATTCTGAAAATTGGTTAATGTAAATCTCTGGGTAGGATGCAAACCACCCACGTCTTGCATCAAACAGAGTTTGGTTTGAGGGACTGACAAAATTTATTCATATTTCTGTTTTAAATTAGGCAATGGGCAGCTATAAACACAGAGTCTCTTCATCCTTGATGTCACTGACACACTTGGAAATAAATCATCCTTTTGTTTTTTGACTGTGGCCAGCCTTGACTGGGACATAGAATTGCAGGAGATGCTTCACTGATGCGTATCTAGTGTTAATCTCTCAGAACCAAAGAGTACCTGAACACATATAGGCAGAAGGACTCTCTTCAACATTTTCTGCTACTTTAAAATCATCTTTCACACCAGTATCAGGTGATACTGTTTTTATGCATTTTTTCTGCAGTCTATCATGGAAATTTCACAAAATCAAGAAATAGGCTACCACGTGTTGAAGATTGGTGAATGTAAAGGTTTGGCTTACTTTTTTTGTCAGTTTGTGCACTTAGTACCAAGACATGGATGTCCATTTGTGTTATTGGTAGTACTTGTTCACTGATACCTGGTGTTTCACAATTGAAGTAAGACATTTATTTTGCAAATCATTTCTTAGTTCAGCTGTATGATTATTTTAATCAGGGTCTGTGATTATTTCACTTAAGAGCACGGTATAAAGAAATAAATTTCATTAGTGCAATGTGGTGATGACTAACGCACAATACTACATACACCGTAGATGACTGTTGTATCAGGTATGGAAGCAGTGAAAGATTTAAGAAAGTGATTTAGCTAGTTTAATGATAAATTTGTTTTTTAATTATTTTTTCAAATATTTAAAGTAATGTGCCTTTAATGAGCTATGAACAATCAGTAGCTTTTCCTTTGTTTTCCAGGGTAAACTGCATCCTTAATATTAATTATGATTTGTATACCCAATTACAGAGTTAAGTAGGAAGAGAGTTTAGGAAAAAAAAAAAAAACGGGAAACGCAATGTACGTACACACATAATAAGGGAGTTTGAGGTCATTAAAATGTGTGGAATGGGATTAGTGGGCTACACAGATGTGGATTATTTTTGTATATGTCTAATTCAGTCAATTGCAATGTCTCATTAACAATAAATAAATTACCTGTAAATAGAATAATTCAGCATGAGATAAAAATCTGGATTTTAATTTCTATTGAATAGAAATTGTAGAAATAGGTGGTAGGTGGATTTTAATCTGAATAATATAAGCAATTAGATAAATATTCTGAATACACTTCCTTGTTGGTTTGTTTGTTTGTTTTTTTTTGCCTGATGTTTGCTTCATTTCCTGAGAAGCATTTCCTTCAGGAAATGACATTATGTACTTCAGCTTTTCCAGATTTTTCTACTTTTATAATTTTAATTATTGAAACTCAAATTTTGTACAGTCTCTTTATTGGCTTGGTAATTTAGCATGTGAAATTAATACTATTATAGAACTCTTTGTTTGCAAGAATCTTAAACTTGATTTTGCTATGTCAAACCTTATGTCTGTAATGCACTCAGGTACTCCTTTGGAGACTTGTTTACACCACAAGAAAATTAATAATTTTACCTTTAAAGCCAATTTAATTTTCCCCACAATAAATAAAACCAGGGGTCCAATGAGGGAAAAAGAATCTTAAATAGATATTCATTAAGTAAGCATCATCCACTCAATGCACAAAATAATATCAGAATGTGTGGCAAGATTGTGTGAGTTCATATTATTTCATATATAATTTAACACAAATGTAAGAGGGCAAATTATAGTAACTTCTGAATGATTCAGTTGCCAACTTTACACTTCTCTTCCTCTTTCTTAAAATATGATGTCCTTTAGCCATTCATGGGCTGTGTTTTCTTCAGGAGCTTTGCTGATGTTTATTTATAAGTCTGCAAATTCTAGCTGATTGCCCTATTTGTTAACTTCTATTCCACATGTTGCTACATTAGTGCTTGGAGAGCTTGTGGCCAGGGAACCAGTTCAGGACAAAATCTAATCTGTTTTATTGCTAAGCCACAACATGTTAATAAAGAATTCTGCAATAGACATCAGCCTCTGAGGTCCAGTGCGGGAACATAACTCAAGCTGCCTAGCTTCTCAGAAACCCTGTACAGTATTTTTAGCACCTTCCTAGGTATGAGAAAGAAACTGCAAGACCATAGTTCCCAAAGACATAGAATTAATTAAGAATCCTTCTGTTTGTTGTTGTTTGTTTTTAATTTTTATTTATTAGACCTTTATTTATCTGCTACAACTCCATTCAAGTTCAAATTACTTTGTATACCATCCACTTTCAAACAGATGAGAATACATATTGTCATCACTGTACCTCATCTCATATCTGATTTCTTGGCATTTCTGTTTTACCAGTTAACATCAGTAGAGTATGTAACTAGCAATCTCTCTACTGAGCTCTTAACAACATGACTAACAATATCTGTTGGTATATAGCACATCTCCACTTTTTTTTTAGATTTTTTTTATTATTTTTTTTTCCTGAATGAAAAGCAACAAATGTTATTTGCTGAATTAGAAGAGAACAATTTCAGTAACAGTAGTTGGTTGTAACTTTTCATCTAAGAATTTTCATGAGTGTTATAAAACTTAACTAGTAAATTTAAAATTAAAGCAAATGAGTTGTAGGAAGCAGAAGATATACAAAATTTTTCTTGCTTTCATTTAAATGATATGACTTTCAAGGCACTTAAAGGTAGGTTGGTTTTGTTTGTGTGTATGTGTTAAATGGAAGCCACAATGGGAGCTGATAATCTCAGAGAAATGAAAACTGAAAGAATTAGCTGTTCATTATTGTATTTGTTCAGGCTTTTTTACATGGACTTAGATATGATGAAGTGTAATAGGAGCTATTAGGTGCCCTAAGGAGCAATGAAGATAATAAAACAAGGCCTTGACTCTATACACATTTAATAACCAGACCGTCTACCACATGACCAGCATAGTGTACATTTTCCTTTATATGATAGCCTTGTCTTCTTAATTTCACGTGGCAAGAAAGAACTGTAGCATGAGACTATTTAATGGAATGACACAACTACTAAGTAGAGCTAGAATTCGTGCTTTATAATTTATTAAATTGTACAGATTTTGTTGGAGTGTGAAAACCAGCACACTTCATTCTCAGAGCTTCTGTAGTACAGTATAACTATCATTTTGTATTAAATCAAGTGGTACCCAGTCTAGTAGAAAATATAAAGCATAGTACAATATGAATAGTATAAGTAGAACACAGCAAAACAATAGAAAAAGAATGTGTACATAGCATATATTTATCTACAAAGTATAGATATTTATCTTTTTATAATACTTATATTGAAAGTGTTATAAAAGTGTTATATATTAAAATTTAATTAATTAATGAGAAACATATATATTTATTATATCTATACAATAATTATATTTTATGAAAAAAATACCTTTATAAATAAGGTAAAAACATAGCAGCCATTAAAATTAAGAAATCAAGTCTGATATTAAAATAATTACAGTATTATTTCCTGAATCATTTATTGCTCAAGTAATCACATGTCAGGAACAGTCATATTAAATATCTGCTTTAAAAATGTTTCTTTTTTAACTTTCTTTTTTCTGAATTAAAGTCTTATATAATAAATGTAGCAGAGAATTCTTCTATCTGTGACTGTTTTAACGGTTCTTTAGATATATGGATGTAATTGAAAGCAGAATTTTCCATTGGAGAATAGTGAAGATAGATCTTCTCTGGTATGAAGATCTTACTAATACACAAATAAGCAAGTGTGTTATTCTGAAAAATGCTGAAGAAGTAATAATGACTTAATAGTTATTTTGATCATTCTGAGTAAGACAAGAAGTGGATCTGAATGAAAACAAAAACAAAACAAAACAAAAAAGAAAAAAAAAACACAGATCTTTAAGATATTTATAATATTTGGATCATGTTGGTACCTCTTCTTCAGCAAATTCTATATCATCTTTTTAACAAGAAAGATGCATCTAAAATGTTAAGCCTGCAAGCAAATATTGGTCCTGTGAGAATCTGCCTTAAGTTCAGCTAGACTGTTTAGATATCTGAACAAAAGCTGTGAGCTTGATCCAACAGTAGTAAATAAAATAAAAGTACATAACTAGAAGCAGTTTTCAGAACTTTCTGTGACTAACTTCTGTATGACTTGTAGGACTGTTATTAGTAAGTATTTTGATGTATCTTCTAATTACCTTCAGTCTGTTTAAAGACTTTCTATCACTTGCTGTGAATACTTGTACAACCATAATTTTCTGCACCTAACTTATTAGAAACTTGAAGTGTAAACAGAAAAACATAATAATCAATATTTATGGTTGAAGCTTTCTTCAGTACATCCCAGTGTACCCTACTGCTTCATTAAGAAATTCTGACTTTATATTTCATCTTTGTTGTTGGCTTTTGTGAGAGGTTTTTCAGGCAACACTTGTTAGAAAAATGTTACTAAGGAGTGCATGGGGCAGGAGGTTAGAACAATAGCTTGTGGCTATATCAAAGGCATCTTTCAGCCACCTTAATTATGGATTGCTATAAAGTGGGCACTCAGTGCTGCAAGTTACAAGATATTTTACTGAAAGCTAGTGAAAATGTATCAAAATAAAAAAAGAGAGAGAGAGAAACCTAAAAGGCTTGGTTCTGTTTCTACAGTGAACACTCCTAGAAATCCTAGAAAGAGAGAGACCTGTACACATCCCGCATCTTAGATCTAAAATCACAGCATTTACACTGTCTGAGAAGCAGTTTTCAAATGTAGTTGAGGTAATAAATTTCCTCTTTCTTTGAAAGTATGACTGTTACAAATTTTAAAATTTTAAAATCTTTTCAGACACCTGGCTTTAAGTTCATCTTTCATTTGCTTCATATTCATTCATAACATAAAACTGAAGTGATCTTCACATAATAATTCAAGGCCAAATGCTCCCACTTACTTCCTTAGTGAGTAGTACTATACTCTCCACATTGATACACACACTTCAATTGAACTACTTGAGATTTAAAGTACTCAAGGCAGCCTGATAAAACTTGAGCAAATTCTGAATTTTTCAATTGATTTTAGTAGGCTTCAGATGAAGCTGGAGGTGAAAACATATCAAAACCGAATTCCAATCAACTTCTGGGTCACCTGCTTTTAAAACAGGGTACGATATTCCAGGCTGTTAAAAACACAGAAAGACATCATCACATCTTTCACAGATGTGTCAAACTCCCTCTTAAAATGTTTAGGAATTTTGACACCATGATTCTCTGATTGGAGAGAGATATCAGACAGCTCTGTATAATTAATTCTACTTTATGGACATAAGGAATATTTTGTTATCTTCCTTTGTACTTTTTTTTTTTTTTTTTTTTTTTTTTTTTTGTAATTGTTAACTGTTTTTCTATGTCTTTATTATTTCTCACTATATTTTTTCTTCCTTAACTTCAGATGTTCTACTCAATCATCCTAATGTATTATTCAGATGCTTACATGAGTAAGACTGAATTGGCTTGGGAGTATTCCTGATTGCAATATGACCAATAAATTTTTTTTGAAGCACTGTAGGTTGTTTAATGTTTTCTATATATATATGGGAAAAAAAAAAAAAAAAAAAAAAAAAGAAATTTCTTTTTTTATAGAAATAAAAATACTTAATTGCCTCAGAGCTTTTAGTTTTTTTTGAGATTATCTTACTACAATATACATGGAGAAAACAACAATATTATCTGAGGAATTAATTAAACCATTCTGTATTACATAAGTAAAACTACAGAAGAAATTGGTGATAACTCCCATTCAGAATACTGTTGACACCCTCACAGAACAGCTTCATAACATAGTGTTGCATCAATTGCATGACAGCTTTATGTAGATTTTTCCATTACATTTTGTTGCTGTGTGACAAATGGCAGCAAAGGGGCAGTAAGACAAAATGGTGTCTGATATGGAAGTGTGTATGTAACAAAGGTGTTGAAACAAATTCCTCTGTGTGGAAGAAATTGCGCACACTGACAGTCATCAATTCTTGATGAATGTTTATGGAGACCAAACAGCACGGTTAGGTGGTAGGTGGTGCATTTCAGCAGTTGTAGTGACATTTGGTCACCTCTGTTGCTGAAGACTTCTATGATCTCAGAAAACAGGTTCTTGTTCCCTGCTGGCAAAAATACATACCTAATGGTAGTGACTGTGTTGGAAAATAGCATTTTGTATCTGAGAATTTTCTCTATCAAATAATGTTATTGTGCTCTTTGTATCTTTGTATTTTCCATGGAAATAAATATGAGGCATTACATTCAGAGTGACTTATGTATGAGATAGCTTTGGAGTCTTGCTTCCATCATATGTATATCTACAATTTGTCTATTTACCTGTACTCTAATCATAGAAGGACATATTAGATTGGCTTTATGTAACTTTTGTATTGAAAAATCTGTGTTGGCAGTTAGTCATCTCCTGTTATGATCTCCATCAAGGGTGATTCTTACCCTACAGGTATTGATGCCCATCTACACCAGAACAATTCAACCCTTGCTAAAATTCTGTGTCTTACTTTTTGTGTGAGTGTACTTCTAAGCAGGCCAGTTTCGCAACAGACTGGGAGAAATGCAATCTTCCTGTGTTGCAGCCCCAACAGGAATTTCCCTGGCAAGACTGAAAACCTCGTAGTCAAGCACATGATCAATATAGAACAGAGCAAAAAACAAACAAACAAAAAAAACAACTGGTGTGTCGAACTGGTAAGCAATCCATCAGCTATAAACAGAACAGTAACCATTCTTACAGATTTCAATTGTCTATAATTGCCTACAACATTTCCTCTTCCCAGGAACAGAAAACAAATTCAATACTTATTTTTCCATGCTTTCTGTCTCACTGCCACTTTTACTTTTAAAGATAGACACTGCAGCCAGATTTGGAAGCTCAGACACTTCTGGAAGCTCAGACACTTCTGGAAGCTCTCAAATATAACCTCTTTACTTTTAGTAGCCCAGGCCATTTTTCTCAGATCCAACCATTTGAAAAAATGTTTGTATAATCAACTGTTTTCCAGGCAGAAGTCTCACGCTGTTGTCAATGATGTTTAATGTGTTAACCAACTGATCACAGCTGACGTTTTCAATGGTCAGTGTATTAAAATTAAAATTTTTAAAGAACAAAACCACAAAAAGTATCAGCATCATCCACTGACAGTTTTTCTTGCAATGGGAGATCAATAATTTCCTGTTTTCTGCTTTTATAATGATATGAAGTTTTCCTATTACATTTTATGTCCATTTTTAAGCATATGACATTCAGGGACTTTGACCTTCCTGATTGTTCTTACATTTTTAAACTAAATATATTTGCAGTCATTACTTTTGTTTCTTCCTCCATTTGTTTATTTATTGCTTTCTTGAAGAGATCTTTCTCCTAAAAACTTAAACCCCTCTCTAAGTGGTTCTATAGGCAGTAGTGTCATCCTCTTCCAACCTCTGCTTTGATAGACTAAGCAGGTCACATGAAATTAGATCTTGTTTTGATGACAAATATTGTATTCCCAGTCCATTTAAGTACCTTATCTTAGCATCAGTCCCAATCGGAGCTTATTTTTCCTCCCAGTCTTTTGCAAACAAATTCTCCAAGTCAACCACCACTACTTAGACAGAAGTACTCATAACTTTCATCTAAAACTCTTGCTTCTCTTATGTGTGTGTTTCTAGGTATGAATTTTATTCAAGTTCATTGAATTTATTTATTTATTTATTTAATTTTCAAGGGAGGCTGTTTTAGTAAAGATGATAAGAAACTTTATCTTTAAATCTTTTAATTGACTGATCAATTATGGTAAAATAAAACATCATTTCGAACTAATATAAATAGTTATTTTGTTCTGTCATTTTTCACACAGATGTACATCCTTTATTTGCCCACCTTTATTCGGAGATGACTAGCCAGAGATAAACAATAACCAGGGGACCATCTATATCTTAAAAAAGAAACACAATATCAGAGAATACATCATCATCATTGACAATAACAAAACCTAGCCTCATGAGGACTGCAAACTATCATGCCCAGACTGTTCCAAAGAACCATTCTCATTTTATAATTCTGTTTTTCCATCTGAATACTGTTGTATCTTATTGAGTTTTTATTCACATCTTTGGTGTCATTTGATCCCTAAGTAATAACTTTAGATTTGGACACACTGTAATTTACATCTGTATATAGCAATGCTTTAATGGGTTTATTTCTATAAGTAGTGGTTGACCTTTAAAGAAACAAGCATGATGTGATCAGAAGAATCATAGTTCAGTTTTGTTTTCACATTCGGTATGGACAGATTCTGTGGGATTATGATATGATAATCAACAGCAAGAAAAATTTAATTTGCCTCTTCAAAAGTTTCAGGACTCAAATTCTGGCAGATAAACTGTAAAATATATCATTTTTACTTACACCAATAGGTATATACATATGTAAAGTTCATATTTCATTCATTCTATTCTTGAAATTTTATATATTGTGCATAATGAATAGATTGTTTATAATAAATAATAATAATAATAATGAATTGATTGCTTATCAGTGAGGATGACAAATTAATTGCATCCCTTTGACCATGCTTATTCTTTTTCTACAGTAGACTTTTTTTATACAATTGTATTTAATGAGTATTTCAAATTATGATTACAGGGGTTCTGAATTACTCATGAGTTCACTGTGATATCCAGTACAAGAATTTCAAAATTTGAGCCAGTGAAAAGTTTTGAGCTTAAAATCTGCTTTATTGTTTGCCAATTTTGGTTTTGTTCATTTTGTCTTTATTTTGCCTTAATGTTCTGAAAATATTTAGTGGAATGCTGAATGGAATGAGGAGTAAAACAAAATGAAACTATTATTTTAGATTAGCCTCTACAATCCGCAGCTCTTGACCAAGATTACTTATACTGGACTTCTTTTCTTAGCAAATCCATTTTCATAGATGCATAGAGCATAAAAAATCCCTTCTCAATTTTATTCCTTTCTTTGGAATCCCTGATGTTCCGACACTGAGGATTTTCACAGATAGGATTGGTTGTTTACACTTAATCCTGTGTGGGCCAAATGGAAATGAACTTTTCATCAGTCCATTAGTGCTACTTAGAAACTATTAGGATTGAATCTTTAAAAAAAATGGGAGTAATATAAAAGGGAGTTATTTGTACTTGAGAACATCCTTTAATTTCAAAACACGTCTTAGCATTTAATCTCACATCAGTTAGACAGTGATAGCATACACCTAGGGATACAAAAAAAATGATTATGTTCTTAGAATCCTACACTCTTTATTGAGGCATGGTTCTCGTATTAAATATCTACAGTAGTTACTGTGGAATTTCATTAATTAGAAGTGGGCCATGGTTGCACAGTACACAACAGGAATGTATTTCTTGGGTAAAGCATGCAAATAAAAAATTCTTATAAACAGCTTGCTTTTGGCATATGTGATGATAATCCCTGCTGAGTTTACATTAAGTTTTTGTACAGAAAAGAAAAAAATTCTACATTCATCTGAAAATAAAAATGGCATGATTTGATGAATGAAGCTGTATGGACCATTCTCAATTTTGTGACTCTGCAATGAAAACATAAGCATTTTTTTCATCCATATTTGTCTTTCAAGAGCCTAACTGTGATAAAATCTGACCACTACTTCACACTGATCCATCTGTAAATACTGAAAGACATCATCTTAGATTATGATACTGTTGGCTAGCAGCAATCAAAATGTCACTGACCCTACCAGTTTGCCTGACACTGTAAGAAGACACGAAAATTCAGATAAATTCTGTTTTTCAGAGCAGCAGAGTGAGTCCTGTACTGAATACAAAGACTAAAAATAAGCCTTCAAGGAGCTTAATTTCAGTGGTAGGTAAATGTAAATAATAACAAGAGCCCTAACAATAATACTGGAAGTGATTTGCTACAGAAATGTCTACTCTCAAAGAATAATTTCTCAAAATGACTGTCAAAACCTAGTAGTCTGTCACATAAATCCTAGTTGTTCTAAATTAATGCACTGCATTTTGAGTTTATATTCCTCAGAAAATAAAGAATTAAATATTGATGAATAATCAGCATATAAAAATCCTAGAAAAGACAAATTAAATGGTTCTAAACATGTGTAAGATGATTGAAAATAAAGTCTCCATAAAGCTGGGTGCATCTGTATACCTCAGTTTGCAATATAAATGGTTTTTAATCTGCGCAGCTAGTGAAAATCACAGATATTTTGGTTATGAATGCACTATTCTCCTGCTAGATCAATATTTCTAACATTAGTGATAAATTCATGCCTTTTTGTTCCCTTGTAGTATCTGTTTTATGGGAATAACACAGTGTGTCATGTACTGCAGCCATTGAGCATATCTTGCAAATAAATAAGAACAGAATGAATTTGTATTTAACACTGGAAATCTAGAAGTTCTCTCAGTATCAATAATTCACTAGAAATAAAAATGCTCTATGACTCCTGCAGAAATTCTCCATGTAATAACTAAGAGCAGCACAGTAGATTCCTACATTTTCAAGGCTAATCTTCAAATACCCCTGCTTTACAGTATTGTAGCTAAGCTTTACTGATGAAACCTACAGTTAGGATTTTCCCCCCGGCACTTTGTCTTATGCATAATGCATGGAAGAGTGGATAGCACACTTGTATGAACACCCCTAGCTTGCTGATTTATATCAAGATCAAAATATCTTTAAGTTGTGATTAAAAATTAAAATTTTTGTCCTTATCTTCCCAAGACAGAAACTGGACCTAGAGCCAGCTGGTAGTGCAGCCGTGGGATGCGACTGCACTCAGAGCAGTGCTGACAGGGTTCAATATAGGTGGGATAAGAAAAGAGGTTGACCAGACAGAAGACCCCATTTCATTCCTTTTGACATGCAAATAGTTACGGGTCTCTGTCTTTAACCCTGTATCATACAAAGTGTAGAAATTTAAATAGGAGCATATGTTGTCTCACACAAAGAGAGCAGAATACCCAGGGTCTTAAATTCTTCTCTGGTCGCAGTTGTAGATTATCTTTACTGATAACAAAAATCAGAAGTAGCACCCAAGTATTAAACTTTTCACCTCAAGCAACCTCATAGGCATGCTGTGGAGTTGACTGTACTCCTCCTTGGGAAGACACTCTTCTGTGCTGAAAGTCCTTCCCAGTGGCAAGGTCATTCCAATGAAGTGACTGCCAACCTAAAAAACACCATGCAAGGCTATTTTTGAGAAGTTTCATTTACATTTGAGAAGGAGAAAGATTTTCTTTTTCCTTTTAATGATGAAAAGCAATGGATTTATGAGGACTTGTACATTGCTGTACCAAATAAATTCTTAAATATTCACCTGTGAACCCTGTTCAGCATTACAGTTTTTCCTTTTACTTCATCTTGGTTCTTTAATTCCCTATTTACTTCACATTTTGGCCATAAGTATAAATAGTACCAGAACGACACATAAGTAATAGTAAGTCTTACAAGGACTCCACATTTCAGAAAAAGGAATATATAGAACACAGCTGTACTGAAATCGAGAGATATTATGTAAGAAATGAAAGAGATTTGTTCAATTTGGAGGACGGAGGGTAGAATGATTCTTCATTTGAAATACTGTGCATACAAGTGTAAGCAAAACATTATGTACTGTAAATGATCAGCACATTAGTTCAACAGTAAGTACACATTTTAACTACCATGGATGACTAGATGTCATAGAACAGCTTTTCAGCTCATCTGCAGAACATTAACATCCACATATGTCTGAGTATCTTATAAAAGGTTAGACAAAAGTTTAATGAAATTACGTGAGAAAATAATTAATCAATGTAGACTACAATTGTTATTCTTATTTTTTAAAGCCCAGGAACAAGTAGATTTAGATCTGTGCCTCTACCTGGTTTAAAGATTTTTCGTATGTAGTGAGAATTCTAGCTACATTTCATATGTAAATTCCACAATGAATTTAATTATAGTAAGCTCATTAGGAAAGAGGCCATTGCTTATCTTAAGTTCTGTAAAGTCATATATATTTACACCACTGTATAAGAAGTATTTAATAATTAATACTTTGCACCCTGTCATATTAGTATGAAAGCATAAAAGGATTATCAGAGGTAGAGAGCTTTATACTTTTCTGAAGAATACAGAGATGAGTACCTTTATAATTTAGAATAGAAAATTAAAGCCTGATGAAATGGATTTTTTTTCCCCTCTTTACTACAGTTTAGAGCAAGACTTATCATAAGGCTGGTTGGTTAGTCTTATATCATGCTTATTCTCTCTAGGGTGATAATGATGGAATAAAAATAAGCAGATCCAGAGATCAATGTTAAAGTCCAGATAACTCTAATAATGACACTAGATTTGATCAAACATATCAGTTGTTAGGAACCAGAACAAAATGCAGAGAATAAAACAGCCTATGAATGTAGAAAATGGTTTATATAATATCAAAAAAGCATGAGAAAAACTTTCCCTTACCTAATTTCACATTTCACCCCCTTTCCCTACTTTTTGTTTTTTCTCTTGTCCTCTCTATTAAACTTTATTCCATGGCAAACTGTGTCACCACAAATATAAATTCTTTATAGCTTTCAGGACTTTATGTGAGAGGTTACTGTTAAATTTACACTAAGCACCAAGCAGCTAGAAAAAGGTTTTTCATAGGTTGGAAATTGGTTAAAGAGCAGGAAAAGAAAACAAGTCTCAAATGACATTTTCATGAGCATGAATTGATGCAACGTGTTCAGGTCAGGAAAAATGTGTATCACTGTACATTTCCAGCATGAAGCTGACATTTCTTTCATGCTGCAAGGAAATTTAAAGTGATATTCTTTCATTTTCCACAGAGACAGCTGCTATAGTTCCCAGCTGAAAATTGGCCTCAGCTGGCATCTAATAAATGGGAAAGCATGTAGATAATAGTCATGAACTAGTGAGCACTGCTGCTTGACCAGTTATCGAATTGCTGATAAACTCCACTTTCAGCTGTAACTCCAGATGACACATATGCTCTTCCCTTAACTTGTCTCATGCCACATACAGGCATTCTGTGACCTAGCTGTTCACCATTATACTTCTGCTGTAAAAAATGCTGATAAACTTGTTTTTAAATGACAAACTAACATTCCTTGAAGACTTTTTTTTTTTTTTTCCTCTCTCTCTGGTATTATGAAAGTGTCAAAATGTGAGTTCCCCCACAAAGAACAAGAGCAACAACAACAAAAAACCCTCTACCGGTTACAAACACAGTTATCTACTGTTACAGAGTTCGGTCCTTTAAGCAAAATCTGTCAGGAATTTTTCAGCAAACTACTTTTTGGAAATGCCAGGCCAGGTATGGGAAACCCTCCTGCTGCTACTTTGGGTTCCTACAAACAGTGTAGCTCCATCGCTCATTTGCTACTGCTGGGGAAGCTTCTCCTACAAGGAAGGTATTGCTCCCAGGAAGAGCAAGGTGCTGAATTCCACTTTACTGCAAACAAACTGAAATATTTCTGTTATTCTCAAATATTTTTTAAAACTTTTGCTTTCAGACTTTTGTCTGAAAATGATGGATTTTCATCTTGAAGAGCAGTAAATATGTCCACTTTTCCTACTGTAGAAAATAGCATATATTGATTAGTTACAAAGTTGAGAGGTGACAGACTGAGGAGTGAAGCAGAAATTATCCATGAGCACTGATATCAGTGATATTCCCAGAAAAAAAAATCTGGTTTTGGAAATGGTGACAGAGGTAGCATAATAGGTATGATATTTTTGTTCAAGTAATACTGAGGGCAATAGCAGGCTTTTAAGTGAAATCATCTTTATGAATCTCAGGCTGACTCTCTTTTGCTGTATTAATTTCGGACTTTTTGTTCTGCCTTCACAGACTTCTGCAGCTCTGCTGTATGCACTCATTTCCCTTCAGCTTCCCCTGTTCTTTTCTCCCAGTCTCATACACACCATGTCACATCTCACAGTGATATTCCAGTCTCACCTCTGATCTTGCTTTTTTCACTGCCTTGGTGAGAGTGCTCTTCCTCTGCATTTTGTGTCATCCTATGTGTATACAAACACATAGTTAAAAAGAGCATGCAAAAAATTAATGAGTGTGTGTATATATATTTATCTCTGCATATGATTATGCATGTGATTTACAGTAAAATAACTTGTATTACAAACTTAATCCTTATTTGACTCTTGTCTTGATAGTCTGTATGAGCTAATTCCATCCACAGGTCTTGAGCAAGCCTATAGGAAGAAGCATGCTGAACTAGTAGAAAATACAATATAGTACAATAAACCAACCCAGTAACCTATACAAAATGTTCAAAAAGAAGAGATTCATGCAAATAGTATATCCAATAAAAGGAATTCATATCATGTTTAATAAATGTGACACTGAAAACACTTTTTATGTCTTAGGTTTGATTTTTTTATTATTATTATAACTGGCTTTATTATTTATTATTATTATTTTTAACTCTGGCTTTTTCTAGATAAAAGAGGAAAAAAGAAGAGAGAAAGAGATCAGGAAAGAAATTACATTTAACACTAAAAAAAAAAATAGAAGAAGAAGAAGAAAGAAAGAAATGGTAAAATTAATTGAATGAGTCTATTTATTGCAAAATACCAGTTTTAGTTTGTTGAAAACATAGAGTCTACCATATTTTCTTGGTCACTAAGAATGTCTTTAACAGGCAATCATCAGTTTTATCAAGCAGAGTATGTCCATTTTAATTTGGAAGATAATTTTTTTTTATCTGCTTTTATTGCCTTATGAAATTCTCTATGAAGTTGATTTATTTATTTATTTATTTTCCTTTACATATCTGTGAAAGACCAAATTGCACCTGGACTAAGTGCAAGACTGGGGATTAGAAATGATGGAATTATGTAAGGAATGTTTTTCTTCAGTCACCCTTCTATGAGATTCTTGAACAGCTGATCTGCAGAGTTCAACCCACTACAAGAACATTAGAGGGGAAAAAAATGAGGGGGACACCAGCCCTGTGGTGCCTGCAGAAAGGCTGCAGCTGGGGACTGAAGATATGGATGTAAGAAGAGCTGAGTGCTGCAAGGGGGAAGTTTTTAGAGTGGTGGCAGGTTTGAAACCAGCGCTGTTCGTTTGAGTGAAGTGAGATACAGGGGAGCATAATGTTCAGGTTCAGTAATGATGTCTGTGTTCAGCTCTTGAATACATAAAATATTGGCTTTACCACTTCACTGCAACCCAGTATAGGTAGTATTATTATATACACTCCAGGTTTTCATCAAAAAGTTAAATCTATATTATTGAGAAGTAAATAAGCATAGCGTAGACTAGATTAATGGAAACATAACTTTGCCAGGAATATGTGCTTTTTGATTTTAAAGAGATTAAAATTCATTCTTAGGAAGCATCCATTGAAAGAAAAATATCTGTCTTTAAATAGAGTTCCTGAGATTTTTGTTGCAATGTAAGTAACTACACGGTAGAAACTGCACATTTGTTGTATGTGGAATTCATGGTGAGATAAAGAAAATAAGAGCCTCCAAGGGAATAATTGCTTCACCATGGGGAAATCATGCAACTTAACTTGAACTTTAAATTGATCTGCTTTTCTATTTGTTACTCCTGGTGTGCAATAGTAACTGTGCAGCTATATAATGGATGTTTTCCATATTATGCAGCATTATAATGCTGTGACTATTTTAATAAATGTGTCTGTGTTGAGGGGAAGTTTTTTTTACCATCTCAGTTCCTAACAAGCTCATGTAAAAAGCAAAAGTATATAACTGGATGCTTTTAATTATGAAAGTCAATAATTGTTCTGAGTTCATGGAAAACAACTGGATAGTGAATCTCTGCCTGTTCTGTTAAGTGTGTTCATTATTTTCTCTCCTTCCATGGACCGCTGAACTGTGATCATTACCATATTCCAATAGCTGCCCCTGTGTGCTCATGATACAACTGGGCAGAGGGCTTACAGGATTACATGCTTGATTTCCTCTGAAAGTCTCTCCTTCCAGTAAATATTGTGCCAATTTGAAAGGATTACTTTCTTATGTCCCTTTCAATTTTTCCAGCCATTTTTGATTTGATAGCAGCAGCTGGTAGTCACTTAAGGGTGACAACAACACTCTCATCATCTCCTTGTAAGCTGGACACATGTTGTTCTCCTTCCAGCACAGGCAGGATTCACAAGGAGGCAGGAGACACAGCAGCAATGGAGGGAAAGATGTTCTGTCTTTTGAGAGACTGCAAATGTATTTCTTTCTCAGGAAAATATGTGGGTTGATTTGAAAGTAATTAATCCTATTTTATTATGTTGCCCCATTCAGTCAGAGGTAAATGCTGGTGGTATGGCAGTATAGGTTAAACCAATATTCCACTGTTTTATTGCTGTGTGACAGATGGTAGCGGAGGGACAGTCTGACAAAAAGGCATCTGACATGGAAGTGTATATGGAGCAAAGATGTAAACCTGAATTCCTCTGTGAAGGAAAAATGTCATTTATTGGCATTCATTAATGCTTGGTGAATGTTTTTGCAGACTAAACAGTGGATGTGAGTACAGTGAGGCAGTGGGTGGTGCATTTAAGCAGTGGCGACAGTGACAGTGGTTCACCTCCAATAGTGCAGATTTTTATGAGCTCAGCATGCAGGCCCCTGTTTACTGACAAAAATGCAGAGCTAATGGTAGTGAATACATTTAAAAATAATTTTTTGTAGCTGAGAATTTGCTCTTTCAGTTAGTGCTATTACACTTTTTGTATCTGTTGTAGTTTCCATGGAAATAAATAGGACGCATTACTTTTGGAGCAACCTATGTATTTGCTAAGATATGGAAGGTTAATATATTGATACTATAGTTTAAACCTTAGTTAATTAGTCTTCTGAATGAAATATTTTACAATTTGTGTTATTTAATAGCCTTGTTAATAGTATTGTTAAGAGGGGCAGAGGAATTGCTGACTTCTGATATGTGTTTGTATCTTCTCATTATCTTCCTCTTTTCTATTTTTATTTATTTATTTATTTATTGGCAGAGGTCTTTCTAAATTACTCCCTTCCTCAAAAACTGAAATATAATAATTATTTACAGTACAAATACAAAAATAAAAAGGAATAATGTAAATTAAAGAGAATAATCCTTCTGAAATATCATCCAAAAGCCAGTTTATGATAAACGTAAAGATGATATCAAGTAATATTTGTATCTCTGTAAATGAGGTTCATCAAGTACAAGTTAAACTTTTGAGATTTAAACATATCTGTATGTAATTTTTACATTAACTGGAAAGCTAAGGAATTAATCCCAATTCCTCACTTTATTCAAAGGGTTTATTTTTTTGAAGATAAAAGTGTGGAGAAGAATTGGATCCCCTCTTCGTAAGTTAAGAAGAATGGGTAAGTAACTTATCCAATGTCACATGATAAATATGGAGGAGTTTGGAATCTGAAAAATTTGTTCTTAATTCCTGTTCTGAGTAAATCATATGAAATCCGCCTTGCACCTAAGTCATTGCGTCTGAATTTAAAGTGATTGCTCAGTCAGTCTTAATGCTCTCTGAGACAAAATCCTATTTATAATTTGAGCTATTTCATCCTTAAAAAGCAACTTTTTATGCTATAATGTAAGGGGAGGATGAGGATATTTATTTTTTAATGTGTGAAAGGCATGTAGCAGAAGTAACAATTCAAATGCATGTTACCTATTTTGATGTTTCCCTCAGTACCATGACAGTTTTTCTAATATAATGCTTGTGGGTGTCTACTGTATATTAATGTAATTTTCTCAACTAACTCTGGAAAGAAATTAATTTTTTGTAAGTGAAGATCTCATGAGTACTAACATATAAGAAACATCATCTGGCTTCTGTTATCCATTGCTTGATTTGCAGATCAGCTTTCTTTAGTAGTTCAGCTGAATGCAGTAATAATTAAGCTTTGATGTCAAGCACCTATTTGAAAAGGTGCTTTATACTGAACAAATCTATAAAGTCAGTATCTGAATTCAAATATGAATCTTGGATGAAGTTTAGCCTGAACTGAACAGTCCTAAGGCACATGCAAAGCATGTAACTGTTTGGCTATCACCAGGAAAATACTGTCTTTTCTTTTTGGGACAGGGCAGCTGGGAACCAAGGCACCCGGAGAAAGTAAGTGCAAAGGAGGGAGAAATTTGGGATAGCTTGGTTTGGGCCTCATCTGTGCATGGTTTGGGATCTTTTATAACCTGGAGAAGATAGGTCTCTAAACTCTATGAGCCTGAGGTCCATTCTTCCCCTTACTCCTTTATAATCAGAAGCTTTCAGAATCCCTATTCTTGAAATCCTCTTGCTCCAAAACCAGTGTGCCCCAGCAGTTCTTCCTCCCTGTCCTCTCCAGAAACACATTGCTGCCACTGTCCACACAGGTCAGAAACCACGACACAATCCAGCATCCCTCAGCTTCAAGGTTGAAATGACAGAGAGATAACAATTTTCTGAGACTGCATGTAGAGCTTTTAAAAAGGAAATATTTTGCCACATTCACGTTACATCCTCCATAATTTTATTTGATCTGGCATTTGCTTAAGAATCTCTTTCCTCTGAAACATCTGCTAAAATAAATTTTGTTTTATAGGAAGATGTGATTAGAAAAGTTGCAATCTCTGCTATGAGAAGATTAAAAAATCTTTAATCTCACATTTTTTTGAGTTTAATCTCAAATGAAAAGAAATAATAAGTCATAGCCAGCAATTCATTTTTTTTTATTTTTTTTCCCCTTGTTCTTTAGAAAAAAGTTTTCTAATGCAAAAGATGGGAAGTCATTGAGAAGAAAAAAAATTTTCTCACTTTAAAAAAAAAAAAAACATTCCAGTGTTTGTCCAATTTATCCAAAATTTTATTATCCCTAAAGCAATTCTCCTTTGTATACTGTCTTTACATTCAGAATTTATTTTCCCCTTGTTACTAATTTTTTTTTCTCCCTCCTGTTATCCAGACTGACAACCATGGTATTTTGTGTGTCACCTTGCTCTGTTTTTCTCATCCAGTCAACCAGTGGGCAACATTAGTGATGGATGGTTGTACTAGATGATCGTAGAGGTCTTTTCTAGCCTAAATAATTCTATGATTCTATTGTTTTGTTATGTTTGTTCGCAGTGCCAGAGGCTGATGTTGGTGGTATGGCATTAGAGCTTGAACCTTCCCACCAGTATTCCATTCCATTTTCTTGCCATGTGACTGATGGTAGCAGGGAGGCAGTCTGACATAATGGTATCTGACATGGAAGTGCATATGAAGCAAAAGTGTGGGACTGAATTCCCCCATGCAGAAAAGATTTCACCCACTGATGTTCCGTGCTTGCTGAATGTTTATGGAGACCAAAGAGTGGATGTGAAAACAATGAGGTAACAGGTGGTGTGTTTCAGCAGCAGTGACAGTGACAGTCAGTCACTTCTGCTGGTACAGATTATTGTGAACTCAGCATTCATGCACCAGTTCATCACTGGCAAAAATGCAGAGCTGGTGGTGGTATCTATGTTGAAAAAAATAGTGTTTTGCAGCTGAGAATTTGTTCTATCAAATACAGTTATTGTACTCTTTGTATCTGTTGTAGTTTCCAGGGAAATAAATAGGAGTCATTACAATCAGAGTGATCTACCTACATTAGATGTCATTTACCTAACAATTAACCTCATTGCTCCTTTTAGAGCTCTTGTGCAGAGCACAATTTCTGCATGTACATATAGTCAACTATTTTCAGTATAGAGCTATAGTTAATTGAAGATATTTTTTGAGGCTGAGCTTTTGTAAACTTCTAATTATCAGATCAGGTCAGACCATCTGCAGTTTGATAGGAAATATCTTTATGCTTGAGCTGCCCACCATTGCTTGCATCTGTCGTGGAGAATTACAAACAATATTTTTATTGTTTCTGTTTATAATAAAGGAAGAGCATTAGGGATAGAGTAAATATCAAGGAGGAAATAGATAAGTGAAATTTATAAGTGAAGTGACTGAAAACAATTGCCAGAACAATTAGGTTTTAGAGGAAAGTTCCAGTGAGGAAAACAGGGAAAAGTTCAGGAAAAATTATAAAGTAAAATAATAAAATATATTTTTGAAATGAAACATCCATTATTTTTAAAATTAATTTAAATAAATTAATGGAAGAAATTATTAGATGCACAAATCTGGAAAGGGTGCTAAATCTGGTGACCAACAAAATTTTATGCTATCAAATGTCAGCAGATGTTCAAAGTGGGTTGATTCTGGATTGACTTCAGTTTTCTTCTTCCACTATTACTGACTATAACCAAATTATAAATCCCTGAATCATTCTTAGCAGAAACACTGACACAGACTTTGGCATAACAATATGTATGCCATAGTGGTAATATCAGTGTTGATGGCAGATGTCATTAGTTTAATGGCCACAGTTATCTATTGTCATATTTAAGTGAGTTAAATCTGCTTTCCTTAATGGCCAGAATTAAGAAATTATGTCACATCTATATTAAGCTTATTACCTATAATTTGTACAAAAACCCTGTACCTTGAATAATTACTCCTATTTCATTTATCATTAACCAGAATTTGCCAGGATTATGTAACACATACTTGAGATAAGCAAATTTGTTTAGCATCACTATTTTGCCTTTCTGTTGAGACTTCATTAATGTTTCATATTTCATTTAGTTGAAACATTATGCCTTGGGCAGTCATTTGAGGGCTGTGATGATAAAGTACATTTGTGGACAATATATAATATGCTTAAATTTTTGCTTGTGTGTGTGGTTTTTTTTTCTTTCCTGCAAGTACCACTTTATCTTAGGGGTGTCATTCTGAGCCCACCGAAATCACTGGCAAGATAATATCCAGTTTCAGAGAGAAATGGATCTCTTGGCCACATTCATAGACTTATCATCACAGTATCACAGTATCACAGTCTTGTGCGGGTTGGAAGGGACCTTAGAGATCATTGAGTCCAGCCCCCGGGATTCGAGCCTCCTGTGTAGCAGAGCGGCACTTCTACCACTTGCGCCCGGATTTGAACCTGGGCCTCCAGTTTTGCAAAGTGGCGTCCTTAACCACGGCGCCACCGGAGGCACACAATCATCTCCCATTCCTCTCTCATTTAGTCTTTTTCCAAGTTCAGTAATGACTGAAATGTTGTGAATGAAATAAAGCATTTGCATCAAATCCTTTTTCTTGTAGTAACTACTTACAACATTATTTTGCATCTTAAGCTGAACAAATAGTGTTATTTAAGAAACAGAGGAAGAAGTCACACGAGGTAGGATTGAACTTGCAACCAAAAAGAATCAGTGCACAAATAGCTCACTCCTAGGCAAACAAGCACCCATTCACTCTAGTCTAATTTCAGCCTTCCTCTCTCTAAATTTTACTTCAGTGGTTAAGTGAAAGCTGCTCTTTCTCTCAGTTCAGCAGTCACTAACATTCATCTTCTCTGCCTTTACTTTTCCCTTAAGTCTAAGACAGAAAACAAAGACCTGCATGAGTTCATGAAAGCTCTACGTGAATGTAAAGGCTTTGATCAGTTACGGTTTCTGAGAAGAAAGGCCAACAGGGCTTCCCTGCTCTCATGCTGAGCCTGCAAGAAGTACCATGGGAACTTACAGAGGTTCTACAGGCTGGCAGAACCTAAGAATGAGCATTGTTCACAGTTAAGAATGATGTCTTTGCTGAATAAAATTAAATATAAATATTTTATAAAAATAAAAGGATATTTTTCTATCTTCCTTGTCCTTTTCCCTCCTGCAACTCACTGAAGTTAAAGATATTCCCACCATGTTCTTTCTCTTCCTTTCATCTCTTTGCTGGAAAACCATTCTACACACTTGGATTTTTCACTGCTTTCACTACCAGGTGAAAAAAAAAAATAAAATAAAATAAATAAAATAATAATAATAATAAAAACCTTAACAAAACATAAAATAGGTATATCTTCAACATTTTAAGCTTTCTGAAAGTTTCTTAATGAAAGCAAATGAAAATGCAGACAGCAATGTTCTGATGTTCCATAAAGTATCCAGTTTTAAAACCAGGCACAAAAATAATGCAAATGTATGAAGTTAGTATCTGACTTTAAAAATATTGATTTTCAATGGACTTGCTCGCATAAGATGAAAAACTGCTGCAAAGGTAACTCAGATTTCTATTTACTGACAGCTAAGAGGTTTTCCACCCATTATGTCTTTTCCTAAGAGCGCAACACAAATTTGGAGCTTCAAATAAACTGTAGTCCTCCCAAGAAAATATTGCCTATATATCATATTTTCAACACATTCCTTAAATCAAAGCTTAAAACTTGTCATGAAAAATATTCTGAATTTGACTTGTGTAATAAATAGGACATAATTGTCCCTGAGTCTAAGACCAAACACTGTTAGCCACACTGTTATTTCCACATATTTTAATGGAAATTTTGTCTGAATCAGGACTAAGACATCAGGTATCTTACTAAATTACCCATTTATGTAGCACTGTGAATATAGGCTGATGCCTTCATCCATGAAATGGGAAATTAAAAATATATTAATTCCAAAAGCCTTCATGATAGCTGCATTGATGGACAACACATAGTTTATGTTTAATCACCTCTTATTCATAACATGTCATACCCATCCATCATGACAGCAAGGAAATTGTCCAGCCTAACTCCTACACTGAATTCATTAATGAAGATATAATAGGGGAAAAAAGTTCAAGGGGAAAACTCATTGTGCAGTTGATGTTATGGACCAGTGATCTTATAGGGTTATAGGTGACTGTGTCTGTACTCTGGAGATTTTACACAAGCATGGACACCTGTGTAACAGTATAGACTAGTAAATTTATGTATGAAATCTTCAATGGCTCCATCCACATTTTTGTAGCTGTAGATAATCTACCATGAATCAAAGATTTGGGAATGATACTACAATAATTATTTTGTTACATTATTTACAATGTTTGGGAAAACAAAACAAAACAAAAAAAAAGATGTCAATGATCTCAGCAGGGACCAGTATGGAATAACTAGGAAAGTTTAATATTCTTTAGCACAGTGCACTGAAAGTTATTTCCTTTCTGCCCCCTTTCCACCCCTGCCCATTCTGATACCTTTTGTAAAGTATATGGATAATCCAGCCTGTAAAACCTTCTATTTACTTTAGAAATCATGGACCATTGTGACTGATTTCTTATGCCAAACTATAATTATTTAATTCTACTTTGCTGGAAAGAATTTTAAAACAGGATTTCTTTAGAACAAAATTAACTTATATAATGAGTGAAAAGATAAATCATGTTAGCTTAATTAAAGTATTTTAATATTTTTTGTTGTTGTTGCATATGAATAAAAAATCAGTCTGAATGAAAGCAGGTTTCTTGTAGAGAGACAATTTATGGAGATTTATGAAGATTTTAGTAATCTGAAAAAAATCAATTACTTAACATCTCTGTTAAGATCTTTGCAAATGTACATAATGAAAAACCTAATAAAACATTTTATAAATGGACTTATGTTTAAATTGACACTGATTCAATATAAGAAAAGGATATGGAAGTTAATTTAGATGAAAAGGATAATCAGTAGTTAAAAAAGAATAGCTGTTGTTTTCAGGACTGCTAAACTAACATAACAAGCAGACACTGCTTTAAAATGCTTATAAAATCTGTCCAGGACTGAATTTTTAAACAATTCTTTTACTATATTTATTAGTGTTCTTCTGCCCATGGACTACCTGAAAATCTATCATGGTTATTTTTAACTGATAAGATTTCTCATTCAAACAAATAGAAGTTACTTGCAATTAGGGAGTTGTTTTCCACTGCTCTACTTTCTTGTAAATCTGAGATTTGACTAAAAATTTAGGGCATCATTAATTATTTTATTTCTTGGTTTCCTTGTTAATTTATTTTAGCTATTTATATTTATAGATTTATTATTCTATCTTCATGAAATAGCCTGGAAAAGGAGGTCATCTTCCCTAGCAGGATACAGAAGTTCTGCCATACCATAAAGTTGGCACACAGTGTTGTATTGCTACATTTACACCTAAATCCTTCTCTTATTCTTCAGCTATTTATTTCTTTTATTTCTTTTTTTTTTTTTCTTCTGTTCATTCATCTCAGAATATTCCTGATGTATGGGGAAACTTAGCTGTACCTGAACAGATTCATAAAACAGGCACTTCATTTTGAACAGGATTTTGTTACTTTACCATTTCTTTTTTCTCCAATGGGGCATCTCCGGTATTTTCTTGGTAATCTAGTGCAGCAAAGCCTAGAAAAGTTTCTAAGCCTTTTCCAAAGATATCTGAGAAGTAAAGGAGAAGATCTTGTCTGATAGAATTCTGTTAGAATTTCAGAAAACTTGCAAGATTCTTATTTTATTTGAATGATTTTTTTCTATAGAGTTTTATTACTATTTATAACAATATGATAGCAATTATTAGTTATATATCGTATTGCTTATGAGCTTGAAATCATTTTCTCTCATTAATATAATATATATCCATTGTGATTAATCTATATACACAAATATATACATATGTAAATGCACATATATTCAAACGTGTATATACATATGTAGCATTTTAAATTAAGCATTTCCTTTCTTTATGAAGATTTTCTCATATCTCTCTCCCCATCTACTACCTATTCTTGAGCAGTTACATGTATAAGGTATCCAACTTAACAGCTATATCTTGCAGATCAAAATATGAAGAATGACGTTGATTTAAAAGGCTACGAAGTGATGGTAAGGGATGGTATTTCCTTTCAATTAATATTCAAGAGGAAAATAATGTCTGTTCTTCTTTTGAGTTAGCAACTGTACAATTTTAATATGTCAAAATCCATCTTACATAAATAATTTATTGGGATAATTCCTGAAATATAAAAAACTTATATCGTGAAGAAGCTGTCTAAAGTTCACGTTTCTTCCACTTTCAGGCAGCTGCTTCAGGGTACCAAAGGAATTTGTTTCCATATTTTCTAGAGAACACATTAATGGAGAAATCTGAAGCATCTGTTGTATATTCTTTTTGTTATTTAGAACATATTAAAATAATGTGTAAAAATATTCCAGAATCATAATGCCAAAGTCTAAACCCAGGAAGCAAGCAGTAGAAATGATGGCAATAATAATACAGTGCTATGAGTTAGAATACTAACAAAAACATGTAGGAAATTTCTGCGCATAAAGTACCTACAGCAATTCATAAACCAATTCTGTCTCAACACCAGTGCTCCTCTCACCTCACATTATATACTCTTTGAACTGAGGTGAGAAGAGCCTAAATGTTTGACCTCCAAGCATCCTCTCAGTGAATGAAATTCCTTCTCTGAAGATCAGGAGGAGACTCTTAATTATCTTTTTGAAGACCTTTGTATCCACTGAATGGATAAGAGCCCTCTGCCTTGCTGTTAGCTGAATGATTTCTTTAACGGTTGATTTGCTAAGCTGGAGTTTAAAAATTCTTGCAGAAGTTCACAGTCCACTTCATATGCCAGATGGCTTCAACACAGACAATGCTATTACCACCGTTGCTAGGAAAAAAATATAAAGACAGAAAAAAAAAAAAAAAAAAAAAAAGTTAACAAATAGAGTAATTGCAGCAGCCTGGCAGAGCTGAAAGTCTGTGAGTTCACATAATGTGTGCAATGCTTTAGAAATTTTTGAATGCGATCCCCATGAAAGGCAGAGGAAAGCAGAATATGCATAAAACATTACATGTAACATATTGCATAATATATTAAAAAAAAATGAAGATGAAACAAAATGTATTAAGCTGGAAAAAAAATATTAGAATAGTTTCTTTCACAATTAATGCTGTGTTGAACAGAATACTTGAATACTTCAAGTTCAATTTTTTGTCACTACTGCAATACTCAAGACTTAACATTTTAAGTTTTTTTCAAGTGAAAGTCCATGAGAACAGAATATTTTTTCAGTGCTAATCCCTGTAGGAAATTAAAAATATATTTGTAGTCTTATAACTACTAGCATGACTTTCTAATATCAGAAATTATATTGATTATGTTTGGTAGCATTACAGTCATCACTAATCTATCTCATGGTGATGAGTGGTAACTGTTTTACACTTATTTTCATAAACAAGATAATGCCAATTCCCAAAAGTAGTTGTTTATCTTTTGTACTTCCTGGAGAAAAAACATTATTCACGATTTCAATACACATTGTCTTAAACAGCAAATTTTCAAGTAGTTTACACTTTCCCTCAAACCAGGGAGATCTTTTATTCCTTTTGAAAGGAATCTGAAAATGATAGGAAAAAGGTAGAAGGGAGAGAATAAAGAAATAAGCCATTTTCCTGGGTTATTGATGTTAAAGAGTAAGAGAAGAATATCTCTGACAGATTAGAGTAGCTCAGGGGATTGGTAATGGGCTATGGAGTTATATACCTCTAGGTCACCGTTTCAAATATGGAATGTTGCTAATTAAAGACACAGTACATTCTGTTATTTGTATTTTTAAGGTCTATAAACTTCTTTGGGCTTCTTGGTTAATGACTTGAATTAAATTGATTGTGAAAAGGAACGTCTGTCCTTGAAAGACTTTACTGAAAGACTATGGTAAGAGTTTTATTTTTCCATAGAATTGCAATTAATGTCATGTTTTAAACACAGAAAATAAGTATTGCAGCTCTTAATACATCAATTGAATTCATGTGGAAATAATTTGTTTAGAAGTAGGTGTACGTAGGGATACTTTAGTATATTCATAGGCATTTTATATTAACTGTTCAGTTACATATTTACTGCTTCTTTCCTATGATGTTAACACTTCCTTTGCACACAACACTAGCATAATGCTGAATGCAGAAACAGAATCTAAGCAAAATGCTGGAAGGGGAGACTGGACAAATATTGTTAACAGGCAAATGTCTCCCTAGAAGCTCAGAGAAAAAAAAAGTACTGGGAGAATATGAAAATCCCTGCATTCACAGTCTTCTCTTCTTTTAGGCTACTGCTGTTTCTACAGGTGAATTAAGAATTTCAGGTAAAAACAGTGAACACTTTTTATCATAGAGAAAAAAAAAAGTGTGTGTGGAGAGATGCTATATTATTTTAATTGCCTCAGATCTCTCAGCAATTAGAAACCCAGTCTTGCGTACATTTACAGAGTTATTTCTGGTTGATGACAGAAGTCATGACTCCAGTGGGTTTGTAAACAAATGCCAAATTCCAAAATTTATTAGATAAAAAATTATAACACTCTTCAACCTCTTTTTCTTGACAGATTTATTTAATGGATAAAAAGTTTCACACATGTTGGAACACAGAGGCTTTTATGAAGGAGTTATGAGTTTTCTTATCATTATTCTTCTATGATCCCCCAGGAACAGTAGGTATCTCATCTTGCAGAAGTTTACAGCAATGACCTGTTTAATTAAAAAGGGCCAAAATGAGGAGAAAATGCACTTATATTTTTAAATCATGAATACAACCCAAGTGATACAATACAAATTATTTAATCTCCCTATTGTAGAAAATGGAAAAGAAATTAAACAATGTAAATGGAAGTTTAAAGCAGTTACAAATTTCAAGTTCCCCTTCTATAAGCAAGGACAGATGAGGAAGGCAAGAGGGCAGAAATTTTCTACTTCTGATTCTAGAAATGTTTTCAAAATGGGTTTCTCCAAAAGTAATGCTTCCTATGTATTTCCAAGGAAATTACAATAGATGCAGCTTGCAGTAAGTAATATTATTTAGAGCAAATGCTCAGCTACAAAACACTGTTTTTCAACATAGTCAACATCAGCAAAGAAGAAGACTCAGAATTCCTTGGTGCACATTTTACACATGGAGGAATCCAGTGGCACTCCTTTGCTTCATAGACACTTCCATGTCAGATGCCATTTTGCCAGACTGCCTCTCTACTCTGTCACATAGCAACAAAATGTAATGGAATACTGGCATACCTCTACTGTTACAGCACAAATGTCTGCCTCTAACATTTTGGCCAACATAATAAAACAGCAGGGGTTACTTTCAGAGCAGCCTTCTTAGAACTTAAGGAAAAATACACAGTTTCAGATTAATAAAGTACAGAACACTTTCACTGCAATTCTATAACTATAGCTATATTCTAAACAACAGGAAACACCTTCCAAATTTTCCTTTTACATTTTCTTCAAGAGTCTCATATCTAAGATACTATGCCTCACCATAGTCCTCCAAAAAATTATTTCTCTTCTCTCATCTAACTGTAATTCTTTAACTTACTCTGATTTTTGTAGTCACAGCCTACTTACTGTGCAGTAGACACTACTTCTATATTTGATGATCTGTATAGCTGAATTTCATTCAGTGTTGCTAAATTAAAAAGACTATTACAAAGTTTTCCTTCATGTTTTTGTGGCACTAACAGTTTTTCTAATTTTTTCCCTTCCTAGCTTCTGGGACATATTTTGACTGCTTCTGAAAGTAGCAATAAGCACTACAGTTCTTACTCAACTTGGCTATGCCTATACAGAATAAAAGACTATCGTATCTATCGTATGCCTTCCCAACTCGAGTTTGTTCTGCTAAAAGTAGAAAAATAAACTGAATTACTTTCAAAAACTTCTTGTTCTTTTTTGTGGGATTGAGGCTGAATCTGCCACAGTGAGGAATGAACACAACATGCTCTCTACTCCCCATGTCCAGCTGGAATCAGCCTCTGGACTCTTCTTTTTGTCAGGTCATATCTTCCCACCACGACTCCAGATGGTACATTTGGTTCTTTCTTATATTTTTTTCCCCAACTTTGTGAAAAAGGAGACCAAGGCAATCTTCTATTATTTTAGTGTGAGAGCTCACTCTAGTGGTAAGGATATTATTTTCTTTCATGTTTGCCTGAACTGGAAAATATACCAAATGTCTACCGTATCATACTCAATTTAATTTGATTACCCCCCCCCCCCCCCCTTCCCGTTCTATGCATTGTTGCTTCATTAATATTCACAAATGTTTTAAAATAATTTCCTAAATATTCAGTTTTTTACCTCTTTACTAGCATGGTCATAAACCATTTTCTACTCAAAGCATTACATTTTATGTCTGTTGACATCTTGAACAGTAAAGCCTGGAACTGCTTTAAATTTTACTTTTCAAGTATGGCAAACGTGATGGAACTGAGGACTCAGACTGACAGTCTTGTGAATCTTCATGGGAAAGTATGGTGTGATTGAACTTGAAAAAATAGTTTTCATTTTAGGATAAGTGGGAAAGTCTAAGATAAATATTTCAGTTGAATAAAAATGAATGTTTTTAGCAGTGGCTGTTCATAGGTAGAATACAAGTCTTTAAAAACATTAGGAAGGTAACTGAACCCTACAATGAAAAAAAAAATTGAATAATGTCAACTAATATATATAAGAAAGGAAAATGGCAGAATGGGGGAATATCAAATCAAGCCAAAAAATCAATCAATCAATCAATCAAACAAACAAACAAAATAAAAAAAGGAAAAGAAAAAAATGGTGAAAAGTTTACATACAGCTCTAACACACAGAACTGCTATGATATATAGTGCATGTAAATACATATCCAGTCATTTAACTTGCAGATAAGGCAAACATAGAATATATATATTTTTTTCAAAATAATAAAGAAAACTTGTTTAAAAAGTCAGTGTTCTATTTTCTTACCTTAACATTTTAAGTTGCTGTTTGAAAACTGAGAAAAAAAAACTAAACAAAAGTTTGAAGAATGAGTATTTCATTTTAGGCTGATTAAAATACTTGAGATAAATTTTTTTCACAAAATTGTGGTTAAGATAATCAATCAAAAAGCAATCATTTGAATAGTTCTATGTACAATACTGTTAGAAATAACATTTGAATTAAACCTAGACTTTGCTGTATCTAATTTAAACTTTGGGCTTTCTTAAAATTAGCCTGTTTTCTTTCAAATAATCCTGTATGATAAGAGTGGACTGGAAATTTGCCTGAATATCAAACAGAAATTTGGTTTTTAAACTTCAAACAGAAACTAAAATCCCTCCCATAAATTCTTGGCAATAATGCAAAGGTACATGTGCAGTGATGAAAACAAATATATTTTAATACAGTTCCCCAAATTACTAGTTTGTTTCCAGAACTCTCTTTGCACTGCATTGTCCATGCTTCATCAAACTACTTTATCAATTTTCTTTTTCCTCCAGAACAGCAAACAGATCTGAGTTAATGTTATACAGAAGGCTGATTTGCATGGGAGAAAGTGTAAGCTTCACAGAACAGAAGATGCACAATTTTGCTTACTGCATTTCATTCTGACCAAGACATTTCCCCTGCTGCAATTCTCTTTCATGGCCCAGCTTAGCTGCAGTAGTGCTGAAGATGCCAGTAGGCTTCACTCAGGCGACCCCCAACTTCTAAATTAGCTTACTAAAAAAATGCTGAAACTAGTGAGTAAATCTGAATGACATATTCTTCCTGACGATAGTACATTAACACATTTTTATCTTTATCTCATCTCAGATATTCCAGTGATGAACAAGTACTTGCAGTTTCATTTCTGCTTATCCTTGCAGTGTTTCAAATTATTTTGAAGCCACCAGCATTTCTAAAAGCAAGACACATTGATTTCCTCATTATATTAGGAAATGGCAAGTTAAGCAAATTTCAGAACTCTTTTCAAACTCCCAAGTCTGTTCAGAAGTGATAAGACAAGACATCATATTTGACTCTGTAAGCTTTTGTGAGGAAGTAGTTCTCAGCAAAAGTATTTCTGTCCTAAAGAGAGAAAAAAAAAATAAATTTCAAATTCTAATTCATGTACTGTAATTGCTTTACTTGCTTGTTATTATGCACAGGGAAAACAGTGAATTTTGTATGCTAGAATTGACTTTTACACCAAAACTCACCATGCAAAATTATCCTAACCTTAGCCGTGCTTGTCAAAGGTATACAGGCAAAATAAAAAGCCATAAATTTTTAGATAATGATGTTAAATTACTCCTGTTCACAAAGGAAAGCTGCAATGATTTTTCCTAGGGAAAAAAATAAAAAAAATTAAAAAATCTAAAAGTAATGGGTGAAAATCATTTCAACAAGCACTTTTTCCTGCATTCTCCATTAAACAGCATATGATCTATTCATTGTTTTTATTAAATATTCTCTACTGAAAGCTGAATAATAACTGCTTGTATTGCATATCAACAAATGGTTACATTCATCCACTAGATTGCTAATACAAAGCAAATACTTTAGACACTCACTTACTGTACTGGATTACTTAGTATGATCAAGGCTGAAAACTTAGTTCAGATTTTACTACATGGTAATCATAACAAATGGAGATTACATGGAAATGTTTATATATCTTTGTGCAACTCTACTGTTTCTTCAAGACAGCTTGAAAGATTTTTATATGGAAATATATAGAAGAAAGATATTTAATTAAATTACTTCTATTACAGTGAATGCTACTCACTACCTTCCCAATAAATACCATAGTCACCTCCACAAGTAGAGAAAATCCTAGCTCTTTTTTTATTCTTTATATTGTCATTATTATTTACCACAGTCAGCCCAGAAAATAAGTTTATTTATCTAAGCTGCCATATAGATGCAAGTGGTATGTGATTTCCTGGTGGCCCTGAGATGCACATTTCTTGCTTCTGTTTTTTTTTGCTAACGGAATGTGGAAAAGGAAATACTATTTAAACCATTTAAAATGTCACTTTGGAACCTCACCCTGAGAAAGTATTTTGAACAGTATTGTATGTATGAAAATTCTATTTGGCAATGTATTGTGCACAAGCACAAAAAGAGCAAGGTATATGCAAAACAATGGCTGGTAATGAGGAAATTATTCCAGAGGGAAAAATTCCATTTTCTAAGGAAAATTTCTGAAGTTGCTCTGCTTGTAAAACAAATGTTAAAAATCTGCTGGTTAAGACAAACTGACCTTCTTTTTGAGGAAATATACTTTAGGAACATATCTGTCTTCTTATCTTTGGAGGAGTCATCATTCCATGTAACAACAGCACACATTTGTTTGCTAATGCAGCTGGCTATATAATTTTAAATTACAATAAGCAAAGGTGCCTATCATATCTGCTTATGTTGATTTTCTGTGAAAAAAAGAAAGAGTATGCTTCCTGGAAGTGCTCAACATCAACAGCATGAGATGTCATGTAGAGACAAAGCACAATCATACCTTATATTTAAAAATATACAGGTGTGAAGCATTCATTTCTACAGACTGTAGTTACACTGACCCCTGCTCCTCAAATCTTTGGTATGTGCTATGTACAACTGTGAAATGTCTCCCATAAAAGAAAGAGTGCTGAATTAACAAGGAGGTCAGTCAAATCCCTAAGCCAGAAATCTAACAGATGAGGTAGCAAAGAAACAATAGTTGCTGAGCAGGGAGATGTTTCACCAGCGCACACCTACACAGCCATTAAATCTTAAGGGTGCAGTTTTAAAAGATGAAAATGCCAACGGCTGGTAAAACATAACAGTAACTTATAGATCTATAAATTAAAATAAGGTTGTGAGTGATCTGAAAGGTCAAATGAATACAAAAATGAGGTCTTTGGAGAGCCATACATTTCCAAAGTGGGGCAAATTCTTCACCTTAAATGAAGAGGACAAAATTGTAATTAGTATATGTTTCTTTTGAAAATGGTCTTTCATTTTTATTTTTGAAATGCATAATTTGATGCCTTTTGATTTTACTATGTGAATGTAAGTTTTAGTTTAGCAGTAAATTTTTAAAAGTCTTCAAACACCATGCCTTAGCAATATCAAAAAGGACAAAACTAAAGGGTTCCTACAAAAAGTTAGCATACAGAGTGGTGATGTTTGCTGTGCTCTGTGCCATAGCTCATAATGCTCACTCTTCTGAAGGGATGCTTTTTTCAGACACTTTATTTTTAGATGCATGCAGATCTGAAAAGTGGTGTTACTTTTAGTAAACTTCATGATCCCTTCTGAAGCATATCACTTTTTTTTTTTTTTTTTCTACTCAGATGTTTTCATGCACATCTAAAACATTTATTATATGCATGACTGTCTTGAGTCATTTTTATGCATCTTCAATCAACTTACTCACTAACCAACACAAGAGTAAGTGTCTCTCTGGGCAGGTTCTTCACTTTTAATGAAGCAAAACGAATTAAGTACTGGTGCTGATACTATTAGTAGCCTCAAAAAGATTTTTCTCTGGCCCACCTACTTTTATTTCTGTGGGCATATTTTTGGAGTGCATGATCATTCAGATCATACGCTCTATTTAATCATTAATATCTATTTTTCTCATTAGGATGCAACCTCGCCTTTTTGAATGACATCTTCCTGATTCTAACTATGCTTCAATTTGCTGTTTGGTTATGCTGGCTTCCTTTTTGCTCCATCTCAAGTCTTTTCTAAGCGCTGTTTTGCACAGTCATAAATCTATGTTATCCTTCAGTAATCTTAAAGCTAACTGCATGGATTTAATTATCTTAACTGTCCTTTTTATATTCTGTATTTTTGTATTACTCCTTGTGGTGAAGTCTGGCTAACCCTCACATTATTTTTGTTGCTCCTCTAGGGATGTTCAGTATGAGCTAGTTGTGGTCATCCTGGGGTAGTCCTTCCGCCATGAGGGCCAGAGCCAGTCCTGCATGTCTTTTGCCATCAAATCCAGGGATGTAGCTCAGCTGTCTCCATACTAATACACCATGATAACAAGTACAGATTTAGTCTCTGACATTGTGTATCATGCAGTACATCTGTATTGTATGCCTCTGATTTCTCTCAGTATATTGCATTTGAGGAACCTGTTTTGGTCAGGAAGATAGGAATGCTGAAGTGCTGTATTTACGTTTTGGGGATTAAAATTTCAATTCATACAGATTTGGTTACTCACTTGGCTGTTTAATCCGCTACTTCACTTTATTTTGATTTTAAGACCTTTTGACATATAACAGTACTTTTCCAGTGCCAAAATTACCTGTCTTTCTTCACACAGGATCTCATACATTGACATTTTCACTTAAGGCTAGATTTTCTAATTCCTCCATTTTCCTGTTTAAAGTTTCTAGGACTTAAAAAGTAATTTTTGGAGCAATTACTGATTTTCATTTGAAAAAAAAAAAAAAAAAAAGCAGTACCAAAGTAGTGTAGTTACATTATCTTTCTAATTTGATTACTTAAAAGCATGCAATGAGCTGCTTAAAAATAAAACAGATAACCAAAACTGATCTTACACATTTTGATGCAATAGTAATTGTTATGAAGAGCATTTTCTAAAAATAACTCTATCTCAGTTCCTGCTGTTTTCCCCCCAAAAGATCTCTTACTTTATGCCAAAATTAAAACAGTCAGTGATACACTAAGAACCTAAAATAAAAAATAAAATAAAATAAAATAGAATAAAATAAAATAAAATAAAATAAAATAAAATAAAATAATAATTAAAAAAAAAAACAAAAACAGCTAGGTACGATTGGTAAAAACAAGACAGAAAAGTTTTATGCAATAGATCTAGGCTACTACTAACAGGCTAATTAAAGTACTAATCATAATATGCCAGTAACCATAACTATTCTCGATGTTTTTCAGATGTTTAGCTTATCAACTCTCTTGATCTTTACAGAAACTAAGTTATGAAAAGAATTATCTTCAGCCCTGAAGTAGAACGTGGCTGTCAAAAAAAAAAAAAAAAAAAAAAGAAAAAAAGAAAAGAAGAAAAAGAAAAAGAAAAAGAAAAAACAAGAGAGAAAAGAAGTATTTGGGGATGAAATTTTATGTTTTTATACTCTAAGAACGTAGGAAGCATTTTTTTATTAACATTTAACATTATTTTATTTTTTTAACACAAGACAGGAATTCTAGTTCTCTTTGTAGATTTTTAAATTTTAATAAAAAGTATTAAAAAAATTAAACCTAAGTATATCTATTTAAGTGTATTTTTATAATTATATCAACTATATTGAACTATTGGAGAAGGAAGGAAATGGCTTTTTGTATAAGCATAGGCTTCTCTATAAAGCAACTGACTGGAATTAGAAACAGACTCATCCAGGGGGACTCCAGCTACATCACAAACATAAGTTGAAAGTACTCAGCTGTATTGTGTACTAAAGTATTGAAATCAGAGGGAAAAAAAAACACCCTGCTTTTTAAAAATCCTGTCCTTGATCTTGCTATGGCATTTTAAGGCTACCATTTTGGAAATCCGAGAGTCTTCCTCCTATTCATCTTTCTTACAGTTAAGTGCAATAGACCAGACACCACTTGAAGGTATATGTGCATTGCGTACTACAACACAGAGATGGACTTCAGAGACTCTACTACCACTACCCTGACATTAACACTTAGCTCTTATTCTTCACTGCTTTAAATCTGTATGGCCAGTTCTAGAAAGCAGCTCTGTTCTTAATGAAGATGAACTCAAGAGCAAAATGTAGGCATGGTCTCATAGATCCCACCGTCTCTTTTCAGTAGTGCGTGGGGACAGGACTAGGGGTAATGGGATGAAACTTCAGCATAGGAAGTTCTGCATGAATGTGTGGAAGAACTTCTTTACAGTGAGGGTGACGGAGCACTGGAACAGGCTGCCCAGGGAGGTGGTGGAGTCTCCTTCTCTGGAGATATTCAAAGCCCGCCTGGATGCCTACCTGTGAGACGTTGTGTAAGGAACCTGCTTTGGCAGGGGGGTTTGACTCGATGATCTCTAGAGGTCCCTTCCAACCCTTACAATTCTGTGATTCTGTGAAATATTGTGACTGTTTATTTGCAGATGGGTGAGGGAAAACAACCAACCAACCAAAACTGGAGTGCAGAAATTTTGATCATGGAATTGGGAAACCAAAGACAGTATAACGGCTTTTATAGGGTTTAATTTGGCATGGGAACATGCTATTTTATTGAATTGTGCATCAATCTCTTTGCTCATTCCAAGTGCACAAATTACTCTGTGGAAAGGCTAAAATCAATTTTCCTATAAGGCATATGGCAGGAGATAAAAGACTTTCACATCTGTACAGGGACCTTAGCTATTTCATATCCAGTTCTCCAGCACTCCCTGAAGGTGGCTGGGTCTAAAATACACCTTTGACATGTTTCTAGCCAGCATCATGTTAAGGGGTTGCTCAAGATAATAAATAAAGAGCGACTGGGATTTCTTACAGCAACAAAAAAGAAAGTTTTGTTAAATATGTTGGAGATTGTAAGTAACATTTTTATTTTCCTTTTCCAATGAGTCACTGCTCTTCAGTAACACTGTCCAAATCAGAGTAGAGTCTTCTTGTACTGCAGTTTCACACAACTACCTGTCTTTCTAATATCAGATAATGCATGTGGATTTTTAATTTTTTTGTTGTATGCATTGTGGAGAAATGGAATAAGAATATGACATACAAAAAGGAGAATCATGTCTTTTCTAAGTCATAGAGTTTCATTGGAATGTATGTGATCCAGATTTCCATGATTCTCTAGATTTGCATACAGTTGCTGAGTCTCATCTTTCCCATCTTGCCCTTGAAATCATCTCTAATGAAATGCAGCAGAATCTTGTTCCCAAGGGACTGATTATTGTGCAGTTTCAGACTCAGTTAGCCCTTCCTTTTCTATTAGAAGGATATGAACTGATTATTTGCACCACCATTAACTTTCTCCTTTAGGGATTTTCTGCATACTTCATGAAATCTGTTTTGCTTTTTTTTGGAGATCCATTTATTAAACAATCATCAAGAAATGAAAGATTGTTTATTCTATATTATTAAAGATAAGAATTGAGTAGTAATAAAATATCTAATAAAAAGAAAGGTGAAAAAATAGTATACAATTTTAAGGGGATGACAGACTACAAGGACCAATCCTTTTATTTGTACTCTGGAAGCAGAGTTGATATAAAACCTGTAAATTCAAAAGGAAAAGGTTGACACTGGGGAACAACAGTGTGGGAAAAGGAAACAGAAAGGGAGAAGATGTGGCAATTTTAATCTGAGATGCAACTACTTTGTATATACCTCTTACTTCGGCTTGATTAGAAAAGCTGGCAAATAAAACTCACAGTGTCTGAAATAGTGAAAACATGTTTCCACAATGTAGGAAAACATAACCCTCTAAAGGGGAAGGAGATGAGATATAGTACTAACAGACAGTGAGAGGGATAGAGGGCAGTTTACTCTTGACTATGCAATATAGGGAGACACGTATCAAATACACAATCATATTCTGGTTAAATTTTCATATCTTTTTAATCTGATGTTATTGTTTAGACAAACTCAGAAAGCACTGTGCATTTTGGACAGAAAAGCTAACTGTTATCTTGTCTGAGAAATTTCCACTGTTCTAGCCTTATAATTCAAGAAATTATTGAGTAGCATTAATAGATTATATGAAATATTAGTACATATAGAATTTATGACAATTTTATTAGCTCTACTGTACTCAGGTATGAGCATTGTTCTGCTCAGAGGACATTTCACTATTATTTAAATTTGGAATATCCCTTTGCTGTTTCATATAATCTCAGATCTTCTCTCAAAGCAATTATTGATGTTTTCCAGCCTCATTAAACCCTTTCCAACTGCTGCCTTGATGACTTTGCAATGATGGGTGAGTGATTTAGGATACTTCTTGACAATATAAAAGATTTTCTTTTAACTTCCTTGTTCTGTGCTCTGTTCTATTGATGAATCCTTCTTGCTTTGCCTCATCAATTGTATCTCCCAATCAAAGTCCCTGCACTCCATTCATTCACTTTCACTGTATGAAGTTTCCTTGATTTCAGCATTTCTCTATCCTCAGCAATGCCTCATCCCTCATAAATTCTCTGCTTATTTGATGTACCTTATTTTTAGTTCAGAAATACGACAGCTTATTTTCAGATTCAAATTTCTAAGTCTTCCTAGCATTAATAACATTATCTGTTTCCTTTGTGATAATGTCTCAGATCATCTGTAAAAAAAGTATGATAGCTATTATATATCTGCACATACATATTCTGCCAAAATTTTCTCGTTGTTTATACTTTATACTGATAGAATATTAGAACTACAAAGCAATTGCAAGACTGATAGTTAAAACAAGCAGTCTTACCTTAGCAGTAAAATACAATTATCACATGGAATAATAACATCTATATACAAGTGCTCTTTGGTTATTGTCTTGATCCTGGGTAGTTGCATTTGTTGTTGCTTGTTTGTTTTAATTTAAACAAAAGAAGGGTAGAGAAATCAAAGACAGCAATACTGCCATTTCTGCAAGGCACAAATGAGTTCCCATTGTCTCCAGAAAACAAGTATTTTGATGAGAAAAAAAAAATGTTTTAACATGCTTCACTATTATTCATGTTGTTTCTCTTATACTTTTAAATATTCAAATATAAATGTTTTCCTGTACAGGTGGAAATAGAAAAGCCTATATCAAATCTTCAGTGAAAGGCCTCATATAGCTTCACTCAACCAACACGACATTTTAAATCAAAATATTTAATACATTTCAGCATTTCTCTCCAAGACTGTCTCCTCTTTGCATGATGATGCAACTACAGTGTCAAAAGAATATGCTGAAACAGAAGCCTTAACTTGACATTCAAGCCTAGAAAGAAAATAGGAACGTTTTTAGGTACTTTGTATCAAAATGTTTCTTAAGAAGGATTTTTTCTTTAAAAAATCAGAATATTTAACTGAGGCCAAGAAAATATTTATTTATTTATTTATTTATTTATTTATTTATTTGTTTATTTGTTTATTATTCCTGAAAGTTAATGATCTGGGATTATTTTAAGTATAGGACACACAGCAGAAATATGACAATTCTCTTCAAAAATGTCAAAGACTACAGCAAGGGAAAGAGGAATAAAGATCTGTCTTATTGCTCTGCAGACAAAAATAAGAGGTAAGGATTTTAAATCGCAGCAGGGGACATTTACATTTGAAATTAGGAAGAAAAACCTCCAGCAAGCAGAGCCACAGAGAGGATATTGGTAGGATCCAGAATCTGTACTTCAAGAAGGTATTAATAAGATATATCTGACAGAAAATATTTGGTGCATGTGATCTTCCCTGGGTGCAAAAGATTTTCTGCAGGTTGCCTTTATTTGATTCTGTGAACATCAAATAAGTAAACAACTTCTCCATTTTCTGCTAAAACAACAGAATGTAATTAGAACAACAGATATATTCAATTAAGTCTGCACAGCAACTGAGAATACCGTGGCACTGTTTGAGCACAGAACGTAATATGCCTGTCTTACCCGCTGCGTTGCTTTATATACCCTTGAAATTCTGGAAATGAAAATTGCTTCCACAGAGCTAGCAGCAGATAACTGCAAGGATCAAGAGAAGATTTGTGGTGGGATTATCCATAATACAAAATGTGTAGGTAGTAATATGGTTCTTAGCTCTGGTACCAAAAGTGATTAAAGGAAGCTATCATAAAAAAAGTAACTTCAGCAAAATATAAAAGTCTAGCAAGAAATAAAAAATAATGAAGGCCAAAACAAACAAGCTAGCAAACATAAAAATAACAAAAAAAACTCCATACATAGTCAAGTGAGTCTCACAGAGATCTGCGGTGTGAATTGTTATGTAAATAATATCAGTATATTCAGACCTCATACCATGTCACAAAGTGTTTGAAATGAATCACATTTTCTAAATAGCTTTGATTTATCAAATTAATGAAAGAAAATGTAAAATGTCAGTTGTTTTGGAATATAATTAAAATGTCAGCATGCACAAATAGCTATTAGCTTTTCTATTTCTGTATGTGGTTTTTCCCCACAGCTAAAAGGTAAATATTTGTCTTACACAGTGCCCAATGGGTATATTTGTATCCTTGTAACCTTGTAGAGAAACAGTTATAATATATAAAGCATAGGTCTGTCTGGCTCAGGATCTTGAATTTTAAGATGGCCAAGAATAGATGTCTGAAATTAGCAAATAAAAAGCAATGCATTTTTTCTTCCCAGGAGTTATCTTAATTTTCAGAAAATTTCTGTGTGAAAGAATTCCTAATATATCTCCTTACAGGAATTTCGTGGATTTTTCTTTCAAGAATTTGCACAATTACTTTTTGAAACTATCTAAACTGTGGTGTTGAGAATAAGCTGTGAGAAAATCTTCCACAGTGTAATTCAATAGTAATGAAAGAAAAAGCGCACTGCAGTTAACGGCCACCTGACAATTTTATGCAACTCAACTCCATCCCATCAATCTCTGTTGGAAGAACATTGCCTAAATCATTTCTTAAATAGATTTTCCCTGTCCCTTATTTATTTTCCCTAGTCATTCCACACTGAAAGTTACCTCTTTCCAGACTGAAGAACCTGGAAAACGGAGAATTTCAATTCATTTTACTATTCCTGGTATAAACATATGAGCTTGGACATCTTCTCTGCCTTTTTCTTTTTCAACTCCTCTGTAACACTGTTTAAGATGTGGGAAGCACAGGTATTCGTGAGATGTCAGGTTACCACAGAATTACCTGTTATCTTTCAAACAGCGGTGAACTTCCACTGGGAAACTGTTCTCTGTCAGTGCAGAAAGGTCATGCAGGAGCACATTAATAGCTTTTGCTATGCACTGAATGTTAAAGTCAAATGATAAAACAAAATTTCAAGGGTTTTTTTTGGTTGTTGTTGGTGTTTTGGTGTTGGTTTTTTTTTTTGTTTGTTTTTTGTTTTTTGTTGTTGTTTTGTTGTTTTTTGTTTTTTTTTTTTAATCCAGCTTCTTATGTACAAAAACTGACAGGATGCAAAAATTGGCTACATTTCTAATTCAAATCACACAAAAATATTGTAAATAATTAATTTTCTTTCCAATTCTTCCCCACTATGTTCACAATCTGCCAGCCACAGAAAGCTTCTGTTTCAAGCTATTGTCTACATGCTATTGTAGATACCAGTGGATATTTCTGACTTTCTGGCTCAGGAGTGACTACAGCAAACCTGCTTTGGGAATAATATTTTATTGAACACAACCACGGTTATGATTGTCTGGGGAAAAATGAGGAGAAAAACTTTTTTTTTTTTTTTTTTTTTTTTTTTTTTTTCAGGCTGTGGAGGAAGTTTGAGTTTTAGCTGAAAACACCATTTGAATATCTGTTTGTCCAGATTCATTTCTCAAAAATTATTTTCAGTTTCTTTTCTTCTTTATGTTAAATTGCATAAACTTTTTTTCATTTTGCTCAAAGACTGTCTCTCTTCTCCTGAGTTTGCATATCTGTTTTCTCTTCTGGAAGCAGATTCTGTAGGAACAGCACTATTTCTCTGCAATATTTCACTTACATCTATTCTCTTTCTGCTGTCAACTTTGTAAATTCACTTTTCTCTTAAGGTTTTGTTCTTTGCTTCTGATAATCTCCACACTTCATACTTTTAAAAACTTCAGCTATGTCACAGTGAGGTCTCCTCTTAAATGAGAGAAAAAAAAATGCTGAACTTTTTTAAACCTTGCTTCATAACTCATATTAATTTAACTTTTTTCACTTGCACACCTCTAAAGCAATTATATTCACTCTTTCTCTTCTTAAGTACAGATGCAAATTAGGATAAAGGCACCAGGAATGTTCTCTGCTCCCCCACCCCAATTTTATTCCTAGCAATTTGCATTAACTAGATATCCCTACTTTTCTGCATCAGCGACTCAGAATTAAATGTACACTGTATCTTAATTTAGAAATATGTAATCTCTAACAACATAAATACAGTACCTAAATGACCTTAATCCCTCCATCTTCATGGAAGTTGTTTCCTTTACAGAGTTCCATTCTCTGATTTGAATACCTGGCTGTTAGAAACTCCTTTCAAAAGCACTTATACAATATGTGTAGACAAAGTTCCCAGCGACAATCCAGATAGTTTTCACACATTAGACTGCAATAATCTCTTCACTGCTTTCTTCCTTCTTTGCTTTAAATTTTATCTTTTCTTTCTAGTTTTGTTTATACAATCAGTTTTGAAAATGATTTTAGTTTGTTTTGCTTTAGAATAAAATTTATTTTTTTCCAAAGTATATTTACTTTTGTTGGTGGTGTTAAACTAAAGCGAGGAAGAGTCCCTTGAGATTTGTGCTATTCTTAAATAACTGAATATCAGCAGTATCTCCCTTGCATATATAGCACAAATGGATGCAGCTGTGGTGCAGGTGGAAAACTGACAGTGCTATCTTATAAGCACAATATACATGTAGTCAAATCCATCACACTTAGTATTCAAGATAGGGTGTGCTAATACCCATAAGCCTCCTCCTCCTCATGTCAAGTGATCTCACTTCCTCCCTTCAATAAATCTTAATGTTTTGTACGCTCATCTTAGAATCATCAAGGTCTTTTCAGCTGCTATTCCTAGAGCAAGATATGCTATACAAATGCAGTAAGTACTCTATTAATGCATGTACATTAATTTAGTACTATTATCATACTATATGAAAAATCATCATGACAGTAAATGCAAGGAAATACTGTACTTTCATTACTCCTTGGTTTCACCTGCACACACATTTCCCAGATGTTTAAAACTTCCCAGGGTATTTAGTGGGAAAAATATTTTAAGTATACAATAATCAGACAAAATCCAATGTCCATTTTTTATTTCCACTTTAAAATAAATAAATAAATAAATAAATAATTGAATATTTTTTTTTTATATCTAGTTCATATCCGGGTGCCCCCTTGTTGGGATTTTGCTGGGCTCAGGTGAACCTAATGAGGTTCAACACGGCAAAGTGCAAGGATTTGCACTTGAGCTGGAAGAACCCCAGGCACCTGTACAGGCTGGGAGGAGTGGTCCTTGAGAGCAGCTCGGCAGAGAAAGACCTGGGGGTCCTGATGGACGAAAGACTCAACATGAGCCAGCAGTGCGCTCTGGCAGCCTGGAAAACAAATGGGATCCTGGGCTCCATCAGGAGAGGGGTGGTCAGCATTGATAGGGAGGTGATTGTCCCTCTCTACTCTGCTCTTGTGAGGCCCCATCTGGAGTACTGTGTCCAGGTGTGGTGCCATCAGTACAAAAAAGACATGGAGATTTTGGAAAGAGTCCAGAGGAAGCCACAAAGATGATCAGGGGGCTGGAGCACCTCCCCTATGAGGACAGGCTGAGGGAGTTGGGTTTGTTCAGCCTGGAGAAGAGAAGGTTGCGGTTGCAATGACCTCATTGCAGCCTTTCAATACCTGAAGGGAACTTACTCCCAGGAGGGGAGTAAACTCTTCGAAAGGGCTGACAATAGCAGGACTAGGGGAAATGGTTTTAAGTTAAAAGAGGGAAGATTTAGGTTGGATCTTAGGGGAAGTTCTTTACTAGGAGAGTGGTTAGGCCCTAGAACAGGCTGCCCAGGGAGGTTGTGGATGCCCCGTCCTTGGAGGTGTTCAAGACCAGGTTGGACAGGGCCCTGGGCAACCTGATCTAGTAAAGGTGTATGTTGGGTGGCCCTGCTAGGCTGGGGGGTTGGAACTACATGATCCTTGAGGTCCCTTCCAACCCGGGTCATTCTGTGATTCTGTGACTTTTTTGAACAAGACAAATTTAAAAAAAATCTTGAAGTTTCAGGAAATGAGTTACCTGTAGTGATGACTGGTGTCTTTCAGGAAAGCTACTATGCGTAAGCTGCCATCCCATGGCCAGCTTCCCACAGCATTATGCCCTTTCACACATCATCTGGTATGAAATACCTCCATGCCTTAGTCTGACCACCTGTCCTGGATATGCCCTGGTCCCTCACAGATCACCATGAAGGCAGTGGCTCTTCCCTGCTGAGTGGGCTGGCTCAAGGCATGCTGCTATCTAACAAACAAAACACTAGTGTGATATTAAGACTGTCCTAGCTGAAACCAGAATAGTTATTCAAATTAATCATAAAGCTAGTGTTACAAAAAGCTGACTTCACAACAATGACAAAAGAATATTAGAATTTCTACCTAAGAACTGCCCAATTATAAGGCAGTCCTTAGCTGATGCCAGCTTGTTCATAATCCCTCTGTTCATTATGTCAGCCTAACTCCATTGACTTCAGCAGAACTACCTTGTGGTTTTAAGTTGATGTACCAGAAGAGAGAGCCAAGCCTTTTCCACACTTCCCAGTGAATTTCAGTTATCACTGTAAATCCCAAAATACCAGATGTACCCACCCTGGCTGTGTAATTTTTTTCTGTTTTCTCTCAGCAAGACACTTCTAGATGTTGTGAATTTTATTCTGATCCTTTTAAGGTCAACAGCCAGAGCTGGTTGGCTCTGACTGTTCTGAGTCAAAGAAAGTGCTAACATGTTTGTTTCTGGTTTGCTTGCTTTGTAATAAATTTCCAGCAATTTATAAGATTTGTGCAATAAATTTACTCATAAGCGTGCTAATTACCCAGTTGCTTTTCAGCCTAGAAGGTGTCACAGGTTACCTTCTGTCGGGTTTTCTTCCAGTTCTGTCATTCATCTCTTAAGCACAAACAATGTTTTTGCATAGTCTTGTTATTCCATGTGGCTAGAAACATTTCAGCATACAGTTTACACACAGCAGCCAAACACACTGTGCCTTGGGCCAGAAGCATTTATTAGAAGTATATTTGAAAGGAGACTGCTTCTGAAATATAACTGCTTTTTACATTCACTAACATTTTGTATTCTGATTCTACTGTGTAGTACACAGTGATCAGTAAATGTAAATAATATTGTGAAAAGTACATTGTCATTGGCCCTGTTTCAGTTTTAATGTCTAGTTGTATTACATTTATAATTTTTATTTAACCAAATAGGAATTAGTTAGTAAATGTTAATTAGACACCTTGTAGCAATATCTCAAGTAATTTGTTTTTCCTGCAGTCTTACTTTGTCTCAGTGCAACTTCATGTGAAGGCAAATATCTCTGAAATACATAGGTTGCTCTGAAAGTAATGTCACAAATTTATTTCAATGGAAACTACAACAGATGCAAAGAGAAGAATGACAGTATTTGATAGAGCAAATTCTCAGCTACAAAATACCATTGTTTAAAGTAGTCACCATCATTTGCTATGCAATCTTACCAGCAAAGAAGAAGTTTCATTGTGCATTCATAAAAATCTGCACCAGTGGAGGTGACTTGCTGCCACTGCTGGAATATACCACCCACAACATTACTGTGCTCACATTCATTCAGTCTTTTGTCTCTATGAGCATTCATCAAGCATAGATGAATGTCAGTGGATGCAAACATTTTCAGCATGGAGGAGTTCAATTCCACACCTTTCCTTCACACACAGATTCATGTCAGATGTCATTTTATCAGATTGATCCTCTGCTGCAATCTGTATCACAGCAACAAAATGGAATGGAATATTGGTTGATATTTTTAGGGCTCCAGCCCTAAATTCAAGAAATTGATCATAGGCATGTAAAAAACATAATAAAATTGAAACCATTGTTTCAGAAAATATGGCTTCTAATCTTTTCTTCTGTATCACTGTAGTTCTGACCACAAATGTCCCCCCCTTTTTTTTTTTTTTTTTTTTTTTTCTTTCCCCTCCATAAACCTCTTTCTCTAAGTTACTGCAGCTGGAAAGGCTATTTTCTCCTGCTTTATAACCTGTAACATGTCCTCAAGAGAGTACCATTTTAAAGACTTCAGATAGTAAATTCCCGATAATGTTGCATAGTATTGTTGTTGCTTTTGTTCATTTGCTTGTTACAAAGATAATTTTGGCTGTGGAAAAAAAAAAATAAAAAAAAAAAAAAGTAACTAAAAAAAAGCTCTAGGTGAGAAAACAAACATCTGATCCTCTTTCACATACTCCTAGTTTCCCATCACCATCAGATGTAGTTTTTCACTTGTGGATTTTAATTTGTGTTTTGTTTTTCTCATAGAAGTAGTCTCTCATTTCTTATAATCTGTATATGAGTTAATCTCATGTGCAACAATGTTTTACCAGCTTTTGCTTGTTCCTCTTACAGTGTTCAAATGCTCCTGCATCTCACTGATGAATGGGCACCTGTTTATATATGTAACTGTGTGAACCATACAGATAAAGGCTTGCTAGGCAGTGTCTCTACACTCTCTGCTGGATGCTGATGAATGCTCTTAGTGAATGTCAGCAATGGTGAAACACAAGCTGAAACACGAGCAGAAACGCTAGGAGAACCTTATATCAGAAGCATTTTTTTTTTCTCTCATGTTTCTTCAGTAGCAAGAATGAATCCCATTTTTCATTTTTTGAATTTGTGTTTATAATAAGATTTTGTGAATATAAATACAAATAATAAAATGTTCTGTTCAAACAGAAGGCCAGGATGAGGGATGGGAGAATGAGTGGGGACTTGAGATGTTAGTTCTCTTCTCCCCACCTTCAGGGATGTTCCACTGAAAAAAACTTAAGTAGACATTCTGAGCTGGAAGTTAGGATTCCTGCAAAGCCATTCTGTTGCATTTCTAGTTCCATATCCAGACCTGCAATCCTGAATGTTAGTCAACCTCCATTGTAACTGAATTGTAACTCCACTGTAAGTGATTTAGTCTGACAAGAAGTAGTGACCAGCAGTTTGGAAAGGCAGTTAAGACAAAGTGACAGTCTTAATGTTGGCTGCCTTGGTTAGAGACAGGAAACAAATCATGTAGAGTTTAACTGATCAGAGGCAACACTTTGAATTTCATCTGGAAAGAAACTGAAAAAGGTGCAGATGCTGGCTAACTTGAAACTGATACTGAATTATGTTGTTCTTATAGTCTGCGTGGTAAATTAAGCACTGTGCGTTCATGCAGTATAGCACTCAGTGCTCAGAGAAATCCTTTGATGGCCACATTCAACAGAAAAGATGGTAAGTGCTACAATAAATGGAGGTTTAATTAATCCTTAAGGCACTAGTGACAACAGAGTTCTGTGAGAAGTTCAATTCCATATATGCATCCTAATTTTCTTTGCTGAATGTAAACTTATAATAAGCTACTCCCTACCAACCTCTAGGTTTTAAACCCTATTGCTCCTTGATAGGTTTCTGACAGACATGCAATTTTACACAGGAGAAATGGGGAAAAGGACATTTCTCATAATCTGATTCAGCAGACTGCCTTCCACTATCAGTCAACAGATGCTGAATGAAGAAGGAATGCAAAAACATGTTCTGATGAATAAAATGTGAGAGATTGCTGATAACAGGTCATGTATTGTGTTGGATAGCCACCCTGAGAGATATGAGAGAAGGAGAAAAGAGAACCAACACACTGGCATGTAATTATTGGTGCTCATCACTCTCAGCTGGTCTGACTCTGGGCATGCACTGCTTGGTACAACCCCATAAATGTAAAGCAAAAGCGAAGCTAAACATCATCATCTATTTTTATTATTATTATTATTATTATTATTATTATTATTATTATTATTATTATTATTATTATTATTATTATTATTATTTTATAAATGGGACAACAGGAAGAATATTTAGATGGATAGAGACTGAATGTCTTGAATGTCTTTACAATGTAGTCTGCAATGTTGCATTGTGATTATGCACTTAGACCGTAAAATTCTAGCACCTAGAACTAAGGGAACTGGATGGTATGGTAGTAAGCCAGAAAATGTACTGACATTTCTTTATTCATACCTAGGGAAATAATGACTAGCCACAGGCAACCTCTACCTAGAGACTTCATCTATTAACTGCTAGAAGTAATGTAAAGAGGTATATTTTACAACTAAATGTTTAAGGTTTTTGTATTTTATCTCTTGGAATTCTGAATATATTATTCTATTTATGGAGGCTAGTATCCTCAGAAACAACAAGGTCAAAACAAATCAAACTCAGTGCCTAGAGATTTAAAGTTTGGCATGCAAGAGAGCACACATGTAAGTGTCCACAGAGCATCATGTAACTTGTGAGCAGCTACTGGCGCTCAGTGAGAAATGAGCAAGTCTGAAGCAGCTCATGGCTTTGCACAGACCTGCAGCTGAAATTCTCTTCAGCTGTGACAATGATTCAAAGAGAAGAGAGGCACAATTGCTGCTGTGTTCTGAATATGCAAAAATGAGTTGTCACACACCTACATGTCACAAATCCTAGAGATTTGTGAAGAGTAAATAAAAAAAGAAAAAACCTCTGGAAGTCAGATTGAATTTCCTTGGAACACAATTCCTCACAAAGCACTTAAATGTGGGCACAAGCTCATTTTGTTTGATGATTACTTCATTTACTCATGAACAACTTCAGCCTTGCTGTCTTGTCATATGAAAAGATAAAAGGTGCAGTTTCCATGTTCCCAGCTGAAGTGACAGAAAGGTTGGATGTCTCACTGTCTGATCAGCTGCATGCCTCTGTAGCTATACTATCCTTCTAAAACAGCAAGTCATGTTTTGGCAAAAGCAATTAGGAATTTTATAAGCTATTGCTCAAGAATTCTGCATTCACCTCTAGGTCCCACCATCTTACAAATGAAATATTAAAAACAACAGTGAACATGACAGCATGGCTTTTTCTTGTAGTAAGAAATAACAGTTCAGTATCACATGCAGATGTTGAGATTGTTCTCTAATTTATAATCTAAAATCAGTCAGCTCCCTTCTTTTAAGCTTGGGGCAAGGATACTTCTTCCACATTAAATAAAGTGATCCTTCTTTATAAAAACAGCATATGGGGCCTGGGTATTTTGTTTATGAGAAAATTCTTTTTTACAAGAAAACAACAGGGGAAATAGGAGCAATGGATTCATTTGTCAGTCTCAGGTCAGTCTCGGAACAGGAAAGGACAAATATTTATATATTTAAAATTTAATAGAATATGGGATTGAATTATTCCCATATACATTTATTATCGATCTTAACAATACTTATATTCAGATATTATTTGTTATAGCAATTACACAGTAGCTATATATACACTACATATGCAATATTTTGAGTCGAATTCCTTTCTCTGGGAAGTCATTTCATACACGCAGGTGAACAGCAAGGAGAGCAGGATGTATATCCTTCAGTCCAATTTAGGACTGATGTGAAAAATGTAGCTATAGTTTCATACAGTGCACTTTGTTCAATAAGGCACATTGGAAAGTCTCACTACCAGCCTAAGGGTAGGTTTCTTGCTGGATTTCAGAGCTACGTAGTGGTTTAATTTTGTCTCTCCCACATTGTTCCATTTTATTTTTCAAATATATACTGCCTGGGATGTCTTGCTAATATCTTTCTTTTCTTATAAAAGATGGTGGATGACATGGTGGACATGAGCAAGCAGTGAGCCCTTGTGGCCAAGAAGGCCAATGGAATCCTGGAGTGCATTAAAAAGGACATGGACAGTAGGTTGAAAAAGGGGATCCTCCCCATCTACCCTGTCTTTGTGAAGCCACATTTAGAATACTGAGTCCAGTATTCTACTTATTGTAGATTACAATAAGCTTACTGATTCAAAAAAGACAGGGATCTCCTAGAATGAATCCAGCGAAGAGCCACAGAGATTAAGGGTCTGGAGCATCACCTATATGAGGAAAGGTTGAGTAATCTGAGTGTGTTCAGCCTGGGGAATAGAAAATTGAGGGAGGAATCTGATTAATGTTTATAAAAATTTAAAGGAAGGTGGGAGGCACATGGATGAGTCCAGGCTCTTCTTGGTCATGGGTAGCAATAGGATAAGGAGCAATGGCCTTGCTTCAGTGTAGAATGTTCCATGCTAACATGTGGAAGAAGTTCTTTACAGTAAGGGGGATGGAGCACTGGAACAGGAAGATGTGAGACCAGCTTGGCTAAGCAGGAAATTCAAGACCAAGCTTCAATGCAAGATGGTAAAATACAGGAGGAGGAAGCAGAGACAAGTTATAAAGAAATACAAATGCTTCCTTGACAAGTAAATGATGTTAGAAAAGTCAAAGCTGATAAGCAATTTTGATTTGTATGAACAACATCATTTGCTGAAGAACATAGTGAGTATCATGGATAATAAGAAAATATATGTTATTACACTGGTAGAAAATACTTGACCATTGCTGGGAGCAGTGAATCCAATGCTAGCAGCTGCAGAAAGGACGGAGGTATACTATCTTTCTATTAGCCTCCAATAATGAATCTCCCATGCCTCTCTGTTTAGAGGTGATGTTCAAAGAAAATAAATATATGTATATACACTCACCTGCCATGGATGAGGATAGAGTCAGAACTGCTCAGAGAACTTAACCCACACTACCAGCTCTGCACTTCAAGATGGGACAGAAATGAGCTAGGATAAGCAACATCTCACCCTGCTCCGTTTAGTGAGGCTGCATCTCACAGTAGAGAGATGGAAAGGGTTAGAGCCCATTCCATTCCCAGGGAAGTGTTCATCCCTCCATTCTGTTTAATGTGTTTTCTCAGACCTAAAAAAGCATCAGAAGCAGTTCAACTGCTCTCCTCCAAAATGAAAAGTATTCAGAAGGGTGTGGACTGAGCTGCTTCAGACTGGTTTTCACAACTACATGATAGTGAACATTGCAGCTCACTCCCTGACAGGATCTACGTGCACTCTACATTGCAGCTCAGGTTAAAATGCGTGTTTTGTACACTATGTTTATTTGCTCTGTTTAATCATGAAACTAGAGTTTAAATTCAATGTGTTAGCTCAAAATGAGCAAAATAAGAAAAAACCATTAAAAGGCTTCAAAAAAACAAAAGAGATTTTCTTAGAAGACTGCAGAATGGCTTATAAGAATTGCATAGAGCTTCTCTTAGTAAATGTCGTAATAAAGGTTCATTGATTAAAAGAAATTGGCTATATTGTTCATAATAGCATTTCATTGATTGAGAAACATTGCCTGTAATGCTTTCCTCCAAAGCAGCATCTGTTATGTATTAACCTTTCAGCCTTCAGAATCATGGGATATGAATTTCTTGCTCAAAATACTGGTCAGATGACCCATCCATGACATTTAATAAATTGCACCTCCGCACATAGATTCAGGGTTTCATAAAACAGAGAGAAACACATTATTAAAAAAGCACATTTTCCACGACTTGTGTTACAACCATAGCTTTTATGTTAAAACAACAAAATCAACTTAACTCAGAATGTAAACCATTCACCAAACATATTTTAAATTAACAATGCCATCTTTAATAGTAAACAGCGATGTAATGACTGAATTTTCAGTGAAAGGAAACATGGCATATCTAGTTTGTTGGTGGGAAAAAATCATACAAAGACAAGACAGATTCAAGTTTCATCTTTTTTACTTGTTAAAAAGAAGCAGTTACTGATCAAATGTACTAGCTGTAGTTTGGCTACGCTACTACAGGGACTCATTTTATATATAATCTTAATCGTAACTTCTCCTAAAACTGAAGAAAATCTTAAAATACACATTTTATAGTTATTGTCAGAAAAGCTTCACTCAAAAACATAATAATAGCAACTACTAAAGAGATTTGACTGTTATTTTTGGGGAAAAAATAAATGCATTTTATATGTTTGACTGTCATTCTCTATAGAGGTTATCTGATCATCTTAAACTTAACTCTAAACTAGATTTACTATGCAAAAATACTGTGAAGGGTAAGCTTCTAATATTACAAGTAACATTATCTTATCTAATGAGACATGCTTTAGAAGGATTCCCTGCTTATTCTGCTAAACAGAGTGGTCCAAAAATTATGTGACCCTTAAAATTACAAACTCTTATGTGTATTTATGACTGCACAATACAATAACTGATAGAAAATGATGAAGTAAAATATTAAAACCATTTACCTTAAACAAGATTTTCAGGGATTACAGTTCAGATCCTAGTCTGGAATTAAGTGTAGTCTTATGTTTATAGAGGCAAACAATAAACAAATAATTATGCTTCAAGTATTTCAGAGATCATTAGTGCCTGAACCACAAAATGGATATGTAACTGGTTTAGGAATAGTGAGAAAAGAACAGCATTGTGCTTTTAATGTGTTCAGGTTCCAACAAAATGTCTGTGGACAGGAAGGAAAAGATAGGAAAAAGAAAAAAGAAAAGAAAAAAAAAATCAATCAAAAAGAAAAAGAATATAGGAATATGGTATATGGGTATATATAAGAATATTGTATATAGGAAGTGAGGAAATGAGGAGAGAGAGAACTGTGCTACAGATGGGTATGAGGAATAATAGCAGTGAAGTACTACTGCAACATCAGGCAGGAATCAGTCATTGCTACTTCTTGTCAAATAGGTTATCTCTATGCAGTGTAGCACAGATATGGCTAATATCCAGAGGAGGAACCCAGGCTCTAGCTGGGAGCTGCAGGGTGCTGAACTCTTCAAGATCCTAATTTAAGGTCCAGATAAGCAAGAGTATTTGTATTCTTAAAGTGAGATTTAATTCAGGGTACTGAGTCTAATAGTACCCCCAACCTCCTGCGTTCAACTATAACCTAATGACAGTTCAGTCGTGTGAATTTGTAAGCATGCATTTCACATATAGAAATTTCCTGAGTGCTCAGAATCATTCTCAATGCCTAAAACTGTCTCTTGAAAGGACTGAAAAATCTTGTCATGGAGAATGATATGAAGATCAGACATTTATTTTACAAAGTCCTCCAGGGTACTAGAAGTACTAGGCTCCTCTACACCTGACCACACATCATGTAAGAAACTTCATTACCTTAGGAAGTAGGAAACAGAAATCATACAGTTTAATCATACCATGACAATAAAAAAATTCCTTGTCCACAAGTTTATATGGCTGCAATCTCCATACCTGCTCATAAAATATATTAATTGGGCAGATAGAAAGCAAGAAAATACTGAAAAGTCTAGAGCTTACATACTGAAGTAGAGAGATGGGAAGTCTATGGGTCTGTCTCCAGTGTTCATACTGATTTTTGGTTTATTTCTATCTATAATTCCAGAGATGTTGTAACACGTTAAAAGGGCCGTTTCCAAAATAACACTACCTATTTTGTTATGGTCCACAACATCAGAGGCAGATGGTGGTGGTATAGCACGAACCATATTCCATTCTATTTTGTTGCTGTGTGACAGATGGCAGCAGAGGGTCAATCTGACAAAAAAAGGTATCTGACAAGGAAGTGCGTATGAAGCAAAGGTGCAGAACTGAATCCCTCAGTTCAGAAAATACTGCACCCATTCATGTTCACTGGCACTTACTGAATGCTTGCAGAGACCAAGGAGTGGATGCAATAAGTGAAGCAATGAAGCAATAGGTGGTGTATTTCAGCAGTCGCAGCAAATTACCTCATCCAGTGCAGACTGTTGTGAGCATAGCATGCATATTCTTGTTCATCAGTGGTGAAAATGCATAGCTTATGTAAGTGACTATGTTGAAAAAGAGAATTTTGGAGCTGAGAATTTGCTTTGTCAAATAGTATTATTGCGTTCTCTTTATCTGCTGTAGTTTCCACAGAAATAAATAGGAGGCATTGCTTTCAGAACAAGTTATGCATATATGAAAATTTCATACAGGTTAGTAGTTCTGCTATTTCCAGTGCCATAGCCACTAATCAAGAATAACTTTCAATGTATACAATTGAAAGTTGTATTGAAAGTTACATTTCTGCCTGTCAAGTTACCTTCTTCAAAGATAAAGTTGAACAAATACTTCCAGTTCAGTCGTTGTTCTTACAAGAAAGCAAAATTACTTCTGACGTGTTCTTTACAATACCAGGAAAAGTATTTACAGGTAGGCTAACAAACACATACAGAAAGAAAAATGAAACTTGGTCAACTAGCAAAGGGGCTCTCCAGCTATGCAGCACCTTTTCTCAGAAAGCAACCTCCTTCCAGTAGCTGGCTTTTGTGTGAGCCCACTGTTCTCTTTGTGAGTCCTGGGACCCTCCCTTCGGGTCACATGGGGAGCACAGGTGCAAACAATCTGCCTATGCTCCCTAGTTCAGCTACAGTCCTTCACTGAGTGCTCAATCTCTAGCTCAAGCTGTCACCGAACAGTTCCCCTACAGCAGTCTGGCGGGGAGGTGTTGGGTTTTTGTTTTGTTTTTTCATGTACATGAAGGAGAGGTTCTGGCTACCCTGTCATAAAACTTACACTGGAGGTTCAGTAAGGTAGCTCATAGAATCAGAGAAAACTTGGCTGAAGGGGATCTCTGGGGGCTTATCTTGTCCTATCACATCTTCAAAAAGCTCTACTTACAGCACTCATCAGTGATTTTGACTTACCAAATGCTGAAAAGGTCAATTGATAGAGATTCCTCTGCAGTTCTGAGTAAATAGACATAGTACTGCAAGACCAGACAAGGGAAAATATTTTTCCTAATATCCAGCCTAAATTTTCTCAGCATCAGTATATGGCTACTGCCCCTTGTTTTACCACTGTCACTACTGAGAGGAGATTGAATCCATCACCTTTCTAGCTTAAATTTATGTAACTACAGGGTATAATTATTCCATATTTTCCATTAGTATCTTGGCTGCTCCTCATAGGGTGCATGCCCTCAGACCTGAACTTCTTGATAGTCACTTCCCTGGAAAAAAAAACAACAAAACATCTAAACTATGTTCTGCTATTACTGAATGTATGTAATTATACAGAATTAGCAGCCCTAAAAAGCAGATTTATTCAACTGTTGTATGGAACTTAAGTTGATTTTAAATGCCTCTTCAGATGGGGTAAGGAGAATAGGATTCAACTCACATATCACACATAATTCCTTGATAAATTGCACACAATAAAATTACTAAAGGAAGTTAGCTTTTACTCAGCTTTCATTAAGACTGTCCGAATGGTTTTCAAACAAATTATACTGGCCTGCCAAATATAACCTGTAATCAGTCCCTTGAAAAGACAAGATCAGAATGCAGCAAACAATTGTCTTTCTCCGTGGGATAGGGTCCACAGCTGTGATCTCTTTTACTGCCAGAGGATGGTCCTTAGAGACACAGAGATTTATGGGTTATGAGATCTTATTCTTGGTTTATTAGAGCTCCTTGTAACTCTAGTCAGCTTTGTAATACTTCTCCACATTAGATTTTTTTTTTATTTCAGCATATCTTCAGAACACTGAGTTTTCTACTTTCAGCTGACTTATTCCAGTCACTTAAGTTTTTCTTATTAGTTCTGCTAACAAATAGCCAAGGACATATCAATAATAATTATTAAAATTTTTATTTTAAAATTTCTGCTTCCTAAGAAGGGGAATTTTAAAAAGAGGGCATCTTTCCCACATGGAAAATACTCATAATTTTTGGAAATGAATGTAGAATGAAACTCATCTTCTGGACTCCAACATAATGTGTAACACAGAAACAAAAGCAATCATTTCTGAACCAATTCCATTATTTCTGTTTTAACAGCAGATCATCATTACAAAGAAAATTCAAATTTGAAAGACTTCAAGTGATGGCTTCTATGCAATATCCCCAGGTAAGTTGTTCAGAAGATTAAATTATATTATATTATGATACCTTAACCTCATTCCTTGGCTGAATGAATCATATATCAGCTTCCAGCCTTTAGATCCTCTTCTGACTTTTTCTAATAAATTAAAAATTTGTCAACTATCAGAAATACCTTCCCTGTACAGAGTAGCATCAAGACAGCTCTTAATCTCTTAGATAAATTAAACCAATGGAGAGTTTCTTTTCATGACAGCAGACTTTGAATATTCTCGTAGGTCATTTCTGAATGCATTCCTATTTGTCAACATCGTTTCTGAAGATCCAGAAATTTTGGATCCCTATTCATTGCACTGGAGTTGCACTAGGTGACCATTAAAGGTCCCTTCCAACTTAAATGATTCTATGACTCCTTGGAAAGGGGACTGGCAACTGACAGCTTCATGAATTGGAGTCATTAAGATTCTATGGGCATGGATACAATATACACTTAAAAATAAACAAATAATTGTGGTGTTCATGCTTAACATAAAGGTTAAGTTTCTACTTGGTTACCATGGTGAATGAGTGAATGAATGAATGAATTCCAATTCAGGTCTTTTTTTTTCTGATGTTGTTAATAGTAAAACTCTCATTATCTTCAATTATCTTCTCTCACCTTACTCTGCAAAAATATCTCAAGCTGGTACCACATTTTGTTCCTTAAATATAACAAAAAAATTTAAAGACCCAAGTCGTTTGGTAATTTGACTTCAATTCACATTTCTATGTTTTCTGACACCATGCATGACTTTAAGCAGGCTAAAATCAGGTGAATTAAAGTGACAAGGAGATGAGGACTTTGGGACTTCCAGAAGTGTCAAAGAAAAAAAAAAAAAACAACTGCCTTACTTGGACTTCATTTCAAGAAAATAACATTATTTAGCCCTGAAGTATTGCAGCCATAAACTGATAAAATTATCCAGAAAGGCCTTTGAGACATCGGAATATTCCCAGTTTGAATAGCAATATGTTGAGGAATAAATTTACATTTTTAGTAGTTTAGTTCCATTTTATATAACCCCTAAAGGGCAATGGTGTACAATATACTTTGTTGAAACAAAATATGTCTGTTTAGAGTGTTTATTTAACTAGCTAATGCTCATTTGCTTATCTGTCATTTAAAGACAGTAATGCTGCATTGAGATTCATGTCACTTGTTTATTATTGCCTACAGGGAAAAGAATGAAATTCTATCACTTGTTTGAAAACCTTTGCTAGACTGGTTGTATGTAAAGTATCTGATCTTGAGATGAGATTGGGGATATGCCATGTATATACCACAGTGAGCGTTTCCATAGGCCACAAAAGCCTCTTTCACAATTAGATATGTAAGATTTGCCTTTCACAAATACTGATCACAGAATGATCACAGAGGCTCTTTGCAGACTATCCTAATTAAATGTGTACCATAAATCTTGATTTATTGTGCATGTATATGACTAACACATGTCTGGGGGCCTTCACAGTGTCTGTACCTTTTCAAACAGGTAATTGGAGCCTACACAATAAACCTGGGCTACCTCTGCAGCATAATGCTGTGTATATTACTGTTAATTCCCAGCTCCTCTTCCTTCTGCAGATGAGTAGAAACAAGCCAAACCAGCTGGAAATGATTAACTTTTCCAAAGGTGTAGTATTATTATTGATATGAAAACCTTTAGCAGCGCTTAGAGGATACAGTTAAGGCTGATATGAGATCACCCTTTAAGGGCAAGCTAGCAGAGGCTGTGCCTGTTCCTGGATGATGTCTAGTCATGTCAGAGTAGCATGTAGCACTTGAGCAAATGACACCAGGTAGCACTGGAGCAATGGCATTGGTGGTTGCCTTAGCAAAATGAGAGAATTCTTCTACTGGAATAACATCAATCCTAGATGTTATTTAACTTTGTTATGCCTATACTCCTACATAAATAAATAAATAAATAGAAAAAACTAATGGATATGGAAACTTAAAAAACAACAAAAACAACAACAACAAGAAAAAATTGCTAGTTTTGTGGAGATGGAAGTGTTCTCAAAGTTATTAGGAGAATTAATACACCTGAGAATCTATCCACAGAAATCTTTCGGCTGAAGTATAAAGATAACTTTACTATGTTTTGTGCTAAATGTAGTATGCTTCTACATTTGTACAGTTAGTTTATTCCATGACAATGAGAAATCTTAGCTGAAAGAGGATAAGTTTTATCTCTACTTTGCAGTATTTTTCATCTAAGATCATCTCAACACTTCAATGACAGTGCTGACAGTGAATTCCACAGTCCTACACAATAAAGGAAATAACAAGAATCAGTCGATCACCCCACTTACACTACTTTCAAGTTTGAACTTTTTTATTGTTTCTGCAGAGAAAGAAAATAGTGTCCAGCCTGCTGCCTGCACTTACCATTTTCTTGAATGCACCCTGATCAGTACCCATATTCATTCTCCTCTCTAACTTCCAAACAGAATGCATTTCAATGGAATGATCTTGTCAGACATTTTGCGGTACATCCTTCTAGCCATCTTTAGTCTATAAAGCCCTTCATATACACTTAGCCAATATATCCTACAAGATCTTTGTGTTTGAGAAATTTCAACTTAAATTAAGCAGATGCTACCTGAAGCGTATGCTGATGAATCTTGTCATTTGGCATCACCATTTCTGTGTTGGTTTTCTACAGTGCATATTGCTGACACACTTGGAGATCCTCAGGGTGAAGTTAAATGTATCCTTTCTCTTTGCCAGCAGCACAGTGAAAGGCTCCAGAATGCAAGGGGGCAGGGAGTAAACTCCATCTTTAGGACTGATTGACAGCCCTACCACTCTATTTGTGCTTTTGTACAAATAGAGTAGACAAAAATGTTACTTTTCTCATCCTAGAGATCATGGATATGTGCGAGTCATCTGATCATATATAGCTATTTTCAATGTAAAGATCAGTGGTAGAACTAATGTTCCTAGAATCCTTCCATGCTCATTGTATATATAGTCTGTATCATATCTAGAGGGTAATGTGATGCTGCACATCTCTTCCAGGACTGCATTTCTATTGTTATTTTTAAGAAAAACATTCTTTGCATGTAGAAAGATGTAGTCACTGCATGTTTTTTTATACATCTCATCATCACAACAATCACACTGACTGCTCAAAATACTGCAGAACATATTCCTGTGTTGGAAAAGTGTTTGTCCTCTTGTGAAAATCAGGAAATACAAACATGTTTAATCAATAGCCCCCATTTGAAAATGTGATCTCTACGTTTACAGTAATGACCTTTTTTGCATCTCTGTCAAGACTAAAGGATGACCCAGATCATGAAATTATGCTTGCAGGATTCTGTGATACATAAGGACTTAAAGGCTTTATGTTCCAAATTTCTTTGCTTTCTTACAGATTACTATAAATCACAACTATCAACTATACCTACGATTGATATAATGTATATCAAGCTATTACAATATTATTATCAGGAAGGAAACTATGTCATACAGGGCAAGAAGGCCATATTTTATCAACATGACATTTTTCCTGTCTGCTTTGCAACTTCTTTCAGAACTAATTAAACAATCTCAATACATGTAATATGTAAGAAAACCAGGATGTTACCAGAAGTCACTGCTTAACTAGATAAAATATAAAGATTCCCAAGCTACTGATGGAACTAGCAAGGGAAATTTGAAGGGATGCCTTTTCGCTTAGCTTGACATGATCAGAGTCCTCCAGAAGAAGTTAACTTAGTTATTAATTTGCAGAACTTCCTTGTGGAAATTGCAGTCTTTTTAGGAAGCTGTCATGGTTGGCATCTGCTATATGGGAAGGAGATTAAAACTGGCAAAGTATGTATTTTTCCTCGTGTGCAAGTATGTGCTCCTTTGTCATCTTACAATACTCTTTCTCTAGCCTTTCAGTACTCCGTATATATATATAATCTCCTTTATGGTTTGAATATAATATGCCATATACACTGTGTGAACAAGCAAATGTGTACTTGGAAATAAGTATTGTAGTTTGTGATTTTTTAATTTTAGTTGCAGAATCCCTGGGCTTATAGTTTATTGCAAGATAGGCCACAGTGATGGCTGAATTTCAAAAATGGCAACAACAAGAAAACAGAGGCATGTGAATGTACCAATCCTAAACAGTCTACCTTAAGACAGCATAATAGTGGTGGTGTTTTTAGTTCAATAGCATTAAATCAATGCAATTAGAGAGAACAAACTAGATCAATGTAACATCTTAGTGAAGACATGGCCTTATTTTTTTCACTGCTAGGGAAAAAAAAAAATCCTTTTGAAAGAACTATTCACTAAACCATTGAGAAGAGGAAAAATGTATAATTGGATAAAAATTTAATGTCCTTTGTTCATTACTTAAAGGGTTGGTTATAATTTGTGGCTCAATCAAGTGAATACTCTCAGAAGTACCATATGTTTGAGCCAGTAATGTTGCTTTTATTCACTCACTTGGCAAAAAAGTAAATATAGGAGAAAATATAGGATATTTTTTCAACTAATAATTGTGCACTGTTTCATCAGCCTCCTTCTTTCTTCCTCCCTATTATAAGCATTTTAAAAGTTCTCCATTCAAATGCAGATTCTGACTACTAACTCAATATTAAATGCTGTCTTTCCATGAATAATTTGCAAAATATAAAGCTTTGTCTTTCTGTGATTGGAATGACGTGTTTAAAAAAATTAAGTAGCTGTTACAAAAAAATAGTATTGCTCATGCATTTTTAACCTCTGACGACTTCCATGGCAAATGGCTGCTCTTGCCTACAGGACATGAAACTTCTGTTCAATAGAATCATTTTATTTGAAAATGACCCTGAATAAGGCTTTCTTAAAACTTGAGACACACCAGTGTGGGTAAAAGCATATATTTTCCAACAGGGTCTTGTGCATAAGACAGACCATTAGAGATAAATATCTTCTGAGCAGTATGTACACATAGTTCACATCCTATGTTATTGTAGACAGCTAAAAAATCTGACTACTGTCCAAGACTTTTATAGATACCGTAGTTTCTTATGACCACTATTTTTTTTCATGATATATGGAAATGTCATATCAACTCTTGCCATTTTAACTTGCCATGCACTGAGTATGACTATGAGCTACAAAATAAATAAATAAATAAATAAATAAATAAATTAATTAATTAATTAATACATAAAAAAGTATTTTGTTCTATAACCTAATTTCATGTAGTTCTGACAGTTTGAGATGGTAGGTACAAGTATGTTCCCTCTCATGGGAGATGGTGAGATAATAGGATAATCCCTTCTCAGTTATCTTTTCCCCTGGATGAACAAACACAGGTTTCTGCTGATGACAACCCTCAAGATATCAACCCCAAGGTGGAAACAACTTGCTGAAATCAAGGTACACAGCTTTCACAACCCTCATTTACTCAGATAGTGATGACTACATTGAATACTAGCATCTTTGATGAATCATCATGATGAATGATCATACTTTGATGAATCCATGTCGATTACTCATGATAACCTTCAAAGGAACAATAGTTTTTGTGGGAAAAAGTGAAAAAAGACAAAGGAAATATAGAAAGGGAAATAATGATTAAAATTGTAGTGAGGGAAGTTCCAATCCAGTACAACAGAAAAATTAAAGCAATTAAATAGAACTGAATAGCAGTGAAATGAGTCGGTCCCAAATTACGAGCACCCTCCAGCCTGGAAGATTTTCTTTAATACATAGGACATATCTCTGAGCAACTTGGTCTAACTTTGAAGCTTGCCCTGCTTGAAACTTTGAACAGCAGAGTTACTGTTCAGCCTGTACGACGATGCTGCAAACATTAATCCACCTCTGAAAGATAGTCTATAAGACAAGATTACAACTTCTATGAAAGTAGATGTAGCATTCTTCTTCCCACTGCCTCAAAACACCATGACATACAGGACACACCACAGGCCAATTTGCCATAGGATTTGAAGGGTTATAATCTTTTATTATCACTGCTTGTTATATCTGGTATCCATTCTGTCATGACAGAAGGAAGTCTGTGCATTCTGTATCTTTACTATCTGTATTTTTGTGCAGCCAAAATTTAGTACATCTTTCAGAGAATTTTAAAGAATGCTGTAATACTCATATTTAGGCAAGTTATTTCCCTGAATAAGCTCTCAGCAAATCTGAGAATGGTTACATAGGTAGTTTGAGTCATTCAGCACAAGATAAAAAAGATTATGAATTCTGTGAAAGAATAGTCATTGTACTGGCTTGCTTCCAGTATTATTTAAAAAGTATTATTTAGCTGTTGGCTCCAACTCCTATGATTTTTGCTGTGGTTATTTTTTTGTTTGGTTGGTTGGAGTTTTTTTGCACGTGCTCTTTTGAGAATGTTTTAAAAGAACTTTTGCTGCAGAAGCCGTTTGGTGTTTTAAAAGTGCATCACAAAGACAATTCCATCTGCTGATGAATATACGTTTCTGTATGGTGACACTATAATTGACGTGTGGTTCAGGAGAACTTACTGAGGGTGTACAGATGAACAATATTATGAATTTTGTGCTTGTAAATAAAAATCAATAATTCAAGGAATAAGTAAAGGAGGAACAACAATAATAGAAAAATAGTCCACTGCTTGTAGTTTCAACAAAACATGATATTTCCACTGATCATGTAAAAGGTGTCAAAATATACTAAAATAAAATAAAACAATTTGACTCTAAGAGTTATACAATATAAATAACTATGGTGTGCAACACACTGCTGAATACAGTATGCTTGTTATATATACCTGATTTATAACATCTGATGTTCTAGGAGTGTCCTTACATTCTTCTTCCTTTCACTCTTGTTGATCCCAGAAGATATTCTTGTGAAAAGAAAAACTTATTGCTTAGTCTTTGTTTACTTTCTTTCAAGAACTGGAATTCCTAACTGTCCTGAACAAAACGATGTAGTAATGAATCATTAATTTCACTTCGTCTTTATCTTGTCTCTGTTACTAAAGTATTTTTCTGCTTTTTGATGAGTTTATTCGTTTCATTAAGTTAAATTAAATAAAAAGTCAACATAAATAAACTTTCATTTTCAGTTGATTTCCTACAGTAAAGGAAAGAGATCTCTCTCATGTTCATGCTGTTCATAGTAGAACTGAAGGGCTAATTTTACCTGGAAATGAACTGTCTGAACCATTCTCACAGTAAATTTAAATCTATATCATGGCAGGAATATTCACTCTGAAAACTGTTCATCTGATACTTGGGGAAAAGTGTATTTAATATTTTAATAATAATAATAATAATAATAATAATAATAATAATAATAATAATAACAATAATAATAATAATAATAAAAGGTATGTCTTCTTAAATTTTTTTATACAAGAAAAGATTGCCATACCTCTGTTGTGGAATACCAGTCTATTGACTTGATTTAGTTTAAAAAAAGAAAAGAAAAGAAAAAAAAAAAAAAAAACATCCTCACCTTGATATGTATGTGGTCTTGCAGTCTGATATTATAATTGCCTAATCGTTGTCTCACAGGGGACCCCTAAGGTTACCTCATGATAGGTGCAGACTGGTATAGAGGTATGGAGAGAAGATCTAGTAACTAGGATAACCTGTCACAAATAGAGCTGAAATCAGAATAACTAAGGTTGACCACTCATACTGAAGCCTGTAAAATATTTGAAAATATTTCAATATATCTCTACTGTCAGGGTTGCTCATCATAGATCTCAATTCCATTGCTTCCCATGACTGAGGGTAGAGGTCCATTATGCACCCAAAGCTTTCTGGAAAGCAGATTAAATATTCAGTGTATTTCCATGTGACAGTTTCGTGCTATTTTATTTTTCCTTTACCTTAGCAATGTTGAAACTAACTGGGCAATCAAAATTTTGATGGCTTGACTTTTGAAGTATGACAGATTTGTGCAACAGTTTGTTATAAAGCACAGAGTACTATAAGTATACAACTATTTCATTATGCTTAATATAATAATTCTGTCATTCTACTATAATAACTACATGGTTGAATATTGATGTGAAATATAATTACCATGTGTTTCCAGGGTTCAGTAAGAGGCATACAGTAGTTGTACATGTAAGTTGTTTAGAAAACACTCATGCACTTACAGCTGTTTATGTTCTAAACGTTCCAGAAGCACCTCCATCAGTTATGTTCTTAGCTTTTCTCACATATAGCAAATCCACCTGTTATGATATTGTGAGGATTTGTGGCTGTAGGTAGGATCCTTAATTTGTAGGGTGTGTTTTAATTTAATTTGCTATTTAATTTGTGTGGTATGTTTTAACTACTTATCAGTTCACAAGAAATTGAGACCTTTGATTAGGAAGCTGACTGGGACATTGTAGTTTCTCTCTATACACAACAGACATCAGATAAAAACTGGACACACCGATAACATAATTGTTAACTAGAAAATAAAAATGACTTCAGCCATGTTCTGGTTTTTGTGTAGAGATTTCTGGTTCACATGAATTTCTTGCTGAGGTGCTGATTTTTGTTTGTTTGTTTGTTTGTTTTGCGCTCAACCTACAGTAAAAATATTTTTTTTTTTTTTTTTTTTTTTTAAGTGTACTATAAGCATTTGTACAAAAAGTAGCATAGGCTACATGGGGCAATAATTTGCTGACTGTATTTGGGAAAAAGTATCTTCAGCTCCTCCAAGGACACAGACTCACAGAAGTTAACACAGAAGTTGGAAGTTAACTCCAGAGATCACAGAGTCCAATCCTCTTCTAAAACAGTTCTCTATGGCAGATTGCACAAGAAGTCATGGAGGCAAGTTTTGAATATCTCCAGAGAAGGAGACTCCATAGCCTCTCTGGGCAGTTTGTTCCAGTGCTCTATCACTCATGTAGTGAAGTTCTTCCTTGTGTTAGTATAAACTTCCTGTGTTCCAATTTCTGCCCATTGTTCCTCGTCCTGTTGTTGCTGCCACCAAAAAAAAAAGCCCATTCCCATTGGCCTGACTCCTACACTGATAGCTAAACAAATCAAAAGTCCAATCACATCTTCAGCAGCTATCTCAAAAATGTCCTGAATACACCACAAAACCTTCAAATGGCCACCATGAGAAAATAAATTACCAGTTTAATTTTCTATACTCAGTCCTACAGCCTAGTAGTAAAAAGAAAACAAACACCACCACAAACAAAAACATAGAAACAAAAGCAACAAAATCCAAACAACAGCAAAGGAAAACAAATAATTAGTTAGAACTGATGCATGTCTGTAGTCATATTTGTTATTCTTTAATGTATGTGAAATTAAGTAATTTGTTATTGAGGTTTCATGCTGAGATCTGAGTTGTTCTAACTTCCAGAGTTTTTCTCTGGTTTCTTCACAGGTTTGGACCCTCTCACCTGCTGAGCAACACGACCAAACTCTCTAATCTTGGCTAAATCTTGTATTTCTTCAGATGAATACCTCTATGTAAACCTCTGCTAAAGCTGTGAGAGACTGGAAAAATCCTTTTACTAAGAATATTTTGTTGAAAAAGAAATGGCTATGAACCTTATAATCCTTAGAGAAAAACAATTAAAATCAATGAGGAATTAAAATAAATAAGTAAATAGATAAATAAAAGGGCAGTTAGCAATGAATTATTTTAAAAAAAAAAAAAAAAAAAAAATTGATCAAGTCAAAAAGAATACAAAAGTACCAGACTTTATGTTTCTCATCATTAATACCAGTGTTTCAATGCATCAGAGTTAGGGAAAGTTTTTGACAGTATTAATGAAGCAATTTGGAAGAAGTAGACCTTATCAACCTTAAACAATAGTCTAGGGTAAAATTTTGTATTTCTGTACATTTTTGTTGTCTACATTGCTAGTTAGCACACTCTCCTGGATGTGCTGTGACATAAAGTAGTGAAATTAATTAATCCGTTTTACAAAGAAATATATGACAAAAATATGTTACTGCTTTTTTTGTATTGTTCATTATTCATCTCTTCATTTACACTGCATGACAAATTTCCCAATTATTTTACCATGAGTATGACAGAGCAGAGTAAACACATCCTGATAACATGATGTAATACTAAATCACTATTACAAAATATCAGTTAATAGAAAAGAATAATAAAAAAGCAAGCAGTGTTCAGAGAAATGACAGTTTTGATGACAATTTGTTTACACTGAAAAAAAAAAAAAAAAAAAAAAGTGGTTTAGGAAAAAAATAAAAAACCTGTAAATGCCTTTAAGAAAAATGTGATACTAAATATCTGCAGTTTCTTTTTCGAAGTGCACAGAATTTTATTGTTGTTTTGTGAACTTTGTTCCTCTAAGTATATGTTTTATATAGCTTCTGCCTTGGAACTCCCTTGTTTTAATCCCCTAAAACTGTCAAGTGTGACTCCACCTGCTTTATTGTTCCCATAAATTCATATGAAACTAGTAGCTAAATCCAATTTGTGTCATTCTGTCTCACTTTGTAGCCTGTTCTAAATCTCCCAGCATGTTTCACAAAAGTAGAATCCTATTAACACCAAATAACCACCACTGTATTTTATTTAGTGGTTATTACACTCCTACCATTGTCACAACTCCTAGAGTCTCGTCTCTCCATAAATGTATGACTAAAACTTGCAAACTCATTATAAGTTTTTCTCTTTGTTTTTTCCTTTTTTTCACCTGACATATCAGTTTTCTATACTTATTTTTCTGTAATGAATTTAGGTGTTATAAGCTTATGTTCAACACTTTGTCAGGAAATCTGGCAACCTATAAAGTGCTACCATTTAAGATTATATAATCTTTGAGAAAAGCTTAGTCAACAAAGCTTATGTTACAATCTTTAACTTTACTAAGTTCTTACATTTAAATGAAAGCATAGGTATAGTTTTAGTTTAAATATGCTAGCTTTGTCTTTACTGCCTTCTTATTGTGCAAAGGAATTAAAATATTAAAAATTTGAAAACACTGAGAATTTCAATAGAAACCATAAAAACTGGATCAAAATCCATACAGTTTGTTATAATCAGAATAATATACATAGATAACTGAATATACAAGATATCTGAAATATTATCAGCCAAGTATAATTTAGTACATCACTCTTTTGGTTAAATAAATAAATTTGATTAATGGGTTCGTGTAAAATTGCGTGACATGTCCTAATGGAAAGTCATAAATATATCAGAATAGCAAATGACAAAAAGTGAAATATGTTCATTTAAGTTTTATTTCAAAAGCTTCAAAATAGTAACAGAGGTATTTGCTTGTTTGTTTTTTAACTCCATTTTAATGGCTGCATCATGGTACATGAAAGACTTGGCACCAGCCTTTGATCCTTGTTTACTTCTCCTTCTGTACTCATGCTTCATTAATATGTTCTCTCTTCATTATATCAGTGTTTACAACTAGACTCCAAAACCTGCAATCCTAAACAAAAAACAAACAAACAAAAAAGTGTATTTTAAATAATATTCATGCTAGTGTTTCCGGGAACCAAAACCTCAATCTACACATTACAGGAATGGCTGAGAAAAGAACTTAGAAGCTGCCAGTAATAATCCCTTGACGTGAACTCTTAGTGAATCCTGTGCCTAAAAAGTTTGCTTGTACAGTCTGTCATGAGTTAGGAAGATCTCCTTTCACTCATATTTCAAACAAATTGTTATGATGTCGTAAATTTAGCGTATGGTTTCTAGGAAGCTTGGAATAAAGTTGAGCTCCTGTCTTCTGGCAATGTGGTGCCCTAATAATGCAGAAATGAGATGATCAGCTGCCATGAAAGGGAAAAGTCAAGTAGGAGGGTGGATACGAACTTGCCTCTTTTAGGAATTTTGGTCAGACTCTACAGGAGGAAAGAACTTTACTCCTTTAAATATGTTTTGGAAATCATATGTAATTGCAAGATGGCTCATAACATGATGATTAAAAACAAACAAAACAAATAAAGAAAAAAAATGTATAAAAAATCTAGGAACTAGAAAACAATGTTTTAGACATGGGTCACCCAAAGTCCATTATATTTCATGCAACAAAGTGAAAGATTAAAACATATTGGGCTATTTTGTTTGTAAGGTCCTGTAACAGCAAAGAAACACTGCGGCATTTTTCAAACCAGTTAATGCAGTCATATTGCTCAAATGTTTAAATTAATTTTGCCTTTAGGCAGATTGATCCTGTAATTGTACTACATTCTAAATACATCAAGAGGAAGTATCTTGTTTCAGCTTTAAATATCAAAGATGGACCACAGTGCACAGAGTACATTTTTTGAACTTGTGACAAGATTGAACTCACATTTTCTGGCAAGCTCTCTAGATGAGTCTTGCAAATATATTTGGACAACTAATCCAAAGTAAGGTATTTAAATAGTATCAAAGTTAATACTAGGCAGGCACCTAGATATTTGGGTAGATGTTCACCTAGATAGCTATTCATTTTTATCTATAAAGTGATAAAATAATAACTTTGTGAAAATTGAATAATATCTTTAAAAATATTTTAAGAAGGACCTCTTTGAATTGTTCAGCTCTAGAAAGTTTCAAATTATGAATCTCCTTTTGTATTCTATAGTGGCTTTAGGGTTTTTTTTGTTTGTTTGTTTGTTTGACTTGGAGTTTTTTGTTTGTGTGTGTGTGTGTGGTATAAATTTTTAACACCACTGCTAAGTAAATTCTTTCAGTGGTCAATTATTCTGTCTTTTTAGACAGTATTTGGATGGTTTGACATTGAAAAAAATACACAAAAAGCCCAACTTTTGTATCCATTGGAGAATATATTTCCAGATAATAGTTTCTGCAAGTGCTTAGATTAAATCAGAAGGCTTTTTGTTGATCTCAGGGAATGGAGATCCAGTTTTAGATCTCAGACTTTACCACTCACACTTGAAGTAGAAGTAGCAGTGTAAGAACTTTTTTTCCAAAGTCTCACAAAATAAATACACCTCCAAACTACCCTGAAGTTCATTTCACAGTGACTTTAGGGTCAGAAAAAGGCAGTTATCCTAGATTCCTTTCAAGGAATTTCTAACAGGTTATACCCTGGCAAATGCACATCACCCAACATGCACTGCTGGGAAAGTATGAATTGAACTTTTATTAGTGTATATATGTTATTATATATTTTTCTGTGTATGTATGTATACAATTTCATAAAGACTTTAAAACAGAATGAAGTATTTAAAAAACCTGCATTTCCCTGTCATCCTCCAATCATTTTGCAGCAGTGTCTCTCCCTGCATCATAGCTACTTTATTTATTCTTTCAGTTTTGTTTATCTACTTTCCTGAACTTTAATTAACAAGAAAGAAAAAAAAAAAAAAAAAAAAAAAAAAAGAAGCCTCAGTTCTTCTTCTACTGTCTGCCACTCTGGAGGACAGTCTCTTTGTGTTGTAGTCCTTCACAGTTGTATCCATAGATAGACTTTACTTTGGTTTCAGTCTAGTCTTTTTTGTTATCGTCACTTTAAATTTCTTACATTTCGCTGTGTTGGGGAGGAGGCCTTTTCTTTTCAGACTGAGATAATGCGATTTCAGAAATCTGTTTCATTCCTTCACATCAAAGAAGTTTCTATTTCATTTTGCATATTTGGTACTAAACAATTGCTGCTTCTTTTTGTTGGCATTATATCGGCCTTATTTGTTAAAAGGGATATTCATTTGTACATTAAGTGGATCTTCGGTCTTTCCTATAACCTGGCTTTTCATAAATAATTTTCTGGCCTCCAGCATTACCAGTTCCCTCACTGTTCCTTATCTTCCATTGTCAAGAGATTAATTAAAAACAAATGGCTTTACAGTAAAGCTACTTGGTAAAGATATTAAACTGCTTTGACATCCACATTATATTTTTAAAATTAATCATGAGGGAGTGTAAAGTTTATGATTTTTTTTTCTTTTTAGCTATTCATTATATTTGTCCCCAGCTTCAATGAATTTTTCCAAATGCAAAAGTATTAACTATGCTATAACCACAGGTCTGGGGATCTTACTGACCTACACAGAATTAACAGGCAGTGATCTTGTTTAGGTGTATTTGAAGCAATATACATTTTCACTACTAATTAATGGGTAATGCTGAGTGAAATCTTAGGACTTTTACAAATGCAGACATTACACTTCTTTATAATGGCAATACACTTAAAAACAGTAGCAAAAACAACCAAAAGGGTGAAAACATCTGTATCTCTCAATGTTTCAGTTTTAGTTTTGACAGGCACTTTCTGAAAATACTGTAATCTAATATTAGCAGTAGGTGAACCTCAGAAGTCTGTCATTCAGTTTTGAATCAGAGTCATTAATTGTCATATTGGTAGATGAAAACTTCATACTAAAAATTAATTATTTTTATTCTTTTCCACTTAATGCACTTAATCTCACCTTCTAGCCACTCATTAATCTTATTGTCCTATATTCCCCTTTCTTTCCTCTTATTCACCATTATTACCTTTCTTGTTTAAGCACTTGAAATACTTGTTTTGCTGCCTTTGTTCAACCTTTCATACTTAATATTTACGTAGCTATCTTCCTTCCCTATCTGCATGGGTTTTCATCATACTATGTGAGCAATGAGTGTCTTCTGTTTGAAATACTCATAACATCAATTCTTGGCACCAAGGTAAGGGCTAGTGACAGAGATTCAGTGAGACGCTTGCAAAGATTTACTCCAGGGATGGAAACCTGTGGGATCAATCCCTAAATTAATAGAACCTGGATATTCTATTTAAATGAGTAGTCCTACATCATCTATCTGGTCTCCAAATAGTTTTACAGCGCAGGCCTTGGCTAAACTTGAAAGTGTGCTAGTTACAGTTAATTGCACTCTGTCATCTGCAGATTCATGGCAAACAGAGTAAGGCAACAGTCAGTCATTTCTCCTGGGCAGCAGCATTTACTCCATGTTAGCTACCTCTTTTCCTTCTCCTCTACATTTTTACAGTGTTAAAGACATTGTCCTACACTTAGAAGGAGTTATTTTAATTCTTAAAAGGTTATTTCACAGCTAAATGCTCATCCCTTACAGAAAATCCTGTTCTCTTTCAATCAGCTTTTTCTTTTGTGAATGATTTCTTTGCTTTTCATTATGTCTGAGACATTTAGTCACTAAGGCATAACTGTACACTTTTCTGAGTGCTTTGAGGCAAGGGTGATAGCTTTCTAAGTGATACTATTGTTAAGTTAATATTCAAAATACTCTGCAGTCAGAGTACTATTACTGACACATAAAACATGTAGGTGGCAGGAGAACAAGGCAAGCTACATTAGTGGAGAGATCTTAAGTTCATTAAAATAAATTGCTTTAAAAACTGCTGATAATGCTGTGGAATAGCAGTTAAGGAGAAAGCAAGCTTTTACTTCTTTTATTTTTGTTGATCAATTAGTGTGTGCAACAACATGAACATAATGTGATAAAGAAACACTAAATGGCATTTTTTTCCTGTGTTAACCAGTCACTTAAAAACAATTTTTATTGATCAGATTCCTTCCTGGAGGCAGAACCTATGATAAACTTTACTGCTGAGATTATGAAGTAAAAGTACTGTTGAGAGATGGACCAAAGTTCGCCTCAGCTATTTTATGTTAACTAAATCAAAGATAAGACGCCATTAAAGACACATTCTCTCTATTGTACTGGTAATGTTGGGTTCATAGCTGTGACTGAGGGCATCTGTTGCAATTTTTCATTGTTTCTGGCTTTGTTACTATAGCTGTCCTGAGTCAGTGACTGGTAGTAGCTTAGCATCTTTTTCTCTCCACCGCTGAAAGAAATGTTTCCCATCTCAAACAGAGCAGACTCCCTCTCTCATTGGAGAACACTTGTAGATGACTTGTGAAGTCATCTTCCCCTCCCAATATTTTGATTTCACTACTTTTTTGTTTTCAATTTTTAATCCCGTTTACATTTTAAGTCATTTTTGAATTAAAAAGAAAAAAAGAAAAGAAGAAAAAAAGAAAAAAAAAAGAAAAAAAAAACCAAAACTTTTGTTCTGTATCCCATCAGAAGAACAGTGCGCAGAAATCTAGAAAAATTAGCATGCAGGCACTGTACATGGTCAGGAAATTAAGGTTCCAAGAAGACATAAAGGGACAACTATCCTAGCACTAGAAATGCATGTACAACCAAAGAGAGCTGCATGAAAGTAGGATAAGGTTTTTAGTGCACTTTCCATATGCATGTCTTACAAATGATCCACAGCCATAACAGTTTGCTTTCTGTTAATCAGTCAATCATGTAGTTGTTCTGTGCTGCAATTTTGTATCCTTAAAACAAAAATAGCTAAGGAAAAATCCTACCTCTCACTGCTCTCCCTGGATCACATATTCTTTCTCCCGGTTCAGATTCACATTTTAATGCCATTAAAGTCAAAAACAATTTACTTGCTGAAATTCATGCTTTGTTCTCATTGTCAGGTCTTATGGCCTTATGATTCTGGCTACAAAGAAAGGAGATTGTCTTAGAAAAATGCAACATCAGATAAAGATGGAAGCCCAAAGATTATTCAGGCCTGTCATTTTCATGACTTAAAGCCATCAGGGCATTGTATATATCAGCAAAGGAAGTACCATCCAGTAAAAATTAGTGCAAATACATGTGACTACTTATATTCTTGTTTCTACTCTTAGTTCTGATACCCTTCAGGCTACAAGTATACACATATTTTACCATTAAAGCAGGTTTAGTGTTTTATTTGTATGTCTATAGGTATGCCCTTAGACTCCTCTAGCTACTTTAACAAAATGAATGGACAGGAAGGCAACATCAAAAAGAAAATATTCACTTTGTCATGTAAATAGGATTCTAACTTCAGTTTTTAATGGAAAAAGGAAAGGAAAACAATTTCACTTCACAGTTTTAGAAGGAATTTGTCAGAAAATATTCAAGAGAATGAGAAAGAACATTTTGTGCATTCAATTCTCCTTTTCCTGATTGTGTAAAAATGTTCATTTTTCCCAATTTTTATTTTCATCATTTTTCCTTCTTGGGTTATCTAGAAAATTAAATAAAAAATGTGTACATTGCCCACTAAAAGCAGTATTTCTGAGTAGGAATAATTTCAGTAAAAAATTTAACTCTGTGGAAAAATTTGTTTCTGAGCAGTTTTTCATTTAATAGAAAACAATTTAAAAAAAAATACACAAAACAAACTTACCTTCTTTTAGCTATTTATGATGAATAGTTGCTACGGTACTTTCCCTCTTTTTTTTATGTGTGTGTGTGTATTATTATTTTTTTTTTTCAAACTCCATTTAATCTCTTCTTTCATTCCAGGGCAGTTCACTCAAATAAAGCAGTAATCAGCTGGTTACAAAGCAACACGCAGCTGTCTGCCAGAAGTTATGACCTAAAATATTTAATTAAACAGCATGTCTGTTTTTCAGATCTCTTTTGGCTTTGCTCCAGACCCAGATCCTTCATTTTCTCTAGTTTTTCTGAAGCACTGCTTCCAGCTTTCTATTGAAGAGAGTTATTAAAAACCTGAGAAAACAACTTGATTGTTTTATGATTGCATAAGAGCATGCACTGAATAACTTTAGTCTTCATGTGGGTAAATATTCTAGATTACAATTCAAAATCTCTTATATAGGCTACACTTTCTCAAAATCAATGGAGAACTCGCATGCAATATTTGTGTATGATTTTTCTTAACTATTAGACAATGAGGAAAAAGAAATAAGTAGACTATACTACTAAAACCCCTGACATTAAAAATGCTTGAACTGCATGAAATGAATGAAAATCTGATATAATTGCTAATTTAAAGTATTCTTTCAGAATTTTACTGTCACAGATAATACTTCTCTTGAAAGTATCATTCGCATTCTCTAAACATTTAAGGAAATCTTGATATATGACTGTTATTTATATGGCATTATGTTAAATTTTTCACTACCTGGTGACCTCTTGGACATTATTTTTACTGTAGCAACTATAACCACAAACCAGATAAAGTCTTTCTAAGAAGAAAGATTGAAGTAGGAATAGACATATTTCTCATTTGAAAGTACACATATCTACCATTGTATATTCAATTAATATATTGCAGATTCTTGTTTTATTCATATGTCTGTATCACAGGTACCATTGCTATATTGTAAATGATGAATTACTTGCGTCCATGAATATGTGTATTGTATATTTTGATGCAGTGGCCATATGATGCTGGGAAAGCTCCTACTTCACCACATTTGACTTTGTAACAGCATGATTGATGATAGTTGCTGGGTTTTTTTGTCAGCTGGGTCAGTTCTGAAAGCCTGCAGGTTGCTTGGGAAAAGAGAAAGACAAGCAGTGATGATTAGATGATTTCGTTGTCCTACTCTGAACTGCAATTTATCCAAGTCAGTTGTTCTATGTCCTTATTTTATCCTTGATGCTTTCCATCCTCCAGAATTTTCTTTATTTCCTCTTCATTCATCTCCGAGTTCTTTCCCTCTCCTTTTTCTATACTGTCTCCAGAAATGTCCTTGACCTGTAGGGAACTAGTTTAAGAAGGCATACAAGAACAATGCAATCTCAGCTTTTTACTTTGAAAAATGCCCACACATCTTCAAACACAAAGCTTTTGCTTTTCCTGCTTTTGCAAAGCTAAGAAATAGACAAAGCCACACATGTAAGGACAAAATGAACATCTTGATTTTTAAGGGCTAGGAATGAACTATAAGTACATTGTTCTTTCCTTTCATGGAAAGAATAAATAAGAATATGCAAACCAGGCTGCAAGAATCTTTTCCTAAAGGAGAACTGTGAAAATTAAAAATATGAGATGATATTGAAGCAATAAATAAAGAAGGCACCCCCAAAAATTCACTCTGCCACTACTATCAATGTCAGAAGACATCAGAATCCTGATGGAAAAGAAAGACATCACTGCATGGAGTATATTTAGAAAATGAAACTTGATGCCAAGGGAAATTAAAAACTTTTCCAGGAATGTCACCCTCACAGCCATGAAGCTTAAGCCCTTCAGACAGAAACCAGAATTTCAGGCAATATATATACTTAAAGTACTTTCATCCATCTGCAACAGATTTTCAGCATTATGATCATTGGACTTCCCAAATACATTTAGCATTTTTTCATATGATCACACTCAATATATACTATAAAAAAACAAAAGAATGCTTTAGTGAATTCAAAATTATTTTCTAAAGATGTATACATTCAGGAAAGATAATTACTTAAGTTTATTTACGGTCCAGTAGGGCACTCATCAGGTTTAAATAAAATAATTAGAGGGGAAGGGAAAACAGTAAAGCATAATTTATCTGATAGATTGGATAATGTTCTTTGGATATGTTTCACTTTATTATTATTATTATTATTATTATTATTATTATTATTATTATTATTATTATTATTATTATTATTATTATTATTCAGAGAATACCAATCAGAAAGATGTAAGAAATAAATTGTTTTAATAGACTTGATGAAGAAAGGCATAGATTAATTCTTATTTATATTTATATTATATATATATATATTTATATTATATAATATAAATATAAATATATATATTATATATATATTATATATATATCTTATTTATATTATATATAATATAGATTAATAAATCTTATTAATTAAAGATATCCAGCCCTTGAGTAGTGGATCATCGCTCCTAAGAGGACAGGGTGTGTTAAGAAGGCAGGTTCTTCAATAAAAGAAAGCAGATCCTCTGGCATCTACCATCTTTGTCAGATGTATATCATACATCTGTCCACTCTTGTATTTGTTTGCCCTTATAATTAATCTGATGTTGCCTCACATCATCATAGTAACTGCCTACTTTTCATACTAATCCTTACGAAACACTTCCTTTCCTTCTATCCTTTTACACTTTCTGCTTCTACAAAGGGAAGAAACACATAAATGTGAAGAATTTCACTTATGGTTGAAAAGGAAAGGCAGAAGCAAGACATGCATCTAATCCAGTATAGATCTGCATAAAACAAAGTGCAGAACAATTTCCATGAGTCACAAAGTGAGACAGGTAGTCACATTACTGGCAATTAATTACCAACCTGAATAATTGTATTTGAGATTCATGTGGTTTGTGTTTGTTCTGCTGTTTTCTTCCACCTCCAGGAATTCGCAGCACAAGGACGATGATTGCTAAACATGGGATAAGTATCGCAATATGTACCTTTTTACAAGGTTGAATGAAAACAGAATTAGACCAAGTGCATTTCCTTGGCACTCTGTCAGCCTCTGGGACTGAGAATTTATGCAATGACTGCTTTGAAACTCGAAAATACAAGTGTGGACAGTGAAGAATTCTGTCTTCAGTGAATGATCAAGGAGAATTTTTCAAGGACTAAAATCTCTCTTTAAACATTAAAAATTAGACATATTTTTGGATCTCTCAGGAAATCTTTGCCAAAGTGGTAAAATATCTGAAACTTGTCAATGGCTTTTGATTCACCTTTGCTATTATCTGGATGATCTTTTTTGTTGTTATGATACTATCTTGATGATGAATTTTCTTGTAATATCACATGGAGGATAGTTAGAGAATTAGTGTCAGCCTACCATTTAACCTCTTCCTGTCACTCATTCCTATTGCCATTTCTTTCTAGATTGGTATTTATCACCATGATATTTCATTTTGACTTCTTATCTCAAACTTCATATGAATAATCAAACACTAAATGTTATTTTCTTTAAATAAAGAAACCCCTATGACAGGCTGCAAGTGTGTGTCAAATCATGAACTCTATTTTGTATTTAGGAAATGTCAGTAATTCTTTCATAAAGCACTTTTTTTTCAATATAAAATGCCAATTTGTTGAAAATTAAACTTTTCACATCTCAAGTTTCAGTATAAATTTAATACAGAGGAGTTTCTCAGCAACAGACAGGAACTTCTAGCTAAAATCAGGAAAAAATTGGAAAGGAAGTTCAGAATGTCAACAGGTAAAGCACACTGCAGAAATATGGGAAATCAATTTGTCTCTTCAGTGATTAATCAGTGATGTAAGCACAGAATCACTGAAACAACAAAAGGCTTGGGTTGGAAGGGACCTCAGTACTCATCCAGTTTCAGTCCCCCTGCTGTTGACAGAACTGCCACCCACCAGATCAGGCTGCCCAGGCTCCATTCAACCTGACCTTCAACACCACCACGGATGGAGGGTCCAAAGCTTGTACGGGCAACCTTTGCCATAGTCTCACCAGCTTCTCAGTCAAAAACTTCCCCGACATCTATCCTAAATCTTAACACTCTTTGTTTAAAGCCATTCCTCACTGTCTTTTCACTATCAGACCACGTAAAAAGTCAGTCCCCTTCCCTTTCATAAAGTCCCTTTGAGTACAGAATGTCCACAAAGAAGTCTTCCCAGAGCCTTCTATTCTCCATGCTGAATAAACCCAGCTACCTCAGTCTTTCATTGTAGGAGAGGTGCTGCTGCTCTTCTCATGACCCTCCTCTGTTCCAATAGATTTTGATCTTACTAGTGCCTGGTTCTGAGGTTCTGAGGCAGACTCCTGGGGGGGGTTTCACACATCAATGACCTCCACCTGGATACTGAATTTAAGACAACAACCCTCTGCCTATGACCAAATAGGCAATCAAATAGTCCATTCTTCAAATCCATACCTTTCCAATTTAGAGCTAAGAATGTGCAGCAGGACCATATCAAAGTCCTTGCAGAAATCAAGCTGGATGACATTAGTTGTTCATCCTTTATCTACTGATACTGACACTCATCACAGAAGGCCACCAGATTGGTCAGACATGATCCACTTATGGTGAAGTCATGCTGTCTTACCCAGATCACCTCTTCACTTTGCATATGCCTTAACATTGCTTCCAGGAGGATTTGTTCCATGATCCTTTCAGGCATGTATATGAGGCTCACTCTCCTGTAGTTTCCCCAGTCTTCCCTTCTGTCTTTCTCAAAAATGAGAGATATGTTTCTCTTTTTAAGCAGAATTTTGTTATTATTCAGCACTGAAGCATGAGAAGGGAAACAAGGGGTCCCAAAGAACACAGTATAATAATGTTTTCACACAACATTCTGCAATAGGACAAGCTGTGTGGATCAGACCTGAAGTTTCTAAATTTCCTCGAGGTGCTGGAGCAGGCCAAAAGAAGGACAACAAGGCTTGGTAAGAGCTTGGAGAGTATGTTCGATGAGGAACAACTAAAGTAATCGCGGCTGTTTAGTCTGAGGAGGAGCATCTTAGGAGGCTGAGGGGAGACCTTATTGCTCTTTTCAAATAGCTAAAAGGTGATTGCAGCGAGTGGGGTTGGTCTCTTCTCAGTGGTAACAGGATGAGTGGAAAAGGTTTCAAGTTGTGCCAGGGTAGGTTTAGGTTGGATATTAGGAAAAAATTCTTTACAGAAAGGGTTTTTAAGCGCTGAAATAGGCTTCCCATATCACTGTCCCTGACATGATTGAATTGTTGGTTGTTAGAGTTAGGGTAATATGGTTAGGTTGCGGTTGGATTTTATGAAGTCTTGAAGGACTTTTCCGACCTGTGCAATTATTATATGATTCTGTGATTCCTCAGTTTTCATGGGGTCTATATATTTTTTATGTATTTGGAATGAACTTAGGAGTAAAAAAGTTTCAAAAACCAATTGAAATGTCATGATTTATGGGAGACAAAATCTCCACATTTTGTGTAAAACTTGTGACAACACAGTTCTTTGAGAGAAAAGACATTGACTTCCCTCTTCAACCAAAATTAAGAACCAAGACAATAACTTATAGGCAGGATATGGCAAAAATGAACTAGAAATTTTTTCAGCCTTTGCAGAACATTTCATAGTTATTTATAAACATAGAGCCAAGTTCCTCATTCTGGCCGTGATATTCACTTTAATTATAGACAATTTAATTTCTCATAGATAAAATGTTTAATATCTTATAGAGGCTATTTAATTTCTCATTCAAGTATTAGGTGACCTAAATTAGTTACATTTGAGAATCAGAAAAACAGTAGAAGAATAACGTAATCCCTTGTGCCCTTCTGATACTGTCTTTCCTTGAAATTCTTGGCCAGAATCTTCCATCATTCTTGTTTCATGACAGCAGAAATGTATTGCAGTGTTCAGTTGGAAGACAATTAGGTGAAGGGGTTAAATGAAGTTAGTGTGAAGACTGTTCACCAATTAGGCCAAATCTTGTCTGAATCGTCAACACTCTATTCACCTCATCAGAAGCTGAAACTGAATGCAGAGGCATGGAGAAAATTGTTGCTTTGCTGTGTCTAGGTCACCATCAGTTTCATCAGCTCGTGCCCACCCATTTCTTGAGAAAAAAAAAATGGAAGTGTCCCAGTGGTCTTCATTTTGCTTAGGCTGAATAAATATGTCATCTTCTCTGATACAATTTAATGTTTATTTTCCACTAAATACTGTCAAGACATAAAGACTAGAAGTATGCAAAATCTTTCTGTTCCTCCTATCTACAAGAAAAGTGGATCAGTATACATTAATTACCACTCTAAAAAGTTGCCTGAAAAAAAAAAAAGTCTGAAAGCATGTATAATGATGTTTAAATCATGGCCATCTTTGCCTGAAAGCTCCTTGGGTAAGTTTGAAAAGTTAAATAGGCTTTTTCTAGTTTTACTCTCAGCACATATTTCCATTTTAAATGTTAAAACAATGAAAAAAAGTAATGCTCTATAAAAATCAAATTGATTCACAAACAAACAAACAAATAAATAAAACAGAACTTAATTCCTTTCAACACAAATAGGTACCATTCTAGTGCCATTTAAAAATCTCTCAATGTTTGTAAAGGCTTGAGATTAAGAAGTTTGATAAAAGCTTATGTGAGGATTAATGCAGTCACCTGTCCATCATGTTTGGCTTTTATCATTCCCAATCTTACAACGGAAGTCAAGGAAAAGACTCCAAAGCTAAGGATTATAAGAGCGCAAAAATTGTCTGGGAGGATGACCAGATTGTTATCACTTTTTGCAAGATTTTTAGATTTGTTCTGAGAGAAAGAGTTTAAGCATTTTTCTGCAGAGCCAATATTTAATAAATACTTCATCAGGAAAAGATTCTTATCTCTTACAGATTAAGGCAAGGCAGGGTAAAATAGAGTAGAGTTCAGAAAATCTTGTTAATAATATGTATTTGAACATCTAGGAAAGGTGAAGAGTCATTATGATGCAGTTTGAAATATCTTTTCTTTGGCACAGAGTCTTCATATTCAAATCTCCGCTTTAGCTAACCTGATTGCAAGTTTTGCTAGTGGACTGACTTTTAGCCAGTCTTGATATAGATCTAATGAGAGTACCTAAAATAAACTCAGATGATAAACTGGAGATAATATTGAACGAAAAATTGAACAAGCAAAAAATATCAGAAAAATCATTTCAAGAGAATTACAAAAGAAAGCCTTGATCCTCTATTGTAAGAGTTGAATTTATGGGGTAAATAATGGTCATTTTATGCTGTAAAGGAGAGAAAAAGGCAATTCTTACTACCACTGTAGTTGGCAATGACAATGAAATATTTCATAAGTATTTTTAAACACTCAATACAGCATTTATTGAATTCATATGCCTATATTCCTCTAACAGAAGTGGTAAATAAAAGTCTTCCTGATGGAGGTATATTGAGGCCTTAGATCCCGTGCTGGACTTCACTAGCCCTCAGATTCAATACCTAATTTCCTGCTCCTTTTTAAAAGCTTAAAACTATACGTTTCCTAGAAAGTAATTGATTCTGTCAGTTCATTAAAAAAACAACAAACAAACAAACAAACAAACCTGAAACAAATATAAATTACATCAGTGAGACAATTTTCTGTAATTGCAAGTGTAAGTGCCATAGCCAGGAAAGGTCACTCAGGAGGCAAAAATTCCCAGGTAATGCAACTCAATTTTACAGAGATTATAACCTTTTCAGGTGTGCTAAACTGGGATAAGAGATATTGCCCTCTGCAATATTGTCAAATAAGTCCTTCAAGCCCTTGGAATCATCTCTTTAAATTTATCTTGTTTGATTATTTGGTGAAGCAGACTCCCCAACACCTGATATGTGAAACGGCTGAAAAATTCCTGGGGTGATATGGAGCTATAAAAAGCTTTGTGCAGCTGAGGTAAAATATTTAATTTTGTGAGTAGGCAGAATGCGTATGAATCTATGATTGTATATAAAGAACCTAAATTCAGAATTAATTACTAAATTGTCTTTTTAATAACAGCAGTGTAAAATTTTGGAACAAAAAACACAAAATGAAAACAACTACTCAAGTGCAGATTTTAATGTAATTTAGGATTTTGTGTTGTCTTGGATAAAATCTTTAATTCTTGATATTTGAATATTCACTTTGCTTACTGAAGAAATGATTAACTGGCTCATCCTCACTGCCGTTCTTACATATAACTCAGCCACTGTTTTTTGTCCCAGCTCCCAAGATTTTATGCTATTTTTCTTTCTCTTTTAACATCATACAACTGTTTCCTGCATAGAAGGTTCTGTGCAACTATGAAAAAAACATATATACAGATCCCATTTTAGCTGCCTGGTACCACAGCTGTGAGAAGTAATGTGGCAATAGAGCCTATTAATGCACAGAAATCAGGTGCAGATGAATAATAGTTAACACAGCATTCTCTCATAAATCTAGCTAAAGCTACTAAACTGAGTTGAATTTTCACATGAAAAGCAGAAGACACTTTCCTATTCACTTCTTTTCTCACCATTTATCTTATCTGGAAATGTTAGAGTTTCTAGCTGACTCAGTTACAATAAATCTCAGCAAACAGAAAACAAATTATTTCTATTTAATACAATCCAAAAGGAGGTTATGAGGTTTTTTTTTTTGCAACTTCCAACTGTAAGCTTTTTATTTAAGGAAAGATAAGAGCATTAAAAAAATCTTTTATTTCTAAAAATTGTTTAGAATAAGAACTTTCTGAGCCTAAAATTAATTAAATAAATAAATATATATATAAAAGGGGGATCAAAGTCTGCTGTAATAGTGACCTCCTCATTTTTACATAGTAATTTTCATAATTCCTCGTTAACTGTCACTGTAGAGGAGGAGGAAGAATAATAGACTGGATTTGATCTTAGATCTATGTTGTCAATTATATTAAATCCAGACAACAATTATAGTCAGATTCTGACAAGGTGCTTGAGCTGATATGACCAACACTCATTGAGCCTGGAAGCCTATCTAGAATAAGAAAAAATACAAATATTTTGAGAAAACTCATGAATGTTCACCCCCTTATTTTTTTAGCACTTTTTCCTCAGACTGCACTTATAATTTCTAATTTCTGTATTTGAATTGAGGAACTGAAGTATGCTACAGAAGCTGAAAATACACACCATAGATGCTCGTGCAAATCATGAAAATGGAAATTAGTTCCCCTTCTGCAACCACTTCTGCTCTTGGAAATTAATTATTGAGACATTATGACTCTCTAAGTGGGTATCAAGAAACGATGATTTTAACAGTTTTGAGTTGCCCTGCAATAGCATTTTGATAGAAGATCATCTCTTAAGAAAAATGGATATTTAACTTTCTTATTTTCAATAATGCTAACGGACAAAAGATAGAGTATAATAGTCTCACTTGTAGAAGTTGGTGATTAAATTCCTGTACAAAATAGCCACCTACTTTATGGATGATTTAGATGCTTGGTCCATAGTCTATGTGAAAATTTAAAGAAATATTTCTGTTTTATTCCTCTTAATTTCAAATTCATTTTCTTTGAAGTTTATAGTCGATTACCTCATATGTCCTGATGCAATCTTAATGTAAGCAAGCACATTTTGTGTTTATTATTTGTAGAAATCAATTTGAAAAACATATGCTTGTGCCCACATATGTTCCTACTACTGAAGTTATAAGAAGGTGCATCATCAGAAAGAAAGATAAGAACTGAGCATTTTCAAAAGTATTATACAGAATCACAGAATCATAGAATCAATGACCTGGTTGGAAGGTTCCGCAAGGATCATGAAGCTCCAACACCCCTGCCTGGCAGGGCCACCAAACTTCCATGTTTACTAGATCAGGTTGCCCAGGGTCCCATCCAGCCTGGCCTTGAACACCTCCAGGGATGGGGCATCCACAGTGTCCCTGGGCAGCCTGTTCCAGGACCTCACTACTCTCCTAGTAAAGAACTTCCCCCTAACATCCAACCTAATGGTAATCCAACACAATGGTAATCCAACACAATGGTAAACACTGTTGTGTTTTAATTTATTTGAATGAGAATAAATTATTAACTATGCATTTCAAGTTTCATATCTTGACAGGTGAAATATAGAACTGTTTACCTTCTGCAATGACAACAACAAAAAAGTATGTAGAAAAATAAAATGTTCATATTTTTCCCAGGATATTAATGCTAAAATGGGGCTCAGGCGGTATTGTTTTTTATGTAACCATCCCACTAAAACTTGTGGGATTGAATGGATGGCTTGGATGCATAGGTTGTATCCTGCTAATTGGTATCATTTTCATTCATAACTTAGTGGTAAATATAACAATAAACTTAATCAGAATAAGATGTATTATAAACCTAATAATAATATAACCTATAATCAAAAAATAAACATTTTTTCAGTTGTCTAATTAAATAATAGTCACAAATATAGTTTTCAATTACTCATAGTCCACTGCTGTTACTTAGGAATTTTTGCATTATTCAGGTTACATACTTAGTGCAGAACTTTATTTGACTTGGAAAAGAAACCAAACTGTCTCACATCAAACTTATGCAACTCATAGACTTTGCCTTCTAAAAGTATAAAATGGAAGCCTACTGAATATGGACATGCAGTACGACAGTGTTTCAAGATTATGGGAAAAAAAAAAAGAAAAAAAAAAGAAAAAAAAAGAAAAAAAAACATTTATGTGAGCTATTTCTATGTAGGTCTCTGGTGTTCTTAACTAAAAAAAATGGCTTTGCAGAAGAGCAAATTTGTTATACTAGAAGTAGAAACAAACCTGTGTACCTTAACTCATTAGTTGCATGCCCACAGCATAAATAAATATGTAATGCCTCTCTAAATTTCTTGCTACTTAGACACTAATCTATTATTGGAAACATTACAAAGTAAAAATACCCTTAGAGTTTCTAGCAGCTTACCTCTGCTAATGCAGACTTGTTTTTCACTGGCATCTTAAAATACTTAAATCCTTCTAAGACTCATTATAAACACTTCCAGTATGCCAAGTGCTACAAAACAAATTCAACATGTGGTACTTCATCTAAAAAGTTATCAAAGGGGAAAAAACATATATGGAAGAAGGAGAGAAAAAGATACAAATAATAACAATAAATTATTCTCTCTTTTAAAATGTATGTTAAACTATGCCCATGCACTGAAGGAATCTTCATATGTTTTGAAGGTCACACCAGTATTTTTTGTCACTTTGCCTGAAAGAAATTATGCATCCTAAGTGTGAGATTTAAAGAGTGGATTGATAGTAGTTCTATAAATCCAGACTGTTTGTAGAGAACAATATTAATCAAAGATATCCATTATAATTCTACAAATATTCTTTCCAATGTGACTGCATTAAAACTCACGATTTTGTAACTGTACAAATGCAAACCCTGATAAATACTCCACGTTTTCTCCTACTGATAATTTTAGTCTGATATTTTTGATACCACAGTGCAGGGAGTCAGTAGAGAATTTTGTCAATCAGCTATAGTGCAGAAACTGCTTCAGACAGATCTATGTTGGTATTGGATACATATGGCTGGATGACTAGCTTGCACCTCTTCAATTAAGGCAATTTTATCTACTGTTTGAATGCGGTTTGTTGCACTATAATTTTTCAGAGGTATACACTTCAAAGACCTTTCTAAAGTATGGTGCAGTATATTAGAAAGTTTCAGAATTTTTTAGCATGTTCTACTAATGATGTTGAATTTTGTTACTTGCAAAGTTCTTCACTTTATTAAGAATGCCAGTTATTTTTAGTGGAAATACTGTTATCAGCAAAAACAAGGTGAAAAAAACAATCCTTTTATCTGGAAAAAGACAGTATTTGGGCAACACAAAGCTATGACTCAGTTGATTGGAAAACTGAACTTCAGTTTGCACTTTGTTTTCCTACTGGTAATTGATTTCAGTCAAAATGTATAGTATATGCACACAAACAGAATAACAGTAACTATTTGAACCAAGTTTGCTTTAAGTGTTACTGGCTTTGCTGTTTGTACAGGGAATCTATATTATTGTCCTACCAATGTCAAACATTAAGGACTGCCTATTGTTCTATTTACACAGACCTACAACAATAATTTCTGTATCATACACAGAAGAATAACTCGTGTGTGTTCTATGTTCTACTTAAGAAAATATTTTCTTTATTCTCATCTTTGCTTTCTTACTGCTGAGAAATGCCATAAGTAATTAGTTGACACAGCACCTCGTATTCTCATAAGTTCTTATGTATTCCTAAATATGGTAACATCTCATAAAGAAACTAATTTGTAGAAAGGGCTATGAGCCCAGACTAACCTTCTGGGGAAACAGCTTCACAAATCAAAGTCTCTTTGATTTCAGGACAAAACACACTCATGTATTTGCTTATACATATCCAATTATGTGAACAGCTATCAAAAAAATGATAATTCTGGAAGAATATTACACATCTTTTAGTTAGGTTGTTTGTTTACTTGTTTTTGTTTTGTTTTTCTTTCTTTAGTATTACAGGCAAAACTGGATTGTGAACATTTGTTCTCATTACAGTCATTTTATGAGGGATGAATTCAGGAGGTGAACATTCAATACCAAGAAAAGCAGAAGTATCTTTTACCACTTAATGGATATGAAAGTAAAAGAGGCCTGATCATTTCTTTCAAGACATTTTGCCTGCACAGAGGAATGAACGAACAGACAAATACTCATCTAATATGTCCATTGTGAGCATTATTTACACCCAACAAAGAAATTAAGGAAACATAGCTAGTAACACCTTCTAAACACTTGGTACATCATTTAAATTTGCTCAATCTTGTTAGGAATAGTTACCTTCTAAGACCATAATATCTGAAACATTTTTTTGCATAGGAATGTGAAAAGTTACAGTAGTTTACGGAAATATGAAACTATAAAAATCGTGATCACAAGAATTACTATTCCCATTATAAATACATTTACAGATCAAATGCACCTTTATCACCTGTCATGACCAAGGGTGCTATTATGTTAAGATTTGTGCAGTACCAGAGGCAGTAAAATGAAACCTGCTCTAAATTCTTTATTACCTTATTTATATTATCAAAACTGATCATTCAGTGTTATCTACTGAAGTATACTTGGCATGTTTTATTTTCATTAGTGTATACACAGGAGAAAACTGAAATTAATAATGACTTGCAGGGGATAAAATGCATGAGGGAAAGAAGTATTAGAAGAAATGACAGCACTTGTCAACATCTTTAATTCTTTAAAGATGAATAAATATGAAATAACTTGTTCTGACCTTATTTAATCTGTTTCCCAAGTTCCAGTGCCTGACCACACTCTGAGAGAAAAAGTTCCTTCTTATGTCTAGTCTAAACCTCTTCTGGTGCAACTTATGGCCATTTTCTGGATCCTGTATGTTGCCTGGGAGAATAGGCCAAGCCCCTCCTCATCATAACCTCCCTTCAGGAAGTTGTAGAGTGCAATGAGGTCTCCCCTGAGCCTCCTTTTCTCCAGGCTAAACAATCCCATTTAACTTAACTACCTCATGTTTGCACTGTCCTTGACTTACTAATTTCCAGCAAAATAATAGTAATCATTGCTAGTGTAATATCAAGCTAATGTTATTATGCATGAATTGATCTTTTTCAGAATGTCTGGACATATTGATATACTTTAAGTATTAATCATTTTACTTCAATTGGTAAATAGTGTAGAGACTTTTTACTCTTGGAGACAATCACAGCCTTCTGGAGAAATCCATTCTTGTTTTAATTCCTTTGCAAGAACACAGGCTGCAACCATAAAATTGTCCTAGTCATGCTTGCTTCAGGATCAGGACCACGACCAGGACTGGAACAGTGTGTTTAGTGTAAGGAGTGAGAGTGCTTCCTGCACTGATCTCATTCAGATATAAACAGGAGGAGGTGGCTGGTCCTGACAACCAATTGCACAGCTGCCTGAGATTTACTACTTGTGTGACCCCTTTATGTTTGTGGATGCAGAAGGGAGGAAGAGCTTGTCAGGCCACAGCTGGAGGACATATGCAGCCCGTTTGAGGTTTGGGCTTGACCTTAGTACACAGTGGTCTTCCTTACCTAAGGCCTCCCCTTGTCTCCAGTCTCTCCCATCATGTATAAGATTACACTGTTTTGTCCTTTTGTGACATCAGCAAGAATTTCAAGGAAGTAACAGTTCAGATAGCCTTGGATTTTGCTTGGACTTCTAGAAGTAACTTGACCCTCAGGTTTTTAGTCCTCTACAAACATAAAAAATTATCCTGCTAAAGGGAAATTTAAAACGATAACTAGTATGAGTGCTATTGATGAAGCAGTAATACTCTTTTCTGCTTCACAAAATATGTGCACTAATTCATCTCTGGTTTCAAGAACCATGCTGCTTAGAAATTTAGCTGAAGTTTTATTCAGAGGTTTTACGACTGACAAAATGCATATTGCATATTGTCAGGATGTTTTTGTCACAAAGCCCAAAAGTTTTACTGTCAGTATTCAGTCTTTCAGAGAAAGTAGCTCCATAAAAGCAGCCATAAAACAACAGTAAAAGCAATTTGTCTCTACATGAAATTATATATCTTGAAAAATAGTTTTAAGCAAAGGAGAGAAGATTTACAAAAGGCAAAGGTTCAATTACCAGAGGATTTCTTCTTTTTTAATTGTATTATCAGACAGTCTAAGAACGTGATAATTCAATTTGCTTGAATATGAGCTTTTCAAGTGTGGAAATGGATTAAGAAAAAATAAAGACATTTCTCTGTCATTTTTTATTTTTTATTTTTTTTTACTGATATTCTTGGTGAATGATGAACAGAACAGTTTAATTCTTGTTTTAGTTGTTATTGTTCAGTGTTGGGTTTTTTGTTTGTTTGTTTTTACATAATAACTTTTGTCACTCTGAGTCAAAGCAAAAATGACAGCCATTCATTAAGAAGCTGATTAATGGCAAAAACAATTTGCAGATTTGTATTATTATTTTTTAATTTATCTACACAGGTCTTCTTACTACCTGTGATGTTCATCTCCAGGTATTCTGGAAAAAAGTAATCATCTCTAGCAATGGGATTTTGAAGATTGCAGAACTTATATGGGTAGTACAGATCCACTCACCCATAAAGTTAGGACTTGATCTGTAGCTATAGTAGTGGAACCATTTTTTCGAAATTAGTGTGTCTTTTCTATTTCTGCATGTCCAAGGAATCTGTGTCTAAAACAAACAGAGGAAATATTTTTAGCCCTTTAAAAAAAAGCAGAACAACATAAAAACAGCATCAAAAATAAAAAGGATTTTTTTTCTCTTTTTGACATTTTGCATTCTGATATGAACATACTAGAAAATATATTTCCCTGTTCTTCACACAAGCATGTACTTAGTTTCAATACTGATTGAAAACAGTATCTTGTACTGTACAAGGATCAGTCTTTCTTGTGTGCTCTCTTTCCAATGAATTCTGAATTCTTTTTTACAATGATAACGCAGCAGTTTGCCAGCTTTAAAGTTTTCTGTCTTCTCTCTCTTCCTTCCAAACAAATGACAAAACAATAGCTTTATGTGTAAGATACATTTCTGATAAGTCAGAGGTATTCATTTGGATTCATTAACAGGTGAAATGTGAATGTGAATATGACTTCTTTGTAGCATAGGATTCCTTGCTGCATTAGGGTCTAACAATGCTGGAAGGTATCTCAGTGTGGCACCTTGCTGGAAAAGGGAAAACTAAGTACACTTAATTGCACACTCAAAGGCTTTCACAACCATGGACACAAATATGTCCTGGATGTCTATCCAGTATTTGGTCACTAGGATATTGGATATGGGTCTTGTTGTCATGGGTGAATTCCATGTGGTTACACAGAAGACACACAGCTGGTTTTCACCGCATCTTCCAGCTTCTTCTTCAGTTGGTGACTGTGCATGTACTCTTTTGAATATACCTTTACAGTATACTTTAGAAACTGAAAATAATTCCCTCCACCCTGTCTCTCTTCTGTGGGTCATTAGGATTTACTCATTGCTCTCTGTCTCCTAATGTGGGTGTCCAGATGCTGCATGTAGTTGTAAGCTGTCCACGCATTCTTTTCTTACAGCTCTTACTAAGAATTCCTTTTTTACCTTTTCCCACTATGTTCCAATTTATTCTCCTTCTCCAATAACCTTCATATTCCCATTAGTTTTCTGCACCACCATCCTTTGTGGTCTGCTACACTGAAACCAGAGAAGAGTCCTCTCACTCCTGAAAAAAAAGGAAAAAGGAGAGGAGAGGGGATTGGCCTGTGTTCATCCAACTTCCATCTTCAAATATATCTGTTCTAAATCCGATGAAGAATATAATGATAATGATAAATAATAATAATAATAATAATAATAATAATAATAATAATAATAATAATAATAATAATAATAATAATAATAATGTGAGTAAAGTTGGAGTTAGGGAGGAAAAATTGCATGAACTAGGACAGGTTGGGGGATGAGTTGCTGGAGAGGAGCTCTGCAGAGAGGGACCTGGGTGTCCTGATGGACGACAAGTTGGCCATGCGGCAGCAGTGTGCCCTTGTGGCCAAAACGGCCGATGGCATTCTGGGGTGCATGAAAACGAGCATGTCCAGCAGGTCGAGGGAGGTAATCCTCTACGTCTACTCTGTCCTGGTAAGGCCTCATCTGGGTAGTGGGCTCCCCAGTTCAAAAAAGACAGGGATCTCATGGAAAGATTTCAACGGATGGCCACAAAGATGGTGAAGTGTTTTGAGCATCTCCCCTATGAACAAAGGCTAAGTGAGCTGGGTCTGTTTAACCTTGAGAAAAGAAGACTGAATGGGGACCTGATCCAGGTCTACAAATATTTGAGGTGTGGGAAACAAAGTGACAAGACCAGCAGTATGTGGAGACAGGACAAGGGGAAATGGCCAGAAACTGGAGCATAGGAAGTTCCACACAAATGTGTGCAAGAACTTCTTTACGATGAGGGCGATGGAGCACTGGAACAGGCTGTCCAAGGGGATTGCGGAGTCTCCTTCTCTGGAGATATTCAAGACCCGCCTGGAGGCCTATCTGGTGTAGGGAACTTGCTTTGGAACGGGGGTTGAACTCCATGATCTCTGGAGGTCCCTTCCAATCCCTACGAGTCTGTGATTCTGTAATTCTGTGGAGTATCCACTAATAGGATCTACCTGAGTTTTCAAAATTCTCATTTGCCAAATTTTCTTCTTAGGAATCTTGTGGTTGAATTCATTCCCCCTACAGCTTACTGACAATTCAACTAGCAGTTGAATCCTTGGGAAATAAGGTTTCGATGTGCATTCCACGTGTCTTTTGGTCAAATTGCTGACAATAAAACTTTTCTATAATATTCAGAGAACAAAGTACATCAGCCTTTTTTCAGAAGAAGCAACTAACACCCATTGCTTTTATCTAAGAAATATTTCCTGAAATCTGGGCTTAAATTTTTCTCTTTCATACTTTGCAATAAGTGAAATAGGAATAGAAGAAATTGTCTGTCTAGTAAAAGTACCTTAAAGACAAATTCACACAAGAGAGAAGCATCAATACATTTTAAGTGAATAATAAATATCTGTGAATTGGTTAAATCTGATGTAGAGACAGAATTTTCAAACAAGACCAGTTGGAAATACTTATCTCTAAATAATTAAATAGATGATCTCTGCTTTTCTCTTTCTGCCTTTATAGTTCTTTGCAAGATACAATGGATAAGCAAAATGTAGCTAAAATCCCATTATGATTCTATGATTCTAATTAAAATTTGCATTTTTATTTTGTTGTTTTAGAGCACTAGCTTGATTTGGTTAAATACACTGGAAAATTTCTCAACATATTCCAAAATAAAATATTTTATCCTCATAATTTTGATGAACTAAATTCTGTTCTCAAAAGATAATTGATAATCACAGAATTTACAATTTACAGAGACATTTGCAAGTGTTGTTTATTCTTATTTTTATTTATTTGTAAAATCAATGTAACAATTCTTTCATTAATTCAGTGTCTTGCATAAGAAATTTCAAGCCATCTTCACTGGAGGAATTGCACTGCATATCATTTAACTTTCTCACCTGAGCAGCTTGGTAATGAGTCTGATGAGAGGAAAAGTACAGCATATTCTCAGGATAGAATTAATAAAGAGCATAAATAATAAATTTCTTATTTTTCTCATCAATACAAAACCACAAAAAAAAAAAAAAAAAAAAGTGATGTGTGAGGAAATGATTCTAAATTAACAATAAAATGATGACAGGTGAAGTGTCATTTATTGCTTGGTGGATAGGAGCAGTTATGGACAGTTCATATCAACACAGTATCTTTTTTCTTTTTTTTTTTTCTTTTTTTTTTTTCTTTTTTTTTTCTGTGTGTGTGTGTGTGTGTGTGTGCCAGCTCTAGCCAAATATCTTCCAAATAAATTAGCCTGATATAATTAAGATCAGTAAAAACAGGATCAAATCTTAATGAACAATAAAAAAAATAAAACAAAACAAACAAACAGAAACAAACAGGCAAGCACACTTGATTTATTCCATATTGTTAGGCTATTTTGATTTATTCCATAAACTATTAATGTTCATGTTTAATGGGAGAGTCATAAACAATGTCCTGTGGAGATGTATTCTCTCCTGTCTTCCTAACCCTTTAATCCAGCTCTCAATTTGATCATTCTGGTGTGCACAAACAAATGCTGAATTTTGTTTTAGTATGACTAAGTCAGTCTCAGGACGTCCTGAAGGACTTGGGAATTTGAACACAGTCAGAAAGGAAGATCTAGAAAGAACAGATTATATTTCTTGGTTGTATGCTACCTATGCCTATCCATCTTAGGTGTAGCTGACATGCATTTCAGCTGTATGATGTTTTATATAAATCCTTCACGTAATTGCAATTATCACCAAAGTATTTGTCTATTTTCCTCTTCTTTTTTTTTTTTTTTGTTTTTGTTTTTTTAAAGAAAGAAAATGGTCCACTCTAAAAATATAGTTCTGCACTTAATGTACCTTGTTCCCCCTGCAGTCTCTCCTGTCTCTCCTTTTTCTTTTTTTTTTTTTTTTGGAGGAACTTGAAGCCTAAATCTTTGATTCATTTTGGTGACCTTATGCCTTATGCAATGATACTGCCATCTATAGTTTTAATCTTACAGGAGGGGGTGTAGAATCCCTCTGACTCCTGTCTGAAGTGCTTAACACCTATTAATTTCATTGGCAGTTTGTTACTTAAATGACTTTAAAACTCTGCATTGTTTTTACAACATTAAAAAAAGTCTCACTGAATTTTGCTTTCTCCCAGTAACTTTTCATTGTTGCAGTTTAGTTTTACACTCAGTGTCAATTTAATACCACTAGTGAAAGATTTAAGACTTTCTATAGTGTGGGTTATATGACTTTTAATACAGAGAACAGACTTTATCACTTAAAGTTTTAAAGGTGATTACTGCCAGTATTATAATCTCTAAGGTCACTACTGCTTCTGCCTGCCAGCAAGTTAGTGTAAGATAAAGTGAACATAATAAATAGATTAGTTTAATTTTAAGTCCATTTAAAATAGTTCCAAGCTTGGTGTCTGCAAATATGAATATGTATTTGAGGCATCAACAGAAATTTTCTGTGCTTTTTGTGTGTGTGTGTGTGTTTTAAACAGCTTCAAAAATTGAAGGAAACATTTTGAAAATAAGACTGTAATGTTTCTCTATTCTTGCTTCTGGCACATGAATGTTATTTCCTCTGCAATGTCATATATTGACCAGCTGAAACTTGATAAATCAGAAGATAGATTGCAGTGGAGCTTTATGTATTTAAGTATCAAGCTGATCCATAACTTTCACACCTACCAAAAGCCATTTCTTGTCAGTGCTGTCCAGAATATATCCTGACAGTTCAGTGGGAGTTTCAGTGCCATTTATTTTCAAATCAATACTCAATTACTAAGAGGAAGATTCACTCCCTTGCCCATTTTCAAGATGAAATTATGGAGTAGAGCAATAACACTTAGTCAAGGCAAGCTACTGTCCATTAACTCATGATGCTACCAAAACCCCATCCAGACACTTTATTAAAGCTCAGTCTTTTTTCAGCTTTTAATTAATCATTGTGAAAAAGGCCTTTCACATTGTGACTGATGACCAGAGAAAACAATTTTCTCCTAACTGCCTTTTAATTTCAACTCTGGGAGTGCTCATTGACTGAATCTCACAACAACCCATCAATGCTAGTTTTTAATGTGTATTCTCCTTTGTTATTGAGAAGAATGGAGTGGCAATGAGGCTTTGTGCTCCTCTTCATAACTCAAGTAATTGATTCAGTAAATGCTGCACATTTGCTAGTGGATAAAAAGTGCTGTCAATGTAGATAGTAGATACTATATAAATTACTCCATTAACAGGAAATAAAGCTATTTACAATTTTTAAAGTGTGAAGCATAAGTGGCCTTAAAAAAGAAAGAAGTACTACTTCTTAAATATACAGGCTTGTTTAGCTGTAAATACTAGCAATAGGATACAAAGGAACAAACAAAGTCTTAAGTCCTGTGGGGCATGCTTATGTAGTGGCCTACTGCAATCTATTCTCCTTGGAAAAAAAAAAAAAAAAAAAAAAAAAAAAAGGTCTTGTAGAAAATACATAATACACTCATTGCAAAATCTCATAGCATAAACCTTTTTTTATTTGTGAATAATTTTGATCACTAGAGAATAAGTGAAAAAAAAATTCATTAAGAAAAAAAAAAAGATGCTTAAGCAAATAGATGAATTTTATGTTTGCAGAAGCTAGCATTCACTGAATTACCTTGTCTCTCCCAGAAACAGTTAAGACAATGACACTTACTTTGAGTGAGTTTTATCTTTACATGCCTATGTTGCCTTTTATTTGTAAGCATACATAGTTCCACTGATTTGTAAATGACTATTCACATCCCTTTGCCACTCCATTTTGAAGATGGGTACTAAATTACTAGAAGTTTGCATATAATAAAAGAATACTTTAATATAGTAATTACTATCATATTAAATCCATTACTACCATATTAAATCCTCCTATTATTATCTGTGCAATGGACAACTAGAATATTTCTGAAAATCTTATTTAAAAATTATGGAGCTTCCTAACTTTGACTTAACTTTTACTGAAAGTACTCCTTCAACAATTTTTTATTTAACTCTATTTAATAAAGACCAACTGCACTGCAAAAAATATGCTGAAGAAATGTTTTGGGTTTTTTTCCTCAAAATAATGCAGACTTCTGAAGCTTGATATAAACAGTGGTGTCTACATGAATAAAAATGTAAATATATGACAACCACATAGCAGTCTTGATCTGACCTAAAAAGGGTGATCAGTGGCCTTCTCCAGCGTGTAAGGCATCTGCAGTTTATGACATCATTAAAATGAAAGGAAAAATTAATCATATTGTCAGTGCTCAGGAGAAAAACAAGTAGAAATAGTGGAGATTTGCAGAGCCTACAAGAACAGCCCATTAGATGTTCCAGAATGACTTTTTATATACCACAAAATATTTTAAATTGTCTGTTAACACTTTCATTGATATCAGTAACTTCTCTTTTTCTTTGTATTCAAGACAGAGAGAGCCTGCCAGCTTCTTTGAAATGTATATTATTGTAATGATATTTATAGTTACATTAATTACCATTAACTATTTTGAATTTGTCTGATGATACTTAGCTTTGTTGTTTCCTTTTTTGTACAGCAATGATCAGTATCGCACTTTTAACAATGCAGACACATATTTCATTCACAATAAGCCATATATAATTTCCTGAATTAATATTTTGATAAAATAGATTCAGCAAATACGGCCTATTTTCAAAAGCTATGATAATTGCATTATTCCTCAGAGCTATCCATGCTGAGAGTATTAAGTAAATGAGTCTTTTATCCCTTCCATGTAGAAAAGTCACATGCCAGACTTGTCTGTTTGATTGATCATTATAGTTCTGTTATTCAGTCCCTGAGTATAGTGTTCCAGCCATGCAATTTTCTTCTTTCTTATCAGAGAAGGCAAAAACATTCTTGCACTCCTATGTTACATATGGAGGCACAGTATACTGTGTGTAGTCACATGTAGCATTCCTGCTGCTGGTTCTCAAAACAACTGAAGGAAGTTTACCCACATGTGGTTAATTACAGGAAGTGACAGAATACAAATCTAGGATTAGTGTATCACCAAGAAAGGGTAAGCTTTTTTGATTAGTGACAGTGAGAGTCTTACATATGCAAGCAAAGATGAAATCTGTTTTTGATGAAATCACTATTACCTACTGTGTATCAATGCCCTTATAAACAACTCTGAGGAATTCATCTATTTATATGACTATTCCTGTTACCATGGCAATTCTCTAGCATATCTCTGAAAAGGATAATGTTGCTGAAGTGAACTTGGACACTTTATTCTGACTTGTTGAAGTTTAAAGATCAGAAGTTCAACTCCAGTCAATTTAAAAGCTTTTTTTTCAAAACACAAAAAAATCAGCATTTTGTTTGATACAAGGGAATGTTACTCTGGAGTATTTTGTCCATTCCTGTTAATAAAAACCATTACTGTTTAGTCTTTTCCCTGCTTTACAGTTACCTAGTTTTAAGAGAGTGCTTCAAAATTTCTGTTGCAAATTCTTTGGATGAGGTAATAATAATAATAGTAATAATAGTAACAATAAAGAGCCTCTTCACTGTATGACTATCCATGTATTGACCAAAATTATTAACTGTCAAGGTGGTTATTACAGTTCTCTTTCACTCTACTATAATTCTAACTTAAATATTACTTGATCAGATTTTCATACTGTTCCACAGGAAACAGATGAATTGGAAGGGATCTGTGGAGGCCATCCTATCCGATCCACTGCTCAAAGAAAGGCTATCTACAGCAGGTTGATCAGAGCCTTTTCTAATTCATTTTTACCCAAGGGTAGAAACTCCACAACCTCTCTGGGATACCTGTTTGTGGGTTTGACCACTCTTAAATGAAAAGATTTTTTTAAAAAAATGTTTAGAAAGGTGCTGTTTTCCAGCCAGACAACCCATAATTTGTCCCAGTATATTAAAAAATAAAGTAAAATAAAATAATATAAAGAATTTTTTATTTTCATATCCAAGAGCATCAGAAAATATCAGAAAACATCATAAAATGGAAATGTATTTCTTTCAGAAACTTCTTATCATTACTCAGAGTTTGCTTAAATTTTACATTGCCTTGCAGACATCTAGATAGTATATTTAAATTATCATTATCTGAGCAACTTTCAGTGTAGTTCTGATATCATGTCCTACCAACAATCAGTCAATGCTGAACAGCAGGCGGTACTCTCTGCTGATGGTTAGAGAAGGAAGACTAAAACGAAGCTTGTTTCTGTCATCTTATTCACAATTATATGGAGATATTCTGAATGAAATTATGAATTTTTATCCATTTGAATTCAAAATTCTCAAACAAATTTAGATATTGTTTCCAATCATAAAATAAAAAACTAGGTCTCCCTCATGTGGCATTTCTTAAGCATAATGCATTTAGAGAACTTTTTCATACAGATTTTACAAAAAAGCCATCTCCATCTTTGGAGTACTGCACAACCTGTAGTTATTTTTAAAGCATCATACTTTTTCAAAGCATGTTTAAACAATGGTTATGAGATACACCTAAAAAAATTGAAGAGCTAATAGATTATTAATGACTACATTATTGTAGGCAACTAACTTTTAGATAGCTACATTTGAGAGGTAAATGACATAGTATGTTCCTCTACCTAATGAATTTGAGGGAGACGAATATAGTATAGAACATATTTCTGAAGGTTAAACGTAGATGATTTTAAGCTGATTGTAGGGCAATGGGAAATGATAACTGAGCAGGAAAGGAGAAAAAACTGTTGTGAAACACTCATTCAATTTGAATCAATATCTATTCCACCTTGCCCATGCACATTTAAGAAATCATCTTGTCTAAATATGCTATAAGGCGAGATTGGCTTTACATCTATCATTCCTGTCGAGTGTTTGTCTCACCTGTTCTTAGAGGTCTCCAAGGAAGCAGGCTTCTTAAACACCTCAGGCAATCTATCCCAGTCATTAACTATCAGTTTTGTAAGAAAGTATTTCTTGGTGTCTAAATCTGAATTTGGTTTTCTACAGTTTAAGCACTAGCTATGCTTCTTGCATTATCTAGTTCAGACATAGAAAAATAAATTACTTTCAGTGTTTTCAGTGTGCACATTTGAAGACCAGAGATAGGATTCAGCACTCACATATAGGTGTTCACATGTGATGCATGTCAACTTCCATTATAGTAGTTTATTAAATAAAATGTGATTCCCTAGAGAGTGCAGAGTGCTCAAGAGGGAATGGCAGGCATGACAAGTCCAAAAATACCCTTCTGGAACACCAGCTGAAAGTGACATAGGGCACATGAATGTTTTTTAAACAGCCTCAGTGGGCTTGGGTGACTGGCTCAAACCCTTAGCAAATATAACCAACAGTACAGTAAATATCATAGAATAAGAGAATCATTAAGGTTGGAAAAGACCTCTAAGATCACTTATCCCAACTGTCAGCACATACCTACCATGTCTACTTATATATCACCATCAGATGTGGCACCCTTAAACACCACCAGGAACTGTGATTCCACCACTACCCTGGGTAGCCTATTCCAAAGTCTGACCAATATCTGAGAACATATTAATATCTGAGAACATATTATTCCACCTGAACCTCCTCTGTCACAGCGTGAAGCCTTTACCTCTCATCCTATCACTGTTATCTGGGAGAAGAATCCAACACCCACATTGCCACAACCTTTTATCAGGGAGTTATAGAGAACAGGGAGGTTTCCCTTGTGCTTCCCGTTCTCTGTTCTAGACAGTTCCCCCAGCTGCTCCTTGTAAGACTTGTGCTTCAGACACTTCAGCAGTATTTTTGCCCTTCTCTGAACACACTACAGAGCATCAGTATCTTTCCTGTAGTGAGGGGCTCAAAACTGAACTCAGTGCTCGAGATGCAGCCTCACCAGTGCTGAGTACAGAGAGAGAATCACCTCCCTTGTCCTGCTGACTGCACCTTTTTTTGCTTCAAGCCAGGATGCCATTGGCCTTCTTGTCCACCTGAGCACAATACTGTCTCATGTTAAATTAGATATTGACAAATAACCCCCCATTCTTTTCTCTGTGCAGCTTTACTACCACTCTGCCCCAAGCCTGTAGTGTTGTGTGCGGTTGCTGTGACCAAAGTACAGGACTTGGTCTTGTTGAAGCTCATACAATTAGCCTCAGCTGATCAAATCAGGCTATGCAGATCCCTCTATAGAGCCTAGACAGATGAACACTTCCCTCCAACTCAATGTCATCTGCAAACTTATTGATGATCCATTCAATGCCAATGGTCCAATCATCAGTAAAGATATAAAACAGGGCCAGCCCCAATACTGACCCCTGAAGAACAGCACTCATGATTGTGTTTAAAAGCCGTTTGGATGTGGTGCTCAGGGATATGATTTAGCAGAGTGTTGTTAGAGTTAGGGTACTATGGTTAGGCTGCGGTTGGACTTGATGATCTTTGAGGTCTTTTCCAACTTGGGTAATTCTATGATTAGTTGCCAGCTGAATTTAACTCAGTTCATCACCATGCTTTTGTCCCAGCCTTCCAGCCAGTTCTTTACCCATCAAAGTGTTCATCTGTCCAAGCCATGGGCTGCCAGCACCCCCTGGAGAATTCTGCAGCAGGCACAGTCAAAGGCTTTACTAAAAGCTAGGCAGACTACATCAAAAGCCTTTCCCTCATCCTCCAGGTGGTTCACTTGGTCTCAAGTAGAAGTTTTATTTAGACTTAAAAGTATTAACAACTTCAGTGTTATTTGCTCTTAATATTTTAAAACTATCCAAACATCAGATGTTATTTCTGTGTATGGTACAAATAAGTTTTAGGATTAAAAGGAAAGGGCAGATAATTCTCTAACTGTAGCTAGGAATCTTGCTGAGTTGTGAGGTACTTTTTCATTCCAATTTTCATTTCTATAAAGAAATTTGGAACTATTTTTGGTAGAGATTTTAAAGTTATTTGAGTCTTAGTTTAAGGTAACATATGAACATACATGCACAGTGAAACTAGGCTAGACTTTTAAACAAACTAGAAGTCTTTGGTTTTATAAACTGCCTTCATTCTCTAATTGATAGTTTCTAACATCTGTGTCAAAATTTTGCTATCAATGTGTTCTTAAAAATCATGATTTTGAAATCAAATAACATTTAATGGAATTAAACTATCAAAAAATTTTTGCAATGTTTTTGTATGTTATATTGTTTTTCAATAGTGATATATTTTTAAAATTTTTACAGTGCCACACTGACATTAAAACAATACAAAATTATTTATAATAAAGTAGAATTAGAGAATGTACTGAATTAACTGAACCAACTTATGGCCTTTTGAAAATGTTAACTTCCCACAGATGCTTCTCATGAATGCCAAATATCATACATGCTTATCTGCATTGTTGTCATAGTGCCTTTACTGACTTTATTTCGTTTTCAAGAATTTGTGTGTTTTCAAGGCTCCATTGTCTAATAAAACCTTTTTGAGATGTTATTTTGCTAAGGAACATATATACAAAGAAAAATAATAAACAAAAAGACATTGCATTGATTAAATTATTTAACAGGAAATATTCTCTCAACTCCAAGTTCCTTGTTACTGAAGTAATAAAATATTTATGAGCAAGATTCTGCTATTTAAAACAGACTTTGCTTGAACCCCACAGTAGCTGAAAATCGGAAGGACTCTGTTTTGAATGAACAGGGAAGACCACATGCTAAGATAATTGCCAATCTATCTTGTACTGAACATGTACAGCACAAGCTGTTTATTTATCTGAAGTTTCTTCCCCATAGGCCCTCACAGAACTGTGTTCAGGTGCTAATTTTGAACACTGAAATGCACAGGCAAGCTAATGAGAAGGTTTATTGTTGTGGATGTTTAGTGGGCAGGAATACAGGATAGCAGAGGTCACAGGTTACAGGCTGAACTCTTCTGCTGAAAAGAAGGAAATAAGATAAACCCTCACTGCTGGTGCTACTGACTTACCTGATTGGTAATAATGGTGTAGATGATGTCAGGTTATTTTAAATATCAAGCAGACTTTGCAATCTCTGTGAGACATGAAGGTCAGGAAATGCAGAAAAAAATGTATTCCATATTCTCACTACCTTGGTATAAAATCTTGTACAAATAGTTCTGCAGAAAATCACCTTAAGCAGAGTGAAAAAATGAAAGTAGATCTGCCTGGTTCTATCTTGTTCAAAGTTTTGATACTATTTTATTTTATTTTACTAGGAATAACTAGTGCTGAAATTTATGAGTTTAATGGCTTAAATGAGTTTACCCAATTTACACTGAAAAATTACCACTTGAATTCATGTATAAATATGCTATTAGTATTAAGGTTTCAGATGAAAGCAAACAAAAAACTTGTGTATAGAAATTACACCGTCGCAGGATCCATAACCACAGACTGTACATAAAACTTCTATCTCTTCCAGAGAAAAGAGGAAGTCCAGGCACACTTTCAACTTGGAGACAACTATTTGTCTCCTGGATGCCTTTCCAACACCATGTCCCATTAATATTATGGGGATATATTTGTCCATGGAGGCAAATTGTAAACTTCTGAGTGGAAATGGAAGAGTGTGAATGAGTCGGTGTATACTAGAAATCAAATCAGTGTCACTGCAGATATATTAAATGTAGATTTAGGACAGAAGGCACAGTTTAGAACCAACGTAGATTTTTAGACCAAGAGTTTGAAATAGAAATTAAAGAGGAAAACAAAGCACAGCAGATTAATTAGTTAAGAACATAATAAACAAAATATTTTTTAAAATAATTTTTTTTCTGATACAAAATCCTCCAGATTATGTCCAATAAACTTTTTATGGACATAATGTCAGCATGTAAAAAAATAATCAAGCATTAATCATCATCCCAAAAACAAAGAAATAGAAAAAAAAACATAGCAAAACAAAGCAGAGGCTGGTCCAAAGTCCAAAAATAAAGGTTCTTACCATTAGTCATTTTGGAAATCTACAGTCCTGATCCTTTGGCCTTGCTAGAACATGCACAAACAGTACTGCAATCAGCAGCCTCCTGTTTTGGATTCTTCACAGAATTACCTTTATGCCTTTTTACCTCAACTAGCGAATACTTTTTTTTTTTCTGTTGAGTGTGATGGAAGTGGAGAAAATTGCTGGAACTAGATTTATTTGATTTATTTAAAAACTAGATAAATGTCATGCACTTCTCCATTCTACACGAGTGTGAGAATGAAATGTCATTGCTATTGCTGTTTTACTTGTGATGCCATGATGTTTCAGTGATTGACCAGGGGTGTGCTGTGCTGACTGTCCTATATTTAAGAAGTAAAGGCTTGGAGCATGCTTCAGAAGGCTCACACTGCCAAGGAAAGGAAGCATGGCTTACTCCTGCACTGACTGTGACACAGAACAAGAGAGTGTATGAGAAGGATCAGTACTTCCAATGAGCAGTATCCCTCTAGAAGGTATTCTTCTGTTTGCAGGAAATGGGATGGGACAGTGTTAGTGAGATATTTTTAATGACTTTTCACTCTTCCTTTCTTCTTTACATAGAGTTACAACTGAGACATCTTTCCCAAAACTCAGCAACAACAAATTTTCAGTAAAGAAAGGTCAACAGTCAATGCAGGACACTGTAATTCACACATTAGTTTGTACTACAGGTTCTCGCACTTCACTCATGCTCCTGCTTACAGCCATTTAAGCTGACTGATAGGCCATGCACAATTGATATAGAGCCTGTTTTTAATGAGATATCTTGGGGCAGGGAGCCAAATGTTTTTATATGCAGTATTTAACATATAAAGGAACAGGGTGAGGAAGCATTTTCTGAAATGCTTAGAGGTTGCTATTGCTGTTAGCTTAGGAGCAATGCTCATAACCAAGAAGTTTAATTTGCCACAGGTAATTTGGTAAGTTCAGTTTTGAAAGGATTTTAAAAATAAGTAAATAAATAAGGCAGCAGGAAGGAGAGGTGAGACTGTGTTAATTATAAGTCTAAAAAAAATTACAAGGGATATGTTTTTATAGAAGCATCTGTCAGCCATGTCAAGAGAGAAGAAATCTATGTAGGGAGGAAATAAATTACTTTTGAAGGATTATCTGAAGAAAGGCATTAATACTTTAGCCCCTAAAACTTCAAAGTAGTTGCTTAAATGTCATACTGAATAAAGTTAAAATAATGTTTTAAAATAATTATCGTAAAGCCAAAAATATCTAGATCTTGAGCAAAGTAACAATATATTCAAAGAAAACAGCAGTGAACTTCATGAACTTGAACAAAGGCTCTAAAAATACAAGTGACAATGGCTAACAAAGTTTTGAATAAAAACATCTAAAGGATTTAGACCTACTCCTCTTCAAATGCATACTAATTTTTCCAGTTTGTGAGCAGAACTATTTTTGATTACCTAGTCATACATTTCTTTCTTATATTTTAGAAATTTGTTTGTTTGTTTGTATATTTGTTGATTTCAGAATGACATATTCTTTTAGGAATAAGAAACAGAATGTTCAAATAAATAAGTTTTAGAAATTTTTCAAATAAATAATTTAAGCTCCACTTTGTCATGCAGTTTAGTGTTTAAGCATCACTCCACACTTAAAAAGTCATCTACTCAGGAAATTCAATTTGCACTTTAGAATTAGGAACTGATTGCAGAAAAATGACTTTTAAAATCAGCTGGCTGATCACTTAGGTTGGCAAAACAAGGAAGAGAATGTTCGAGCTCTAATTTTAGCCATAAAAAATTACATATATTCAAAAGAGAACTTTTATTTTTAGTAAAAAAATGTGCTTACATGATTAAAACCTTACCAAAATGTTGAAGTCATTATTTTCTACCTAACGACCCTTCAAAAAGAAAGGGGACAGGTACAATTGTGGCTGTGTTCAACAGAGTGATTCCCTCCTTTTTGGACCAATTGGCTACTGACAGATCTCTGAATCTCCAGTGACCTGTGTTGTACTTCTCTTCAGCCTGCCTTCAAGATAACTGCCAGAAGAGCAGCACAGAACCACTAGTTTGGAAGGTATGCCTAGGAGGAGTGAGCCATAGTTTCAATTCCCTTACAACCCAAGGTGCTCAATTTGCTATTTGTGAGATCATGCCCCCATTATGGGGTTGCAGATCCATGCTCTGTTTCTGCTTTTTACAGCACTAGTAATCTTTCATTCTTTTGATACCGAAGGGTCTGCAGCCAATTGGAAGTGTACAAGTGCTTTTTCAGTAACGTTTGCATCCTGCTGGCTGAAACGGTTCTTGCATATACATGGATTTGAACACATGTAAACTGACAGAAAACATATCTGAATCCTTCTGTCTTTACTGGATGAAACTGGACTACAGAAAGGGAGGATAGTTTCACCCATTCCTTTCTGGAAAAATAGAAAAAAATATAAATAAATAAATAAATAAATAAATAAATAATGGTCTTTGTAGTTCTCTAATGCAAATACACTGAGGAGGAGAACATCTGGACATTAATGATTGAAGGCAACTTCATGTTATTCTTTATGCGGACACCTAACAGAAATAGGACTTCATATATGCCACTGTTCATATTATCTCTTACTCCAAAACTTGACTCTTACTCAAAAACTGACAGGTTTTAAATTTCAGTCTGTCTTGGGCTGTCAACTTATGGCCCACATCTTCCTGTGCATTTCACAAAGAACCTAAGCTTGAGCCTGAATACTGTAGCAGTTAGAGGATTAATAACAGTGTAAAATAAAATTCCATTAAAAAGTACTTAATTGATTTAACATTTGATAAAACAACATTAAAGAGGTGGACATATGTTAAAGAGTTCTGTTAAACTAAATTTTTAGTAGCTGTACATTTACTATTCTCCTTCATTTCTCTAAACAGATTGTTCAGAGTGCTAGAATATTAAAAAGTAAATTAGTTATATTTAAAAGTAAATAAGTGATTCTGTGTTTGGCTTTCTGATAGATACATAGGGTATACTGTAATTCTAATAGCACAGTAAAATAAAATTCTGAGTCTGAAAATCCACAAATAATAACATATGAGTTGTAGTAGAAGGAGATGTGTTTACTCAAAGTAAAAAATTTATGACATGAGACTGATGTCCAATTAAATTTTAAAAATAGTGTACAATTTAAAATTGCTCCGCTTAATGCTTATCACCCCCTGTATAGTGCATTGTTTAAATATGTTAGGATAGAATATTCCATTAAATATTTATTAGTAAATTCAATCACAGCAAATTATTTCCCCCTCATTCAATGTATAATAGTGCTGCAATCAAACTTCTTTTGTTTCTCAATAATCACTGCATCAGCAATCTCTAATTATATACAGAGCTGCTGAAAAATTAGAGATGTGAAAAAAGAGACACCTCCTTTGGTAACTAGTTCCCCTTCATTTCTTCAGAACAATTAAAATACCCATCTGCATTAGCAAGATGGAGCATTCTAAGAAACAGCTCTCCAGTAGCAAGCTTCTGAAAATCTGTTGTATTTGTTTTATTTTGTGGGTGGAAGTAGAATTATTACCTTTCTTTATAAATAAACTGAGAATATTCTAAGACAGTTTTAAATGTTTATTCTTCCTCAAAAAAAATGAGATTGCATACTTTAGGAAGAATTGCAGATATCTCTACATCTTCTGTTCAATAGACTAAATCTGGTTTAAGTTTTTAGCTTCAGAAAGTCACATCTGCATTTGGAGGACCATTTGCAGTACAGGGGTTTGGGTCACACTTAACTACTATATGAAAGCCATGGGCAGAAACACAAGCCAGTATTTACATTACCAATCTGGATCAGCTTGTCACCTTGAGCCAGAAAAAAGCCAAGTGTGCTTTGAGAACCAGGATGCCTTCAAGCTTGATAACTTCTGTTCAGACGCCTGTTCACAAGGCTGAATTTGAAGCTAGTTACAAGACAGATATTAATATTAGCATAGTAATAATATCAAAAGTAATATAATTAAGGACAACAAGATATCAACAAAAAATTTTGAACATATAAGGCACACAACCCTTTTCTCACCTAAATGTCTCAGAAAAGAGCTCCTTTCTAAAATGACGACTGTGGTTAAGTAAACAGTAAATTGTAACAAATATATGTTGTAAGGTGATTGACTTTCTTTTTTTCTACTTGCTTTACAATTTCTTCTTTGAATTAACTCTACCAGTCATGTCTTGTCAAAATCCATGCTTAAGGTACTGAAGGCAAGGAGTGTAATTTTAGTATCTATCATCCAGAGGTCTGGATTGGTATTAGTAGGTGTAATAGTAATTCATAAAAATGACCTTGTTTCGTTCAGGATTTATTCTCTAGAATTGTTCACCATAACCTTGTTCCATCACAATAACAGGAGTATGAAAGATGGAGATTATCTTATTTCCTTATGTAAAACTATTCAAGGATAAGTGATATCCCCATTGTTTCAGACTCAGACATTAAAGGTAAATGAAGAAGCAGAACAAGACAATTTTATCATTCTTCTGGCAGTGAAAAAAATAGACAGTGGAGCAATTTCAAATATTTTAGTGCAATTATAGCATTAAATGTCAAAGTTTTTGCAAGCTACAGTAAATTCCTTGTAAATAGAATGTGTTCATCCAACCTGATGACGTAATTAAATCACAGGATGTTGTGTACTCAGCACTGAGCTGAGTATGTGTTTGCACAGATAATAAGAAGTAAGATATTCGAGAAACAAAATTTTTTTGATTTTTTTATACATGAAATGTGGAGTAGTTCACCGACAGATAATTCTCTGCTTTCAAATGAAGACCCAGATGATGTTCAAAATCTCCACTGATTTCAATCTTCATTTCTTTAGTCATGCCAAAACAAGATATTTGTAATACTGTGAAAGGTGCTCTGCACAGAATTACTCTACTGCTCTCGAGGATTTCTTGCCCTGACAAACCTATCTCATGGCTTTAATTCAATTTAATTGTTAATATATTTTGTTAAACTTTCAAGGACAAGCATACAACAATTTGAAATACTGATGATACTTCTCATTAGCTGTTTTGTTTGTTTGTTTTGTTTTTTGTTTTTCCTTTTTTAAAAAATAATTAATAATAATAATAATAATAATAAAAAGCTAGAGGAGAAACAGATAAATCTAACACCTTCTATGATTTTTTTTCCCTATGTTTTGTCTTCATTAGGATACACAAATCCTGAAACACATAACAATAGTAGGAAATTCTGAGTAAATTTATTGGGCTCAAATTGCAATTTTTGGCTGCAGAGGTGGCATCTGTGATGGCCAGTTCCAGCTGCTCCAAAAGGGACCCACTTCTGGGCAGAGCTGAGCTGTGAGTGGTACTGGTAGTGCCTTTGGGAGAGTAAATTTAAGGAAAGAAAGAACTGCTGAACAACAGCTGATGGGAAAGAGCAGTGAAAAATGTGAAATGGCCATTCAGACACCAAGATCAGCACAGATGGAGGGCAGGTGCTCCAACCACTCTCTCACTCCCCCTCTCTGCAGCCCAGGGGAGGCTCATGTTGGAGCAGGCTGTCCCCCTTCATCCTGCAGGCAGCACACAGAGCAGATCTCCACGTGCAGCGATGGAAGAGCCCACCATGAAGCAGTGGATGTGGCCTGGAGAAGGCCGTAGCCATGGCAGACCCTTGCAGGAACTGGGTCCAGGCCAGAACTGCAACCCAGGGAGAAGAGCTGCAGTGGAGCAGGGATTAGAGGGTGACTGTGGAGGAGTGGCAGTGACGAAACATTATAGAGTGACTGCAGCCCTCACATTCACTACTAAGGGAGGAGGAGGTAGAAAAGGGTGGGTGGGGAGGTGTTTTTATTTTGCTTTTAGTTCTCACTGGTATAGTCTGTTAGTAATAGGCAGTACATTGCATCAGTCTCCCTATAACAAGTTAGTTTTTCTTATGCTGTTAACTGGTGAGCAATCTTCCTGTCCTTATGTCAGCTCTTGAGCCATTTTTTATTGTGTTTTGTTCCTTAGAGGAGGGGGAGTGAGAGAGTGGTTTGGTAAATCTGGATACTCATCACTGTGAAACCACCACAAGAAAACTCTTAAAAAACATTAAAATAATAATCATAATGATGAATTGAAATAGTAATTTACAACTGTGCTTCTTTGCCTTATCATTCAAAGAGCTCGAAGTCATAAAAGAATGAAACAAAGATGTCAGTTAAACTGCAAAACTGGATAATAAATACATTTCCACCACATTTCTTCTCACAAGAGGCAAAGAATTGAAACTAATTAGAAAGAATGCAGTTAAAGAGAATTAGTAAGCATGTATTTGCATCCCTTCTGGAACTCTGTTGATTTCCAGAATTATAACTCAGTAAGGAGCTCTGTCTTGGCAAAATTTATTCTCCAAGTCTGAGTTGTAATATGCCCACCACGGTCACTTCATTGATTTAAGTAAAAACAAACACAGTAAAATGACATCTTTAGCAGATTTCTTTGCTGTAATTTCTGAATTGAGAAACAAATAGAATAGGATCCCACAAAGCTAAACATAGTCCCCAACTCTGTGGGGCTGTTTAATATGTACTGAGGATACAAGCAAGAAGAGAATGAAAATGGTATTTTCTTTTCAGGAGAAAGCAAGAATCACCCTTTGTCTTAACGAGACTTATCACACATCCTAGCTCCAACCAAATAGGTAGCCTTGTTGGATATTGTGAGAGGTTTACTAGTTAAAAATCCAGTCAGGTTCTGTCAGTGTGTTCGTCCATATCAGATAAATATTAACACAGTGTTACAGTGTTACTCAGAAATGAAAAGTTAGCATATCATCCAAAATCTGTCTGATTATGATTTTATTGAGCACCATTCCACCCCAAAGCTGGGACTGAAGATGTAGAAAAAGATGTGAAAATCAAATATTTATTTTAATTTGAAAATAATAATCAATAGCATAGAAGTAATTAAACACTGATTTTTCAAAGGGAAAATCTTTTTGTGCTATGTCTCTTCATAGTACTGGAGGAACTTCTTATTACTTAGTGCTTACTGTTTTATGAGTAATGCAAATATAATGGTAGACAACACAAAGGTGAAGGCTAAATGTCAGTGGTATGCCAGTATGTTATAATTGCAGTTATTTTTCAAGTTACTTCTACTACTACAATTATATTTGAATCTCTTCAGCCTAACTCTGTGATGGAACCGGTTGGCAAATACCCACTTTAATTCATGTCTATGCAATTCCTCCCTGTCAATAGGCTTGGGTAAGTGTGACTTCAAAATAACTTTTTTTTATTTTATTTTATTTTTTTTTTCCTTCCATTTGTTCTGTTCAAAGGATTTGTAATGTGTAAATGAGTCAAACAAAATCTCTGGGACTGATATAGAGACAAGACCTAAATTATCATGCAGGTAAACACTGTGAATGCCTTCATTGTTTAAAATGTCTCAGGAAGGGTTCTAGCAGTCCACTTCCAAAATTAGCAGTTATTTTTGCAAATGCTGTACATAAGGCACAATCATGATAGCACTTTCAGTCAATATCTACCTCAACGTCTTCAATAGCTTTCCACCTTTTAAGTCTAACTGGAGATTTTCACTGTTTTTAATATGTTTTGAATATGAGTTTGGAACAAAGATAAATAACAGAAAACTAAAACTTTATTGGAAACTGGATAAGCCTCCCACAAGTGATTAAATGTCTTTATTCACCTCAAGGGTGAAGTAAAAGACATTAAAACTATGGGAGGTCACACTACAGTTTTGCAGTTTTGCTCACACAGACTCGCTGAGCCTCGGGCAATACACTTGTTATAGACACTTTCAACCCTTCTCAGTTTGTGTTTTGTTTAGTTAATTTAACAGATGTGCATAGCTTGCAATCGTGCTTTTGTACTTATTTCACTCTTCAATTGTCTGGAGACTAGATGAATGATGGCTGGTCAGTTTCTCCTTAGGCAAACTTAATAAAAATTTGACTATATAGAAGAATTGTATTGCTTTTGCTAGCAAAGCCCAAATTGCAAGTATTCCTTCCTTTCTTTACCTTTCTGCTCCTCTCAGAATGGTGTAAAGTCTAGAAAATCTGGCTGATTTGATCCATATTTCTGTACTCTCAAATTTTTTGCAAGAAAGAAGAATAAAAGCAGTGCATTTTCTGAACAAGTTCTCCACACAATCACAGTATGTTAAATCTTATTAGTGTTCAAATACTACTAAGGCACAGAGAAGGGTTTTCTGTGGAAATGAACTGCAACATGTTTTTCCTTCAGACAAGGCCAAGCCTTGTCAGTATTTGTTAGTTGTCTTCATTCAGATGCTGTGTATTTTTAGTATCATTCTAGTAAAAAACAGTACATATCTCTGAGGGGTAATTTTGTCAGGATATTGTGATTACTGTAACCTGACTATTTCAGTGGTCCCCTGTCCTCTGGCCACAAAATATCTGCATTCTGTCTGTTTTAAAACCAGCATAGCCACTATCCCTGTCTGAAAACCTTTGACACTTGAAATATATTTGTGAATCAAAGCATCAAGCTTCAAGTGAAGGAATTTTTACTTTGACATATACCAGGAACATCAAGTAGTCAAAAAAGCAAGAGAACAAAATAAAACAACATCACAGCATAAAATAATATCTTACGTAATTTAACAAAAAGCAGGAGCAATGCTATATCTCTCTCCATAAAGCCATTAGTGGGTAGATAGTGTGTTAAAGGAAAAAGTTTCCTTAGAAATGCTTTTCTGTTCTTCAGTCAGAATATGGCTTATTTCATCATTTTTTATTTTTATTTTTTTTTAATTAAAACACATGCTGTCCCAGAAGTTCTGCCCCACCCTGTTCCTCATTACTATCTTCACTGTCACTCACTTTGGAACTTTTCAGAAGTTCTGATTACCACTCTTCATGTGCTTGTTGCTCATCAGTCTATACTTTTTTGTATCCTCCCTCTCTCTTATAGTTTAGACAGTGATTAGACGACCACTGAGACAGCTATTGAAAAACAGGTTACATTGAAATAATCCCATATCATGGCACAGGGTGAAGTGTTGAGGCTCTACCACTTCTTCTGTCCCTTGTAGTGGCACAGCAGTTTGTGCTACAAGGCAGCTCTGCAACACTGGGTAAGAGACTCCTGTGAAATTAGTGCGTGTGAAAGGACTATGAGAAAGCTCCCTTAGGGCCTCCCACTTTTGACTATATTTGAGCATCATTTGGAAAGTCACGGTCTTTGTCACTGAACCACAGATGATTGCAGACAGTTTAAGTTTTGATGACGGCAAGCAGGAAATACCTTTACATGAATACCAGTACTTTCTTCATTTTTTGTTTTAGTGACTTTTTGGTCAACAGGGTAGCAAACATATGAGGGCTGCTTTGAAAACAATTCTTCCTATTTTATTATGCTGGCCCACAACATCAGAAATGGATGTTGGTGTAATGGCAGTAGAGGCTGAACTTTCCTTCCAGTATTCCATTCCATCTTGTTACCTTGAAACAGATGGCAGCAGAGGGGCACTCTGAGACAGTGGTGTCTCACATAGTAGTGCATATGAATCAAGGGAGGTGGAATTGAACTCTGTCATACAGAAAAAAAATGCAGGTACTGACATTCATTGATGCTTGTTGAATGCTTGTGGAGATGAAACAGTGGCTGTGAGTACCAAGAGGCAGTGGGTGGTGTGTTTCAACTGTGGCAACACTGAGGTGAAAGACAAGCCATGTTCTAGACAGACACGCACAGTTGTAATGCCATGAAATGAAGAGTGTATTGATCCGTTCATCCATTCAAATTGGATAATAGTGCTGACTATGTTCTAGATGAAAATTTGCTCTAATTATGTTATTTTTCTCTTTGAACCTTTTTTAGTTTTCATGAAAATAAACAGGAAGCATTGCTTTGGAATGACAGGCTGTCACCACAAGTTGAAGCAGTAGTTTATTCTCCCTGAATTAAGTTGACCTGAGTATAAACAAATACATGGCTGTCAGTAGAGAATAAGATGCTTGGAAGCTATATTCCATGGACATTGTTTGCATTTCCTGTATTGCTGGTTTATCAGAAAGAGATCTAGCACAAGGTTTTGTTATCCTTAAGCAGATCTCATGCAGTGGATCTAGTTAACCTGAAGAGTGGTCTTATTAAAGACTCTAATAGTTAAAATATGTCTAAGGAACGTATCGTATTTCCATGTTTTACTTGTCACATTCTTTCATTTTCCTGTCTTCCCTCAACAAAAGAGACATTATCCAAGTAAGCATAGCTACATCTCCTCTAGAACACAAATTAGTTTGAAGCCTATCTTTTCATGGGAAAAAGCTTTTATTTTTAAATAAGAAAAAAAGGGTTGTATCTTAAAGATAATCCATCCTCTCAGCATGAGAAACATCAGACACAGAGGTCATATGTCCCACCCAAGACAGATTTTTCTGATTTAAAACAACTGGTAGAAATATAGCTTGATAGCTGATCGTATATTCTCAAGATACATTTTAGCAAAGCATGACAGCAGCTGTGAAATCTCAGAGTTTCTCCTCTCTCCTCTATGACACCTTGATAAGGCAATTATAGCATAATTACCTTAACAAGTGGCATTACAGGAAATTATTGTCATTCTCCTGTTAAAATAACACATAATCATCAGCAAGTGTATTCTAGAATCCCCAATCAGCATGTGATTAACTAGAGCTAGAGCAGAAAAGAGAATGTAATAGGAGGGCAATAAATGACAAGTTACTAGAAAAGATTAATATATATATATAGCTATATAGACTTCATTGGGCATTAAGCTAGTTGTTTACCTGATCATTAAAAAATGGGGGGGGGGGGGGGAGGGGCGGGGGAGGGCAGGGGAAGGGAGAGGAAATGAAGAGATGTGTTACCCTAAAAAGCTGTTATTATTTCACATGTAGGAAAAAAAAATCAAAACAAAACAAAACAAAAAAGTCTGAGGAATGGTACTTAAAAATACTTGGATAAAAAGACAGCTTTATTTCAAAATACATGTATTATTATTATTTAAGTATCCATTCTTGCAGACCTGACTTAGATTTTTATGTACGTGCTTTTGTTCTGTTTTTTACTCTATTGTTATTTTAGGCTTAGGTCACATTGGATGAAAAGCTGTGTAGAGGAAAAGGATCTTGGGAATTTTCAACATCCTGTTTAACATGAGACAGCAGTACGTCCAGGTGGACAAGGAAGCCAATGGCATCTTGGCTTGTAGCAGAAACAGTGCAGTCAACAGGACCAGGGAAGTGATTGTCCCTCCATACCCGGCACTGATAAGGCTGCACCTCATGCACTGAATTCAATTTTGGGCCCCTCATTACAAGAAATGCAGTGAGGCCCTGCAGCATGTTCTGAGAAGGGCAAAAAAACATGCTGAAATATCTGGAGCGCAATTCTTAGGAACAGTGGATGACGGAACTGGAATTGCTTAGTCTGGAGGAGGCTCAAGGGAGACCTTGTCTCTACTATCCCCTGAAAGAAGACTGTGGCAAAATGGAGTTGGCCTCTTCTCCCAGGTAACAGTGAGAGGAAATGGTCTCAAGTTTCAACTAGGGAGTTTCAAATTGGTTATTAGGAATAATTTCTTCTCAGAAAGGGTCGTCAGACATTGGAACAGGCTGCCCAGGGAGGTGGTAGAGTCAACCTTCCTGGAGGTTTTCAGGATAAGAGTAGATTTGGCACTGAGGAATATGGTTAGTGGACATAGTAGAGATGAGTTGACTGTTGCATTAAATTATCTTACCAGTGTTTTCATCATAGTATCATAGTATCATAGTATCATAGTATCATAGTATCATAGTATCATAGTATCATAGTCTCGTGCGGGTTGGAAGGGAACTTAGAGATCATTGAGTCCAACCCCCAGGAATTCGAGCCTCCTGTGTAGCAGAGCAGCATTTCTACCACTTGCGCCACAGGGGGATTCAAACCCGGGCCCTGGTGTTGCAAAGCAGCATTCCTACCACTGCGCCACCAGGCACCAGGCACACAGTGCAACGACACATCATCAGTAGGGTAAAACTAACCTGTCTCACGACAGTCTAATCCCAGCTCACGTTCCCTATTAGTGGGAACATGATATATTTCCAACTATAATGATTCTCTTATTCTATGTCATTAGATAGACTACCTTGCACTCCACATTATTATGTTCTGTTGAGGAAACTGCTTCCAATTTCATGTAATCTTCTTAAAAACATCTATGTTACTAAACTTGTCTTTCATCACCAGTAAGCTTCTTGAGTGTAAATGAAGATCACAGGTAATAGCGGGCACTTTGAGAGAAATATCATCAAGAATGTTTTATTTGTCCCATGCCAATTTTTACTTACAAAGATGATGCTGAACATTATATAAACCATTACATAAGGTGTTCTAATTTTTTTAATATTTTTTTTCTGACTAATTTGCTACACTTCAGCACACAGAAAATATTTTCTCCTAAGCATGCTTTTATGTTTTAATAAAAAAATGATCACAACCCAATATCCAACAAAGCTGAACAATGTGAGCTTCAGTATTTTGTACCCCCAGGAAGTTAGAATAGTCTTTAGGTTTAAAATATGCATTAGACTGAAACATAGATTGTATGGGAGAAGGCAAGAGAGAAAAGAAAAAGTAGGATTCTAGTAGAAGAGAGGTTTCTGTATATGTGGAATGGAAAGGGGAACACTTCCACACAGTGAAGTGAACATGAAGGCTCCAAAGTTTAGATTCTGTGCTTTCTTCCAGAGGTTCTTTTACTAGCAGACAACAAAGGATCAATCAAATGAAAAATATGGAGGCATTCTTTCGGAAAGAAGTCTGAGTAACTTTTCATAAAATACATTTGAAAATGAGACACTTAAGAAAAAACACTTTTTGAATTTCATTCACTAGCTACTTTTGAAACAAATTTTACTTTGAATGAGTCATGGAGGTTGAAGTCAATTAAATTTATTTGCTCTGATAAGCAATCCATCACCATACACACCTACTGAAAAGCTATTTTCATTCTATGGATAGCATCAGCAATATAATTACAGGTAACTCCAGTCAGATATCCAGATTTCTTTACCCACATGATTTCATAGACTCTTGTTCAGTGGTAAATATATTTGATGGTGTTATTATTACTTTCAAGAAATAAAACAACTAAAATATTCATCACAAGGAACAATCAGACTGTTCATACTATACTTTTAGTCATGAAATTCCTTTAATGGAAAATCCTTCTGAAATCAGTAGGGTTATATCCAATGCTATGTTATTGTGATTAATCAAACACTGAAGAACTTCTGAATTCAGAACATATAAGCATTTTCATTTCTGCTTCCATTTCCCTTTTCCCTCTCCCTTTTATCCTATCCTTTTATTATGAATTTAAGATTCATTTATGTTTACTATTTAAAAATATTTCCAGTGAGTCAAAATTGTAAAAAAATTTATTGAATGAAAATTCTGCTTTTTGATCTTAGAAGCAAAACAATGAGTGCATACATATAAGATCTGCTGCATTTATCTGCTCTGAATCAACACGGACCTCAAAACGAGCATATCTCTTTGGACTGCAAAATTATTAACTCATAGATTATGAGAACGTAATAGGGAATTAGGCAAAGTGTAAGGACAACTAAAATCTGATATGTCTCTAACCAACATTTAGACTCTGCTTACTGAGTATAAATACAGAAAAATATGGAAGCCTTTCTACATAGAAAAATGTCATAATATCAGTGAATTGTAACTTAACTGAATATCATCAGTTCATACTTATACTTCCATCATATAGAACGTGCAGTAATATATGTTCTATACAGTCTGAGGGTGCTGGGCTTGTTCAGCCTGGAGAAAAGATGGCTGCAGGGTGACCTAATTGCAGCCTTTCAGTATCTTAAGGGAGCCTGTAAACTGGAGGGGAGTCAACTCTTTGCAAGGATAGATAACAGCAGGACAAGGGGAAATGGTTTTAAGTTGAAGGAGAGAAGATTTAGGTTGGATGTTAGGGGGAAGTTCTTTACCATGAGAGTGGTGAGGTACTGGGACAGTTTGCCCAGGGAAGTTGTGGATGCCCCATACCTGGAGCTGTTCAAGGCCAGGTTGGATGGGGCCCTGGGCATCCTGGTCTAGTATTAAATGTGGAAGCTGGTGGCCCTGCCTGTGGCAACAGCATTGGAGATTCATGATCCTTGAGATCCCTTCCAACCTGGGCCATTCTGTGATTTTGTGAAAAGTGTGTCTGTCCAATCAGCTATTTTTTCCCCACAGTATTTGGAGAGTAAGCATTAATTCCTTAAGAATGTTTTAAAAAGTAGCAAAAAATCTTAAGAATAAGATTTAACAGCACTGAATATAGCTTTTACAATTCAATAAAATGTCTTTCAAAAAGACTTATGAATCAAAAAAGAACTCTATCAGCCGTTACGAGTCCATGTAATTATATATATCTTTGATGATAATAATATAGAAACCAATAAATATATCACTGTGTGGGTAGGCTGACTGCAGCAGGTCATGATGTAGATTTTGTTAGAAAAAATCCCTACAAAGGTGTCCATTGCATTTGATTTCATTTGCATACATATTATATTTCTAAGCAAATTAATTATACAGTACTGAAAACAAGGACTAAAGCAATGCTACAGGATGAGATGACTATCTCATAGTCTGATACGTATTAACATCAAACTACAGTTTGGATTCTTCCACTGTCTCAGTAAAGTGTTTTACCACACTCATAAAGTTAGGCAGAATGCAGGTGCAATCAGTGCTATGGTTTTATTTTGAAGGAGGTAAAAAATTCTAAACTTTACTGAAAGTATATGTGGACAAAATCGATGTCTATTAAATCATTTTCTTACATATAACATCATGCAATGAAGAGATACTGCCTGTATGTCTCTTAAAACCTACGTTTCAGTTTGTCTTCTTGTTATACTCAGTCTTCTTGTTCCTAATGCATGGAATTCTGCATGTGTGCCTGTATAGCTTTTCTCACTCTGTTTGAAAGTCATTTTTTTTTGCAGACCATCATGTTTTTTTCATTAGCTTTTCACATCAGTTTACAAGTAATTCATACATTGCTAATACGTAACAATGCCAGGCGGTCTAAATTGTTTCCAAAGAGAGAGGAGATGAAATATTTTATATGTTTTTATTCAGCATAAAGTTTATTTCCATTGGCACAATGGGATCTTTACAACCATTTATCTGACAAGGTAAAAAATCTTAGAGCCTGCATTAGCAACATTATATTGTATTTCAAAAGAGTAACTAAAAGGACCTTAGAAAAATAGACTTGTTATTCTACTGCAATTCTGTAATGTTAATAATAATAATAATAATAATCACCTTTGTGCTTTCGATGCTACAGAAAGAAAAAAGAGGAAAAGAGAGAAAAAGAGGAAAAGGGAGGATATAACTGTACAAAGGCTAACTTTAAACCTGACAAACTATACATTCAAAAACAATTCAGTTATAGATATGCTTTATTTCATGTTTATACTTTTAATATGTATGTTTAATAATAATAATATATATAAATATGTATGCTATGTATTTGTTGAAACCTCAGACACAGGAGTCTATAAACAGTACAAAATATGGCTATAGTGTTACAGTGAGGGACCTAACTTAATAATGTTTATGTCAATTAGGACCCAAAAGCTGAAAATAATCTCGGGATAAATAAGGTTTATCATAACACAGACAGTGATGGTTCATAGGAGAATGAGATTTGGGTTGCTTTCAGGCTGTGTAGATTTTTCCTCACATATGGAACCTTGAAAAACCATATATGCTGTCTATCACAAAGTAAAATTAGTCTAGGCCTAATATCATAGAATTTATGCAATTTATTTTTAATTACTCAGAACAAAGTTTGAACGCTCTCTAAAAATCAGCATGTCAAGTCAAAGCATCATGTTCTCTGAAATTATATTCAGGTGTTGATAATTGACAATTATCATAAGTAAAGAATTGTCTAGGGTATTCACATTAGAGGTCCCAATTCTCCTTGATTACATGCTGCTAGGAAATTATATATGGATGGGGCTTTTTTTATGCTTGGTCTTGTTTTCTGTTTCTAAAATTCTTTCTAAGAGCAGGATTGTCACCACTGATAAGCTGATGAAGAATTATCAAATCTTAACAAATCAAATCTGGATTTTATCAATACCCATAAGAAAGACAGTCGTTCAAGACAGCATAAAAATCTTTTTATCAATGACAAAATTATTTCCTTAGTATTAGAAGCTGAACACTTCAGAATATTTTTCTTCTACGTTTTAAAAATTAATTAGTTTACAAAGTGGAAGATTTTGCTCGGTTGTTTTCTTTTATCTAGTTAGTTTGGTTTAGTTTATATACTGGTGGCCAAGAAGGCCAGCGGCATCCTGGCTTGCATCAGAAACAGTGTCACCAGCAGGAATAGAGAAGTGATTGTCCCCTTGTACTCAGCACTGGTGAGGCTACACCTCAAGTACTGTGTCCAGTTTTGGTCCCCTCACTACAAGAAAATTATTGAGGCCCTGGAGCATGTTCAAAGAAGAGCAACAAAGCTGGTGAGGGTTCTGGAGCACAGGCCTTATGAGGACTGGCTGAAGGAGCTGGGATTGTTCAGTCTGAAGAAGAGGACACTCAAGAGAGACTTTATTGCTCCCTATAACCTGAAGGGAGGCTGTAGTGAGCTGGGGGTTGGCCTCTTCTCTCATGTAACTGGTGATAGGATTAGAGGGAATGGCTTCAAGCTGCACCAGGGGAGATTTAGGCTGGATGTTAGGAAATACTACTTCTCTGAAAGAGTGGTCAGGCACTGGAATGAGCTGCCCATGGAGGTCTTGGAGTCATCAACCCTGGAGGTGTTCAAAGAACTTTTGGACGTTTTGTTGAGGGACATGGTTTAGTGAGAACTATTGGTGGTCAGTGGATGGTTGGACTGGATGATATTGTAGGTCTTTCCAACCTTGGTGATTCTGTGATAAACAATTTGTCCATTTACAAAATGACATCTTTTTGTCTGTTGACTTCTAAAGCATTAAAAGAGACTCTTTACTGTCTAGTGACAAGGTACTTAGTGTAATATGCTTACAGTATCATCCAAGTTATTAAGGACTGTATCAGTAAAAACTGTATTTCAAACTATAAAACATGCAGAATGCATCATATAATTTGTAACTATAATATAGTATGAACACAGCTCAAATTTATCACTCTAACATAAATGAAGTGAGATCTTGCTAATTAGTATGCAATTGGTTGAAAAGAGAGACTGATTGATAGTACGTATCATCACAGATATGACTAAGAACTATCAATATTATAAAATTCTGCAATAATCAAAATACAGTGAACATATGTTAGACGTAGATCATGAGGAAAGTAACACCTCCTATTTATTTCCATAAGAACTACAAAAAAGAGCACAATAACGCTATTTGATACAGCAAATTCTCAGCTACAAAATACAATTTTTCAACATAGTCACCACCATTACCTATATCCTTTTTCCAGCAATGAACAAGAGACTCCATGCTGCCCTCATAAATATCTGCACTAGCATAGGTGACCCATTGCTAGGAAAATGTTGCCCACAGCCCAGACAGATGAAAGTCAGAATTAGCAAAATCCGGATTATATTATGAGTGTGGTAAAACAGTCCAGCCAAAACTGGCAGTGTTCAGCATGGTCCTCAAACTGGTATGGGGCCTTGTATTAGCATATTTCAAGAGAAGGATTACTTTCTTCTCTGCCTGGCTCTGGAAGTCCAAGCCTTCAGTTTAATCAAATTCGGTAGCAGTTGATGGTTGATGGTTTGACAAGATGTTTTAACACTAGACAACAGGAGAGGTGGACAGTCGGCACATGACCTTTGGTTTTATTAGCAAATCAAGAAGTAGATAGTTGTGCACAATTTACTTTCCCACCAACTATGTGATTTGTTTGATTAAATACAGGTATCTTCTGTGTTTCTGTTTAAAAACAAGCTGCTAGGTCTCTTTATACTCTAGATCCCTTTTGTCATTAGTACAACTAATTTACTGACATTCAGTTTGTAGGTTAGGATTTCTCACTTTATATATCTAAAAGCTGGTGTCTACATGTGATTTGCAATGCAGTGAACAGTACCTAGAATTGTGTTCAGCAGACCAGATACAATTGCCTGAGGTACAGAATGTCTCATTAGGCACCATGGACTTTGATATAAAATTTGATTGTATTGACTTGATGTCCAGTAACTGGAATGGGAGCTTGGACCTCTCCCATAAAGAGCCCTAGATTCATGTGCATTAGGTGAAAAAATTTTCGTGTATGAGGCCTAGTATGCAACTAACTTCATCAAAGAAAAAATCAAAATATGTACCGCAAAACAGGGCTCTGTAGAGCCTAATTTTCTTTATGACTATGAAGTGAGTCTAGGTGTTGATTAGTTAGATGATGAGAGCTATGAGACAAAAGCTCTAGTTTATAAGCCTGATCACTAAGTGAAGATTTTTCAAGCCAATTATTCATTTTTCAACTTTTCGTGCCCATCTTAATATATTTATGAGTGGGAGCTGTTTAAGTTCTGATTCATATGCTGTGCAAGAGTTTGAAATTGTCCAGATAGTCTGCTTTTGGTCTCCAGGGTAACCGCAGTTTCCCAAAATGGCTATACGCCATTCTTAACAAGTATATCAAACCATTGGTCATGTTTCTTATTAGTGTCAATATACCTCTAAGAAAATCAAGAAATAAAAATGAATCTGAAATGATTTTAGTCTTCTATGAGGTAGATCTCTGATTTTATAATACAAATTATTTTCTTAGTGTGGTATCATGTTATATTTATTCTGAAAAATCTGCTGAAAAACACAATGTATTCAACACAATATTCAATGTTTTTAATTGAGATAATTTTCACTGTACATTAATATATGAAACATTTATTCCCTCACAATTCTGGTTCAGCTGTAAGAGACTCTTACCAAACTGGGATGCTACATTCAAAGCTTACGAAAGGATAGATAAAGTAAAATTGCAGAGTGGGACTCGCATCATAAAAATATGGCTTTCCCATTGTCACAATGGGTGGATAAGATTAGAAAGTCCACAAATAAAAAATGGTTTGCCATCACAATCCTGTTCAGACATCTTAACCAGGTGAGACATGAGAAAACTGACATTTTAACAAGACTTCTTTAAGTTTGTTTTTCCTAAATAACTTTTTCCAAAAATAATTATATTTGCAATTCATAGATTACATTCTTCCCAAGATCAATATCATTAATACCATGTAACAATGGTATTTTCAACTCTTTAATTATGAGCTAGACAGTGAACTACCACAATTTTCAGTAAGCTACACCACTGCAATAATTTACCAAATGTAAAACATACATAAAATAACAGAAAAGAAAATGTTACATTTCTTTATTCTCTGATCTCTTCCCCCACCCCCCCCCAAAAAAAAAAAAAAAAAAAATCTTATTTGAGAAACTCAATTTATATACTATTATGCTAGTTTAAAATATCTAGAGTCTGCAACATACTTTAGTACAATTCATTAATTCTTGAAGTCAACAGGATAGAAGGGAGCAAATTTCTATAATCATGCATGTAACATTATTAGATTTTTTTTTTCTTTTGCTGATTTCAGCATGTTCGAAGCCACACAACAGAGCCCTAAGCAGAATATGTACAATCTACCAGAAAATGGACAAATGATTATTTTTTTCCCAAAATGAATTTTCAGATTCTATAGCTGTATAGCTGGAGCTCAAATGATTAATGTTAGTGCTTTGCATATATGTATATATACAGGAAACTTGTAGCTTAAACATAAAGCCAGAATTAACAATTTATATGTAACTTGGGACTGATTGAAGGAATTTCTCACTTTTGAATATGATGCAATTAATTTACAGAACACTGAAGATATTATTTCAAGTACAGATTTGACACTTAAAGGGATTTCATTTTAAATGAATAAAAACAGAAAATCCACAAATCAACACCATATTTCAAAAAATTTAATCATTCTATCACTGGTTCTTTAAGCACATCCATCATTTCTATAACTGTTTTAATGAACTTAGAAAACCTGACACTTACTCCTGAGCTGATGTGTTTTTTAAGATAATTAAAGAATTATAGAATCATAGAATAACCTGAGTTGGAAGGGGCCCATAAGAATTATCCTGACTCATCACAGCACCATCCAAAAATCTGATCAGATGTCTGGGATCTTTTTCCAGACACTTCTTGCACTGTCAGCTAGGGACCACGAACACTACTCTGGGGAGTCTGTTCCATGCCCACCACCCTCTCAGTGAAAAAGCTTTTCCTGATACCTAACCTGAACTTTTCCTGACTCTGCTCCACACTGTTGAGTTCTAGCATTGTCACCTGAGAGAAATAAGCTTTACCTCTCAGCTCCCTGTGAGGATCTTCAGGCTGCCATGAGGCCTTCCCTCAGCTACCTCTGCTCTGGGCCAAGCAAGCCATGCAAACTCAGTCGCTCCTCATATATTTTGCCCTCCAGACCCTTCATCATCTTTGTAGCCCTGTGTTTGTACTGACTATTGATTTTTTTGTCTCACTCTTTTAAAACTAGGTACTTATGCAGTGGAACTCTGTTTATATGTAAACTTGGGTAAAAAATCTCTATGTACAATACATTCAAATGTACTCCAGATGATTCCCATTCAGTGGTGCAGTAAAGGGGGACAACAAACTCCATCGCCCTGCTGGCCAATATTCTTTTCTTGAAGCCCAGAAGAAGTGTGTTATATTAAATGCTATACTAAAAGCACTGTTATTCTTCCTTATTCTGTAACAATTAAATATGAACTACAGTGATCAGATCAGGGACCAGTTGCAATTAAAAGAAAAAATCTTGCTTATATATACACACATAAATGGTGTGTTTCCTTCTTGACCACAAAGAGGATTTTGAGCCTAATTGTCATGTGAAATATCTCTTTTGTTCTGTTGTTTAATTGCACATCAAAGTTTTTTAAGTCATTGCTATAATTCCCAGAATGCAGTACTCATATTTATTTATTTATCTATTTATTTATTTATTTATGTATTTATTTTACATTTAACTTGGTTTCTGTATCATATCATAAAAATAAGTATTTCTCATAGAATGATTTCTCTGCCCTTACCATGGAAACAATTCCAGAGGTAACATTACTGCAGAAATGCTGATGGTTATTTAAAAATAAAATGTGAGCTGGATAAAAATAACTCCAAGAAAGTCATTCCACTTCAGGCTGGTGCACTAAAAATTGACGAACACTATGAAAATTCATACTTATGAATTTTAATACCATTAATAAGACAAGGAAAAGGGCAAAATAGTTATCAATTGCTTATGAATAACTTTGTTAGAACAAATCAGAAATACCACAGAAATATTTCTTAACCTTTGCTAGTGATAGTACACTGGATAATATGATGCCAATTACAAAATACCATCACAAAGAGTGCATGAGACACTGAGCTTGTAGCAGGATCAGGGGAATTAAACATATCCTTATTAATTTCTTGCAATTACACTACACTATTGATTGCTTTTGAAATTGCTTTAGTCACTTGTCAGTCTGATCAGATTAGAATGGAGTCATTTAAGTGGAAAAGATCTTCAAGATCATTAGATTCAACCATTAACCTGATCTACCAATTCCCATCGCTAAATCATGTCCCTTAGCACCATGACTGCACATAACTGAAATGCAACGAAGGATCAGGACACAACTTCTCAGCACAGCACATTCCAGTGTTTCAAGATGATCTCAGATCTGAAGCTGCAGAGGAAGCTCTTTACTTTCATGAACAAGGTTACAGGTAGAAACCTTTCAACTTTTTAGCTTTCTATACAGATTTGTTTTATTTTGTTTTGCTCATGGTTAAAAGTGGAACTTAATTGGGATTATTTCTTGTTAAGCTTGTTAAAACCTACGGTGGACTTTCTGAAAGGGTATCCAAATGCTCAATTAGGAGAAAAACATTTTGTCAGGCTGTACTTTTTGGAGATTTTCTCTTTTCCTTTCTCTTCTTATTTCTTTTACAGGTTCACACAACAGATCATAGCTTTGTCTATCAAAATAAAAATAAATTTTTCTGACAGCACAAATCTCCTTTAATGTCCAATACACAATAGATTTTCATGTGAAGTTTTTCACAAGCACCACAACAGCTTTTTTGTTAGTTGTTTTTCAGTACCCGTGGTTGGAATCACTGTATTCTAAAAAGGAGAATCCCGTATATTGAATTGTGAGCATAAGTGAGGTTTCATTGATATTTGACTATTCAGCTAAAACTGGCAAGCCTTCACTGTCTTTAGATACAGTCCAAATTTTACTCTCACAGTTGTCTAATTCAGGTTTATAGCTGTGGCCTATCTGTACTCTAAGGTGCACTTGTCCAAATCAAGACATAATAGATGGTTTTAATTTATTTTTAAATAGATTAATCTTTATTAAAACCAACCAACATGGGGAAGAAATAAAGTAAATTAAATATGGTGGTGGTCCATAATAGCTATCTTGCAGTAGCTTTAAGATCTGACTTAATCAGTTTATGAATCAAAATGAGAGTTCTCAAGGCCAGCAGCCTAGAATCTAGAAATCAGAATGTATACTTCAGTCCTGTTTGCTTCCTCTCAAATCATTCTGAGGAATAATGTCTCTGTGATCAGAAATCAGTATGTAATTGTTGTCTGGAAGACATCTTGAAAAGAAATTCAGAAAGTTTCAGAGATGTGAAAAGGTGTTACCACGTGCACACACACAAAATCTGCCTAAATTAAAATGATAATAAAATTTGCTTTGCAATATTAGTATGTTTGATTTATGGCTTCTTGAATATATTTACAATATGAATTAATCCAGTCTCAACTGTTTCTGTTAAGGTCAGTTGTATAGAGTGGTATTCCAAAGTGCAGAATATTGCTACACATTATAATACTGACAAAGTCTGATCACTGATTTTCTAATCACAGCTGTCATTTTGCAAAATAATGAAAAGGAACATCTATAGCTTTTTATTTGATTTTTCAATCAACTCTGTGCTCTAGACATAGCCATTATGAAAAGCTAATTTTATTCATCGCTTTATTCCTAATGACGTAAAAGTAGTAATGACACTGTGATTACAATCTTTTACTAGTCTTAAAACTGCAACTACAGTGGCTTCTGGAGACTTCTGAATTGTTTCAGTGTGACTAAGACTCTTTCCCATAGTGTAATGTTTCTCTTTAATTTCTCTTTGTTTGGTTCTTTATTCTTCTTAGAAATATTGAATAAAGAAAAAAAGAATCAAAAGCCATCCACTGAAGACTTTTATTAGAGCATATCATTTTTATAACTCCTAACTATTTTGCAAGAGTAGGGGAGCATTTGTCATCTAAACAGTTGTGCTTGTTTTAATCCTCACAGAGTACTGAAGTAAAACATTCTACTGAAAGACATATTTCTTTAGGAGGAAATTTGCTGGGTAATAACAGATGGTTTTCTTTGACCCAATAGATCAGTATTTCAGTGTTGAAAATAGGAACATCTTAGAGCATTTCCTTGAGAGTGGCGTCAAGCATGCTCAGAACTACAGCTAAGTTATACAATGTGCTTCATTGATTAACTGTGGAAAGAGTAATGAAAGTGACATTGATCCCTGTGGCACCTACTCTAAAATCCCCTGAATTTTCTAGAAGATGACTACTTGTTTTCTGCTCAGAGGATAATCTTGAAACCAACTGCTCAATCACCACTGTCTTAAATGGTCATTTAAGCACTGGCTTGTAAGGCAAGGTATGAAAATACTTTTTTCCAAGTTTAAGACACAATTTAGGACCTAATTCTAATATGATATAAGCAAGGAGAAGGTAAATGTAGCTGCAGGCCTTCTTAGGATGACTCAGTTTTGACATTTACGATACATTTATTTTTTTTGTTTAAATCTATGCATACAGTTAAAGGCACCTCAGTATGCCTGCTGCAATGTGAAGTTGTATTTGGAGAGGTGTACAGGAAGTTCATAGATATGCAATTCATATTTGAGTGGGAAAAAACAAACAAACAAAAAACAAAAACTATTGATAGGAAAGACTACTTTATAGGTGTTGCCTGCAAGTTATATCATCAGCCAAGTAGCTTCTAATGACCAGGATGGGACTGAAGGAATATCAAGATCATGCAGTACATCCAGTCCCACTGGAATTTTTCTGCAGTAGCATCCTGGGAATTGTTGAGGACATTCAACAACACTGTGAACCATTTTCAAACCTCTCCTCAAAGTCAGACAAGGAGACCAAGTTCAGATTTGCCTACATTTTGGTTGTATACCCCATTACTTTATTCTAAAGAAACACTTCCTCCTCAACCACAAAGCCAAAGAGCACTAGCTGTTTTCATGAACAAATTTCATCAGTTACCAGATTAAATAATTAAAATAATTTCTGTCCTCTTTTTTATTGTTCCATTAGATTCTGAAAATACAAACTGCAGAGCGACCAACTATGTATTTTGGATTTATGTTACTGGTAAAACTGGTAGACTATTCTGAAAAGATAGAAAGTTTGTTTTAGCCACTTTAGAAAAAAGTACAAAATATAAAAATGTAAAATCAGAGCATAAAAGTTTGAATTTTTTTTCTATACTTGCCAGGCTAAGCTAGCTCATAGTCCTCACTACAGTGCAGAAGGAATCTGCTAAAATACAGGCTTTAGAGGTATATAATAATATACAATTAAAAATCATGCAATAATTTTGAATCTTAATTTTTATTCCTCTGTTGAATCCTCCAGAGTGACTTTTCTCTATCTTTGCTAATAGAAAAGTGATAGATTGCTGCAATTTATTTTGTTCCACACTTTATTCAAAATCTTTCCACCAAAACCGAACTCTCTCTCTCTATCGTAGAACTATAGCATCACTGAGAAGGAAAAGAACTCCAAGATAATCCAGTCCATCTACCTACCACTAATATTATCCCACTAAACCATGTCCCTTAGTACACTGGAACATTTCTTGAACATTACCAGGGACAGTGACTCCAACTGCCTGGACAATTTCATTGCCTTACCGCTCTTTTGGAAAAGAAATTTTCCTATTGATATTTCCATCTGCTTAATGCTAATTTAGTATCAAAAACTGAAATGAGACCCCAGGAAATCAAGAGTAATCAATCAAAAAATCAAAGTGTAAGTTGTCAATAGAATAGCTCAGTGGATGTATTTTGTCCACTAACAGTGCAGCTACTTGTCTTTACTGAGAACTTTATTCAGATAAATGTGACTCAGAAGTAATTTGGGGTTGACTGAGAAAGCACCTTTGTGTTTGGAAACTAGAAAAGATTAGGTTAAAGGAGGTTCGGTTGGTTTGGATGAGCTTATCCAAATATTTTCCAATCAGTAGTAAAACTACAGAAAGTCAGTAAAATATAGACAATCTGACTAGAGACAAGGCAAAACTGGGAAATGCTTCTTTATTCTAGATGTTTTCATTGATATTGAAGTTTATACCTATCACTCTTAATGCATTTCTTATTACCTTTTAAAATAATGCAATAGAAATTGACACTAACTTTTTTTTTTTTTCTTTTAATTACAGAATCAGTGGACATGCAACAATTTAATTCAGAGTGAAGCTAAGTATTTTCTCTTGGAATGACACTTTTGACACTGCAGAATAGAATAAATTATTCTGCTTGATCTCAATCTGCAAGGAAAACCATCTTGTTATTCACTTTCAGGGCAGAAACACAGCTACCAGATAGAAATTCACTTTCAGGATGGAAAAACTACCAGGAAGTTCTAGCACTAGAATATACAGAATCTTTTTTCCCAACTAATATAGAGGCATAGAGGTAGCATGAGGGAGTCTACAGATTTTTGAAAGTACTTATCTCAATTTCTTACACTCCTAAAAACATATCAGGCTGACTGGACTTCTGGTAAATCCCCTGGGTGCTAGCACTACCTTTATTACACAGGGACTGTATTGGTGACAAATTCCTTAGGGGAGAAAGAATAAGAGGAAAAACTGAAGGAAAGAAAAGACCTAGAAGTTGTTTTGCCTCCCTTCACTGTCTACCTCCATATCTGTGCATTTATAAGCAAACATGGGAAAAATTAAATGTAAAATAAACAAGGAAATTAAAATATACCACAGGATTTCCTTTCCTTCAGTCTTGAACTTTGAGTCATTCTGCTAGCTTCTATTTCAAGTAACTCTCACTACTTGATGTTAACATTAAGAGGTGTGAACTTTTTAAAAAAGCCTACAAAAATTTAAATAAATGAATAAATGAATATTTCGTTAGAAAAAATAAACAAATGACAGCTAATTGTAAAGAGCTTAAAGGGCAAGTTACTTATTTTAAAGAAAATTATGGCAATTAAAATGCTGTTTGCTTTTTTTTTTATCAAACCTTGAAGGCATTTAATACCCACATATTAACTCTCTTTGCTAATGACTTACTAGTTTTAAATACTTTACAGTAATGACTTATGTAATTTGAAGTGGTTATTTTCCATAGTTCATTACTTTCCCCAAATGATCATTGATTTGATAATTAGTTGATATTTTAAAGCTTGAAGACGTGATGTCCTTGAAAATGCTTTAAGTGTCTTGTTCAGGGCAAAAAAATAAATTATCATCTTTGAAATGCCATTCATTGATAATTTTAGTGGGCTGTTTTTTTTAGACTATTGAAGATTGAGAGATTCTTTAATTATGCGTTAATTAGTTGTTCGTGGCAAGATACCCAGAAATCAACATTATTGCACCAGAATTTCATGTGGAAAGACAACTCCCTGTACTCAGTTTATAGCCATAATGTTACTTCTTAACAAAACCTATATTTATTTGATGTGGAAAGACTTCCAGCTTTCACTGTGTCACTTTTGTTCTGCATGACATGTTGATATGGTTTTATTATTTTTGTTACCGATATTTCACATCATAACATCATGTAGTGCACTGGGAGTTAATGCACCAGTTCCATGGATTGTTGATAGTTCTGGGTATACCTATCTCAGAAGGGAAAAAGAACTAAATATTCCAAAGGACTTTTCATTGTTCTGTTTCTGTTCTCCATTCAGAGGGAAAGATAAAATTGTTCACAGGTCATAAGACATTCCCTGTTCTTCTGCTGATTGTCTCTGCAGTGTGTGTGTGCTCCCTAGCCACCTCACCTTCAGTATTAGAGTAAGGCTTTCCATTTTTGGATGTTCTCTCTCTCATTTTATTTGTTTGCTTCAGTTCCAATTATATTGTATTGTCTTGCATTCTTATCTTATTTAGTAAATTAACTTTCTGCCTCTGTTTGATTTTTAGGTCTTTCTCCATACCCTTTCCTCTTTCCTCTTTTCCCCCTTTCCCAGAACTTGCGTTCATGGGTCCTCCCTGCCCCATTAGTCATGGAACCAGGCTGAACTGGGCCATAAACCATTGTCACAAGTCAACGCACAGTATAACTTCTGTCCTTTGCCCAGCATGTAGGATGAACTAGTATATCATTTCTCAGCCCGTTACTGGGATTTTGAGGTTGTGTCATAAATATCTTGACCAGAATCTAGGAATTCATCTGAGCTGAGTACAAAATCTACTACGCTACAGGAGCAAGAAAACACTTTCCTTTGAAATAATAGCTCTGTCATCAGTGGAATTAAAGCCTTATTTTACCATATTTTTAACTTATGTTTACATACCTATAGATGTGGGGAAGGCATTGGGATTATAATCTTGCTCAGAAACAACAACTGTGACAGACGTTCCTTGATGTTTCGATAATTTAACAAGATTTTTTAAAATAAACTAAGATCAGTAGTAGCAACCAATTTTATTTTTAATTTAATCTATGAATGAAGATTCTGTTTATGGCTAGAAGGCAGTGACAACACTATAGTATCATACAGCCAAACAGATTGGCTAGGCATCAGTTCACAGAAAGTGACAAGCTTGCAGATAGAGCTTGTCACCAAGGACTGGACAATGCTCTCCATTGCATAGGTACAGGAAAACTGGCCTCCATACAGCACTGGGATCCCTGCATTTTGGTGCCATCTATAGCCATTTGTAAGGCGATAAATTATATGTGTATCAAATTGATGGCATCTTTTGCAACTGAAAGCTTACCTGACAAAATTCATAAATATCAGATCTCAAACTCATCTTGACAAGTTGACAAAGTTTCATTTATTGTCTTACTTAAATCCATAGTTTATTTGTCTTCTTTGAAAAATGAATTTTGAGGATTTCCCTAGGAAGGTAAAAATGCTAAGGTGAAAATAAACAAACAAACAAACAAGAACAAAAACACTTAAGAAACTTTCCAGAAATGTTCAGTCTTCTTACAATTTAAATTAAAAAACAGATCCACACTTTTTTCTAAGATTTTATATACCCCAGTGAATACTTCTGTTGCATTAGGAACGATTATCAATGTTCCAAATTAAAACAAACAGTCAAAATTAAAGACTATACATGCTGACTTTAGTAAAGACAAGGCTAAAAAAAAAAAAAAATACAGACATTTGCAAGTTAATTAAGCACATTCTTATTTTTAATTGTATGTATAAGTCCCAAAAGAATCAATGAGTTATAGTAATACTTAAAATTCTTTGCTATAGAAATCTGTTGATTGGGTGAATTGAAAGTACTTAAGCATGTTTTCTGTTACTGTGGATTAACAAAAATGTACTGGAGTTCATTAATCTGGAGTCTACATTCTCAGTCACCTGTCAGCTAAAGAAAAAGAATGTTTTGTCTTCTAATTCCAGTCTGGCAAATTTAGTCCATTGATTTCAATTGCATGGGCAGAACTATCTTTCATGATTTAAATATCTTAATTCTAAATCTATGCCTGTTTTTTCTTCTTCCTTTTTTACTGGTCCAAGAAGGGCTAAGTACAATCTTCAGTGTTTGGCCTTATTCTTGATTTCTAGCTCAGCATCAAAGTGATCAGTGACGAGAAATCTACAGTATAACAACTTGATGCATTAGTGAGAGATTACTAAATCTATTAGTTAATTAATTAATTGTGTGCTCTGGCTCCAGGTTTTTTTATTTTTATTTTTTCCTATCTACTGTGCTCCATCTTAATAAGGAGCCACATACACATGTCACCAGCCAATGTGGTAATTATAAACTAATGCAATTATCTCCCAACCTTCTTGATGAGTAGTGTACTGGTTAGGGTCTCACTGAAGTGATGACCTTCCCTGCTCCTAATAGACCTCTGAATGCTGAGTTACATCAGGATTTATCTGCGCAAATTAAAAAACAAGAAAACACAAAAACCCACACAGATTATAAGCCTTAGCATGTTTCCTACCACTGCAAAAATGTTGCATGATTGAGATGATTGAGATTGCATTGAGATAAATGCGACATATGAAATTAATTAAAGTGTTGACTTTCCTAAAATAATCTTCTAATTTCTGGGTTAGTGCTAGCTCATGCTATGAGAATGTAGAGAAAATACTTAAAAACTGACATTTTTGCCATCGTTTTCATCTTTCTGGATAAAAAGTATGCATTTACTGTTGAAAGTAGGCTGACAAAATTTTATGATTAAATATTTTTTACTGAAACATTACTTGATGGAAATGAAAACCATTTGCAGAGGCAGGTCAGATGTAGCAACTTTCCCAAGCTCATGAAGCGTTTTAGTATTTCTTTATTCTAAACATAGCTACATATTTTCTTTGTTGAAAACAGAGTTGCTATGCAACTGAACTTCTATTTTAAACACTGAAATAAAAATTGTTTGATCTGCTCACAACATCATTTTGTTTTGACTACATGTCCATTAAACATTCCAGGACTAACTTTTCACCATGATGTCACACAAGATTGAATAGAATAATTTTAATTACCCTTTACCTTGGAAGCTCATTATTTAGATATGTTGTATTATAAACAGAGGAAATGATAAAGTCTTGTTGAAAAGACAGTTTTTCAGCTAGTGACATAATTTCTTCTCTATTCATAATAGATAAAATTTTGGAAGTTGATAGCTGAAGAATCAGCATGAGATATCTCAAGGAGACAAACATCTATAATCCATATTTTAGGTAAATTAGGTTTCCTTTGTCTGAAGCTGAAGGCAGTCACAGCTCAAGAATCATCCCAGAGGACCTTGACCCTTGTTTCTCAGAATTGATGTAACTGGAATCCCAGGTGTATTTAAAGCTGGGCAGAAGTTGCAGTAAGAGACATTGTATAGCAATGGGACTTGCTATGTCAAATTGATGATTGCACTTGATGATTCTGAAGATTTTTTCCAATTTAAATGATGCTAAGATTCCGTGACCCTATAGAGCCTCAGTTGCTGGCACACACACTGAATTTGAAATGGAGAAGAAAGGTCATCATTCTTCACATAAGTAGGAATTTGTTGTATAAGCATTATGCATAAAAATAAATTTATTTTGCTTATTTTTCATGGAATCAAATACATCCAAATGTTAAACAGAATTTTATCCCAAATTATAAATGCTCTTGTTTTATTTAAAATGATTACTTGCTGCCCTTCAGTGACTATATGAAGTCTTATCCATTAATGAGAACTCTATTATCCTCATCCGTAACTTTTGAATTGACTGAGCATAGTAGACCTCTGAAATATGTTAATTTAAAAATAAAAGATAAAATGTAATGACCCATGAAAATACTTCAAGGAAGTAGGAATAACAATGAAAGGCATAGAATAATAGCATGATTTGAGTGCTAATAAAAGGGAAGGAACTTCTAAGGATTGTCTAGTTCAACACCTGACATGAGCACAGACATCTTATGTTAGATTAGGTTGCTCAAAGTCCAGTCCAACCTTGCCTTGAATTCTTCCAGGGATAGGGCATCTGCAGCCATATTTTCACTTTCTCAGCACACTCACTGCAAAAATATATTCTCCTTGTATCACATCTAAGTCTATCCTCTTTCAGGTTTAGAACCATTACTTGTCCTATCACCCAGCACCATGGGGGGGAAAAAAAAAAAAAAAAAAAAAAAAAAAAGCTATTCTCAATCTATTTATCCCCCTATCTGTACAGGTTCTTGGGGTTGTCCAAGAAACAGCAGCTCTAAAGTGTTAAATTTGAGGGTTCAGCCCTTAGTTTCAAAAAATCAGTATGATAACAAAAGTCAGGTCTTTCCAGATTTTATATAAACAGATTGAACTCAAGGCATCTGAACATTTTCAGACCAGACCTGAATAAGTTAGTTTATAAGGAAAAAGAGCTTTCTGGTTTTACGCCATAAAATCTTCCAGTAGCAGGATATTATCCTGCATATTCTACATACATTTATGACTTGGGTGTCTTCAAAGAATATTTTCCCAGGAACTCCTAAGATCTGACAAGTGTGCAAAAGGATATGCTGTATGACAATAGCAGAGCTGAACCCAGTGTGGAGAGCAACTAGCATTTGAACTGACAGCACACAAGATGTAGTAATGTATTAGCAAAATACACACAGAAACACAGTATGATTTTTCAAGATTTGTTAATTTATGAAGTGAGTTCAATAATAAAAGAACTACAATAAAGAAAAAAAATGCCTTCAACATAATGCCTAAAGATGTGAGAACAAATGCAATTCAGACCTCCGGTGTATAAAAGACTTGCCCATGTTTCAAAGTGGAAGAACAAAGTGTGATCCCTGAAATTTATAGGGAAATAAATAGTTCTTGATCTTTCCAATTCTTCTGTTAAGCTTGCTTGAAATTTACAATCTACAGGAATGTAAGAGAGTTGAAAATTTCAGGTAGGAAGACAGACAATCACTTAGAACTTACTTCCAGAAAGGAAGAATTTCAAGAATGGTGATCATTTGGAGAAGGCATAAAGAATAAACTTGAATAAACTTGAAAGAATACAAATGAAATTCATACTAGTCTCAGCTACAAATCAAAAACAAAAGGGGAAATTGAAAAACAAAACAAAACAAAACCAAAAAAAAAAAAAAAAAAAGCCTGGTTGGCTAAAGAGGGATTTTTCTTTATATTTTTCAGAGAACACATGCAAGTCATAAAATTACAACTAAAAAGGAAAAAAGAAAAAAAAGAAAAAGCCAACTATAAACATTATTACAGTTTTCTACAGTAGACAAAAATGCCATTGCTTGTAAAATACATTGTAATTAATCCTTTCAGCCTCCCTTGCCTAGATGATACAATATAACTACAGGTTGTCTATCATATAGTCACTTCCACAGGTGAGCAATTATTACAATAATTAATACTGAGAAAAATCACCAGGACAACTCTGTAGTCATAAAATTGATATTTGTTGTGTGAATATTACATTGTCACTAAAAATCCATACTTTTATTGCTTCTTTTCTATATCAAAATTGTTGGCAGAGTTTATATCCTGATAAAATGAGTACCATTTCTTCCAAGCTTTGAAAAATAAAAACAAACAAACAAACAAACAAACAAAAACCTTGAGTAATGTCAGATCATTTTAGACTTGCCAAAATAGAAAATGTAATGCTTTATACAAAATTCCAGTCACCCATTTAGCCTGGTGCAACAAAAATGATGGGGGAAAATAAATAAATTTAATCTCTGAGGGGTTAGAACAAAATATTTGTTAGTGCATTTGCTTATGAATTTATACAGAAAAGTAAGTGATTTTATCTTCTACATTTTATTTCCCACTAACTCATTCAATCATATTGGGAATTTTGCAACTTCTGTTTTGATCTTGTCACAGATTTTGTATTCTATAAGAAAACATAGCAGTTAACAAAGTAATTATTCTCGTTTAAAGATCAAATGTTATTGTTTTCATTGATAATGACCTAATTCTTTGAGACATCTACCCTTTCCTCTTCCTCCTCAGTTGTAGCTTGGGTTTGCTTATCAGCCCCACCAAACACATTCATCCTTCTCTGACTAACTTAGAGGCTTTCCTTTTCTAAAAGAAAATCATGCTACTAGCAAGGACTTTAGTCCATGAGGCTCTTTTCAAACCTGAGTCAATGTTTGACTTCCAACCATAACGTGGGAAGCTAGGACCATATTAACCTTCCCTCCTTTCCTTAGATTCAGCCCAGGGATCTTGTGAGAAACAGCAGATATCAAAGAGCATCACTCCATGTAGTGATCCCTGGGGCATTCATCACTGATCTCCATTTGGACCCTGAGCCATTGATCAGCACTCTCTGGATATGATCTCACAACCATCTCATCCATCAAACAGTCCACCCCTCAAATCTATACCTTTCCAGTTTGGAGAGAAGAATATTTTGGGGGAACATGTCAGAGGCTTTACGGAAGACCAGGTAGTCCAACTGCTCTTATCTTGTCCACAGATGCAGTTAAGACATCATAGAAGACTACTAGGTTGGTTAGAATGGACTTGCCCAAAGTGAATCTATGCTGGTTGTCTGATATCACCTCTGTCTTCCATACACCTTAGCATAGCTTCTTGGAGGACCTGTTTCATTGTCTTCCCCAGCAGAGAGGTGAGACTGATGGGTCGATGGCCCCTTGAATCAATAATCCTAGCTAGGATACCTACATAATACTGCATTGTTAGGTGAACTGCAGATGGTCCACAAATGAGGTTCTACTAAATGTATATAATGCACAGATGACACAGAGTTAGTGTCATATACCAACTGAATCCATGTGCTTTATCACAATTAGGTTACAACTACCACATGCAATGTATGACCTATACAACATTTTACTGTTGAGAATTTTGTTGTCAGCATTTATCATGTTCTCCATGAAACAGACAAATACGCTTCTGTACTTATGAAAATTGCTATTGCATAAATTTCCAAGCACTAAGAAGTTACACAAACACTCTCCATTCATATACAGTATGTGTTCTTTACCTATGCAAAGTTGTTCACAACTGTACCTCTTACCGGTACCTCAGGTGTTGATGCAAAAGCACATGCACCAGTAGATGTGCATTCAACTGTATAACATGAGATCTTGCTTGTGATTAATACAATAAATCATATATGAGACATGTGAAATGTGCCTGACATAAAACCTGCCTGTCATAAAATGTGCCTGTGAAAGTTGCACGGGCTACTCTCTCTGTCCTGCCTTATGCAGTTAAGCTGCACTTTCAATAGCTCTCCTATTAGAACAAGTCCTTCATAAGGGTGGAATAATAAAGCAGTTTTCTGCCCACATTAAATTGTTACTGTTTACCTTTAATGAGTACTGAGAAACTTTCACTTCTCTAACTCTACTTTTGTCTTCGCTTTTTCTTAAAGTGCAGTTCACCATTAACTGTTCATTGCAACATGTACAGGAAAAAGCAAGAACTTATCTGACAAGCTGGTGTTTGCAGCAAAGTTTATTTCTAAGTTAAATCATACTAAGCATATCTTTAAACAGCAGAACTGTGCTTGAGAGCAGACTTGTATATTTCTGCCTTACCAATAGGATATATTTATATAGCAGTATATTATAATGAGCACCAACCCATAATGCTTATTCTTCTTATCAAATGTAGTTCTGCTGAAGTAGTTATTTTACACAATAGTTGAATTCCTATCTCTCTGAGTTTTAATCATATGACAAATTAGATTGAATTTGCATTTACACAGCAAATTTTATGATGTAAGTTTCCTAACACACTTCAGCTTGATACTGCAGTGAATTGCATTATCCCTAATGGATCATCAGTTCTGAGATTTAGTATTTGATCTTGTTTTATTATCTCCCCTAGCTATATTCCATACTTAATTTTTTTCCTGAAATGAATATTATTGATTTACTCATTAAATACTGTCTGCTTGGTGAGAATTTTTCATCCAAGCAGTATGATGAATCCTCTTTAAAATAATGATTATATGCTGCACAATACTTGAAATACTGGCTTCCTGAGAACGTTTTTAATGGATTGCCACTAAGTATACTGTATACAAAAAAAACCTTGTACCTTTTCAGGAAAATGACATCCATTGATTATACCTTCTCAAAAATGGGCCAATCAATAAATTATTATATTTCTTAAAATTAAGCTCATTTGAAGGTGAAGGATTATTTTCTTGGTTTTGTTTGGAAATGGTGTTTTAGTTCTGTATGACTTCAGTTTAAAAGGCGACCAAGTATCACAGAAAAGGGTTTGAATATATTTTCAATGAAGATTGGGTCATACTTAATCCCCAGGGAAGTAGTCATGGCATTGAGCTTGTTCAAGAAGTGCCTGGATGAAGTTTTCAGATGTGTGGCCTGATTGTTGAGTGGTTCTAAGTGGAGCCAGGTGTTGCATTCAGTGATCCTGTGGGTACCTTCCAACTCTGGATATTCTATGATTCTATAATTCTATCAGATAATTCTATCAGATTTAAATGAAATTGGACTATAGCAGTCCAACTTAATGTTACAGTATTTCCAAATTATATGAATTATCAAACCCAGTGACTGGATCTGAAAAGAGAAACTGCCCTGTCACTAAGAATCTTCGTGATATTTTTACTAAATGCATAGTACAAAGAAGTTGGCTCAAAAAATTTTTATTCTGCTACAAAAAGGTACATAGTTTTGTTAGTGCTGATCAAAACTGAAGAAAATATTACATCTAAGCTTATGTGCAAAAACAATTCTATAAACAACAGAAACACTTCATATTGGGTTGCTTGACTCAGATCAATATATTTGAATTTGTTGAGCCACATAAAAATGTTTTCAGAGCATATAAACCTTAAACATATATTATTTTTATGCACAGCCATTCATCTAAAGAATGGTAGCTTGGATACTTTTATTTCTTCATTCTATTATGTTGTTTTTGCTCACAAGAAGATTTAACATTTGACTTTGTAAAGAACGTAGTGGAAATGATGCTGCACAAAAGGGAAAACCAAATGAGCGATAGTTTCATGTGAAAATGGTTAGGCTGTAGAGCAGACTGCTCAGAGAGACTGTGCAGACTCCTGAGCTACCTGCTTTGAGTAGTGGCTTAGACTGAAGACCACCTGTGATCTCTTGCAGTCTGAATTCTGTGATTTGATGGTTTCACAAAATTAACAGAAGTAGCTAAAAAGGGGGCATGGGAGACAGCAGGAAGTATTTTAATGTAATTTTCAGCTGTGATAAAGAGTGTTTTAAATGTGTTTGGAAAATCCTAACTGCCCAGCAGCAAAGGAACAAGCTAGTAGAATGCAGACCTGGGTTCAATTATCTTGCCACAGTGTGGCAAGCGTACGTGACTCTCTTTCAGACACTGCTGTCATAAAGTAAAGAAAGGAAGCAAAATCAGTAGTTACTGCTCACAACCTAATCCCACAATATTAATTGCCAAATATATGTGCATGACATGCTATTCATTTGTTTCTCAATGAGAGTTATCTTATCAGCTGCTACCGAATAGCTGATTACTGGAGACAGCCTCCAGACATTCTTCGATCTTGCATTGTTTGTGTCATTAATAGTAAACAGAAGAGACACTCTTCCCTTATGTGGGCTGCATTTTAAAGCATGCTTATACATTTTTATCATCATTTATTTCTTTCATGTCACTTCGTGGGCCAGAGAACTCAGTTGAACAGATGTTTGCTTAACATAGCAGAGAGCAAGCTGAATAAAGCATTTGAGCTAAAAATCAGGAGTTTGACTTTTAGAATTGTCATATTCTAAAATTATTAGCTAGAGTACACACATGTGCCAACTATATCTTTGGTTTAAAGAACACAGTAATATTCTTTTCCTTTTTCTTTTCTCTTTTTTTCTTTTTTTTTTCTTTTTTCTTTTTCTCCTTTTTTCCTTTTCTATATTTTTTCTCAGTAATTTTCTTCTTTGTTTCTTTTACTCCTGAGCAATAAGAATCAGAAATAAACTTTCTCTAAAATTCACCAAAAACACCAAGAAAAAACTACAGTTTAATATTTTGAAACTTAACAAAAATGAACACATTTGAGCTATAAGCACAATAGTGCATTTCAATATTTTATGTGTTCACATACTCTTACTACCTCCCTCATTTCCTCTTTCCTCAAAACTACACAGAAAGATGGGTGGAGAATGCTGAATGGTGAAAAACATGGAAATCATCTGCTGCCATTCTGTGCGAAGCACAGTCTGCTGTGAAAGAGGTTCTCCACTGTTTAGACATTGTTAGACAACAAGAGAGACTCAAGCAAACAAGCTGATGTACCAAGTCACTCTCCATCATATTTGACAAGTCATGGCTACTATTCAATAATTCTACAATTCTGCAATTTGATGACCAAATCCTGGCCAATATTTCAATTATTTAAATTAAAAGCACTATTCCAGGGTTGTCTCTATTCTGATCATCTTCCAAGTTTTTCCCCATCTAGTTCTTCAGGTTATAACTAATCCTTCCTGAGTACCTGCAAGTAGGGTTATATCCACCAACCAAGTGAGGTCTCACTGATTCTTTGAATAGCCTAAATATGCTCATATCTCTATACAGTGAACCACTAATGAACTTACTGTCTCTTTCTATATTATTTCCAAAAGATAAACTACTGCCTCAAAGTAGTAATTCATAACTGGTTTGTAAGTATATGAGTTTATCTTACTGAAATTCATCTTATCCCTTACCCACTTCCTACTCTTTAACCAATAGATTTAAAATTGTTTAGTTGCCAACTGAGATACTAATTAAATCTATATTAATAATACATAATTAACCCAGAGTAAGTTTAAGTGGGTACTTATTAAAGCAGAACAAGTTTCACAGTGGTCATGTAAGGCTTACAATTGTAATTCATTTTGAATTGGAAACCTCCTGCTATTTTATAATATATTTCCATGTTATCACCGTAAGGTAACATTGGTAAGACTGGATCAAATTATTAAGAAGTGCAGGTGCACACACATATGTATGCCATGAAATGTATGTGTAAAAATAGTTAAGTATTTGATATATTAGTATGCCAACAGTCTGTCTGTTCTGCACCCAAATCATTATTAAGTTTCCCAGTTATTGGCATTTATTTATTCTAGGGGTCAATTTACAAGGGAAGGAGAATGTTTTCCTGTACTTCATGCTTCTGGGTATAATTTTCTGGAGTGTTGTTGCCTTCTGGGATCCCAAGACAGTCTGGGTATGAAGGTTCAGCCTGTAAAATGCTTGGGCCCACCTGGCCTCTGGATGTGACTCTCAGATGTCACTGAACTGAGCAAATGACCTGAGCACAATAGGAAATGTCAAAAAGAAGGTCACACCATGCAAATAACAAGGCACTCATCTTTGAAAAAAGGGGAAGCTATCACCTGGGTTTCACAGCCATAGCTCTTCTACTAGAATTAGGCTTCAACATGCAAGAAAGAACAGTTATTTCAAAACATATTGGTTTATCAGTGTCCATGTACATCTCATAGAAGAGACATGGGTTTGAGTCCCACAAGACAAGAAATATTTGAGTCTAGGTCTTGGCATTCAATCTAAGACCTCTTTGGGCTGAAAGGCAGTAGACTACAAGGCCTATCTGTACTGAACCCCACAAGACTTTGGAAAAACAATTAACTAATTGACCAAATTCTGTCTTTTATTATTATTATTATTATTTATCCAGACCATTTATCCATACATCATAATTGCACAAACAGCTGCAGTGGACTACAGTTAATAAAAACAGGATTTGTCCCCAAAACTTGAGAAAAATAATATGAAACTATCAATAAGATGACAAAGGTCTTTGTTTTTCTGAATCTCTGTATAGGTTCAAAACATAAAAAAAAAAAAAAAAAAAAAAAAAAAAAAAAAAAAACAAAAAAACATATTAAAAACATAAAATAACAGCAGAAGCAGAATTTCTCAGAAAAAAAAAAAAGCACATGGTTAAGTTTCAGTACAGAGTTCATAAAAACAATTATTTGAAATTTTGTAGATTTATTAGACAGATCTTCAGCTAGTTATCGCTGTTTCTGCTCCACTGAAGCCTGCAGAGTTATGTCTACATCTACTGACGTTTTACTCCACACAACTAATTGTCTGAAGTAGAAGTATGCTGTCAATTTAACATTTTTAAATAGCAATTACAGGTAATGCTTCTTAGATCTTATTTCTTCTAGAAGGGAATGTTAGAAAAATAATAAATGAAATTAATTTGTGATAAGCTACAGAGTGTAATTCATAATGCTCCAATTTAGAAACTATATGTTGTTGTGCAACATTGTGAATACTTACCATGTGTGTTAAAAAGACAGGGAAATAGACAAAATTGTACTGTAAAGATAAAAAGAAGTGGACTCTTCGTTCTCCTTTAGCTCCTGAAGTATGTGGATTCATAGTCTTTTAAGTAATTAATTTATAATGTATTGTCCTAAATGTAATAAATGGGAGGAATACAACAGAGCTTAACAGGAGTTGATGCTGCCTGAGAAAAAAGCAGAACTCAACAGCTCCTTTTGATTCTGCAGCACCAGGATCACAGCTCTAGATATCCCTAGAATAGAGTTTTTTTCCATGTTCAGGCTCCAGCCAATGTACTTTGTTTCACTTTCCTAGAGCTAAGCAAATTGTCCTGCTGCAGGAAATAAAGCCTTTGTTAGAAGGCCTTTCATGTTGTAATTTTCTGTCTTTTGTAATTTCTTCTGTAATTTTCTAATTTTCTGAGCATGTCTTGCATGCCAGATCTATCCGATCAGAAAGCCTGGCTTCATGACACATACTTTGTGCCATGCCAGGATGGCTTTTTCTTTCCTGTGCTAAGCAGTGCTACCTAACAAGCTGCTGAGTTCCTGCAGAGCCAATAAGCTTTTTTGTCTCATCTCTCCCTTCCAGATTTACCATAGTTGAATAATACAGAACATGCACAGACAGTACAACAAACATCATTTCAGAGAGAAAACTGTAGCAAGATATGGGATATATTCCTGTGCATAGAAATGGTATTTTGTGTTCATCACAGAATTATGCTTAGGATGTGTAAGTTTTGTAACCAGAGAGGAAAACAACATATCCTTAATTTGCTACCAGAATGACTTTTTCCACTGAGTTAGAGCGCATCACTAACCTTGCCCACAGACATGATGCGCAGTGACTGCATTCCCTTGGGCTTGTCACCCATGACATTTTTGCTGGTCTGGAATTGCCAGATCAGGATAATAACACTGTGAGCAAGAAATGCCTCCAAGTAATCAGGTTACTCACAAACTAGATACTCACACAAGTAGAACATTGGTGATAGTGTTCTCTTTAAATTTGTTACAGATTCATGATGCCAGAAACGGAACTTCCATTTGGGTGACTAGGACTGATTTACACACTTGCTTACAGCACAATATGAACTATAATGGCACAGTTTGCCTTTCTGGACAATGAGTAGAGAATTTGAGGAAATCTGTGGGAAGAATAGGTTACTTCTTCTTTCCCAAGTCCATCTCTCATTAGCATTCATATCCCCAAGACCTACTATCGGTTTTTTAAGAGTTATTTTTTACCAATATAGGTGATCAGAACAGAATGACTGTTAATCCTTCCTGTTCCCTATACCCTAAAATTCTCTTTCCTACATGAGAAAGACAAGAAAGATCTTAAAAAATCTCTGATTTGTTGTTGTTGTTTTTAATGAAATGAATCCTAAAGGTAAATCCAGATAACAGAGGGCACAGCTCCTGGCCAATCCATAGTAGCCGACCCCACTTGACGTGAGGGGTGGGATAGGTGATCTCAAGAAGTCTCTTCCAACTACAGCTGTTCCATGATTATGTGAAAAACCTTGAGATACAGAAAGAGAAACTGGAAAAAGGCATACCAAGAAACAGTGCTCTCTTCTACACTAGATCAAGGAGGGTGTGGAGTGAGATGCTTTTTGATGACAGTATCTCAGTGAAAATACTGTCTATTGATTTCACAGTAGGAGTGAAAAAAAAATTAGCAGAGATAATCTCAAAGTGCAATGACACCATCAGCATCATCAAAACCAGCAGAAGGATGTAACAGTCTGCTCTGATAATAGAACTCACCCATTTCATATGCTGTATTGTATCTCCTATATAATGTGTACTATCTGTGTCCAAATTTTGTTTATAATAATTATTGTAACCCAGGTAAAGACAAAATATCTAACATTTGCAGGGCCAAGGGAGTCTGATATTTTGCAATTTTTTCTACCTTAGGAGATTTTTTTAAGTAACAATCCAATAGTCTGCCACTGTTCTAAATAAGATAATTTCTTTGGGATGTGAGAAGTTAGTGATGGTTGGGAGGAAATCTCTTCCACTGATTTTCTTCTCAAGTCCCAATGGAAGACTGGATTTCAGGAATAAGCCAGAGTGGGGGAACAATTTATGAGTCTTGCAAAACTTCATGATTCTAAATCCAAGTCAAAGGACTTGAGTTTATAAATGTTTTTACAGAGATGTTACACAGGTGGTTTGTTTCTTTACTAGGTGTAGTAATACCTTTACCATCAGTACTGTGCTTCCTATTGCAGGTTCTAACTTGAAGTTTCCAACATTACTTGAGCAAAAATCTGTTTATATTTTGCTAGATTCTTTTAATTTTATATAACTATTCCTTACTTGTATGGCAAGACACATACTTCATTACGTTTTAAGATTTAGAATTTTGTATTTTCACTGTCTAAGTTTTTGTGGTTTTCAGAAATTCATTGTGATTTTATAAAATGTCTTTCAGAAATAGGAAAGAAAAGAATGTTTTGAAATTGTGCTAGGACAGCAACATTTACATTCTTCTACACAAATTTTAATTATTCTACAAGGTTGTGGAAGATTTTAGAATAAGTGATACCTTCTTGGGTCATCTATTCCCTTCAAGGGTTAAAAACAGTTTGCACATTAATTTTTACAATATTTAGTACCAGACATTAGTTGGAACAGTGAAACAAAAGTTCTGAAAAAAAACTTTTTAAACTGTGAGTATGCTGATTTATCTTGCAGAATGGTTTCTTTTGTCTTATAATCTGGGGCTAAGTAGTATATTCTGTCTTTGCCTATCTCAGTCAGTACAGTAAGTTTTCTTACCATCATCTGCTTATTTCCTGATAAATGAGCCAAGATATATTGTCTTAATTAGGCAGTGCAAGAAAAAGAAGGTCCTCCAGAGCTACCTTAGTAAGATGTAATCAACTTCCAGATAAAGTCAAATAGCTCCAGAAGCTATCGTTTGATGTGACATGTGGTGTAAATTAATTTATGTTGAATCTGACAGTGGAAAGTTCTGCCATAATCACAGGGAAAAATCCCAATCTTTCAACCTTGAATGGCACTGTACCTTGTGTGATGCATACTGCAGGGTTGGTGCAGAGAGTATGTTGCCTCTCCCTCCTTCTCAACACTTCATTTTCTGTTGTCTTATGCTCTGGAAAATGTAGCAGCTCCCTTCTTCAGGTACCACCTGATTAAAGACAGGGATTTACCAGCAAATGTTGTGTACATTTTTATACAACAAATGAAAACCGAAGATGCTCCACAACTATTAATCTGCATGTAAGATTTTTGGCATACCGTGAGACTGTTCTTGCCCCTTTCTCTGTCCAGTTGAGCAAATGAGACCTAGTTCATTTGCTGTGACTGTCAATCAATTACAGTTCTTGCTCTGAGCAAATATCAAACACTCTGCTCAAAAGATATTGTGCCTAAATGTTCTGGCTTACAATTGCCAGCTTTAGTTATTAATTCTACAGTAGGTGAAGCTGAGAGATAAATTTGGTTATAGAAGATTTAACAGAGGTTATATTTATTAACCCTTATTTAATCATCTTAGCCAAGCAAACAGCTTTGATCAACAGCACAGAGCTATAGTTCAATATTTACACCTTGCATGAAAATATGGCATTTAATCTAATCAAGGTGGCCAATGCTGAACATGCCACATTAAATGTTTGCTCTTCAAATCTGGAGTTCATTCATTCTGTCATTCTAATTCCCGAACCCAATTTGAAAATAGTTTGCATTTCATGCTATCTTGCAGCTTTATGTGTTTGCCTACTAAACACAGGTTAAGTGACCTTGTCTTGTGAATGTGACATTGTTAAAATTAAAGAATAAATATGACAGTGTTATCTGCTAAACAAAAAATGAATGCATTGCTAACAGGAAAAATACAAAATATCTCTCTATTTCTAACAGTGCTTCTGCTAACAAGAACAGAATTATTTTATATTCCTCAGGAGAATTTGCAGCTCATGTGCTGACTGTAATTTTTTCTTCTCACTCTACCCAAATCTTCTAGACAGTAAATTAAGAGATGAACAAACAAATGGAAAGACACAAAAATACAGTGTAAAGTTAAAATTTCTTTTAAAAAAGACAGTCTAAAATAAAGCAGTGAAGGAGTAACTTCAGTGTGCAAGGATTTACAATAGGAGAAAGGAGATCACAGTTAAAGCCTTATTTCATCATTGCTTCTTGGGTTTCTCGTACTGGAAGTTTGACTATAAGGAAGTTAGGGCATTACTTTCAGTATGTATTTGAAAAAAAAACCTAACTTTATTTAAAAGAAAAAAAGAACAAATGAAAAGTATTTAAATGATTCTCTTTTTTGGATAAAGATACAAAACAAACAAACAAAAACGTAAATCATAAAAATATAAAAAATGTATAAAAGAATTAGAATAAGAATAGAAAGGTATAACAAGGACAAAATTAATTACAAATCAGTAGTGTGCTATTTCTAAAATATATGTATTTTTCCATGTAGTAAACATCTACTCCCTTTACAAATGCACATCTACAGATGCATATATAGAGGTGGAATTGTGTTCATCACTACAGGAATATCTTTGCATTTCATATGATTCTTCAATGGACTAGTGAAATCAAATGAAGTTGTGAGGGCCTTTCAGGGTAAGGCTACTCCATTAGGCAGGTGGGCATACCTGCTCCTAGAGCTAGTATGTACATCTCCAGAACCCAGTCAAAGGTTGCAGAATAAATTAATACTTTGAAACACACTTCACAGTTTCACCCTCAACTTATAATGTAAAATAAAGCATAGAAAACAGTTGTATAAGTCTTCTGCATATGAATGTATCAGTATCAACATAAAATATTTTCTTCCAATAGATAAAGCCCTGCTCTTTTCTTCTTCCTTTTTTTTAAATTTTATTTTTATTTTTATTTATTTATTTCATACACATATAGAATTTACATAAGTATGTTTATTGTTTCATAGATGGTTTAGAGGAGGCGTATCAGTATCTTCAAGAAAGTAATACAAGGATGATGATCATATACTGGACTGTAGTATATTACACATTGAAAATGTAGGTGATTTGTCCATGGCCACAAAGCCAAAGCAGACATCAGGTTGTCCTTGTCCCTTTCCTTTTGCAGATGAGTAAATAAGAACTAGTTAATTCGCTATTGCTGTATGTCATCTACAGCAAATATTGGATTTCGTATTGGATTAACCTTCCTTGATTTAGGTATCTGCAAGTTAGATTCTGGAATCAAAACTACTCATCTTTATAATCAAAGGATGAAAGAAAGTAATTTAAAGCAGTCTTTAGCTTATCCAGAAATAAGTAATTCTCTGGAGGCCTATCTCTACCTATGAAAGCAGTAAGGGACTTCCAGTTCTGCTCTATAGAAATTTATATATTTAAAGTCAGGTGATATGTCATTCAGAACTCCAATGTCCTATGCTATTTTATTATTATTATACATATATGTAGGTATGTATATATATGTGTATGTGTATATATATATTTTTATATGCATGCATATACACATTGCACAAAAGAAGACCTAGGTGGTTTGCTCCACATTTTTTCATCACAACCATTGGCAATTCATTCTTCCCCTTTCCTCCACTTACAAAATATCCGACTGTTAAACACAATGAACTATTTTATTGTTAAGCATTTAACAAGAGACAAATGATAGTTTGAACATTAATGCACCAAAGTAGATCAGAATCTTAGCACTGTTAAATGGTTTCTGAGCCACTAGAGCGTAGCATCAGTGCTGTAAAGAAGCACTCCCTGATGGATTGTTAGCAATACTCTAACTCTTTTCAGGACAATAATATTGACTTCACATTAGATAAACATGAATCTTCTAAACAAGAGGTGAATACACAGGAATCAGACTCTTCATGTCTAGCAGCTAAGAGGCAGTGGGACACACTCTATAGAGTTTAATTTTAACTGTAATTAGCTTTTGCAGTGAAGTGCAATAAGGTAACAAATGAAGCACAATGCTGCAACACAGGACTAAAGAGAGAATAAAGGAGGTCATACACTTTACCTTGACAATTTCTGTTTTTCACAGAACCCATTATTAGTTAAGCACAGACATTAAATGACCCTTAAGCTTTCAAATAGGTTGCTGTATATGAGGAATAAAAGTGAAAACTATTGAGGTATTGAATTGCTTGGATATGAAGTGTTGACACAACAGGCAGAAAGATAGTCTTTCCTCTTTATCTCTAGGCCAAAAATTATGAGAAAATAATGTTGAGGCCTAGAGAAAATTCTTAGAATTTACCAAGTGGAAATGCATGATTTATGAAGACAAGAGACATCATAGAGTTCAGTAAAATTTTTCATTTATAGGTAGATGAAAAACAGATCAAATTCTGCCAGCCAAAGTATTGGCACAAATAAAGAAAATATTTCTCCACCGGGAGATTTAAACAACAACAATAAAATGTTTCTACTAGGGGAAATATTTACAGCTATGTAACATCAGTTTTTAGAGGTGATTTTTGTCATTAATTACTCATTTGAAATATCAGAAAAATGAGATTTGTTGATTTTCAGAATTATTAGACTGCTGATGTTTTAAATCCTGTGTTTTCTAGAATAAAAGTAGCAAGTGTCTGGAAAAGTTTGTTCTACTACCAATTGGAGAAATAATACAAAATCTTATCCCAGAGAGACTGGTAGAAATCTTCAAAATATAGATATGTCAAAGAAAGACGTATTTTCTATCACTATCACATACTAATTCCATACTTCATACTTTATACACTTATTCAGTTTTTTAATACTCCAGCTGAATTTATGAACATAGAATTTTTTGTTAAATAGTATTTCATATTTCAGATTTATTATACTTCCATCAAGGAATAAAATCCAAAATTCTAAATACATTTGGTAACCCCTATATTGCCCTTTCAGTTCAGGAATATAAAAACTAGAAATCTGGAATTTGACACAGCAGGCATTGATAGCTGCAAGCAGAAATTTGAGATTTTTACTACATCATTTCAATAAATACACCAGCAAATAACATGCCTGTATGGACCTCAAGAAGCAGGCTAACATGTATCCACACATGCTAATTAACTAGGTTTGTAATTGTAAGGGAGTGCAGATTATTAAAGCATTTCAAAACAAAGTATTTACAATGGAATCATGTCTCTATTATTAAATATTGAAGCATATATACAAATGTACTTTAAAATAAATGTCCCTTGCTATTTAGTTAATCATTACTTTGCTTAAAGGTATTTTGCAGTATATTTTATTATATGAGGTCATACCTCGACTGTGACAAATCAGTATCATCCCATTGGCTACAGATGAGCTGCACCAGGTTTAAACCAACAGGAAATCCAGACTATTTTCTTTATCATTTTACAAAAATGTCTCTACAAGAAGCAGAGTGCTTGTATTTGATCTCAAAGAAATATAAGATTTTCAGTGTATGCACAGCAAGTAAAATTACTAGGTTTTGGATATTGCAGACTTAAGGGATATATGAGAAGCTTACAAGTGCTCAGACCTTGCTATATTGCTTTGGAACCTGGACCAGGATAGACATGATGAAAAGGCTTAGCAGGATGCCTGTTAGAAATTGGAATATGCTGTAATCATGCAGTAAAAATATAGCAGACAATACAATACAATGATTTTATGAAACATCAGAAGCATTCCAAAAAGCTCATCTAAAGTTTTATTTACAAGAAAATTAATAGCTTGGTTGGTATCAAAGTAAAGCAAATTCTCTGCCTTTCCCTTTTTTTTTTTTTTTTTTTTTTTTTTTTTTTCTTAAATTTTCTTCCAGCCCATCAGTTTAAGATATGGCTCATAAAAACAATATGGAAACTATTCCAGGATTCATTTTCTGTTTGGAACATTCTATATAATGACTTCTAAACTTCAGTAAGTTTTGAATAAGTTTAATTCAGTTCAAACTCAGAATAAACACTTTCTCCCATAGGAAAGTGATAGGAAAAGAGAAATTGCTCTCCAGCATGGCAGGAAAGAGAGGGAAATCTTAAGAACATGTCAACTACAAAACAGCTGACTTTAAGATGGTGCCAAGAAATGGGGTCACCTTTATCTAAGTATTGTACATTCTCCTGTGCTGTTTTTACTCAGCTTTTAAAGAAGAACATAAGAAAATGGGAATGTATACAGGCTTGGCAGGAAAATGTCATTTGTTATAGAGTCCAGTTAATTCAAGATATTTCAGAAACTGCAGAAACTCCATGCCCCAGATACTATAAGAGGGACTGCCCAAGGAACGGAAAACACAGGTTAAAGCATGACAACTCAGACAAAGAGCAGAGAAAAGACTTAGGAACTGGCCTACCTGCTCTTAAGACCAGAGGAAATTATAACTGGTTTTGAAGAATATCCCTCACAATCCAATCCCCTCATCAGAGATATCAGTGGCTTGAAGATATGTGGCCTTGTTTTATTACAAACATGAACCAAGTTAAACAAAGGTAATTTAAAAAAAAAAAGAAAAAAAACCTAAAATAAAATTAATAACTACCCTTAAGTAACTTAAGTGAATAAATAAAATTGTCAAACTTGTGTTTTGATTCAAGAATTTCTTTTTCCCTGTGTGCTCTGTAGAGTGTAGGCCATGTCCTCAGAACTGGAATCGGAATATTTATATAAATTACACATATGCAAATGCAGCTTTTCATCTGCTCCCTGCTCTGTTATCTCACTGTAAAATACAAAATACATAAAACTTTATCAAAGTGCCACTTTTTACATATTTACTTCTCACTACCATGATATAGAGAAGAAAAACATATCTTTTAATCTGTAATAACCTCCGAGATAGGATCCAAACAACATTAGGCATGCAAATATGGGTAACTGAATGCTGATACCTCCCATGATCTGAATGTTTATGTTCCTGTTAGTCTACTGTTCCTCAGTAGAAATCTAGGCAAAGATAATCAGCAGAGTCCAGAACTCAAGCTCAAGTTAGGATAACTTTTTCTATGCATATACCCTGTTCCAAAGCTCATGTAATTCTTTTTTCTGTATTGGGCAAATGAGTTGTAATGTATTAAAGATTAATAGATGGTAAGACATTTGTGATAAACCACTGTATTTCCAAATCTCACAGTCACATTCTTGGTTTCAGAAAATTTTTCAAATATACTGTGAAGTAGTATTGTGGAGACACTGAAAAAATAATAATAATTAATTATAAGGAATATTTGTCAGGTCAGTGGAGAGTTAAAAATACTTGCAGTAAGATTGCTCAGATGGGCCTATTTTCATTCTGGATATAATAATCTCATGCAAATATAAGATTGTGGAATGTCACAAAGTTATGCATGTTCTTTCATGAACAAAAGTATGCTAGCAGATTTGAAATGTCAGCTTCCAAGGTTTAACAGCACTGCTGTATCAGAACTTGCACCAAATGTTACCAAGAAAAATTCAGTGAACAGAAATCCTCATCACCAGGTATTTAATTTCAGTATGAAGAAAAAAAAAAAATAAAATAAAATAAAATACTGTTTTGTTCTATTTTTCATTCCTAATAAACGATATTCTTGTCACTGGTTTCCAGAAGTTGTACTATGAGTCTAAAAGCTCTCAGTTAAAATGATCCTCAAAAGAACAAAAAAGAAAAATTAAATAAATAAATTTCACTTATAACTTCAACTTCTAATGGCATCTTTCTTCTACTTTTCAGATTCTTCCTTTTTGCTACCCAGAAGGTGAAGCTTAGGCTTTTCAGTTGGCCCTTGCCAAGTTCTCATGCTTTTCTTCAGCATCCCACTGCAGTACAACGATGACAGCACCACCCCTTCACTGTGGACCCCAGCCAGACACTCACACCACATCAGCACAAACTGGAGGCAGACAGAGCCGGCTTTCTGACAGTGTGAGCTCATCACTGCCAAAATCTTTATCTTCATCCGTGTACAAGTTGCCTTTGACACCAAAATTATTACCACTTCTATAGCCCAACAAGATTTTAATTTTGGAGTTTTCCAGTGAAGTTGTATCCCAAATTGTCATAATGAAGTTATGTTTAATGTATTCCAATATTTAGAGGATAAGCTGTTTACAGACACTCTTCATTTATTTTATGACTATTTTGACAGTGTTATATTTCTAGCCTAAAAATTTGATGGCTAGCCAAGTCATCACAAAATCAGACCCTGGATTTTATTTACTGATGATATTTGTACTTTCTGTGGCATGCCCCCTGGTTCTAAGAGTGTATTTGAATTTTATAGGGAAAAAAAACTTAAATCACATTCAAGAAGTCATCGCACAACACTACTTTTTCAACATAGTACAGAAAACAAACAAACAAAACATCTCGTGGAACTGAGACAAAGAAAATAAATTTTAAAAAATGTTGAATGAAAAATATATTACATGTGCTTTGTAGATGAAGAACTAACAAGTACGCAGACTCAGTGGTGCCGATAATATTACATGGGGATTTAAGGTAGAGATGGGAACCAAATTCAGATCTGCTACATGCTCTTGGTACAGATGCATACTATGCTTTTTAAGAAGAAATTAACCTTTGAGTGCATTTTTCCTAACCTGTCACAATCTTCTCAAAGTTCTCAGAGAAGCACAACAGAAGTTACATTTTTTTTTCAAGAATATCTTCTCAAATGGCAGTTCTACTTACTCTTTTTTTTTTTTGCTCTAGTAAAACCAATGGAAGCACATTTACAAAGCCATGTGCAGCTCTGACTAACTTTATAAATAATTCCAGGGAGGTTCTTTTTGAGTTCCAGACTAAGGTTAGAGTTGACTGTCATTGCATTATATTACATATGGATATCACAGAGTGTAAATTTTTTTCCTTAATAGTCTGTGTGTTATGGAAGCTAAGTCATAGGTGATTTACCCTCTAGTGAGTGTTGTTAGTGCAGCATATTACACAGTTGGCTAGCCCCAGTTCTTATTCATGGCTTTTTATTTTTATTTTTAAGGATGAGACTAAACCACCCATAGAGGATAGGTAAGAATTTTTATTCTCTTTCATACCGCTGTGCTTGAAGATATGCAACAGTGAAATACATTTATGAAAAAGGTCAAATTGCAGAAGCTTCACTTTTTTACAGATACTCGATACTAAAGAGGAATATGCAGGGGGGCTGAACTCTTCAGCTCCTTTGAGTTTACATCTGTGTCATGCTTTATGGATTGAAGAAAATTTAGCAAGGGTGAAGATGAGGAATGGAACTGCAAAATTCAATTACTATGCTTTGGCAAATTTGGGAATATGTGCTGACTATCTAATAATAGGAAATGTAGAGAGTATTGCATTTTCCTTCCTGCAAAAGCAACTGGATTTTTTTTCTTACAAAAAAAAAAAAACAAAACCAAAAAAAACAACAAAAAACTTTTATGCCATTAAAAATAATAAAATCTCTCAGAATTTTTCATACTCCTAGTAAAGAAGAAACTTTTTTTAACCATATAAGGGAGATCTAAGGGAATATTTGCAACAAATTTTAAAAAATCTTAAACCTTCTTTTTCTCTTTTGCAGATAAAAATCCATCATTTCATGATAACTTTTTGGCTGATGTGAGGTAAAACAGGATGTGATTGGAACTGAAAGCTATCCAGTTTTATTTATCCCTGCTTCTCTGATTTAAAATGAAGCCTGGCTGTGTGCAGATGATAACTGTGAGCAAAGGTTGACATCAATTGGAACTGTAGGACGAGCTGTCTCTGTGTGGGGGAAAATATCACCTTTTTAAAAAGATACCAAGTGACAGTGACAAAATAGACAAGGCAGTCTAGATCAATGGCATAAAAATAGTTGTCAGATAATGATTAGTGAACTACCGCTCATAATAATCTTCTTCAATAGACTCCTCTGAGGATAATGTTTGATTATTTGAACACATCATAGTGTTAATTATGGTTAGGCTGAATTTTACAGTCTAATTTGTATTTTTACAGTATGTGACATTTCAAAGCTTGAGGTAATTTTCAGTATCTTATTAGGTGTTTGAAGTTCAGTTTGTAGCTTTTTCTTCAAACAGCAGACTTTTAATTTAGTACCTCTTTAGCAGAGTGGGCTTGATATGGAATAATCATTATGGTAGTAACTACATCTATAGGAAATCTCATGGGAAGATATTTATCATTTTTCTCCTTAAAAGAAAAGAAAAAGCTAGTAACAGCCATAAATTCAGTTCATTTCCTTTTTTTAGCTGCAAAACAGAGAGATTATCTGACAGGAACCTGGGCTATCCTTAAAATGCACTAAACTATGGATGAGTACATAAGACAAGTGAATACTAAAACAGAAATATTTTGTGGACATATAGCCTTACACACCAAAAGAGCTCAAAGCATTTAATGAAAAGTAATCATCTGTGTGCCTGTCTTTCTCCATCCATTCAACTAGGATATGTCCAGTATATTATTATCATATTATCATATCAGATCATAATACCGCATCATGATATTTGTAAAGCACAGTTAAGCTTTACCATACACTCTTGAGTTGGAAAGCTATATATCCCCTATGCTATACAAAAGTAAAGTATTAAGAGAAATGTGAGGAGATCTATCCAGACACACTCAAGACATCTTCAGCAAAACTTGAAAATCAAGGATACTTCCTTATGTAGAGGGTTCATCTCACTTCAGGTAGCAACAGCACGTCAGCTGCCTATTCCTTTGTAAACAGTGGTGATCTCATTTGTCAGTTCTTCTTAAGATCATCTGGCCTGTGTTTAGAGGGCTGTTTCTCTCTACCAACTGAAATGGCAGTCCAGAGGACAAGACCAAATGGAGGTTTAAGTTGATTCCCTACTTCTGGTTTATTCGTAACAGATAGGCCTCAAACACAGTGAATCTCTGTCCATTTGCAGCTTTTCTTTTGATAAATGTTGCTTTGTAACAACCATTTTCCCGAACTGTCAGTGCTAAGAGCAAAAAGCTTGCTCTCTACAAATGTGCATACTCAAGTGTTTTACTTTAAATAATCTTACTGACATTTCTGAATTCAGTACTCTGTAGCAGAACTTTTAGAAGTAACTTGTGACAGATCTGATCTGGGCAATGTAAGACTTAGTGATCTTCTCCTGCTGCTGGTACTCCAGGCTCAGAGCCACGGCTTCAGTTATAAATTCCTCTTACATGACAAAGGAATCCATTCACAGAATGGACTCTATAATAATGGGATATGTTCCTAGTTATGGCTAGTAGTAGTAACTCATATTCACTTTGCAGCTATTTATATACTTTCCTCTAAATTATCACACTGTACAAAGCATCTATAAGAGCATCACATCAAAAGATAAGAAATCAGGAAGAGTTAAACGTGGGTTTTTTTGGTTTTTTTTGTTTGTTTGTGTTTTTTGTTGTTGTTGTTTTTTCTGAATTAGAAAGCTTATACATTCTAATTATAACTACTTTGTTTAATTATAACTATTTAGTACAGCCTCCAGACTACCTAATGGATAGACAGAATGTGAAAGGCAGTCTGAAATATTAAACTGTGAGGTGAAATATGTTTATCCCCTGGAGATTTTCTTTGTATTAATACTGTAAATACAAGTGATGTTACTGATAAAGAAGTTCCATCTATTTTGATCGTATGTAAGGCCAAATTAATAAATAAAAATTACAGCAGCAACTGTGTAAAATGAAAACCGAATTAATTAGGACTCTTCACTTTTTTCAGCTATCATCATGTCTTCCTTGTAGGTCAGGTTTCTCTTGCAGAAAGCAGATTAGCTCCTTCTTAATTGGATTTGGTCCAGTGGACTCGGATTGATTTGCTTCAGTTCCACTTTGAGAAATCACAATCATTTCCATTACAACTGAAATAATGCCTTTTACTTCTGTTAATTAGAGGCAGGATTGGAGCCACTCCCTACTGCTCATATTACCCACTGCTTCCTATTCAAGTGAACAAGTGTTTAACAAACAGTGGATAGTGTCTAGGCACAAATATGAATGATTCACTTTACTTCACTGATATAAACCATTTTCAGTTATGTCAAGAAGGCTAACAAATTTTATTCATTAGCTCTAACATCTTGTGTTCTGGAAGTTGTCCATATTTGCCTTGAACTGATTTTTTTAAGGAGATTATCAAACAAGAATTGCTGGCATTTTAAATGGATTTGACAATCAGAATTATTTGATCATAAGCTTTGTCTTCCACAGCTCTTTTAGCTTCATTCAGTTCAGAAGAAATTTGCTCAGGGAGCTTACTCACATGGACTCAAAGTAACTGCCTCAAGTATAATTAATGTTACAGAAACTGAAAGTCAATCAAAGGCCAAGATGAGAGTTATAGAAAAAGAAAGAATGGTTCTTAAGGTGTACATAAGAATTAGACCTATGGAACAAAGTAAGATTTCAACAAGTGATCATTTTCTCAATGCCTGGACTGAGATCTTGGAAACTGTTTTAAACAGTATTTTATCATTCACAGTTTAACTGGTACAAAATTGATAGGAGCTGCACTTTGAAATATTTAAAGTATATAGATTGTGTCAAAACTGAGCATCTTCTTTTGACCTTCTCATCTAACTATTTCAGTTCTTCACATCTAAGATGCCTGAATATTTTTCATTGATTTTACACTGCTACTGTGAAAATAAATTCATCATTACTCATAAATGTTTCAGATAGTTGAGAAATTCATATAAGAAAAAAAAAATAGATAATATAATAACTATGTAATTTAAACAGGAAACAGCAGAAAGAAGTCTGTTTCTATAATAGGTTGACCCAACAATAAAGAAGAAACAAATAAAGTAATGACTAGAGTGAACAGTACATCCAATGGGATCTGTAATGCAATATGTGATATTAATATGCGTGAATTTTCTCACCTCATCCAGTATGACTTCCTATAGCATGCACAAGGAGGAAAAAGAAGATTTACAATGCCACTGGAAAAGAAAGAAGGACAGAACTGGTTTGTATTTCATCTACTGATGGACACAGATGACAGCCTGGAATTAATTTCTTACTAGTGAAGGGACTGGGGTACCTTGCTAATAAACCACACAGAATTTAACCATTGGCGTTTCTATGGTGATAGGAAAAAGGTGAAGATTTGAAGATTCTGAGAATAGACTCTGGAGAGCTAAGATAACAATTTGTAGTTTTCCTTATTTAAAAATAAAATGTTTTCTTGTACTGCAGAATTTCCAAAGAGAGCTAATTTATTTTTTTAAAATAATAATAATTTAAAAAAAAAAAAACCTCTTAATTGAAATTATGATTCCATTACTAAACTGAAAAAGTTAATACGGTAACATTTACTACTGTGGATATTGACAGAATATCTTATGTTTCAATTTCAGTTTATTCCCCTAGGTAACTCTATTATTACCATTATTAAACTGCAGAGTTTATTGGAATTTTTGACTGTTCTCTCTATGAAATTTGCTAACAAGTGATTAAAAATATACGTAAAACTACAGTTTTCTTCATGTTTTGTTTCTGCTGTTTTATAAAAGTGGTATGTTTATTCTGGATTTTCAGAAATTTCTTTTTATTTCCTGTGTTTCCTTGAAAATAGACTAAATTACGGCATTCTTAATCACTGAATATAAGAAGCTACAGGAAAACCTGAAAGGTTGGTCTTGATATAACCCTACTGCCTAAACTCTTACCCTGAAGTCAGTAATGGAAATTATTAATCTTGGTTAAATAAAAGCATTAAAATTGAATGGATACAGCAAAACAGATCAATGAGAGGAGAAGCTAGTTAAGTTTTCATGTACTGGTTCAAAAATAAAAAATTATGTCAATCCTCAATGGATTGCATCCAAATTTATCTTTGTAATAACTACCCTAAATCTACCTAACCCTATAGTCATTTTAATGTCTTTCAGTTTATGAGAACAAAGTCGCAGTTTACTGATTAATATCTCACATAACAAAGTCTTCAACGATATCATGTTAAACATCTGGAGTCCGATATTAACAAGTTTTGAACACAGTTTTCTTTCATCTTTCACCAAGCCTTCACGTATGCAGCAGCAGAAAGACAAAGATGTATCTGTTGCAGGTAAACTGGGGTTCAATTGTCTACATCAAAAAGAAGTGGATAGGGGACTGCCATGCTCTAGCAGCAATATTAGTCTATTCAGAGATCCTGAACAGTGAAGTTAATATTGTGGCACCTACCTTAGTCAAGGAAGAGATTGTCTTTGATTTTAAATGACAGAGATTCTTCTTCAGAGGTGTTTGTTGTTTGTTTTTTTTCCAGTTAGTATATATGATCACAAGATGTCCGCAGGTTGCAATGGAAGCTGGTGAAAGTCCATTTTAGGGAATACAGTATATTAATTCCAGGTACATATACAAACCTTCATCTTTCCCTTATAGTTTATTTTGTAGTTTGAAAATGCCTGGTCTTAGTCCTATTAGCTTCAGTTGAGCTACGAGGGAATAAAAGAAAAAAAGCACAAGAAAAGTGTATACATTCTACTTCCTGCTGGCATATAATTTCTTTCTGTTTTATACACAATACAGATCCCTATCCTAATTCCTTTTTTACTAGGAAGCAATCCACCTCTCCTAATCTCTCAGTGGGAATTTTCTGCTACCTGTGGGTCTTTTCCTTCAACCAAGACTCCTTCAATTGTAGTGTTTTCCCTTCTGAAGAGCTCTAGTTGAAATTATTAACCTGACTTCTTTTCTAGTTGTCTTTACAATCTGCTTTACTCAGACACCTGTCACTAAAGTAACTGCATCTAGAACATATCTTGTTTAAGTCTGGATCCTAAATGGACATAGGCTGTGCTGTGAAAAGCATACTTAGAAGTTCTACATCAGTCAGCAGGAGACAAATGGACTCATGGAATTCAAAGACCAAGGCAAGCATAAGTGAACAAAGGAAAGATATATCACTATATTATGACTCAAATACTGCCAGATTTCTAGCAATAATTTACTGAAACATATTATAAGGTAATGCAGTAAAACACTTATTTAATAAAGGACAGGGAATTAGAGACTACATTTAGACCACTTCAAGCATTCCCACCCAGGAGCCAACAACACCTCCATGATGCTGAAAGTGTTCCGCTGCTTAATGGAGTGAAAACAAGGAAATTATCAATCCTTTTCTACCACAATTTCTCTATTTGCTCTGTTATGTTATAAACAAAGAAGTGTGTGTATCTTGGATGGATTTATGCTTGTATGAATGATTAGGGAAGTAGGACCTTAATGGAGCCTCCTAGCTTTTCACAAATGTAAGTTTAAAAGCAAATCATACCTTCATCTATAACACCAACAAACTATGTCTGGGTTCAAACACAGTGAAGCTGTCAAATATATGATATATATCACAAGTGTAGGTGTTTACAATGCCAATACTCACATATAAGTCAGTCATATTATAAATACATTCATACTCAGAGCAGAGTACTTAAAAGAACAAAGTCATCTTATGCTAAGACAGGGCAGTAAAAGATCCTGTTTCTCCTCACAGATTGTAAAGGCAGTTCAAAGCAACTAGCTCAGATGCTGTTATCTGCATTGCAAATGTAGAAAGTTAGGTGAATTGAGTGTCTGGGAATATTTCCTCTGTTCTCGCTGCATTTTTTAGGCTCCCACAAACCATTTGATATTCAAAATTTCTTCTGATTTCATGCAGAACTAGAAGGGTAAAAAAAGATGAATTAAGTTGGAGAAAAATGGTAATATTGCCTTATTTCAGAATTATTTCTTTTTGTGTCAGCACCAAGGAGAACTTTCCAAGTGTCTTCCTGTGCTTTTACTTTATTTTTTCCTATCATCTCCATCATCTCTGTGACGCTGAAGATAAAGAGGCTAAAGTGTCCATGTAAGGGTAATCAAAAGATCTTCTAATCTAGCCTGTTCCATTCTTCCTCCATGCAAAAGGCACTTGTAATCAGATCCTGTGCTTTTCTGACATCAGAGAAAACATGGGTCTGTAGGGTTAGAAAATAGGTACTGAGACATTTCTATGCATATCATTTGTAAATAATACATTTAGAAGAAAAGTATATACGTATTTTTTTCATGATGGTGTTCTTGCTGTTTTGATACTGTGTGCACTTATGCAATTTACAGAGTAATTTTATGGTTGTTAGTACAGATCATACAAATTTGATGGAAAAAAGGAACTCTAAGAATCTTCCCAAAGCTCAGTCCAAATGCCTACTATTATCTAACCAGTTATAAGGTTCTGATTTAGTATATTTAAATTCCATGAAGACATTATTTTCTAGCTCTTATCACACAGATTCTCCCATCAGCTTAATCAGATTTCCTGATGAATTAACTGCATAAGAATAGCTTTGTTTTGTTTTCAGATCTTCAGTATGCTATATCTTTGTAAATGTGCATGATGAACCCTTGTTTGCAGAATAGCCTTAAGGTAAAAAAGAGCTAGAGGTGGGACTTCAGACTTCGGACTTCAGACTCTGAGTGATGATCCTGTACCATCTTCACTTCTTTTACTATTTCCTAGGAAGAAGTGTATATAGAACTGTTAGAAGTATCATCCTTCAATCTGAAAGCATCATCCTTTGGTTAATAGTCAGTTAAAGTCCATGAACCACAGTGACCACAATTTATTTGGCATTTATTAATGTGGTGGTACAATGTCAGAAGGAAATTCTATGGAGAGGAAGTCGAGGAAGTAGCATCAGAGAAACTTTCCCTCATTTCCTACCTTCAAATCATTTTCTTTTGTTCTCACAAACAAATCTGATACAAAAAGCAGCATAGCAGTCTAAATTTGAGACATGTGGAAAAACTAGAGAAACACCATTTAAGTGTGTAGCACACTGTATCTGAAAGCTGAGTTAACTCCCAACAAATGCAGATTGGCCTGATTCCTGTTACAAGCAACTGTCAGCAGGCATACCTGCTGCAATTGAATTAACCTTCCTGGAATTATGAACTAGACAGAGGATGAATGTAGCATATATTTTCCTGAAGATTTCTGTGAAAGAATCTGAAGAGGAAAATATTAATCTAGTCAGAGTGATTAGCAGCGGTGACTGCATTGCTCAGGGCAATACCAAGGATCTCCCCGGCAGCCTGACAGGTTCCACAGCCATGTGGAACCTGAAAGCCTCTTCTACATCTCTGGGTAGGCTTTCATTTTTCTTTTGTGCAGTGTGTCCTCAGTCTTTCATATAACAAATGAGCAGCAGATGATCCCCCCTCCTCTCTGCAGAGCTCTAATATGGCACTGCAGAGCTCTGGCACCTCCAGTGTTCACGGAGCACCTCACTCCCTGACCCACAGCCCACAGAGATGATAGGAGCACATTATTTCCTTTTGCAGTTCTTTCACCTCTCACTGCAGCCATTTCCTGCACAGACACAGAATTTATATAAAAGGCTTTCCTCAGCTTTCATCAAATCTAGGTTGCAGGCCTATTTCGTAACATTAATTCTCTCCCTCACCAACCACCACATCAATTCAGTACTTTATAAACTATTTCAGGGATCCGATTTATCAGGCCTGACAGAGCTTCACACTGAAATAAACAGCACTGCCTCTGCCGAGCTCGCTCGGTGGCTCCTATTTATCATTATTTAATTCAAGGGCCTAAAATTCTCTGACATTATTAATAGTAAGATGAATCACTGGAAAACTACAGAATCTGTGACCAACGAGGCTGAAATAATCCATTTTGGTGAAAATGTCTACGTGGAATTGCATTCCCTGATGAGTAGCTGCTCTGTCATTAGCCACTCCATATGCATGGGTGGTAGGGAACTGAAGCATGAAGTCCTCAAAGAGTGGGATACTTCAACTGCCATTCTCTACCCAACAGCTTACACCAAAGCAGAAAATAAGGGAATACAAGGCAAATCTAATGCCTCTGTCAGTTGAATTTAAATGTAGTAATTTAATCCTTTTTGTACTTGATTAACTTTAACTTGTCTGAGGTTGAACTTTTGTGTTAACTGGACCTGCAAATCCATTAGTTCATTATGAGGACTGTATTACTTAGCCACCTTGATGAAAGATAATCAGCAGCCTGGAATGTGTATGGGCACTTGCTGCCTTAATTTGGCACCTCATTAGTGATATTTTCTATTTTGTTTCAGTGAAAGGGATTAGATTGGGTGTTTTGCTACTCACTATCATTCCCATCAACTGAAGTAATTTACTTTCTTATTAGTGTTTGGGCAGGGTCTCTATTTTTTGAAAAGAATAGAAAAAGACATCCTTTAGCATTATAGTCACCTGTGTCATTTGATTACGTCACTCAGAAGCAACAATTTCTTCACCCACTGCATTTTGCAATATGGGAAATAAACTGACAGACCATCAGTTGAATTCCTGGCCTCACATGATTAAAGTAGAATTCTAGTCTCTGAATTCCATATCCACACTTCACCACAGTGGATGCTGCAGATAGTCATAATTTTGTTTTATTTAGGTTTTTATTTATGTCTAAAGTGTGAAATTTGCTCTGTGGGTTTCTACCCTATCACTAGAATACATAAAGTGATATTTAGTTTAATAAAACGTCTTCAGATGTAACAATTTCAGCAACACCAAGACCTGCGATTTTGTACTTTTATGCCAGGAGCTATCTAGGGACTACAATTAAATATATGTTTATTTATTTATTTATTTATTTGAAATTGTCATATAATGATTAGAGTTGCTCAAAGTTACAACAGCTTTTAGTATTCAGCTTCCTTTGTAAAATGTTGGAGGTGATTTTTGGGGAACTTCTGTGATCTTGAATAAAGGAGAAATTACTTGCATATGTTTTATTCCTGCTACTCTGCAGTTCATTTGCTCGTTTCATTTTTTCTCTGCTTAATTTGAGGTTGAACCTCACTGACCCAATGCTCCAGTCATCCCTCCTTACCTTGCTCCAAAGTCGCTGTTCTCTCAGCAGCATCAGACATATTAATCTGTGCCAATTTGTAAAGGCACAAAAAAGAAAGAAGATCCAGACACACGTTTCTATATAAGCCAGCAGCTTGCAAAGAACTAGTTAGTGGTTTTCGAAACAATTTTTAAATCAAAGTGAAAATACATTGCAACACATTTATTACCTGGATTTTTCATGTTTTGTTCCAAGGAAACACAGATTCTTGTTATTTACAAGCTATCTGCAGGGAATGCATAACTTCTGCAATATAGTATAATATCAAAAAGCCCTTTTTAGATTCTTATACATGAGAGAATAATTATGTTAATGGTACTTGTGTAAAACAGGGACTTTTGGCTTCAGTTATGATACATCATATTCCCCAAAGTGTAGTTTATCTTGTATGAAGATCCACGTTCTTCCTAATTTTAACTAGCTGGTTCATTAAAACTCCTGAGACCCACACACAAAGTGTTGAGACTTCTACAATTTCTCTTATCACCAATTAGGCTTATCTGTGCCTCATGTTCTGGAGCACTGGAAATATGTACATTCGTGTTAACCGCATATGTAGTTTGAGGTAAGTCTATTACTGTTAGTACAGCATCTCCATAAATGTCTCAGTGAACATAATTGCAAGTATGTCAATTTTTTAATTTTTCTATTTAATTAGGGACAGGATTTTCACATTCTCATTTATTTTCTATTTTCTTCTGAGGAATGCAAGGTTAACTCCCTAAAGTGCAGGGTGGGGAGGGACTGTGTAAACCTTCAGTAAGAATTCACGCAGCAATAACTACAGTGCATTAAATTGTTCAGTTTTTCTCACATCAGTATTTTATTTTATTTATTTTATTTTATTTTATTTTATTTTATTTTATTTTATTTTATTTTATTTTATTTTATTTTATTTTTTATTTTTATTCAGGTGCTATCATAAAATTAGTCAGGGAGGATTTCATTATTAAATAATTGCTTACTGTGTTCTGTCTCCAGACAGTGGCATCAAGCGTGGCACAGAGCAATCTACTTTAGTCACCAGAGAGGTTGAAAAAAAGGCTAATTCCATAGAAAATTCAATGGGGCCTCGTTTGATCTGTGATGAACCTGTTCAAATGGATGTGAATCTTTGTTAACTTAGGCTCATGAAGCTTTTGCTTCTTTGGGCTTTTGTTGCCCTGTGTGCAAATACGTTTCTTTTCTCCAGTCTTTGAATAATAGCCCCAGTAGTACAGTTGTAATTTTACAACCCAACACCAATGCCAGTTCTGCCTGCTCACATGACCTGAGCATGGGCATTTGCCTTTATCAGCACAGCTGAGCAGACAGGACTCACACAAGTGGTCCCAAAGCCTCTACACAAAGCTGCCTGTTTTCTGTAACTGACTGCTCTTCATCTTGGGCATGACAGTGATTGCCTCTGTAGCATTGTATCATCAGAAAATAGTTGATATTTTAGAGTAGTTGTTCCCAAATTATGTCCTCTGCAAGACATCATTTAAAAGAAATCTGAACTCAGTGAACCAAGGAAAATGACTTTTAAACTCCAGGCCACTGATTTCAATAGGACATTTTTGAGCAGGATTTAATTCTTTCTTTATAAAATTAAACAAACATTCTTTCTTGCTTGGATGTCAGTAAAGGGAAGACTTCTATTTGTTTAACTAGATCCAAGTCTGTTGCTGTATGGTATTGATGTGACACCTTTACTCATACAAAATTTGATTCCACATTTTGAGTAAAATCGTTACAATCAATCACGATGCTGAACCCAAACATTAGGGTAAAATGCAGCCTACTGACAATATCTTGTATGGGAAGGGTTCCATTAATCCATACTGGTGTGTTACATTCATTCATTCATTCAAGTATCAGAAGCATCCAGCAGCATCTCACCAGGAAAACATCATAGTGTAGCAACAGAGGACATAAATCACAGATGGCATCAAAATTATCTGTTCATTTACATGGATCAGTTTTTCCTCCACAGTTCTTCACATTTGTATGTGTATAGACACTGTCCATGATACCCCTATTGCCATAACATCATCTTCTAATTAATGTAAAGAAACAATGTGAAAGCACAGTCACTATAACCTTACATTTAGAGACACAGATTGCTTCCAGAATACAAATAAAAATACTGCCCTTCAGTTTTGTGATTAGTTCAAGAACTGATCTGTAATTTGTCCTTTTATATAGCTCTTAACTTTTAGATTATGAAAGCCAAGTGCTTCCCTCCTGTAACTTCCTTCTAAGTGATCAGTGCCTTGCTTTCACTTATGCTAAAATTCCTTTGTATATATTTCTGTCTGCATTTGTTCAATACTGGGTAACATGAGAACAGGTTTACTTGACAGTGATGCTGGACAAACACACACAAATTTACCCCAGAATAAAATATATGCTCATCTAAAATCAGGGCTGTAAGATAAGTTAGGTTTATTAAAAAGTTCCCTTTCTCAGATGATTTCTCAACTCAAAATAATTATTTCTCATGAAACTTCTAACTATTTGGCATTTTGATTTGGTTAAAAATTGCTTGATAAACTGGGTTGTTTTTTTTTTTCTGTTTTTTTTTTTCTTTTTTTTCTTTTTTTCCTGAGAAAATCCCAATTGTCAGTTAGTATGTTTTAAATGACAGCTTGCTTCAATATGAAGGATACTAAATGAGATCCAACTATCAGAATAAAGTTTAGAAAGGGAGCTGCATATAAAATTATTTTCAATTTTTCAACCCAGTTTACAATTTTTAAAATAATTCAGCCAGAAGTTGGTAGTTTAAAATTCCCCCTATAGGACTAAGGGCTTGTTGTCTTTGTCAGATTTAAAGTACCTGGAAAACATGCTGTAGGCAAGGAAGGAAAAGATTTGCAATGAAAGTCACAAACTATTACAAGTAACTTCAGATGTAATGCGGAATGAAAAGGGAGAACTGTGAAGAAAACAATCTTCATGGTTTATTGTAGATTTTGAGGTTTTAAAAAGGGATTTAAGCAAATCAAACTGTCAAGACAAAAACTGATTAGAAATACAATAAGAATTGAAAAATAATAATGAATAAATAATAATAAATAAATAATAATAAACAATACATTTCAAAATTTCTTTTTACCCTAACCTCCATATTTTCAAAAGTTTTCTATCAAAACATAAGGTTAGTTCCATTTTTGAAAGTAACTTAAAATAAATAGAATCTGCAGACTTACAGAATAAATGAGGTTTAAAGGGATCTTGGGAGCTTGTCTAGACCAACCTCATACCCCAAACAGGTCCAGACAGAGCAGGCTGCTCAGGGCTGTGTCCAGTTGCAGTTTGCATACTCCAAGGATGAAGACTCTGGACAACGAGATCCAATGCTTGTAGTAAAAGTTTTTACTCTTGTATTTAATTGCAATTTCTTTTCTTTCTGTATTTGTCTATTGTCTACTGCTTGTCCTGCCAATGGACACCATGAGAGGAGTCTGGCTTTGTCTTCTTCACTGCCTTCCAAACTTATGAGTATTGCACTGATTAGATTCCCCCCCGAGAGCTTTCTTCTCCAGTCTGAAGAATCATATGTGAGATGCTCCAGTCCCTTCATCATCTCTGTGGCCCTTTGCTGGAATTACTTCAGTCTCTTGTGCTTTGAGGAGCCTGGAGCTGGTGGCAGTACATCAAATGTGTCATACCGGAGAAGAATCACCTCCCTCAACCTGATGGCAGCATTTTTCCTAATGCATACCAAGAGGCTGTTGGCTTTCTGTGCAGCAAGGATGAATTTCTGACTTGCATTGAGCCCCTAGTGCTTTTCAGTTAGCCATCTCCCAGTGCGTAGTGATGCATGAGGTCATTCCTCACTAAGTAAGAAGGTTTGTGGCTTTGCACTTATAAGTGCTTGATTTGAAAACACATACATTAGATATGCCTTATTTCTGATTTTCAATTTATTTATTTATCCTCAAATGCAAACACTAAAGCTATCACGCATAGAAACTGCAGCATGACAAATGCCCATTTTTCATTCTTAAGAACCTCCAAATCCTCAAAAATTGTTTAAATTATGCAACTTATACAACTTCAACCACACAGTTAATAAGCTCCTATTATCTATCATTCCACATTTATCTAGGAAATGGGAAAATTTGGGCAACAACCTCTTTAATATGCATATTCACAAAGAGTAACTTTCTTTGCATATTTTATTCCATTAGTTCTAAAAGTTCATGTATAGTTAAAAAGTTTGGGATAAACTCCTGTCTACTTAAAAATTTAGAACTAACACAATAATAATTGTGTTATTATAATTCTTTAGCTAGCTATTAATTAAAAGGGTTAGGCAGATCACAAGAAAAGTACATAAATATCAATAGCATTTAATCTCACTAAAATCTAGAAAAGCCAGTGAGGTGTTAAGACGAATTCTACATAGACAATTTAGCATAATGTCAGATAAATTTGCATCTGAGAAATACACAGCGATACTTATTGGTGAAAATCATTTGAAAGCACTTTTGCTGAATAACAGATGAACTGTAAAAACAGAAGAAACTAATAAATAGAATAGAAACAGGATACAAAATAGTAAGAAATCTATTGTTTTCCCAGGCAGCAAAGGGTGATGAAATCTCACTTGGAATTCACTGTTCAGTTGCATTCATTTTATCATGAAAATGGTCTATAAGTATTAAAATTACCCAGACTTGAAAGAGGAAAATGGTAAATGACAGAAAAAGATTTGTGTGTAAGATGGATATAAGCCACTTAAAGTTTAAATTATAAAGAAACAAGAAAGACATTACACTGAAAGACAAATGAGCTTTTCTTAAACATGCTTCTATGTACATAATTCAATTTTATATATATCTTGAAAATGTCTCAAGACAGATCCTCCTACAACTATTACTCAGATTTTTGAAGCTGACTGTATTTCTCCCTCTGGGATTCTAGTAAACATTATGTTGGATAAAACAAAATTTTCTTGGGGCTTTTACATTGAGGGAAAAGGAAAGGAGAGTAGAAAATAAATCAGAAAAATACAAACAATCTTCCCAGAGACCAAGCTTGTTGAGTCACCAGACCAGATGCCAGGCCTGAAGCTACATGTATGTATGCTGTTCAAGAAGTACATTAGACCTAACGTTGACATCATTCCATGCTTTCCTGGAACTTAAGGGCTCCCTCATGGCATACACAGTTTACAGCATCTATTTTATTCAGGTTCTATCACTATGCTAAATATAACAGTGTTAAAATCAACTTGAATAAATATATTTAGAAACAGCTAAATTCTTTTGAACTAAAAGAGAGAAAAATAAGGCAGACAGACTGGGCCATTAATGTTTTCCCTCAGAGGAGAGCCATTGCATACAATAGCAGTCTTAAACAGTTAAAAAAGTTAAAAAATAATCACTTTTCCATAGATCTGGATTTTTTACAATCCAGATAGAAATCCTGAGTTTAGGACAAATGCTACAGAAAACACTGGTGAACAATAAAAAAGCAAGGAATAGCATTTTAGTATGGGGGATGCATCTCCTTCCCCCTTAAAAGACTCAGGAAGACAGCTTGGATTCACAAAATAAGTTTGCATTGTGAGTTCTACAGATCATACTCCTCTGAAATTATGATAATGGAAATCTCCTCTAATCTTCCTTCATTGCAGCCATACCATTAGGAAGAAATATGCAGTGAGTGAGAAATGGCAAAGCTGTGTTCTGGATAGAAAGAAAGAAATGTGAAGTATTTCAGAAGAATTCTGACATTTTCTTTTATTGTTTGTTTGGTTTTTGTTTGTTTGTTTGTTTGTTTTGTTCTCTTTTAATGAAAGGACAGGAAAAAAAATCCACGTTTTTTAGCACCAAATTTAGCACCAAAGTACTTTGTTGCTTGCCATGAAAATTCTTTAAAATCATTGCTAGCTTTGAGTCTTTTCCCATTTTAGAATACTTTTTTTTTTTTTTTTTTTAACTCCTTCCCTTTCAAGGCTTATTTAGTTTAGTCTTTGATGCTTTTCTTCTATTTGGATTTTTTCTTCCCACTTATTCGGCCTTTAGTCTCCTTCCTGCCCTTCACTTCAAAGTATACACTGTGTTTCTACATGTTTCGCACCAATTTAGGAGTGAGGCAAGGTTCTTTTGATATGTTATGACCGGCGTGAGATTAAGAAGAAAAACATTCAAATGTTGATCCGACCAGTTTATTAGAAATAATGGACAGCTGAGGGGATGGGGAAGGAAGAGCGGCAAATATCAAAATTAGGGTGATGGGGACGGGAAAGTGGGTGATAGAAAAAGTAGGAGAAGAGGCAAGAATTACTTAAAAGTGGGGAATATTCACCTGGATGCAGCAGCATACTGTTGCACGTTGTTTCGTTGATCCGGGGCAAAATAGGCGTGCGGGAGAGCAGCAGCAGAATGGCAAACTGAAAGCAGCAGATTGGTGGAAAGGAGCAGTGGGGTCTCAAGGAGTAGCAAGGTCTCACGAAGTAGCGAGGTCTCACAAAGCAGTCTCGATCAGTAGGCCCAGGAGTGTCCGTTGGCAGCAGTAGTAGGAGGACAACCGAGGAATCTGAGGTCAGAAAACCTAAAAGGTTCTTCAGCATGCAGTCATCTTCTTCAGCATGCAGGCATTCACGTAGTGAGGCATCTGATGACAGAAAACCTCCTTGTTTCAGTAGTGAGGCATCTGGTGTCAGAAAACCTAACTTCATGGTTTGTCCGTGCTCTTTTTATCCTACTTCTATCCAGCCTTCAAGACATTCCTGGAAGCTTCAGACTGAATCATGTGAGTACCTCAGAGATGGCCATCTTCCTTGAGATAAGCCCACACAAAAAGACCACTTTAGGGCCATTCATCTGCATCTTCTCTCTCTCTCTTTGCCCCTGGACTTGTCCATCTGTTACCCTCAGACAAAGGATTTCTCATCCCCTGCCCAGAGCTTGTCCTTCTGTGTGTCTCAGACAAAGGGATTTGTGGAACCTTGGTCAGGACTTGCCTGAACTCGTCCATTTCAGCAAACTTTTGAGGCAATAGTGTAAAAAGCGTGGCCTCTTACACCACACACTTCCACCTCTGTGAATTTTATATCATTAATCTCTACACCTAAATATCGCCATGCAGAACAGTGCCTGCAGAGAAGGCAGTAAACTGATGGAAGAAGATAAACAAAAATGATGGAAAAAGAAGAAAAAAAATAATGTGTCACCATTTGGCATCTTTTCCATCCTATATGTTCATGTAATAGCCTTCTTTACTATTCCTGAGCACTCCGTTTTCAGCAAGAGGAAATCAGAGCTACAGGTTTTTCAGTTCCATTTCAGTTGCCTTATTTTCCTATGTAGGGACAAATTAATAAATTAGTGAAGACTTAATTAGTACTAATGATTAAATTTAAAAAATACTATTTTAATGAACACCATTTGTGTTTTCTCAGATTTCCCAATAAGAAATCTTATGATAATTTAAAATGCAAGAGCAATTTTCAGGTTACTTTTTCTGTTCAAGTCTGAAAACACAAACTGTTCTGCTCTGAGATTCTATTTCTGCATATAGCAGGATTATGGCAAAGCAATTCATACCGCTCTGCCTTTAATCTGAATCAAGAGGAGGGCCAATTTAGTTTGTCTGGGACGGGTACTTAAGAGGCCTGATAGATGCAACTTGTGAGAGGCAAGCAGAATAAAGCAAAGAGGGCATTAAAATAAGTAAATAAATAAATAAATAGAATCCAAGAAAACCACAAAACTTCTATTTTAATATATGTGAGAATTTCCATGTTCTTGAAAGAGATGTATTTGAGTGATATGTTGAAACTGTGTTTTGCTTCCATATTTGAGAAGGCCTTATACATTTTTACATCAATTGAGCAATGATCATTAATTTTCTCTGCTTTGGAAAATAAAAGCAAACTCTGTCCTTTTTTTTAATATTTCCCATACTTGTTCTAAAAAAATCTCTTTTTTTTTAGAAAAAAATAAAAAGCAATTTTAACAAAATAATTTTGTGTGTATTAAAATATTTGCAGCATATAATTGAGAGATATTGGTTTCTAATAGTTTATTATGGAATCTTGCGTAACCATCTTTAAATCTTACAGTTTAACAGCAGTTGAATTAAAAAAAATAAAAAATAATAATAATTTAAAAAGCACCCATCTATATCGTATCCATTTCTTAAGCTTATTCTTTGCAGCAATTTAGCTAAACCATTGCTTCTATGAAATATCTACAAAATACTTTTATAAACCTTTCCAGGAGACTCTTGTTTTCTTTAGGTTCATGAGGCACATCAGAGCAGTAGGTGTTTACAAGTAACTTCTCTTCATAGTGTAGAAGCAGAGATTGCTTTTTCAACCAGACTTCCTCAGGTAGTTCTGAGTGATATGACCTTACTAACTATGTAATGTCAGCCTATTAGATCTATGAAAACCAAACTAATACAGTTTGCCTGGAAGTAATGGAGAGACAAAGCCATGACTAAATGCTCCACTTCTAAGAGGTATCCTGCTGTGTCTGAGAACTACCTCATACTTGCAAGATCAATGTATTTGAAGCTTCTGGTTTTGATTGGTTTCTTTTTCATACTGGAAGAAGAAAATACCATGGTGTTTATGTTCAGTATGGCTTGTACAGTTATGTGAATGTAAGGGCTTGGCTTGGTGATACAGAATTAAAACAGGAATTTTTTAAAAAGGAGTTAAAAAGCTCATGGGTTGAGGTAAGGACAGAGAAACTGTTTACCTATTACTATCATGGGCAAAACAGATTTTGCTTGAGAAAAAAAAAAGAAAAAAAAATTAATTTATTTACAATTAACAAGTTAGAGAGAACTAAAAACAAACTGAAAACATCTTCTTCCTATCCATCCTCTTCTACCTCATCCCTTTGAACAGCATAGGGATACATAGCTACAGTCATTCCATAATGCCTTATTTCTTCCATTCCATCTTCTCTCTTCCCCCATTCCACCACAGTGTAAATTCCACAGGGCCCTTTTTAGGAGTGCAATGCTCCAGCACAAGCCCCACATGCAGCATCTCCTCCAGCTCTCCTGTCCCACTGCGGCCCCTCCCCGTAGGCTGCAGGTCTCCTCCAGGCCACATCCACTGCTGCACCACAGGCTTCTCCACGGCTGTACGTGGAGATCTGCTCCATGCTTGGAGCACCTCCTTTCCTCCTTCTGCACTGAGCTTTGTGCCTGCAGGGCTGTTTCTCTCATATTCTGTTGTTCAGCATTTTTCTCTTTCTTAAATCTCACGCCCAGAATCTCTTATGGCTCAATTCTACCCAGCAGAGGGTTCCTTTAAGAGCAGCTGGAGGAGGTTCCAATCTGACATAGGGCAGTTCTCTGCTCACAGAGGCCATCCCTGCAGCCCTCCTTTCTGATCGTTACAGAAATAAATGAGCATCTGTATCCTAGGCATTCCATTTCGCTTTTCCAGTTCTCCCAGCTTCCTTTTGTACACAACTTGAGCTGTTATAAAGATGAGTAGTTTGTTCATTGCGAGTATGTCTGGGGAAATAGCCACCCCTTGCTGCTCTTGATGATCGTCAGAAGTGGTAATTGCCTACCCATGTGCTTAGATGTTTGACACTGAGTTCTGTCTAGCACTTTCCAAGTAGTGAGCAGGCAATGTTGGTCTGACCCAAATTGCCTTTCAGCAATCCATCTTTTTAACACCTTCATAAGGGATCTCTAATCTCTGACAGAAGATTGAATTAATTTACTGAAATATGTGACCATGCTTAACAACCTTTCTAACTTATACACTTTCTAGTTTGGAGCCAAGATTTACATAATTATTTCTATTTTTGAGCTGTCAGGACTGACATATTTCCCAAATGCCTACGTTTTGACATTTTTAGCTTACTTTTGCCCTTACTGAAGTATAGTTCTTCATCTCCAGCTTTTTAAGTACTTGACGGACATTTGTTCTTCTGGGATTGCAAAACAGTTCTATCTAGATAGGTTAGCAGTCCACAGAGACCTTTAAATAACTATGCTCTGATTATATCAAACACATCTAAGAACCTTTTATGTTCTTTCCAATGTAAGGCACTTTCAAAGATTACAACAAATAATAGGTAACATAATTTTAAAACTTTTTTTCTCTAGCCAAATATGTAAAAAAAAATAATAATAATAGTAGAAATCTTAACCATTTAAAAGATATTCAGTGAATACTGAGGGAGTGAATATTGAGTCTGGGAGGAGGATACTGCCTGTGCTTGCCTTTCCAGAAGGGTGCATATACATATCACACATACACACTGTTTCACCCGATGTTTCATCAATGGGGAGCTTCTAAAATGCAACAAATTTTAAAATAAAATAAAACAAAACAAAAACCAGCTTACCCAAGGTAGTCTGACAGCAGCCCATTAACTTTCATGTCAAAGGACACAGAAAACAAGCAGCACTCATTGTCTGTCATCTGTTGCAGATCTTAAGTTACATAGAGCAATACTATACAGCGTTCTGCGTACAGGCAAATTCCTTCAGGTCTATCCAGTAAAGAGCATATATACTTCTATTATCGTAATGCATTTGGTATTTTGAGTAGTTGTGTGTTATTGATGTACAAGATAAAAACTACATAAAAGTTTTTACATTTCTATGGCTTCTTTCTGGGAGGGAATTTCTACTGAAAACAGCTTCAACAGGTTCCCATCACATTTAAGAACTTCCTTTCACTGGATAAGTTTATTTTAGGAAGTGAAAAAGAAAATAACATCTAGTCTATAAGATGTCCTTCATCCTTCAATCCTAGAAGCATCCCATTTTTATAGAGATCCTGTTTCTGACAATTCCTGCAGTTTCCTGTAAGACTGAATTGTAACAGTTATATAAAAGGAGTCCGAACTGATGTCTTGCAGAAAACTTCTATCCTTAGATTTCTAGCATTCAGAGTGAAATTTGGGAATCAAAGTACTTTTTAGCATGTTTAAATATATGAAATACTCTTATTTCTGTCTATTAATATATTTATACATTTGGTCAGATACTGTGTATAATATTTATTTTCTTTCATATTTTGAGAAAGAAAATTCTAATGGGACAAGTTACTCTGTGAAAATCCTTTGCATGGGAGAATAGAAACAGATGCCAAAAAACATTGGGATAAAAACATTATGAAGCTATCAGAGCACTTTAAATTACTATATTCTCCTAGGGTAGAAACAAGGACTGAACTCTCTCTTCTCACTCCCATTCTTTATCTGTCTGCAACACGTGTGGCATAACTCTAGCAAATAGCATTGTATATATTAAAAAAAATACAACCTCAATATTGGAAGCTAAATATGATCTTCAGTCCTAGCATTGGCTCTGCCTCTGTTGTTAGCAGCAACATATGGAAAAGGGAAAAGCAAGTCCATAACGCAAAATAAATCCACGCTATTATATAGGATAGTGGCAGAACATGGTTAAATTAAAAACAATAAATTGGCAGTGTTCTTTTACTTTGAATAAAGAGTGAGCACTCATGGCTTGTATTGCTAGACTGATAAATAGCTTCTAGCAAAATACTTCCTTATGCATCCATTTTGCCATCTGCAGTGTTATGTAATTACCAAAAAGAGCTGGTTGATTTTTTTGTGTGCTGTTTTCTTTTCACTAAGCTTGATGTAGCTAACATTTGTAGAGAACCTGGGGTGCTTTCCTACTTCAAAATGTAAGATTTTCCAAATTGACAAGGGGGAGAGAGAAAAAGAGAAAGAGAGACAGAGAGAGAGAGAGAGAAATAAACACTTGACCAGTAAATACATTTCCAATAAAACCATGGGATATTTGTCACTATTTCACATTGTTGAATTTACCAGGTTAACACAGAGTAACAATAAAATGTCTTAAAATAATGGAAAGCTTATGAGTCCACCTCACTGCCAATTTAAAACTTGGTTGTGCACAGTGTCAAAACTGCACAACTATTTCTAATTTATACAGGATTTGACTCATGTGAGAAACATTCATCATCATGGCATTAGGGTCAAATTTCATTTATTTATTTATTTATTTTTCTCCAAGCATTACTTCATGTCTCATAAAGCTCTGTAAGTATTGCAGTAAAAGTTTTACTTTTTTTAAAATGTCTCTTTGTTCCCTCCTCAGTGTATCTGTGCTAATCATCCATGCTGACTGGTGGCCTTGATATAATCTCACCAATGGCCAGAAAATAACCCTGCCTGAAACCAGAGTGCAGAGTAAGTCACTGGTGTGTCATTTTCTGCAATGGACTGCAGATACCAGGCAAGATGGGAAAGACATTGCTGTAAAGGTCTGGGAAAGATATCGTATATGTAAAAGTGAATATGGATGTCTCAAAGCATGGGTTTTGAAATGAGTTAGTTGCAACAGTGGCCCTATTACATTATTCCCATGCTGTTTTTCAGGAGAGTGAATCATTGCTCTTCCAAATGCTGTCACTGAGCTGGGCCCTTCAGTCATGCAATCTTCCATTACCATCTTGTGGTTGCCTCCAGCACAGCCTGACAGCAGGAGCCAAGCACTGTGGAACATGTTCCAACTGCATGAGATCCTGGTCTTGGAGAGCAACAACCCAGCTTGCTGAACCCTTGATGTAGCAAGGAAAAGTGGAGGTTTTCAGTCTCAGTGAAAATCACACTTAGCATTTGAGTCCCGGTGCAACAGATGTTCAGAATTGAATTCTCACCTTCTTTTTTGTAATATTCACTCCTAAAAAATAAAAAAAAATAAAAAAAATCTCAAAATATGTTTTAACAAGAATTTTTAAATGTACGTATGAATATACTTTCTTCCTCACCAGAAAGCTGGTAGCTATCTGATAAGAATCGTTCAGCTTTTTGTGTACTATCCCTTACATATCCTCTAGGATCCAGAAAATTATGGGAAAACATCCAGTCCTTAAAAATATATATTTTTATGCCTTCTTAAGGAAATATGGACTAGAAAATAGATAACCGTTGTGGTTTAATCCTGCAGGCGGCTCAGCACCACACAGTAATTCACTCACTGCCTCTATTCCCATTGGAGTGCGGGAGAGACCTGAAAACAGGTAGAACCCATTAGTTGAGATAAAAATATTTACTAAGATAAAGGGAAAAGGATAATAATTATGACAAATATATATGTATGTATAAATGTATATAACAAGCAATTCCTTACCACCCCTCAAACAATGACCAATAAGACAACATGCAGAAGATAGAGCAAGAGAAACATCTACTCCCTTCTCCTCCCATACGTCATATGGTATGGAATATCCCTTTGGCATATTTAAGTCAGTGGTCCTAATTCTGTTTCCTCCCAGCTTCTTGAGCCCTTCACTAAGAATGGTCATGGCTCTGCACAACACTGCTTAGCAGTAGCTATGAGCACCAGTGTGTCATCAACTTGCCTGGGGGCAAGAAAAACACAAACTGGGAGCATGGGAATATAGCAATGGTTTCTATCAACCTCTATAACTTTTATATGCTGAGTAGTGTAGAAGAGTGAAAAGTTAGTTACACCATTTAGGGACCAGGCCAAGTTCATAAAGGAAGCTGAGGCTACTGCTGAGAAGAAAAGTGCAGCAACTATGAAATCTGTTGGAAGAATATAAAACTGGAAAGCATTCATTTAAGCTGGCCATACAGTTCATGATGCCTTTCATTTGTACAGAATTTTATGCATAGGTGGAGCAAAAACTAAGTGCTAATAATAAGACAGCTTTTGAATCTTTTCTGGAACATTGACAAGTGGCAAAATAATTGTTTCAGCCTTCCTAAAAATGCATTTATCTTAGTTATTTCAGGTTGTTGCATAAATTGTACAACAGTGGGCTTAACTACTCCACCGAGGATACACTGGGTAGTCCTGATGGCTCCTTGTGAACTTTCCTCTTAAATCTTTACTTTCCTCACTTCTGCAGTCTTTCTTCAAAATCAGGAGAAGGTATGTTGTTGTGACTCGTACGGAAGTTACACTTCAGTTCCCAGAAATTCTATTTGCCTTCTATTACACTCAAAAGACAAATAGTGATGCCAGAGTATTATTTCTTAGTGAGAAGAAGCCATTTTATCCTCGTGGCATATCCTCTACTGAAATATTGGCAAGGTCCACCTTTGCATACTCATAAGGATAGACTATAGTACTGAAAATTCCCTAATTTTCAACACTGTCAGATAGTTAAGTACCTTTTTTTTATATCGAGATTTTTTAATTATTTTTTTTCTCCATCTTTTTTTTTTTTTTTTTTTTTTTTCCCTGTCAAGACCAAATGGAAAAGATCTCACAGACCATTAAACAAACAGTTCAAGTCTTAAAGTGCTGCACTCAAGTACTCAGTCTAGAGAAAGTGAGTTTAATCTGTGCTGGTATGTTAACAGTACTAAAGATCTGGCAAAGCTTTTATTTAGAATGCTTTATGAAATCTCAGATAGGTGGCTCACCACATATATGTTGGGTTATTTTGTTTTTATTTGTTTCCCTGATAGAGCTTTTTTTAAGTACTTATAAAATAACTTCAGTTAGAATGGTGCTGACTATTGTTTTTTTCTTGAAGCAATGTTAGCTTCATTAACCTGTAGTCAATGTGGGAATTAACTTATTGCAAATTCTGCAACTCATATGCAAAAATATTTGATCTGTAAACTGCTTTGACTATAACCACCAAATAACCAGTTCACTTCTAAATTCCTGGCTTGATCTGTAAAGAGTGGACCATTAACTGAATACAATAAGATTGATTTACATTAGCTAAGAATTCATTTCAGGATTTTCCAGTTATATATATTCAGTTAGTTTAGATGGAATGTAAAATTTGTTGATAGTCTTTTCTGAACTAACAAATTATGTCATTTCACTTACACACCTACAGATGTGCTGAGTTTGGTTCAAACTGTCCAAAAGATTTCAACAAACTTTTCCCTAATGTTTCTATTCTTGTGTAATATACTAAGATGTCTTTTAGAATATTTCGATAGATGAACCAACCAGAAGCATGACTAGTATCTTTTCTCGTTAAAGAAATGTTTATCAGTGGTAACATGTCAAAAGCTTTCAGGAAGAACATTTTAATCTGAGGATGTATCTGTTATCTAACACAGAATCAAGGCCTTACAGTGTAGTAAGCAGTGAATGTGTAAGTTCTGACAGTTTGAGCTTGAGAGTTAAGGTTGAGAGGCAATGTCCAAGTTCCTTAGTTTGAGCACTGGAAAATATGTAACACGGTATGGGTTCTGCAGACAGTGAGGTAGAGATTCATCTCAATAAATCAAACAAAGTGTGCTGGCAGACTACCTAAGCTTCACCGACTCCTCTGATTACAACAACTTTGACAACTAGTTCTATGGCTAATTCATGCATTTGGGTATCTTTACATAAGTTTGAATCATACTTTTGGATTTCAACAACCAGTGGAAGGACTGAGATACTTTATGGCAGAACTAAATCAGTTACTGCACTACAGATAGAGAGAAATTATTAAACCAAAGTTGCAGGGGTGAAAAAAAAGAAACAGAACAACCTCAACATTCAGCTGTTTAATAAAAACACAACAGGCAAATCTTCATGTTCCCTAAAACTATGGCCACAGTTATGTCACTGCTGAAAAAGTTACAAACATGTACACAGAAAAAAAAAAAAAAAAGAAAAAAAAAAAAAAAGTAGGAGCATTCCAGATGGTAGGAAAAATATGATCTTAGTCTCAAAGAAATTAGAAACATTGCAATAATCATATGGTAACTAGAAAGTGAAGAATATACTGTATGGAGAACTGAAAAGCCAAGAATCACAGCAATAAACTCATGTGATTAGTCTGTACTGGAAAGTAGTTGCTACCTTTGAGTACAGAAAATCAGGGTATTGCAGTAGTTTATCATACTGAAGACAAGTTACAGAATCCTGATAATTATTTTAGTTTCATAACATTGCTGTTACAATGTTGTAATGTTGTAATGTTACAATTGTAATTACATTACAATGTAATTTCATAACATTGCTGTTATCCCTAACTATATAATTATACATAAACACGCACAGCCTACTAATCTGCAGGTTCCCAAAAGGAAACTGCAGCTTTTTCAAAGAAAGCACCAAGCTTTCTTTTTTGAGGTCAAGCTTCAGTACAGTTTAAAAGACAACTGACTTCCAACTGTATATATGAAATTTGGCATGAAGATACTGGTTCTGACTGTGTGCCGAAAACTCTGTTAGTGCAGCCTCTGAGTTTCATATAGGAGTGGCCCGAGTGCACCACATAGCAGAGGTACTCTAAGGTTCCATGTTAGGCAGCTGCTAGTTCCAGTGGTGTGATCACCACTATAAAGAGGTATTGAACTAAATAGAGCTATGTTGGTTTAAAATAGATGTGGATTTTTTTATGTTAATAAAATGTCATAAAAGGTAGCATAATAATAGTGAGAATATGAGTGGCTGATTATAAATATATTTTTTTAAAATACTGTGTAGAGTTTTATCGTTGAGAAAATATTAGGGAAAAAAAACATGTAAATTATGAGGGTTTTTTTTGATTTAGCATAGCACAGCATGTCAGCGAAATGCTATCTATATTCAGGATAATTTTAACTTGGCTTTGTGACAATTTCAGTACACAATATGTTCATGCTTTGCACAAATGACTATATAATGTTTCATTAAGAACTGTAAATACCCATCAACCTAATCACAGAAATGCTGTTTCAGTGATTTTAGGGCCATTTAGTCTGGGCTATGATGATGGGGATGAATTGCTTTATTTTATTAACAGTTGCCATTGCAATTAAACAGGGAAAATATTTTTGTGGAAAAATTAAGCAGCATTTCCTGTTGTCCTAATGCATCTGAACAATGTGAATATCTTTATAGAGTCACTGCAATTGTCATAGGAATACTTTTATTCAGATAGGTTTATTTACCAGCTTTCTAATCTGCTCAGGAAAACACATATCAGGTCCAAAAATGACATGCTATTTTTTCATCCTTCACTTGTCTTTATTGTTTTTACCTCCCCAGGACTATTCCCAGCAATGGGATTAGTTCATTCCAGCATTACTAGCCAAAAATAAGGTTGGCTACTTCTTAAGCATCTCTGAAGAACAGACAAACTGAGGCTGCTGATAGGCTAACTATTTTGATACTAGAGATTCTTTTATATACTCTAGAACTAATGCCATTTCAATTAACTCTGTCACTCATATGACACCACTGGTCATCAAAGAAATACTGGTGGGAAGCATATTGAAACAGAATAAATAAAAAAATAAAAAAATAATTATCTTCTTCATAGGTTTTTATTCTTCATTTCATAGAGTCATAGAATATCCCCAGTTAGAAGGGACCCACAAAATCTTCAATTCCAAATCTTGGCTCCACACTGCACCACCCAAAAATGAGTCCATATGACTGAAAACATTGTCCAAATGCTTCTTGAACTCTGGCATCTTGGGGCCATTCACACTGCCCTGAGGAGCCTGTTCCAGTGTCTGACCACCTTCTGGTGAAGAATCATTTTCTGATGCCCAAAAAGTATTTTTGTATATGGTTATGACTGTCTTGAACATATGCCAAATTGTAGTTATGCTAAAGTAGTAATAGTATCAGAATCATGTTGAGAAAAAATCAAAATGCTTTTAAAATAATTTCTCAATAAAACTACAGTAATGCACATGTCATACTTATAGGAAGATTTTAATGTCCATGAGTAGTGATAAGGAACTGTATGGTGACTAAGAATATAGGAATAAGGTTTTCGGAAATATAACGTGATCTAAGAATACAGTGTTAGGACTTTATTCTTTCAGTAAGACAAGTTTAAAGATGTGTGACCACAAGTAATACTACAGATGACTCTGGCCACATTTTTAATAAAGATAAATCTGTATATGGCAGTGTAATCAAAGCTAAGTGATAGAGCTTATTGATCATACTTTGGAAGAGCTAATGGAGACAAGTAATGCCAAGACTGAAAATGTCCCAAGAAGTAGAGGGGGAACTCTCATACTAACAAGAAAATCCATTCACAATCACACATCTTGGGAACATCAAGGAAATGTTTGTACACATTCAATGAAATCTCTTGGGAAGGTAATAAATCCTACACAACAAATTATATACCAACTAGTTCTTAGGGGAATTGAAATAAATCCTCACAATCGCTTAGTGGGTAATCTCCAGATCAGATTCCCATTCTTCTTTAGAGGAAAATAATATATTGCTTCTTATAGTCTCTGCCAGCCAAATGCTATATATCAAAGATATGAATGTAGTTGAAATATTGATCTTGATCCAAAGTGAAGCTAAAGTTTAATACATTCTCCTAAAAGAACGAAAGAGAGAAAGAGAGAGAAGGAAGGAAAGGAAAGGAAAGGAAAGGAAAGGAAAGGAAAGGAAAGGAAAGGAAAGGAAAGGAAAGGAAAGGAAAGGAAAGGAAAGGAAAGGAAAGGAAAGGAAAGGAAAGGAAAGGAAAGGAAAGGAAAGGAAAGGAAAGGAAAGGAAAGGAAAGGAAAGGAAAGGAAAGGAAAGGAAAGGAAAGGAAAGGAAAGAAGGAAAGAAGGAAAGAAGGAAAGAAAGAGAGAAAGAGAGAAAGAAGGAAAGAAAGAAAGAAGGAAAGAAGGAAAGAAAGAAAGAAAGAAAGAAAGAAAGAAAGAAAGAAAGAAAGAAAGAAAGAAAGAAAGAAAGAAAGAAAGAAAGAAAGAAAGAAAGAAAGAAAGAAAGAAAGAAAGAAAGAAAGAAAGAAAGAAAGAAAGAAAGAAAGAAAGAAAGAAGGAAAGAAGGAAAGAAAGAAAGAAAGAAAGAAAGAAAGAAAGAAAGAAAGAAAGAAAGAAAGAAAGAAAGAAAGAAAGAAAGAAAGAAAGAAAGAAAGAAAGAAAGAAAGAAAGAAGGAAAAAGAAAAAAAAATATATAAATTTTGGTAAAGAAAACCTAGATAAAAATGAAAATTAAAATAGGAAGTGGGATGATGTAACATTTACCACTTGTGTATACTCCCATAAGCTAAAGAATAAAAACTAAGAGCATAGCTATTTAAACAAATAATGAAAAAGTAGTAGCAAGAAATAAAGGATCAGAAAAGATCATTTCCAGGATGGAAAACTGAATATTATATGCAAATATGTTTAACAAACAATTAATTTAAAACACGATAGGAGACTTACTTTCACTGGGAGCAATATAAAACAGAAAATATAAACACTGAAGAGAAGGTCAGTACTGACTCTTGAAGTTAAGCTCAGAAAATGAAAAGGTATACACAAGAATGAATTTTAGCTGAGTAAAGCTTGCTAGCTCAATCAGAGGGAAAGATTTCTCTGTTAGAGGTATTGTAGCTGCCATCCAACAAAAAACTGGATGTTCAAAAGCAAACCCTCTGCTGTGCTGTATGGATCACACATAGACCAAGTATGACATTCTAGATAATAACTGACTAATTTAGGTAGTTTAGCTTAGAGATTTAAGTCAGATTCTCTCCACTGTTTGTCCCTGGCCAGGGTCAAAAAAGGAAAACATTGTGGTAAGCTACATCCATCTTCAGGTTTGCATTATGCTTCCAATATTAGTCTGCAGGCTTCTGGAAAGAGTTAGCTACTGTGTTGTGCTGTTTGGTGATATTTATAGTCTAGTGGGGGTAACGGAAGTATTGTAGCTCTTACATCATTAGCTTTATGTTACTCATAGGATATTTTCCAAGGGCCAGTTAAGGCTATTATTACATTTTAAAATGGAATAAAACAGTCTTAAATTTACTGAAAAACAAGACAAAAATGTCCAGGAAAAACAAAACAAACAAACAAACAAACAAAAAAGCAAAACAAAACAAAACAAAAAACAACAACAACAACAACAAAAAAAGTGTCTTGCCAGAAGACTAAGTATTACAATATGAAAGTATAAGTTTTAAAGTTAATTACTAATTGCTTTAAAAGCCAAAGATCTACTTCTCTGTTCCCCGGAAAAGCTGCCAGTGTGTTTCCCTCTGTGAGGTTAACTGGAAACAAAGCACATTGTCATAGTTACAGAAGCCTGTGCTGGGTAAAAGAGACCACACATCATTCACCAGTCGCTGTACAAAGCTTTTCAGTTAAGAGGAAACTGCTGATCTGTTTTCAAGAAAAGAATTATGGTTGAAATAAAGGACTTGCCTACAGCAGAAAATAATTAAGTAATGGATTTCAAAAGGAATAAATAAGTTCTGTATGAGTGAGGGAACCCTCTGTGATCTCTTAGCACTTTGCTTACTAACAAGAAGAAAAGTTTCTAAATGCTGAAGGGTAAAATGAAAGTAGGATAATCCCCCAATTGTATTATAGGATAAAAGAGAAAGAAGGGAGTCAGGGAGTCAAGGAGTCAGGGAGGCAGGAAGGCAGGAAAGAAGGCAGGGAAGGAAGGAAGGAAGGAAGGCAGGGAAGGCAGGAAGGCAGGCAGGGAAGGAAGGAAGGAAGGAAGGAAGGAAGGAAGGAAGGAAGGAAGGAAGGAAGGAAGGAAGGAAGGAAGGAAGGAAGGAAGGAAGGAAGGAAGGAAGGAAGGAAGGAAGGAAGGAAGGGAGGAAGGAAGGAAGGGAGGAAGGGAGGAAGGAAGGGAGGAAGGGAGGAAGGAAGGGAGGAAGGAAGAAAAGAAGAAAAGAAGAAAAGAAGAAAAGAAGAAAAGAGGAAAGACAGAGGATTATTTACTTCTATTTCCATTGAATTCAATGGACAGAAAATGGGTGTCAGGTTACTCTACTAAAGTCCTTTTCTTATAATTCTGTTTTTGACAGACAAAATATAAAAGTAATTCAGGCATAATTTTCATTTGGAGGATTTATTTGAAGCTATAGATAGGTGTGTGCTGTAGTTGCCGCAGCATGTTCATTTCCTACGATCCAGGTGTTTCACAAGTTTGTTGCAGTCAACCATCAAGTCAGCCTTACAGACAATGATTACAGCTTTTCTCTCAGTTGCGAGACTTTAAAGTTCTTCTCTGTGGATGTTAGCTCTGCGCACCTAAGGTTATCAGAAATTAATACATTTTATAAAACTAAATTTATTCTATACTTTCTCCCATTCCTTAGATGACTGTAATATACATATATAAATATTATAATTTATTTTTTTTTTCCTGCTCATTCAAGTAAGTTCTAACATTTAGAACCAACTACTTGCAGTTGATATACACTCATAAACTACATCTGTATTTATTCTGGAGTTTCACATTTCTTTTAAAAACCTTTTAGAATAATTTCAGGCCTCATGAACCAATGTTGAATTGAAGGAGTTTTGTTGGTGGAGGAGAGGATTATTGTATCTGATAGTGTGTTATTTGTTAGAATGTATTGGGGGGAGGAGGGTGTCAGTGCCTTTGTGATCTTTACCAACAGTAATGAACCATGTCCAAATCTTCTTCATCTATATTCCCTAGTCAAAGATAAAGCATGGATGGTCTGAATGTACGTTAACATTTCCAGGAAAGTTTCTGTAACAAAAGAGGCCGGTTCTTCTAGCAGTACAACAATTAAAGTGAAAATGTTATACCTTTTAACAAACTAGGCTGCACAGGAGCTCACAGAGGAACTGCAAAAGCAGATGATGGAGACGCAAAATCTGTCTTCAGAAAGAGATTATAACAGCAAAAGAATACTAGAAAAAATTGTTTCACTCATCCTTGGACTGTTATTGTGGCTTATTTACCTGACAGTAAAGCTGAAGGTAACTCTCTCAAGATTTCTGTTTGGCAAAAATAACACCACTGAGACAAAGTACATGACTGTTCAGCAACAATTTGTTATGGTCTGCCCTCTAATGGCTACAAACCTGAAATGGGCAGTAAGTGGCAAAATCGTATCTGTAAATAACTAAATTGTGGAACTAAAGTTGTAGAACTACCCACTGGGCTTTCTAGTTCGAGAATCCAACCGCAGCATGCCTGTGGAATAACTGGATATTGCAGAGAGAAAAGAATGCAGTGTGAGATCAGATGACTTATAACCTAAAGCAGTGGGATACTTACAACAGCTGTTTAAAGCACTGTATCTTTGTTAAGAAATGTAAAGTCCTTGCTCAGGTCCATAACATCATTCCCTGGGAATCACCTTCTGCCTTTTTGCAAACTGTACGTTCTTTGAACCACTCCTAAATTTAAATAGTCCACTCAAGTGAGTGAAAGCCTTTAAAGGTCTCAAAGTACATCTGACTGCAGTCTGAAGGACTTATTGTCAGATAAGGCTTTTAGTTGTGAAAGGAGATGGAACAGCCTCAGGCTGCCCCCGAAGTGGAGTGTTTGTATAAAGAGTTGTTGTACCATAACCTTTTGCCCTCCTTGACTCATCCCCTGAAGAAAGAAATGCTTAACCACAGAAAGAAGAACGTCTAAGGCATGGAGTTTTTTTGATGTATTACATAAAACTAGAGGGAATGCCAGGAGGAAAGCTTACTATCTCAGCTGGGGGAAAGCCTATAAAGATCATGATTGCCATTAGCAAAACATTTTAACTAATTGCTCTTTCTTAGTATAGGAAGGAAAAGAAGCTAACATTTAGCACTCAGGATGAAACACAAATGAATACACAAGATTTTCAGTGTGATCAGAAAAGGCAAGGAGAACGTTAGCAGCCTAAAAAATTAAGAACCAGACCTCAAGGATCACTGCCAGAGCAAACATGATGTGGACAAAAAGTGCTGTGTGGCAGAGCATGTACAGAATAAAAAAATCTTGAGTGAAGATCTAAATGAAAAAAAAAAATGGCTGTTTGCTGAAAGCAGATGCATTTCTGGGAGATTTAAATACAATAAAGGCAGTTTAATTACAATAAAGACAGAGGGAGGTGTTTACTATTATTCCTTACTATTTTTGAATTATTTCTTTATCAAACTGACCCATGGATTATCAAAAATCAGAGATATTCGGAAAGTGAAATACAATGAAGATGCACAGAAATGTATACATATATATATGCATAGAAACAGTATTTTACTCTGAAATCAAATTTAATAAAAATCTACTGACAGAGACAACTATAGCAAGTAATCAAAAGGAAACCCTATCAAAAAATGTGTTCTTGCCCTCTATGGTGGTGGTCATGAAATTTTACACAGATATCCTCTGACTGTCTTGGTTTGCTTCTAAGTATAAAGGTAGTACCTTAGCCAAAGTAAAGTAAATGTGTCAGTCTTGCACCATACATGCTGATACAGACTACAGCAGAAAACTGAATTTAGAAGAAGTCAGCTTAAGGCAGCTCATGAATTTTCCATCTTGCCTTTATTTATTTATTTATTTTTAAGCAAGTACTATGTCAAATTACAAGGGACCTGGATTTTTTTTAAATACATAGAGATAGGGAGAGGGGCAATGGAATACATGAATTTCCATCTGAACATGAGGAGAACTTCCCAGAGAGGTTGTGGAGCCTTCTTCTCTGGAGAAATTCAAAACACATTTCTATGCAACCTGCTGTAGGGAAACTGCTTTAGCAGGGGTTTGGCCTAGATGAACTTAGAGCTTCCTTTCGTACCCTACAATTGTATGATTCTGTAGTTCTGTGGTTCTGTGAAGAATTGGTCCTTTAGGCAAAAAAAAAAAAACAAAACAAAAATGGTGCTAGCAGCCTTGGAATATCTATAGCGTTAGACAAGTCTAAACTGGATTGTACATATCTGACAAACATCCTTGTCTCAGCTCATCACTTATAAAAGAATGATAAAATAAAAGATGTGCTTGGCATGTACGTTACACAGATAAATGAATATTGACTGTGATGCTGATATGCTAGCAGGCATCACAAAAGTATTAAATTTAAAATGTACTATTGTGATTTCAGTCTGAGCTTCTGCATGACACAGGCTGCTGGACTTTTACGATATAACTTCTGTTTTCAATTCAGCAATTCTATTTGAATTAATTACTTTACAAAAATGTTCAGATTTGTTTTTTAAAGTCCTCAATGAGTCTCTCCCACTGACCATGACAAGGTGCTGTCACCAGTTACTAACTTTCTGGCAGAAGTTTTCAAATTATTGCTTTCTTTTGTTCTAACTACTATCCGATTACATTTGTTACACTTAATATTTTCTTTCTATTATTAAATAAATTGGACTCTTTCCAGGCCCTACCATGAGGCGTATTTTCTGCTGACCACTTCCAAGCTCTTCTGTTCAGCATTAGTCACATCAGGAAAAAAAAAAAAACAAACAGCACACAGTTCTCTACTCCTTCTCTGGGTTCCTAATCAAACTAGTTCTAGTGCAACATTATGTTTACTTGTACCAAAACACAGTAGTTTATTTATGTTGTCTAAGAAGTGATGATACCTTTTCTAGTATCTAGATCTGATACTGATGAAGATATTATATTTACTAGACGTCACAGATCAAGATAGAATAGTTCTTAAATAGTTTGGAAGGAGAACCAAGAGTAAAAATTTAAAGTTAAATGTTGGTAGCCAGAATATATATATATATATATATTAATACATTTAAAGAAGAATAAAAATACATTCTAAATAAAGAAATGTATTCTCAAATGTTTAAAGCTGAATCTCACTCTTTTCAGAGACAGCCCGTGCTCTTCAGCATAAGCAGAGTTCCGTAACCATTGAACTGCAGACATTTGTCCTCTTTGCTTGTCTGCCTTTATCCCGTATTGATTGATCCCAATAAGAGTCTGGCTTTATTACTCTCTTTATTCCTTTTCATTGTTTGACATTCATTTTCTCTTAATAGCTTTAAGACTCCTCTGCTCAGAGTCTAAGACATTCTGCTTGGTTTTGATGGCATTTATCCATTTCCACTGACTGTAAGGATGGGTAGGTATCTCAGATGTTCAGAGTCAAGTTACTAGGTTGAATCTCTGGGTGTAGTGCTTCCTAAACTCACTGCCAAAGCACAAACTGTGATTATTTTCCTTTGACAATATGGTATTTAAAGCATTTAAAGTCATATACATAAACTAAAAATGCAATTTTAAACAGATACTCTTTTGAAATATCTATGAATAAATTTACTTTGTAACTTGTCTTCTAAAATGCTTTTTGCATGGTGGAGTTCAAAGTTGTTAGAGCAGCAAAATAAGGAAGATTTTCCTATTGCTTGGGATTCAGTTCACTGGCCCAGCAGCTAGTAGGCATGATGAAATCAAATTCTGCTTTGTGCTTTTGCTTAGCATGTTTATCAATACAAGATAAAGGAAATAATTTTTAGAGCCTCAGATGCGCTTAAACTATTTTACAGTCACTGTCAAAATAATTAGTTTCTTTAACTCTTCAGTTACATCATGCGTGGTAAGGAAAAAGTGATTAGAGTCGAGAGACAGTCCTTTGGAAAAATATCAAGGAGCATTTCTTCCAGTATAATGCATTGCCTAATATGTCAGCTACTCAGATTTCATTAAAGCTGATTCTATCTCATGTAAAGGTTTATAGAGAACTATGGCATGGCCAATGGTTACAAGATAAGCAGCTGACAAAACTATTTAACTACAATACACTGTGCAGCTACTGGAACTGCCATTAAATGTTCACAATATTTCTTTGTCAACATCACTGCTCTTTTTTGCTTGTGACTTGTTTTTCGTTAATGATCTTACTGAACTATAGAATCTCCTGATTTTCTCAGAGATTTAAAATGGACAGCTTGAATTTTCTGACTTTATGAAAATGAAATGGAAATTTGTGAAAATTTTTGGACAAATACTGTTTTCTTATTTAATTTCTATGTATTTTTTGCACTCTTTGTATCTTTCCATCAAGAATGATTTATGAATTATTATGGAGAACTACAGATTTTGTGAACTTCTACAGAAAAAAAATGGATGCTTAATACTCTTAGAGTTGAGAATGGGAACTTTTTTATTTTTTTTGTATGCAGAGATGTGAGGTTGTCTGTACCACCCAGAACTGTTCAGCAGCCTGCAGAAATCACCAAGTCTGTCCTCTCTCTTGGAAGATATAAATTTCCTAAAAAGTCAGTATAGGAAGGAATCTTTTTTTTATTTTTTGAAAAGACAAATGTCGAACTGAGGATTGTATGAAGGAGGAGAGGCAGACAACAAAATAACCAACAAAATCTATACAGATGACTTGCAAGGAAAACAAACACCACACTAAGTGGTAGTGACAGTTCAAAAAGAAGATACTTCCTTGCTAAAACTGAGCCAGTTTTACATATTTTTACTAACTTATCTGACATCTTTCCTCTGTAGGAGTGCGAAGATAGCAATAACAATGTTTTAAGATCCTTCTATTTTATCATAACAGGGTTGTTTGAAGAAGAAGAGCAATTAAACAAATATATGCTCAGTTATATTAATATAACTGTTCTCCTTGTTAAATAATCTTAGTTAAGCCATGATTTCACAGCTGTGTATTGGCTCTTTGATAAAAACAGAGAAAGCCTGCTTCCTAAAATTAATGCATCTAGCAATCAATACATTTGGCTGAAGCCAGGCAAATTGCCATTAGGTACTGCATAAATTCTTCTCCTGAGAAGGTCTCTGAAATGTAATGTGTAGTTTTCAGGTGGTGATCTCCAGAGGCTGCTAATCACATTGTATCATGGGCACACAGGCATCTTCAGGCTGACTGCAAGACTCGTTCTCAAGAATTATGGAAAAAGCAGAGACACAGGGTGGCAAACAGCACAAGCAGTCATAAGCATTTTTCTCATATTTAGTAGAGCTGCACTGAAAGGAAGTAAGGCAGAGCTGACAAAGGAAGTAAGGCAGAGCTGACAAGTGGGTAAGAAATGCAAGTTGCTGACACCTAAAAGTGACAACTGCAAGTTGATGCTGAGCCATATTGCATTTCCTCTTCCTGTACCGTAGCCTACACACTGTAACCGGAACAAAGCACCCCAGTATCTTCCTCAGAAAAAAAGTTATGTTGAGGAAGAAACAGCACTCACTGGACCCTGGATGCTGGCATCCAAACCTCCCCAACATTTAAGTCCTGTTATGCTTCCAACTCAAGAAACAGATGTAGTTCAGTCTCTTCAGCCAAGGCTCTGCCCTGGAGTCATCAAGTCATACACATCTTGAATATAATAGTCAGGGGCTTTCTGACCCAATGTCTGTATAACTATGTTGTTGGCAGTGTGAGAAAAAATGGTGAATTATGTAATTTGAAGAACAAAATAAGTTTTACCTTTTCTCACTTTTTTTTTTCTTTTTAGCTTAATTCTGTCACAGTTTAAAATGAAATAATTAGAAGGGTTTGAGTGATCCACTGTAAACTAAAGGGTTAATAAATTATATGTTTTTATATGGTAGGTAATCGAGAATCATACAGGTACTTTTTGAATCACTGTAAGTATTATTTTAATCAGGTTGCTGAACCATTGGTTTCAGATACAATAAAAACACCAATGTAAATCATAGAAATCATTTTGTAATACTGAATTTGACTAATATTCCCAAATCACTTAGTGGAGCACAGTACAAGTACCAAGACAAATCATGTATTAAAGAAAGGAAGAGAGTTAAAGCAACATGAAACACATGAAGTCTAATATTAAAAGCATTTAGAAAGAGCAAGTATATGTATTTGTTACTTCTTATGAAAGTAAAAGCCTTAAGTATGCAAGAAAACAAACAAACAAACAAAAAAACAGCACAAAACCTCCAAATTTCTCTTTGCTAAATTTCAGTTACTTGGAAGAATCAGTTACAGTGCCCTTTCTCATGCATTGTTATACGAAGTCAAATGAATTCCATGGGACAACTATTGCATTACGGCACTATCAGGAAAGAGTCAGTGCAGAACTAGTGGATCCTGACTAGTTTGCAACCAACATCAAGGAAATGCCACAGGCAGGTCAGCTGCAAATTTGTTCTGAAATAGCTGGCAGCATGGCTTTGACCAAGACAGAAGTCCCTAAGTGTCGTAAAGATATTTTCTTATGTGAAACGACAAAAAATATCCTGAGGTAAGAGTAGTCTAGCAGCAGCACCAGTAGAAAAAAAATGCAATTTGCTGAAAAAAACCCACCCCACCCTAAGTTTGAACATTAGATTTTGGGGAGAGAAGCTTTCACATTTTTTTTTCTTGTTACAGAAAAAAAGAATGGGTTAAAAAAAAAAAAAAAAAAAAAAAAAAAAAGAAGAAGAAGGAAAGGAAGAAAAGAACAGAAAGAACAGGAAGCAAAAGAGAATAGAATAGACAATTTTAAAATTATGTAAAAATAATCAAGTAGATGTTCTTCCAGGCTTGTACTCTCAGCTAAGAAAGATTTTACATCCAGATTACAAAGACACTGACAATAGGGCTTAACAATGACAGTGCATACATAACCCTAACTACAGCCATTTGACTGGCATTTCAGTATTACTGTATGCAACTGAGAGCCTTCCAATCAGCCAGAACAGTGGGATCCACTGAGGAATCGTGATCAAGTAGCTATTAGGCCAAGTGGTATTGTCAGAATTTCTCAATTTATGCAGCTTCTTTCAGATATCTGAGTCCTGAAGCTTCCAAATATCTGAAGGGTTCAATATCGAATAGAACATGTATTTAAGGAAAATTGTCCCCCAAATTACTATGCTATTGTCATTTGTTCTTTTCCAGATCACTTAAAGGGTAAAGTGGAGACTATTTTTAAAATTCAATACAAAAAAAAAAAAAAATTACAACTGAAGTTTCTTTAGGAAAAAGTTCATTTAACCAGCTGCATCTCTCTTTTGTACTCTGCTCAGATGTTAACTTGAATTACAGCTTCCATCTTTCTCATGCATTTTTGTTGTCTGTCATTTGCGTTTTGTGAAACTTAGCACAGTTTTAGATTTGAACTGATTTATACTCCTTTGGCCAAGCCTGAGGCCTTCCAAACTCTTCTGGAAAAATACCACATTCACAATCACTCTGGCAAGGTTCTGCTTGGATTCCTTTCAAGTAACACAAAAGCTGTGCAGCATGTTATTTAATGCCTTATCCTTTTCTCATTGAAGTCTGCTGCAGAGCTCCGATTGACTTTGCTGGGAGCAAAAAAAGAACCCCAAATGCCAAACTGATTTGGCTACTGCTTTAATAAGGGGATTTTGCAGCATGTGGTATAATCAATCTTTGTACAAGCTCAGCACTGGGAAAACTATGCACCCTGACAATCTGCTTTTCCCATGATCTGCTGGCCAATTCTTGCCTGCCTATGCATCCAGGAAGTAGTCTACACTCAATTAGTCTGTCTGCAGTACTGCAAGTGCTTAGGACCACAGAGAGGGAAAGACTCTTGGATCCTAGAAAAGCAACAGTGTCTAACATGACAGTAAGTGAGCATTCTAAACACAAGATTTAGCAGTTCTTATCTGGATACACATGTAGAAGCTTGTTACGATCTTTTGCTCAGATATAAGGGAAAGGAACTGAACAGTTTTTTACAACTTAGATTAAAATTTCATTGCACAAGCTGCAGCTGCATTGGGTAGATGAGAGTCATTAGCTCTTAATGTAGAAAGAAACTATATTTTGCCATCAAGGCATCGCTTGCAGCAGCAAGCTATTGCATTGGAGCATTGTGGTCATGATGTATATGCCATTAGTAACAGAAATCTTGTCTGTAGAAGTTATTATATCAATTGTCTTGTTTTCATGCAAATACGAAATCAGGGACTGCTGATCTAGAGCCACAAGGGCACCATCACTTTCCCAAATGTATAATAAAATCCACTTTAATAAATTTTATTTACAATTGTCTAAAGACGGGACGAAAAAAGTTAGAGAAATGTGGGTACCTCCAGGTAAAGAGGCTTTTACATGTGTTCAGGGAGCAATGAAACTTGATAATCATTACTTTGGTGAGCCTTAATCAGCCATAAGCTGCGCTATGCTTGCTCATATATAACTGCAAGCTGCATTAACTAGCGGTAGTGGGGAAGAGTGACAGCTACAAGTTGTGCTGACTGGGAGGGAGCAATAGAAAACTGTGGATTCGGGATCCACTTACCACATTTTAAAGTAACTACTTTTCAGTGAAGACACCATCATCAGATTGTTCTTCCCTTTAGTGGGAGCCACTTTGCCTCTCCTTCAGAAAAAACAAAAATGGGTAGTAATTTTTTAGTGACTGTTTTGTTCTATTAGCAAACCAAATGATAAGGAAATGTCACAAAACAGAAAGTGAATACCCACAGGCTCTGCTGCTGCTAGGATGTCAGTCACAAAATTCACCGCAAGAAGTGTGATACTGTTGGTGCTCATGTAGAGACAGTCAGGGGAACAGTAAAACGAAACAACAGTGCCTAGAAGAGGAAATATAGAAAGGAAGACTCATGGGGGAAAAATAAATAACAATTTTTAAATACCTATTAATAAGGGATTTTATTGCTGGTTAATATTATTAGCTGTGAATTCACGTGCCTGTTGATTGACATTTATGTATACACAAAATACAAATTTCATTAACGTATTTGAAGTTTCCTAACTCAGTAATCACATCATTTTGAAATGAGAAAAATATTGTAAAAGGAATCATTAACTTCAATCTTGAAGTGATGTTATAATTTTCTTTTATTATTTTCTTTCATTATTCAGGATTTAAAGCTTCAGTCTCTTCAGCTAATTCTAAGTTTTGATCTCCAGGCAGAACAGAATAATGTGTAACTTCGGTGGTTTTGCATAGAACTGAAGCTATATTATTGTCTGGTCCATCTCTTAGACCAACTGAATATGATAAAATGGAATTAAAAAAAGAGAGGATTGGAAGGAATAGCACTGTTTAGTTGCATGGTTTGAATGTAACACTATTTGTTCACTAATTACCAGTTTAAAAGTGAGTGTAAGTAGATAAAAAGTGATTGGGCTTATTGATTTTCACACTGAAGCATGGTGGGAAGAGGGCGCAGTTAAATTCCTGATTCAATAAGAATCAACATTTACTGTATGGAACAAATTTAATTATTGAAATAATTAAATAAATCAGAAAGATAACAGATAGTGTTAGATGCCAACTTCAAGAGAACCTATAGCTAAGGATGTGAGTGAAAATGTCCAAGTCCGTGTCTCCGTTTTAATAAAGACAATGTCATTGAGTGTTTCTGCCCACCTTTGAATGGTGCCTTACAAAAATGTCTCTAAATAAAAGTAGATTATCACACTCCTGAAACACTAGAGAATGTGAAGTTAAAAGCAGGATACTCAAACACGGGTTTGAATGGTCACTGTGTGCAAGGCTGTATAGCAAGTTCCTATAAGTTTCCCACCCTTACTCTTGTGACTTTTTCCAGGGATTTCACAGGAAATATATGCAAAGCAAGAAATATGCCTGGCTATGTGTAAGAATTTCAAAGTATGTCATGTAGTAATTAGAAGCAATATTTTCTATCTCTCCATATCCAGATATATTTTAGCATATTCTGAACAGGACTGCATTTGGCAATGCACATAGCCTGTTTGAAATATCTCAACAAGTCTCCAGAACAGAGACTGAGAGATGATAATAATCTCCCACACAATTATTTATCTGTACTGCACAGACTGAAGAAAGCTTTGTCCTTTTTATTTGGGACAGATTAATCAGATGTCTTTGAATATGCTGGGTAGAATAAAGTAAGCTTAATAAACATGCAGTGGCTGAAAACTTCTTTGTAATAGCTCAATATTTGTTTCCCTTTCTTTTCTTAATGCCTTTGAAAGAAACCATTTGAAGCTCTGTGGTGTCTGAACTTCTCCTGCACTGAAGTGCGTATAGAGATGAGAAGAAAAGCCAAGCTGACTATTGTGATCATGCTTTTCTTTTTGGTTTGAGAGATAAGGCTCCACAGAAATCTGCCATGTGGTACTGAATTTAAGAAGATGAGCAAGGCAATGGCTTGAAACTTCAGGCTTTCAATAATGCTCCTATATTTATATGAAGGTACAATAATAGTAGGGAAAAAGCCTCTGCCCCAGTAAAAAAAAAAAAAAAAAAAAAAAAAAAAGGGAGGAACTAATCCTCTACCACCGTCTACAATGGGAGTTTTGTTGTTTACTTAAGTGGAATCAGAAGATAGTATAGAGAATAGCATCCTCAGTTCAGCACACACAAGAAAAAAGGTTAAAAAGACACTCTTCTTCAGTGTCTCAGATATAATAAAATACTCAGATATTTAGATTTGTTAGTTTTTATACCACTTTTCTCTTTATACCCACAGTTTAAAAATCAGGCTTCATTGGTTTTGTTTTGGTTTTGTTTTGTTTTTTTTTTTGTTCATTTGTTTTGGGCTTGTTGTTGTTTTTTGTTGTTGTTGTTGTTGTTGTTTTTGTTTTTTGTTAGATTATTTATTTTTCAAATGAATCAGTTTCTAATTTGCATATGTTTACTATGTCATTCCTGAGAATTGCTTCACCAAAGCAAGTAGTTTTACCTGCAAATTTGTAACTTCTATAGATGCATTTTTATGCATTGTGTATCTAGACATACAGTTTAATTTTTATATGTTTCTATACCTATATATAAATTACTTACTGGAAGTGAAATTGTTTTATATGTTTTAGCTGACATTTAAGTTTTCTAGTCTTCAATCACAATCACAATAACAGCCACCATTGTATAAAAGAAAATTCTAACTACATGTTACTTTTCACATCTAAATGAATATTTCAAACATTTAATAATTCATAAAGTATGTAACCAGTCAGTGATTCAGAATCAGTTTCTTTTCTACAATGTTTGAATTACTTTGGTCATTCATATCAAGAAAGGGAAAACAGACTAGGAAGGATTAATCTGAAAACACAACAATTCAACCTCCTTTACAAAGGAGTTTTCAGTCTAGTCTGTGTGCCATCTTAATAACTCAACCTATGAAAATTAACCAATATGATTTTACTTAATATTAGATAAATTAAAAATCATGTCTATGAGCATTCTACTTTCTGTTACCACCACAACTCATTCTTTTGCAGTCTAATATTTCTTTACAAAATTATGAAAGAAGCACGAATAATAAGGTATTAGAAAGTAACTGTGTGTTATTTCTGTATTTTTAAACTATCCTGCTTTTCTTTAGCTACATCTGAAGATTTTTTACTTGAAGATGCATTTCCTGAAATGTCGGCAATGCCATTTGAACTAACAAAAAAACACCACATTTTAACAGTAAAGATAGTTGAGCTCTGGAGCTGTGAGCTTTGAGAGTTTCTGGATGTGTGAGCTTTGAGAGTTTGAAAGGCATTGTTTTAGATGATCTCCAAAAAACCTTGCCAACCTTGGCCACTCTGTGATGTTAAAAATTACTCTGGTGTGGCTTAGCCCAGAACCCAGCTCCTGAACAGTGTTCGTATATACAGGAAAACAAAATAAGCATTCCCTTGTATCACCTGCAGGAGAATATAACTTTTTGTTTTGTTAAAAGGAGATATAAGAATGTTGTTACGGTGGTTGCAAATAATACACATGTATTGTACAGAACTAATGCAAATAAGAAGAGACTTCTAATTTTAAAATGTGAACAAAATGGGAGTGAATTCTACTTTTTACTGACAGATTTCTTGTCTAATTGAAATTGCTTTCCATAACCTGTTCAAGTCTTGTCTGTTCATGAACCATGCAAATGTAGTTTGATTTCTGTGCACCAGATCCAGTACCCACAAGGCAAATAACTCACCACCCTACAAAAAATCATCTCATTACAATAGACTACTGCAGGGGAGAATGGTATAAGAATATCTCTGTTACAGTCTGAAGGTTTGACATACACAGGACAGTTCTTAATCCTGGGTTTGTTTGATGCAGAATCACATACAGGCACAGATTTTATCTTGGATAAGAATGAGAAGACAATTTCTGTTAAATTAGCCAGACCACACAGAAACAGAAGTTATGCTTCTTTTATGTTCATTGTGGAACTACAAATAGTATCAGAAGTGTGACAGAAATAAAGCAGTATGGATGGACATTTAGTCTCACACAAGTTTATCTGATAAAAAGTATTCTTAACAACTCAGAATAAACAAACTGAACGCTTATCAACTAAATACTCATGCAGTATGTGTTTTAATCTTGGACACTAATATTGTACTTATTTTACTGCCAAACTCCAGTCAATTTGTGGACTGCAAACACAATCTGGAGCAGACTCTGCTGCCTAAGAGAATGCAAGGTAGGGATAAGAGGTCTGAGCTTTATCTTCTGGGTTACACAGTTATCAGCCATCATCTCAAACAGGATTAGCCTGTTCTGCATCAAAATCTATGGATTGGAACAAGCTGCCCAGTGAAGTGATGGAGTCACTATCCCTGGAGGGATTCTGGATGAGGCACTTACAAACATAGTTTAGTGGGCATGGTTGTGATGGACAAGGCGACCTTAGAGGTCTTTTCTGACCACAGTGAATCTATGATTCTATGATTTCTCTGCTGTTTATTTTCAGTGCTGAGATCACAGACAGACCTCCCTGTCCCTGCCCATCCCTTGGGTTATCTGCATCCTGGCCCAGGATCCCATTTCAGGCCATCAGCCCCTGCTGCAGTGAGGCCACAGGAAAGCTGATCTCCAGCTTCCCACAGCCCTGCCTTGCCCACCAATGGGCCACACCCAGCCTGGCCCATTCAGAGGCCAACATCCCAGAGCAGTCTCAACTCATCCCTATCCCCAATGCTGCGGATGTGCCAGTGCCCTCAACAGCCCTACTCCTGGCTGGGAGTGGGACCTGGCTTCCCTGGAGGTCTCTGAAACCTGTTAAATAGCAATGCAAACACGTTTATCTCCCTGTTCATTAACTGCTAACTTCTTGCTATTCTTTATTTGTGGCCAGCAAAGATACATGGCATTATTCTTTCATCATGCCTGAATGACAAGCTGTTAAAGAACAAACATTTTCATTTAAAAAAGGAAAAAAACATATAGTAAATATGTCCTTCTTGCATATCAATAATGTTCTTTTTTGGCATACAGATTTTCACTGCTTACATGGAGAATGACCTAACCTGAAGCAGTCACGTAAATAGAAAGCCACTGTGAAAATAAGGTAAAAGAAGTACAAGGACGAATAACCTATGTCTGAAAACGAACAACATCTGACGTACAAACAGCAGCTCCCCAAGGCCAGCCCCTCGCCTGCAGGTGTCTGCTGCTGTTCTGTAAGACAAGCTTGTACAAGACATATTGAGCACACCACTGCAGGTTTTCAAGCCTTGCCTATACTGACAGAATTACTTTCTGTACCTACAATGAAAGGAAGTATATTTTGACTGACAAAATGTGTAAGAGGTTCAGAATGCAAGAAATGTCCTTCCCCTCCACCCTTACTGACATTTTACAGACAGAACTTTTGAAGAAGAAAACCCTTTTTAAAAAGGAATATCCAGCGAGTATTTACAGTGTTTACTAAGTTACTAAGTTTATTTTCTAATGTTTTTAATGAGTCTACAGAAAACATGTTTTCAGCAAGGCAAATATATCTGATGGTACACAGAATTTATAATCACTGAAAATGATCAAGAAAATCCAACCTGAAAGAAACATTCATTTCTTTGCAAGTGAAGGCAAGAAGTCAGCTTTAGACATGTTTATAGTATCCTCTAGTGGAAATAGATAGCAATAACACTTATTTACTGAAATAGTAAAGAAGTATATATTTTGTTACTTGTTGTAATTTCATATGAAGCTAAAATTAAAATTGATTTAAAAGATCGTAGAAGTTTTCTACAAGAAAAAATAAAATAAAATAAACAGAAAAAAAATAACAAACAGAATTTTGTTATTTTGCATATTTTGTTTTAGCTTTCTCAAGAAACCAAGAAAAAAAAAAATAAAAAATGAATTCTTTCCAGCTAGTTGGAGAGAAACATTCCCAAAGATACAGATTTTCATTACTTTATTTTAATATCATACATACCTCTATTTCTGTTTTGTAAGAATTGGAAGCATGTTATTAATCAGTTATTAATCTAATCTGTTTATTAGGTTACCTAATGGTATTCATCACAAATGTTTTTCAGAAGAATCATTAATATCCCTTGGAAACACAGGCTAACATTGAAGAATGTCAAGGGAAGGCATTTTTATTAAGATGAAAATTATTGAAGAATTAGCTTCAGTGATCATCGAACAGCAAAATCTTTTCTTCTCCAGGACAATATCATAAATAGATTATTAAATCTAACTAAACTCTTGGCAGGTAAGAGCTAACTGAAACTTTAAACACATTGCTTATTGTCACTGAAACAGAAAAAATATATATTTATGATGAAAACAAATATCTGAAATTCTTAAAGTCCAATTTAACACTAATTAGAGTGAAGGAAATAATTTTGTTTTGATTTGAGATCATAATACTTCCAGCGATCATTGTTATATTGATTACATTGAGAAACACACATACTATCTGACCACAAGTCACTGACAAAAGGAAAAAAAAACATGCATTTTATTCATATTCACGTATGTCAGCTTCATAGTGGGCATAGTGGACAATAACTTTCACGCAATCAGTTGTCACTCTTCAGAGTAAGATTTCAAACAAATGAAGATAACAGTTTTGGTGTTGTGGCCACTCCTATGTACTGTTGGTCAGGATGTCCCTCCTTCTCTTACCTGAGAAATAATGTATAAAGTCTCCATCAAGATTTTCTACAGATGCTCATAAGATCACAGAAATGACCTAAGAGCTCATGGTTGTTTCATAGTTTGGCTGATTTTTCAATAGTAAATACACTAAAATAATTACTTTTACTATTTTTTTCTGTCTTAGTGAGCAGAGCCAGTTCCTCCAGGGACCTAACAAGCACCAGGATAGGTGCCAGAACAGAATAAGAAGGCTGTGCCTGAGAGCAGTGTATAGGACAGTATCCATACTCTAGGAATGAGATGTTAAATCAGCTGAAACACATTCTTAAATACACCCTAACAGAGAACTGCCCATCAGCATATATTCACCACCATGTCTATGTTGAACAGTTTATAGTGCAAGATCTAAGAGAGCAGTGATCAATCCTACAGGCTTACATAATCCATTTGAAGGTCAGTAGAAAAGAGGAAATGTACTGAAGATTTACTTTATGCTATTAAATACAGTTCTGTGAAAGAAATATTGTGACAAAATAAGGAAGTAGGTGAGTGATATATTTCTTTCAGAACTGGTCAGCAAAACTGCATTAACATGAACAGCTATATTTGAATTACTGAAAACCAAGTGTGCAGAAATCCAGGGAGCCTTAAAGTTCCTAGAAAAGGTCTAGAAAAGGTACAACAGTTAATTCATCAAGTCAAGCTCAAGTCATTTAATCTTGGTTATGAGTTCATCACCATAGAATGTACATGCCTGGAAAATTAAATGAAGGAGATACATTATCTGTGGAAGAGCTTGTAAAGACCTCAGCAGAACTAACTTACTGAAACCTATGAGTATAAATATTTGGAAAGGCATATTATTTTCAGTTAAAAGATAAGCAAGGCAAGGAGAGAGAGATCACAGGTGGGTAGCTCTTTAGCATGAAGATTCCTGTAGAATCATTAGACAGATTACTATGGTCCATTAGTTATTTTAGGCCACAGAAGTGAAACAGAGTGCAATTTCCCAGGCAAAGGTATCAAAATTCATTGGCTCATAGGAGAACATAGATACAGAACAAGAAAGGATTGTAGCTCAGAAAGTGGAGCAACATACATTGCAATAACAACCAACTAATATGTCTCTATTTCATGAATTTAACATCCTTGATGTTCTTTAAAATGTTGGGAGAGCACAATAGATTAGCCTTCTGGGTGCATCTGTCTTGTGTGACCGGCACATAGGAAGTGACTAATCCAACTCATATTGTTTTTTCTCCATAAGAGTGCTGATAAACTCTCCATTAGGACTGAAAGCGCCTCTAGGCTCTGACAGTCTTGTTGCTATTTAATCCTAAATGAAGTATGTCTTATCAATTCATTCCATGCCATGACCCTGGTCAAGGTTAGATGAGGGTCTAGCTCAAAAAGAACAAGAGGTAGTTAGAAGCATTATTTTTCCTTGACTAAGAAAGCAGTGAAGTACACAATGGTAACAATCCTTTTCTGCAAATATGTTCCACAAGATATGTTCCATTTACTCATTAAGAGAATATTCAAATTTTTTCAGTAACATTTTAAAATTATATTAGGCTCTTTCTTTCCTATACTTTTTAAAGATGAAATTAAAGTAAGGGTTTTATGGTTTTTTTAGTAAATCCTGTCTATGGGAAATCCATTTAAATTAATGCCACTCCTTTTTCAAAAGTCTTTTAGTATCAAAGAAGAAAGTGAGTCACATGGTAAAATTGTTCTGCATGTTATTATGGAGATGAGCCAGCTCTCCTACTGTCTGTTAATGCATCTGTCTAGTGAAGAAGGAAAAAAAGAAAAAAAAAAAATTCCTAATTCTGGGGAACTGATCAGATTACAATAGTTTTCATGTGAGGGCTTTGATTATTATTATTTTTTCTAAGAATAAAAATTTATTTTTCTCAAGATATGTGTAACAGTGCTCCAGCCCCCCCCACTTTATGCATTCCCATCTGGCAATTCTTCTCTATATGTACATTGCACTTCCTGATTAATTGGCTATTGGGTCCAAAAAAACCCACCAACTATAACTGATACACCATTCATGAAGTATTACAAGGCCAGTGAACTGTCAGACTGCTGCACCTTTGAGAATACTGTTACTATCTGCCAAAGAGAAAAGTACTACACATTTTATTTTGTAGATTTCTAAGCTAAATTGTCACTTGAAAACAATGGGACTGTGACCAAGGTTGCCAACAGAATTTCATCATTGTGCTAAACTGACTTGTACTAATTTGTTGACTTGTACAACAACAACAACAACAAAAAGTTGTTTGATTCAAAGCCAAGATAAGTTTCTTTATCATTCTATGTATCTAAAGATAGAGCCTTGCAAAGGGATGGTGCAACAGATGGCTGCAATCAACAGAGAAGACAGGCAAATTATGAATAGATAGACATGGGAAAGAAATAATATTATATGTTCATATACAAAACACGGTCTTCTAAACTCATTATCCACCTTTAGATTTGTTTTGATTAAAAAAAAAAAAAAATTACAGGTGTATAAGATTCCTGTTAGTCTCAGGGATAATTGGACATGTCTATCACTCAGTAATAGAAGAGTAAAAATCAACATCTGCAGCCCTGTTGGGAAGCAGGCTGAGCATAGTCTGGGTTCTAGAGTACAGTCACTAGCAACAAAAGAGTGTTAACACATGGCCATCAACACTGTTATACCAACATATGTTTCTATTATAATGAACGTCAAGCTCACTTAGAAAAAATATTACATCTATCAAAATTGAATGGCCAGCTGAAATCCTGAAAATGGCCTTTGGGATAGATTTTGACCATTAATTTCACCAGTAACATATGCACATCTGTTAAATAGACTGATTGATTTATCCAGTGTCTATTTCAGCAGTTATCCTACTATCCTTACTCAAGACCAGAACTGGAAATGGAAATATGTGAGGCTAGAAGCACTGAAGCTATACTACAAGGTCACAAGAGGAAACATACTATGGACTTTTTGTGTGGCATTGAACAATGTCAAGTAATCCAAGCAGCAGAAAAATACTACTTTTTATACAGTCACTCTAAATGCAAGTGAACCTCTCTGAAATTATTCATTCTAAAGTTCTGATCATCTAATTTTCTCTGTGGTAATTATAATAACAGTAGTTACAGATTAGTTTCATAGATTTCAATAGTGGTGTCTAATGCTTAAGCTGAGCAGGTGCCCAAGTGTTTTCCTGATTGTACCATCGTAATGGTATTCTCCCCTTTGCTCACAGTCCTTTGGCCTGGCCATCACACCCAAAGCCCTCATAAGGACTGGTAACATAGTCATGCCAAATACTATGATTACAAGTCACCTTAACCCATAAATAGTAAGCATCCTGACAGTTTCTTGAGCTCTAATCTTAATAACAAGACTGTGCATTACCTCCTCAGTTCCTTCTAAATACTGTGAAGTTTGAGTGACAATAGTCTTCAGGTGGATTATGTCTTTGAAAAGTTTCTGAGTGACTGACCCCATGGGCCAAGAAGTGAAAAGGGATTCTCGGATAAAGTAAAACAAAACAAAACAAAACAAACAAACAAACAAACAAAAACAATCAAACAAACAAAAAACCCAAAAAAGCTACCTGTCACCAAACCCTCAAATAGTGAAAAAACACTATTTTTATGTCATTTCCGCCCAAAAGGTCAACTACATTCAGGATGCTAACTGCATAATCAGCATTCTCTGGCATTTAAATGTAGCAGATAAAGACCTAACTGTTCCACTCTTCATAATGAAATCATGGAAAAGTAATAGTTGAAAAATGATTACAACCAAGGATTGCTGAACTACTGTAGGTACAATATTCAGCATGTAGAGAGATTAAAGTCTTGTGCAATCAGTGCCTAGAGATCACGTCATTTCACATCAATTGGCACAATGAATCTTTTATATAACGTGAATCACAGTCTAATTGTGACTTTGATTGCATCTACTGTTGTTCTGATCACACAACTCCAGCCCACAGAGGAGAAGAGGGAGTTAAGCTATTGTATAGAACTAAAGGAAGGCAGAAAAGCTGTGCAGCATGAAGTGGCTATCCACAGCATATGTACTGCTAAGATTTGCTGAGCAATTTAACATATATATTAACATATATATTGACATTATCAGGAAAATTAGAGACTATCTCTTCCAAAAATAGAAATATATAATTTCTGAAATCAGCAGCAAATTTCCAAGAAACTCAGAGTGGAAGCCTTGTTGCCGGGATAGACACATTTAGGACAACAAACTCTCCATTTGCAGCAATTCAGGCATAATGCAACTGCCCGAGAACTCTTACAACAGCTGGCAGAAAGAAATAGTACAATATGCCTCAAAGACATTTCTAAAGATCAGGTTAAGTCATACATTCATCATAGATCATATTTCAAAACAAAGAAATTGATTCTTTATGGAAAGCGTATCACTTCTATTACCATAATAGCTGAGATATACAAAATTTGTGATGCATTTATTTCCGGAACCTAATAGAACTATAGTCTTCACTTTGCAAGTGTAACATAGAATACCAGCTGGTTAAGGAATTTGTCCTAGACACTGCAGGAAATGTATAGAATAGCAAATAATTTCATTCAACTCTAAGTGCTGTATATGTTGTTGTCTCTAGCCCCTACTTGCTTATTGGTGAACCATTTGGATGCAAGTCATTATTAAATTCATTCCGAAACCATTCTGTTTCTCAGCCTTGGAGGAAGAATATTTATGATCTAAGACTACCCAAACTTTGATTAGTGCCAAAAAGAAGTCTAATCATTGTAAATGAAAAGCAGAAAATTCAGATTTCACATAGGATGAATAGGATTTAGTAGATGTAAATTCATTACGGTTTGTATTGTTACAACTAAAGACAAAGAAATAACTTTAAGCTGATCTTATGTGTAGGTGTTTGGTTGTGGGTTTATGTAACATCAGTTTAATTTTAGATAGATGAATGTGTAAAGTAATTGAAATGTTTCTAAAGAACAGATAGAAATCAATGGAAATAAATACAAGACAAAGGCTGACATATCAGTTGGCATAAATTAGAACTCCATTGGCAGAATTACGCTATGTTTACCTCTGCTAGACGACTGTTAAAAGGATCCTGAAAATAAAATTGAAATTTAAAAAATTGCTATGCCAGCAAAATTTTCTCTTATAAAGTTAACTGCTTACTTCAGAAATTTTAAATGTTTCTTGGGCTGGTATTTGTTCTAAATGTACTTTTTCTGTTTGCTTGCTTGTTTGTTTGTTTAAAGAAGACATTCTAATCTAGGATTATTCTTTGGTAGATGCCTTTTCCATTTATCTTTGATGCACTGACTGTCAACCATATTTCTTTGCACATGACATCTTCTGACCTACTACAGTATATAATTTCATGCAAGTTGCCTAAATGTGAGTACGAAACTACCATTGCTACCTGAGGACCTGCAGTTTATTAGCATGAAGTTAAAACAAGTTTTTTTCAGTAATCTGCCACTACAGTGCACACTGATGTTTACTTAACAACTATTTGGAAATATAAACTTATATTGAACTATATTTCATTGCTTAAAATTCAAACATTAAGTAGATAGAATATACAAAATCCTACATATAACTGCTTCTGAACTCTTTTTGTGTTGTTTCAACTAAAGTTAGAAATTGATTACACCAAGGTCTTCCTTGTCAATTATCCTGGTAGGAGAACTTGTCAAAACACAGGAAAAAGCATATAAAATTTTATCACGGGATTATGTGAATAATAAAAGTATAGTTTGTCCATTTATGCAGAGGGAAGAAAGCAAAAACCTCAGACTTGGTGATAAGAATGCCAAGTAGAATTCCTCCTTATTGGTATCACAAATCTCAAGCACAGTACTGTTTACTGTGCTTTAGAGATAAGAAAGGAATATGGTTAAAGTAAAACAGCATTGCTGGCAATGTGGATTCCATCAAGCCAAGAGCATTTTTACTAGATAAATTAAACATTATTTTTTTATCCTCCCATCTTGCAAGGACTCAGTATCACAATGAGAACTGTAAGTACAGTCTTTTATCAGGAACAGAATAGGCTAATAAGCAGCATAAAAATATAGGCTTGCCAGAAGTAATGGCCTTAACTTCTGGATTTTAAAAAAGCTCAGATTTCCCTGAGGCAGTCTCCATTCTCCTCCCAATAATGAAAAGCTTCAGTACAGAAGATTCAAGAAGTCATACAGGTATATCCTACATAGCTTTATCATACAGGAAAATCATTTCTACAGAAGAAACTGAGTATTACTTGTAAATGTCCTTTGATTTGTCTGGTAATGAAGGAAGATTTAAACCTCTTGCTGTGAACAAGGAGCATTCATTAATTAGTTTCATAACAACAATACGAAAAAAGATGCAAACACAAGTTAATGGCTCATGACAGATGCCCAGGTAACAAATCATAGAACTAGACACATCCTGAACCATTATTATTTGCACAAAAACAGGTGAACTTCTGAGAGGTAGGCAGTCATGCTACCAACACATCACTGTAGTGACAGACAGACTCACTACTGCAAGCAGCATTAAATTAAAGTGACATAAAAAGTAATATGATATCTCAAACTATAACACATCAATAAGCTGATTACTTAAGCAAAAGACTGCATAGGGGTCTATGTGCCAGTGTGTATGCATTTAAAGTACTACACATACATAAGTTACTCAGATACTGTATTAAATTCAATAAACTAAACATGAATCATTGGGCACATTAAATGAATTGCAACCCATAATCATCTAAGTAGCAATAAGACATTCATTTAAACTGACCTAGATGGATTGTATACAGGGTTGTTAAATAAAATGAGAATACAAGTTACAGGTTAGAATTCTTGCACCTCTTTTCTGGTTGAAGTGATTTTTATCAGTCAGTAACTGAAACTGTGCAAATATCCAGCCTTTCGGGACCTTCTTAGCTAGACAATGGCTTATTGGTGCAGTTTGTATGCATATTAGATCATAAATAATACATTTGTGTGAAATCCTCTGAAATCCTGTACTTCTGAATAGTGGGGAATAGAAGCCAGCACAGTATTGATTATGAGTGTACAAAATATCCACCTGAGTCTGATATCTCCAGACTTTCAGTATTTAAATGAAAGCAAAACATTTGTTTGTACTTATTCAAAACTGCTCAGCAGTTGCTTGAATATGCTTTACTGTCTTATTCAGGATGATTTCATGGTTCAGAGAGGACACTACTCCTTCACTCAAAGGATTTATGGAGAATTCATCTCTCTAAATGTGAAAGTCTGTTCTTTATGTGAGTCATTCTAGTCTTCATGTGTAATCCATAGAAACATAGCTACTATAGGCTCTGAAGTCTAAGATAGAATTCTTCTCACTTTGAAATAGACATTTTTAATACATCAGTTGGATTGAATCCTAAAAAAAACCCTACGTCTCCACAATGAATATAAAAGGAGCTTCAGCAATAGCTGTCAGTGCTACATATGTTTAAGGAAGATGAGGTGAGTTTATTCCTAAAATCTACTCGGCTTTGCTGATAACCTTCTGTATGGCTCTGGAAGTCTAAGTGTTCTAAAAAAAAAAATAATAATAATAATAATAATAATAACCAAGAATCCTATTTCAGACTTCATTACTCCATTGATGACATCTATTAGGCAATATCTGTACCTTTCTGACATCTATATCCATTCAGGGTGACTCATAACATTAATCTTTAGGTACATGTGTTCTGCCTACCAGCCTATCTGTTCTGTATGTTTACTGCTTAGTCTTCAAAGCAATTGTCACTTTTTGTGTCAGTGTGTAACATACCTGAGCCTCAGTATCAGAAGTACCTCTTAGCACATACAGGTAGTTAATAAGGAATTGTAATCATACCATTGGCACCATCTGAGGTTATAGGTAATGTGAATAGGCAATGAGAGTTTATATATTCTTCTTTGCTGATTTAAGCCAGAAAACACAACTTCACAAAAATAAAGGAAAAATTCAATGGCTCACTGCTCCATTACTAGAAATGTTTCTGTTATTAGTAGTTGAAAAATACAAATATAAGCATATTCTTAATGATTAAGAATAATCATTAAGATTATCATAAGATTATAAAGAAATGTTCTTTAGAAAGGTATTTGGAAAGGTTACTGAAAACAAGAGTGATGGCAATATATATATATATATCTTGTAGCTGTAATGTTAATGCTGAGTATATAAGACAAGAATAACTTTTAATATTTAAATTCTGAATATTTTAATGCTCTGTGAATTATGTTTTAACCGAAGCCAGCCATGGTAATAAGCTATGTGTCATTGCATGACCTCAGTCAGTGTGCCCATGAAGGAAAATGAAGCAACATTACACAATAAAAATGAAATAAGGAGCATTATAAAGTCATTACAATATATCATACTTTCATCAAATTGGACATGATTTCATGTGCTTAACTCATTCTGTATCCCTAGTACTAGTGTCCAAGGAATAAGTACTTTTTGTATCACTTCTGTAGCAAAGCGTGGCAAAAACTTGATTACCATATAACATTCATTTAAGTCAACAGTAAAACATTTTTTAAACGAAGTAAATTACATGTTACAGGTCTCCAAAATAGCCTGTACTACAGCCATCTCTCACGTCAGGATACACTTCTGAACTAAACTCTGTGAAATTAAATTGGACTTGCCCAAGTCAAGGAGTTTAAATCTATCTTGAGTGTCCTTTCATTACAATACAGTCATCCTGATTGGTACAGATCACAGATTAAGACATCAAAATTTATCTGTTTACAAACAAGTTAAGCTCCCATTACTGTCAGTAGAGATCTAATTGTATACATTTAGTGAAAGTTAAAGTTCAGTTAACTCTAAATCATACACTTACATTTGGATGATTATTTTAGGCTATCCATAGAATTGTTCCCAGCTTATTATGTGCAAAACAATTTTAAGACCTTTAATTGAGTTGATCCTGATTTATTTTTTGTCCTATTACTCTCTTATCTAGGCTTGCAAACTACAGGCTGTGGGATACTAAACGTTACTCTGTAGTGTATTACTCTGTAATGTATTTTATTCCATTTAATTTATTACAATATAGTGTACACGAACAGCCATGTCTGATATAGCTCTCAATTTTCTTCTCATATTGGAAGTCTATACTTGAAGATCCTGTGCGACCTGGTGTAGGGAACCTGCTTTGACAGGGAGGTTGGACTCAATGATCTGTAGAGGTCTCTTCCAACCCCTAAAATTCTGTGATTCTGTGATCAGTCTATTCACAGTTATTCTCAGTTTATATCATGAAAAAGACTAATCAAAAATGAGAAAGTATGTCCTGTTGCAGGTAGCAATATCAAGTTAGACCTCAACTTACCATAGGTTATATATATACATTGCCTTCTCTACTGGACATGTCCAGAAGTTGGTATTAAATTTTCCAATAAATAATTTCTGTGGGGAAAAAAAAGAAAAGGAAAAAAAAAAAAAAAAATCAGTTCTCAACAGGAAAGAATGTCTTGTCTTTGAGAAACTTCTCTCTATATCTGCCCTGGCACCTCTCCAGCTGTCTGTATAGCTGCACATGTACAAACTTGTGCTCTCTGCAGTGCCATTTATTGTTCAACACAAAGTGTTCGTTGCCAGAGCTATATCGCTGCCTGCTTCAGATAATAAGGAAGTTATGCAATAATTCTAATATAGTTCCTGTACTGCGGCTTCTGAAATACTTATGTCAGTTGAAGTATATGCTCATTTAAAATAACTGATGTCATCACATGCAAGTTTCCATGAAATTTCTGGCATATTATCTTGTAAGCAGTGATATGTTAATTAAATTATTATCTATCAGTAAAGTTTGGAGTGACTGCTGGATAGTCACTGACAATATGGCATTCTAAAAGTTTGTTCTGGGGAAAAGATGCTACTAGCTTATAGCTAGTATTAATCCCAGATAAAAATAAAATGTTTTTTTAAAAATTCTAATACCATGAAAAACACTTTTATCTGAAATTTTGGAAAGTATAAGTAGATATTTGATATTAAAAATGTATTATTTTACATATATATGTTGCATTTAAAATAACTTATGTTTTTCTTATATAAATATATCTGGAAATAATTTGTTGGTGATAATTTATTGCATACAGTATATTTTACAGAACCTCAGAATCACAATATGAATGATATTGGAAGGGACCTCTCATGTCTGTGTAGTCCAACCCTGTTACTTATTGGAGCCTCAGAGCAAGCTACTCAGAACCAGATCTGGGCTGATTTTGAATACCTTCAAAGATTTAGATATGCCTTTCCTTGGCAGTTTGCACCCCTACTCAGTCACCACTACAGTAAAATAAATAAAATAAAATAAAATAAAATAAAATAAAATAAAATAAAATAAAATAAAATAAAATAAAATAAAATAAAATAAAATAAAATAAAATAAAATAAAATAAAATGATGTTTTTTTATGTTCAACTGGAATTTGCTGTGTTTCAGCTCATGCCCATGGTCCTTTGTCCTGGCACAAGGTATCACTGAAAATAGCTTTGCTCCAATCTCTTAGCATTCTCCCTTCGGGTATGCATATACATTGATAAGATTCCACTTGATCATTCATTATTGAATGAATCCTACTTAACATTAGCATGAAAAAGTTAAATTTCTAGTCAATGTACAGTGAATTAATGCTTTCTATATATACTTACAGTATTGAGAAAAGCTGAATGGTTGTCAATATTAATTTTGGAAGAAAATAATTTAATTCCTATAAATGTAGTAACTCTATAAGGAGACCACTTTAGAAGAAAAACAGTTTTCATGGCAGCTGTGAAAGATACTGGAACCAGCAAACCGTATTCTGTTTTCAATAGCAGTGTGAAAAGTCTCACTTTGATAGAATTTCTTTCTACATTTTAGGAGAAAATTAGAGAAATGGCAAGCTATCAAGATGGTAACTTAGTAGGTGATTATCAGTTGAAGAGTTTTATCCAGCCAGATAAAATGCACATTTCTGCTGATTACATCTGAAGCAGCATATTGTGCATATGATTGCCTGCCAATGATTCCAGTGGCAGAAGGATTAAGTACTAATTTGCTTCCAAGGGTTGCCAACAGGATGACAATCTAGCCTCGTGTTTTAGCATCCACTAGAAAATTTGTCTGCCATTAGAGAAAGGTATGTGACTAGCTATGTAAAATCATTTACAATGCACTCTAAGCCACATTTGTATATATTATATATTTTATCTCCTTGATTCATTCCTCGCTTCTCCTTTTTAGAAATCACGACAGCATTTTGCCTCCATCAGGGAGAGCAGGTGAACAGCTTGAGCCATTCTATGCACCTGCATTAATGTTAAATCAGCTTTCATGAATTGTGCATGAGATCCAATATGTTATAGTCATTAACTCCAACATAAGGTAAAAAATCTTCTTCAGAGACAAGATTTTCTTTTACCATGTCAGGCCAGAAATACGTAAAAACTACAGAAGGTAATGACTCAGACCCTTAAGATCTTTCCCTTTTACTTGTAGTAAAGGAAGAACAAGTTTAAATTAGGAAACATCCACCAAAGAAAAAGAGATGAAGCTGTGACATACAGGCATAACTTGCAATTAGTTTAACATATTAAATGCTTTGCTGTCCATGGTCCATATCAGTCACTGAAGTTGTAGAGAACATTTATAGCTATTATAGAAAGAGTAAGACTTGTAACCTACATCCTTTTCCTTATTACAACAACCGTGTTTTCTCCCTGCAGAATTTTAACGTTGCCATTAAACGCAGAAGAGTCTGTCACTACAGCAGCTGCCGCAGGTTTCCACTCGAGGCTGGAAGCCGTAGCCCGGTTAAGTGCTTCCCTCTAGTGTTCAAATACCTCCCATACATTGGATCTTTTAAACCTGTGGGCCCGAGTTTATGTTAATTTTCATCCCTGGTTACACCCAGTACTTCAAACAGAGGCTCCAGGTGAAGATAACGTAGGATCAGTTTCACAGACTGTTTTATTTACAATTAAATGCTTCACTCAACGAGTTGAAATGTATTGCTTTTTCTTCCATGCCTCCATTACTGTGTCAAAGTTTAACCACTATTCACTTCTCACAGGGAAATTCCTATTATTCAGTTCCAGGAAATCAGTCATTAAATCAATAAACAAATAAATAAATGCTAATTCAGGCAACTCAGTGTGATATTTGTGTGCATTATTTCAGATATTATTTCAGATACTTTTCACCAGGTAAATTGATCATCAGGGTCCTTTCAGAAGCATGACTTAAAGCAATTCAAGTGCAGTGTGTTGACAGAGCAACAATTTATATTGTTTTTATGAATTAACTCATAATTACATGCATCATCTCAGGTCTACAAAATGAAAAATAATATGAATCAAAGTAAATTATTACGTCTATATTTTCCTTTTAGAAACTAAAAAAGTATGTGGAAATGATTTTATTTTTTTTTCTCAACATATTTTCAATTGTGTAAGATTATCATTTTCTTTTGGCAAAATATACTTGTGCACTTGAACACTATAAGCTTCTCATATAGCCATACGCGTAAGGACCTGCCTTATGTGAATGCTTCTTTTGGCTCCCAGAACTCAGATCTAAAGAACTTGGGTTCTTTAGATCACAGTGTCCCTTAATATAAGAACTTGGTATACAATAATCAAATTTGTGACTTGTCAGTGAGTGTGTGTGCATTTCAGAGTGAGAGAGAATACATCTGAAAATTTGACTTGCCATTAAATAACACCAGTGTGTTATCAGCTTTTCCCGTTTCTTTGTGTATCAGACCAGGAATTTTATGATGACAGTATTTTCTTGTACTTGCTGAAATAGTGAAGTTTCAGATCTTCATAAAACATAGATGCCACTGCAACAGAAAAGCAATAAAAATGAATATAAGAGGAAGGAAACTTGCAGCCTCTGTTCAAGTATATAACTTGTATTTGCTCAGGGCTATGATACTTCAGGAAATGGAGGAAATAAGGAGTAAAGAGAGTTTACAACTTTAGGAAAGATTTTATTTCTTATTGATTCAACTGAGTTTTAGAAATACCACTGTAGGCTTAAGAATATTCAGAACAGAATTATAGTGGGACTAATCTCAATTACCTTTATAAACATTATCTGTCTATCTACAGAAGATTATCAGAGATTTCTGCAGGTTTGTTTCTTCCACACCTCAGAAGATAAGGCTTATATGGTTGTACTATGTGTCCAGCTAGCTGTCTGCTGGTAATCATTTCCAACAGATTTCAAATACATAGGGCAGGAAGGAGAGAGCTAAAAGAGCTAAAAGAGCCTCCAAGAGCTTCCAATTAAAATAAATAAATAAATAAATAAATAAATGCTGTCTTGAAAGGGACATAAGAAAAGTTGAATATTCTTGTAGTAGGAAGATATGTTATGCTAAGACTCAAGAACTCAGTCATTTAAGGACAGATTACACATCCATAACTCATATTGTTTGTTTAAAGCTGTGAAATTTCCCATAGCAGTGCCTGTGCAATCAAGTGCATGACAAAGCCAAAAAATGCAGGTCCTTTGAATATGAAAAGAACATAAGGTGAGAGGTCTGCCTGTCTGGAAATAAGTGGCTGGCTGCTAAACTTGGGATGTAGAACATGGGTTCCGTTCTCATAGAACCTTGCACAAGTCCATAGTATCTGTACACCTATTTCTTCTAGAATGGCACTTGGTTATGCACCCACCATGTCTTTGAGAATCTGTGATTAAGATTCCCAGACGTAATATCAGAATAATCATTTATCTACGTCACAGGAATTGTGTAAAAATAACTGTGTTGCTGATGATGAAGCAATCAAATGCTGCAGCAGTCAGTTCCTTAAAACTGTATTTGAGATGGCTGATGGAACTATTTCACAGACAAAGAATTCTGACAGTTCAACAAAAGAAAAGAAAACAAAAAAAACCTTCTCTTTAAAGGTAATCTCAGGCAGGAAGTGATCTGAGCCTGTTCTTCCCCAGAAACTTTAACGTGCATAATTCCATGGATGTTTGTGTATTTAGTATCTTCTTTTCAAATCTGTATGTGACTGTGATTCAGATTGCTGATGCTTAGTGGGACAGTATGTATGCTTGCAAAGAAAGCCATTATGGCTTGTTCAGTGTCTGAATTCCTGTGTCCCCTTCTCACTGCAGTAGCTCAAGCAGCCTAACTCTGGTTTTTCCCAAGCTGTCCGAGAAAATTCTGACTTGTTCTATAGCTCATTGGCTTCTACATGCCCAGAGGCAGTTTCAGAGCTGTGCACACTTCTGGCAAGCAAACATGGGCTGAATGGTCATCTGGCAGGTTAAGGGAGCACATGTGATTTTGTACCACCTACATAATCATATTCCCACAGCATATTATTGGTTCTCTCACCATGCTTCTGAGTTTTTAATCTTATAAGTTGAAATTCAAGAGCTAATAAACTCCTGGCAGATCCTTGTATCCCCATAAATATATCACTGCCCATGCTTGTTACTCGTCACAGGCCTTAGACTGGCTTACCCAAGTTCTAGGACCTTGCTTCTTTCAGATTATTTGGATGTAATAGCAATTCTTCTACTTGACCAACTTCTTACATCCAATTAGCATCAATTTCACTTTTTGTTCCATAGTACACTTATTTTCTATAGACACTAGCAGTGAGTAATTCTTCTGTGAAGAGTGAAGTGTTTATGAGTTGAGCGTAATTGTGTCATGGTAGAGAAGCACAGGAGTGGTAGGATAGCACTGGGCACACAGGAGAATATGTAGAGAAGTACAGGTATTAGGGTAGCAAGAAAGAGGCTGCAGGATAGCTCTGGAGCCCCCAGAAAGATAAACAATTCACCAATACTAAGTTAAAGAAATGGAGTTATGGGGCTCCTTGCATACCTTACATGCAAAATTTGGTTGCAATATTAACTATGTTGCAGAACAGATGACAAAGAAAATGGTGCAAAAGAAAAACTGAACTACCTCAAGTGAACCCACAGTGAAGAAGAAACCATGAACCTCATACTACTCTGGGAAAAAAGGAAGAAAAAAAACACCATCAGTATCACTCCAGACAGCAACAGAACTGTGGGACACAGAAACTTTCTGCAATGCCTTCTGACTTCCTTCTGAGAAAGGACCAAGACCCAGATGGGCCATGGACAGGTCTGTATAATGATTTCGAGCATATAATTACTACTGAGCCCTTTATTTTCACTTTTATTTTACTATTTTGAGTAGTATCTTTTTCTTTCATTTTTCTGCATTTCTTAGCTTGATTATCTATTTATTTATTTATTTATTTTACTTTTTATTTTTCTTATGAGGTTTCACTTATGCCAATAACGAATTCTTGGCTTTATACATACAGCAAGTTTCTTTATTGCACGTCACAAGTTTTCTAATTTAAAAGAGTGACAAACAAATGAAATGATCACATAAACTCTTTAGAAGCCAGGTTTAGAAATGAAACATAATTGCATTAACATAGTGGAATTCAGTCTCTCCAATGCATTCTTTTTTTAAACTCCCAATACAACTCTCTGCTACTTAGTTCTTTTGTCAAAGACAACAAGAGATAAGCCTCTCTTTCACAGCATCAGTTTGGGTACTTTGGTATCAACAATCTAAACAGAAGCATTAATTCAGCATTAGAAAGAGAAGCTTGTGGGTTGTTATAACTTATTTAATATGCATTAAGGTTTATTTACTTAAGAATTTAAAGGAAATTGTCTAATGAAAGCAGTTAAGATTGGAATAGATTAGATATGATGGTTGTAGAAAAGCTTCATAATTGGAGCTTTTCTATTACAAGTTAACCAGAGTTAACAAATGAATAGTTCAAATGGAGTCAAGCTTGTCTTGGGGCAGTGGGATGGAACTGATGGCCTCTTCAGTTCTCTTTCAGCTCTATTTTCTGAGATAATTCTACACGTGATGCAGTAATATTTATTTGCTAGTTAATACCTTTCTCCTTTGTTGTATCTTGGACTGAGGCTAGAAGTTTTTTATTCTATGATAAAGAATATGGAAAACCTCAGTGACATATATGGAATCCAACTCACTGAATGAAAAACAGCAGTGAAACACTTCTGTAATGCCTGAATTAAGAAGTTACTCCTGTATGAATAATTTCTCCATTTCATTTAGTAGTACCCAATGAGTGTAGAATGATTTTTTCTTTTCTGAGTCTGTGAATATTCTCTCTGTAAAGATGACACAGATAAAGAAGTTCATCAGGAAGTTTCTTCTGCTGAAATGTAAGAATATCTGGATTCAAAAATATATTTAGTTAATCTGTATCCAGTGTAAGAGACAAAGGCTATGAACAGGACAAGTTATCAGTCAAACAAATACTACCAGGGGTCTCGTAAGAAAGACAAAATTTGTATATGGGGTAGTTGTGAAGAACTACGGAACTGCATAAGTTTTATTATGAGATGTTCTGAAGGTTTTGCACAGAATTGCAAAACCCACTACAAAATGTGTAGGGAAGCATCCAAAGGCAGTGGCAGAGAGCTGTGTGGGTGGGGTAGGAGAAGGTGTGATGAGGAGAAATAGTCAAAGGGGCAAGTCGCAGGCAAGCCCTGAGCCTGAACTCTGTACTAAGTTCTATTCCTACATAATTTCTAGGCAAGGATGCTCTCTATTCTGTGGGTGTGCACATGTGCATGTGTGTGCAAGCTCTGTTAGAAACCTCCAGGCTGGACTGTATAGGAATTTAAAACTTCAGAGTCTGGACAGACAGAAGGGCTGAGCCACTGTCTATATAAATGGAAGACTTTACAGGGATGGATTCAGTATATTTAAGAGTTATCAGTATAGGTCAAACAAAATAAAAAGCTGCTGTGAAGCTTCTGAACATTCTGTAAGCCTTGATTCAGCCTCTACCTACACTGAACATGAGAATCAGTACAACTGAAATACACACTATACAAACAAGCTTGTAGACATCTTCCAAAATTATGCATAATTCAATAGGAAGATATAATGTATTTCAGGTTTATAGCAATACCATTAGGCTCTACTTTGATTTTATTAAAATGCATTGGATCAGTATGAGAAAATACTTAATATATGCTCAGTAAAGCAATGAGAATGGGTTGTTACCTAGACAACTTGACTCACCTACAATACTAAAACCAAATGTTGAATCTCTCACAGGTAGAAGAAAAAGTTATAAAGAATATAAATTCCTAGGGTCTTCCTTTCTTCAGAGTCAACATTTAAAACATAGGCTTTAGATTCCAAACATGAAAACATAAACACATCTTTACCTACTCAAGGTATGTTTAATATTTTATTTGTAGAACTAACAGCTTTTTGGGGGAATATTTAATGATATAGATTGTACAGAACCCTCTATCTGTTTGTTGTTGTTTTTTTTTTTAATGTCACGTGTTATCTTGAAGTCCACCATTTTACATTCTGTTTTTTACACAGACTAGAAAGCTAAACATTTCTGTGAGAATAAAATATTAATCCAGAAACAAGATACTCAAGCAAGCCTTAACAGTGTATTATAAAGTATGAGAGTTCCCTCTGCTGGAACATTATGTTATTTCAGTCCTGAAATAAAAAGCATATGAAAATACATTCTTCTTAATTCAAACTATTTCTGAAACATCAAAATAATTAATTTTTTTCCTAGTTTCATAATAGTCATTCTTGCATTGTTGTAATGTGCACTGAAATGAAAGAGAGCAAACTAATGCAGACATTTTTGAGGCAAACATATCACCAAAATACATGTGCATTACAGTTGCAATGGACACATCTGGATTTCTACTTTATGAGCATTCATGCAAGTTGCAATGCTTCTAAACCACCATGTTAAAGGAATTGGTGTTAGCTGAGCAATTAAGATACTCCAGTCAGAGACTGAGCATTCAGCCACATGCTATAAAAGCCCACACAGGAAGTCAAGCTCATTTACAAAGTCTCCTATCAAACAACCCAAAATCTAAACTCCAAAAGGAATTACAACATTGTTATACTGAACTAACCATTATGATGCTAGACCAAACAGTCTTGGCAATGAGATGAAAGAAACTTAGGAGATAAAGAAATGGTTAAAAAGAAGTCTTAACTGAAACACAGAAATGTAGTAGAACTTAACAATCTTGAATCTATGAAATGTCTAAGAGTAACCCAATCACAGTGTAGAAGTGAGTAACTCTGTAGCAAGGGTTCATTACTATCATAGACAAGTACCTTCAAAAATACATCAGTGTAAAAATGGAATAGTATATATTTGAAGCAAGGTAGCAAGTAGAATTCTCTAAACTGTTCTGTGTATATCTTAATTCTTCCGGACAGTTCCTGAAGTGCTTCTCCATAAGAAACTACTGATCAGGTGTAGGTCATGTGCTCTCAGTGAATTACCACTGTAAAAAGAACACTAAATTTCACCTGCATGTTTCAACAGACTAGACTGAGGTTTTCCCTTTCAACACATGGCTCATTTCCATCTATTTACAGCAGTTTAAGTTTCATTTCCCTCATTTTATCCCATCATTTCAGGGACAACCTGTTCTCCTTCAGAAACAATTTGTGGTATTCTACATATTGCAACAAGCATGATGAAATATTTCTAAGCTCTCATTTCCTGTTTGATGCTGAATGTTTTATTCATTTCACCATGAACAGCTTACGAAAGAGAAGAAAAAAAAAAAAAAAAAAAAAGAGCAGAAAGCTTGCTGGATGCAACAGAAAAGGCCTCACTTAAGAACTGGAAATAACACTATAATTCAATAGTGCTTTGATGTCTTTTTTTAGGAGTTGTTAACTTCATATTAACTTTTATTAAGATATGTTTGTTTCTAGAAATTATAGTCCACGCAGAGAATAGTTGTACTCTGCCATAGCTTGCAAAGTTCATGAGTAAATAACATTCAAGAATAGCTTGTTGTTTCTGTAAGCATTTTACCTGATTCTCGTGTGTGAAGAAAACATCTTCTTTTACATTTTTCTTATCAGTTTCTAGCAGCTAGAGAAAATATTTATATTTAAGTTTGACTCCTTATGGAAAAAAAGGGCTGAGAGAAGTATTATGTCACTGAATTCTATATCTAGGATAATATAGGACTAGCTTAAAGAATGAGAAATCTCATTTCCAGGAGCATTTCACAAGGAACATAGCATAGAAACAGTTCTGGATGTTTGCTACTCAGTTCTTATCTGGAAAATTACCAGTGTACCTAATGAGACTTACTAAGAGGTAGATCTTTTCCCACATACATACTAATACACATTTTACAGTATTCAAGAAAATTGGTTCATATCCCACTCCAATCCAACTCGTTAAAAAAAATATTTCTTCCCTAGTAGATCCACTTGGACAGATAGGGAAATACAAGTTTTAAGTACTACTTCAGGGAGGAACATATCTGATAATCCTTGTAGATTAGTGGTTAGAGATGAGATTTTACATCTGTCTAGGCACTGACATGTCTTTCTAAGCAGAGGAAAAAGAATAATAACAATAATAATAACAATATCTTATTCTTCTAGGGTTTAAAATCCCATGTAACAGTGGGAGACATTCTGCCTCAATAAACCATCACTCTCGTGGGGTTTTTAATTACAATGGAGTAAACCAAATCAAGTTTTCAAGTATGCTGAATCCAAAGATGGCCATTAAGTTTTGGCATCCATGAATGCAACTTCTTCTATTAGAAAGCAGAGTATAAAAACAGAAAGGAAATGGTGTTGCTTAACCCCAGTACAGATTAATTTCTTGTTCCAACATGGCTGAGGCATGCATTAAGAGGTAATAGCAAGTAATTACTCCGAGGCGGCTGAATGCAGCCCAAGATATACGTGAGTACAAGTTCTGTGGAAATGTTGTTAACTTGAAGTATGCAATAGGCCATATAAATACTAAATCTTTTTCTCGTAAATTCAGTCCTGAAGACCCGGTTAATCTGAAGACCTTTACAAATACATAAATAAATAAATAGGATATTATTATATTTTAATTATTTAAATATAATAAAAAGATTCCCGTAAGATTCAAGTCCTAATTTATTAGATACAGGTATAAAAGAAAATGATTTCCTGATGGAAACTACTATTTACTCACCTGGAATGCATATTCCACCTTTAATCATATTCAAAGAAGGGAAAACTATTTCTATACAAAGGGATAAATCACTCAGTAAACATTGGGAGATGCAAGATGAGACAAGTCTAAAGATGAATCATCAGGATTGTTTTGTTGAGTCTTTGTAGTTGTATTCTCATTTATCTAGAACACTCAAATGGCAAAAATCACAATGACCACGTGCTAGTTTCAGAATTTTCCCTTTACATTCCAAGTAATACATTTGAACTCCTATCCAGCTCTGTCTGACTACACTGTTAAGCTTGCAGAGGTCAAAGCCTTTGACTAAGAACTACTTTTGTACTTCATTCAACCCATTCTAAAAAGAAACTCTACAGGAAAAACTGTAGAGGCCAATGATAACCATGAGATTTTTATAATACTGGTTATTGTAGCCAGGCACTGAATTATTTGGGGCTCTTGTCTTGGCCAGTTACATCTAGAAATTGCTGCTTACTAAAGAGTTACAGAAAGCAATACATCAGCTTAACAGGCTAACCTCTTAATTAAGTCAGAAAATCACACATCTAAATTCATGACCAAGACGCTTTAAACACAGCAGTCCTGTCACATTTAAAATGTTTTTTTTTTGTTGTTGTTGTTTTGTTTTGTTTTTTCTTTTTTCCTTCCTTATCTTTTCTTTCTCCCAGCATATCCTAATAGTCACATTGCAGAAATTGCAGAAATGCAGTCTGGGTATGTTGGATATAACGTGTAGAAAATGGGCTAGGATGGCTCAAAGTGTTGCAATCAACAGCATGCAGAGCACCTGAAAGTGAGTTCTAAACAGCATTCCTCAGGAGTCAATGCTGAGGTCAGTCTGCTTAATGACTTTTTTAATGGCTTGAACTATGAAAAATAATATAGTCTCAACAAGTATATAGAAAATATAGAGAATATTAAATTGCGGGCTGGGGCAAGTACTCTGGAGGGTGAATCTCCAGTTGGAAGATTTTCAACAGACTAGAGATATGGAAGCTTTCACAAGCTTCAAAAAAGCGAAAAGAAACTCCTGTAGCATGGATGGAAAGGCACCGCTCAGCTGCACAGGCTGGTGTTACCAGCTAAACGACAGTTTTGCAAAAAGACCTGTTGTCCCAGGTAACATGAAAATGAGTCAACATTGAGCCTTTACAGTGAAGAAGACTTATTGGCCTCTCTCTATTATCTGTGGTCAGCAAGCAGATCCACGGAAATTGTTATTCTCTTTTATACAGCACTTGTGAGAACTCACCTAATATGCTGAGTCCACTCTTGAACCTTCCAGCACAAAGAAAAAGACAATGTCATACCAGAGCAAACTCAACAAGAGTCATGAATATTGTGACTTAGGTGACTGAAGCACAAAATGTGTAACTAGCAACTGTGAAAACTGGATTTGTTATCCTAACAAAAGTAAAAAAAAGTACTGTGCTTTTGTAGAGTAAAACCTAAGTGATTTATGTTTTCAACTCAGCTATGGAACAATAGGAATAATATCCATCAATTGTAATTTTCAGTTGTATACCCGAAGATCAACCAGCAACAAACACATCTTGAAAAGCAGCCTTTTGAAATGCAGCTTTGAAGCCAGAATTTAGATGAATTTAGTAGAAATTCTGAGATTAATTTGGCATGCCACACATTGCAACTCTTTTAAATAAACTCTGTAACTTCTGCTGGATTATTCTAAAAAGATCTACTCACAGACAAAATCAGGCAGATTGTTTAAGGGTAAAAAGGCTTCCTGCCAGGACAAAGAGCTCATTCGTTCCTTTTGAACTCAGCATAGCAAGGAAATGGCCCCGGGGCACTGAAAAAGGGAGGAAAAGAGAGGGTGTCAGATTGCATCGCAATGTAGAGGAATGAAGTGTGGGGTAGCTGTGAATATCCTCAGTTCTCCTTGTAAGGTCATTGTTAGGTTCAATTTGATTCCAGTAAACACAAATGGAATTTATCAACAACAACAACAACAAAAATTGCTGAAATTGGCAGAAATTAAATGTACAATTAATTGCCTAATTCCTGAAATGAAACTAAGAAACAAAACAAAAACTGAGCTAGCCGCTAAAAAGCCGTTGCCAGTTATTGTAAAGTGAGGTGTCTAACTTAGTTATAGGAAGGGTGGAAAGTATCTCTTAGCTCACTGTAGTGTGTAAAGTGAAACCACTCAGTGATACTCTGAGTAAGAAAAATGAAAGTTAGGAACAGAGCATTATGATTTTGCACAGTGAAAACAACGAGAAACTGTACTATGCAAAATATTTTAGATAAACATTAAGAGAGATAGAGAGATTGTATTCAACTGTCAGTGTCATTGGAGTGCTGTGGCTTTCAAAGCCACAAAGCTGTCTAAATGTTTATTACATAAGCATCAGGTTTTCTGCTTAGTATTATGATATTTTTAAAAGCACCATCTATTTAAACTATGCTTACTGGCTTTTCAGTCCAACTAATATTTATACATACAAATGTATATATTTATATATTCCTAGACCTAAACACACTATGTTAGAATATCTTGCAATTATTTTTTTTTACTATTTAAAATATCTTCCTGAATTCTGAGAATAATAGGAATCAAAATAAGAATGTATCTCACACTGAGAGACAAGTAAATCTGCTACTTTTGGATGGTTTAAAAGATTCTGGGATTTGGGAAAGTTGCATCTGTAGTAAATTAATACTATTATATAAAATAACAGGGATTTTAAAATACCTGGTAATACATAAAATAATAAAAGTACTATTTCAAGAACTTCAGCAACTTTGTGCAAAAAAGTTTAAACTCACTGACAGTTTGTTTTATGATGTTTTTTATTCATAAATGAAAGTTTCATACTATTAAGTTTCCAGGTTGTGTGTCAAGTGAGGTGCATATTTCCAAGGGCAGTTTTTATATTGTTCATTGCTGATGATGGTGAATTTTGTCACAAGAACTCTTTAAAAAAAAAAAAAAAATGATTGTTATTGCAAGTCAAAAGAGATCAGTAGTGACAATCATCAATATTGAGTAGACTATGAGTATCTTTCAAATGTCCTTTTCTCGGAACTGAAAAAGTAGACTGGCTTTATTCTCATTACACTTGGTACCTCAGTTTCCCATTCATTTTGCATCTCAGCTAAGATTTCCTAAAGTACAATGGCTGGATGGAAACAGAAATTGCAGAGTGTTTAATACATGTGGCAATTTAAAAATTATCCTCTATAATTTTGCCATCTGCAAGCGATTAAAGGCAATAACATCTATGAAAATCTCATTAATGTTTTCAGTCTTATTATAAAATCAGTGGGTGCAGGTACTCCAAAACCCCATATTAACACTTCCCACAATAACTTGGTTCACTTACCACATTTTGAAAAATCTATTTTAAATACCATATTAATATACTTGCCCTGCATGCATCACTCCCTAATTTAAGCATACCTGCACTAGTGCCATTAACCTAAGTATTTTATGACAAATTAGGCTTCCACTGTCTGGAGAAAAGCACTGATATTAGTTCTCCTATGTGAAGCAGAATAATTGTTCTTTCCCATAACTTTCTAAATAATTTGCATTCAAACAAAGAATCATAAAAAAACTGGGTTTGGAAGGGACCTCTGGAGGTCTTCCTATACAACACCTTGATCAAGCAGACACCTAGAACAGGTTGCCCAGAACAATCTCTTAGTTTTTTAATATCTCCAAGGAGGAGACTCCACAGCATTTCTGGACAAGCATACAATGGTTCCTGGCAGAACCTCTTGCATTCTAATTTGTGCTCTTTGCTTCTTGTCCTGGCACTGAGCATCACTGAAGAGAGACTGGCTTCATCCTCTTTGCACACTCCCTTAAGGTATTTACAGACATTGATAAGATCTCCCCTGAGCTTATGCTTCTCCATACTGAGTAGACCCAGCTCTCTCAGCCTCTCCTGGTAGAAGAGATGGGAAATTCTGTGGCCTTCACTGGGCTCGCCAGTACAGAGCGAGTACTCCAGAGTGTGGACTCATCAGTCCTAAGCAGAGATTACCTCCCTTGATATGCTGGCAATATTTTACCTTGTGCAGCCCAGAATACTATGCGCCCTTTGGCTGTCTGGCTCATGTTCAACTTGATGTCCACCATGATTCTCAGACCCTTTTCTTCCAGGTTGCTCTGTGGCTGGGTGGCCTTAGTATGTTCTTGGTGCCTGGAATTGGTCTTAACCACATGAAGGACTTTGCACTTCTCCTTGTTGAACTATATAAGGTTCTTGTCAATCCATTTCTCCAGCCTGCTCACGTCCTTCTGGTTGGCAGAACCTTTGACATATCAGCCTCTTCTCCCAGTTTTGTGTCATTTGTAAACTTGCTGAAGATACACTCTGCCCCATCATTCATAAGATTAGTGAAGCTGTTAAACCATAGGAGACCCATAACTGACACTTTGGGTACACCATCACTTGTTGACTTCCAGTTAATTATTGTAACACTAATCACCATTCTCAAGGCCCAACTATTCAGTTTTCAGTCCAACTGTACTTCTGCTCACACAACCCATACCATACTAGACATGGTCTAGTGGGAGCTATTAGTAATAGGTGAATGGTTGGACTGGATGATCTTTTAGGTCTTTTCCAGCCTTGGTGATTCTATGATTCTATGATTCTATGATTCAACAAATCTCACCAGAGACTGTGATCAGCACTTGCAGGAAATATTTTGAAAATGTCTCAGCCTGGATGCCAAAATAATCATGAGTAAATGTTTCACATTACAATATTGTTAAATAGATTATATGAACCACAAAGTGCTTTCAAACATTAACTCAGGAATGTCTGTGACAGAGCAGGATCTTTGCAAGAAATATCTTGCAGTGCAAGAAATGAGTGAGAATTCTAATACAGATGCTTAACCTTCAGGAATAGAAAGTAATGTGAATTAAAATATATGGAAGGAAATGATAGCAAAAGTGATAAGGAGGAATCATGCTCAGGCTCAGCTTAGAATATTCAACTGTTTCAATAGCTTGTACAGTTATTTTAATCAAGGGAGATATGGTTGTGAGAACACATGAAAAAGAAGCAGCTTTTATTTTACTGTCATTTCTGGATTTAAGACCACAACCCAGTTTAGTTTAGTTAATAAGCATTGAAGAATGCTTTCTTTAAATCACACTTTTCAAAAAACTATTAAAAAAATCCTAAAATCACCAAATCCAGCCTCAAACTTCCTTTTAAGTTTGTATGCTAGTACAAATTATACTTTATCATCATTAAATTTCCTTTCTTTTACACTGAAATGAAGCATGCTGGACCAGAACTGGGCCTAATATAATATAATGTTAAAATATTTTCTTTATGGTGAGTTATTGTCATCATTAGTCTTCACCACTCTATATCTAGATATCTAGATATCTAACATCCTGATATTCACAAAAAATATTGCATGCCATTACAAAACTTCATTTAAGTTAAACTGAGGTAACATAATACATGCTTTTAAGCAATTTGAATATATTTCCCAATAAATAGATACATATATCTGTCACAAAATGTTAATATTTTCTACACTTCCTGGTAGATATTTTACCTTTATCATAAACTATGACAAATTTGCAGAACCAATAGTAGAACCAGAAGTACAATGTATACTATTTAAATGTGTACACAGTTTATACATCCTTCTGCAGATCTCAACTAAGAATGCTACTTATAGTTAATTGTGATAGGAAAGAGTCTACCCATTTCATATTTCTGAGTCTCCTGTGTTAATGGCTAAGCTCTAGCTTGGTTATTCCTGCTTTGATTTATAACAACTCTCAGCAAATATAAAACCTTAAATTCCTCCAAATCAATACAATACTGATTTTCCATGACCAGTCTTTAACATAAGTTCCATTTTAGTGCTTTAAAGATGAATTATAAGCTAAATTTGTATCGGGATAAAGATTTAAAGTAGACATTAAAGTCAAGGTTTCATAATTTCCACAATATCCACCTTCTCAAACAAGTGAAAGTAAAATTTTTGAGAGGCATGTTGCTATCATTTCAGCTACAGGATGCTGTTTGAAGTTCTAAGAAGTATGGTTAGATATTTAACCTTATAACCTCAATAATTCTTCTCAAATTACTTTTCCTGATCAACAGGAAATCACTTTCTTTTGGGTGTGGCTTTCACTTCACTTTCAGTGGATGGACTTGATACAGAAAGGTATGCCGTTTCAAAAAGAAATAATAATAAAAGAGTTCATACCCATGTCAAAGAAAAATGTAAAAAAAAAAGGAAAGAAAAAGAGTGAAGGGTTGAGCAGGAAACACCCAACCTGCACACTTCAGAGCCTAACAGAATTTGATCTTCTAGCACAACTTTTTATATTTGCATAGAAATAGTGGCAGTATTTAATTACTTCATTTGAGAAAATTAGCTTATTTCCCTCTGTCAAATCAGCACAAAAGGGCCAAAACACAACAAAACCGGTATTTCTTATTCTCAGTAAAGCTTCTGTAGCTTTTTTATCTTCAATTAATTATTTTTCTGGCCTTTTTGTGTTTGAAATGTTTTAATTAGAAATACAACAGAATGGAAGTTTTACCACATCACTGCTATTTTTTAAAAAAGAGAACCACAATAGAGGGAAAAAGCATTAAAGGAAGAAAGCTAAATAATTTCAGATGCCTCGTCATAGTCAGGAATGGAGTTCCAGTGCACAAAAGGAAGAGACAAAATTACCCTGAAGTATGAAAGCTTATGTAGAAAGCTAAGTAGGTAGGAAAAAAATGAAATAAATTTTCAAACACAGACATCTGTCAGACATCTTTTATTATAGGTACACTAAATTTTTTTAGGAAGAATAATTATGATTTAGTCACAAGATAGTATACAACAGCCATTTTGCATCTTCCACTGGTAAAGGGAGAAAAGGAAGGCAAAGATAAAGAGCTCTGGCAACCTGCATGCAGTTCTTCTCCTTTGCCAAAACACTTTTCAGAATTTTTCCCATGGAATATATGTGGAAGATATTCCATATATGTTATATTTTCCAGTGTTTATTCATGTCAATCAAAAAGCTAACCTGAGTCAAATATCACATATAAAGTTCAGGATGCTACTGTTTGAAGATGTTTGAATTAACATAATATGTATGTTAGAACCAGACACTTAACCAGCATGCTTAAGTATACAGAAAGTGATATATGTAGGTTGCTCCAAAAGTACTACCTCTTATTTATTTCCATTGAAATAATATCAGGTACAAAGAGCTGTATGACAGAAAAAAAATATATATCTGCTAAAAAATGTTATTTTTCAACATAGCTGCCACTGTTAGCCCACTTGCATGGATGAATGGATCAAGATGCTCTCTTCACTTCATGCTGTGCTGTGAAGCACCATCTAGAACATCTTGTCTCTCACATAGCTGTAATCACTGCTGAAATGCACCACAAATCACCTCAGTGTGCTATCATTCACTGTTTGGATGTCAGCTCTACATACCTATCCAGCTACTTTACTTTTCCACAGAAAAGAGACAAAAGTCATTCTTAAGTCCAGATGTTAGATGTCCTATGGCAATTCCTGAGAGCTGTCAATACTAAGTGTAGAACAGACATTCTCTACCATTTGTACAGGAAAATTAGCATAGACAAGAACTCATCCTGTAATGGGACAAATTACAAAATGAAAGATAGAAATAGAGTTTTAATGAGCTTTCTAGTAAGCCAGATGTTAGACATGATGAGAATATTTACAACTATGTCTAAAAACTTTAAAAACTTGGTGGCAGGATGTTTAATTTGCAAGTAACAGTGCTTAACATTTGAGCAAACTGTATAACAGTGAAACTTCAGGCATAGGATAAAGAGCTTAAAAGAGTATGAAATAATAACAATACATTTAGATGCTACAGTTGCTTTGAATTTTGAAAGGATTTAAAAGCCTTAGAGAGAAAATGTGGTTAAAAACTGTCATTATTATTATTATTATTAAAACATTTTTTAATTTGTTGTAGATTAGCTCTCTGGGACATCAGTTTTCTTCAATACATTTAAACACTCCAACCTACAACAAATTAAAGCCTTCTGCAGATTACTTCATCATACTAGGGGTAATCTAGGGATTTTGTCTATATGCATGTATCTGTAGATATACATGTATATGTGTGTGACACGTACGTACATGTGCATATGTTTGCATGTTGTATTTATATGTAAATATAATTTTTAAAGAACTGTAAAATGGGTGTTCACATAGAATTTTTTACTGTTTGATATTACTTACACAAGCACAAAATAAAATCATATGACATGTTACACATTTAATAATGTAAATTCAGAAAGTATTATTTATTCATATTGAAGAATAGGAAGTTTTATATTTTAGTAACTGTGTGCCACTAGTTACAAACTGCTAACCGTTACTTATTAAGATGGTGTAAAAACTTGTAAACTAAACAGTACTGTTTTGTTCTTCAGCTACCTAGTCTTTATCAGATTAATTAAAAACTTTAAAATGTGGCCTCCGTGCCACCTACACATAACTACCTTCTTGCCTGGAAATTGGTGTACCTGAAGAAAAGGAATACTGAAAGAAGGAAGTTTCACTCTGCATCATCTGCTAAAAGGAGGTAGTCACATATTTCTAAAGTTGGGGGAAAGTATTTAAAAGGGGCTGGGATAGCCCACAGAATGGTACCTCAGGACCTCTCCAGAAGCTGCACAGTCAGGAGCTTAATATTATCCACAAGGTAGGTCCCTTAAATTTTATTGCTGAACTCTGTTTTACTCATTTCATTTTTCCTTTACAATTGTAATGTCAAATCAGTCTTGCATCTTGTTTAAAAACCCATTATATTTAGAAGCAATTGCTTTAAACCATGTTACAAGTTACAGACATTTACTATACAGCAAACTTCTCTAAAAAAATCTTCTTTAAAAAATCATTATTTAGTAGATGTGGCAGTAGTTTACATTATATCAAATTTACTATAGTAAACAATGCCATTTTTCTATATACTACCCTTTTCCTATCTATAAAGAAACAGTGGGAAAGTATATGTTGTCTGACACTGGAATACAATTATCGAAAACAAAACAAAACACATCTGACCATTCATATATTGTATGGATAGTAGACTAAAAGTTCTTTTTTTTTCTTTTTTTTTTTTTTTCCCTGATTATACATTGAATAACATGCTTAGCTTCAAAATATTATACCATAAAAATTTAGCTAATTAGGCCTACCACAGCTTAATTATCATCAATGTTATCTTCTACCCTCTGGAAACATTATGATTGCTAAAGTGCTGAGTGAAATTCTAATCAGCTTAAAGTGGATATAATTGCACTGATTAGAGTTTAGTCCGTGTTTAGGTATAGTTAAAATCTTTATCTTTATTAGAAATACTACAAAGTAAAAGTGAACAATCGGGGATAAATGATACCAACTGTTCTTGTACAACTTTACAAAATTGCAAAATCATCCTGATTATGTTAGCCTACTGTTCAATTCTTCACTGTTTCAGAGCTCAACAATGCACTACCCCAGAAGCTTCTTCATCTTAACTGTCTGCTTTATTGCCACATCCCTCAGTAATCAACAAAGCAACATCCGCAAATGCTTTGAGAGTGTGCAGTGGAGTGAGCTTTTAAATGAGATCGAGAAACTTGTAAGTAATGTGTGAAATACCATCATGGTCTATATCTTTCCTTTCTTCAGTTTCAGTGTAAGACATTTTAAGTTATTTAGTAAATGCGTAATAATTGTTTGATCGCAATTTTTTTACACTACAAAGAAGTTATGTACCAAAATACCCTTTTTCTATGAGACTCAAAATCTTTTTTTTCCTTTTTATTTTCTTTTTTTTTTCTTCTTCTTTTTTTTTCATTCAAATTCATCTCAATACCTGGCAATTTTGTGTCTTCTATGAAAAGTTCCATGTGCTCCACAGATGAATGACAGAACCAATGTTTTAGAGTACAGACTCCAGGGATTTCCACTAACTTGCCATTAGTTGAAGCCGTAACACCATAATTTCACAGGAAATAATCCCACCCCTAGAAAAGAGCTCCCACAGTCACGCAGAAAAGTTACTGAAACAAATGCTTTCTGATGGCATCTGTGGCCTGCCTTTTCCTGAACCACTCCTCAAACAAATTTAATGTTTGAAAAAAAATGAAATAGGTGAAGAGTCCTGCCATCAAAGCAGATATTTATTCCATTTTGGGAATGTATAAGCCAAAGGAATCTCCTTTACACATCATGAGATACATAATGTCTTCTGTGAATGTAGTCTTTTGCCGATAATAAATCAATTAATTATTAAATGAAGCCTTCTATGACTTTTTTTTTTTTTCTGTAATAAAAAATTTACATATACTTAAAATAACGACGCTGATGTTTTCTTTAAGAGCGATAGAAGCTATTCTTTGGAGTGTGGAGAAGTGAGCAATGAAGAATTGTGCTTCCCTGAGAAAATGCTAAAAGCAGTAAGTAGTGAAATAAATCGACTTGGTTGTATATCATTGTAACATCTCATATAGATATAGCTTCACATAGATATGTACCTTGACACAAGACTTCATTACCATTACAATGAATTTTCATTTGTTTTCACAAACTATTCCTGCAAATATAAAGGATATTTGGAATTAGGAAGAAGACAGAAAAGGAAAGGCGATAAGTCCTTGTTTTATGTGTTTCCTAGTTTTTAAATTATGTTGCTATGTGCAAGAAAAAGATAAGATGCTATTTTATTACTATGATGTCTAAAATAGAAAAGTAGTTGTAATTATTCTGGTGTTCTGGAATCTACCAGATCAGTATGTCAGGTATGGTTTCAGTCAGAAACAGATCCCAAAGTAGCATGAAAGTAACTTTAAATGCTATTCTACATATGCACATACACTGTTCATACAGTCCACATTCAGCTGAGGTCTTCAGTGCTGTGAAGTAAGAGGGTGTTTGGCTGAGAGCACATGAAAGCAGCCCATTCAGCCCACTTCCAGTTCACCTTTAATGAAGTCTCTAAACTCAGTAGAGAACAAAAAAGATAATGAATTAATAGCCACTTTCAGTATTCCACCTTCTCTTAGAAAGACATCTCCCCTTCACCACATATGTAGTTGTGAGGAAACAGCTGCACGTTCCTATCCCTTGGCTTGGATCTTAATCTAATTTTTTACTTTTGTTCTCTTATTGATTATTCCTCATACATTGTATGTATTCAAGTATATAAAAACAGACCAAAAATCCAAGATATATTTACTTTATGAAATAGAGACCAAGTTTATGAATAAGAAAATATGGAAATTGCATATACAATTTCTGATTTTCAAAAAAATAATGTCAATATAATGCATATTACTTCCTATAAAGTTTTCTACTTAAATTTTTCAAGAATACAAGCAGTTGATAAGAACAGTGCAAGAATTAATATCTGGTCTCAGGCAGTCGGAAAAGGTACCATTAACCAAAATTTAAGTGCAAACTTCAAAAACTAAGTTAGACTGTATTTTTTTTTATTTTTTTTTTTTTTTGTCTTTGTAGGTTAAATATGATCACACAGCCATTGTTCAGATAGTGTATGAAATTGCTGAGTTTTTCCAGAGAGCAGATGCACCTTTTCAAAATAAGAACATTTTTCTAAGAGAGATATATGAAGCTCATGCCCAACTCAAGGCTTGTGTAAGTATAATGTCTTACCCCACAACGTGATATTTAAATAAAGGTTCTTTTACTCAGCAATGGTGAGACTGCATCTAGAATACTGTGGGGCCCACAGTATCAGATACATCAATGTAGTGGAGAGCCCAGTGAAGGGTCATGGTGGTGATGATCATCATATCATAGTATCATAGTATCATAGTCTCGTGCGGGTTGGAAGGGACCTTAGAGATCATCGAGTCCAACCCCCAGGATTAGAGCCTCCTGTGTAGCAGAGCAGCACTTCTACCACTTGTGCCACAGGGGGATTTGAACCTGGGCCCCGGTGCTGCAAAGCAGCATTCCTACCACTGCTCCACCGGGGCACACAATGGGTCTGGAGCATCTCTCCTATAAGGAAAAGCTTGAGAGAGATGGAATTGTTCAGCCCAGAGAACAATGTCTATAAATACTTGACTGGACAGTACAAAGAAAATGGAGCCAAACTCTTTACACTGCTCCCCAGAGTTAGGATAAGAGGCAATGGGTATAACATCCAATACAGAAAGTTATGTCTGAACACCAGAAAGTACTTTTGTACTGTGCAGATGACTGAGCACTGACACAGGTTGATCAGAATGATTGTATAATCTCCTTCTTGGATAGCTGTCAGCAGTACGCACTACGCTGTTTTTCACATTGACGCCTTCACACGGCTTCTATGTGAGAAGCACATTGCAAAGCATGTCTATCAGTTTTACCAAGTTATGTCCGGTTTTTATTTACTTATCACTTTTTTGAACTAATAGCTTCTTTTATTGTCCATTAAATATAACAGCTAAAGCCCAAGCTTAACATCATCCATGAAGCTATAGTGAAAGAGTGCTTCAAAAAAATGGATACATTTGTGTCCAAGGTAAGCAGACCTTTCCTTCTGCCATAATGTGTTATGTTATCTTTTATGAAACAGCTAAAAAACACTTTTTAATAACCTTTACTTCACAGACAAATGATCACTGCACTTGGCAAGAGATCCATGCACAATCAAGAGAGCTACTTCAAAGAATTGAAAACTACTCTTTCAGGAGAAGATCAACACATTAAGAATGTCAGTTCTAATCAAATATTTTAAGAATATATTTTCACATCAAGATAAATTATCCTTTTTTTTTTTTTTTAATTTAAGGATGTAATATACACATAGTTCCTATTTAAACTTATGTTACTTATTGTTTTCAATATATTTTTTGTCAAGATATTTTTTCTAACCTATTTACAATAACTTTAGTCTTAATAAAAAAGATGCAAGAAAGCATGTAAATGTGTTGATGTTTACTCATTTTACTAAAAAAAAAAAAATATGGAGTACATTTCATGAAAAAGATACAATCGATATGGCACTCTAAGCCTTGTATTCAGGATAAACATTGAGCATAGTAGTTGTGCTACCTGTTTTATTGTGCATCTATTCATAATTCCATTTCTGTCCTATTTCCTTTCCACTACTGAATTTCCATTACTTTTCCAATGACTTTAGTGAAAAGTTTTATTCCTTAAGAGTAACCATTTCTAAATTGAGTTAGCATATGAGGGTACAATTACTGTGCTGAATATTTATTTTCATAACAGTCAGAACCCATTTTAATCAGCAAAGAAAAGATACCTTTTAATCAAAATATTCAATACAGAAAATATAAGTGAAGAAAAACAAGTCTGCAATAGTAAAGGAGTTAAGAGATTTGCTGGATTTAAATCCTCACCTAATTAATCATTTCATATTTCATAGTAAAATATCTATCCAAATATTCTGCCACTGAGGAAGATTTATCAGGATTAGGAATTTTTTAGGCATCTTGCCATGAGTTCCAAGCAGCAACTACAGAAAGATATTTTAGTTCCTGCTGGAGAAGCTTGCAAATTCTAGCCTCTTTAGATTTTCAACAAAAAGAACTTGTATTATTTCCATGGGAGCATATTTTTCCCTTGAATTTACAGGTATGCTGGTAAATCAAAGCACCATATGAATCTAAGACGTCTATATGTGCTATCTGGAGGAAAGCAGTCAGAAAGAATGCTGCAATACACTATTAGGGCCAGGTGGTACCAAACATTTTGGACTAGCAAAGACAGATCTCTGTTAAAGCCTCTTCTGTTCTTAAGGTAGCATTTGAACTTTTGGTAATAACATGAAGATAAAAGTGAAGGCCAGACGTAATAATACCAGTTTTTAACTTAGGTAATGAAGAACTGATTAACAACTCTGATTTTATACAGCACAAATGCAATATGAGTTTAAAAAGTATTTGTGTGTAATTATCATGAAGAGTTTACCTTTTTTTTTTTCTTTTTTTTTTGAATGTAGAATTTGAATTTCTAAAACATTCAAAATTTTCTGCAAAAGAGAAAAATTACTTTGTTTTCTAACACACTTATTGTGTATTGATAGAATAAAACAAAAGCAGTTAGGAGAAAGATTTTAATTTAAAAAGGAAGGAATATAAAGGCTATAGTACCCACTAGCTTCGCTCAAGATTCATTCCCAACTTACACAATCTGTTGATAACACAGAAATATAAACAAAAATGCAATCCAATATTCTAAACAATGTCCTCATTACATCTCAATACATTCGCATTTTGTGATTTGACCTGCTTCTCTCCAGCAATTAATACATAAGAGTCTTTTTGAAGTGATGCATAAGGATTTTCCACCCTTATGTAAACAGGTTGGTAGACACTCTTTGATTGCTAAAGCCTCCATACTTTCAGCAATACATAATATCTGCTTTGTGGTGCAGAGGCTGTTTGGTTTTGGCTAGAAATCAGCACTAAATGCTTTCTGAGAAGCACTTCAGTTTATTTTAGTTGATTATTCAGACGTAACTGAAGGGGAAAAAGTCTTGCTTAATGGATACAAGTTTAATTCAATGGATAACTAGTAAATAATGATAATAAAAGTAAAGAATGAAGTGTTTTACATCTTTCTGTTTGCATGAATCACAAAATGACGAATACTCAAGATAGGCATGGAAAATAAACTTACAAAGCTCGTTCAAAATTGTCCTTCATATCCTTGCATTTCATGAAATCATAATTAATACTTATTCATACTTATGCACTCGAATTCCATTCCTAGATGCAAATCCAGATGCTATTTATTTCACCAAATTTATGCACATTTCATATTAAATTAAATAATGACCTATAAACATGCAAATCATAAGATCATTTTCCCTTATTCATTGGCTTTATTATCTATCTGATTATAATCTTTTTTTTTCTTCTTTATACTAAAGAGATTGATTTTTTTAGTAGCTACAAATACTGTTCAAAATACGATGAATGAAATCAATGAAATTACTGAGATCACAAAACATTATCTAACATTCAATTAAAAGAAAGAAAAAGTTCTGAAGTACATCAGCCTTAATCAATAAACAGTGTTTTGGCTGAATAGAAACTTCTGTTGCAGATGCCTAAGGGAAAAGGAACAGTAAGAAATGCTTTATAACTTCCAGGTAAGTGGCTGTTATCTTACTGAAATTAAGTTTCAGTAGGAGCCCTAACCCACATCAAAGGGCAGCCTGTGCTTCAGACATAATTCACAACAAGGGTAGGGTGGAATGGTTGTAAAATTGAATTAGCTTGATTATAAATTAACAGACGAAAAATCTTTCCCATATGCCTTCTTACTGCTGTCCTTGTGCTGGACAGCAGTAAGAAGAATCTCCTTCCAATTATATTCCTGAAAAAGGATTTTGTCTAAGTGTTTGCTGAGTTCCTGGTTCTACAGGATACCATGTAAGGCATTGCTGCTACACTTGGCTGCAACAGTCAGACATATTCTAGTAATTACTCTCAGTTTCGTTTTCATTGCTAACCTGTTTCTATAGAAACATCATATCACTTCTCCATCCACAACAGCATAGTCTGGCCTCTTCCTGGCAAGCATGGCTTCTTGAGAAAAGAAAGTGACCACAGTTTCACTTATTTTGGCCTCTCCATGCTTCTAAAGATTCTTTATGCTGTAAATCTAGGTAGTCTCTTGGATTTATTCCATACAAACTATTAAGTGTTCCCTGTGTACTTATTAGTCACAATCTTTCAGTGATACATTATTCATTCCTCTGGATGCACAGTAAATATCCAATGAGGACTCCAAGTTTCTAAAGATATACAGGTTATTTCTTAAAAGAAAAAGATTTTCAGAGTAGCTACTACTCAGCTGGCATGCTAATCATATGTCTAAATCCCTTCAGACACTCATCCTGTGACAGACATTTTTCTTTCCATGCAAGATGTTATATCATAACCACATGTATTGCCACTTGCTACACTGGAACACAGGCAAATAAGTAAATAATTTCCATGCGTGGATCTTCTAACTTCCTGAGGAAAAAAGAAACAGTGGCTGCATCACATCACTTATGAAAGCAATGTTCTGTAATCTGTGTCATCATTCTAATGGATGAATGAAGGAACCAAAGCTTTACCACACTGAATTTGTGACACTGGTAGATGAACAACATTTTCACTGTTCTAGAGAAGGTTTCTCCATGTTCCAGGGATTTAAGCACATGATATTATTGTTAAAGAAAGATATGAGATCTTTTACAGACAAAGCAGTGCTTAATTTGGCTGGGATCTTTATTTATTTGTTTCTTATGATAAATTTCTGTTTAAATTTGGCTTTGAAACCATTGGGTTCAGTGGTAGCTGAAGTCTGAAGTGCAGTCAAATAATTAAATCTATTCTCAGAAGGAAGTTTCAAATAACAAGAAGCATAAAGAACAAAACTCAGCGCAGTAGTTTATTGATAGTCTTGGAAATAATTTTCTGCACTACTGTTGTGTTTTTTTGTTTTTTGTTGCTGTTTTTGTTGTTTTTGTTGATGTTGCTTTTAGGTTTTGTTGTTGTTGTTGTTGTTGTTGTTTTTTCCCATAGCTCATTTATCATGCTAGCACTCAGATACAATGAATTTTGAAAACTATAACAATATTTTCTGATTACTTTTCATAAATAAATTTACATCTTTTCCAAGAGAGAACTGGTCAGAAATTTATGCCTTCATTCATTCACTAATTTGTAAATGAACTTAAAATAATTACTACCTTCTAATCCAACTATTACACAAACTGATTTTCTTAGTTCTTTACAAAATTGTGTATAATTGTGAATTATAGAATCACAGAACAGTTTAAGTTGGAATGGACATTATAAGATCTAAATTCGAACTCCTACTCAAAGTAAGGTCATCGCTGAATTCCAGACTATGTCAAGGTAGGTCTTGAAAACATCCAAGGCAGAATGTGTTAGAAAAGTGAATATTCCTCATCGTACTTCTCATCCTATTGTGATACTTGATAAATTACTTTTACTGATGGCAGCATGATGGTCAAGACAATATTGAAACATCTTTTGCTAACACATGATATCTCTGCTGTCTCTACTCCAGAAAACATTAATTATGCTCCATCTACGCCTCATCACAGAAACTGCCATTCAATTTATTAACAACATGCTGATTTCTTTGACGTAACAATCCTACTCTAATGGTATTACTCAAGCATATCATAAAAATACTTTGTACACTTGCATAAATAATCAAAGAGAGTAATTTCTCTTACCAGATTTCTCAGGGATTCCAAGGAATCACAGGCAATAACAGGCAAAATAAAAAATCAAATTGTAAAAAGCCAGACATTAGTATGTGTTTATGACTTGCACACGCTCTTGAACACTATTCACAGCATAAGTTTACAACATTATTAACTCTGTAATTAGAAAACACAACTTGTCCTTTTCTGCAGCTCAGTCCCAAAATTTAAATATGTGCATTCAAAGGAAGCATATGGATGCAATTTTACAATAAATTAATATTACATACATTTAGTTTAATTATTTAAATTTCAATGAAAATGTGAGATGACACTAACTACTTTCACAAGAAGAGCACTGATCATATTGGGTAAGGAAGGTATACATAATGGCATCTTATGAGTGAAATGACTCTGATAGTTATTAAAGGCTCTTTCTTCCATGGGGGAAAACATTACATGTTTTTCATCATCAGTTATGATCTCAAGTCAGTGTCATAAAAAATATTCAGAAAAACAAATACGGAATTAGTACCAGTTAAGTACTATACTAAAACTATCCACAGAGAGAGAAATCTCCCAAAACTTTTACCTTTAGAGTTAGTAAGTAAGGAAGAATGAGATGGGAAGGAATTTGCAAGAAAAGAAATCAAGGAGGAGGAGCAAAGGAAAACAGATGGTTGAAAAAGAAAACAAACAAAAAAACAAGCAGACAAACAAACAAAAAACCTGGAAGATAAACTGGAACAAGGAGGAGAAAGAGCAAGGCACAAGGCATATGCTTAAGAACAAGACGTACTGTCTGACTAGGAAGTAGTATACACAAAATTATGATGCTCTCTTGAAGAATCAATCTTTGCTATTATGCATTATTCATGACACTGTAGCAAAATAACAAAAATAAAAAGTAAATACTGTTTCTTGGAATGCAAATAGTTTTGAGCAAATACTTACCATTATTGCTTTGTTTAAGCACTTGTAATTTCTCACAGAAATTGCTGGCTGCTAACACACAAACTGTAATGCAGAGTCTTATTATTGGCTTCACTGAAAAAAAAAATAAATAAATAAAAATCCTTTTATATTCCACTCAGTCCTGCAGAAAGAAAACTTCACAACATTCTGCTACACGTGTATTTTGTGGAGGACACAAAAGTGACCTGTAGACACTGGAATGCATTCCATTTTGACCAAATCTGTGTTTCTGTTTAGACATTTTCAACACAGAATTCTACTTCAATCCAGCAGTAAGACTACATAATGAATAGTAAGAAACTTTTAAGCCATAGGAACAAAGGGAAAAATAAATAAATAAATAAATAAGCAGTCATATATAATTTCATTTCTCTCAACGGTCTATCTCTAATGATTGTTTCAAGTCTGCACAGTCACCTAAATTATCATACATAATGCTAGAGCTTCCACTATCAGGCAGTCCACAAAGCTGCAAGTCAAACGTGTATAGTCTCCAATATAAAGAGTGAAATCCATCCTGAAAGGGGAAAAAAAAAATCCCTTGAGAACAATCTATCAAATATTCTAAAACAACAAGCTGGATGAGTGCACATACCAGAGTAGTGAGAGATACTCCGTGGCCCTCTCCTAATGCAAAAACTCTTGTGCATACAGTCTGGGCAATGAACAGGAGAAACTGGACTTCTAAGCCTTGTCTGAGAGCTATGATGTAATAGAAATTAGAAATAGAAATGGAAGCTATTTACCTGGACTTGAGCAAAGCATTTGTGAATCTTTTCCACAGCCTCCTTCTATACACACTGCAAGACACAGTATGGATGGGTGAAGGGAGACGAGGAAATTGGCTAGCAGCTGAACTCAGAAGGTGGTGACAATTTTTTTATTTATTTTATTTTTTTTTTTGAGGCTGGCAACCTGTCATAAGTAGAGTCCCCCCAAAGAATGACTTAACTGAAGAGCCAGTACAGGCTGGGATCTCTGTGGATGAGGAGCCGCCTTATAGAAATGGACCCAAGGTTCCTGGTGAACAATAAGACTAACACCAGTCAGAAGTGCACTGCTGTAGAACCAAAAGCAAGTCAGCCCTGGGCTGGATATGCAGGGGCATGACTAGAAGAGATTGAGATGTGATCCTCCTACTGTATTCATCTCTTGTCAGGCTACATCTGGACTACAACATCTGAATCTGGTATCTACAATTCAACAGAGGGTCCAAAAGAGGGCCACAAAGTAGGAAAGACTGAAGGAGTTAAGTAGAACTCCCTGTAGAAAAAGGGAGTTCCTCACTGTTTTCCAATACTTAAAGAGCAGCTACAAAGGGGATAGATGCTCTGTCTTCATAAGGAGCAACTTAAAAAGAACAAAGAGCAAAAGTTGTAGCAGGAAAGTGTGTATGGAAGAAAGGCCTGGAACTGAATTCCTCTATGCAGGGAAAAAAAAAAAAAAAGAAAGAAAAAAAAAAAGCATCCATTGACATTCAACTATGCTTGATGAAAGTTTATGGAGATCAGCCAGTGGATGTGAGTGAGTATTTTGTTTTATTAGTGGCAACAGTGACATGAAAGACAAGCCAAGTTCTGGACAGACATGCAGATTTTTACAAACATGGCATTCAACCTCTTTTTCATAAGTGGTGAAATTACATAGCTAATGGTATGTTGAAAAATGCTGTTTTGTAGCTGAGAATTTGTTCTGTCAAACGGTGTGTTCTTTGTACCTGTTGTAGTTTCTGTGCAAATAAATAGAAGGCATTACTTTTGGAGTGATTGTTGTATACTACTTATGCTGTCCTATTAACTCAAGACTATAAAATTGAAATCTTTGTGATGGGTTATTTTAATATTTGTAGAACATCAGAGATTATATTAAGGAAGAAATGAAGTTACACTTACCAAACCAATTGAATTAGTTTAGGACAAATCATTACTTACTATAATCCTTTTTTTTTTTGAAGCAAAATAATACTAAATAGCTTTAAGCAGCATAACAAAGAATAACATTTCAGTGTTTATCTGTGGGTAATTTTGTATTCTTGTCATTGTTTTGTCATTGTTTTGTGTGTGTGAGAGTGCATATTGTCTTTGTTTTCTGGTTTTTGTTACTATGTTTTTTATGATACCCAATGTCATAAAATGGGGAAGAGGCTACCCTTCCCTTTAAAAAAAAAAAAAAAAGACAAATTAATTTATAGCTAGGTCTTTCAGAGTTTTTCTCCCCTTACAGATATTTCCATCAAGTCTGCTGAGGGAAAAAAGATGCCAAATGATCCATTTGGCCTCATTCCACATATGCAGTTAGCTGATGTCTCCCATATTCATTCTGTGTCAGAAGCTAAAGCCTAAGCATTATTCTAACCAAATTTTTCTGAGGAATATCATAGAACAAATTTTCAGAGAACTTAATATCATCTCTTCATCTGAAGTGACCTCCACAGTTCTCACTTTTTTTTTGTAACACAACCTAATAATTGCTGCACGTGACCAGAAAAGTGCACTCCACAAAAACAGCCCACTCTTTTGCCCAAGTGCATTGAAGTCTTCCAAAATCTGTCCTGTCAGTCGGGAGAATACTTTATTTTTGTATGAGCACACTCTAACTCTCCTGTTGAAGATCTTACAAGGATTCACTAATTCAGAAATAATGTGCAAAGGATAATACAATCTAATAATAAATTATTTAAGGCACTCATCTAAAATAAAGAAGTTATGTGTACCAGACAATGTTGTAAGGATTTTTTATATTTTTATACTATACAATAAATTAGATAAACATGCAATTCGCATCACACAAATAGTAAGAATTCTCCTCAGCAGTTCATACTAATTAACATAAAACATCCAAAGCAAAGCATTCTGAGAATAGCGTTATTAATCTATATCCTTTCCACGTGAACTATGCACATCTATACATGGCCTCATTCATTTCACAACTACACTCACACCTGTTGTGGGTCACAGTAGTGCAAGCTTACAAATTATCCTGTGGCACAAAATGATGGCTCAATGCTGAAGTTCTCAAGGTGAGAAAGACAGACTTACGTATTCTTCTCCCCTAAAAAAGAAGAAATAATTCAGTCAATTTTATGATTCATTACCCATTTAATTAGTATGTTTCATCTTAAATAAATGACTGAAGCAGTTTTTTCTGTTTCTGAGGTCTTATAAATGAAGCAATTATGATACATGTATGACTAGCATAGCTCAATCGTCCCAAGCCTAGTATATCTGACACAATCCATCTTTCATAACACAAATCCTCTTTGATCTGCATTATTTTGAGTGGTGCTTAACTCAGCATTTAATTTTGCTACCCAATAAAAGGAGAGAAACACACTTTTAATTTAAGAAGTGGAGACCAGAGTCATATGGATCATGTCAAAACACTGAAAAACACTGTTTTAAATATATATATATTTATATATATATATTTATATATATATATATATCTTTTTTTTTTGAAAAAACAAAGTCTGAAAGTTAGATTACATAGAAATTTATATAATATTAATAAGATTTGTTTGATAGTGGCAATGAACAATGAATTTACAAGCTGGAAGCAGAAAGAAGAAGAAACAGTACAAACAATACAAAGCAATATCAAATAATGAACCCATCGAGTGTAGATACAAATTGTAGTACATACATGTCATTTAAGAAAACGTGATTTTACAACAGGAAAAAAAAATAAAATAATAAAAATGGAAGGGATGGAGTACCTCTCCTATGAAGGAAGAGAGTTGGTCTTGTTTATCTTGGAGAAGAGATGGTTCTGGGGAAATTTCACTGTGGCCTTCAAGTACCTGAAGGGAGCCTGTAAGTGGGAAGGGGAGTTACTTTCTACACAGTCTGGTAGTGATAGAAGAAGGGGGAATGTCTTTAAACTGAAAGAGGGGAAATTCAGTTTAGCTACCAGGAAGAAATTCTTTACTCAGACAGTGGTGAAGCACTGGTACAGGTTTCCCAGATCCTTTGAAAGCTTCCCCATCCCTGGAAGCTTTCAAAGCCAGGCTGGGTGGAGACCCTGCAGCCTGATCTGGTGGTTGGCAGCCCTGCCCATGAAAGGGGGTTTGGAGATAACCATCTTTAAAGTTCCTTACAACCTATGCCATTTTATGATTCTATGATTTTCCACATACCTATGATAGAACCACAAGATCACCAGGGTTGGAAAAGACCTCTAAGATCATTCAGTCCAACCATCCACCTATCACCAATAAATATTTCCTAATGACTGTGTCCCTCAGTACAACATCTAAACAATTCTTGAACAGGGACAGGGAGTTCACCACCTCCTTGGGCAGCCCATCCCAGCACCTGACCTCAGGTGCTTCTCTAGATGGAACCACCCCAGCATCCTCAGTGCAAAATCCCTCCGCCCCACTAGTCATGGAACCAGGCCAAACCAGCCTTTAAAACAATGACACTCAGCCACTCCTCATAAGACTTGTGCTCCAGACCCTTCGCCAGCTTCCTTGCCCTTCTCTGAACACACTCCAGGGCCTCAACATCTTCCTTTTAGAGAGGGGCCCAGAACTGTACCCAGGTGCACCACACCAGTGCTGAGTACAAGGGGACAATTGCTTACTTTCCTTTTCCTCCTGGCAATACTAGTTCTGATACAAGCCAGGATGCCATTGGCCTTGGGCACCTGGGCACACTGATGTCTCATGTTCAGCTGAGACTCAACAAGTACCCCATGTCTGTTTCCTCTACACAGTCTTCCAGGCACTTTGTCCCAAGCTTATAGTATTGCTTGGGGTTGTTGTGGCCAAAGTGCAGGACGTGGCACTTGGGCTTGTTGAACTTCATCCCACTGGCCACAGTCCAGCTATCCAGCCTGCCTAGGTTCCTCTGTAGGGCTTTCCTATCCACAAGTGGATTGACACTTTCTCCAACTTGGTATCATCTGCAAGGATGCATTTGATGCCCTCATCCAGGTCATCAATAAAAATACTGAACAGAACAGGCCCCAGTATCAACCCCAAGGCAAAACCACACGTGACCAGTTGCCAACTGCATGTGACTCCATTTATTACCACTCTCTGGGCACGGCCATCCAGCCACTTCTTTACCCAGCAAAGGGTGTACTTGCCCAAGCCACGGGCTGCCAACTTCTCCAGGAGATCACTGTGTCTACTGTCCAAGGTAGACTATGTCAATAGCTTTTCCCTCATCTACCAGGTGGGTCACCTGATCATAGAAGATAAGGTTGGTCAAGCAGGACCTACCTTTCATAAACGCATGCTGGCTAGGCCTGATTCCTTGGTTGTCACACATGCTGTGTGATTTCCCTCAAGATAATTTGCTTCAAAACCTTTTCTGGAACAGACATCAGGCTGGCAGGCCTATAGTTCCCCAAATCCTCTTTATGACCCTTCTTTTAGATGGGTGTCGCATTGGTAAACCTCCAATCCACTGGGACCTTTCCAGTTGTCCAAGAACACTGATAGATGATACAAAGTGGATTGACCATCACCTCTGCCAGCTTCCTCAGCACCCTCAGGTGGATTCCATAAGGCCCCATGGACTTGTGGCAGTCCAGGTGGAGTAATAGGTCTCCAACAGTTTCCACTTAAATCACAGGGGGTTTGTTCTTCACCCCATCCAAGACTTCCAGGTCAGAGGGTAGAGTACCCTGAGGTACTGCTCTGACTTTTAAAGACAGTTGCAAAGAAGGCATTGAGAACCTCAGCCTTTTTCTTATCCTCAGTGGCCACATTCCCTGCCACACCAGTAAAGGATGGAGATTCTCCTTAGACTGTTATGGAGGAAATAACTTGTAGAAAAATGCTGTTAAATTAACAACAGTTGTAGCTAAACAAAGATGAACAGATAGCTTTGATCTAGATGGAGCATGGGGAGCATATAAGAAAAAGGATGTAGTAGACTATCTGCAGTGGCGAGTATCAGGGAACAGTTGAAATCCATCTGTTCTGCTTCTACCCTGTGTAAACTGACTGAATAAGGTATTATAGTAAGAGGAAAATTAGAGCACCTAGTGCATTGTTCAGCTTGGCTGCTGAGGTTTTATTCATATATGCAGTTCCTCAATTATCAGTTTGAATATCTCACAAAGCCTATTTTCTTAGTGTCAGTATGATTGATGCACCTGTACCTAACAGCATTGCAACTGTATCCCACAAGCCTAACAAAATTATTTCCCCTAACAGTCTTCAATATTCAAGCCAAGAATTCAGTCCTGGCAACAGTAGCCCACAAGATACTTAAGCACATCAAGGCTGCCTCCAGAACAAACAGTTCGACATCCTTTCCTTCCGCCCACCTCTGTCATTAGACTTTACACAGTCAAAATACAGTTCTCTCTCCTGAGAGCTGTCCTAAAGAACAATGAGTAGCTATAATAAATGCTAAAAGCGGTGAAATTGTAGGCCACTTCCTAATTAGACAAGTGGGAAAACAATTACATCAGTTATAAGGATCAAATTCATAGAGCAGTTGGAAAACAAAACAAAACATACTTTCAGAAAACATAGCTCCATAAAGATATATTTGGAAGCAAAAAGGACACATTGACTTCAAGATCAAATGTAAATGGCTTAACAAAACTGAGTAAAATAAGTCAATTCTAAAGATGAGCTAAGTGCCTGTACCAAAGCAAATCAGTGCAAAGCTTCCTCAACACATTGCTCAGAAGACAAATTATCAACTGCCTGTTATCTTTAAGCTGTTGAAAAAGTGTATATTAGCCTAATTCCAATTGAATTTAGAGGCAGAGTGCAAGCATTAATTTAGCTTTTCCAGAGCTACCCTTAAATAGATGTAATTTCATTTCATGTTGGAGTCATTCAAAGTGGGACTTTATAGGTTTTATATATTCGTACAATAAGAAGTTTACCTTTTATTACAGTTTATTACTTGGGGATATCTTCAAATATAGGGAAATAACACAGTAAATTTCCTACACTATCACTAGTGCAGCTACTTGTACAGAGAAAAAAAAAGTACTCCAAGTATGCAAGCTATTTGGAAATGTGTCTTTTCCATTGTCAGCACACTCATCTTAGGCCCTGAGATTTGCAAATATAGAATTGCCTGCATAATAAGCATAGACATTTCTTTGCACGTACAGTTTCTGGAAGCATTTATCTCTGAGTAATATTGACTGAAGTACTCAAATGACTGTACGTGTGCCTGTGACTGTGTGAAAGTTGACAGGATGAGAACATGTATTTTTTGAGTAAGAATTGTTTAATGTGATGTAGTTGTTGAATCAAAACAATAATTATTACAGCAATTAAAGTACAAAACTTGAGTCAGCATGTTGCTTCTATTCCTGACTCTCCCTGACTTTGTAATTTTGGGCAAGTAACTTAGTTCCTGATTCTGCAAATGCTTTTACTTATGCTTTACTTTATTCCACACACACACACAAAAATGTTTCTAACAGCACATTAATATTTATTTAACTTAATAAAACAAGGATCTGTTTCTGCTATGACCGTGGGCACACAGCACAATGAAGCAGAACAAAAGGTATGGCAGGACAGGGCTTCCATCCACTTTCTCTCCTTTGCTTTGCCTCTCCTCCTCCCTCAGACTCAACACGTGTCTCCAAGCTGTGAATACTTGGAGACTGGGATTTCCTTTTCCTACGTGTGCCTGAATGCCTGTAGTGCTTCTAAATGCTGCACACATACCCGGGGATGAGGGAGACAACGACCAGGCCCTGTGGTACAAGCTACTGTGCTCTTTCAGCCAGAGCTGCTTTCTTCACTAGCTGAGTCTTCTCAGCAGCAGTCGAACGACAGACAGAAAGCGACGCAGCATTAAGAGGAACTGGGCAGTAACTGAAGCAGTGGGAACAAGCTGGGAAGGGAAGGCTGAGCTCTCGCAGGAAGGAATTCCCCCCGCAGAGATAAGCCCTGACAGCGGGAGGGCTCGAAAGAGAGCTCCTCACTGGAGGAACTTGGAATCCCGGCAGCAGCTCCACGCACTACGGTGTTACTCAGCACTCCGGCACCAGGAGGATGCGCTAACCCCGTCCGACGGAGCTTCCTCCACCCTCCGCACCGCCCCCCTGCCCAGACGCCAGCCATGTTCTCCGCATCACCCCCACCCCGGGCACAGACGGCGCGGGGGGAAGGGCACCACGGCGCCTCCCGCTCCCACCTGCAGCCCCTCCCCCGCCGCTCCCCCGCCTGGCGCACACCCCCCGACCTGCCCGCTTCCTCGCAGACGTGACCGCCCACCTACGGCTCCCGACGGCAGCTCGCTCTCGTGTTGGCTGCTCGAGCTGACCGTCAACCGCCGCTGTCGGAGGGGCGTTGGAAGGCGGGGCCGGGTGCGCTGTCAGCGGGAGCGGCCGGAGGAAACGGCGGCGCTGGCGGGAGGTGCGGGGTGCGATGTGGGTGCTGCACGTCTGATCTCGCTTGCGTTTATTTCGCCTCTTTTCCTTTCTCTGGGTTTTTTTTCGTGTTGCTTCCGTGTTTTTGTTTTTTTCCTTTTTTATTTTTTTTTATTTTTTTCCCCCCTATCGAAACGCGTTCTGTAAATTCATTCCAACACCTGTTATTTTTTATTTTTTAATTTCAATTTTTATTATTATTATTTTAATTGGAGGCCAAATATTTGACGGAGCCTCTTTCGCTCGCCCGGGCATCAGGGCCGAGCCGCAGGGGCACCCGCATCACCTCGCTTCGCGCCCCCCGCCTCCCCCGCAGCCATGGATCACCAGCCCAAGTTCTTCGAGAATCTCTCCGGCTCCGGGAAAGCCATCGGGGTATTGACCAGCGGCGGCGATGCCCAAGGTGGCTATGGGGGAGAACCGGGAGAGGGTGAAAGGGAAGCTGAGGCGGGGAAGATGGGGGGAAGCCCTCGGGGGATGGTGTGAGGGAGGGAGGAGCGCCGGGAGCCCATGTGGGAGGCATGCGGCAGTGCGGGAAGCGGGGGCCGGGGTCGGGGAAGGCAGAGGGATGTGGAGTGGCTGTTGCAGGAGCTGCGGTGGTCCTCGGGCTTTTATTTCCTCGTTGCCTCTCTTAGTAAGGCCGTTGAAAACCGTTTTTGCTCGGCCTCCGTGCTGCAGGCAGACCCATCCGTCCCTCCTGTTCAATTCGCGTTTCCCAAACCGTGGCCTCTTTCGAGCCTGGCAGGGCAGAGGATATAGACGCGCTCCGTGAACTTTCACCATCAAAATGTCTTCACTCCGGGAAATGGTGGGGGAGCGGATGGCTGGTGGGAACCGGAGGAGGCTGCCTGGCTGCTGCCAACCATCGCCTCATCCGCTTCTCGCTGCGTGTTGGCACCGGGCTCACTTTCCTGTTCCTACTCGTGATTTAAAAACTCGGGTGGTGCTCGGCTCTCCAGCCCAGCAGAAGCACATTGGAAACGTGTTTCACTTAAATGCCTGAAGTGTAAGACGGAGTTCTAGCCACGGGAACAAGGGGAACAAAAGACCTATAGACGTTAGAAGGAAAGAGAACCTTGATCATAGCATTCTTAGATCTGAAGTTGTCTTTTCCCGGACTTTCATTTCCTCTTTTCTACCAGAAAACCTCCCATAAATGAAATTTAAAGTTTCAGTTGATTAAGGCTCTAAATCTCCTATTATTTATTTATTTATTTTTCATGTGGCTTAACAGGACTCTCCACTTTTACCAGTTAAGTGGAGATTGCTTTCAGCTTCCTTTGCTGAAGTCACAACTGTTTTATTACTATTATTGCCAGAGAGTGCTTCGGAAATACTTTTAAGTTAAAGAATGTTCCTCTAACATGCTTTTGGAAGGGTTAAAAGAAAAAAATAAATCCCTTTCCTTTGTGCATGGGCTCTGTAGTTTAAAGACCAGAAATAGTTGCCCTGCACGTGGACACGTGCGGGGTCCTTCCAAGTTTGGGGCATCTTCCCGGTTCTTCCAAAGTGTGAGCGGTACAAACGGCACCCCCCGCTCTCCGGTGCCCTCTCCCCGCTGCGACCCCGGGCCGGCAGCTCCACGGAGCGGTGCCTCCGCTCTCCCTCCCCGCCGCCGGTGTGTACGTGATCCGCTGCGAGTCGCTGCGGATTCCGCCTCCTTGCGTCATCGGGGCTGGGAGAAGCATCCTCCCGCCCTCTCCCCGCAGGAATAACGGGGAGTCCCCGATTTAACTTGGGATTATCGGGAGTCTTTCTGATCGGGGATGCGAGGGCTCTGGTACCGATCAGAGAGGAAAATGTTGTGATTCCTGAGGAAAAAAAAAAACCAGCAAAACAAATGGATGACCTTAAATGGCTTCTCTTTTGCTCCTCAGTCTGGTTACATTTGTTCGAGTTTTATCTACAGTTTGCTCTCAGAGTCATTACTTCCACTGCTAAGTGATTCTAGAAGGAACAGTGAGTCAAAGCTTCTTCTTGTAGATGGTCTGGTCGCCAAATCGCCATTTTAACTTCTAAGTGTGACAGGGCATTGCCTCGAGCAGCAGTAGCGTGTTCAGCAGGAGGCTGACTCGCTTCCGCGTGTCTGGAGATTATATAATGCACCAGCAGATGCATCTCTTTTTATAAAGTATTAATCTCCGCTTGCCACTGTGTGAATTAAGGCACTTAAAGGACTTTTAGAATCTGATGGGCATCTAGACTATTATCCACCAGGCTGCAATTGCAGTATATTTACACGGAGAGGTAAAGATTAACAACAGTGAAAGTTGCTGTCTGAAGAGTGAGGTTGTTGTGAAGACTGAACAAAAGAAACTGGATGGCTTCCAAGATATTTTGTAGGCAGCTTTGTTGATGTAATTTAGAATAAGTAGAATGTACTTTTAGAGTGTGGTCCTTTGGACTGACACAACACAGCTGAGTTTTATAAGCCTTACTATCTTGAGAACAACGTAGATGTGTAAAATACAACCTCTGGTCTGTTTGCATGCTAGGCAAGGCGTAGGACAAGGGACAAGATGAGTCATGCCTTGTCAAGGTCATTTTCCTCGTGTAGGGCAAATGTGCTAGAAAAGTTGTGAACTATGAGTAGAAGGAAATACGGTGCTGTTGCTGCAGAACTCTTTGAAAATACACGTTCAGGCAAAACTGTAGGACAGGCAAAGCTACCAACTCTGAAGTAGGCAAAAAAGTGAAAACAGAATAGTTCCAGACTCCTGTTTCTTTCATTTTTTAGATAGACATCAGAAGTATTCAGATTATCTGTAATGCAAACCGACCTCAGCAGGAAGGGCAGTGGAAAGAGCATCAATTATAGTTGCAATAAACATGAGTCTTCATCCCAGTAGGTGCCTTGATTTAGTTGGGTGGGCAGTAAATCTTCGCCTAGAGTAAAATAGCTTGATAATAATTTAGAATACAAGTTACTGCCTTTGTGGCTGCTGTACCTTTGAATAATTTAGGAGTAGCATTATGTAAAATGCACAAGCTTTTTCTATTTATAGAATATTTTAAAGCGTAAACTACTTTCTCACCTTTGTGGTACTTTCTTGCAAGGTTTTATGCTTGTCCTTTTGACTAACTGTGGAGTATTGAGGACTTTACAATATGTAAACTCTGTACTAATGTTATTATGACTTAGTCATCACGTTTCCAACCCCACCATAAACAATATGCTTGTATTAAAGAATGTATTAGTGGTTTATTTTACGTCAATACACTACTTATAGTATTAAACTTATTTTATTGTTATGCACTAATGTGTGCAAGTACTAAACTTAGCAGGCATTACTTTACCTAGCCAGCTAAATAGTGAACTAAAAGGAGTGCTTTCTCCCTTAATCACAAGTACCTTGAGAGGAAAAAGTTGTTCTGACAATTACTCTCAAAGTTGAGGAGTTGATTCCGTTTCTGCTCTGTTTCTAAATGATGGTGATTGCCACTCAGAAAGCTGAACTGAAAATGGGTTTTGAGTCACTCTTATGTCGTCACACTGCAGCACTCACCATGATCTGCTTTAAGTATGTTGGCAGTATTTTATGCTGGCTAACCATGGCTAACATGGATAATTTTGGCAGCTGTAGGTCACTTTTACATTTGTGCAACCTCCGGTCGTGCTGCCTGTTCTAGGATCATGATAGGTATGGCTCTACAGCAAGAGGAGCTGTATCATCTGAAAGCTAATGGAAGGCAGTTTTGCACCACTGGAAAATAATAAGTTTGTGGCTGTTGCCCATCTACTCATTCAGGATTATTATTATTATTATTTTTAAAGGTGATCATGTTATTTCTGAGACAAACTCAAAGATTTAGTGTTGTGGAAGATAGCAAGTAAGGGATGTGGACTATGGATTACCTGGTAATGTCCTAGAATACAACAGGCCATTGCTGCTGAAATAAAGATTTCCATTTCTATGTCTGAAACACTGCAGGCTTAGAAGCAATGTTTTAAGGCATATTTAATATGGCAGACAGATGTACTGTTCTTGTCATGATAGCTTATGTTGGAAAAATAAATTGTGATTGATGGGTGAATAATAAACCAATAAAATGCACTCTGTTCTGGTGTCCAAATTGTAGAGTTTATTTGCTAATGTTTACCTAGTTTGAAGATAATCATTGAGGCACCTTTCTCAGAAAGTACGATAACATGTTTCTGCAGCCAAAGGCATGGGTAAAAAGCATTTAACTTTTGGACACACGCAGAAATATAAGTAAAATCAAGGCTCTTAGTTATTAGTAGATGAGCATATTTTGTCAAGAAATTTAATAATTTAGAGGAACTGCATCTATAATTCTGAGATTGAAAATAGACTCTGAAGATGCTTTTTAAATCTTGAAGGAGGTATGTATCTGCTATGGATACAAATTCATGCTATGGATACAAATGTGCAGGACACAGCTCTGATCTAATACAATGTTATTGTTAGAAAAAGTATATAGTATTCAAGTATCTAGAATCATTACTGTGATTGAAATAAAATGCTATATGATTGAAGGCAAACGGAGAAAACTCCAATTATTATTATTTTTTCAATTATTTGTTCAGATTTTCTGTTTTTTCTCATCTTTCAGTTTGACGGTTATAGTCTCTTAATTCATTACAAACATATCCATTTATGTTCCTGAATGAAGTCTTTGTGGTTGATAGTCTTAAGACATTCCTGTAGTTAGTGTGTTTTGCTCTGTAATCTTTTAGCTCAGGTTTCTTATTCAAGATAGTACTTAAGTACATGCTTCATGTAATACCTGTCTTTAAAACTGGTAGGACTTTTCCCTGGTTAGTATACTATTATAAACGCTTCTTCTAGCTCAACACAATATAGCGTCTTAATTTTACTCCAACTCCTTTGTTGTAGTTTGGTATGTGTATGTGAAATAGAATGCAGCCATGGGGCAGAAATAGTCTTTTGAGGGAAGGGATTGTCTTTGAAATAACTTATACATTTCAGCAGTTCTGTTTGTAACTGTGCTGTGAAAAGCTTGTGATTTCAAAGACAATTGAATAGACAATAAATTCCTGGATGGTTTTACATAATCTTTAAAATTAATTCAAGCAAATAGTTTAAACATCGCTGAGTCCAAAAGAACAAAATAAATCATTTCCTCTATCAAAGGCTTTAATGTTAAAGCAAATGATAATTGAGAAAGAATCTGAATAATTCTTATGTTATTAAAAATAATCTTTTTGTCTGTGGCTTACTTTTGAAGAGCTGTTCTAATCCTATGTGTTTATCGGTGCTGTATTTGTTACTCAAAACTAAATTCATGATTAACTGGGTAAATCAATTTTTCAGTAATAAGCATAAAATTACATTTCGTAGATATTATGGTAATTCATAAATGCCATTGTAAGACTCCACAGATAATGAAATAGAGCAGCATTTTGTTAGACAAGTTATGCAGGGACTGTGAAATTCTCTGGATTTACATGTATTGCTGCAAGCAGCACAGCATTGAAGGTTAGGCAGCCAGGATATGGAAGTCTAAAGCCTCAGTGTTTCACCTGCATTTTGAAGACAGCGAATCATAATTCAGAGAGCTTGCTAGTAGTTGCCCAAATCTTCCTCCTGTATAAAGAAAAAAAATAGCCATCACCAAATAATATCTGTTGTATAAATTTACTGAGCTTCAGTGTGGGTACTGAGGAAGTGCTTTCTGTCTGTAACTCCTACTTTTTCTTGGGCTTTTGCCCTCTTTTCAGACAGGTAAATTATGAGCCTTACCAGTTTTTCATATGAGACACAGGGAAATGAAGAAATACTTAAAAAGTATGTGATGATATTATGCATATATTCATGTGAGAATGATTAATGGATTTCTCATTTTGAGGAATAAACACTACTTTACATGTGTGAAAGTCAAGCCTGGTCAACATTTGCAGGATAACTTTTAGGGATAAAGTAATCTGGTAGAGAATTTGGAGTAAGAGCTACCTTTCTTTAAAATACACTATTTATGAGATTTATCCTGAAGATACAAAAGTGTGATATATGAACAACAGTACAGAAACAGTTACGAAACATGTCGTAAGCCTGAAACAACAGTACAGAAACAACATACAGAAAAATGAGTATTAAAGACGAGCGTATGTCTTTAATAGACACTCTAATGTTCGTATTTCACTTTTTTTTGTTTGTTTGTTTTTTTGTTTTTGTTTTTGCTGACAAAACTTCAGCTTGCTTGGATCAGACACCTTTTCTATTTTTCTACTTGAATACTTGGGGAACAAAGACAAAAGTTAACACAAGTTAACGAGCGAAGCAGCGCAGTCTTTGTAGGCAGCAGTCTCGTAGCTGAAAATACCTTACTATTTCCCCTACTTTGCCAAACCCGAGGGCTGTCAGAGTTGAGCCTCGAGTACAGAAAGTTCTTAACGAAAGGCAATTCTGAGTGTCCTCGGTGACTGACCATGTCTTTCCTTCAGAAAATGAACTTTCTAGCCACTGTAGCTTTGCAGTAATAGGGAAAATTCAAAAACTTGTCTTACCTCTTAAACAAAAAACCTAAAAACAACAAACAGTTGTTTGGCTAATGAGTTGAAGTACTCAGTGGACTTTAATGAAAGGAGTTGCTTGTGTTTGTCTTGGTTTGCAGAAAATGGCAGTGCAGTGACAGTTCATTTTATAACTTGAAAAAGGGAAGGGTTTCTGTCTGTGTTTTCCAGAGGACCTGGTGTGTATTTGTGTGTGTCACTGTCTTTTTTTCATTATTGTTTGCTTGAAAATTGTTTCAACCCGTGTAGCAATTTGTTTTAATCTGAAATTTAGCATGCTGACTTTCTTTTCAGCACAGCATGTCGAAAGAATTTCTCAGCTTTTCCTTGGCATTATCCGGATCTTGTTCCAAAACTACTCTTTTTTTGTGCTCAGCCACAAGGCAGAGGGGCAGTGAGGGAATTCTTGCTATTCCTTCCTACTTCGGAATTTATGGGAAAAGTTACTTAAGATTTTATATGTAAGGCTTAATGCCAGTATACAAACAACTAATCACACAACAAATCACAATGCGTGACATCTTGATTTTGGCAGACTTTTTGTTTTAGTTTATATTAAGCATTTTCAGTAACTTTCAAAGTATTTGAGAAAACCTCAGCCTCATTCTTCTTTCTTTCCCAATGATAGTAGTAGTTGTAGGGGTGGATCTTTATGGCATACTGTGTTACAAGTTATATATTTTAGTCACCCTGTTTTTGTATTTCCAGATTAGTGAATGTTTAATGCCTCTGGTAACAGTGGAGCTCGCCTGATATTTTGTTACTTTGATGTTACTGAATGCAGCAGGTGTTTTTTGTGTGTGTGTGTTTCTGTCATCCCCTTTTTAACGGATGTGTTGAGCTTATTTCTTTCACTTTAGCCTGGCTGCTGTTTTTTTACCCAGTCTTTGCGTAATTCCTTATGCCCGTGTAAGGATCAAGTAGTATATTTTTGTGTGAACTTAATGAGTGAGATGACACAGTATCTGAAGGGATGTGTTATGTAAAAATTCATTTAATGCATGCAGGGGAACCAGTAGAACTTTCATTAGTGTTCAGGACATCAGGTATTTGATATTCGACTTGAGTGTAAGATTTCATGTTAATAATCGTTTATTAGATGTGTGAGCAGAGAATTCCCGTGTGAGATTGCATTTGAAGGAGGCAAAGTAGTGTGTAAGCATTTCTATTTGCTTTGAAATGAGTAAACAAACAAAAAGCAAACAAACAACAAAAAACCAAACAAATAAACAAAAAACCCAACAACATTTATTGTGTTGATTTACTGCTACTTTCTTCTTAAGTGGGCACCTCTGTCAATGTCAGGAGCTTTGGTTGTGCTCTGAACAGAACACCGGTTGTATAGATTTGCGTTATTTTGGAGAGGTCAGGGAAAAGCTGTTGCAGCATAATTTCTCCTTTGAAGGAGCTACATTGGTTGAATGTTGAATGGTTGAATTGGTTGAATGAAACATTTCATGTTGAAAACTTAATTGTGGCAAGAATTTCCATTCTCTTTCTGGTTTAGTAGCTCTTAATCTTAAGGTGCTGTTCTACAATAAGCAACAGTTTAACCATTGATCAATGTACATACTGGCATTCATATCATTGTCTTTGTTTCTAACCCAGTTGAAGCTAAGGCAGTTATTACATCAAAGCAAATAGTTTTGTGCTTTTTGTATTCTTGGCTGATAGCACTGTCATTAAGCAAATTCCTGGTTAATACATGCTGATCGTTGTCTATCCTTTGGAATGAATTAACGTTTTTTGCTTTTTAAATTTGTTTTCAAAGGCACTGAAAATCAACTGTAAGCACTCAAAGATAATCAATGCCAATGTGATTTTGCTTTTTCTTAACAGGTATGAATGCTGCTGTACGTGCAGTAGTACGCATGGGAATATATGTGAAAGCCAAAGTCTATTTCGTTTATGAGGTTAGTGGATTTTTGTATTCATTCTGTATTTATCTTCTGCCTCAACTTGAGTAATCCAATTATACTTGTGGAGACTGTGAAGAGCGAGTAGTATAGAATAAAAAAAAAGATATTGTATGTATATTATCTTTATTAACACTTATTTACACGCTTATTTGTGGAAATTGCTTTTTATATGCTATGTGATAAGTCTGTTTCATTTGAGAACCACTTTTTATAATGTATTGAATTCTTTATGTACTGTCGTAAGCCTGAAAATTTTTAGAAAATAGGTGGTGGTTGTTTAGTGGTGAATTCAGCTTTTAACTCTCATTGATGTGCTTGTGTACTTGTTAGATGTTTGTCTGACTCCTATCACTGTAACTTATAATTACCTCCTTAAGCCTAGTTAAACTGCTAATTTTTAATTGTCTTCCCGCCAGGGTAAATGGGGTTTTTGTCCCCATTTCACGGATAATACGGAGTGCTTTAGTAACTCATTTTCACCAAGAGTTCTGTGGAGGGCTTGTGAGGTCTTTCCTGTCTTAAGTACTGAAAGTCTTCCGTATCAGTAGTGTGTTCAGACATAAAATTTTGTGGTAGATACTTTTGACTTCCTGTGCATGAAGACTGTTAACACGCATAATGATCTGAAGAGTTATTTGACGCGAAAATGTGGAAGACAAGTTTAATATAAATTAAAAGAATATTATCGGAGCCTGGTAGACTGAAATACACTCTCACTTAAAATGTGCAGATTGCACAATTCAGTAAATACTTCTTAGTAAAACAGTCATTCTATTTACACTTGAATTCCTCTACACCTACTTAGAAGTATGTGGTGAGTAGAAATCATTTAAAAAAAAATAATAAAAAATTAAAACGTGGGGCAAAATCTAGTAGGCAGTGTTCCTAACAAAATATGTTCTTTCAGTTTGATTTATCAGAGAGTTCATAGAAATGTACTTTGTTTTCTTTTTTTGTGCATTCAAAATATACAATTCAGCTTTAAAAGGCAGCAATTTATCTATCTTGTGTTCTTGGTCTGCTTGTTCTTAGGGTTCATTTACTAAAGAGATGTGAATTGTATTGAAATGCAAATAAGTAGAGGGCTGTGCTCCGAAATTCTTTTGTACTACACTGCTACAGCAAGTAGTTCTGAATACTTAGTGTGTGCTAATTATGTGACCAACCTCTAGAATTCTTTCAGTGGTGAGTTGTTCTGAAGGGTTGTTGAAATGGGTCAAATATTTTTGAGGAAGGAGGGTTTTTTGTTGCCTTGAAAGGACAGAATTTGTTTTGTTTTGTTTTGTTTTTTTGGTTCACCCTAAGCTGAGAATTATCATGTTTGTTATTCGTCTTAGAGTTTGTTTGTTACCTTTTAAAGGCTTTTTTGTATAACTGAGTGTGTTTAGTCATAAATTTTCAGAGAAGTGCTTCTGTTTTTCTGAACTAAAGAAATTCCATTACAGAGTAGTATGCTTCTCTAATAATTATTAGAATTTGCTAATATGAAGTTGTCATCTGAAATATGCTAATTGCTATTGCTGAAACAGCCTATATCAAAATCACAAAATTTTTGGAATGAGTGTCAGTTGTAGAGAAAAAGTTACCGTTGAGGTTTTGATTGTTTGGCACTGATATGCTTGGAGCTGTGACCACTTGATCTGGTGTTTGACCGCCCCCTCAGTGAAGAGCTTTTTCTGGATATTTGGTGTGAACTTCCCCCGACTCAGCTTTTATCTTATCACTGATCTTCTGAGAAAAGAAATTCCCTCCCGAGGACCTGTAGACTACTGTGAGAGCTCCTCTCAGTTTTCTCTAAGAAACAAACAAAATACCCTCAGCAGTTCATAAGAAGTCATGCCCTCCAGTCCTTTCATCGACTCTGTTGCCCTACTTTGGCAAATGTTTTCTGATTTGTAGCCAAAAACGGAGTAAAAAGTCTCAGCCTTTTGAGGTTTACTTTGTTGTAGTTGTAGTACACTTGTTGTTTTTTTTTTTTTTTCTACTGTCAATTTTGCCTTCCCTCATAAGAACTTTTGCACTCTAAAATCATCCATCTTCTACAGTTGTGGACAAAACCAGGTCAGTATTTGAAGTAAAAAAACATGAACTCCATTTTACTGTGCTTAGAGGTAGGAGAGAGACTATTATTGTAAATGAGCAGTCAAATAAGACTGATTTTTATAGATGTATTTTTTTAAAGTTTATCTTCTGAAAGAAACATGAATTCTTATGCTACTTAGGAAGGCTTTGATTCCCAAAAGGAGGTGTGTGGGGGTGTGTGTTAAATGAATAAGAAGCCCACACAAATATTACAAATATTAAAACTAGTTTTAGAATGAAAATAATTATTAAGAACCCTAACAAACTGAACGTATCTTACTTCATTGAAGTGGGCACATCTGAAAATCATTCTATTCATTTGTGGAATAATGCTTATTATACACAGTTGCCCTGATTTCAAATTTCAATCATGTTAACATCTTTTAGTAACAGTTTGGGGTTACCTTTGTAGAATAGCATCATGTTATTTCCCAGTCTCCTCCAGGTTGTATTCAAGCCTTAATACCTATTGATTTATTTCACTCATCCTGTGAAAGCTGGAGAAGTGAAAGTGCAGAACCAGGCTGCTGTGGGAGACTAGTTTAAGGTTTTTGTTTATTTTTGTTTTTACTAATCAAATATGACTTTTTTAAAAATGCAAATGAGAAGTAAAATTTCTAGCTCTCATCTATGGCAGTTCATTTTAGAAATGGATGTTTCTTTTTCATGGATTGAAATGTATAGCTCCCCATGGATGCATGCTCTTAGCACTAAGCTATGAAACTTTTAGATTGTTCACCTTGATTTTACGAGTATTTTTCTCAATTGGCTAGTGCTGGAAATGTAGTGGTACTGCAGCCATGGATTTCTGTGAGGAAAAATTTGTCATTTATACGACAGTTTGTGCCCTCAGTGATACTAGTATTTCATGTCATAAAAAGCTCAATAAGCAAATTTAAATAACTGCTGAGGCCCTGAATGTCTTGCATGAAAGGTATCAGAAGACAGGTTGTTCTTTTCTGGAAGTTTTTTTAGACTTAAGATGAGAATCAGGGTTTACTGCCAGCCACTCTCCAGAAGGTATGGTGTACATTTATGTGTCCTGTGAATGTCTGAAATTTCAGGTGTTGAATATGCTTGAAAATAACCCCTTTATGTTTCCTTCCCCTATCCAAGTATGATGCTTGCTGTACTGATGAAATATTTCAAGTTGAATTCCACCCTTAAAATGAATTGCTCAGACCTCAAGTTGTCATCATCATTTTAAGTAGGTGAACTGATAAATGAAATCATGCTCTTTATTAATACTTTTTTTTTTTTTTTTTCTTCTCTATGGTTTTTCTAGCAAGCTTTCTCCAAATACTTCAGTGCCTTTTTTTTTATCTGCCAGTTGAGTTGAAATTGTAGTCAAACTGTTTAAAGTGAGCTTACATACACCACTTAGCAAGCAGAAGCAGAACTGAGTTAAAGCAAACAAAGGAAAAATGGATCTAGCTTGTTCCAAAAGCTCCCCGTCTTTGCCTTACAGTTGGGGAAAACATTAATATAGCCCTTGTTATTGCATGCCTACATAGAGAAACTATCACAGAATTGCAGAGTGGGTGTTTGAAGTTTGACTGTTTGTGGATGGACATAATGACTTCCAGTGGCGACTTCAGTGGACACTTCCAAACTCAGCCATCCTATGATTCATTTTCATGTCTTTACTACAATGTCCCTTTACTACATATGCCTGTAATACTTTCTTGAATGCAGTTTGGTTATTTTTCCTTTCAAGTAAGAATGGAAGGTGAGTAATTGGAGCAAACATATTGACTGTATGTTTTTTCACCAGTTTGCAGCACGGCTTCCTGTAACCTGTTACAAGTGTAATATCGTCACACTCTTGCAGGATTTATTGTTCATGTATTTCAGTGCTATAGTTGCCAAAATAAACATAGGTAGGAAAGATTTTCTATCCAGTACTGGGTGATATAATGAACTCTCTGTATTCTTGTTTGCTTTTCTTTTAGTACCTCTTCAATAATTGCACTTAAATTATACACTGGAATAAATCTGGCTGAGAAACTACTCTTTCTCAGATAGATATGTGCTTTCTCAGGAAAGTTATATGTATATCTTGTATATGGACATACTTAGAAAAGTGTGTATACTGAAGTTATGTAGGTTACACATCTTTAGTTTTTCAGCTTGGTCTTCAGTTTTGAAGGGATTACACAAATAATGCCTCAGCTTCAAGACACCTATTTTGGATGAGTATACATTAGACACATACTAAAGGTATATGGAGAGTACACGAAGTATTGAAAAGATCTCCTGAATGACAGAAATGTGAAACCAATCATCTTCTACCTAGCTATTGCTTTGCTGTTACTCAGTCATCTAAAATTTAAGTTAACTAGTCTCATTGAGCAGAAGCTTGTAACTTGTTCCCTTTGGCATCTGTACCTACAATTCTTGTGAGCTTAATTTGAGTAACTTAAACATTTGCGGAGGCCACATTTTATTTATCTTCACATCCTATTATGTTAGTGAGGGATTCCCAGTTTTATAGAATATTTATATACTATTCTGTTACACTATACTCTGGTATGACCAGTTCACTTCTTATTGGATAAAAACCTTTATCTGCTGTAGATCATCCCAAATTAGGTGTTTTTAGTTTACAGTGTCAGTTTTGCTGTCTTCTAAACTTACATATGTCTGTGTATTTCCTAACATAATACTTTTTTGGACATAATATCCTTTAAATTAAGTATCTTTAATTCACTGTTTTTAATTGCTTACAGTTTCATTAAAATATATACAGGAAGTACTATTATAGTGGAAATGTTGCTGCTTTTTAAATAAAACTTCTGAAATACTTTTCTTTTTTAGGGTTACCAAGGAATGGTTGATGGTGGTGATAATATTGTTGAAGTTTCTTGGGAAAGTGTATCCAGTATCCTGCAAATTGTAAGTATTAGGGAGTAGGGATGGAGTCTAATTGTCTCTCTCTCTTCTCTGATCTCCAGGTGAACTGGATATTTCTATGGAAGCCTCTGTTACTTTTGTGCAGCTAATATAATAAACATAAATCAGCAGAGAAAAACATGCTTTTAATTTTTTCGATAAAACAAACAAAAAAAGCCTGGAATGTCGTGAGATGTTATATGTGCATGTATTTTGTATGTTTTCTTCTCTGTCCATCTGATATAACCTGTGGCCTAATTATTAAAAGAAAGTTCTAGTGCTGTGGGCAAGCATGGATGAGCAAAGGCAGGAGCAGAAAGTAGGCATGCTGGAATACATACTGCAAGAATAACATCAACAGTGAAACTGAGAACGTATTTAGTTGTTCTGATAAAAGACTTCTCAGCCAAACATAGACTTCTTTTTTGTTAGAACAAGTTGTAGTACATTGTTTGAAATGCAGTCTCTTTTCCATTTACAACAAAATTCCTTTTTAAGGTATGAAAATACCTAGCTTGGTATTTTTTCTCAGTTATATCACATTACATTTTGAGAATATCTACATGTGCACAGAGATGTTCTATCATTTACTTTTGTAAATTAAGCTGGGTTATAGATTAAAACTAAGTTTCCTTTTTCTAGGGAGGTACAGTCATTGGTAGTGCACGCTGCAAAGCCTTTCGTACCCGGGCGGGTCGCCTGCAGGCAGCCTACAACTTGGTTCGGAGAGGAATCACTAATCTTTGTGTGATTGGTGGAGATGGTAGCTTAACTGGTGCCAATCTGTTCCGTGAAGAATGGAGTGGACTTCTAGAAGAACTGGCGCAGAAAGGTAAGTTTGTGTTTCGACCCACCAGACTTACAGTTCAATCTTGAGAGAAGTAATGTACTGTAACTACATATTCACAAACTACATTAAGAGGTTTTTTCTTGTGTTCAAAAATCAAATGCATGTTTTCTACATAATAACACATTTCTTCATAATATAATAGTTCTTGATTTCTGTACGTTGATTTCCTGTACATCGTAAATGTTGAGAAAGACCAAATAAACTACTGGACAGCTATCTGTGTGTGTTTTTTTGTTTCTTTGTTTTTTTTGTTTTTTTTTTTTTTTTTCCTCCATTATTAACCATTATCAGCGCCTGAACTTTAAACCTTCTACTTGAAAAGCCTCTTTTCTTCAAATACAGACTGAGATGGTGACTTTTTCCTACAAGTTACATGTTTGGTTGTTGTTAAATTATGATATTTTCCTGCCTATGTGCTTCTGATTGTTTAAAATCGGAACATTGTGTCTCTTGGTAAAAATGCATGCAGCCCATTAGTTGTATTTGATAGAATCCAAGAGATTGTTCAGGGAAAAGTACAACAGTGCAAGCTTGTATAATGCTGTGCCATTGCTATATGTTATTCAGAATATTCAAGTTTTTTCCTGGGTTTCATCAATTTCTGTCTTCGAGACTTACTAATCCAGATGCTGTTATCAGTCCTTTAACAAATTTTTCTTCCCTGAATGTGTACAGTCTCCTTGAACACATGGATTTTTGCTGAATACATTGTATAGCGCTGAGTTCTGATTCAAGGAATTCATGAAGATTGTGGAGAATCTCCTATTTATTTTGATCTTGCTGGTTTCTAGTTTCATCTGGTGTCTTCTAGCTTTTGACTTAGAACAGTGAATGATCAATCCTGATTCCTCTGTTTGCCTGTTTTAAAGCTCTTGTACTTTCTTTCATCTCTTTTCTAGAATAAAGAGTCCTTTCTTAGTTGTTCTTTATATTATAAGCTCTGTATCTATGATCATCTTTGTTGCCCTTCTCTGAAACTTTTCCAGTTCTACCATGTCCTTTCTGAGGTGGGGAGGACCTGAGCTGCACCCAGTGTTCAAGATGAGGGCAAACCATGGATCTACACAGTAGTATAATGATCTTTGTTTTGTTCTGTTATTTTCCTAATATTTCCTAATATTTAGATATTTTTTGCCTTTTTTTTTTTTTTTTTTTTTTTTTTGACTGCTACTGGCCACTGGTGCTGATTCATTAATGAAAACAGCATTATTTTATTTTTGATGTTAGGATGTGTTTTTCATGTGGATTAGTTTGCATTTATGTACAGTGAAGTCTACCTGACTCTTCACTGGTCATTTTCTCTTGCTAGTCTTCCTTGTTTCTTCACAGACACCCCATGCCTTTAAAACCGAAATAGTTCAGTTGGATTAGTAAGCTTTGGCAACTTTCTGCTCATTCCTTATTATAGGTTATTGCTTAATATGCTGAACGGTACAGATCTCTATAATACTCCATCGGTTACTTTCCTTGGTTGTGAGAATCTGCATTTACTACATCTTTCTGTTTTTTTACTTTTCACCCTCTGTTTCCTACAATTTATTCCATGCAAAAGCCTTCTCTCCCATGCAATGACTTCTCAGTTTTTCCAAAATCCCTTGGGGATGGACCTTATCATTGGCTTTATCTAATGGTAATCTAGGTAGTGTATGTCAACCAAATGCCCCTTATTTGTGTGACTTCACTTCCAGAACTCTAGAAGCAGTTTGTAAAATACTTCAATAGAAAACGTTTTGACTCTTCTTCAGAATGTTGTACTTATCTGCAAGAATATTAGTTATATTTTCTGTTATAGTTTCTAATATTTTCTTTGGTATAGACATTAAACATAAAAATCCATAGTCTAGTATCTGTTGTTGAAAATTTGTTGTTACATTTGCTACAATCCCCTCCACAGATACTAAGGTAGTTCTAAGGACTGAAGCAGCTAAGATAATTTGTCCTCGAGATCTTTTAGAACTCTTGGGTGATTCAGCATTTTCTTTTATGCCTGTGGAGAGACATACTAAAACTGCCAATAGGAGCTTTTCTATCCTTATTACTTATTAATCTTGAAATCAGAGCCTTTCAGTGACGCAAAAGTCTTCAAAAGTGTAAATGAGTTATTAGGATTGCTTGCATATGCCCTCTTGCATTCAGTTTGCATCATTTTGCTTCTTTTATTGCATATCAGACACTGATACTCCAAATTAAATGCTATTATATCCTGGACATCAATTTTAAATTTGGCTATAAGACATGATAATCTGTTGGCACTTTGAAGTGAACTGAAAAGCTCTTGTTTCCCTCCTTATCATAAGGAGTTCAATAAGTATGCTGGATTCTTTTGGTTGGTTCTTTGATTGGCTTTCCTTTATGCTTTTGACTAACCTTGTCATGTGAAATATCTAAATGGCAGTTATGTTTGGATATGTTTAATTTGTAGAGCAGCTAAGTGATTATCTGATAATGTTGAGTTTTATTAAGTTTAATCTAACTTAATCCAGATCCTTCTTTGGGTATTTTTTTGCAGGAAAGATTGATGAAGAGGCTGTTAAGAAATATGCTTACCTTAACATTGTGGGAATGGTTGGGTCCATAGACAATGACTTTTGTGGCACTGATATGACCATAGGAACTGACTCAGCCTTGCACAGAATCATTGAAGTTGTGGATGCCATCATGACCACTGCACAAAGGTAAATTGTGCGTGTTATAGAAAACTGTAATACAGGTGTGGTTGTTACACTTCAAATCTTGTTTCCTATTGCTGTACACTATTGAAGAGTATATGTTTATCTTAAGATGTTAGGTAACTGATATACATAGTATTTATTGAGTTTGAATACATATCTTGATTTCTTTGCAGCTTTTCTACCATTCCCATCATGGCAGTACTATAAGCTTCTGATTTAGAGGCAATACCAGCTTTAGGAGAAGGCTCCGGTTTTTATGTTTTAAACCTTTCCTAGACAGACTATTCTAGAGAAGATTCAGACAGTATCCATTTGTATGTAAACTTTGCTCAGACAGAGTTTAAGCAATTAAATTATATTATTATCCACTACAAAACCAAACAGACAAAGTTCTACCATTGTATCCCTAAAATTCTTATTTATACATTTGTATCACTTATGTTTCTAGAGATTATTTGCCTCTTGTCTCCTGACTACTTTTATTTAATTTAGAGTGAAGTGTAATGAGAACAAATTAAGTTATGAAAGATAAGCAATTTAAATACTTAGATCAATATCATCTTTTATTTTTCAAATTAATTCTGTGTTTGGTAAACTGGCAAACAGAGACCATTTCTTGATGCCAGCTGTCAAAGAATTTGGATTAGATTTCTGAGCTGTAGTGAATTATTCTTTCATGTGTTTTTTTTTTTTTGTTGTTTTTAATAGCCATCAGAGGACATTTGTTCTGGAGGTTATGGGGAGACACTGTGGGTATGTATTATCTTCAGTAGTTCATGTTTTGTACAAATATAATTATGAAAGATTAAAAAAAATGTGAACAATAAATGTCTAATTATTTTTGTTATATTTATTAGGTATTTAGCTCTTGTCAGTGCCTTAGCTTGTGGAGCAGATTGGGTGTTTATTCCTGAATACCCACCAGAAGAAGGATGGGAGGACACAATGTGTGTTAAGCTTTCAGAGGTAATGTATTATAGTGTTTCATCTTTTTACAGAAACTTGTTTAAAAACAGTGATTTAGCAATGTGATCAGACCTTTCAGTACCTTTCCATATTCATTTGATAAAAGATATTTCAATTCATCAAGGATTTATGAAAATGAAATGTATGAGAACTCAATGAAAAGCCCTGTATGAAAATGAAATATATGAGAACTCTGAAGTGATCAGGTATAGACTGCAGGGAGAGGGAATATTTCTTAATGTATAATAGTTGCTTTTAAAATGGTGCTGCAGATTTTTTTATTTTTGCTTATATGGATATGCTTTTGTTTTGTTTTTACTGTAGAACCGTGCACGAAAGAAAAGGCTGAATATTATTATCGTAGCTGAAGGAGCTATTGATTGCCACAACAAACCTATAACATCAGAGAAGGTTAAGGATGTAAGTGTCACTATCCTTAAGATGCACTTTGTTCATAATGGGAAGTTTTTTTTACTAACAGTAGCATTTCTATAATGTAAATTGGTCACAGAATCATAGAATGGCTTGGATTGGAAGGGACCTTTAAAATCATCTAGTTCCATCACCCTGCTATAGGTGAGGACATCTCCCTCTAGTCCAGGTTGCTCAAATCCCCATCCATCCTGGCCTTGAATGCTTCCAAAGAGAGTCTATTCAAAGCCTCACTGTGCAGCCTGTTCCAGACACTCACAGTAAATAATTTCTGAAATCTAGTCTAAATCTACTCTTTTCCAGTTAAAATGCATTTCCCATCATCGTATCACTGCCTGCCCTTACAGAAAGTTCCTCCTCAGCTTTCCTGAAGTAGCCTTCCAGTACCTGAAAGAGACCTGTGAGGTCTCCTTGGAGTCTTCTCCAGGCTGAAGAACCCTGGCTCTCAGCCTGTACTTGTAGGGCAGGTGCTCCAGCCCTCTAATCATCTTCAGGGCCCTCCTCTGGACCTGCTCCAACAGCTCAGTGTCCTTCTTGAGTTGAGAGCTGAAGTTGGATGCAATACTCCAGGTGTGATCTCAAGAGAGCAGAGTAGAGGGAGAAGAATCACTTCCCTTGACCTGCTGGTCACAATTCTTTTAATGCAAGAGCAATCCATGTAAAACATGTTATTAGGTGTATTGCTGGTTGTATTTTATATTTGTGCTTTTTAATCCAGATTACATTTAAAGAGAAATTATTTCAGTGGCTGCTAATTAGGATCTTTTCATAAAATCAGACAATAGTTCAAAACATTTCATTATTTTATATATGGATGCTGGAAGTCTTCTCAAATCAGTAATTACAGACATATATGGTTGTAGTGTTGCAATTTTAGGAATTGGTTTAGCATTATTAAATAAGATGCACTTTTAGATTGGGAACCTGGAGTTTAATTCTAGTTTAGGAAAAAAAATAAAAAATCTCACATAACAGTAATGAAAACGCTACAAAAGTTGATATATTAATAATGTACAGTATGTGAGATTTTTATTATTACAGTAGCACTTCAGAGTAATACACGAACATATAAAGTAGTTACGCTAATAAAACTGTTATGTTTTGAAATTGTTTGCAGCTTGTGGTTCAGCGGCTTGGATTTGACACCCGAGTAACTATCTTGGGTCATGTGCAAAGAGGTGGAACTCCTTCAGCTTTTGATAGAATTTTGGTGAGTGAACAGATAATAACTTGTTTTAGCGCCAAGTGGTAGAAGTAAATAGCATGCTTTTACTTCCTTCACAGTTGGATCATTTGTGGTGGTTTTGCACTGACTATCTGAACTACACATTCTGCGCAGATTTTTTTTTTTAATTGGGGAGAAGGAGGTCTCAAATTAACTTGTCTGAAAACCTCAAATTTAACATAGTGAAGAGCTTTGCTGAAAATAAATAAATAAAATCTGCTGTAGGGCTTAAAAGCAAAGATGCAAGAATGATCTTGCGTGCTTTATAGTCTGATATGGTATTTGGCTACTGCAACTTCACCTGAAAAAAGTATTTTCTTTTGGCTTGCTCTGCAGAGAAATCGTGAACAGCTCTGTGGTTGGAAGCCTTTTGCTTTTAAATGCTTGCTTGAGCAATAGAACATTTTCTATTTTCAGGCAAGCCGAATGGGTGTGGAAGCTGTGCTTGCACTTTTAGAAGGTACTCCAGATACTCCTGCCTGTGTAGTGTCCCTGTCTGGAAACCAGTCTGTCCGTCTGCCTTTGATGGAGTGTGTGCAGATGGTGAGTTTCTGGCAGAAATATGTTTTACAGTTATTCATTAACTATAACAGAGCACTGTATACTCTGAGGACGATGCTCACCCTGCCACAAAATCCTTTCAGGGATTTGTAAGGATTGATGATGTCTCTCCTGAGCCTTCTCTTCACCAGGCTTCTCCAGGGCCTCGATTTTTTTTTCTGTGGTTATGGGCCCACAACTCAATGCTCGAGTTGTACTCGAGGCGCTACCTCACCAGAGCTGAGTACAAAGGGATGATCACTTTCCCGTTCCTGCTGAATACAGTATTTCTGATACAAACCAGGGTGGTGGTGGCCTTCTTTGCCACCTGAGTGCACTGCTGACACCCCAAGTGTTGGCCAATGCTCCTAGATCCTTATCTTCCACATGGCTTTCTAGCCACTACCCCAATCCTGTATGTTTTGATATTTTATGTTTGAAGTATCAAATTTTCATCTTTTTTTTGTTAGAAAGCTATTTTAGAATGTCTGTTTATAGAAATATTAGATGAATAACTTTCTGTGTTGAATAACTTTCTGTGTTTTTCAAGCATGTTCAATAATAAAATTGTTCTTTCAAGACTCAAGCAGTACAGAAAGCCATGGATGAAGGAAGATTTGATGATGCTGTGAGGCTTCGTGGGAGGTATTACCACTTATATCAGTTTATTTTCTCTAGAAAATGCTGCTTTTTTCTGCAGTTCTGCCAACACTTTATTTTACATAATTTAATTTTCATCTGTTTTTGTGTATTTAGAAGACAAAGGAAGAGTTGCTTAAAATAATAGTTGAAACTCTTAACTGTGTGTAAAATAAGCGAGCAAAAATGCACCGCACAAACCAAATAACGGTAGTCCTTAAGACTGATGTTAAGACAACTAGTCCCAGAAAAAAGAGCTGCTGTTATGTATGAGCAGGCTGATTGTAACCATGTGCCTGTTTATTGAGGATTTTGAAACCAAACCTGTTTAAGATGAATATGTTAGTAAGTAGCTGTTTGTTTTCTTATGGTGTGTATACTTACATGTTAGTAAATAAATATATATTATTATATATAGGGTATACAGTCTTAAAATGTAACTTGGGATACTTTCGAACACCTTAGGAAAAGTTCAGTATTTCCTTTGAAATAGCTATATATTCAGAAACTTTGTAATGTTTATTTTATCTATTCATTATTTAGGAGCTTTGAAAACAACCTTAACACCTACAAATTACTGTCACAAAAAAAGCCAGATGCTGAGCTTCCAAAGGTGAGGAGTTTTTAATGTGTCCAATACGTGTCTACAATTGTTTTTTTTATAAGAAATTAAACTTTTTTTCTCCCACCCCCTTAGTATTGTCTTCAAATTTTTGCTGTAGGATATTTTATTATTATATTGGCAGAAAAATGCTTGTAACAAACAATTTAATTATAATAACTTTTTTTTTTCTTTAAATGGGAGAGACATAGATCACTCTGAAAATGCCTTTTATAAGTAATACAGTAATAGTATAGCACAAGAAATGCTATTTGATAGAGCAAATTTTCAGCTACAGAAAAACTGACAAATTTTCAAATTTAAAAATGACATAAAAAAAAACTAACACATTTTCAGCTGTACTATTTTTCAGCATAGTTATCACCATTAGCTATACATTTCTGCCAGTGATGAACAGGAGCCTGTTTTGTTTTACAGTAGTTTTGCTATGTCCTTTAATGATGGATGACACTAGGAGTTTGTAGTCATTTGCAATAAATAACAAGTACTTGGATTTGATTTCACCATCCAAATCCATGTGCTTCACTATAAGTAGTTGGAGGGGAATTAAAAAACAGATAAACTGTTGAGGAAAAGGCTTAGCTGATCAGATCATTAGAACCTACCGTAAGCTCTGCATTTCCTGTGTTATTGTGTACAAATATTTTCCTCTTATGCTTCCTTTGCCTTTTTTACAGTCCTTTGGTTGTACGGAATTTTAAAATAAACAAAACAAAGAGCATACATTCTTTTATTTCTTTTTTTTGACTGATCGTTGTTTAACAGTTGCTGTCTGTTGTTTTGTGTTTTGTTTTTGTTTTGTATCCCCATCTTCCAGAGTAAACGAAGTCACTTTTAGATCTTTTCCAATGCTAAATTGCTACAAATTTGTCATGTTAATCATTATAAAAAAAATGAAAATTGTTCAGCTGGTGTAAAGTATGATGAATTTCAGCATATAAACACAGACTGTTAGATTTCCTTACATTTTTGTTGCATAGTTTGACATCATTTAAGTTCTGTTTTGCTAAGAATGTTTCCTAAAAGGTCAGGCATGTCAAGTTATAATTTCTTACTTATATTTTGCTCTCAGTATTAATACAAAGTTGTAAGTATAAAACAGCATTGATAAATTACAGTGTCTTCCTCAGATTTAAATAGATGCTTATTTATACACGATAAAAATCAATTCATTTTGTGTGTCAGTGATTCTTACTGTCTGACCTTTTCTTAATCAGAGACTGTAGTCTCTGATTTATGAGGTAATGTTTTATATTTCAAGTAATGCTTCATGTACAGAAAGTATGGCATTTCACATTTTACAGTTCAAATTAAATCCAAAGATGCTTGCTAGAATTACACTCATGTAGAGTATCCTTGTTTGTTTACGCATGCTTAGTTTACCCTTACAAAGCAATTCTGTGTGTGCTTATTTTTATTTTTAAAGGAAGTACTGATTTATTATTTTTTTTCCCTTTGGAGAATATGTGTGGTATGAGTGGTTTTGGATTCATTAGCATAGCAATGTAAGTCCATTAAAGAAAGCATTAATTTGAAAACTGTTACAGCTTAGAATTGTGTCTGTTGCAACAAGACACGTTTTTAACATCCTATTTTGTTTCATGAATATAGTCACTTCTATTGCACAGTCAGCAATGCTTACATCCATTTACACAGTTGTTTTATCTGGAATGCAGTTGGTAACTAACAAATACAAAAGGAGACTAAATGCTCATGGAATGTACATTATGTAGCAAAATTTTTATAGCCTTTGTATTTAAGCAGAACTCTCTTATATTATCTGTGTCTTAGATTAAAAATATGCACTTGATGTATCGTACTTTTCCATTTGAATAAGGATAGACATTTACATGGATCACCTATTGAACTTGCAGGAGGGGATGACACAATATGTAAACAATCAATTGGTAATTGTTAAGAAATGCTTTAAAATCTGTCATAATCTGAAAATTTATGGTATCATATCAAGATGCTGAACAATCCTGTTTCCTGCTATTCCTCCAGCTGGAAGTCAGGACTGGTGCTTCTAATTTGAAAGTTGCTACTGTGCATCTTTACTGATTACATATGCCTAATGGTCATGGTGCTGGAATGAACAAAATAAGTTCTTTTCTGAGATATTCTGTTTGTATATTGGAAAACTTAAGTGGGTAATATGAAAAATGGTTGAATAGCTTAGGTGATTTAGTTTATTTTTCTTGAATTTAGCTTAGCTAGGATACAGAAATCTGAATTAACAACTTGCAAATGAAATGTGACAGTCTTTATATGGCATTGTGCAGATGGGGAGAATAGGTTTATGTGTGTTCTTGCTGACTTTACGTTTTCCATGGTTTTTGGTAATTTGCAATTTCCTTTAATATATTCCAATACTAAACATCTGTGTATGATGGAAAAAGAGGACATGGTGAAAATGTGAAAGTTCTTATTCAAATTTCTTGTTTTTCCTTTGCAGAGTAATTTTAATGTGGCAGTCTTAAATGTTGGTGCGCCTGCAGCTGGAATGAATGCTGCAGTGAGGTCTGCAGTGAGAGTAGGCATAACTGAAGGCCACAAAATGTTTGCTGTCATTGATGGATTTGAAGGTTTTGCTAAAGGGAAGGTCAGTATAGTATTGTGTATCCCATCCCACTCTAACACCTTCATCATATTTTTGGAAGTTGTCTTCTGTGGCACTCTCATGAGAAGTGATTCTTGAAGTTCTTTTATTTCTTAAATTCCTAAAACCCAGATTGTATCTCTGTTAGTCATCTATTTGAGCCTATAGATTCATTTATATTAAGTACTACTATTTACTTCCTAAGAAGCTATGAAATTAGTTCAGTGATATTTTTTTTCTTTTCTTTTTTTTCTTTTTTTTTTCATTTTTTACTGCCCAGCTGGAGACATATCCCAAAACTAATATAAAAAAAACTACCTTTAGATGCTTGTGTTTCATGTTCATTAAAAGAGAATGTGAAAACAGGATCATATGAGACAAGGGGCAGGGCTTGTCATGATCTGGAGAAGGTGAAAACAGATAGAATGGGATGAAACTGGTAAGAAATCAAGAGAACTTAACCTCTTGGTATTGTTTTCTATTATTGCTAGTTTCATTATTGTGCTGCCAAAGTGCCCTGCAGCTTGGTTCAGCAACTTCTTAGTGCCTGTTGTTTGTTGCATACCAGAAGTAACTGGATAGTCAGTTAACATTGTCTCCTTTTTTATAGATCAAGGAAATCAACTGGGGAGATGTTGGAGGCTGGACTGGTCAAGGAGGATCAATTCTTGGTACCAAACGGTAATAGCAGTATTTTCCCAATTGCTATGTTGAATTCTAGTATGTTACAACTTCTGTATAATTCAGTATTTCTTTCTCTTTCACTGAGCATTTTAAAGCTTTTATTTAAAAACAAACAAACAAAAAAAAATAAATTACTTTTTGAATTTCAAATTCAAATTTTGGTATCCTGATAGTACTGTACCAATTCTGAAATGAGAATGAAAATGGGAGTTGGGAACTCACCTGAAAAATCCGTTAAGGTACTTAACTCTTAGGAGGATTAACAACCTGTATTCTCATGATTCCCTACTGTGATTCCTTACTCATCAGCTAGTCAGGAAAGTGGTATTTGTGTGGATAAAATATGTGATATGAAAAATATTTTATTCCTGCTGAAAGTTTACTCTTACTGCTTAATAACCAGTTCTTATTGCTGCATTGCTTGTGAAGTGTTATTATTTATTCTTTTGGTTTAATAATTTTCAGTACTCTTCCTGGAAAATTTTTGGAGAAGATTGCTGAACAGATGCGCACTAACAACATTAATGCTCTGATGGTTATTGGTGGATTTGAGGTACACTAAAGATTAAACTAATGTCTACGTAGCATGCATTTCCTGTCAAAAACAACAACAAAAAAGACCAGTTTTGACCCAATCTTCATGTAAAATGAATTTGTTTATAACTCTGTTTTATAAAAAGCATGAATAATGTTTTGGATCTGAAATTTTATTATCTCTGTTTTTGTGGGAAGCTGATATTTAAGGCAATGCCTAGTAACTGCAAAACAAGATACACTAAATTGGTAAATCAGGTGATATTGAATTATGCTATTTTACATTAAAAAAGAAACAACAAAACCAGCACTTTTCCAATCTGTACTGTATCAGTACTTAGAACATTACTCAAAAGGTTCTTGAGCTGTAGTAGTAATTGTACTATGGTCTTTTACTTAGGGCATTTTTCTCACGTAATGCATTTCAAAATCTGTAATTAAATTATGTTTTGCCCTTCTTCGCCCATATATTTCACATTGGTTGCATTTTACCAAAATGGTACCTTTAGGAGTGGTCTTACTTCAGCAATGTGTTTTATTAGTTTGTAGAGAAGAATGTGCTGAAATGCTTCTTCCTAAGGAATGAATCCTCCTTTATTACTATTTTCCCACTCTGCTGGATGTTGATATAGTTGAGAAACTATTTCAAATAAGATTTCAAATAAGGAGTACCTGAAGATTGGGGCTATTATGCAGTATTTTTGTGTTGTACAAAGCAACTTTGTTATGTCAAATTTATATATTTGGTAGAGTGTTCTGTTTATTGTTATTTTTCAGTGTGTACCTGTTTTTAACTCTGTGTGTTTGTGTGTGTGCGTGCGTGTGTGTATGTGTATCATATTTTAGTGGATCCTTACAGTTTTGACTTGCCTTAAGTGTGTTGTGGTAGAAATGGCTCCCCCTGTGGCCCATTCCATTTTACCTTTCTAACCTTGCCTGTATTGTATTCATCCTAATTTTTCACCTAATGCCTGTGCCCAACAGGCGTACCTTGGACTTTTGGAATTGTCAGCTGCCCGAGAGAAATATGATGAATTCTGTGTTCCAATGGTTATGGTTCCTGCAACAGTATCCAACAATGTACCGGGTTCAGATTTCAGCATTGGTGCTGATACTGCTCTGAACACTATAACTGATGTAAGTCTATTCTGGTGCATGCGCTTACTATTACTAACAAAGCAGTTGTGGTTAAAACTGACTACATTGGCAAGATCTGGATATTTTTATAGACCAGAACTTTGGAAATCTAACCGGGAAAATGGTGTAATTACTTGATATAGCTGTGTTTATGATGCTCATTTAGAAGACTAGTTTTGTTGTCACAAAAGTAGTTCTGAAACTACAGTGACCTTTGAATTCCTAAAATATAAAATAGGATTACGTATATTCATTGTATACAGGAGAAATAAAAAAAACTATAGCTTGTTCTTCGTGATAATTTGATATACTGTAGGGGAAGAAATTCCTATTAGATACACAATGTCTATATAGCCAGCTGTGACAAGTCCCAGGTGCATCCTTATTCATGAAATCGTTTCTGTAGTAATAGCAGCTATGTGTACTCTAATTATAGAACAAATGATTATAATATAAACAGCTGAGACATTCTGTGATATATTAAGAAAAAATATTAATCCAATAATGAAAATGAAAAACTATAATAAATTAAAACTGAACTCGGTTGGATAGAATGAGAATTGTCCAATACCTCATAAAGGACATTGTAAAGCATAATTACAGTACCTGAATCACTTAAGAAGCATTACCTTGTTGTTCCTGTACTAAGGAAAGAAATTCTGCTTCTGGATATTCTGACATAATTTTGTCTATGCAGCAGCAATGGTAATGTTACTGTTCCTTCAGTTTGTCTTTTTTCTTTTCAGTATAGTCTGTAGATGCATATGCATCACAGATGCATTTGCAGATTGTCCATAGTTCGTTTAAAACACAGGGAAGTCTTAATAAAGCATTCCTCTTTAAAACTGAATTTACATTATCACTTACAAAGTAGTTCTGTTTCTTCTTTGTAACAAACATTTTTGTCGATTGTACATATGGAGCTATGTTTTTTAAAGTTAGAAACAAGGAATGTGAAGTGCATCTTAAGTGGGGGATAGCATCTTAGATTCATTTTAAAACTGAACCACCAGGTCCTCTATCACTTAGATGTATGTGTAAAATTTAAAAATGATATTATTTTGAGAAACTTCAAGGATTTGTCAAATGCTGTCAGCCTTAAGAGCACTTATATAATTTTCACCTGTTGTTTTCATTTTAAAATAACAGCATAAATATCCTTATATTCAGAAAAATAAACCCTTGAGTTATCAGATTACAGTCTAGTTCAAGGCAATAGCTTGACAGGCTACACACTAAGCAAAATTTGTTTCGAATCTATTCTTTATAAAGACTGTCCTTTTTTTCCAGTTCTGGTAAATAAAAATATCTCTCCAAAATGATTGAGGTGAATAAAGTGGCTTTGCATGGCACCTACTTTTCTTTTCTTCCTTCATAATCTTTGTGTTTACTTAACTGCCTTCTTTTTGTAGGTAATTTCATGTAGAGCAGGATTTCTCTCTCTCTCCCTTTCTCTATGCTGTTGCTGTGCTTTGCTTTAAATGTGGATTCCTAGGTATCATATGACTTCATTAGACAATAAACTGTCAGTAACTCCATATTTTCAATGCAGTAGTTGAGAACTCTTCAATCTGTCTTTATCAGTAGCTTTTGTCTTGTTCCTGCTTTTTATTTTGCCTAGAATTTTCTCTAAAGTAAATATGAAATGTAATGACTTTTCTATTGGCTTGAATCTAAATCCTGAAAATTATGTTATTTTTTGAGGGGAAGAAGACCTTCATGTTGGAGAAAGAATTCTGCTTAATATATTTGCATTTGCCTTCTTCATTTGTTTGAATGAAATCCTCTTAACAGATAATGAAAAGTGTTTTTTTCATTCTTTTGTCACATGTTCAAATCAGGCTCAATAGTATTCCTGTCCCTTATATGACTGATAGGCTCAGTACAAGTCTTAAAATTTTCATTCCCATTGCCACTGTTAGATGAATAAACGTGTCACAGTTTATAGTACTTTCAGGTTAGCATTTCTTAGGTTTCAGATTAGCACACCTAAATATTATCTCACTTAGTTTTTCTGTGGTACTGCTCGTATTTCTGCTTTATCGACAACTTTCAGTAAGGTAAGTGCATTCTTTTCTGATGGGTAACAAGGCCTTGGTAGTGTTTGGCATCACTAGATGTTTGACAGTATTAGGTTGCTTCAAAATTACCCAGGAATGTAAGTGTTATCTAAAGACATTTGCAAATTAAATGTTATTGTGTTGCCTTTACAAGAGAAGGCAGACTAATAAAGACATTTAATGGTCTTAGGCGTACCTCAGTTTGGCATTAGCTGTTTCTGTGTGGATTTAGCAAAGATAGCATAAATACTCACACATTTTCTGAATAAGAGGTTAGGTGAGACCATGAGACCGTGACTTATTTTAACTCATGGGTAGTGGATGGTACATTTCTGAGCAACCAGAATTCAGATTATATGACAGATTCTTGACTTTTTTTTTCTTTTTTTTTTCTTTTTTTTTTTTTTTTCTTTTTTTTTTCCTATTTGTATTTTAAGATGTAGGGTTTAAATCAGTTGAATAGTAGAACATGGATTCTTTTGAACAGCATTTTAAATTTGCTTGTATGCTCTATTTTCTCATTAGTTTAAGAAGATCAGTGAGAAAAAATGTCAGTGAGAACTCAGTAGTATCAAATAGCTGGAGAATCCTGGAGGTCTCGATATGTGAATAGGGTATCCTTAAGGCTTCTGTATCAAAGTGTACATAATAAATTGTTTAGAATTGCAGGGTAAAAACATGAATTTCGAGTTTTGTCAACAGGAGCAGCAAGAAAGTAATTATTTGAATAAAAATATGTATGTTCTCACATTCATATTAGTAATTCATTGAAATTATTGACTATTATTTCTGATACCAGACTTCTGGAATGTGGTAAGAAAGAAATGTTCTGTTATTTCCACACAAATATGAAGGCTGTGTATTGCTGGGCTATTTAATATCCATTTAAAACACATTATTAATACATGCTGTGGCTGAAACTAGTAAACAGAAATCTACTCTGTAAGTTAAACAATGAAAACAAAATTAAATTTTTCAGTTATAGAACGTGGGGAAAAACATGGTGAAGATGAAAATTTAATTTGAAAAAAAAGCCTACTGATGGGCTAGTGGATACTGATGGAAAGAGGAATAAACCAAAACAATGTATGGAGTGGTAGATGATATATTTCATTTAGGGCATGTAGAAATTAATGATGAAATGAAGCAGTGTGAACTAGAGATGGAGGGCAAAGAAGCCTAAAAATGCAAGAGGCTAAAACTCTGATATGCTCAACGAGGTGACAGTCTGCTTTTAACTGAATTCAAAGGGAAGAGCATACAGGGTGATCAGCTGGTTGTGAGAAAAGGAACAGCCTCAGGAAGACCCTTACTCATTGAGGGTAAGCTTGTTAAATTGTCCTAATGCAATCTTTTTGCAGTTTTCTTGAGAAGGACTGAGTTTTCTTCTGTATTTTCCTAGTGCTCGTACTAGCATCTGTGACTGAATTAATCTGAATCAGGCAGCTGAACTGGCTGAAAATTAGTTCCAAACTAGCTATCCAATTAAATTTTCATCCATACTGGCAACGTGGCTGAGGATGTCTGGCAGTAAATCCATCCCTTTTAATAGCTTTTTTTGCACTAGTTCAACATAAAGTAAACAAACTGCAGCCTGTTTGTATGTATTATTTTTATAAAGCATCTTTGATTCTGCCTGTACCCTCCTAAAATAATAACATAATAAAAGCATTTGAAAAAAAATAAAACATATTATTAAGGTGGTACAGTATCCCTCTATGATCTTGTTGTAACCCTCATATGAAAATAATAATAATAATAATAATAATAATTAAAACAAAAAACAAAACGAATTGTAGAGCTAATATGAAAACCACCAATTACTTATTTATGTTCTATAATAAAGTTACTTGGTTTTTTTCGTATACTCTGCAGTGATGCAAGGTATAGTCATCTAATGCTTTTGCTTGGTGGAGGTGCAATCCTTGGATATGTTTGCTGAAATCACTTGCATCAAATGAAATTACAATATTTAATGCAAGTAAAACATATCTTTACATATCACAATTAACTGATTGTGTTAGTTACTGCTCTAAATTTTCTATCAACTCAGTTTCCCAAAAGTCTCACTATGAAACTTTTTGGAGAAACTTACTGGTCTTTTCTTCAGGAAGCCTTATGGTTTATCACCATTTTGTTTCAGTGGAAACTAAATTTCCAACTGACTGAACTGGGCTAGGCAAATTCCTATGTACTGAAAAATATGATGATGATAAAAGTCCATTTATTTCCTACCAGTGCTGCTTCTCAGAGTCAGAGCTACAGGTCTGAAATAGTAATATATTTTTAGCAGCTTTTTAGACTGTTTCAGACATCATTCTGGAAGTGCATCCTAGCACTGAACTTAGTTGAAAGTTGCAGTTCCAAAATAATGCCTAAAGTTGGCATAGACTTTAGAAACTCAATTTGCACTTCATTCATATACTGTCTGATGACATAACTGAATCTGATTCATCTGGAGGAAAGAGTCTATAAGCTGAGCTCTCGTGTGAATCTTTTCTCCATCGCTTTCTTCCAAGTTATTGCTTAAATTAGCAGCTGAGTAGATATTTGTAGAGATAATGTCTTAATAATTTGATTTGCTTTTCTGAACTGATCCAAGAAGTTGAAAAGATGAGACTTCAGAGAGCATCATTCTTTTCTGGGAGGAAGATGTTGTCACAGTGGGAACATACTATGTAATTAGGCTTTCTTGTTGAGAGGCATTACAGAGGCAGTTTGAAAAATGGCCATATGTCATAAGAAATGCTGAAATAGTTTGGATTAGATAGAATTGGAATTATGTAAATTCAAGCTGTTTTTATGTAAACAGTTTCTAAGGTCAAGTATTTCGGTTGTTGTTAGGGACACCTAGTCCTTTTCACATGCTAATTTATTTTGTAGTGTTTGGAATCCTCCCAGGAACCTATAGCTGCTTCTCAAAGAATCTTTGAAATATATTTGTAAACTGTAGTGCATCCGTATGCACATGTTCTTGGATTTTCGGACCTCTGTCCAGTCTGTGTCCCTAGAAGTAGATGTTATGTGTTGATAGAATCTTGGAAAGCATAGGAATTTTTTCTTCTTTTTCTCAGTGAAAATGGATGTGTGCGTCTTGACTAGATAGTTTAACACAGTGTTTAAAAACAACAACAACAACAACAACAAAAAACAACAACAAACAAACAAAAAAAACCCCAGCTTTTTAAAGTATTTCCTTCAAATTGCAGGCATTTTTCTAGTTGACTTTCTGAACTCCTTTCAAACTGTTCTTTAAGTGTCTTTTTATAGAAAGATTTCTAATCTACTTTTATGCTGCTTTTTTCTGCTAAATTTCTTCAGACCTCTAATGCTGTACAGACTTCGTATTCACTCTGCATTAACCTGCACTAATCTGCTTTTCTTCAAAGAACACTGTGCCAATGCAAGCCCAGTGCACCGTTGTGATATGTACAGGATGCACCCCCAGTAATCTCACCAATTGTATTTGGGCCAATGGACAGCCAAATTTACCATCACATGCAAGGAGTCATTAGCACAGTAAGCCAAAGACAAGGAATGCATCACTCATACTTATACCACTGCTTCAGGGCTATGAAAGTTGTCTGCAGATATATGAGGCACGTTCCCGCTTTGAGGAGTTTTGCGTACCTGTCTGTGTGGTGCCTGCTACTCTTAGCAACAATATGCCAGGCTCAGATTTAAGCATGGGTGGTGACACTGCCTTGAATGTTATTGTGGAGGTAAGACTACGTATCTTTTAGAAGTTAAGATGATAAAATGCATAAGGTCAGGAAATTTAAAGACCTTTAAATATCTGGCATTATGATCTAATTCAGTCACTGTCATTTTTGTGTTTGAGTTTTTTTTACCAAGTCTGATTAAAATAATTCATTATAATTGGTGTTTATCTTTGGAGGATTCTGCTTTGTTATCTAAGACTACTGCATCACTGATTAGGGGTTTTTGTTTTTTATTTTCTGAAAATAAGATTTTGCTCTTCTAAAATTTCCATTTATTTTGTTGTTATTTAACTGTAGTTATTTTTTTAATATATTTTTATTATATTGTATTATTGCTTAGTATTATTTAGCTGAATGGTGAAATCTGATATTGTAGATAAATGCCACATTTATTTCATGGGCCAATGAGTGAGCTTAGCATATTTAAAGTGTTTTGTTATGTAGTTAGTGCTAAACACGTGAATGATCCTATGGACTACAGTAGGGCTAACATATATAAAGTGCATGTAAATATAAGGATTGCACAAGCAGTTTAGTCTGTCACTGATTCTAATTTGTGGACAGATCTTGCTGTGATTGAAGCTTTCCATTTTGGTCAGAACAGTCTGCTTTTTCCCTTGGGCACAACTGCTATATTTGTAATTGTCTACACTTCACAAAGTCTGCTGAAACAACAGAAAAGGGATCTGGGATGATAACTTACACAAACAAGTGAATAGCTCTGAGTTTTACCAGAACTCCTGTTATCAATACACATAAATAATTATGAAGCAATTGACCAAGAAAGTTTGAATGAAGATCCTGAGGTTTCAGAAATGTGGATTTGCTTTCCTGCTCAGGTACTGATTTACTTACATAGTCTATATCTACGGGAGCTTTTTTTTTAATGTGCTGCATCAGAATACATTATGTCTGGTAGTGGGAGATGCAGTACTTAATTGCAGTTTTTCTAAACCATGGAATATAACCTCAGTGTAAAAAGCTGTTTGTTTGTTTTATTATCACAATCACAGCAAGTAAGTTAAATTAGAAATTTCACCATGAAAACATTAGGATATTTTTGAGGCCCATATGGCTCTCAATCTAAATTTCCTATTTTAAGTTATCTGATTAAGTTATCTGTTAGTAAAAAAAAAAAAACAACAAAACAAAAAACCAAAAACAAACAAACAAACAAAAAAAACCAAACCCAAAACAACTCAGATGTTATAGAATCTATAATTGCTCTTTCAGAATATTACTAAGGTGTGGGGATTTAACATAATTCAAGATGATGAAACTACCAAGTGCTCTCCTAAGAGGACAGACTGAAAGAACTGAGGCTGTTCAGCCTGGGGAAGAGAAGGCTGTGAGGTGACCTGATAGCAGCCTGTCAGTATCTAAAGGGGAGCTACAGGAAATAAGAGGACAGGCTTTTCAGTAGCATCTGTTGTGGTAGAACAAAGGGAAATGGCTTTCAGCTTAAAGATGGTAGGTTTAGGTTACATATAAGGAAGAAGTCTTTTATAGTGAGGGTGGTGAGGCCCTGACACAGGTTGCCCAGAGATGTGAATTATGCCGTGTCCCTGGTGATTTTCAAGGCAAGGCTGGATCAGGCCCTGGGCAACCTGATGTAACTGTGCATGTCCTTGTTCACTGCAGGGGAGTTGGACTAGATGGCATTTAAAAGTCTCTTCAGACTCTAAGGGTTCTATGATTTGATGCCTTCATTTTGTATTTTTACCAAACGGACACAATGTTGGGACAGTACATTCTGTTTACACAGTTTTTCTTGTCACCAACTCCCATACAACTTTTATTTATTACTTAATCTCTTCCTGAAAGGAAGCAACATTGTCTAACAGCTTCATAAATAACTTTGAACAGTTGCTGTAGAAATACTTTCATTCCAGGAAGTGTGAGTTTGTCAGCTAGCTTCTTGAATGCTGCTGAAGTGTCTGGAGACTTGTATTAATGTAAGTTTTTCAGGTCCTGGAGATTTTTTCCATGACTTCTTCAAGTCTCTGGGGCAACTGTAGCAAATACTGGTGTTATCAATGTTATGTGAGCATCATATCTATTAGTAGAGAGTATTTCTTAGGTGGTCAGAGCAAAATGCAAAAAAAACAAAAAACAAACAAACAAAAAAAAAAACCAACAACAACAACAAAAAAATTAAAAATACCAAACCTACCAAGAATAGGGACAATTATTCCAGTAGTGGAGGAAATAATTTTATCTGTGTGAATATCCTTATTGATTCACAGGGCAGAACATGCTTAAGTTTAAAAAAGCCCCACTATGCGTACTTGTATTTAATTTATAAAGCTATCACAGCCTTTTATGTCCATGCACAAAAATTTATTTCTCAGATGTGAAACTAATGTTTTGATACTAGTGAAATATTTTGACTGTTTTGCTTATGTCAATTGGCTTATAAAATGGCTTATAAAAATTAGTTTATGTGATGACTGTTACGATGTTGAAATGGGTTATGATACACTGGGACATTATTTAATATGTTTTTTATTTAAGTCTTTCATCAATATATGACACAAAATTGCCTGGCACACATAAAAGTATAAAAATTCCTACTTTTAATTTCTAATACATTGTCTTCGAGTAGACGTGTGACCGCATCAAACAGTCAGCCAGTGGTACCAAACGTCGTGTATTCATCATTGAGACCATGGGAGGTTACTGTGGTTACCTGGCCAATATGGGAGCCCTTGCAGCAGGAGCTGATGCTGCTTATATCTTTGAAGAACAGTTTGACATTCGAGAGCTCCAGGTATGCAGTATTAGAAATGTTTTCCCTATTTTTAAGTAGAACTTGATATTGTACTTACATAGCTTACTGTCTGTATTTGGAGTAAATAGCTAAAATTTATCTATCTACTGTAAATGAAAGCTGTGCTCGTTAGTTGAACTGTCAAATAATTCCAGTTCTTATGTCACATCCCCTGAAGGAACATGCACCATTATTTTTGGCATTAGGTTAATTGATGAAATGGTTGTACTGACCACTAAATGTTATTAGGGGAATTGTTTCATTTTTATTCCTCTGATAGAAATTCAAGTTAGGTAGAAATGAAAAATGCTGGGTAGTTTCAGAAGGATATAAAAAGATATAAAAAGAAAGACTTCTTCCTCAGCTCATTTGTCAGAATGATATACAGGTCAGAAATTTAAAGTGATGTATAATGCAGTTGACATTGACTTTGATAATGAAATTATTTAAGGGCATTTTTTTGAGGTGTTATTTAAACAAAGATGTCGTATTAGGATGTGACTGCATGGGGGTAGGGTGATATAGAAATTATCTACTATGAGGCTTTTAATACTTCTGAGGTGGTTGGTTCTGGCTTCTGTCATAGACCAATACAAAGGTGAAAACACAGCAGAATGTTCTGTTGCAAGGACTTGGAAGTTACTGCAGCATCTGATCATTTATGACAATTTCTACATGATATACAAACAACAAGTTCATCCAGCTTCTCCATCTGCATAGCACACAGAAAAAACAATTTTATGTAGCTATTTAAAAATAAAGTTATTTGTGACATGGAGGAAGAAGTTATTTTTACCCCACGATGGATAGACACACGCTGTATGTTTTCCTAGATCTCCAAAACTGATTTGAATTTGCACATACTTGATGTAGAATCCTTTGTAGACATTCTCAGGATAAGACAATATGTAGGCTTATTAAAGTTGTTCTAAAGGGTTCTGCATGGCTCTTGACAAATACTTTTGTTGTTCCTAGGCTAACGTGGAACACTTGACTGAAAAGATGAAAACCAGTATCCAGCGTGGTTTAGTGCTGAGGTAAGCAAAGTACTTTCAGTAGATAAGTCTGTGATTTCAGTGCATTCAAAACTGTTTGGCCTCCCATGAAGACACTCCAAGTTTATATTCTCTTGATCATTCCTTTTAATACAACATGATTAGCAGAGCTGTTGCTCCAGAAGGCAAATCTGGGAGCTGAAATCCAAAACTTCCTTCTTTCTATGTAAATATATTTGCTTTGTGATCTGACACTTTATTCTATTTTCAGCCTGTTTTGTCATTTACTACAGATTCTTAATAATGTGAAAATTACTGTATGTGTACATATGTGCTCTGTAGCTTTTACTATGAAAATTATACTTAGGTTTTACAAGATAAAACATTTCTCAAAAAATCATAAACCTTAAAACGTACTTTAAGATGATACATTCATAGCCATCCTGAATCAGTCCACAGCTTCTCTCTTACTCTTCCATAAAGATCTATTCTCAGTGTGCTGAGTAGCAAAGAGTTGAAAAATAAATGCTATAGTCAATGGTATAAGGAAGCCATTCTACCTGAATAGATTCTACTGCTAATGTGATCAGGGTACAAAAAGAATACTTGACATTTACAATATTAATAAGGAACAGAAAGGTACTATTCATTATCTACGCTTTTGTAAGTTGCATAAAATATATAGCTACTTGGATTATGCATTTCCACCTGCATAATGAATTTGTTGGAATTAAAATGGTATTTCTCACTGCATTATTAAATGATGGAATCTGGCTGACCTGTCAGTATTGTGGGTGTAGAAAAAACAACACATCCATGAAACCTGAAAGCAGACCTGTATGATTGGATGTAAATGTCCAAGTGATGATTACTGGTATCAAGAAACTGGGAAACTACCTGTTGTGCAGTAAGTAGAGAATGTCTTTACAGCTAATAGTTGATTTGCTAACAGTATTTGGCCTGAATTGTTACAGAAATGAGAATTGCAATGAGAACTACACAACCGACTTCATTTATCAGCTGTATTCTGAAGAAGGAAAGGGAGTGTTTGACTGTCGAAAAAATGTTCTGGGCCATATGCAGCAGGTAAAACTCAGCTTAACATTTCCAGACATGCTTAACATTATCAGCATAAAGCATACACTATTCAAGCATATCAAGTAAATCTGACTCAGGAATTAACTAAAAAAAAGCGTGGGTTTTTGTTTGTAGGTAACTCAGAGCTATTTGTTAACATTAAATGTGATTATAATTCCTTTTTTTTTAAATGTATAAAAAATGCCTTAGTTACTTATTTTCATTTCTGTCTCCATAAATAAAATTACACATTTTCTTTTTCATAGATCTACAGCTATCAATCTTTCTTGTAACACATCTTTTGAACATAATTTTATACCCATCCATAATCTGAATTCTGATCAAACGTGGTTAAGAAATTATGTGCAGGTGGATTATCCTGGTAGAAAAGACAACATTGAACTATTCCTTATGATCTCTGTGCCTTCCCCCCCCCCTTTATCTTGCTGTACTGCTTGTTTGTGGGCAAACTGAGTTTATAATTAGGTTAACAAACACTGAAGTAGAGTCAAAGATACACGTAGAGCTAAATTTCTAAATTGTCTGCTTTATTCTGTGCTGAAATGAGGTGACCTTATACAGTGTGAGAGCTTGGTAGTGCTTTATGATCAGTGCTGAGGGAAAAGAGGGTGAAAGGGCAGACAGTACCCTCCCCTTACCAAAGTGAAAAGTATTATTGATTCACTGAGGATTTCACACCAAAATAACACAAATTTTAAATGAATCACCTAATTTTTTTTATGATAGGTTTGTGACTTTTGTTTGAGATGGAGGTAATAAGTGTAGCGGGTCATTAACAGAGAGGACTGATAAAATGGAACACTGAATTAATGCAATTAAATTTTCATGCAGGGTGGTGCACCTTCACCATTTGATAGAAACTTTGGGACAAAGATTTCTGCGAAAGCAATGCAGTGGATCTCCAAAAAACTGACGGAAACCTACCGGAAAGGTGCAGAAATACTCAGTGCTATCTTGTTATTGCCTTCAATTAGCTATCAGTATAGAAGGCTACTTTCCTACAAAAATATTTGAATGTATATTAGTTAGTCAGTGCACTTCTTTCCATCTTATGTTTTTATTATTCAGTATTGTCTTGCTGTGGTTTCTGCTGTAAGATTCTTCTCAGTCGGTTGATATTTTAGCTGTTTTTCTTACCTACCTTTTAAAAATGATAGTGTGATTGCAGTTTATCATGCATGAAGGAATTGCTGACTACATAGTTACATCTGTTCTTCCTTTTTGTTTCATGATGGCTACATGGGAAACAGAAGAAGGTAATATGTCTTCTTTGGGAATTTTCATAAAACACTATTTACTAAAATCCAATTTAAATCTGGATGTTCAAATTCAGTTTTATTGTTTGTTACTTACACTATTTTTATGGCTAATCACCAAAATTGATCTTCAGTGATCTCCTAACCCTATTAAAGTACTAATTTGATGTTCTACTACTATGTTAAATACACAGTAACTGCAAATAAGCTGCCTGTTCCCATACAAGTGTGAATAAGAAAGATATTGAATTATTTCATTCTTTTTAGGAAAAGTATTTGCCAATACTGAAGACTCGGTCTGTTTGCTGGGAATGCGCAGACGCAACCTTGTTTTCCAGCCAGTAACTGAGCTGAAGAAAGAAACAGACTTTGTGTATGTATACTCTGCTTACATTTCAAGCATCTCAGAACAGGCTTCCTTTCCCCACATCAAATGAACACCTTTGCCACAGTGCTGACACACAGCATTCACCATCTGTTTTATTGTGCTTCTGGCTTCAGCTTACATTCAGGCAGTGATTCACTTGGATTGTTGGCTTGTCTTTTCAAACTACTCCCTTAATACTGTCTATTTCTCCTCCCTATACTTTGTTATTAACTTATCTCATTTAATTCTGGGAGCCCACTGCCCTTTTCCATTACTACATTTGCTGTAATGTATAGAATTGGCTCACTTCTGATACAGTTCAATGGAGCAGCATTTGTGTCTTAGATGCTGTTTTACTTCCCTGTGAAATACACCACTTAGTACAGCCTACTATCTTCTTTACTATTCTGTCTTTATTTGGGCTAACAAAGAACAATGCTTGCTCCTGTTTATAAAGATTATTATTACTGTTGGTATTGCCAAATGAGCTACATGTGTTTGTCTTAGCTACTACATGACTCACTTCTTTCTTTCCTGCCCACCACTTACAGACATAGGATTCCCATGGAGCAATGGTGGCTGAAGCTGCGACCACTGATGAAAATCCTGGCCAAATACAAGACCAGCTATGATGTTTCAGACTCGGGCCAACTGGAGCATGTTGCTATGCACAGCCCAAAGGAAGCAGAAACTGGAGCCATATAAAGTGATCATTTTTAGATTGTTGTCATAGATGCACATTGTGAGTAACAATGCTTTAGAATCGTTACAGCTTTGTTTTGTAACATTTAAGTTATTGTACCAGCACTTTATGTGAAACACAACATTCACATGTCACACAGATTCTTGGTCCTGTATTTGTGTTATGTTTGAAATCAACCCTAGCCTCTGAATGAATAAGCACCACCTTACTGATGCAGAGTGCATAGATCAGTGTTGCACTTAACTAAAGAGTAAAATGTTACTCACCCACTGCACTTTGTTCCAGATTACTTACACCCAAAAATAAGTGTAGAAGGCTAGCTTTGTGTTAAGTTACAGGATGTGCTTACTGTATCTGAAGTGAAATAAAGTACTGTTGCAAACATCATAAATGTGATGTGTCAAAGTGTATTAGCACCTGCTTTACACAAGTGGAACACAATGCTTCATGAAGTAGGGACAGTAGTAATGCAGCTGTCATTCACTGCTGCTTTGGATTTAGGCTAGTAGACAAGGAAAACAAGTACTACCCCTCTAATACTAAAGTTTGACCAAGTGTTCCCTAAGCGGCCACGAGAAAAGCTGAATTTAAATACATTATTTATTTGCCCACTGTGCTGCTCTTTACCATACACTTGGCTTGATTTGAGGTGGTCTGCTCTTCCTGTGACAGGAAGCTGGAATTAGCATTAAAAAAAAGAAGAATGAAACCAATATAAAAGAGACATAGCACTTTATATATATCCAATAGCAAGCATGTTTTCAACCCAGTGCCACTCTGAAGTTCTACATATACAAAAATATTTAATTTATATAGTATCTATATGTGATGGAAGGAGTGAGTCTTGAATAAAATACTAAAGTCTGTCTTTACTATAACAACAAATCATTCCTGCTCTCTAATACTGTATGGTTAGAATTCTTTTTTTTAAAACACAGTTTTAACTGGTTTGTTGGACACTGTTACAAGCAGCAACTGAAGTATCATTTAAGCTGGACCACAGCTCAGTTAAAAATTAATATAAAAAGCTAATGTCACAAAGATGAGCTTGTTTTGTATGAGCTTGGATGTTCAGCCAGCAATTCATCGTTTGACCCATGAGGGATCTTTGGTGATATCCGTATTTTCTGGGCCAAGTACAGCCAGCCCACGAGTGCTCTTCCCAACTGCAAGATACCTGCAAGAAACAACAAATAAGTTGCTGTGTTCAGTTTTCTGTTACTCTCCTATACAAGTTGAAAATATTTCAGGAAAAAAAAGGCTGCTGGATATACAACCATTGTTTGCTTTTACAGCAGCTTTTTGAATTTACAGTGTTTTTTCCCCAGCCATCACAATACCACAGTCACTGTGGCCCAACTACAACTAGGCTATCTGCTTAAAACTTCTGCAATGGAATTCAAGTCTAATAATAAGCACAAGGTGGTAGGAGTCCAGAAGAACCAACACAATTAGCCAGGAGTTGGAAGGCAGGGTAGATGTGTTCTTTAGAGAGTTTATGGACTCTTCAAAAGTAAAATAACCACCTGCAGATTCAGAATGTAGGAGGGAGGTTACATCTGCCAGAGTACTATATACAGGATATAATTAAATCTCGCAAGGTTACCAAAGCAAATAGCGAAAGTAGGACAAAAGGCCAATGAAAGAAATACAAGAACATAATTGTGACAACTTTAACAAACTTGTTCAAGTTGTTCAGCATTTGTGCAGTTTTTCAAACAAGCAGCTTTCCCCCCCATACTCTGAGCACAGACTTACTCGTTTGCTACATCAACCAGGTTATCTTTGTTAACAGCAAAAAGCTGCTCTCTGTGTGCCTGCTTCATCTCATCTGAAATCCCATATAAGAAATGGTCCATACCTAAAACAAAAAGACACATACTGCAGTAACGTACTGGAACCCCAGCTACAGTTTTACAATCATTCTGAAACAAGATCTAATTGTAAACCAAAGGTCACAGACTGGAGAAAAGATTCATTCTATTTTGGCAAGCGATTTAGTTCTATGTTTTAACTTAATGGAAAACAAAACAAAACCAGGTTGCAGAAGAAATTAAGACATTCATAGTTAAAATTATGTCTGGAAAATTATCTATCCAACTTCTATTAAAAAAAAAAAAAAAAAAAAAAAAAGGCAATTTTTATTACAGTTGCTTATATTTAACTCCAAGCCATTATTTTGTTCTCTATTCTACCTTCATCTTCTAACTGTATTCATTTACCTGACATCAAGGAGCAGTTTGAATATATATACTTCAGTAGAGAGACTGAACATTCAGCACTGGGGGAATGGCAGCAGTGGGAGTCAGCATCCACCAAGTACAAATCTTGCCATATCATTTAGTTTAGCAAACTAATTTATCTCCTTTAAATTTAAAGGAAAATAAATATCCCCAGTGCGCTGAGAGGCTGGTGAGGATGTACCTTTATCTGAAGGAGCTATTGGTGCATCTACAGCAGCAAACACTGCCAACTTAGCTTCATCGATATCTTCTTGCGTGAATTCTCCAGACTTGGCCCATTCAACTGCTTTTTCGAATGCTTTCAAGGTGGCTAATGAATTTGGGTCCCTTAGAGGGGAAAAAGGTGAAATTACTGACTTAAGTCTTACAAAATGAAATACAGCAATTACTTTGTTCTTGCTTCATTTACTTTACTGTGCATTACACAAAACATGCATACCAAATTAAACCAAATTTTGGGATTAAACCAAACATTTTACAATGGCATGAACCAAATGTATTTTGAATTTCTGAGTACACAAGAGCAGCAAGCTCAGTTGCTAAAAGCAGCTTCATGGCAGTGTGCAGAGAACTGGTATTAAAGAGATGGCAAACCAACTCTTCATAATCCACTGTCAATTTGCTGCAGCAGCTTAGTGAGCACAGCCTTCACTAAGAACAACAGTACTATTTATGATATGCCGTATCTTCAAGTTGCTTTTCCTGCTGCACCTCTTTTTGCTCTCCGTAAAACAGGTGCAACAAGTTGACAACTACTGAAATACTAACCAAGACAAGTCCTGCCACGTTGAAAACTGCAGAGAGGCAGCACTGCTCAGATTTTAGCCCGGAATCTTGCATAAGTACTGTGTTAGTCTATCTTCAGTAAAAAAACCAACTCTGTCAGACTCATGACACTTCTAGTGGGGATTATAACTAGTCTTCAATACTTCAATTCAAACTCGATCTGTAAATGCCTTCATAAAACAGGTTAACTGTTATAGACTGACAAAAAGTGGAAAATATACTTTCTCCATTCTAACTCATTACCAGCATTGCCTTCTACGTGCTTTTTGTTGAATCTCTAATGATTCCACCACAGTCACTGAAAGAGGCTGTGTATTTACAAAAATAAGACCAGCAGAAAAAGCACCCCTCTACTCTGGTATCTCAGAAGTTTAAGAGTCTCCTCAACCCACGACAAAATAAATGAAAACCTGTCTTACATAATCCTGGTGCAAAGACAAAACTGGTTGCTACACCAGCAGAGATAAGATAGACTTTCCCAGGGATAGAAACCAGAGGAAGCAAGGAGAGGTTTGTTAACAAAACTGATGTACATTAAGCAATTAATCTTAACTGCATACTCAGTGCTGAATCACTTATCTTGTCATTCAATATTCTTTTTGTTACATTTAATCTTAAAGAGAGCTGCAACCAAGTCAAAGATGCATTCAGTGCAGTCAGTGGTCCCCTAAGATAGGAACTTACCTATAGGAGTAGAAAGTGAATATTCCATTGTGACTAAGTTTAGCACCTCCACCATAAGCCCCTCCTTTCTCTCTAATTTCCCTATGTAGGAACTTAGAAGTCATCAAACGTGCAAGAATTCGGAGGCTGTAATGAGAGGAATAATAGAAAAGACGTTAAATGAATTGGTTAACAGTAATATTCTCAATAGCCTCTACTGTTCAAAAAGATCTCAATTTACAATGCATTGCTTCTTGTAATCTACAACATTAACAATAATTAACATTTAATAACAGCTGAGTAAAGTGACATACTTGTAAGAGTTGCTACTTTCCAGCAATCCTTTAATTCCATTTATTTCATTAAGGTGAAATACAAAAACAGCCTCCTAACTGCAGCTCTGTTACATGCGATAGGGACTGTCGCTTCAGACACACTGAAGTAAGCAGGGCTGTTATTTGGAAGTTAGGGGTTAGTAGCCCCTAGTTACTTCATCTCAGCACTTACTAAAACAGGGTATTTAGGGACTTGGTCATGCTCTGTAAAGAACATGTTACCACCACACCACAAGGCTTTTACTGATACTCCATATTCAATAGTCAGCCTAAAACTTCCCATTTTGTTTTGTGTTATGCAACACACATACAAGCTCCCTGCAGATTCTGCTTCCTACCTTGCATAGTCCGTAGCTGTGTAGGGAACTGTTCGAACACATTCCCCAATATAGTTCACTGGGAAGGGAAGTACAAAATGCGTCTTCATCGGGCATGGTTTGAATGTAGGATCCTAAGAGAAAAGAATGCATTACAGAAACAGCAGAGATGAGACAATTTATTCCTTTGAGAGCTCTGGCTTCTTTGATAACTATGAAACTGCCAAACAGGCAGACACACAGATGCTAAAGCCGCCAGCTGACTTATACCTCAATCAGTAGGATACACTCGCATATTAGCAATCCAGCTCTACAATTGCCTTGGGAAACCAAGGTGTGTAGATACTGTACATCAGCTAATCATCCTTGCTCACCAGCTTCTCAGCTGTCCACACATTACATTACCAAAGAGTTTTGAGGTGCACACTTTCACTGCCACACCTTTACTCTGATTGAATTCTTAACTCTCCACTTCTGCATCCATCACACTTGAGTCCATCTATTCAACTACATGTATTGAATCCTGAAAACAACAGTTACCCCACAAAAATAAAGCTGTTTTACAACAAGCAGCAGCTACATGAATTTCACAGATGCCCCACAGTAAACCTGATTCTTATTTAGAATCATACAATCACTTTGGTTGGAAAAGACATTCGAGTCCAACCAACAACCTGACCTACCAAGTCTCATCACTAAATTATGTGTATTTCCTGCAAGCATAGATGTGAAGTCAGCTACATGATCTTCAAATTAGAACCAAAAGGAAAACAACAAAAAGGATGACAGATGGATGAAGTTTGAGGAATTGTTTAAAAATACAGTGTAGGATAAAGGGCACACATGGGTATCCTGAACCAATAATGTACTTACATTAATTAGTTTCCTTGTGATCTGCAAGCTATTAAGCATTTTGCTTCCCACAGGTCTGACTTCTGAAGATTTCTACAAAAGATCCAGCCATCATATTAAAAAAGTAAGAATACTATAAATACAACCCCTACTCCCTCATGTTTCCTGTGATAGATTTTGAAACCACCATCCACCCATGTGTCTCCACAAACATAAGCAGCCTACTTGATTATTTCTTCATATCTGTATTTCTAAGCAAATGCTAAATAAACCTTCTTTCAAGAGTAATTTTGTACCAAAACACACCAGATGAAATATTAAAGAGTCCAGCCAATTCTTCCTTCTTGGGTACAGAAGGAGTCTACTCCAGTTCCAGAAATTAAGACTGTGTGGATTCTGTCAACTGGATTGAACTAAGTACAAATGGTGTCAAACGTCCATCCAAATAATGAAACAGATTCCTAAACAACTAAAGAACTGCACATTACTCCCTATTTCCATTTGGCCAACATACCAAGTAACACACAGTTCATAGTATCATAGTATCATAGTCTCATGTGGGTTGGAAGGGACCAGTTAAAACAGAAGTTACAGTTTCAACTGACAGAGAAAGGAAGAATGAATTTTCCACCATCCCATGGGTAAGTAGTGACCTCAGGGTAAGATCCAGCAGGTGATCTACAGGATTACTGTTGCCTGTTTTACAGGATGAAAACAAGCTGCTGCACCTTTTGCTACAAAGCCAGCCTATTGCAAAGCTGCCTGGCCAACTTAGCCAGACATCTTGGTGTGGATACAATAGTTTGAGTTCAAATCCTCCTCAGAGCGAACAGTTGCCATTTACAGATCAGATCTAGATATATTTAATGCATTAGTCACAAATGAACTGATTTCCTACCTCAATCACATGGGGACGGACAGGTTTTCTCTCCTTTTTACTTCTAGTTATACCCTTTATGAATTTCTCTACTTCTTTCGATGCCTCTGACATCTGTTGAGGTGCTGCATTCACAGAACATCTGTCAAAAATACATCTTTTAGTATCTTTTTGTGGTTTCACACAGTCCATTATGATTTGCACCACTGTGTTTAAGTACTTCCTATTAAATCATCAGAACATTTCACAAAACAGAAATGTCTCCTTTGTATTCTCTGTATTTCAGCTAACATGATTACAAACAGCACACGTACTTCAGTAATTTTATTCATAATTTTCTTTGCAAAATAAGCTAACACAATTCAATGTCAATCAAATTGGACAAGTTTTGAAACTAATGTGTCATTCTTCTCCCTAGATGAGGTTTCAAAACATCCCTATTTTCTATTTAAGAAAGAAAATAAAACAAAAATAAACCATAATTAGTTATGACAATGCAATGCAACTATTTCTATAGAGCACTTTAAAGTAAGAAAAAAAAACAGAATATAGATGGAATATCCAACATCTGAGTTTTGCATTTGCTGTAGATTTCATACCTGTTAAAACAAACTAACAAACAAAAGCCATATCTACTATCAAGCTCTGAAGCACATAAAACACAGACTGAACATTTCTGCAGTGTTTCCTCAGGTCTTCTGTTTCACGGGACTCCAATACTGAGAAATGCCCATTGACTGGCCATGGCCCCTCTCTTACCACAGTGTTTCTTTCCATTTAAGCCAGAACTCACCTGATGTTGTCACTATTTAACAGATACTTCTTAATCCGTGGTAGTTTGCGTAGTATTGGTTTAACATCAGGCATTTCTGCTATTCTTTTCATCAACTTCACCTGCACAGGAAGGGCAGAAGGACTACAGATGAAGTCATTAGAAAGATTCAACAGAAATTAGCACTATCATTCCACAGTAGAGGATTGGAGCCTCACATAAATACACCATTAACTTTTCACCTGATCCATCCCACTGAACATTTCTTGCAGTTCTCCAGAAGGTGTAAGGTTTTTGCTGGCTCTAATAGAAGCATATAAATGCCCACAATCTGGAATCCCATTTGATAGTTCCTGGGCAGTCTTCTTAACCAGCACTCTAAAGTGTTCTTCCTCCTCGAATCGAGGGCTGAAAAAAGAGTAAAAACAGGTCTCCACATCTCATGAGAAACCACACCAATGGGCTTAAATAACACTGCATCTTTCATTCAAGAAAGAGCCTTCAGACCATCAGTTCTCCATTTAATCCATTATACAGTCATGCAAAGGATGGAGTACTTAGATCTGCTCTCTGGATGTGATCCTGGGTAACCAAGTCTACGTGGTCCTGCTCGACTCGGGGACATCAACCCGAAGGCCCTCCAGAGGTTCCTTCCAACCTCAATCATTCTATTAGTTAGTCTGGGAGTCACTCAAGGATAACATTATGAAAATAAACCTCAAAGTAGGATCTGTGAGAAGCGGTTGGGGCAAGAGGGAAAAAGAGAACCCCAAAAACCATGCAAAAAAAATAAACCAAAACCCCAAAAACAATGTACAGTACTTGTTAAATATTTCACTCCATAAATGCATCATGTCTGGCAGATTTCTATCCAAGCACAGAGATGAAAAGAGCACACCCTGAAGGGAAAAAAGAAAACATACACAAAAAAAACTCCTTTGGACAAATAACTAAAGCAATAGAGAAACATGCAAGAATTTTTGTCATGGAAGCAATGCAGTGGTGCCAACCTAATACTCTGCAACACAAAAGCACTTCAACGCAGGCTGTATTACTAAAATCAGAGCAGACATGACATGTGATTGACCCTCACACAAAGCAAGCCTGCTGATTACTGACTCTTAAAGTAAGCAGAAGTTTAGAAACAGAGTTTCTTTATATGTATATATATATATATAAATATAAAGAAAATATATATATTTTCTTTATATTTAGCTATTCTTTATATGAAGAATAAGGAATTGTTATGGGGATGAATCTTTCCGTAAAGAAGTCTCCCTAACTCAACTTGATGATCTATAGGGAACAGACTAAAGGACGCAGACCCCTGTAACTCTGAAATATCTTAAGATATATTTATTGCTAAAACTACAATGCCCTGTGCTAAGATCTAACAAACCTGAAAAACACTGAATGTTTCAGAATCACAGTTAATAGTGACATGTATTAACAGCAATCTCTACACACAGCACTACTCCATTCTGTCCTCTACTCTTTGTTTCCAAAGTTTTGCGGCACTCAAAAATATAGTCATGTTAGCAAAACACTGCCTTAAAACTGATGACTGTGTCATACACTTCCCTTAATGCAAAATATTAAGATATTATAATTGTCAAATAAATACTTTACCCAAATACATAAGCCCTTTTATACACTGTTTTCAATGCACATTAACAGGTGCTCTACTGGAAGCTCTGAGTGACCTTAACTATTGAGTTGCTACTGCAATTTAGTAACAGTCAGTTTATGATTAATTTACCTGTTCATACACATCCAGGTGTGAATCATCTGGAATGATATGTGGGCTGACAGACATCCCACCTGTTTTTAGCTCTATCCTCTGGGCTTGTTCCCTATAGTCAAGGGCTCCACATCCCAACCTAAGGGAAATAATCAGATTTATTTCCATTTTTTGGTCTATAACCAAGGCTTATAGACCAAATGCAAAAGAAACTTTCAGGCAAATACAATTTAGCAACTAAGCAATCTGTGAATTCAAAAATGGGGTATTAAAAAAGGTGCTTAGTGTACAGGCTTGCTCACAACATACACGTGGAACCAGAGTAGTAGCATCACATAAGCTGTTATCGCTACTAAAAATCCTTCTGGCTCAGGTCACTTAATATGCCTGGTGCCACTCTTACCCCTTTGTGACCATTTCTTTGACCACACTGTGAAGCCAGACCAAGAAAAACCTACAGGAAAACTTTTAATTTCTGCAAGGCTCCTTTTCATTTACAGAACATTCCCCATCTATCTGGGGAATGCTGACACTGGGGAACAAAGCAAGGCAGAGACTGACAAAGTCTAAAGGATTTGGCAACTCAGTGAGGAGAGGGAAGAATCACTGTTCCAGGAGGACACCAACTTATTGCTGTATCCTTCCTAAAAGAACAGCCACAGAAGTTAGAAGCAGCATTATTTCAGTAAGCCGTACTATATCTTACTGCTTGGGATTCTAGCAAAGTCAGTGTCTCACTTTGTAATGACGTTGCAAAACAGCGGCACGTATGGTTTGAGCTCCTCAGGAAGAGTGTTCAAGCTGGAAACAGCTCTGAAGTACACAACCCCATTGGTTGGCTGAGGACAGTACTGGACAGGAACTTCATCAGCTGGGGATGAATAAGAAAGAAAAAACAAGTTTTCTCTGTAAGTACATGAAAGCAAAACCACTTCTTACAAGAATTTAGTTATTTTCTGTAATGACTTTTTAACTTGGAATACTAGACTGAAGTGGGGATTGTGTTTGTTTCTTTTTGTTTGTTTTTGTAGTTTTGTCCATAGTAAAATAAGACATGCCTGGAAAATTTAAGGAGACAATTCTGTTGTCAAAGTACACGTTTTAGATACAACTCTCAAGTAATGGAATGATAATTTGTTTCTGAATAATGTGAGAAGTTTTTCTCCTTTTTTTTTTTTTGTCTTCCTGCCTCAAACAATGAGAATTTGGGGTTCCCACATTGTACATTCTGCCCTAACAACAGCTACTAGAACAAACACAGTTCTCATGTAACAGATCATTTTAGAATCCAGGTTATCCAGCAGTTGATACTTGCTGACAATTTTAACAGAAAAGCTTCTGTTAAAAATATACTACAGAGCAATATCACCTGCAAGATTTCGGCACAGCCATAATAAAACTGAGACCTATGACTTCTTGCTTCCTATCAATCCTTAAGGAGAGCCATGGGCAAAGCAAGACAATTTTTCAATGAAGTTACGATGAGTGATGACTTCGCCATGGCTCCTGAATGTCTTCTTTTTAAAAACAGGTAGGAGGTAGGAAGAGAGCTCTAACAAATGCTTCCTGCACCCTGGACAATGCTGAAGTCTTTGGAAAGCAACAGGATTGCTCAAGAATAATTGAGCATACCTAGCGACTTCTCTGACTGCAGGGCAGGGCAGGCAGTGAGAAAGCAGGAGGCAGTGAGCTTGCATCAGGAGTGCTACTGCTAGGCAAAAAGCAGGCAACTGGATTGCAGATTGCGCCTCAACATCACCCCTCACAGGTGAGGCCAAGAATTTTCTACATGTCATTCCTAACTGTCTACTTCTTTAAGATGGAAGAAATGCAACAGTTGGGTTAGTAGCTGAATAACAATCCAATAGTGTTGTCCTTTCCAGGACAAAGGACTGTTTACACCAACCTGTAAATGTTGTCTCCAGCACAGTGAATGGGATTTTGGGCTCAATATCAGACACTTTTAGAGCTGGGAGACAAGAGGTATCCTGAGGTTTGCTTTGAAGATCAATAAGTTCCAAACCTAATAAAGAAAGCAGAATATTAAGGCTCATCATTTTCATCTTTTAAATCTACTGAAGTGATGCAGATCAGAAAAACGTATGTTTTAGTTTAACATTTTCTAACAACTGTTCTTCCAATTATTCCACTGAGACAAATTCTGCACATTTGTGTCAGCAAACAGAACATTACATCTTTGTAAATTCTTTCCAACACACCCCCTTCTTTCACGTCCTGCTTACATGTATTTCAACCCTTGAAGAAGTGATATCTACCAGTCTGCCCTGTTGTCCAGCTCTGCAGACACCATTAGGCAAAACAAATATTGGTTCTAACCCGTAAGAGATCTTTCTCAAGTGCTGTCAGTACACTGACTCAGCTAATCCATTATGCTTTATCTTACGTTTCAGCCTCTTTCAGATTCTAGCTGTCTGCCTTTAAGTACACTCAAAATTATTTCTGCATGCAGACAAACTCATCTGAAAGATTTTATCTTGCTCTGTTTCCTGCTTCTGAACATTAACTCAATTTTTTTATAGGATTTCTGTGTCCAGATCAATGTTTTAACAGAAAGACATGACTGCTCAAGTTTTTCAAGTTCAAGTTAATCCTCAGAATAAGCTGAACTATATTATTTGTATAGCTGGCTTTTTAAGTAGAAAAGAAATGCAATTAGCAAATGTAAATTTTAAAGAAGCATGGAGCAAACTTCATATGCTCAGAAACAAAGAGCTGTAAGGTAAATGGTGGCATTCACCTTGCAGTGATAGCAAATTAACAGGAAAGAAAAGCAGACAAATTGTAAAACATTTTTTCCTCTTCTGACTGTGGGCTGAAGCTTTTGATCATTTTGTTTTCTGAGTGCTGTAAGTAATGGAATATACCAACCACATAATTTAGTATAAACCCCATGGCTTCCTTACACATGTATTACACAAGGTACCAATAACAACAGTGAAATTATCCAGTTCAGAACAAATTCTGGACTGTGTTTGATATTGAATTTTAGATAGTTTACAGATCAAAAGCTTAAAAAAAAAAAAAAAAGAAACAAAACAAACAGGGTGTATTTTTAAACAGTGCCCCAAACAAAAACATGACTAAGTATGTTAACCTTTTTCAAAGATTTGGGTTTTCTCTTTTTCAGAAAGAGCATTGACCTTCTTTTTCAGTTTTTCTGCTTCCAGTTTTGCTTGTTTATCATAGTAGTCTTCCTCCGGGCTCATCGACAGAGTCAATCTATGCGGATTATCCTGCAGAAATGTATCCCAAAACAGAGAATTATTAATTTTGAGGGCTGCTTTTGCTTGCGTTGCCTCAGATTATTGCGTCATCTGAAGTAGATCACAGAACAGCCCATGCATTACTTCGTTCCACCACATTATCAAAAGAATCACAAGCAGGCAATTTAAACTTCTCATTTAATGAAGCAGTCTGCTGCCAGGGAGGAGACAAGAGACAGTTTATCACGTGAACAAGCATGAACAGCTTTTGGTGAAATTTTAGTATGGAAACTGCTTCCCCTAGCAGCATACAGTACTTGTGTAATTAAATCAAGGTGAAACAACTGTGTAAAACACTACAGAGCATCATGCCATAAGATATATCTGGAGAACGTTCTAAGATGGGGAATCCAGTTAACTGCAGGAGAATTTCATCTAATGTCTCATTCAACCTGTCCAAGCTTGAATGCACAGAGATCCCAAATGACGTAAAATGTGCATGCCTTATCCTGCTCAAAAATGCCTTACAGTCTTGCTCCCAAACAACTCAATGCATTATGCAAGCATCACAACGGCTGTCAAATTTCTTTGTTTATACTGTACTGTGGAATTCTCCTAACAAAATTACTCATCAGCTTCCATTTTATATAATAACGGGGGGCCATTCAAAAGATGATCAACCTCAAAAATGCCCATTTCAAAGTAGGAGTCAAACAGTAACATCTGTCACTGAGACACACTGCCAATAACTTGAGATGCTATAATTGGATTCCCTGTTTTATGAGCTTATCTCCCCTGTGGTTATATAGAATGACTAAGGAAACAAGACTGACTACAGAATTAAAAAGTAAAATGCAAAATTAACCAAGGGCAGATGAACAGCATTCTCTCCACTGCTTCCAGCCTTCCTGATTAACCTTCAGGCACAATGTACAACATAAGGTGCATCATATTTTGATATCAGGAAATCCAACAATTCTCATTACTTCTACTGTGCAGTGGTTTTTTTTAATCTCAGAACCCTCAGCAGAACTGCACAGTAAAGAACATGCTCAAAAATACTGTCTGTATTTCTTAACACAACAGCCAAAAACTTGACAGCTCCTTACAACTTCCACACACTAATAATGACTTCAGGAAAACAGATGCCACTGTTCCCTGTCACCTTAAAATCGAGTTGGCAGTTAAGTATCATAGATGAGTCCTTCAAAACAAGCAAATCAGTAAAAACAAACAAACAAACAAACAAACAAACAAAAAAAAAAGAAAGCAAACCCACATCACCACAACAAAACACAAATAAGGAAAGACACATTCAGCACTGCTGTCACTGAGTTTTTACTAGCTAATGCAGAGGGCTTCAAACCATTCCATGTCATAATGCCTCTGCTGTTCTTGCATCCACAAGCACTCTAGTAGAACCTACACACAGGTACACAAGAAAAGAGCAGAAAACAATTGGTGCCAACTGCAAAATTCAGACAACTACTGAAGGAACATGAAGCGCACTAAAACAATATTACTTAAATAGTCAGTCTTTTCAGGGAAGAAGAGAAAGCTCTTGCTATAACCAATACACAAGTAGGCCCATAATTCTCTGTCCATATCTTTAATTCTTACATGCCCTTCTATGCATCAAGCATCACAGTTCAATTGAACATTAGTATCATATCATTGTTCTGATACATGCATTACCAAGTTCCCACTTCAACTGTTTAACATGCTTCATTAAAAAGCACTGCTGTTCACCTACATCTAAAAACAGACAAGAACAACTCAGTACCCTTCCGTTCAACTATAAGTACAAAACTGTGATTCAAAAATTAATACTGCAGTTACTTCTCAGAACATGTTCCTACCTTAAAGTACTTTTTAACTTTTTCCTGAAGAAATGTGGGATTTTCTTTAAGGCATTGCCTGAACTGTGACACTTTATCTGCAATCTTCAGAAGTTCCACCGGATCACCATCTTGATTCCAGCATGAAGCTATATACTGAAAACAAAAGGATAGCTTAATAAGCATATATTCGTACTGTCCTGCATTTCTCTAACTGGCAGCATCTATGTTCCAGAACTACCTTACCATCTATACCTGAACAGTAGGTACGTAAAAACTGATGAACAGTTTCAATAGATTGAGTAGAACTGTAAAGACAAAGTATTTATTCAGACTAAAGGACTATACCACGACCACCACCTGCCCCTTGTCCTCTCCATTCTCTCCTCTGATTTTATCATAACAAATAAACTTACTTTCTTTTTTTTTTTTTTTTTTTGCACATTATGTCTGCATTCTGGAAATTTATGACAATACTCTTCTCCCTTCTTAAAATAAATGTATTTTTCAAGTCCAAGAAAGAAGGAAAAGCAAAGTAGGAGACAGACACAAAATAGTTCATGATTATTACAGTCTTTTACCCTATCAGTCTGATGAAATGATTTAACCACCAGCAGTGTTCCACAGGGCTCAACTCTAAGGCCAGTTCTGTTCAACACTTTCATCAATGATTTGGATGCAGGAGTTGAATGCATCCTTTACAAAGGTTTCCAACTTGATAATAAACCGAGAGGTAGCGTTAACTTGAGGGACAAGTGACCTTGCTGAGGGATCTACGTAGACTGGAGCTGGTACAGAGAAAGCACAAAGTTCAACAAGAGAAAGGCCAGGCGCCATGTCTGGGATGGAGCAATCACAGAATGACAGAATGACCCGGGTTGGAAGGGACCTCAAGGATCATGTAGTTCCAACCCCCCTGCCTGGCAGGGCCACCAAACATACACCTTTACTAGATCAGGTTGCCCAGGGCCCTGTCCAACCTGGTCTTGAACACCTTCAAGGACGGGGCATCCACAACCTCCTTGGGCAGCCTGTTCCTGGACCTAACCACTCTCCTAGTGAAGAACTTCCCCCTAACATCCAACCTAAATCTTCCTCCTTCAACTTGGATCCATTTCCCCTAGTCCTGCTATTGTCAGCCCTTTCGAAGAGTTTACTCCCCTCCTGGGAGTAAGCTCCCTTCAGCAATGCCAGAGACAAGCACAGAGGAAGGTAAATGGTAGGAGAGCAGCCCTACAGACCCTAGACAGAGGTGCTGCAGCCAGCAGTGTGCTAAGTACCCAAGAGGACAAACTGTATTTTAGCATGCATTAAACATTGCCTAGCCAGACAGAGGCAATTCTCCTGCCGTATCTAGCATTTGAGGCCTCACAATAAATATACTGTATAAAGCTCATATATATATATAAAATAATCAGGTCAGAAAAGACCATCATTTCAGAATACAATGTCTACTGTTTTAAGCACTTCAGAAAGAAAAGGAAACATACAGGTTAAAAAAAAAGCTACCAGTTTCTGAATTCTCCTATTTATGTTTTAGATAAAGAGACCACACAGAGGAAAATCCTTCCAGTGGCAGGGTTAGCAATTGTATTTGTTACATTACAATAGCACAACCCTTAACTGCAAGGAAAAGTATGGTCCTTTGATTTGATTTCTACAAATAGATAAGCAACTGGCCAAAATGTACCAAGAGTCAGCATGACATTACTCTCTTACAAAAGAAATCACTCCTACTGTAATCAAAGCTCCCATTCAGGCAAAGACAATAGGTTCACTGCATGATTAAATCATGCAGTGTAGCAAGAGTCCAGAGTCCAGCAATAGCTTGAAGACTCATGAAAAGAAGGGAAATATACATGATGTGACAAAGAAAAAGCCAGAAAATGAAAAGTTTTAGGTATCAAGAGCTTACAACTTCATATTTTATAAAGACGTACGACACAAATTTCTAATCTATTCCTAAAGGAAACATCACACACAAGCACATGTACAAACTTACTGATGTCAGGGCAAGACCAAAACTTGTAGACTGGTGCTTCAGCTGGATTTCAATTTTGTGAAGTAGAGCTTCAATCCTATCTTCTTCAAATCCTTTCCTTTGAGAAGTGAAGAGAGAAAGAAATTGTATCCATCAGCACTAATCACTCTTATTGAGTTATGAAAATGAATTAGAGCATCAATAAAGGAAATATTACAACATGATGTCTTACACGCTGAATTAAAATAGGAAAATCTTATTGTGATGTGTTATTTAGTGAAACAGCACCAATATAATTAAACGCCTGCAGTTTATGCTGACGAATATGCTACAGTAGAGGAAGTAACAGATAAGAGTTTTAAGGTTAGTGAGCAATATGACTGCTTCCTCAGTAAATTTATTTTGAAACTTAATTAAACTTTCAAGGTATTATACATTTAAGTGTGTGTGTGTGTTTTCTTCTATAACTAGTAGTAGTTTCATACATATATAGACATGTATCTGATTAAAAGACTGTATGAGAGAACAGTAGTAAAAAAAAATTAACATTACTCACGCAATAACTTCATCAACTGTTCTAGCAATAATCTGTTTCACAGTCTCAATGTCTCTCTCAGCAATACCCTGTAGACCCACACTGAAATAAGATTCTCTTGTTGAGCCATTAAACCTAGAATAAAACACATTGAACTCAGCAACAAGAAGTAGAACTTAAGCATTAAATCTGCCAGCAAAGGTGGGGGGAAAGATTCTTTTCACACACACACACACACACACACACACACACACACACACATTATTAAACTCTAGGCAGCAAAGAAAAATATTGAAGAAATTGAACTTAAAAGTAATTTTTGTTCAATTTAAGCAGCAGCAGCACATTGTTAGGAAACAATATAGTGTATGATGATAATACAGAAAGAAAAGCAGTTACAGAAGAAAGTTAGTCTTCTCTGTTCATCTTCCTGTTCATCAGTAAGTACCTTCAGGTAATAAAACCTCTTAAGTGAAAAATTCAGCTACCTGCAAAGTTAAAGACATATATTCTACTTTTAAGCAAGTAAGTAGAACAGTACTTTTAATTAATACATCTAAAGAAGTACTTGCAGAGTAAATGTTGAAGGTGAAGCATTTTGCTTTTGTTGTAATTACTTTTACCAGCACCCGAGGGGGGGGAAAATAATTTCACCCACGCTGTCAGGAACATTTTACTATAAGAACACCTCGTTACAAACTGTTATTGCAGAAAATCTTAACATCTAATAGCTTGGATCAAATCCAGCATCTAAAAAGCAATTAGTGTTAATCAAATCTAAAAATCCACTATTTCATATTAAAACAAAAACAGAATAGATTCAATGGCAGACTCAGATGTCAAATTCAGGAATACCAATCTCTGGACTCATCAGGACATTCACTGATGCATACTAAAGACAACTCACTGTATGGCTCAAGATTAAACGTACAAAAGGCTTAGCTGACAAAACATACAACTGAACCACTCCTTCATTGTTTGAAGACAGATACCATGCCCTGTGGTATCAAGATATCTGCACAGCACTGGTATTCATGACACAGGACTTGCAGCAAACCCAAAAGAGATAACTTCAAGCCAAACAGATTATCCTAAGGCATTACATTCATGCTTATTATATTTAGGATTTGCACTCAAAACATCTGAGACAGGGGAAACAAAGATTTTTTGTCATCTTCATGTCTAATATCAGATGCTCATGCCATGAAATTGCTTCCTTCCTCTGACAAAAAAGGCAAGCTATGATGAGCAGCAGAGCCTGGAGTGAAGTTAACAGAACCCACTCATCTATAGGGTGCAGCGCAGAGCTAGCTAGCTTAGCAGACTGCTTCCAAGTAAATTAATATTAGCACATATACCCTTTTCTTATTGTGGAGATGATAAATGAATGGTATCTAATTGCATAAAAACACATTTGTGCCAAACTGATCTAGTATTATCTAGTATTAATCACAGAAGTAAAAAAACAAACAAACAAACAAAAAAAACCCACAATGGTAACAGTGCACCAAAAAAAGCAAGCAAACTCATTTTTCTCATTGTTTTGAGTAACATCAAACACAAAAGATGCAAACTCCAAGTAAATTAGAGTAATGAAAGCATAACATGTTATTATGTTCACATTTTTCTTGCTGATAAATATGAAATAATAACATTTTAAAAAAGCTAACATAGCATCTAACAAGATATTGATAAGCCAAAAATTACACCTGACAAAGTTTTATTCTTCTGATGTAGTATCTGTTATATGAGATCCCTTTTTCAAACCTGATGTTGGTTTACATCTTTTTAAATATTGTTTTATTGATGAAAATTAAGTCGTATGACTTACCCAACATCAGGAGAAAAATCTGTACCGACACCAGACTCAATTAAGGCTTTGTAAAATGGAGAATTCGGTCCATCAACCAATAGTGAAGACAAGAGGCTTAGCGTGAAAGTTTCGAAAATATCTGTAATGCTGAAAAAGATGATTAGTTATTAAAAACCATCAAGTTATGAATACGTAACACCAAACATCTCTGATTTCATTTCAGAAGAATTACTTTTACAAAACCGTGTACAAGAGGCAAGGGAAAAATACCTATGACTTACGAACACCACACCAAACTTAAGAAATTAAGAGCTCTGTGTTTTTCACTCATTATAACCAACAATTCCAGAAACTCCACACGTTCAGTTAGTACACGAGGACAGAAGTTAGCAAGTGGGTTAGACAAAAAAACTTGTAAATGGAAGGCAAATGAAATACAAAAAGCCAGTTTTTCCCAAACCTAACCCACTGAATAGTTCTGTAAGAGAATGGCTGATTTTCCTTAACTTTGCCTGCTAAAGAAAAAGACAAGAAAAACTCTCAGCAAACTAAACTTTCCTTTGTTCCAGAAGGATTTGTCTAGTTCTCCCCTATACGGTTGATTAAGAATTTCATTTTAATAAGACTTACTCTGTCAACAAGTAACTGACACTGACAGTTGTCTGCTTGGAAGGATCAGTAGCAAATGAATCTAAGCCACATGTTATATGGTGCTCTTGCTGTGAAGTATAAAAAAAAAAAAAAGTACATTTGAGGGAGACTAAATTCAGAGTAGAACTACAAATTAAAAAGTGATTGTTTACGACTTCAAATTCTCCTCACAAAAACCTAAAATAATTTTGCAGATATTCACTCACAAGCATGTACATAGACACACAATATTTACTCATTATACCTTGAAAAGATAAAAGCGGTAACCATAAATAACACTCTAAGTGTGGTTTCAAACTAAAATTTAAGCTTCCAGATAAATTAAGGAGGAAAAGATTTTAAATAAATGGCAAAGGCTATTTTGACACCAACCTTTGAAACTTTAAGTAACATTAAAGAAGCATCTCCTGAAACAAAGTATGAATACACTTATCCCTAGTTCTAGAGGCTTTGCAATAATAAATGCTCCAGGGCTGAGGACACATGAAAACTGAAAATAATGATAATGAACAAAGGTGTGGAATAATTACATTACTGAAACTCTGAAGAAAACATTCTTCTTTAACCCCTTTAGCAACAACAAAAAAAGTTTTATTTCACTTAATACAAGTACACTTATAAAAAATAACATCAGCAGGCTGGGCTAAAATGTTCCCGTTAAACTCAAGTTTCTGCAATTCCGCTATTGGATGTACACTTCTTAAATTTTATACACACAGAGATATGGACACATTTTTAACTCAATACTTACAGGCTTCTCCCAGAGTTTCTGTTTTGGGATGTCAGTCTTTGATTCAATTCTTTCAAATTTTACCAGTGCTTCCTCATGAATTTGTTTCAGATGTTGTTCCAGTGGAAAATTTCCGTAAGTGAAGAATCTGCATTGCAAACACAAGTTTAGAATTAAGAATCAGATTGTTACAGGAAACTCATAGTAACAGTTTGTTTTTTTGTTTGTTTTTCTTCCATTCTGAATTCCATGTGTTTTCCAGTGATTCTGTTATATCTACAAGGAACATGACTGGTGAGGTTTAAGACCTGCCACAGTTTGCCACATATATATAGAACCCTAAACTGCACTAGTAAAATTCCACAGCACTTCTGAGTCTCTCTGTTTTATGTTTTAGAGTCCACAAAAACTTGAACTCAGCTGCAGTATTATGCAATATTACAAGAAGACAATAATAGTAATTGGAACCATAACTCCAGTGCTCTAATGTTTTGGAAGACACATTTTTTACCATCCTCACTCATAATATATAAAATACAATTACACATTTCTCAACTGAACTGTAAAGCACAGCTGAGTTCTGCAGGTCAGTCTATCAAAGTACACCCCCATAACTACAAGAAACATTACAAACTTCCATTGTATTAATTATGGGCATGGGATACGTATCAGGTAACTGTTATCCCTCAATTAAAATCTAAACTCAGGTACAAGCAATATTTGGTATGATGGAAAAAATTAAATAAGAATCAAAAGATGTTAAATTTAAAGACATGTCACAAACTGATGTTCCATATATGAATTTGACTGACCACAGAATTAGTACAGAAGAATATCCTCATATGTTCAAGATGTTTAGCTTAATGACCTTAGTAATACCAACAGAATTAGAATACCCAACTCAAACGGATAACCAATATTTAGAACCCAGTACAATGGCGCGTGATTCAACAGCAAATGAACAGTCATACCCTCACAACTTCTTTTTAAACTTCTCATCTGCATTGACTTAAGTCTATGGGCTTCCATACCAATTCATCTATGCTACTTATACTGTAATTATGCATTACTGCCAAGTACTTACACAACGTTCATTTCCTCCCAACACATATAAATTAATGGAGAATCGTCTGTAAATAAAACTCCATACAAACCATCAAAACCAAGCCGGCACATGTAGCCTAGAATATGTACGTCGGCCACCATCATCCATCCATCAGGATAGATTAGATGGTCTTGTAAGTTCTTTCCAACCTTGAGATTTTATGATGCCATGCTAGCTGCTGGAGAATACAGGTTATCTAAGCTGTTGACCATGAAGTACAGAAACATTGTACAGCTGATTTCCCCTCATAAAACCACAATGCTAACTCACTATATAACATGGTAAGACACAAATTTTAGATACCTGGAATTGCTGGGATGATAATGAGAGGCATGGAACTGTTTAAGCTGCTCCCATGTAAGATCAGGAATACTTAAGGGATGTCCACCAGATACTACACCATAAGTATGATCAGGAAGGAGTTTATTCTGCAGGTGCTGTGCAAATACCCTCTCATTATCTGTCTTAAGAGAAAAAAATACCACATTTTAGTAAAGCACATTTCAAGTATAAAAAGTGGTCAATAGTAAGACCAGAGTTCTAACTTACACAAGTACTGCTCACATAAGCATTTGTTCTACAGTCCTATGTACTTTGATAAAAATAGCTATGTTATTGTGACAACTTAGAAGTTTTACAACAAAATCCATTAGCAAGGTGCTCTTTCATATGCAAATGTTCAACAGTCCAACCTCTGGATAAAAGTTTCACAGTTCGCTGATTTACTGAAGAAAAAAGAAAAAATGCACAAAACTTACAAATGCCCCTTTCATTTCATTAAAAACAACTCCTTTGAAAATTAGAGGTGTCTGAGGATCAGTTGGGTTCTCATGTTCTAACCTCCAACCTTCTTGCCTGAAAAAAAAATTAATAACAGGAAACATTGCTAGGAAACTGAAGAGATTATCTGTTTGATTTTGTATTTTTGGTTTTAAATTAATATATATATTTTTTTTATTTGAAGTTTGCTTTTCATCTCAAGCTTACCAGAAATCTAGTTGCCGCAAACACGGAAAGAAAGCTGCATCCAAATATACTGACAAAAGATTCTGGAAATCCTTGGGATTTTGTGTTGAAAATGGATAGAGCGTGTAATCACTAGCTGCATACAAACAGACATAAAAGATAAGAATTTTAGGAAGTCTGAGGCGCATTTTGCTCTCATTTATATTGAATCACTCACCAATATAAATAATAGGTAAAGAAACTTACTAATTGACTAATATATTAAGACTAATTATTTATCAAATATGTAAGCATATAGACAATTGCCTTGCTGTGCGCTATAAAGACTTAGCTCTACTGGGCCTCTGTAACTGCCAAACAAACAAGGTCTATTTTTTGTCACCCTACCTTGGTAGTTTTCAGTCCCTCATTCACACTTAACAATATTACCTTCTCAAAGAGAAAAAAAAAAAACCAATATAGATTTTAAGCAAAAATTTATTTACTTCAGGCTCACCTGTGAATGCGTTCATGAAAGTGGACAATGATCTGTTTAACATTTTAAAGAATGGATCTCTGCAAGGATATTGTTGAGAACCACATAACACTGTGTGCTCAAGGATATGTGGGACCCCAGTGCTGTCCATTGGTGTGGTTCGGAATTGTAAACTATAAGACAGACAGTAAAGAGAAGAATGCATTTATCAGCTATGAGAAACCAATCTATGTTAACTGAAACAATTGTCAAAACAGTAACAGTTGCCAATATCAACAGTTAAATTTATATCCTACTTGGAAATATGATCTTTTTCCTCTACTATTCAGTTAGTTAGTTGAAAAACACATATATGCATTTTTTAGTCAAAACACTCAGAAAAAAGTCTGTGGAAGGTTATGGTAAAAAAAAAAGTTTTATGTCTTATGTGGAGCCCTCAGTACAAGAAAGACATAGAGATTTTGGGAAGTGTCCAAAGGAGGGCCACGAAGATGATCAGGGGGCTGGAGCACCTCCCCTGTGAGGACAGGCTGAGGGAGTTGGGTTTGTTCAGCCTGGAGAAGAGAAGGTGACCTCATTGCAGCCTTTCAATACCTGAAGGGAACCTACACCCAGGAGGGAAGTAAACTCTTCAAAAAAGCTGACAATAGCAGGACTAGGGGAAATGGATCCAAGTTGAAGGAGGAAGATTTAGGTTGGATGTTAGGGGGAAGTTCTTTACTAGGAGAGTGGTTAGGCCCTGGAACAGGCTGCCCAAGGAGGTTGTGGATGCCCCGTCCTTGGAGGTGTTCAAGACCAGGTTGGACGGGGCCCTGTGCAACCTGATCTAGTGTATGTGTATGTTTGGTGGCCCTGCCAGGCAGGGGGGTTGGAACTACAAGATTCTTGAGGTCCCTTCCAACCCGAGTCATTCTGTGATTCTGTCTAGTAACCACACGTCAGTTTATTAGGAAGTCTAGTTTCAGGCCCAGAGGTACAGAAGGATTTGGAAGCCATTGCACAGTTGGAAAACTAAGATAAAATCACAATTACTAAAATTTGGTGAGATCAGTTATGACTGAATTGCTTGCAATTGATGTCCCCAGAAGGGACAGGCAAAAAGGCAGAAAAGGAGAGGCATATGGACTCTCCTCTTTTAAAAATAATAGTAATAAATGGAATGTTTATTAATGAAAAATAGCAATGAAAAGCAGATTAAGAGCTTATAAATGAAAATCAGAGGCCAAACCAACATAGTAAACATTGTGATGAGTGCCTAATACATGTTGCCTGATCATGGGGAAGATGCTGATGAAGTGTTCCTACTTCAAGAATAGGCAGTGTCACATTCACAGGATCTGATCATTCTAAGGGGACATCAAATAACACAACATCTCCTGGAAAAATAGCACAGAAAGCTGTAACTGGTCCAAGAGACTCATGGAGTGTGTTGAGGATGACTTCTTAACCCAGGTAATAGAAAGCTTAATGACAGGAGCAGCATTAATGGGCAAACACAGATGAACTAACTAATTGGAGGGGTCAGTACTAGTGACAGCCTGGGCTATAGTGATCAGGCCTATCAGAGTTCACTGTCTTGAAGGATATGGGGCAGAAGAGTAAAATCATGACCTTGAAACTTAAGTGTATTTTTAGTTGTTTAAGAAATTAATGAATGGGACCACTTGGGAAACCATTCTCAGGGGTAAAGGAGTAGAAAAGAACTAGCTGCTTATTAAGGAATTTTTTCTTCTAGCACAAGACCTTTCAATTCCCATATGTAGGTAATCAGGCAGGAGATCAGCATGGCTGTGTACAGACCTCTGGGTAATATTGAATTTTAAGACAGAAATGCACAAATAATAGAAGCAGGGACATACATTCCTGGGTAGAATACAGTAATACTGCCCAAGAACGAACAGGTGAGATAAGGAAAGCTAAGGCACAGTTGGAGCTGAATTTGGAAATGACAGTGAAGAAATAATACAAATACATTGGTTGGAACAGGAAGATTGAAGAAAATACACCCTTCTCTCTAAATGAAGAGACAAAACTTGGGACAATCAAAGTAGAGAAGGCAAGGAGTGGTGTTCAGTCTTTTCCCTTCAGTTTTCACTGGCAAACACTCTTTCCACATCTCTGCCATGACTCTGAACCTCAGGGTAGCATCTTGGAGAATGAAGTTCCTTCCATCATAACAGAAGATCAGGTTTGAGATCCATGACTCCATGGGACATGAACTGCATCCCAGCACCCCGAGAGAAGCTGGCAGATGTAGTTAAGTCACTCTCTATCATACCAGAAAACTAACAGCAGTCAAGCAAAATCCAGAGTGATTTAAGAAAAGGAAATACTGCACCCATTTTTAAAACTAGTAATAAGGATCACATCAAGAACTACCAATCAGTCAGTCTCACCTCAGTGTTTGGTAAGATCACAGAACACATCCTCCTGGAAGTTATGTGGAAGCATAAGGAAGACAAGGAGGTGGTTACAGAGAGCAAACATGGTTCCACCAAGGGCCAACTGTGCCTGACTAATCTAGTGGCCTTCTATGAAAGGTTAACTACACCAAGAGACAAGGGAAACTTGCCCAATAGCTGCCTTCCGATAGCTGCAGCAGGTTACAATGGAAACAGGTTATTTGCATAGGTATCCATGATGGAAGTAGAAACACTAATGGCCATCAAATAATATAATGAATGTCCTAACATAGTATTCAAGAAAAAAAAGTAATCCACGTATAAACAGTTAAATCCCAGGAAAAAGTTGCCCTGAGAACCTGCAGAATCTCTGCCTTTGGAAATTTTTAATGTCCACCCAAATATCTGAGGAACTTCATTTGAGCTAAGTGCTGATACTGTTTCAAGCAGCATGCTGAACAACGGACATCATAACACCTGTTACAACGTGAATTATTTTAAGAAAGATCCTCAGA